>NC_035108.1:0-1357588 GCF_002204515.2 Aedes aegypti
GATTTAACAAGGACTACAATACGCTCAGTTTTGGAGTATAGATGTTTTACTTTAGGCTGATTTAGTCAAACATATTTTTCAAAACTTGAAAAAATTTGAATTCGTTGTTTGAGGATTTGTTTAAAGTTAATGAATTCTACTCATACTAAATCTGTTGAAGTTTTAGCAGGAGTTGTTCCTCTCAAAATTCGTTTTAATTTATTAAATTACAAAATCCTAGTTCAATGATTTAATAATAATCATCAAATAATTAATACTTTAAAAGAATTACAAGAAATTAATCCAACATGTAAAGTGATAAACGCATTTCATTATAGTTCCACAGAAAATGTTGTTCTATTTCATTCCAATAGTTTTTATAATTGTGATATAAATGTTCATTTTCTTCATCCATTAATTGATATATTTACAAATAGAATTATAACAAATTCCAATTAACGAGTCTTTGCGATTTGCTAAATTATTATTTTAGCGGAAATTTGATGGGTTTTTATTTAACTCTCGGGGATTTAATATTTAATTTGTCTGGGTTCCAGCTCATTGTCAAATATTTGGTAATGAACAAGCTGATTCCTTAGCTAAGCTAGGTGCATCTAGGGGCATTATTTTCAATCGCGATATATTGTATTCAAAATATTTAACTAAATTAAAAAGAAATTAAATCAACTTTTGTCAAAATTGATTGGAATTCTAGTGATAAAGGTCGTTGGTGTAATTGGTAATGAACAAGCTGATTCCTTAGCTAAGCTAGGTGCATCTAGGGGCATTATTTTCAATCGCGATATATTGTATTCAAAATATTTAACTAAATTAAAAAGAAATTAAATCAACTTTTGTCAAATTGATTGGAATTCTAGTGATAAAGGTCGTTGGTGTCATTACATGGTTGAAACATCTATCTGTTGACAGAAATTTTGATTGTCTCATGTCCAATCATCATATTTGCAACAATCATTTATATCGTATTAATAATTTATGTGAATGTGGTGCGTCTTATCAAGATATTGATCACATTGTTTTTAATTGTAAGAATTATGTTTTGCCCAGGAAAAAATATATTGATAATTTAAAAAAAAATAAGTCATTCTGTACCTACATCGGTTCGAGATATTCTTGGAAGTAAAGCTCTTGTAATGATGAAAATTCTTTTTGGATATTTGAATGAAAATCGATATACTGTTTGATATTGCCTTTCAAATTTTCTTTTCATAATTCAGGAAACATATTGTCCCTCGTTCGATGAGCGAACGATGTTTTCTCTTCAAGATTTTGGCTCTGTTATGGATCGTTTCCGGTCGAGTCTTTAATATTAGTTTTACTTATTTTATAACGTTTTTCGAAAAGATGAAGAGGTTTTGCGCCTTTTTGAGAAGTATTTTATAAAAAAAATCACTCAAAAGGGTTTTTCCCTCTTCCAAATTTTTGTTAAAATCAATAAATGAATGAAAAAGAAGTGCAGAAAATATTATGGAATTTTCGGATATGATTTCTAACATGATATCTAACGGATATGATTTCTAACAAATCTTAGATCAATACGAGTGATTTCAAGTGATCCACAAGTCAGCTTATAATAAAATTTATTACTTTTTCTTTGAGTTTAAAATTCTCACTATTGACATGCACATTGCTTCATTTCAATGTCAGCTTTGGAATTGCATGTTATATCAGAAGAAATTTCAATCGATATGTTTTGAACAATTCAATTAATGGTAGCCGCTTATGCCATGGGAAACCGAAACTCAAATTTCTTAAGCAAACCAGAAATCTCAGAAAACCCATAATAAGGGTCATTATGGATTATTATGTTATTATTATTATTAGTTATTATGTCTCATAAAACATGGCCATTTTCAATGCACCTTATTGCTTATTTCAATGCACCTCTCCCATAAAACTTACTTTTTGTATCGAGGCTTCGTAAATTGTGTATAAATCGTCACGTTTCCGTGAATCATTCCTCGAGTGTGTGTTGTAATTAATAGAAGACCCCTATTTTTTGTTCTCTGAATAAGTCTATAGGGATTGTAAAATATAAATAAGAGTTTAAATCTAGTGTACATTGGCAATGTTATTTGTGGTTCGCACTGTTGAGTAAATTTTGTGTCTACAGATGTATAGAATAATGCTTTAGGGGAAAAGCACCAATTTTCGACCCAGCGCTAATTTTCGACCCATTCATACGTTTTTGGCCTACTTTGTATGAAAATCCGAAAATTGGCACAGATTTCTTGTGGGTTGAAAATTAGTGCTTTTCCCCTAGAGCTGTCCACGTGAAGTTTTTGGACGTTCAGAGCTAGCCCTCCCCCTTTCCCTTGTGGTCTATTGCTCACAAAACAATTTTAATATTATTATGGATCTTAGTCTTTGTACAAACTTTTCATTCCACCATGAATGATCATGTGGTTTCTAAACGACCGCCAGTTTTCCTGTAAGTGCCCGGATAAAAAAAAAATACAATACAAATACGATATATTTCAATGTATACAATATAACGTATGGGTTGTTAAGTATCGTAACAATACAAATCTTGATATTTTCTCATACATAGCTTTGAGAAAAACAATAAGATATATTGAGAAAAAAATACTACTAATTGAACTTTAATATTTCACTTTTGCAAAAAAGATACATGTATTGTTTTTTATTGCCCAAATAGCACTTTTATTCGCCTTCTGTGCTAATATAGGGTTATTATGGAGCTGTCATGTCCTATGGTAGCCGTATAACAGCCCTATAACCCCAAAAAGGCTAATTAGTGAACTAGTGGTTACTTGGGAGGTAACAAAAATTTAGTTGATTACTTAAAATGTATTGTTTTTGTATTGTTTTGCATGGCAATTTGTACTCAAACAATTCAATAAATTGCTTATTGATTTGTGTGTGTGTGTGTAATCCAACTAACACCCACTGTCCGGCAGTGATATTATGGAAAAAATCTTTCTGCAATGCTAAGCGTTTATGCTTTGCAGAAAGCTTTAGTCCAGGAGTTAGAAGGTGATAGCTCTATTGCAGATCTCAGTGACCCATTTCAGAATGGCTGGAGAGACACGTCCATTCAGAAGTCACTGTCACTAACAATAAGCTCCGCATGTATGCATTACCGTTATCAAATGGATAATGATAATGCAAACACACTTCCAGTTCAAAAGATGTTGTCTTTAGAACCGGCGCGTATTTAGTTTGTTTTGCAAGCATAATACTCAGAACAATCTCACCGAAAACTATCTAAGGCGGCGTTGCCATCACCATGGAAACCTTCGACCCAACCTTTGGCTGTGGGGTTTTCCTTTCTTCACCCTTCACGTCGCGCATCCGTTCATCGTTACACTATGCCACTTTTTTTCACAGTTTCGTATTGCAAGATATTTTTCATTTGATCTTATGTTTACGCACATTAATTCCTAAGTCACTATTTTATGTACGTTCTTTATTGGTACCATTGCACAGAGCACTAATTGTAACGTTAAATTTCCTGGGCGTTCGGCGTCTCACTTTCACATTCCCGGACACACGAAAGTCACACTTTTCTTCCAATTATTGGCCACTCAAAGATCAATCATCTGATTAAATTCCTCACCGGCAAAATAAAAAAATATGAATCAACTGAAAATTCGCGCAATATGCACTGCAATTCACACAATCTCGCATCTCACATTCACATGCACTCAGTCCAATTTCTAATGCTCTTATCGTCACATCACACAATCAACACTTTTCTTCCATATTTTTTCAATTCAATAAATTGCTTATTGATTTGTGATGAAAAGAATAGAATAAGTGTTATTATGGATTGTTTCCAACTTACCGAATATATGCGCTAACAGTAGCAAAAGAGTTTCAACTCCTATATAGAGATATAGTTCTTCAACATTGTTGCATCCGTCCTTTGAAAATCACATTTCAAATCACTTATTGTTACAAAACTAAATATTTTTACATTTAAAATATTTTTCACCAAATGTTTTTTTGCTTTTTTAACTTGTTTTGTTTACTTCTGCCAGTGAAGCTACACAGAAAAAAAGTAAAAGCTAATTTACACGAAAATAAGAATTTTATTTTATTTTATTTTATTGATGTACAAGGGGGTCAGGGGCCAAGTCTCCAGCATAAGTTCAAAAACTCACACCTTCCATAATACACCGAGGATTTTGGAGTTTAGGAAGTAGGCAACGCAACATCTTTGACCAGGAAGTTCTTTAAGTTTTGCTTCTACTCTAGACTTCCAATATACGTATGAATGATGCAAGGTCAAAAGAACATGGAATCAGTTATACATATATAGTGAAGTGTTTTGCCTAAGGATTTGGAAAAGGAAGGATTTTGTGTGGTGTTTTGTAAATAGCTCTGTGGAACAAGTTCGTTATTAGTTAAAAATTAAGTTAATCTGATTCACCTTTCAATCAGTAATAAGAATATTTACAGAAATATGATACTTATCTTTTGTCGGCCAATACGCTGCCATGTCTTTCCTATCCGATGCATTTTTTCTCGTTGTAATGGCGGGTTAAATATGAAAACAAGGATAAGGAAAGTAGAAATGTTAGTGATTGTTACATGCTTTATTGCTGTATTGGCCTACAATGAAAACATACAAAATTCGCTCTTTGGATTCCCACGATTTACAATCCCCATGCAGCTTCTGAGAAACTCCATGGCAATGATCACTGTACGCCATGCGCTAGGGCGATTCAAACCTCAAAAGCGTTCCAAAATCCAACCTCCCACATGCTCCCCACCATCCCTACCACAAACATAGCGCTCTGTGAAAACCTCAGCCCTCTAGGTGGTGATTCAAAGGTGGCACAAAGACAATGCAGGTCTATATGGAAACCACTATGAAGAAATTCTGAGAAATGTTACAAACGTGCCAGTACTGTAATGTAAGTAGAAACCCATCATCCCACATTGAAAACTCACTCCTCAAATCCTAATGAAGGATGTTGCTGAAGAAACAAATCCCTTTTGAGCTAATTTTGTTTGGGATTTGTGTACATGTTGGCAGGGCTATAATCCCATATTAAGCTAAATTATAGCAAACAAACTCATGAATATCTCTTCTGCTATCCGTCGGATTGCATTTCTCTCTTCAGCAAATTTCTTCATCACGGTTTGAAGACTGAGTCTCCACTATGGGATAATAAATTTGCACCCACATCACTGCACTAGCGTGCCTGGAACACCTCTCAAAACTCCCCTACAGCAATCTCCATACAAACCTACATCGTCCCTGGGCCACCCTCAAATCACCATCCAGAAAGCTGAAATTGTCACAGAACGCCACCTTCAAAACAAGGACAGCGAGAAACATATGGGAGACTGGACTTCCGAACACTTCTGAATCCTGAACCGCCTTAGCCATGCGCGGCATTCAGGGCATCTCAACAAAACTTATATAAACAACAAAAAATGAATCCAAAAGAGCGAAAACCTTAATGTTTCAATGTAGGACAATTCAGCTTTATTGCAAGTGAGATGTTCTTGGTGATATTCTCACAATGGCCATTCAGAATGGTTCGACGGATGTAGAAAAGATCATTATGATAGAATTAACGTGACGACATGTTAGTAAGCTCAGAACGATTATTGTATTTGCAACTGTTAATTTAGATAGTTAAGCTAAGGGTCTAAGCTAACTTTTCATAGAAGCAGAAGTAAAGTACGAACGCGAAGTAATGACCTTCCATCCCATCTTCAAGTGCTCCCTACAAGCACAACACTTCATTCTGGCACTTTAGAACGTCCATGTTACAATGTTACAAGTTACAATGCTCACACAAGAAATCTGCCTCGACCGAGTTGGCAGAACGCGCCCATACCCCTTTCTGAACCGAAGACAGGGTAATTTATACGAAAATAAGAATTTGAACCAAAATTATAAGGTATAACACCATTGAAATCCAATACAATGTTCTGTTACAATACATTATATTGTTATCGAATTGTATATTCAATCAAGAATAATGTTGCTTCGACATTCAACTACATTACTTTCCCGATATTCCACATGCGCGTGAAACGTATTTATGCATAAAGATACCCCAAGCAATCAAAGATCTGATTTTACTTAAGCAGTGAACTCAAAAGTTCACATGTAGTAAATTTAGATTTCCAATGTATGGATTGCCACAGGGTTCTTGTTTAAGCCCATTTCTATACAATTTATTCACTAGAGACATAATTTCCATTATTCCAATTTATTCACTAGAGACATAATTTCCATTATTCCGAATGGATGTTATTTTATTCAATTCGCTGATGATAAGAACATTTTTATAATTGGTCATAATAGAGAAGTAATTCGTCATTTTATGCAACTTGTTGTGGATAATATTAATACATGGGCACATAATAATGGGTTTACCTTTTTAGCTCAAAACACAAAATTTATATTAATTTCTCGTGAACATTCTCCAGTTAGTATTGAATTATTTCTTAATAGTCATCGCATTGATCAATTGTTCGATTACAAATATCTTGGTATATGGTTTGATAATAAATTGAAATGGAACAGTCATATTCAATATATCCAAAAAATGTGTTCAAAAAGAATCAATTTTCTTCGTATGATTACTGGAACATGGTGGGGTGCTCATTCCTCTTATTTGATTACACTCTATAAAACAACTATTCGTTCAGTTATGGAATATGGTTGTTTTACATTTGGAAGTGCTGTTCAAACACATTTTTCAAAGCTTGAAAAAATCCAGTTTCGTTGTTTGAGAATTTGTTTAAAATTATTGAATTCTACTCATACAAAATCTGTTGAAGTTCATGCTGGCATTATTCCTCTAAGGAATCGCTTACATGAGCTCAATTGTAAGTCATGCTCATTTTCGTTTTGCATATTAATTATTTAATCGAAAATTTATTGGAATGGAACAAAATCATTTTTTTACAGACGGATCATTAGTGGAAAATTGCGTTTTGCTTATATTAATTATTTAATCGAAAATTTATAGGAGTGGAACAAAAATTTTTTTTACAGGCGGACCTTTAGTGGAAAATATGGCAGGATTTGGAGTTTTCAACATCAATTTGGCTCATTTTTATAAATTGGAATCTTCGTGTTCTGTTTTCACAGCATAATTACCTGCTTTGTATTTTACTTGTAATTTAATCAAAAATTCCGGTCCTAACATATACATGGTGTGTTCTGATAGCCTGAGTTGTCTTAATGCTTTGAATTTCAGAAATTTTCATTTCAAAACCTATCGTACTGTTCTATCTATTAAAAACTTAATATATAATTTGTATTCTCGAGGATATGATATTAAATTCGTTTGGGTACCAGCTCATTGTAATATTTATGGTAACGAGCAGGCTAATTTATTAGCAACATTGGGTGCTTTTCGTGGTATAACTTACAATCGTGATATTAATGATTGTGAATATTTAAAAAAAATAAAAAAATAATCTTTGAATAATTGGCAGCTTTCAAGGAATACAAGTATCCAAGGGCGTTATTGTTATTATATTTACCCAAAGGTAAAGGTAGTTCCTTGGTTTGAAAACTTGTATATTGGACGTAATTTTATCTGTTCCTTTTCTAAATTGATGTCCAACCATTATATCTGTAATAGAATATCATGGATTCAAATATTTGTGAATGCAATGAATCTTATGAAGACATTGATCATATTGTTTTTAAATGTTCTCGCTTTAATGGACCACGAGAACAATTCTTTGTCAACATAATTAGATTAGGTTTTGATATTCCTGTATCTGTTCGTGACATTTTAGGAAATAAATGTCTTTTGATCATGTTTGATATTTGCTGTTTTGTTTTCTATTTTCTTTTTACTTTCAGCTATAATAAGTCCAGAATTGGCACATGGGACATGTCAATGAATGAACTCAAGTTCGGTTAATTACTTAACAAGTGAGCTGCTTAAACCAAAACACGCCCTTTAATCTGAACTTTTGGTCGCTTGGGACTTTTTCAGAGAAACAGTCAGATGTGAAGACGAACATAGTATATTTTACTTGTTTGATGTTCTGCGAAGAACAGTGCACGCAATTAGAGCATTATGAAAAAAATATGTGCCCAGATTCCGCGCAATACTTTTTGAGATAAAACTCAATTATAATACTAATATTGAATAAGATTTCATAGAAGCATTATGAAACATATCTGTAGCAAGTAGTTCCATAGAAAATTGCTTAAAAATCATTTTCAATAAATAAATCGCATTTGTTTGTGTCCTACAGTCTTAGCATGGACGCTAAGAAAATCAGAAAAAATGCCTTATTTGCGTGTATTTGTGATTCAAACTTATTCTAAATCAAAAAAGCATCTAATGACTTTGAAAATTGCTGCTATAATAATGTGTATTTCCATATTTAAATAATTTTGTATGAAATACGCGGAATTAGGAAATGCGCTGAATAAGGGCACTTTATGGTACAAAATAAGTGGTATCTCAAAGAGTACAAACCTCTTATTTTTACTATACCAAATTATATTGACAAACACCATACATTTCGTTTTGTTCAGAGCCGTAGTGTTGCTTCATTGCGCCCAGGACGAACCTCTCTTTATGCGCCTCTAGTCAAAGACTAGTTTAAAACTTATCTGTATATATTTTATGTAAGACGTTTAAATTTTGTTTAAATCATGAAAAAAATGTGAATCTAAAATTAAATTGTTGTAAATCTTGAAAAAGTATCATGATCATGGCTGGATTTACAAATATGGGGGCCATGTAGGAGCCTTTTCTAAAAAAGATAATAAGATATAACTCCAAAAACAACATTTTGGTCAATGTTCTGGTTAAGGTTCTTATTATATGCAATCATCTTTAATTACAATGCGATTCTTAATTAATGTACTAGCAGAAGGCCCAAGATTCAAAACAGCTACGCGTATTGTTTTCGGAATTATGATCACATTGTTAAATAAACTATTTTCTATGTTGTATTGGCTAAGAAACAATTTAATTATCATTTAATACCATAATGACACTATCATGATGCAACACAATGAAAATAACCGTTTTCTAGTATATTTAACGGAATAATAGTAAATTTATTAGTAGAGGCCCCAACCTCGAAAAACCCCTGCCATAATGGTAAAACATACAATACTTCTTCTTATGTCAATAATGAAATCACTTCGGTTGAAAATCGTTGGTGCGAGTCTGCAAATTTTGACCCCGATTTCCACCATTAAGCTTCAGTGTCAGTTTTGGTATGAAATAAATTGCAAATATAACGGTTTTTTTTTCATTTGCTTTATCCTACCAGTATAGGAAGCCCATCATACGTAATTACAAGGGTTGGATGTTGTACGACGTTTTTGCATTTTTGCTGTACGTTTTGTATGTAAACCGTTGAATTCTACTGCCTTGACTAAAGAATATATTTCAAATATTTATAACTGGCGTATTACAGAAATCGACAGAGCATAATGAACTTAAACGACAGTAACGAAAACCAAATAGATCCGGAAAACAGTAGTTGCATTCAGAAGCAGATCGCAGCAGCACATCGCTCTACAGGAAAATTAAATCACCGAAAGAACATGTCAGCGTACGATTATTAATAAAAAAGACCTCAAAATCAAAATATGTAACGTCAAAATAAAGCTTATCGTACACCATGTATACAATTTATTATATACAATAAGAAGTTTCAGAAACGAGAACTGTGCAAGAATGAATTAAAGGTGTAAATTTTTCTATTTTTATAATCATGTCTAACGTTATATAGTGTGACCTAAATACCAGAAACAAGATAAAACCTGTATATCACCGTATGCTTTTTCATGTTGTAAAATCGACAGCTTTTGTGATTGTAGTAAAATCATTGTATTGTTAGCTGAAAAATGCCGATGCATTGCGTTCAATTTAACCCCCTGAAATAGTAATTTCGTCCGCAACATTTTTTTGTTTGTAGTAATGATTACGTGCGGATTATTTTTAGAGTAGATATGGATTATTTAATAATATAATTTTAATATTAGGAAATTACTTTCATTGCTATTTCATATATCTTTGAAGGTTTTATTGCATTTTCTTAAACGTATAAACTTTCATCATCGGTAACATTAATTCGATAATTTCCTTCGCTGTGGTTCTTGGATTTGAGTATGATGTAGATATTAGTTATTCTGATTTTGTTTTTAATTGAAGAATTTCATATGCACGCAGATGACTGACTTCATACGTCTTCAACTTTCATAAAATAGTGTTCATTGCTAACACTGCGGAACACGTTTTTGTCTCAAGCATCAAAATACCGCTATTAACTTAATTAAGCGTTGCTGAATCCATTGTCGTTGTCAAAAATAACCCAGCACGTCTAGTTTTTGAGATTTTGGCTGTTGAAATGCAAAACTTGACTTTTTTAGACAACTTGCATGCAAGTTTGTCAGCTTGTAAGGCAATTTATTTGCTTATTTTGCCACAGAATTCAAACTTTATGTGTATAACAATACTTATCAGTTCGAACAATCATCCTATAATAACAATTTTGAAATCCTTAGCAGAAATTAATCATACGAGTAAAATTTTAGATTCCTTCAATTATTGCATGGAGCAAAACATTATACCTGTTTCTTCAAGCGTTTTTTATAAACATGAAATTGAAATTCACTCACTGCAACCTTCCATTGATTTATCTTTACATGAAGAATTGAAACAAATTTCATGTCATGACTATTCTCGGTTTGCTAGATTGTTTTTTCATCGAAAATTTGTTGGAGTAAATGTTGATCAATTTTATTTTTCAGATGGATCATTAATCAATGATATTGCAGGATTTGGAGTGTATAATCATTTCTCAGCACATTTTTTCAAATTACAATCCCCGTGTACCATTTTTATTGCTGAATTAACTGCATTATATTTTGCATGTAGTTTGATAAAATCTCGTTCACCAAACATATTTTTTATTTGTTCCGATAGTTTTAGTTGTCTTAAAGCTATTCGTTCAGTAAACTTTCATTCTAAAACTCATCATCTTATTCTAATGATAAAGCAATTATTACTTGAATTAAATTTATTAGGATTTATTATTAAATTTGTATGGGTTCCAGCTCATTCACAAATTTACGGTAATGAACAAGCTGATTCTTTAGCTAAATTAGGTGTTCGTTGTGGAAGTACATATAATCGCATTATTTCGGGATCTGAATATTTTCCAAAACTAAAAAAATCTTCATTGTATAATTGGCAAGTGTCTTGGGACACTAGTGATAAAGGGCGTTGGTGTCATTCTATTCATCCAAAAGTTAATCTAAATCCATGGTTTAAAAATTTATCAGTTAGTAGAAATTTTATTTGCTGTATTTCAAGATTGATTTCAAACCATTATAATTGTAATAGTCATTTATATCGCATTAACATAAAAGATTCCAATTTATGTGACTGTGGTGAATCCTATGAAGACATAGATCATATAATTTTTCATTGTACTCGATACATCTTACCAAGAAATACATTTTTAAAACAAATTCAAAATACAGGTTATCCCATTCCAATATCTGTTCGAGATATTTTAGGAAATATGTTTCTGCCAATTTTGAAACTTCTATTTCAGTTTTTAAATGAAATCTCATATTATGTGTGATATTTTCTTTTTCTTCGTATGTTTCTTTCCAGATGTGAAGAATTTTTTACTGTGTGTGGTATCTCAATAATCCTGGACGTTTCCCATTTTCAAGAAACTGGCTCTGCTATGGATCATTACCGTTTGAGCCTTTTATTATTAAGATTGTTGATTTTATAATGTATTCAGAAAAGATAAAGAGGTTTTGTGCCTTTTTGAGAAAGATTTTAATTAAAAATCACTCAAAGGGGCTTTTCCCTCTTTCAAAATTTGAAATTAAAAAATAAAATAAATAAATAATACTTATCAGCAAAGTTCATAAAAAAAGTATTGTATTTTGCCATATAAAAGAAACAAAGAGTTTTGTATGAAGACTGCAAGCATGTCGAAAAAAACGATTTATTCTAAATTTTATCGTGCAATTTCAACCAAACTATATCTAAAATGAAAATTGAAGTCCTATTTTGCATGCTTGCTGGATTGGACCACAACAAAGATTGATTAATCATACTTTAAATTTCATATAAACATCACTTGAACCAGTGTTTTATACAACTTTGGCGACCTGTAGCTAAAAATTTGGAAGTTAAATTTTTCATTTTTCATTTTTCAAGAAATAGTTTTTATGGTAATGAGCCAACATAAATCTGAAAGTTCATAAGGCTTTTAAGAAGTGTTTATATTTTTCTGATAGATTTCTTTGGTGTGAGATAACGGTACAGATTTTCTGCACATGATAGACACGCTCAAAATACTTCTCAGATTTCAATCAAAACGGTGACATCGTAACTTTTTATTCATTTCTTCATTAAGTCATTCTCAATGTTTTTGTATTTAAGGTGCCGACTAAATGCTATACATGAAAATTTGAATGATTCGTTTCTGTATTTTGCTTTGAATTTATTGAATGCATATCTCGCCAAAAGATTTAAATAAGTTTGTACAATATGGAGTTGTTCATTAATCACGTGGTCATTTATTTTCGGATTTTTAGACACGTCCCTCCCTTTCGTGGTCTTTTGTCTATACAAAGAAATTGAAATTAGTATGGACCGTGTTTATTCGCCAGACCCTCCTCCCCCAGAAATAACCACGTGGTTTCAGTTTTGGTATCATCTTGAATCTCTCAAATCGTTTGATGTGATTCAAAAAAATTGATACTACTCTACTTCATCAGTTTTTTTTTTTACTAAAATAAATATTTCAGCCGTGATTTATTGGGGGCCCTGAAAAGGGGGAACCCGGGGCCAGGGCCTTCATGGCCGTAAATGTGATCCTGATCATGATAAAGGTTAAGTACTCATATAAATTTTGAACAAATGTTTCAAGTTACCAGTGGTAACTTACCACGTTTGACGGTACATTAAACAGTTTGTTGAACTTTAGCATAACAGTAAACATGTTGTCCAAAAATAAAACTGTTTAACATAGTGGTATCGAAACACACATATGAAGAAATTTCAAAATATATATGTTTTCATATCAAGTAATAAACATGCATAAATTATTGGTGGTAACTTACCACGTTTGACGGTACATTAAACAGTTTGTTGAACTTTAGCATAACAGTAAACATGTTGTCCAAAAATAAAACTGTTTAAACATAGTGGTATCGAAACACACATATGAAGAAATTTAAAAATATATATGTTTTCATATCAAGTAATAAACATGCATAAATTATTGGATTAGGCAAACATCTTCATTTAAATTATAGTAATGGGTAGTAAAAATAAGGTGTCTGTTCTAGGCTAAGAGATTTGTTGTATATTCAGTAGCTTATCGTGAAGAGCGGAAAATAGTTTGGGTTCCAAATTTGCATATTATTTTACTCGCATAAAAGTATATCTCTCAGGTTTGTTTCCTTCAAAAACAAAAACCAAATTTCCGAAAATACACAAGTTTCCCTATATCCCTGATTGTGTGAGAATCCTGTGATATTTTAGTGGGCATTTTTGCCTATTTTTTCAACTGTACCCAATTTACACCTGGTACATATGCATTACATTTCTCGCATAACTTATGATCTCGCCCTAAAAGCCATTGGTAACCACGTGTGTAGCTCGTTGTTTTTGAGCATTTGAATGGATTTACACATTATTTAACAACGTTATACTGAAGAAAGGGTCATTCTCGATCTGCCAATGGTGTTGGTTGGGTTGCTTATTCATTCATTTGCCCAGAAACAACGAGCTACACACGTAGTTACCAATGGCTCTTAGGGCGTTATCCCAAATTATGCGAGATTTGTTGGTATTACATTGATATTACAATAAAACCGCGTCAACAATTCCACGCCATACAACTCGGTTCGTAGCCTCCCTCCATCCTCGGCTGCGGCCCACACTCGCCAGATCTTGCAGCACCTGGTCAGCCCGAATCTATGACATTTGGTCGAATGACATTTAGTCGAATGACGTTTGGTCGAAAGTACATTTGGTCGAACGGACATTTCGTCGAATGGACATTTGGTCGAAAAGGTTTAGTAGCAACAGAAAGCATAAAATGTTTCTAGAGTAACATTTTGGCGCGAATACAAGAGTGATTGAATAATTGAAAAAGTATCAGCTATTTTACCAACAATCTCTATGCGATAAGTAACATTTTGTTATCCAATTTGATGGACGCCCTCCCAACATATTGATTAAGCTCTTGGGTTTTTAATGATTCCTGTTGCTTTTTTGTTCAGGCATGTTCTGCGATTCGAGATAAGCTGATCCTAAATGGAAGCAAGCCGACTCAGTCAACTCGTATTACTCACCCGAAACATAGAATTAGCCCTTATTCTCATCTATATAAATAAAAATGGAGTGGTGTTTGTATGTCACGAAATAACTTCAGAATGGGACACCCGATTTGCACAATAGGGTCCTAAAGCCCTGTCCCAATTTTAGTGCCAAACGCTTAAGTTTAGGCCAAAAACACATGTTTACTCAATTTTCTAATGTTTTCCGTTGGTTTGAGCCCAAAAAACATTTTTTAGATTTTGTCACATCCTTTGGCTTAAACTCAAATTTTGGGTGTATTTTGTTTTCCGTGTCCCTTACGAAATGTCAGATGGGAACAACCCCAGTGGTCGAACTAAAACTCCTGTGATGTTTTTGTCGACTAAGCGAACCTCAAACATGATCAAAAGTGTCAAGGTTCATTTATGGACCATATTTTTAAATTAAAGTTTAAATATGATATAGCCATTATTTGAGCGGGAAAAATTGCTAAAGTAGTTACTGTTCACGCCAAACGTGAATTAAATAGCCCTATCTTCACTCTATCACCCATAGTGCAAACTCACATCCACTGCGTGGAGAAGAATAATCGTCTGCTTCTAGCCAAAGAGAACAGTTATATAGTTGACCGCCGACCGATCAATACGGTCCAAAGCACACTCTGCGTGTGCTCCGCGCGCGCTCGTTCGCCCGTCGCACCCTTCGCCCACAGACCGGGATGGGTGTTGTGATAAATCAGTTCATTGTGTATATACAGTGAATATAGATTTTCCTGTTAAGTGTAGTACATATTGTTTTTATTCTCCACGATCGCTGCATCCCCGGCCATGAGTACGGCCAGCTCTCTCCGGCGTCAACATTGGTCCTTCGAGCCGGATAGACGCTCGGGCCAGGCGTCCCATCGCTTCTAGGACAATAGAAGCCCGTGTTGGTGTTGCGCGCGATCGCCATCGCAAACACCTTGGCGGATGCCACCATCAGCCGGTCTGTGGATACCTGCAATGGATACTGCCTCCCTATGATTGCGAAAACGTCAAATCAATATGCGCCGTCGTTTGAGTGGATGATTATGCAGCAAAGGAATCCTCGAACACAATTCTTCTCGATGGCGTTTTCCACTACAGCATTAAATCGGGTGACTGCAGTTCCATTAAGATATTTGGAAACTGGTGCTTCTGGTGCGTTTTCCTCTCTTCAGGTGAGCGAGCATAAATGTCTGATACGGTCTCACCAAACCCGCAACATAATCAACAACACCGATTTAGAATGGTTTCAACGATGTTGCGCGGTTCTGTCGAAGACCAGATCTCCATATACCAATGATTGTCGTCAGCGTTGCGTGCTTCCAACGAATAACACTACCAGCCAGAAACATGTCCGTCCTTCGGCTCAAGACGACTATCGATCATTTGTGCACATCCTATGGTGTCATCAATGTCTTTCATAATACACTTCGTGGCGTTTGCATCGACATCAGCATCATTCGTCAAACGATGACGTCATCTCAGGGGCCGTCCATAAATCATCAGTAAGCGACCGAACGTTCGACCCCACTTCCAAGATCAGCATGACACCGCTCACAACTTCCCAAAGTGTATCACGTGCACTCTGTCATGCTGTAGTTCACCGTGGAAAAATTGCGTCGCTATCGTCATAAAAACCCAATCAAGCAGATCCTGATCAACAGCACCACACTCGACACGCACCACGCCTAAACGTCAATCCTCCGTCAAGCTGCTTTCAAACTACAGTGAAAGCTTTTACATTCGCGTGTAGCTACCACAGTTGCACCACAGGATTGACGATTTACCTTCCATGAGTGACTATCCTCCGTTAGATTCTTCCCGCAACGCACTTTCTGTGGTTGGGCTGGGGGTTTAATTTGCGTGTGGTCTTCATCAGACTGCACCATAGGACAAGTCATCGCCACTACACATCGAAGTCAACCTTCAGTTTCGGATTCTGTTCCTCGACACCTCATGCGTGCTCGGACCGGAGGAATCCCTTGCGTACACCAAGTACCAAAGGTTTGACTGAAACACGAAGCAAATAAAGAAACATCGCCAACCAACACAACCAGATCAGGATCAACGTTCAAGCGCCAGTCATTCAACACCACGTTCAAACGGACACCAATGCATCACAAGTTTGTCCTGTCATCATTCGTTCCAAATCCGCCAGTCGAGAGGACTCCTGGCCCAAGCTCGGGGGAATCGAGCATGTTCCAGGAGCACCTATAAAGAGAAACAAGGCTCTCCGTTTGGGTCCTCGGACCCAACGGACGGGACTTGACCGCAGGCAAGTACCCTTTCATTCTCTTTATCAACAGTTAGTCAGTCGTTTGTACCTTCCAGCATAGTAAAGCTCAAGGCCATTCGTCGAACTACCAGTGACGTCATCTGAAGATAAGATAACACCACCAAGCTGTAATCATCGTGTTATAACGTGTTTTTTCATCTGCCATCCAAATGTTTCCGGTGTGCAATCTGTACAGCATCATATGTACTTGCGAGTCCCAACCTCCGTTCATATCATCAATCGTCACTCGCATCCCTTGTCGTGATCATCAACGGCATTAAGCATACAACGGAAGTTGAATCCTTACTAGATTCAAGGCGGGGAGTATGTTCACGCCAAACGTGAATTAAATAGCCCTATCTTCACTCTATCACCCATAGTGCAAACTCACATCCACTGCGTGGAGAAGAATAATCGTCTGCTTCTAGCCAAAGAGAACAGTTCTCGCGGAACATTACTAAAGGACCTATCTAACATTGAGAGGCTCTCTTTGTTTACTTTCTCTTTCATTAATAACTGAGTCACATTAACCTCCTCTGTTGCGTTTTTTGTATGAAACGCTAGTCAAGGAAATTGACTTTCGATCTATAGTGAAAAGCTTCCCAAAATCTTTAGTATTCCACTATTATAATCGAAAGAGAACGAGAGAGGAGAGAATCTCTCATTTGTACATAGGTCCTTTAGTAATGTTCCGCGAGAGTTATATAGTTGACCGCCGACCGATCAATACGGTCCAAAGCACACTCTGCGAGAGCATCTGCGCTCCGCGCGCGTTTACGAACCCTTCGCGCTCCAACCCACAGACCGGTGATGGGTGTAATGTTTAAGTAATAAGGCCAATTATGTGTGTACAAAGTGTATATAGTCAATGAGTAACAATAAATGTGCATACTGTTAATTAATTACACACTTTGTTTCCCTACAACTACACCCACGGGTCCGAGTTACTGTGAATCTATTCTCGGCGTTAACATTGGTCCTTCGAGCCGGATGTTTGCTCGGACCTGGCGTCCCGTCGCTTCCGATATTCTATTGAAGCCAGTGGGCATTGTGCGCTATCGCCATCGCTATTGCCATTGCGGACGCCATCGGTAGCCGGTCTGTGGGCGCGCGCGTATTGAAGACTTTTGTGCATGTCAAATGCCGAACAAGTGAAGATTATGGAAATTCCATCTGCGATGTGTAATCAGTTACGTGAAATAAGGAATGTTCTCCAGATCGGAAACTCGGTTCCATCAGTTTACGCATCATCACGTCAAAATGCTCTATGCCTCGAAGCCCGTACTTGTCGCAGATAACGTATCAAGAATCGCCCTGTATGATGACGTCATGCCACCATTGTTCTTCGAGTGACCTTCACCATGCTCTCCATATCAACCC
This sequence comes from Aedes aegypti, assembly GCF_002204515.2. NCBI lineage: Eukaryota > Metazoa > Arthropoda > Insecta > Diptera > Culicidae > Aedes > Aedes aegypti. The sequence continues at coordinate 17,955 of NC_035108.1, forward strand.
TCCGACAAGTTCATTGCGTGCACCTTCCAAAGTTGCACCATAGGGTTGTATTGCCTTCTATACAGGTACGATTCTCCTCCGATTGTAAGATTCTTCCCGCAACGCACTCCTCGTGGTTGGGCTGGGAGTTTCATTTGCGTGTCGTTTACATTCGACGGCACCATAGGACTGATCGTACCTACAACAAACGCAGCATTAGTCAGCCTTCCGTTGTGGATTCTGATCCTCGACACTACAGCGTGATCGGACCGGAGGAATCCAAATATGCGTGCAATTTCCATAAACTGCACCACAAGGCTGGCTACACACTCACAGGCCAACAAGTATCTTCCAAACAAGCTTCAACGAGACAACTCCATCAGGATTACAACAGTTCATCTACACGTAATCAAGCAGTACTAAGATCCTACAGGGCGACATGTATGCAAGCAACCATCTCTTCAAAATCATCACCATCGAGCGCATTTTGTCCCATCTTCCCCTATGTACCCATCATCAGTCAACCGTTCAAGAAGCGATCGTCATCGCTATTCCGCCAGTCGAGCGGACTCCTGGCCCAAGCTCGGGGGAATCGAGCATGTTCCTGGAGCAACTGTAAAGAGGAACAAGGCTCTCCGTGTGGGTCCTCGGACCCCACGGATGGGACTTGGCCACAGGCAAGTACCCTTATGTTCCTTTGGTTTACAGTCATTCAGCCGTTTATCCCTTTTAGTGCCGTACAGCTTCCTGCGTCAACGAAGTTTTCCACAACATTCTCTGAACCTGCATCAGTCGACAATCAATCGAGTCACATTAGTCCAACGTAATTTGCGACCTTGCGTTCACCACTCCGGTGCTTGTCCGAACCGCTTCGGTTATGCGTGATCATTCGTCGCCTTTAAGTTATGTCACCAAATTGATCATGATCATCAAGTACAGCAGCGTTCACAAGAATCTATCATCTTATATGGAACGTCGAATACCACATCTTCTTCTGTCGTCATCGTTAGACTTCGTCATCAGATAGGGCTACACCCGCTGACCATAGCAGCCATCAATCACCAAGTATTAGTCCCATCGTTCATCCGAGCGGGGAGGTCCCGAATTACCTTCGATCGGAAAAATAATCCCAAAATAGCAACACCGTTTCAGAAAATTGAATTGAATCCTAAGGGAATTCAAGGCGGGGAGTATGTTCACGCCAACGTGAACTATGTGTGAAAAGCTATCTATTTTATGACGATCAAGCTGTTGAGCCCACTGTGTAGAAAGACGTCCACTGCGTGCAACAGAAGCAATCCAAATGCACACACTGAGGCAAAAAAACTTAATAATTTCTTAAGGAATAATTATGATTTGGCGCCACAACGATTATTATTGAAATTTTTAAGTTTTACTTATGATTTTGGTGAAGAATTTCAGTAATAAATTTCATAAGTCAAACAATGAAATTCGGAAATAAACGCAATGATAATAGCTTAATTCGGATTATCAATCGATAATATTATTTGCCTTTTATTTCAGGCGTGCTCAAAAATTGACATGTTTTGATAACATGTAATCTGTTATCGATTAACTTGTAGCCAACATCGAAAGCGGAGTTGCTCTTCTAGCGATTGCTATGATAATTATTTCAAGTAATTCTTGTTAAAGAATTCAAAACTCTCACTTATGAAACTTATGATCCCATTTTCGAAATGTTTAAGCGTGCAATGAAACCATAATTTGGCTGGTTCATAAGTCTTGATTCATGGAAAACCTAAGTAGTTTTGTCTCAGTGCAGATATGGGAAACAATCACTTTCTCATTCTCCGACAGTATCTACAACGCCATAAACGGCAGTAGAATACGATCAGTATTGTAGTTGATCGCCGGCACGAATAGATCGTCCTTCGAGAGCATCTGCGCTCCGCGCGCGTTTACGAACCCTTCGCGCTCCAACCCACAGACCGGTGATGGGTGTAATGTTTAAGTAATAAGGCCAATTATGTGTGTACAAAGTGTATATAGTCAATGAGTAACAATAAATGTGCATACTGTTAATTAATTACACACTTTGTTTCCCTACAACTACACCCACGGGTCCGAGTTACTGTGAATCTATTCTCGGCGTTAACAGTTACAGTAACATGCTTTTTCGTGTTATTAAATAAAAACAAGATTTCATTAAAAATTTTAGGACCCAATTCTTTCACTGTTGTCTTTTTGAAGGGCTCCGACGTGTTCGTGTGATGAAAAAGTTTAGGGAAGTTGTGGGAAAGTTTGGTATAACGGGGGTGTACTAATATGTCATGTTGTGTGAGAGGTTCCATGACATTTTTCAACAGCCTACTAGATGGCAAGACGAAGTTTGCCGGGACCACTAGTTTTTAATAATACATAGTAGAGTGGTTCAAAAAATCGATTTTGCTCCACACCGCTCATTCGATTCAAGATCAAATTCTGAGTGTCCTCCCAAAATTTGAGCTAAATTGGATAAAAATTGAGATTGCACAAGACCTTCAAAGTTTATATGGGAATTACTATGGGAAAAGCAAGCAAATCATTCAATCGGCCATAGAGTTTGCCTATGTGCTCTTGGGGATTAGAACTATGTTGATACTGTGAGATACAATAATCAGCTACAACTTTGCCGAAGACCGTTTTCAATTCGGACGCCCCAGTAATTAGTTATTGATTTTTGAATGAGTAGTAAAACTTTGGCTACAATTATTTGGCTGTTCTGCAGGCATCACTGGATATATGCAGTAAAACATAGTAGCCACGATTTGTGCGTGCTATTTTTCGCGCCAGGTGCAGCAATGTTGCCTGTTCAGAAGTTAACTGAGCATTGTTGAAGAATTTGTGACTGGATATAAATCAATAACTAATTACTGAGACGACCGATTTGAAAACGGTCTTCGGCAAAGTTGTAGCTGATGAATATATTTAACAGTATCAACGTAGCTCTAATCCCCAATAGCACATAGGCAACAACTATGACCGGTTGAATGATTTGCTTGCTTTTCCCATAGCAATTCCCATACAAACTTTATAGGGTTTGTGCAGTCTCAGTTTTCATCCGAATGAGCTCAAATTTTGGGAGGGCACTCAGAATTTGATCTGGAATCGAATGAGCGGTGTGGAGCAAAAACGATTTTTTGAACCACTCTAGTACATAGCTTCTACAGCAAACTCTTGTTTTTAACCCGAGGTCATCAACACTGCCAGCACAACCATATATAAGTTATTATTAGAAAGTTATTAAGCTGGAAGTCACAATAAGCCACTTGGCCATAAGTAGAGTTACCAACACCTAGCATTCACTTCGTCATAAAGGTTTTCCTTAAAGCATTTTTTTTACTGGCGTTTTAATCTAAACGGCATTCAAGCCAAATGTAACAAATATGTAAAATGTCTCTATCCCCTTATTAATAGAAAATCAAAACTTTATCTTAAGAACAAGCTTTTGATATTCAAACAAATTTTCAGGCCAGCCATGTTGTATGTTGTACCAATATGGATTAGCTGTTGTAATACCAGGAAAAAAGCTCTGCAGAGAATTCAAAATAAAATTTTGAAAATAATTGTGAGGCTTCCTCCCTGGTATAGTACCAATGAGTTACATACAATATCCAATGTTGAAACATTGGAACAAATGTCAAATAAAATCATTAATAATTGCAGGCAAAAATCGTTGCAATCTTCTATTGCCACGATTAATACGTTATATGTTTAGGTTAAGTTAGGTAAAGTATATTCAAAACGTTTTTTTTCTCTTATAAGCAGGTGAAATCAACTCACCTGTAAAAAATCTGAACTGCTACGGAAATGAAATGTAATATGTTTTTAACAAAATGTTAATTAAATCTTAGATTTGTGTTACCAAATTAGGATGATAGTGTTGTCTAATAACACAGAACACCTAGACACAGACAAACAGACGTAACACTGACGAAATTTTCATCGACCACTCATTAAACGATCATTTCAAATTCGCTATGTTACAAATTTCACAACCAGAGGCGCGCGCATCGTTTTTCTTCGCGTTTGACGTTTCACACTACCGCTATCTGCCGATCTTGTTTCACGAAACACCTTTTTGTGCAACATGCTCACCAGATGATGGTAGTATAAACTGGGCGATGGATTTTGTAGAAATTTGTTCTAGATGTTACGTCTGTTTGTCTGTGACCTAGATATAAGAAATAATGAGTGTAATGTGTAGAATGATACTAATAAAGAAATTAAAAAAAAAAAAAAAAAAAAAAAATATATATATATATATATATATATATATATATATATATATATATATATATATATATATATATATATATATGGTCTTACTTCACTCTATGACAGAATCCTTAGTCAAATTGACCTTTACTTGCAATCTGCTGTAGAAATATCAGCTATTTTGTTTCCTCGTCTGACATATAAACTCTCCATAATTCGGTCACACTCTTGCAACCCATGACCCCATTGTGTTAGACTTCAGAGCTGAAACATAAAAGTTTGAATTATTTCTCAATTATGGAAAGGTACCATCACTTCTTGACGATTCTCCAATGATTATCGCTTTCACTTGAGAAGTCCATCAGGCCTGATCCCGAGCCATTAGCTGTTTTGTTGAGGTTGCACTTATTTTAATGAACTGTTGGGGATGGTACACAAATTATGTCACGCTAAATTTCAACTTTTTCGACCCCCCCCCCTTGTCAAACTTTTTGTATGGGTCCTCTGAAAATTTTGTAAGGCTTGTCACGCTTGGCTTGACCCCTCTCCCCCCCCTTGGAGCGTGACGTTATTTATGCATGACCCCTTGTAGCAGTTGTAGTTTTTAGTTGGACTAATTTGACATTGTAGCAAGCTATGGGTTAGTAGCAATGCGTGCATTTAAATGCAATCAAATGCATCAAAATCTTCTGATACATCAAATCCATCAAGAGTGATCCACCCCTTGGTATGAGCTGTAACATTTTGATCATACCCACCCATGCCCTTCAGCGTTATGAATTTGATTTAATCCCGAGCCATTAGCTGTTTTGTTGAGGTTGCAACTTATTTTAATGAACTGTTGTAGCAGTTGTAGTTTTTAGTTGGACTGATTTGACATTGTAGCAATCTATGGGTTAGTAGCAATGCGTGCATTTTAATAATTTCCATGGACAACCTTTGTTAAAGCATTGTTCACACAAATTTGGAGAAAATTTAAAGCATGTCGTTGAATACCAACTTTATTTTTCAGCTTTAAAAACGTTTTACAAGCATTTAGTTCAGCTTTTATACGTCTGGTCTAAGAATAATTAAAGACTAATAAAAACAAAAAAAATATTTTTCTGGGCACTTTATAAATGTAGTGTGCACTATTATTATGATAGTATAACAATCTTATTTAAAAATCGCCTTTATACTGGATTCGAACTCGAGACCTTCCAATCGTCAGCGGTATGCCTTGCCATCTGCGCCATCCTAGAATTGATGATTATACCGTCCAGTGCAAAATATAAACTTCTCATAGCTGAATATTGACCATGTTCGAGCTTCTATTCGACAACGTCTAATCAACACATGGTACGCTAATCTACAACTGAACAAGCATATTATTCAGCTCCTGTTTAGTGCTGATCCAAGCTGAGTTCAGTCGGCTATTTTTAGCGCACAGTGAGAAAATTTATGTCGATGTTGGTCAAAATAATGTTTATTTACACAAAGCAAAAACAGTCTGAAATGATTAATCTAATTTCAAAATAGGTTTTAGTTTGTTCAAAACTGATTAATTAACTTAAATATTTTTATAAATTATAGTTTGATTATTTTTTTATTTGTATTTTTCATAAACCTATATGCATTGAAGTAAAAGTTCTCTTTATGAATATATTTGAATCATTTGAAGGGTTAGTCCTCAGAACCCACCTGAATAGAAAAATATTCGAATATCTTGATGGGATTTTTATTTTCGGAAATGGCCGAGTAAATCATTTTTCTTAGAGCGCAGTATTTATTCAGTTGTGAAGAAATGTCATTTCAAATGTAGCTGACTATAGAAATTAATTTAATCAATTCTGCCAAAGAAATTTCCATTTTTCTTGTACGGAAAAACATCCCGAGCAGGCGAAAAAAGCTTAGCAATAGAAAATATAATATGGGTAGCTAAAAGTGATATTAACTTGATAGATATATGATATAAAATATCTGGAAATGATATCTAAAATAAACTACTAAAACAAAATTGGCATGTCATTTTTAGATTTTACCAATAGCTGCGAGCTATTCATTAGATCTACGTACATCAAATTTTTCATAGATTTAGAAGTTCCAGGAACAAAAATTTGATATTGTTTTCAGATATTTTATCTCTTATGTCAATCAAGTCAATATCACGCTTTGTTTGTCAGTATTTTGCTCCTACTCGGAATACTGAGCTTAAATGTTTATTTTTGTTTTTCACAATAATTCTGAATTTCTGGAGACTGACCATGTTTATTTTCTGAACAGCTATTTCAAAAGTTTTGAGAAAGCATAATTTATGAGCTCTGAAATGCGTTCGGAACTCAACACGAATTTCGGATATTTTATCCATTTTATGAAATTTAGCTATAGTGTGATCGCTTTTACAAGGCTTATTTATTGCTGAACAATGTGTTTGTTAATCGTCATTTTGACCTCTATTGGATCAACTGTTCTTATAATATACTGAAGCTGAATAAGGATTTTATAAGATACTTATTCAGCTCTTATTCATGCTTATGTTAAACATGTGGGAATAGCTGAAGTGCGACGCAAGTAAAACGTTAGTACGTCTTTTGAATATCCTTTTATACATATACATTTGTTTAGTGGAATATTGGCTTTTTAATTGAGGGAAACATGTCTTGTCCAGCTCATTTGTAGAACAATCTTGATTAGTCGAATGAGAATCTTTGGAAACGTTTAATAAGTGGCGATTCAACTTTTGTTCATTCTAATGCATAACGTTGAACATTGATCTAAGTTTGTGTTAAAAAAGCACCTTCTCAGCTCTTTATAGAGCAAATTTTTTATTCAGCTGCCATTACCATTATTGAACAATAATTAAACATGCATGCTTGTTTGTGGCTGTGAATTGTTAGTTGGGTATGCAACATGCTTTTTAATCTATCCATGTAAAACTTAGTTCTGCAGGTGGGGAAGATTTTATGTTATCTACTGGTAACATCAACCATAGAAACCGAGTAGAAACATGCCAAGAAAGTGAAGTGAACGTCATCACTAACAAAAATGTGATCAGCGCCATTCATATGTCAAGCTAGTTTTTCGAACAATAACAATAGGCCTATTCACATGACGTCTCAAATCAGCTGATCGGGAAGCACTTTGACAGTTCGTCTATGAAAATGACAGGCCCGTGTTAGCACCGGTCCTCCACTGATGTAAACAAATGCATAGACGGATCTGTCACATGAAAAGGCCTATGAGCGGCTCGCCAGACAACGTCATCCGAACGTCTCGTAGAATGGCTTTTACCCGCATTATAGTTATAGTTGACAGTCGTATATCCACCCTGGGACGAACTGAAGCTGCTTCAATTTTGCTTGGTTTGTGGTTCCGTGTGGGGTCAACGTTTTTCTTACCCTTTTGTACGAACCTTGGAATTGATTTTTTGGATGCGGTCGTCGCCCATTTTCTCACCCCTTGTTAAAATGTCATAGCCATCGCCGAGTTTGCTGCTGTCGTATCCGTGAAGTGAAAATATTATGGATCGAGATAAATTTGGTCAAATTCAGTGAATTTTCGCGTAAAAGTGGATTAAAAGGTTACATATATTGATCATAACGTGTAATTAGTTCAAAGACAGCGACAGGAATTGATAAATTACGTTGAATTTTATGTAAGGATTGTCATTTTTTTTTCCTTTCTAAGTGCACTGGTTTCTGGAAAATACAAACCATTCAAGATGGATGACGAATCAGTAGTATAATTAATGTTATTTTCCCGTTTTTCGTTTGTTTTCGTGACATAAAATATATTGTTGGACTTTTAAATTGAATTTCATTGTTACTTCTTAAATTTCACCGATCCAATTAACGGTACTCTCTTCTATGTGCCGCAAGTGTGCATTTAAATTGCTTTTCTCCTTAATTTTCCGTCGCGTTTGATTTCTACGCATTTCAAAGTGCAGTTTTCATTTACAGCTGGCAGATGATTGTTAATAAACTGAAATTCATGTTAAATCTCGGCTTTTATCCTATAAAGTATGTAACATCGGGCATATTCATACGTGATTTTTCATTTATTTTATATTTTTTGCATTATGGAAACACACACATTACACTTGACATCCATAAACAATACCAATACATTCTAAATGGTGCGTAATCAACTCGTAAATATTTATTTACACATCCCAATGATTAGATCATACACCGCAATTTTGTCTCTCTAGTGACACCCACAACATCAATGTCTGAAACAAAAAAAAAACCAAGGGTGGAACTGGCGGCTCTTTATTGCTACCCCGACGTGTCGCTGGCAAGGGTGGAACTGGCGGCTCTTTATTGCTACCCCGACGTGTCGCTGGTTCTAAAATGTAAACAACCATACAAAATAACGACCAAACAATGGTGACGGCGTAATCAATTTTCTCGCAAACATCTTTTTTTGGGAATTTAGCAGAATTTTCTGATTAAATTGCCAACAGCGCACTGCTGTAGCACGTAGCAAATAACTGCTTGCAAACAATTTCTTTCAAGCGCATTGATTACCTGTAATTTTGCGAAGAATGATTTTTACTTTTCCGCGTTAAGCCTTAAAACTGGTTCTGGACTTAGGTTGGCGGCTTTTCAATTTTACTCCCAGTTGACAGCCGCCCTCCACCCTTGGTCGCTGGTTCTAAAATGTAAACAACCATACAAAATAACGACCAAACAATGGTGACGGCGTAATCAATTTTCTCGCAAACATCTTTTTTTGGGAATTTAGCAGAATTTTCTGATTAAATTGCCAACAGCGCACTGCTGTAGCACGTAGCAAATAACTGCTTGCAAACAATTTCTTTCAAGCGCATTGATTACCTGTAATTTTGCGAAGAATGATTTTTACTTTTCCGCGTTAAGCCTTAAAACTGGTTCTGGACTTAGGTTGGCGGCTTTTCAATTTTACTCCCAGTTGACAGCCGCCCTCCACCCTTGAAAAAAACACGTTCCTTGAATCAAACTGAATTCTTTTTTTCTTTTTCTGATTGCAGGTTGAAATTTTAACTTGTGTAGAGTGTTTGGTGATCTATACAAAGATGCCATCAGTGAAAAGTGTGTGCTGATATAAAATAGCAGTAAATGCAGTATATTCATAAAAAGTGCAAGAATACATCAAAAGACATTCCAAATAATCCCAGTCATAAAATCATACAAAAAATAAGTGAGCAAGGATGGCCTATCATAAGCCAACGGATATCGATGGATTCATCACACAGATGGCCAAAGCGGACATGCGAGTAAAAGCACAACTTGCGGAAGATCTTGTGCTATATCTCAACGATTCGGAGAACTCGATAGAATGCGTTGATCTAGGACTTCTCATAGATGGATTAATCCCCTGGATGATAGGAAGTCATTTCAAGGTATGGAGTTATCTTATATTCTCTCATCACTTTTGGTTGTACATTTGTGCCGTGTTGTTTATGCTTTACCTCTAACTGCATGCTTGGGTGGTGCCGATCCTAGTCTACCTTCCATCTGTCTGTTCGAACGATACACTGACTTATTAATTCCAAAGCAATTCAGATTTAGGGCGTTGGCCAAAGCATCTGTTTGAAGTTATCATCGAAATATATGATGCGCTATGGTAATATTTAGAAAGGTCAGACAAACGTCCATTCTTAGAGGAAAACGGGTTGAGGTGGACCACACCTTCAGTTTGGCATGAAAATGACTTTCCTTGAAAAATATTGCTGATTATTCTACTTAGCTGCACTATTTATTGTCAGTTCGAAGCATTTTCAGTGATGTGCTTGGTGATGTTAATTTGATTGATTTGAATAATATTGGGCTAAACATGTACATACATACTTTTGGCATGTAAGCTCATTTTACTACCGTATTTCAGAAGGTATGGTCGACGAACCGTCTCATGACGAAAAGAACAAAACGACTGAAAATATATAAGTTCTAGCATAACTTATGATCTTGCTCTAAAAGCCATTGGTAACCGAGAATGTAGCTTGTTGTTACTGAACATACAAATGGAGTTCCACATTATTTAACAACAGAGATTTATCGAATAGCATTATTCGGCTTTCGGCCGAATACCGAATAGTTGAAATGTCATTATTCGGCCAAACGAATATTGGGCCGAATAACCACTCAATATTCGGTCAAATAAAACCATTAAATTTATTCGAATAACACCCATATGTTCGTTCAATTTCACGAAAACAACATTTTTCATATTAACTGAAACAAAAAAGCTAGTATTTTTTCAATAGGGAAAGCTTTCACGGTGAAGAATTGATTGGAATAATCGTGAGCTTTCAAACCCATTTGGAAAAATTGCAAAAATTGTAAGTTCTGAGGATTTCTATTTCTTAAGTTAGGGAGTTGTATCTTATTGATGGCATTTTTATCCATTTTATTTTTTAAGAAACTAGTGAAATACGTCGCTTGATTCCTCATAGAACTTCTGGAAGTGCTTTATATAATATAGGAGCAAATATACCACAGAAAGAATGTGAATGGTGTCGTAAAAATATCAAAAGTGAGGAAAGTCCCAAGATAATTGATGTAGTTTAACCCGTATAGGCCTGAGTGAAAGCAAAAATACTAAATCCCTCACCGCTCAGCGAATACTAAACGGATTCAAATAATATTTTGTCAGTATACTGGCCCACATATCTAGTTCCTTAAAGTGGCCAAGGGATCTCGGGAATGTTCCTGTGATCGGAGATATTCTGGTGGATCACTGGGTCAAGTCGGGTAAAAAAGGACTATTCTTTGGGACACGCCAAGTTGTCTTTATTTATTTGCAATGGCAATCATTTTCATTTGCATAAATCATTAAGATCTGATATTGAACATTATAAATGAAGAGGTAAGCACCGTTTAGAATGTACTGGATGTGACCACTCGGGCTTAATGCCCTAAAGAACCGGCTATAGATTTGTTGGATACTTAACCATTTCAATTCTCTAACAATAGAGATTAAACATAATAATTTACTGAAATACGTTCCCATGGGCTTGACACATATGTTTAGATACAAATTGGCCAGTTTGTCGTAAATTTGAGGCATCCTGGGGATCCATAATTGTTATTTCAAGGGTCAAACAAATGCAGGACACAAGGTTATCCAATTCAATCGTTTCTCTACAGGTTTACGCTGATGCGTTTTTCTTAAAATTCCTTGATATAGTGGCCACATTATAGCCGATTCAGGCTATTATCTGTAACTTAAAATTTTCCTACCTCCAGGGGCACAGAAGTACAGCACCCTTTTCAGCCGACCTGACCCAGTAACCCACCTGAATAACTCCGGACACATGAACATTCCCGAAATCCTTTGGCCACTTTTAGAAACTAGATATGTGTGCCAGTATACTGACAAAAAATTATTTAAATCCGTTAAGTCCTCGCTGAGCGGTGAGAGTTTTAGTAATTTTTCTTTCACTCAGGCCTATACGGGTTAAAGGAGTATATATTTACAAGCTGTACCTTACAACCCATGCAAGATGAAATGATTTGCGGAGAATGGCTTATGTATTAAGCAGTCTAGTCACCGTAATTCCGAAGAACGAATTTCGCACCACCAATAGGAAAATTCAATGTACATTACTTGAATGAATTAATTGATTTTTTTTTTAATTTTCCTTCGTGTGAAACATAATGTTTTATTACAATTTAGCTTGTTTTGTTATTATTCGGTAACTATTTCGGCAAACCGAATATTCGGCAAAATCAAAATAATCGAGATATTCGGACCGAATATTTGGCCAGCCGTATATTCGATACATCTCTATTTAACAATGCTACGATAAAAAAAATGCTCTTTAAAACACATAGCAATATAATTTTTGATGACATGAATAATTTTGTCAAATGAGCAGCATAATTACGCAAGAGCTGTACTTTTGATCCTATAGTTTTTATGTGTCTTTGCTTTTTTGCTTTTCTTATGATATTTTGCTGTTTTTGTTATGCGATACATAACCGTCAAACGGGGGAACTTGCAACGCTTTTACACTTCAATCATCTATAACCAAGATCTAAGTAACACCTTAAATTATAAATTCCTTCTAAAATTTTTAATGGAATAAGATGATAAAGGCTTGAATCGACTAAGTCTTCCATATCGAAAATCCGGAAATAGATTTTTTTCTAAATGCCTTGCTGCGCCTTGTCCTCGATAGCTTTTTACAACAAAATGTCGAAATTTTCATATGTCGCACTCGATGAGTAACTGATGAGTCCATGGACCAATGCACGAGTTCACTAATTTGACGTTTGAGCGATGCCGAATTCACTTGTTGCCATCGTCACGTAAATAACACGGCACCGCTCAAACGTCAAATAGTGAACTCGTGCATCGGTCCATGATGGTAGTTCACGGTGTATTTTTGACAGTTCACGTTTTCCAGAACGCTTTTTTGAGCGTGTGCTTCCAAACAAGCACAATTATCATGGTTGAATAATCATAGCAGAGTGTCTCAAAAGTTAAACTGTTTGTAAAGCGCCTTCAATTCAAACGTCTGTGTAATGAACGCGATAGAGGCTTATGAAAACAAATGTTTGGAAGGAGCTTAGGGCAGATTGAAAGTCCCAGTATCGCGACAAAAAAAATATAAATAAAAAATAAGCTGGCGGTAGAAGAATCAATGACTGTGAATGATAATTAAGCTAAAGTATGATTAATGAAGACATTCAAATATTAGGTGATTAATGATTTGTTTGTGATTAGACAACACAAGGTCTATTATGATTATTGATTCCTTGTGTCAAATTTGATCGAAATTTTCAATTTCAAAATAATGATTCTCAGTCGTCTTGTAAGGCTAGAGAATCCATCATTCTGATCAAAAAAATAAAAACCAGTGTTTTCGTTCAAATTCACAAGAATATGGTTATTTTCCTCTTAACAAAATTACGTCAATATTTCAGATTCAGAATGTTTCTAGTTTTTAGAACAAGAAAATTTAGTAGGTAATAAAATATGAGATCGCTGTAATTTTTTAATGTAAACGCCATTTTTATAAAACTTACGTGTGGAATGGACAATAATGCAGCCAAAAAATAATTCAAAATTGCTTTCGCGAGGTGCGTATTAGTATCACATAGTAACAGAATCAACCAAAATATTCAGCCTCTTCTAACTTTCAGTCTAATGTACGATTTTTTTTCAATGCATCATTTTTCCTCCCAAGCCCCTTATTGTTTTTAAAATAAAAATTGAAAATATTTGTTTTGAATTGTACCAATACTTGTTATTGTTTGAATTATATTACGAAACATACAAATACTTGAATTAAAAAAAAAAACAACATTATTTTTAACATTATCTTTCTTTACCACAAAAAGTGTGTACTTTGGGTAACCTTAGTCTCTTATTGTTTCACAAATACTTCAAACTGATAAACGAAATCATTCTCTCATATTTTCAGATTGCTCAACGTGCATTGGAGGCATTCACAGAACTGATCGTGCGCCTTGGTCAAGACTTTAACGCGTATACCTCAACAATCCTGCCACATGTTGTGGATCGATTAGGAGACAGTCGTGATACTGTTCGAGAGAAAGCACAGTTGCTGTTGCATAAGCTGATGGAATGTCGAGTGGTTTCACCACAGTCATTACTTGATAAGTTGACTGTTTGCTTCAAACATAAGAATGCTAAAGTTAGGGAGGAGTTTTTGCAAACCATTGTCAACGCTCTTAATGAATATGGCACTCAATCATTGTCTGTAAAAACGTACATACAGCCCATTGTCTTACTTCTTGGAGATCCGGCTCCTACTGTAAGAGATGCAGCAGTGCAAACATTGGTTGAAATCTACAAGCATGTCGGCGATAAACTACGGATCGATCTACGGAAAAGAGACGTGCCGGCTGCAAAGTTTATCATTCTTGAACAAAAATTTGACGAAACGAAAAACGATGGATTACTTCTCCCTTCAGCAATCAGTTCAGCCAATACGAATGATGATGTGGACAACGCCATTGTTGCAAGACCAACCAGACTGGTAAAGAGAACTCCATCAGCAACTCCACGCAAACCGCTATTCGAAACGCAAGGATCGGGGGATTTGTTAGCAGCTGGTGCTGTATCAGTGGAAATATTTGAAAATTCGTTCGAAAATGTCCCTCAATTGACAATATTTTCACAACGAGATATGGATGAACATATGAAATCCATTAATACAATTGTAGGTGACAAAAATATGGACTGGGAAAAGCGAGTCGATGCGCTGAAAAAAATACGATCTCTTCTAATGATCAACGTGCAAAATTCGCCAACATTCACTCAACAGCTTAAAGACTTGTCAATTGCATTCCTTGACATACTGAAAGAACTGAGATCACAAGTTATTCGGGAAGCCTGCATAACTTTGGCTTATATGAGCAAGCTACTGAAAAATCGATTAGATCAGTTTGTGATATACATTTTGCAAGAGTTAATAAATTTAATACAAAACTCTGCGAAAGTCATATCATCGGCAGGAATAATCGCCCTCAAATATGTGATCAAGCATACACATGCTCCAAAAATAGTGCCAATAATCACTCAGAATCTCATGCAATCCAAGTCGAAGGATATCCGCAGTACATTGTGCGAAATAATGATCCTGCTGTTCGACGAATGGCCAACAAAAACATTGGAAAAAAATAGTTCACTACTTAGAGATGCTCTACGCAAAGGAATATCGGATGCAGATAGTGAAGCAAGGAGGCATAGTCGATGGTAGATAATATAATATAATCAAATAATTCATTTAAACATGATTCGTTTTTCGTTTCAGCGCCTTCTGGAGTTTTCGACGGCATTTTCCGGACCTTGCTGATAATTTGTATTCATCGTTAGACCCCGCAACGCAACGTATGATGGAGAGAGACCGAGATAATTTGGGAACAAATGGTACCAATTCTATGAGTGTTAGTTTACGAGGCAGCAATAGTAGCTTGAATTCTGTCCCTGGTGGCGTGATAAGTATGTGTTTAGTTTCTGTCCTGCATTTATAACGTGTGTATTTGTTGGTGCTCGTGTCTTAAAAAAGCTAACAAATCTAACGTCAACATTCATATTTCTATATTTTGAGTAACAGTTTATGTTTGTCGTGATGTTTAATAGAATTATCCTATTTTGTATTTTCTTTGTTACTCTATGCTAACCTCCAGAACGTAGACAATCTTCAGGACTGAGAAGTCCCGCTTCTACACAACCCCCAGGTAATTATTTTGTTTAAACAATGATAATCCGACTGTGCAGAAGCTTGCCAAATACCACATAGCTTGTTCTACATTTTTTGCGAGTAATGTACCATCCAAACGATGAGAAATTCATGAAACCTAGTCAAATATGAAATTGTTTTTACCTTCTTACGCACGCTTACTTTCGGAAATGGTTTCGTACAATACTTGGCAATTTCGGAACAGGCAATGCAACAAGTGTTAGTACCGAAAACCTTTCATGTGGGCAATCCAGTTCTTCAAAGTTGCTAAGAACTCCGTCGCTACCTAGGACATATTCACGTAATCGTAGTGGAATTCCAGTTGCGCATCGAGATAATACAGTGCCAGCGAGAGGTGTTTTTTATTGAATTTATATTTTTATTGTAAATTACACTGCTTCATTAAATTGCAATATAATTGGTGTGCAATCACCCTTTTTCAAAATCCTAATTCCGTTCACACAATTCAAAAATTGCGGCTAGAACGGAAACATGCGCAATAAAAATGTGATTGTATTAGCAGATTAGATTAGTACCTGTAATATTATTTATTATTAGTACCTATAATTAGTTTTTTTAATGGTCTTAATTCCAATAATCTTTTTGACGGTTCTTAATTCCATTCCTTAGTTCGTTTTGTATGCACGGAATTATGAACTGTAAAGGGTCTTGTCGCACATGCCGTGGTTCCAGAACATCATCCACACGGAAGTTTAACCCTCTCTTTCCCATGACAGTGATTTTTTTTTGCCGATTTTGTGATCGAAATAGAATAGCGTCTAAACCGTTGGTTTTAGCGAAAAAGTTTGTTCAGGGAAGTTTCTTGATTTGTAAAAGTGCTTCTTTTGATACTAGCCCACCTGGCGGCTAAAAGTGAGATAAAAAAATATTTTTTTTATCTGTCTTCAGCAAAGTTGTAACACATGTTAATTCAAGACACTGTCGAAGACACCAAATTTCTATCTCTTATACATTACAATATATGTCATTTTTTCTTAAAATGACCCTTGAAAATCAAAATTTTAGTATAGCTTTTTTCTAACATTTTTGAAATTTTTTGTGCCTTCTACAAAGTTGTTCAACTACCAAAAATACATGTTTTTGCTGAACATTGCAACTTGCTATCTCTTATGGTAAAATAGTTATTTTTAAATAATCGATTTTTATGGGGCTTTTTTGGACTAATAGCATTAGTTTGGACGCAAATTGACGCACTTAGCGATTTGTGATTTTGAAAGGGCTATTTTATGACTTTCAAATGACACTAGGAACTTTTGGCCAGAAGCGGTCTATTGATTGTTTTGTTTTAACTAGTTAAACCATAAAAATGCATTTAATTGCAGTTTCACGACTTTTTTCTCATTTTCATTGCGTTATTTCATATGACACATGCTGCATTTGGTACATTATGGTCATTTTCATTATTTTTAATTTATTCCCTCACCTACAGACTTCATTTAGCATGGAAATGTTTTTCTTTTTTATTTTTGTTTTGGTCATAACGTTTGACCCAACTTTTTACTCTCCATAGAGCGTTACGTAATTTGTGAACGATGTCATTTGTTTGTCACGCAACTTTTATTTTTGTTGCTACCATGTAATGTCATTGTTCCTTTCAAAATCTCGCGACACGCAACATAGCTAATAAAAATCGTTTTCGTATTATACAAATTCTTCTATTCTATTTGTTCCTACACAAAATTTAAATTCGTATTCTATTTGTTCCTACACAAAATTTAAACAAAACTTATCGTGAATAACATGTGTTCGAGCCCAGCAGGGTGGGTCGAAAGGCAGCGGACTGTAAAACACTATGGGGGGAACACGGCGGAACAAAACACTTCGCGGCGAAAGGATCACTTCCGCGGGAGGATTGGCAAGGGCCAACTTTTCTTCGGGTGCGAATGAATTGAACGCGAACGGCTACGCTAACAACTATTAACTTTATTCTCTACTTTACATTTGCGATTAATAATTTCACTTCTGGTGCGCAAACGATGCGTACTCGGCGTCGGGTGAAAATTGACTGATGCAGCCGTTGGGACTGCGGTTGGCTTGAGCAGAAAGTGGTGGGAAAATGTAACCGACATACGTTTCGGTGTCGACCACGCTGGCGAACGCGTGTCGCTCACTGATTGGCAATAGGGTGGTGATGGGTATGCATGGGAATAGGGTGGTGCATGATTTGCGCTTCCGTCGGGAGACGGAACATACACCCCCCGTTGAGGGTACTCAACAATCCTTACGTATCGGTTGGTCGGAACCAGGCTGGTTGTCCTCGATAGGTAGCACTGACAGCCTGTTGATTGGGCGGCGGAAGGTGGAACCACTGTGGTAGACGTCGACAGCTCGGACTAAGCCATCGTCACCAGGGTAGACCGCTGTAACACGGCCCATCTTCCAGTAGAGCGGAGGTTGATTTCGATCGTGGAGTAGAACTACCATGCCCTTCCTAATGTTGGGCACAGTTCGGAGATTCTTCTTCCTTGGCTGCAGCGTGTTGAGGTATTCCCGGCTCCAGGCGCGCCAGAAATGTTCTCGCATGAGCTGGAGATGCTGCCATCGAGTCAAGCGGGTTGCGTTGACATTCTCTAGGGAAGGCTCGGCCATGGCGGTGAGCGGACGGCCGATAAGATAGTGGGCCGGTGTAATCACCAGCGGGTCCGCAGGGTCGTTAGAGATGGTGAACAGTGGTCGAGAGTTGAGTACCGCCTCGATCTCAACCAAGACGGTGGTTAGCTCCTCAAACGTTAGCTTGACGTTGCCGACGATGCGCTTGAGATGGGTCTTCGCAGATTTTACTGCGGCCTCCCAGAGGCCGCCGAACTCCGGTGCATCCGGCGGGATGAAATGCCACTCAATCTCACGGGAGCGGCAGAAGTCTTCGATGGTCGATACTGATTGTTGGTCTTGGAATTGTCGGTATAGCTCGTTCAACTCGTGGTGGGCTCCTCGGAAATTGGTGGCGTTATCCGAGTGGAGCTGTTGAACCATGCCTCGTCGTCCGATAAAACGCTTAAGGGACGCCAGGAAAGCATCGGTGCTCAAGTCCGACACTGCTTCCAGGTGGACAGCCTTGGTAGTCATGCACACGTAGACGGAGACGTATGCCTTGATTAACGCTGGACGGCGCGCTCCTTGCTTGATGATGAACGGGCCGGCGTAATCTACGCCGGTGACGGCGAACGGAGGTGATGGTACAACTCTGGCAGCAGGCAGGTTACCCATTAGCTGGCTGTTGTTGCTTGGGTTGACTCGGAAGCATCTCACACATGTACGGGTGATCGAACGAATGGTGGAACGAGCATTCAGGAGCCAGTAACGTTGGCGCAGGGCGTTCATCAGGCCGGTCTGCCCGACGTGAAGCAGTTCGATGTGCATCTGTTGCACCAACAGGCGTACAACCGGATCCTTATCCGGCAAGATGATGGGATGACGATTCTCGAAGGGTAGCAGCGAGCGATCCAAACGGCCGCCCACTCTCAATAGGCCATCAGAGTAAATCGGACGAAGGTTGGCGAGTCTCTTACAGGGTTCGTTGGCTTTCACTCGCTTAATCTCGTCCGCCAAATGAACGAGTTGGATTACGTGGAGGATGGCTTCAGTTGACCGACGAAGTTCACCAACGGTCAGATGCCGGCTTGATACGCGCTGATTGCGAGGGTTTCGGCAGTTGTTGACGAATCGCAGCACGTACCCCATGATACGTTGAATAGTTCGGAAGCTACTGAACCTGGAGAAAAATGGAAACGGTTCGATACTTACAGCCGGACTGGCTATCACTCCTTTGAGTTCGGGCAACTGATCGTCTGGAACGAACTGGGGCAAGTCGACGTCGTAGTCCACCTTTTGGAGAAAGTCAGGGCCATTCCACCAAAGCTGATTGTTCTTCAGTGCTTCGGGTAATTGGCCTCGGGAAACGATGTCAGCGGGGTTTTGCAGGGACCGGACGTACTCCCATCTGTAGTCTCCGGTATTCTCTTGGATTACAGCGATTCGATTTCGTACGAACAGCTGTAGTTGGTTGAGCGGCTTTCGTATCCAGGCCAGGACAATCGTACTATCGCACCACAGCACAATTTCCCGGAACGTCATGTCCAGGGCTGGTAACACCTTTTGCACCAACCGGGTGAGCAGGAGAGCGGCGCACAACTCTTTCCGAGGAATGGAAAGGTCATGCAGAGGAGCCAACTTGGACTTACTGGTGAGGAGTCGTAGTTTCGCCGAACCGTCGGCAAACAAGCTTCGCAGATAGACACAGGCCCCGTACGCCACGGTGGAGGCATCGGAGAACCCGTGCAGCTCATACGCAATCACTTCATTGAAGGTTACGCATCTCGGGATATCGATTTGGTGCAAATGTGACAACGATGTTTGCAATTCTTGCCACTCTTGTTCTGTTGCTTCGTCGACCGGATCGTCCCAGCCGATCTTGAGCTGCCACAGTCGCTGTGCCAGGAGCTTCGCCAATACTATGACCGGCGACACCAAACCCAAAGGGTCGAAGAACTTGGCGATATCCGAATACATCATTCTCTTCGTCACGCGTTGCTGGTCGGCTGCTGTCGTGGCCTTCGGATGGTTGGCGATGAACAAGGTATCAGCACTCGGGTCCCAGAGCAAACCGAGCACCTTGATGGCTTCGTTCACTCCTCGTTCTTCCAATGGCTTCTTCTGCTCGCGATCTTCTTCGGGGATGTGCTCGAGAAATTCTTCGGAGTTCGAGCACCACTTGTGGATGGGGAATCCTCCAAGCTCCAGGAGTTGCTTCAGTTGTTGTTGGGCCTCGATGGCCTCTTCCACCGAGTCTGCGCCGGAGAGCACATCGTCCATATACGTTTCTTCCTTCACGATACGAGAGGCGATTGGGAAGACATCGCCATCTTCTTCCACCAACTGCACCAAGCACCTGGTAGCTAGGAATGGTGCCGATGCGGTACCGTAAGTAACGGTAGACAACTCTAGGACCCGCAGCGGTTGCAACGGGTGAGGTCTCCAAAAGATTCGCAGGAAACGATGGTCTTGCTTCGCATGCAGTACCTGGCGGTACATTTTGGATACGTCTCCGGAGAACGCTATCTTGAACTTCCGGAAGCGCAGGACGATGAAATGCAGATCGTTTTGAACTACAGGTCCTACCTGCAGCACTTCGTTTAGGGACAGCTCGGATGCTGAAGACTTGGCGCTGGCGTCGAATACGACACGACATTTCGTGCTCGAGCTGGAAGGTCGTAACACCGCGTGATGCGGCATGTAGTACGCTAGCTGATTTGGAGAGTCATCGGTTTCACGGACTTCGTGGCAGTGTCCAAGAGCTTCGTACTCCCGGAGGAACTCCACGTACTGCGCCTGCAGTTCAGGGTTGCGAACAAGTCTCTTCTCCAGCATCAGGAACCTCTTGAGTGCTAGAGCGCGGCAGTCGTCTAGCTGGTTGATGTTCTGCTTGAACGGTAGCTTCACGATGAATCGTCCATCTTCATCTCGCTGATAGGTAGACAAGAAGTGGGCTTCACAGGCCAACTCCTCGGACGAAAGCTTGGGAACGTCTGGCACTTCCTCGATTTGCCAGAACTGCTGCATCATTCGCTCGACCTCTTCAACGGTAGCGTGGTTAGATTGCTGGACGGAAACGTTGGTGACTTGAGGCTCGACGATGACGCCGCAAACGATCCACCCAAAGTGAGTGTCTCGCAACATCGGAAGGTTGTCCGCAAGATTCAGCTGACTCGGTTTCAAAATGTCGAAGAATAGTTCCGCGCCGATTAGTAGATCCACCTTGTCGGGTGTGTGGAACTCAGGATCGGCCAGAACCACTCCGTTAGGAATGTCCCAGTGGTTGATGTTGATCTTGGACGATGGAATCGTGCCCGTCACTTTCGGTGTCACTAGGCACTCCAGGCTGGCTTGAAAGCTGGACACTCGGGATCGAATTCTCAGGGTTACCTTGTCGCGGGCCAGAGTGCGCAAGGCGTTGATACCAGTAATCGGGACGTTAGCTGGCTTCTTCGGTAAACCTAGTCGATTTGCTAATTCTTCGGTCACAAAATTTACCTGAGAGCCGCTGTCCAGCAGGACACGACATGGGAATGGCTGATTTCGCTTGTCAAACACCTGCACCACTGCGGTAAGCAGCAGTACCGTCTTGGACGACTGGGCGAAGTTCGACGAACAGGTAGTGGACACAGGCTGGCCCACAGGAGGATTCATCTGCCCCGACTTCGGTTGTTCCGGAGCAGCCGGAACCGGTGGTAGGTTTACCACGGACTCCACGGGAAGGGAAACGTTCGACTTCGTCACTTGGATGGGTGCCCCATCATCATGGAGCAGCGTGTGGTGCCGGCGTTGGCACTTGCGGCACGACTTATCGGATGGACACTCTCGGGAGCGGTGCCCTTTACGCAGGCAGTTGAAGCAAACTCCTGCAGCTCGAACCTTCTCTTGCTTCTGGGAGGCACTCAGCTTGTCCAATGCGGTGCACTGGATGTTCCGATGATCACCACCACAAATCTCGCACGCTTGCGAAATAGTAGTGGAAACTGCATGGCTCTTCTGGGATTGCTTCAAAAGTTGCTGGAATTGCCTCGGCTTCACTGTGGGGTTCGTCGTTGGAAACGCTGCATCGCAGTTTTCCAGGATCTGACACCTGGACTTCAGGAAATCGATGGTCTGCGAGTACTTGGGAAGCTGTCCTTTCTTCTGGGTACTTTCCCAGGCCTTCCGGGTTGACTTGTCCAGCGCTGAGATGATCAGATACACGATGATGTGTTCCGATACTCCGGTCATTTCCTGCTCGAGGTAGCGGAGGCTCTCGACATGACGGGTGGCTTCATTCAGGAGCGCTCGAAGCTCTTTGTGGGTCTCCGAGGTCATCTTCTTGAGGGACAACAACCCACGGATGTGAGTTTCCACAATCACGCGTTCATTCTCGAAGCGGTCCGTCAGAATTTCCCAGGCATGATCGTAATCTCCTTCACTGAGGACTTTGGTATCCAGGACACCTGCTGCCTCGCCAATGAGCGCCTTGTCGAGGTGATAGAGTTTAATGGCATCACTATCCCCTGAATTCTCCATCAAATCTTGGAAGATGGCCTTGAACTTAGGCCAGGCGGCATAGCTCCCATCGAACGTCGGAATAGGTGCCTTCAATGGTTGCTGTTGGATGACCACTTGAGGCGCTGTTGCACTGGTTGGAGGGACAGCAGCTGGCTTTGCTGCCAAAATCAGCGCTTCGACGACGTTGGACGCAGCATAGTGCATCTCCTCGTAATCCGCGTATTCATTTTCTTGCTCCTCCAACGCTTCATCCGGTACCAATCCCACTATGTTGGTATGGAGTTGACTAAACTCGGCGTAGGTGGCGGAAAGTCCTTTGGAAAGCACATTCAGTTGTGCCAATCCAATTTCTTGATTGCTGGCCAGCGTCCGGTTAATTCTTACCAGCTTCATCCTCACTTGGTTGCGCTGCCTTACGGCCTTCTCGAACTCCTTCTTGGTTTCTGGATCCATTCCTGCTTCCCACTCAGCGAATCCGTAAAACGATCCGGAAGTATCGGCAACGGATACCGAATCTTGGCTCTGCTGCTGCTGATTAGCGTTCTTTTCTTCGGCTTGCTTCGACCGCGTCACAGGCGGCATTTAGCACTGTTTTTCTTCGCGCTCTTCTTATTCAGGATCACGCACAGTTCAAACACTTTCGGACGCGTTTCGAAATTTAACTCGTCGCGAAAACACTTTTACGCAGCGCACCAATTTGTGCACACTTTTTCTCGAACGCGCGAAAACTTTTCGGTCGAAACTTGCGACGCAGTTTTTCAGTTCAAAGTTTTTGCTCGGGCACTCACAGCAGAGGGAGCAAACTTGTTTTGGTTCACTTTCCACTTTGTTCCAATTTCGCGTAGCTCGTCTCGCACAAACACGTTTGGACATGCACAGCGTGTGCAAACTTTTTCACTTTCGCACGCCGACGACGCGGGCGGACGACGGCTCGATCCGGCTGGATCGTCACAACACTTTTTCTTCGCTTGCGCCACTCGGGCGGCGGCACAATGCAGGAGGGATTTTCACGGGTTTTTCTTCTCCGGATTTACCACTCGGCCGGCGGTCAAATCCGGCAGAATCTTCACAAGAAATCACTACACGGCACTAGTGATCCGGTTCGGAACGGACCAGATGTTCGAGCCCAGCAGGGTGGGTCGAAAGGCAGCGGACTGTAAAACACTATGGGGGGAACACGGCGGAACAAAACACTTCGCGGCGAAAGGATCACTTCCGCGGGAGGATTGGCAAGGGCCAACTTTTCTTCGGGTGCGAATGAATTGAACGCGAACGGCTACGCTAACAACTATTAACTTTATTCTCTACTTTACATTTGCGATTAATAATTTCACTTCTGGTGCGCAAACGATGCGTACTCGGCGTCGGGTGAAAATTGACTGATGCAGCCGTTGGGACTGCGGTTGGCTTGAGCAGAAAGTGGTGGGAAAATGTAACCGACATACGTTTCGGTGTCGACCACGCTGGCGAACGCGTGTCGCTCACTGATTGGCAATAGGGTGGTGATGGGTATGCATGGGAATAGGGTGGTGCATGATTTGCGCTTCCGTCGGGAGACGGAACAACATGTGTGCCGACATTTCACTTATACTAATGCAGACAAAGTATTTGCTGATTTAAAATAAAACTGTACCAGTGAGCCTGCACATGAATCAGAACTTTAACTTCAGTGCATGTTTTTGAATTCTGTTATAACCAGGGCAGTTGAATGTCATGAATATCAAGTGACTTTGACATTTGAATATTGCTAATATCATCCTATCCTGTGGAAAAAGTCATCGGAAGATGTTTTTCCCTGTGACTTTTTCCGAATTACTATTGATTGGCAATATTTGCTGATGCTAAATTTCAAGTGGAAACGTGCTATAAGCATTTTAATTTTTCAAAAATTTTGACATTTGACAGAACTGGTCATAACTGTTAAAAACGCCGTGAATTTAGTGAGAGCTGATGAAAAATGTCTGGTTTAACAAATACAACTATAAATTGAATTATAAATTAGTTGTACCATTCCTTATTGCAATGATTAATCATTTTTATTTGTTTGTTTAATTTGTTTACCGGCAAAACAGACCGATGCTTGAAGTAGAAGGGAACGTGGAAAAGAAAGCAGTGAGGATTGTTTATCAGCCATGTTGCGTATCGCGAGATTTTGAAATGAGCAAGTTTGTTACGCTCTTCCACTAACAAATAATAGTTGCATGACAAACAAATGGCATCGTTCACAAATTACGTAACGCTCTATGAAGATGCAAAAGTTGGTGAAACGTTATGACTCAAACAATAATAAAAAAGAAAAACATTCCCATGCCAAATGAAGTCTGTAGTTGAGGGAGTTAATAAAAATATATTGAAAATGACCATAACGTATCAAATGCAACATGTTTCATATGAAATAACGTAATGAAAACGATAAAATGTCGTGAAACCGCAATTAAATGCATTTTTATGGTTTAAATAGTTAAAACATAACAATCAATAGACCGCTTCTGGCCAAAAGTTCTTAGTGTCATTTGAAAGTCATAAAATAGCCCTTTCAAAATCGCAAATCGCCAAGTGCGTCAATCTGCGTCCAAACTAATGCTTTTAGTACAAAAAAGCCCCATAAAAATCGATTATTTAAAAATAACTATTTTGCACTAAGAGATAGCAAGTTGCAATGTTCAGCAAAAACTTGTATTTTTGGTAGTAGAACAACTTTGTAGAAGGCACAAAAAATGTCAAAAATGTTAGAAAAAAGTTATACTAAAATTTTGATTTGATTGATTGATTTGACTTTATTAACGAGATTTTTAGCCCTGGGCTAGTTCATCTCGGGACCAACGGCTTTACTTCCCTTCCGAAGGAAGTCGTCACTATAACTTTTTACGTCATAAATGACTATGTCGGGGATGGGATTCGATCCCAGGTCCTCGGCGTGAGTAAAATTTTGATTTTTAAGGGTCATTTTAAGAAAAAAAAAATACATATCTTGTAATGTATAAGAGATAGAAATTTGGTGTCTTCGACAAAGTGTCTTGATTTAACATGTGCTACAACTTTGCTGAAGACACCGACCGTCTATCTTCAACAGATAAAAAATATATTAGTTTATCTCACTTTTAGGTGATTTAATCACCTGACCGCTAGTATCAAAAGAAGCGCTTTTACAAATCAAGAAACTTCCCTGAACAAACTTTTTCGCTAAAACCAACGGTTTAGACGCTATTCTATTTCGATCACAAAATCGACAAAAAAAATCACTGTGCCATGGTAGCACAGGTGATCCACCGATTTTCAACGAACGCGGGCTAAACCGAATTGGTACGAGTAGCTCAATAATAATTGAAATAAATTTATACGCTCATTTGTCTTATCAAACATCGAAATAAGTGACCTAAAGGTCAAACTATTGAAAAACAATCAACTAACTATTGAAAAACAATCATTTTTTTATTGTGGTTTTGAATAATATAGCTTATTTGAAACAACTTTTGTTCAAGCACTTATTTTTGAAACGCGATTTTGATAGCTAAATTGTCGAATAAAGCTGTGGGAAAAAAGGGTTAAATTATCCCTTTTTATTTGATGCTAAATCAGAAATGATCTGTCATAAAATTCCATACATACGCGGCATGTTGCGCTTTAAAAAGTTTGCCTGGAATTGGGGCACATCACAGTAGATCAATTTATCTTGGCACCAAAAGGAAGGAGCCAGTCATTTTGTTTTGTTCCTGTTTGAAAAAACGAAGTTCTTGTATAAAACACAGTGTAGTAGTTAAACAATCAATTTTATGATAGTGTATTGCTTTGTAGGTTTTCGAAAACATGTAATTTAAAACAGAAACTCCGGGAAATGGATTTTCGGGACATATTTTTCCGATAAATGAAACACAACTAAACAATGCAGTGTAAACGTAAAGATTTGCTGTTCATTTTGCTTGGCTACAACGTTGTTTAGATTTTCATCAAACTTTGTTCTTCTTATGTGTTATATGTGGTTTCTTATTCTATGTCCAAATGTTTTGTGTCCAACATTTCACATTAAAATACACATGAATCATAAATGTATCAATTATAGTTATTGTGCGATGATTGTGAATGATTGGATTCATATTTTGTGAATTATAAAGTTTTCATTAGTTGAATATTGAACTCGCCAAGGGCGAAAAGCTACTATAATGAAGTAAATAGAATTATTGCATTTACCTCTACTTATACTTGGTACAACATTATAACTTTGTCTCTTATTTTGATGTTTTGTTTATTCTGAGTTAAATGTGTACATTTTAAACAAGACATCCACATTACATTACATTAAAACTTTTGATTTTTTTTCTTACACTACAGTTTGAACAACACACTTTTTAAAATACCAAAAAAAAAAACGCTGTATACATACAGTGTCAAGCATGTCGTAAGACAATAATTTAACTTAACACGTTAAAGGAGTACATTTTTTTTTTGAATAATGTTATGTGTTATACAATGTAATGAATGCTCAAAGCCTTGTACTAAAAATATATAAATTTCTTTCAATTTAGCTGGCTTACGTAGCGTTTCTGCGGTTGATACTGCTGCAGCCCAACGAGCTCGTGCAAGAGCCCAGTACTCCAATATGGCACGTATGAAAATATCATCAGGATCAGCATCATTGCGTAAGTACATTCGATTTATGATTTTATTGTTGTTGTAAGTAAATGTAACATTAAATTCGACGGTTATTGCATTGAATTCGTGAAGAACAAATTCACAATTGAATTTCACATTAAGGCGAAGTAGACCGTCATTGAAATTTGTACGTGTCGTTGATGATTGTTGCTAATTCATCTTACAATTTCGAATAATTAAAAAATAGTAAGTTTTGCACTGACATAGCTGTAAAAGTATCAGCATAATTTCTGCATATAAGCGCATACAGTGATACTTTTTCAAATCAATATGAACTATGAGAGATAAGTTTTTATTATTTTGGAATTGTAAGCTGTTAAGTCAGCATGGCTGCCAAAAAGAATGGCAAGCTACTTAGTCTCAATAAAGACAAAAAATGCTTCCATAAGCTTGAAAAAGAAACCAATTGGAATTAATATTATTAAAATCAACATGTATGGTTCAACAATTCGGTAGAGTTTGAGATGATAGTTTGAACTGCAAAATTTGATCCAATAAATCAAATCATTATTTAAATGTGCAGTCCGCCTAATGATGCACATCACAAAATAGTTGCTTTCAAACTAAATAATAATAATTCTTTTTTATCTTTATCTATTCATATATTCATCTACCACGCAGAAGGCCAATACGCTCAGCAAGGTAAGTATTGGAAAACAATATTTTCAACATATTCTCATTTCTATTTTTAAGACTATTAGACGAAAAAACGAGCATCTGTTTGAGCTTTGTGTTAGTTTTAAATACCGCAGTCTGTCCTAGTTTTGTGCTTTAAAATATAGTATACACGCTCCCCACCAAGAGTATGAAATCGCTTGCAATACCGTTAGACCGATTTCACACTTTCGAAAATTTAAATACCTATACTTACGCATTAGAAGTACTTACCTACCCAAACCCCCTATTGTGCGATTATCTTATTATCCCAAATGGTGAATGAATCCAAAAAAAAGGCAAAAAACATAAAAGGATCAATTAATTGCAAATCAAATTTAGTTTAATATTTTTGCAGTTTTGCCATTAAAATTTACAGAGCTTTGTTTAACTATTTTTGGTGGAATAATGGAAACTTAAAAATGTATGACTCAATATAGCAGAGATTGATAAAACTCAGTGATAGATGTATCGTTTGTTAGTTCTGCTTTCGTTTTCATTGAAGGCCTTCTTTCCGCCCAATAATTATGATTGTTTTGTTTTTATTTCAGCGCGGGCTAAAAAGATACCACTTTCGAACACTCCACAGCAGCCTCCAACTCCTGATCGAAAAATTCGCTCTAGATCTGGCGTTTCCCAGTCTCAACGTAAACATAAATGTTAATATATTATTAAGGTGTATATGTCTTATAATTCCATTTTGTTTTCAGCAACTTCGAGAAGTACATCCCCCTCAAGTAAACTGCGTGACAACTTTGGCATTGCTTCAATTTATAAACAGACCGGTACTATTCCAAAGAAACATTCTGGCATTCCTCGCTCTTTGGTTAATTCACGTGAAACAAGTCCTACAAGGTGAGTTAAACATTACGAAAGAAACATAAAAATCAAATCAAGAATCAAGTAAATAAAAATCAATGAATTATATTTCCCATTTGTATATTTTTCCAGAGGAACACAATTTGGATCGCTGCGCCGTAACGCATACGGAACAAATAGTCCCAGAAGATTAGATAGACCTCCGGTGAATCCAGCTCGTCCTGTTTTAGCACAGAAGATATTACAACAAAGCAGAGAAGCCGAGAGTGCTTTAGCAGACGCACTTTCGCCGGATGATCATGATATATCTACGGACTTTTCTCGTTTAGGACTGCATAGGAAAATATCACGTGACGAATCGGATGAAAGTGAAGCCTCATCTGTTTGTTCTGAGAGAAGTTTTGACTCCTACAGAAGAGGAAATGATGTATGTATAATTGTTTAAATTTGTTATCCTTGTCCCTTTTTTAATAGACTGTTTTCAATATTATTCCATTTTTGTGTAATTTTGCCTTTCGTAAAAATGCACTTTTCAAGAATTAATGCCCTTCGAAACGTTACACGTTCATATTTTGACTTTCAAACTCTCTTCTCAAAGAATCTACCTTTACCTTCTACCCTGGTTTAAGCCGTAATAGACATGACAACCCTAGTTGAGTAATCTACCTTTTGTTTTTTGTTCTTTCAAATCTTGCATCTGATTTGAACATGTTGAAATCAAATCTTAATTTAGATGTTGTGAATGTGTGAATTTAACTTAACAAAAATGTATTTTGAGTTCATTATAATTTTTGTTTCTGAATTTCAGTCGTTTTCGTGGAATGGCTCACGAACTCGTTTGGACAGCTCACGAACTATGATTGAGGATATCGACACAATTATCCAGTTATGTGCATCCACACATTGGTCCGAGCGCAAAGACGGTCTTATAAACCTCACACAATATCTGAGTGAAGGAAAAATGCTAACTTCACAGCAACTACAAGTATAATGAGCTAAAAAATCACATTCCAATCTCGTTACATTTTATTTATTTTTACAGTGTGTGTTGGATTTGTTTAGAAAAATGTTTATGGATCCGCACATCAAAGTGTATGCACTATTCTTGGATACAGTAAATGAATTGATTCTATCCCATTCAAATGATTTGCACGACTGGCTGTTCATACTACTTACGCGACTATTCCAAAAGCTTGGTGGAGACTTATTAGGATCAATGCACGGGAAAATCTGGAAAACTCTACAGTTGATCTACGAATATTTTCCAGCAGAACTTCAAATGCAATGTGTCTTTAGGTAAGTAGACAATTGAAGGTGTACAATATTTTATGGTAAAGTAAGTGCATTTTATGGGTCTACCCCGTTTGGCATAATGCCGTATGGCATAATGCCGTTTGGCATACAGTCGTTTGGCATAATAGCTGTTTCGCATAATGCCATTTGGCATAACGGTCGTTTGGCATAATCGCCATTTGGCATAATAGCCGTTTGGCATAATTGTGAAAAACATTGATATCCATCCAGGATATTATGGCGCATCTTTAACAAAAATATATCCAACGCCTAAGTTATTCGATGTCATTTGAAAAAATAAAGGAACATGGAATTTTATGACGCTTCTTATGGTACGGCATATGACTGTACCACTGCAGTATCTTCCTTTTTCAAATTATGCCAAACGACCATTATGCCAAACGACTATTATGCCAAACGACTGTTATGCCAAACGACTATTATGCCAAACGACTGTATGCCAAACGGCATTATGCCAAATGGCATTATGCCAAACGGGGTAGACCCCATTTTATGATATTTCCCATTTTTGATCTTGTTCATCCCATTGAAGAAAAGGTCATAGAGATAAGAAAAAATCAAAGATCTAATCATCTAAAAGATTTAACTCGTATCTTGCACACTCGCCGAAAACACTGAGTAACATATTCAACGTAACACTTGTGCTCT
Source organism: Aedes aegypti (assembly GCF_002204515.2). Lineage (NCBI taxonomy): Eukaryota > Metazoa > Arthropoda > Insecta > Diptera > Culicidae > Aedes > Aedes aegypti. Next base: position 48,466 of record NC_035108.1, read on the forward strand.
ACAAAACGGGATGGAAAACAAGCTTTGTAGAATAAGTGGACGCAGTGAAAAATTACACTATATATAAGTATTGCATTTTTGTAGCGTAGTAGATTATTGTTGAATATTGCGTTCGATTAAAAGAGAACATCTTTTCCATTGTACGGCCAAACAGCCGACTGGTAATTTGTAATTTGTGATCCTGAAGAAACGACGCGTAGTGTTTGTTTTCTAAAGTCATTGCAGCGTTAAATTTTAATTAAAGAACTTTTTCAAATTTCGTAAAATGTTGTACACTTCTAGCGTATATTTCTCAGAGCAATTTTTAATGTTTTACTGTTTTTTTCTTCAAGAATTCTTATTGATGCTGCCCAGACTCCAAATACCAAAACACGACAAGCGACGTTAAAATTTTTGACTACGTTAGCAACTACATATTGCACTGCGGCACAGTTTGTAACACATAGTCAGACACAACAGTTAGTCGATAGAGCAATCTTAAAGATTGTCCAAACTTCTCTTGATCAAAAAAGTCTCGAATTAAAGTCACAGGCTCGATCCTGCATCGTAGCTTTGTATAATTGCAATCCATCACAGGTAAGTTATCAGATCTTGTTTTTTTTTTTCGTACCTTATATCATTTTCTTTTTAGATGACAATGACATTAGCGAATCTTCCTAAACAATATCAGGACACGGCAAAGGCAATCATACAGCACCATATGAGACGAAGTACCTCAGGTATTTAAAACTTTTTTTTTGCAAATCAGTAAAACTACTTTTAGGTAAGGCACAGTGGAGTGAGCGAAAAGTGAACGACAGATACGGGTTTTCACCCTAGCTTTTTCTCTTAATTTCCCAAGACTAGTTTTGCATTAAAAACCTTGGAGTATATGCCATGTTTCAGATCACGTTGATGAAAAAACTATCAATTTCGAATTCAAAATTGTCATCTATTATTCGACCATCATTTTTTTTTTTTTCAACTTAAGAGTAATGGAGAAGTATTGAATTTGCGTCTTGAATTGATACAATTTTATAACTATACCCATCAACAGTGAAACAGATCTACAAAATAACAATTTCAACAAATTCTTCAGGCTGTCAGCAACGTTTTGCTTAAAGTCATCAAATTGTACTGAAATTCCAGCTTCAACTTGGCAAAAATCAGCGAAATATTGCTTAATGGGTTTAACGTGTAATGATAATACCAACGAAGTAATAATGACCTTTGAAAAGGAATGCCAATATTGTTTGTTGGTTTGTTGTTAAATCGATCAAAATATTATATTATAGAGTTATCTATAACGATGATATCACAACACCAAAAAAAAGTTTTCAATTGGCTATCTACTAATTCAAATAAGGTTATTTATTATTATAAAATCAATGGATAGAAATGGCGCTGTGGATAGCATGGTATACGGTAGTTGTCGTATGAAATAGATTTAATCTTTTTCCACAATCAAGTTTGAAATTCATAATTTTAACCGAAACTCTGTCAGTGCCCACAACTAACATTCTTATAGAACAATCTAAGAACTGTCTATCTGTCTGTCTACTAACTGAAGGGTATAAGAACTGGCTCCCTAATAAATTTTACAAATGATTTCTCCTACAACTGAACGATGTTACAAAGGGCTAGATCAATCGTAGAGAAAATTACATGTAAATACCGCTCAAATTTTGAATCTTTCAAAAGATTTGCACTTTTTTTTGTGATGTGAAAACATAGATGATCCGACTTTTGCCCCTTTTTCAAAACATTGTTGGGCTGTCCCTAGAAATGCAAACAATTTATCTGTGTTATTTACAGACTTCTTTGTTGTCAAGTGCTCGTTAAAATGTTAAATCCAATACAGCATGTTTTTTTTAATAATTAAGATTATTTCAAATTACGACGTTATTTTCTTGTGATGTCGTTAAAATATAAATACAGTCAGTTTTTTTTACGCGGTCCAAATAAAATAAATCAAAATGGTCTTATGTTTTGATGATTCTTCGAGAACAACCGAGGCTTTTTTCAAGCGGTTGAACCGAGTTTTTCACTCGATACTTGTCCCCCGCGTTAAAAAAAAAACCTGACTGTAAACGCCACATTTAATTTGAACTATCTGCTATTTGTTTTACAGGAACTGACAGTCCGTCGTCGCCGCTTTCATCATCAAGTCCAAAACCTCTACTGAGTCCGCAACAGGGGTTGTATAGTTTACAAGGCGGTTGTAGTAAGTGTTTATTTTTTTAAATCATTCAATAATTACATTTAAGTACATAAATTTACATTTTCTATCTGTAACAACGCCAGTGCCCATACAATCTTCAACCCTTCAGTTTGCCTTTCTTTACTAACGTTGATAAAAATTTGTAAATTTATGTTTAACCTATTTGACTCGTCTTTTCATTACAACTTTGATGATGGTCACATATATGAAGCATTACCTTTCCACCAGATATAGTGTGTTCCCAATACTTATGAACATTTTTTCATTCTCGTTCTTGAACTTCTTTCATGATAACCCAATCGCACCCGATTCAGTTTCTGCACGGATTTTTTTTAAAAGGCCGTGCAAAAAAGTTTCCATACATATTTTTCCGCCAAAAACCTTATTTTTGCATGAAACGCCGAGAAATGGCGTTACTTTTTTTGCACGGTTTTTGAAATTTTGAACCGAAAACTTTTTTTGCACGGTACGCACGTACTTGCACCCGTGCAAAAACATAATCGGGTGTAATGTTTCTATTTTTATACCTCCAACCTCTTTTTACGACCGTCTTTTACCGACGGTTCTTTTTCCGATCACTTTTTTACGACCGAAATTCAGATTAATGACCGTTTTTATAAATTATTATCATTATCTTAAAAAGTATTCAAAATAGAGGATCATGATGTTCAACAAAATTGATCAGTAGTTCAAGGGCTAACATATGGTGGTCATTGAATTGTGAAATTCTGCCACTAGGTGGCGTTAGTGAGCATAGAAATTTTGTTTTGCGGATATCTTAGGATCCTGGCCACTTAGAAAGATGGCGCCTTCGACAAAGTTGTTCAGTAGCTCAAGGATCATCATTATAAACGATATGAGGTTCAAAATGTTGCCACCAGGCGGCGCTAGTGGGCATGAAACTTTTGTTTTGCGGCTATCTTAGGATCCTGGCCACTTAGAAAGATGACGCCTTCGGCGAATTTGTTCAGTAGCTCAAGCGCTATCATTATAAAAGCTATGAGATTCAAAATTCCGCCACCAGGCGGCGCTAGTGAGCATAGAACTTTTGTTTTGCGGATAGCTCAGGATCCTGTCCAATTAGAGAGATGGCGTCTTCGGCAAAGTTGTTCAGTAGCTCAAGTAGCTCAAGCGCTATCAAAATGCTTGACGTCAAATGAATAAAAAAAAATATATATAAAAAAACAATATAAAAAAAAACGATTGTTCAGTAGCTCAAGGACTATCATTATAAACGCTATGAGGTTCAAAATTTTGCCACCAGGCAGCGCTAATGGGCATGAAACTTTTGTTTTGTGGTTATCTTAGGATCCTGGCCACTTAGAAAGATGGCGCCTTCGGCAAAGTTGTTTAGTAGCTCAAGCGCTATCATTATAAAAGTTATGAGATTCGAAATTTTGCCACCAGGCGGCGTTAGTGAGCATAGAATTTTTGTTTTGCGTATAGCTCAGGCTCCAGACCACTTAGAAAGATACCGTCTTCGGCAAAGTTGTTCAGTAGCTCAAGCGCTATCATTATAAAAGTTATGAGATTCGAAATTTTGCCACCAGGCGGCGTTAGTGAGCATAGAATTTTTGTTTTGCGGATAGCTCAGGATCCAGACCACTTAGAAAGATGGCGTCTTCGGCAAAGTTGTTCAGTAGCTCAAGGACTATCATTATAAAAGCTATGAGATTCAAAATTTTGCCACCAGGCGGCGCTAGTGAGCATGACACTTTTGTTTTGCGGATATCTCAGGCAAGCATGGGAAAGATTCACTCGAATATTGCGTTTCTCTCGCTCACTTCCACAAGCGTTCAAGAACGAGATTGCCGTTTCTCCAACCAAGCTGAGTGTTCCAATTTCCAATGCGCTTTCTTCTTGTTCGCCGAGCGACAAGTTAGACAAAAACGGCAACAGAATGATTCATTACCGACTCCTTGTGCCGAAGGCATCCGATTGCTGTAGCGAATAATTCTTTACATTCCGATTCCGCACGAATGGCATTCGTGTTTGAGAGCTGAAGAGCGTTCACTGACTGGGAGTTCACAAGGCGAAATGATTCAGTGAACGCAAAATCTGTACATTTCGCAGAAAGCATTCATTTGCCACCAGGCGACGTTAGTGAGCATAGAATTTTTGTTTTGCGTATAGCTCAGGATCCAGACCACTTAGAAAGATGCCGTCTTCGGCAAAGTTGTTCAGTAGCTCAAGCGCTATCATTATAAAAGTTATGTGATTCGAATTTTTGCCACCAGGCGGCGCTAGTGAGCATAGAATTTTTGTTTTGAGGATAGCTCAGGATCCAGACCACTTAGAAAGATGGCGTCTTCGGCAAAGTTGTTCAGTAGCTCAAGGACTATCATTATAGAAGCTATGAGATTCAAAATTTTGCCACCAGGCGGCGCTAGTGAGCATGAAACTTTTGTTTTGCGGATATCTCAGGATCCTGGCCACTTAGAAAGATGGCGCCTTCGGCAAAGTAGTTCAGTAGCTCAAGCGCTATCATTATAAAAGTTATGAGATTCGAAATTTTGCCACCAGGCGGCGCTAGTGAACATAGATTTTTTGTTTTCGGGAAGGCTCAGGATCCTGACCACTTAGATAGATGACCTCTTCGGCAAAGTTGTTCAGTAGCTCAAGCGCTATCATTATAAAAGTTATGAGATTCGATTCGATTCCCAAGCGGCGCTAGTGAGCATAGAATTTTTGTTTTGCGGATAGCTCAGGATCCAGACCACTTAGAAAGATGGCGTCTTCGGCAAAGTTGTTCAGTAGCTCAAGGACTATCATTATAGAAGCTATGAGATTCAAAATTTTGCCACCAGGCGGCGCTAGTGAGCATGAAACTTTTGTTTTGCGGATATCTCAGGATCCAGACCACTTAGAAAGATGGCGTCTACGGCAAAGTTGTTCAGTAGCTCAAGTAGCTCAAGCGCTATCAAAATGCTTGACGTCAAATGAATAAAAAAAAAAATATAAAAAAAAAACAATATAAAAAAAACAATATAAACAAATATAACATAAGTTATGAGATTCGAAATTTTGCCACCAGGCGGCGCTAGTGAGCATGAAACTTTTGTTTTGCGGATATCTCAGGATCCTGGCCACTTAGAAAGATGGCGCCTTCGGCAAAGTTGTTCAGTAGCTCAAGCGCTATCATTATAAAAGTTATGAGATTCTAAATTTTGCCACCAGGCGGCGCTAGTGAGCATAGAATTTTTGTTTTGCGTATAGCTCAAGATCCAGACCGCTTAGAAAGATGGCGTCTTCGGCAAAGTTGTTCAGTAGCTCAAGGACTATCATTATAAACGCTATGATATTCAAAATTTTGCCTCAACAAGTTTACCGAAGACTCCATCTTTCTTAGTGGTCAGGATCCTGAGATATCCGCAAAACAAAAGTTCCATACTCACTAGCGCCACCTGGTGGCAACATTTTCAATCTCATGGCTTTTATAATGATAGCGCTTGAACTACTGGACAACTTTGCCAAAGACGCCATCTTTCTAAGTGGTCAGGATCCTGAGATATTCGCAAAAAAATCATGCTCACTAGCACCGCCTGGTGGCAAAATTTCAAATCTCATAAATTTTATAATGATACACTGAAAACATTCTACAAGCTGGATCAATGTGTTTCACACGTGAATTTTCACTATTTGTAAAACTCATCAAACGATGGTGTAAAACCAGTCGCTATCGGCTCCCAATTCAAATTTAAAACACGTAAATTTACAATTTTCAGTAAACTTTGCAGTAGGATTTAATAGCGATTGCTCGATTTCCTGATTCCAGGCACCCATTACGGGCACCCCGTTTCTCCTAAAATAACATGTCTTCCCGAGCAGAAGAAAATAACTACTGTATACCAAATTGAGATATTCCATACCAGATAATTTCCAATACTTACAACCTGAATGAGGTATGAATGAGCCCTGCATAAGAGGTAAAATACCTCAAATAATACCTTATGCATATTCTACAAATACCAAGCTGATAGTTAGATCAGGTATTGCAATACCTAAATAATACGTGATGGATTTTCATATAAAAGTGATTTTTTCCAATAATAGTTCAATACCTCCAGCAGTCCTCAGTCCGAATACCAAAATGAAGTATTTTTAATTGTTTCAAACATGTTTTTCAAATACCATTATAATACCAAAATGAGGTATTGACAACTGAACAATACCTTATTATGGTATGATACCAAAATATGGTATGCATAAGTTATTGAGGAGTTATTCTTTCCTCCTCGGGTTGTCACGCGTGAACGGCAAATGTGAGTCATTGTCATGATAGGAAAACTAGTTCTACTAGTGATGTATATCGCCATTGTAAAAAACGTTCAAATCATGTGTAAAACACTTTGCTATCGAACCAAAGTCAATCCTTCACAGATTTGAAAAAAAAGAAAAATAATTAGGATCGAACGTGTGGATTATTTTCAGTGTAGCGCTTGAGCTACTGAACAACTTTGACGAAGGCGCCATCTTTCTAAGTGGCTAGGATCCTAAGATATCCACAAAACAAATGTTTCATGCTCACTAGCGCCGCCTGGTGGCAAAATCTCGAATCTCTTGGCTAGAATAATGATAGTCCTTGAGCTACTGAACAACTTTGCCGAAGACGCCATCTAAGTGGTCAGGATCCTGAGATAACCGCAAAACAAAATTTCGATGCTCACTAGCACCGCCTGGTGGCAAAATTTTGAATCTCATAGCTTTTATAATGATAGTCCTTGAGCTAATGAACAACTTTGCCGAAGGCGTCATCATTCTTAATGGTCAGGATCCTGAGATATCCGCAAAATAAACGTTCTATGCTCACTAGCGACGCCTGGTGGCAAAATTTCGAATCTCATAACTTTTATAATGATAACGCTTGAGCTACTGAGCAACTCTGCCGAAGTCGCCATCTTTCTAAGTGGCCAGGATCCTAAGATATCCGCAAAACAAATGTTTCATGCTCACTAGCGTCGTCTGGTGGCAAAATCTTGAATCTCTTGGCTAGAATAATGATAGTCCTTGAGCTACTGAACAACTTTGCCGAAGACGCCATCTTTCTAAGAGGTCAGGATGTTGAGCTATCCGCAAAACAAAAATTCTATGCTCCCTAGCGCCGCCTGGTGGCAAAATTTCGAATCTCATAACTTTCATACTGATAGCGCTTGAGCTACTGAACAACTTTGCCGAAGGCGCCATCTTTCTAAGTGGCCAGGATCCTGAGATATCCGCAAAATAAAAGTTTCATGCTCACTACCGCCGCCTGGTGGCAAAATTTCGAACCTCATAGCGTTTATAATGATAGTCCTTAAGCTACTGAACAACTTTGACGAAGACGCCATCTTTCTAAGCGGTCAGGATCCTGAGCTATCCGCGAAACAAAAGTTCTATACTCACTAGCGCCGCCTGGTGGCGGAATTTTGAATCTCATAGCGTTTATAATGATAGCGCTTGAGCTACTGCACAAATTTGCCGAAGGCGCCATCTTTCAAAGTGGCCAGGATCCTAAGATAACTGCAAAACAAAAGTTTCATGCTCACTAGCGCTGCCTGGGTGCAAAAGTTTTAACCTCAGCGTTTATAATGATGGTCCTTGAGCTACTGAACAACTTTGCCGAAGGCGCCATCTTTCTAAGTGGCCAGGATCCTGAGATATCCGCAAAATAAAAGTTTCATGCTCACTACCGCCGCCTGATGGCAAAATTTCGAACCTCATAGCGTTTATAATGATAGCGCTTGAGCTACTGAACAACTATGCCGAAGACGCCATCTTTCTAAGTGGCCAGGATCCGGTTATCTGCAAAACAAAATTTTCATGCTCACTAGCAGTGGCAAAATTTTGAATCTCATAGCTGAGCTACTGAACAACTTTGCCGAAGACGCCATCTTTCTAAGTGGTCAGGATCCTGAGATATCCGCAAAACAATAGTTGCATGCACTTGTACTGCCTGGTGGCGCAATTTCACTTAAGCAGTGTTGCCAGCTACGATAAAAAATTTTGAACCCTTCATGAAAAACTGGATTACAGTTGAAGAGTATTGCTATGTTGCTAAGCATTATATTTTTCTGTTCCGTTCAAGTTTGATGGTTTTGATCTTTACTTTATTATTCTTAAACAGTGTTGCCAGCCACATTAACATTTGTGATTCGGCCGACTGTATGGCACGCAACACTTCCTTCAACTTTGGTGAACATTCGGCATCGTTATCTTTAATTTTTTTTGGTATTTGCATATCACACACCCATAAAATTGGCTCTTTTGATAACAATCGAGCAGTGTTGCCATCTATTACCAAAATATGAGAACTTGAGCGGCCATTTTGGAAAGTTCTCAACCCATGCTTCAACTTTGCCGAATATCTTGAATCAGTATTTCCGCATCTAGACGTTGCATTTTTCAAAAATATAATTATAACCCTGATATTTTTACGACCGATTTTTTTTACGACCCCCCGATAACGGTCGTAAAAAGAGGTTGGGGTGTATCTCTATCACCTTGCTTTCTGGTAAGAAAGTGATTGCATTCATAAAGATTATGGCAAATTGGCTCCTATTATATTGCATTCACGATGAATGTTTTCTTTTTAAATTTAATTGAAACAATGGATGTTTACGTTATTATTTTTTTCAGATTCTAGATCCAGACAAATTTCAATTGATGTGGCAGATTCCATGAATTCAGAGGAGGTTTATAAAAACCTACGTAAAACTACTGCCGAGATACAAAATTACAGTTTTGAGGCAAAACTTGACAGAGATGCTAACAGTAAAGATTCAGGAATAAGTCAAATGGGAGAAGTACAAATACAAAACAATGAGAATTATATATTGGGATCGAATGGTCTAAACGGACATGTTGGGTAATTTATATCGACGTATTCAATGTATACGTGATAATTATATCGAAATATTCACAGTATTGACAAGGATGACTCGTGTAATGGATCTAAAACGCAATCAGCTACTACCACTGAGTCCAATACTCCAGAAAACACAGTGCGTCTAGATAGTATCGACCTGAATCAAAAACCAACAATTCATTCGCAGCGACAACATCAATATACCTTAACAGACACGGGAGAACTTATTGTAGAAGGTGAGTAAAATGTCTTTTAAAGTAAATGGCTCAATAACAATTATCATTATGATTAAATTTCATTCACAGGTGGCATTAAAGAGAATGACGTCATTAAGGCAGCGATAGTTCTGTCGCACGAAACCAGTCCTGAAACATGTGTACAAGTTTTAGAGAATTTGCAAACTTGCATTAAACATGGAAACTGTGAATTGCCAATCAAAAATTTTAAGTATGCAGTTATTTCAGTTAATCATTTCCCTATCGTAACCGTTCATTTTTGTATTATTTTAGAGCTATTATGAAAATGTTACTCAATCTCATGGAATCGCAAAATTTCGCAGTATTGATCGTAGCTTTGCATACGCTCGGTCGGATCGTTCGTAGTGCTGAAATGAAGTCGTGTTGGAGTAATTTTTTGGAGTTAATTTTATTAAAAATAATCGACTGTTATAAAATCAGCAAAGAGGTACATTTATTGCATATTGTAAAATATTCGATAATTATTATTTATTGTTTCACAGGTATCACGAGAAATCGACATAATTGTAGTCAAAATTGCAAGTGTTTTACCGTTAGATATTTCTGTAAATATCCTCAATCCGGTTATCGCAACTGGGGACTTTCCTGCAAACCTATGCGCATTGAAAATTTTAAAAGAATTAGCGCACAAACAGGGCAAAGATTTAACAGATAATCATCTGGACAGCATAATGCCAAACATAGCTAGGGTATGGTTTATAAATTTGTAGTTTTGCAATTATCCGAATTTAACATTCAATATTCATTACATTCCAGTTAGCTGACGACAGTCAATCCATGGTACGAAAAGCAGCAGTATTTTGCATGGTTGAGTTATATATTGTGATGGGCGAGGAAAAGGTTAAACCGAAATTTGCACTTCTTAATGCTAGTAAAATAAGGTACGTTTTTAAATTGCAAAGTTTTACCCATAAAACATTACTTTTGTATTTGTAGGTTGCTTAACGTTTATATTGCGAAATCGATGAGCAGTAATAAGGGATCGAGCTCATGATCAAAACAGGCCATGTGATTTCTGTTCAAAGGACGCAAAATCGCAAAAATTCTATGTAAATTTGGTAGAAATATTTCGATTATTCATGAATAATATTTATTTGACATTTACCACTTGAAGTTTTGCTATTTGTATGGAAAATATCATTAATACTATAATATAAAGTAGGTCATCTAGTGTTGAGGGTCACAAAAAGTGGGGTGCAAAAAGATACCTTCTCTACATCCTGAATAACTGAAGATAATGTATCGTTTTGATTCATATTACGAAAAGCTTCATATTCCGTACACTACACGAAGCGTTTCCATTTTTGCCGTTCAAAAGTTCTCTTTCGAGGCTCGTTTTACTAAGCATATATCCGGCGTGTATATGGGAAAGGTTTATCACTAAAAATAGGCATCGCTAAATCTTTCACCATTCAAAAATATAGGTTTTTAGCTTTCATTTGACGTGTTCCCCAAAAAATCCACCGAGGGATCCCGAACATTTTTTTTTTCAAATTTAAAGTTTTGTTCCTTAGAGTACATTATTTTTAAATGTTACGAGGTCGAATGTTATGGAGTGGTCACGGAGCACAATTTGACTCGCGCAGACATCATTTCGGAAGCTGGTGGGTTTAAAAATCGTGCCGTTCCGCTGGCTCCTGTTCTTGATGCCAATCAAATGAACAAAGTGTTGCCTGATGGCTCAAAACAGCCGTCAAATTCGTTCCATGTAACCTTCTCCGGTTCGGCCTTACCAAGCGTCCTCGTGATTGGACGTCTTCGGTTACCTGTTCGTCTCTATGTACCGACGGTTATGCACTGTGAAAAGTGCCGGCAGTTGGGCTACACTGCATCTTACTACAGCAACAAACCACGTTGTAGTAAGTGTGGCGAACAACATGCCGAAGGTTCCTGCAATATGGAGCCAAAATGTACCTCTTGTGGACAAGCTCTTCACGAACTCACTGCATGCACGAAGTACATAGAGCGGGAGAAACATACCAAAAACTCCCTGAAACAGCGGTCTAGGCGTTCTTATGCAGACATGCTGAAAAAGATCGCTCCGACTGTTGCTCCCTCGGCCCATACCCTTCAAAGTAACAATATCTTCGCATCCCTGCCGGATAACGATCAATGTCCTGACGCTGAGGATGGAGAAGAGTATACAATAATTGAGACAGGGACGAAAAGGAAGCGTGCGGTTACAAAACGGCGCTTGAAGCAACAGGCTTCTCAGAACGTCCCTATTGATCAAAACGCTTCTTCGAAGCCTTTGACAAAATCAAGAAATGGCGGAAATACCAAAAAGGGGTCACCTCCAGGCTTCAAGTCACTGAACCAAGAAATATCATAAACAGTATTAAAAACGTCACATACATTCGGAATAATTGAAATCCTATCAATGTTATATGTATCCATTAAAATTCATGCAATAAGCACATAGAACATATTAAAATACCCTATCATATTTATTGATCAATACTGTAAATTGTATCTGAACATAATCCATGTACGTCATCCGATAATGTTCATGTGATTTTCAGATATGAAAATTTAGGATTTCAAAACAGTGTTTTCAAGATGGCGTATTCAGTTTATTGAATTTCAGCAGGCTTAGGACTTTTGAAAGTTTTCTCACAACTTTTTCAATGTTTTTGTGCAAAGTCAATGTGAATTATGTCAAAGGAAGGTAAGTTTGATGACTACATATAAGATAGTTAAATATTAATCCGTTGTTTGAATCTGAATTTCACAGAATAATTATGAAATAAATCAACCAAACTTTCACAAATCGCAGATGATGGGCCATGGCAGGAAGAAACAGACGTGGAATTGGATAGTTCAAATTTCTTTGTTGAAATAATGTGGAAGCCGAAGATTAGGTCTATGAACGAAGTTATATCTAAAGTTCAAATTATATTATATAAAACATTTACTGCTCATGAAGTTAAGTTGTATAAGGTACATTGATGCTTTCGAATAATATCAAACTTAATCTTTATCTACTGCAAAAAGGTGTTACGGAGAAACGCAGATAATGTATTAAATAAATAATTTTAAACATGAATTATATTTTTCTTTTATTGTTGTAGAACAAACCCATTAAACTGAAATATAATTATTAAAAATCATTAAACGATCATATGAGAATCACGAACAAAAATAATAATTTTCACCTGAATTTCGCATGAAATTCATTAACAAAATCCAATAACTCACATAAGTATTTCTAATTAAATGTATGTGCTTTTCTGATGAATTTAATCAAAAGGAAATAGCTATAGTTCATGTTGTAAACTGATGAAAGTTATGTGAAAAGCTATATGGAAAAAAACTATATGTGTTTTCAGATAAATCTTACATGAATACTTGGTTCAGTGTATTCAGCTGGAGAATTTCCGTCACTTCCGGGAACATCTAAAACCCCAGTTGTCCCAGTTTTTTGCCCAGAAGAACAACCAATTCGTCAGCAGGAGCAAAATAATGCTTCCGAAAAACTGACTCTTTCTGGGATAGTGGATTTCATTTTCGAGATGTTTCAATTCTCACCCGAAACGAGGAACCTGCTCAACATGGCGCTTTCCTTGGTGAAACCTTTTCTGAAGCAAATAGCTTCAAAGTGGCCGATTCTTGACTCGTTCATATCTTTCGATGGCTAATATGGTCAATGAGGTCGGAGATATGATCGAAGTACTACAGTGGAATTGTAGAAGTCTTATGAATAATATGGAGGCATTCAAAATTTTAGCACACAGCACTCGCTGCGACATATTTGCTCTCTGTGAAACATGGCTCACTTCTGATAAAAATATCTCTTTCCACGATTTCAATATTATTCGTCTGGATCGAGGGGATGGATAGGCAGGTGTGCTCTTAGGGATTAGCAAGCTTCACTCCTTTTACAGAATCGATTTCTCCTTGATGACAGGCATTGAAGTAGTAGCATGTCATATTACAGCCCGAGGTAAAAACCGCAGCATAGCCAGTGTGTACATACCGCCAAACGCTAGAATGTCTCGCAGAGACTTCCCAGTGAACCACGTATCGTATAAGAATGTGCATCCAGAATCACATATTCGTACGCCAAAAATCAGAATCGCACGAAATGCCAAATAAGGCGTAATCAATGTCAACAAAAGTTGTATATAAATCCCCGATACGATGCATAAACGACAATCTGTGTTGACAGCAAAGCATGTCGTAAATAGCGCATCGCAAAATCGCGTTTAGTTGTATAAACTGACAGATCATATATCAATCCAGAAAGCATCATATGAAATCGCAATAACTTAGCAAAAATTGCCACCCAAACTTGGTAGCTGCTGACGATGAGCCTTAAAGAACAACACAAAAAGTGTTGTTGTACATGAAACATGCATTAATATTGGCAAATAATCGAGTGTTTGCTAAGTACCCATTTGTGGTGCAGTGGTAAAGTGTCCGATTCCCAATCCAGAGGTCCCGTGTTCGAGGATTGATGGAAACCTTTTTTTTTATTTTCATCCAAATATTGAGGCATCGTATTTCTGGTCGCAGAAAGTCTGAAAAAGTCGTGCCAAGTACGTATATAGCCTCCACTTTGGTAGGTATATAGCTTTTTCATGCATTCTATACGATTGATTTGATTCATATAGAATGATGTATAACAAAAGTTATACCAACCAAAATGTTGACTGGGTTAGCGGCAATATGCGCCATGGTTGGTCCTAGGAGATTTTAATTCTCACGGTACAGCCTGGGGGTCACCGAGGGACGACAATCACGCAACCTACTACTTCAATCTGACAATTTTGAACACTGGGGAAGCAACACGAATAAAACCTCCAGATCCCCCTAGTATGTTAGACCTCTCAATCTGTTCGAATTCATTATCATTGGATTGCATGTGGAAAGTAATTCAGGATCCCCATGGTAATGATCACCTGCCTATCAAAATTTCAGTTACCAATAATTCGTGTCGAACACACCAGATCGACGTAGCGTATGATCTCACAAAGCATATCGACTGGGGAAAATACGCTGAAGCGATCTCCGTAGGTGAGCAATCGGTCGATATACTTCCTCCGCTGGAAGAATATCAATTCTTATCCGCGTTGATTATAATCAGTGTTCTTTAAGCTCAACGTAAACCGGTTCCAGGATCTTCAGTACGACGTCGGCCGCCCACCCCATGGTGGCATGGCGAATGCACCGGAGTCTATCGTGAAAGATCAGATGCGTTTAAAGAATATCAGAAACGTGGCACGCGCGACAACTACGATCGGTATTGTTCTCTTGACCGAAAGTTCAAGAGCCTCGTGAAAGCGAAGAAACGCGGTTACCGGAGAAACTTCGCCTACGGATTATCACGGGAAACGTCGATGCGAATCCTGTGGACGGTCGGTAGAAGAATGTGGAACGTACAATCGGTAAACGAGGATCGTGAAACCTCTTCTCGATGGATATTTGATTTCGCGAAAAAAGTTTGTCCGGACTCTGTCCAAGTTCAAATGACTATTCGTGATTATCCAGAAGAAAGGAATGCAATGGACTCAACTTTTTCGATGGTAGAATTCTCACTTGCTCTCTTTTCATGTAATAATTCTGCCCGGGTATGGATAAAATTAAGTTCAACTTGCTGAAAAACCTCCCAGACGTCGCAAAGAGGCGCTTGTTGAACTCATTCAATGTATTCTTGGAGAGCAACATTGTTCCGGATGATTGGAGACAAGTGAGAGTTATTGCCATCCAAAAGCCAGGAAAGCCTGCGTCGGATTACAACTCGTACCGTCCTATTGCTATGTTGTCGTGTCTCTGACAGTTGTTAGAGAAGATGATTCTCTTTCGACTGGACAAATTGACGGGAACGACAAAGGAACGAGCGATTGTCTTGCGTTGCTTTCTACTGAAATCCAACTGGCCTACGCTCAAAAAGAACAAATGGGCTCAGTCTTTTTGGATATTAAGGGGGCTTTTGATGCAGTTTGCGTTGATGTCCTTTCAGACAAACTCCACGAGTGTGGACTTGCCCCGATTTTGAATAACTACTTGTACAATTTGTTGTCTGAGAAGCACATGTGTTTCTCACATGGAAACTCAACAACCTTTCGAATAAGTTAAATGGGTCTCCCCAGGGCTCATGTTTAAGCCCTCTTCTTTACAACTTTTACGTAAGAGATATTGATGATTGTCTCATGGGAAATTGCTCGCTAAGACAGCTTGCGGATGACGCCGTTGTTTCTGTTACAGGACCATTGCGGACAATCTGCAAGGACCATTGCAAGATACTCTGGACAATTTGTCCGCTACGGCTGTGAAGCTGGGTATCGAATTCTCTCCGGAGAAAACCGAGTTAGTTGTCTTTTCTAGAAAGCGTGATCTAGGTTCTAGCGCAGCTAGAACTTCAGTTTATGGGTAAGGCACTGATTCAAGGTTTATCGCATATGTATTTAGGGGTCTGGTTTGATTCTAAATGCACCTGGGGAAAACAAATTAGGTATCTGTATCAGAAGTGCCAGCAACGAATCAACTTCATGCGTACACTCACAGGAACATGGTGGGGAGCCCACCCGGACGATCTGATAAAGCTATATCGCACAACGATTTTGTCGGTTCTTGAATACGGTAGTTTTTGCTTCCAATCCGCCGCGAAAACACACATTCTGAAGCTTCAGCGTATTCAGTATCGCTGTCTTCGGATCGCATGAACTCGACTCATACCATGAGTTTAGAGGTATTAGCAGGAATACTGCACAGTTCGAACGAAACATGTAAATTTCTGAGACATATAATGCACATAATTGGAGCGTGGTATATAATGGATATTTACATGACATGTCATGTAAACTTCAATTATATGTCATGTAATCCAGCAGGATTCTGTGTGATTACATGACATATAACACAAATTTACATGATTGCAGCCTTAAATTTACATGACGTCATGTTTACATCGCATAAATGAAGTTAACATGACGTGTAATCTTCATTATTTTTAACTGTGTGCCTTTATCAGATCGGTTCGTGGAATTGTCGTTAAGGTTCCTCATCCGCTGTGAAGTGTTGAACCTGTTGCTAATTGAAAATTTTGAGAAGCTAATCGAACGAAATCCTTAAACAAGATTTATGACATTGTACTACGCGTACATGACTGGAGGTTAACCCTTCTTTGAATCTTCCCAATTACGGTTGCTTCCATGACTTCTCAAGTTCCGCTGTAGTTTTTGATCTGACCATGAGACAAGACATCCGTGGAATCTGCTTCGTTCGGAGCAAATGCCAAAAATTTTTGCTAGCAAGTTCGGTCACATCTTCTGCGAGAGAAGGTTTTACACCGACGGGTCAAAAACGAATGATTCCGCTGGATTTGGTATGTACAATGAGTTTCATAGCGCCGCGAATTGCCTCTCTTCCCTCTGATCAATATTTCATTTTTACGGATAGCCTTAGCTCCATAGAGGCTATACGTTCAATGAGGCCGGTGAAGCACTCCCCGTATTTTCTCAGTGAAATACGATCTAAATTGAGTGCTCTATCGAATGATTCATACACTATCACCTTGGTTTGGGTCCCTTCACATTGCTCGATCCCGGGCAATGAGAAAGCGAAATCACTCGCCAAGGTGAGCGCTATGGAAGGTGATATTTTTGACCGACAAATTGCCTTCAACATGCATTGGTCAGCTGGCAACAAAAATGGGATGCCGGAGAATTGGGCAGGTGGTTACATTCCATTCTCCCGCAGGTATCGAAGAAGCCGTGGTTCAAGGGGTTGGACTTAAGTCGAGACTTTATTAAGGTAATGTGTCGACTTATGTCCAACCACTACTCTCTAGGCTCTCACTTCTATCGAATAGGGCTCACAGATAGCAATCACTGCAGCTGCGGTACAGGTTACCAAGATATCAACCACGTAGTTTGGGAGTGCCTCGAATACGGTATTGCCAGATCTAATTTTTGTGCATCCCTCAGGGCCCAAGGGAAACCAGAAAAGGAAGACATTAGAAATGTGTTGGGTAAACTTGACCTTGTGTACATGAAGCTTTTGTACGATTTTTTGAAACAAGCTATCATCTGTGTTTGATTCCCCCATCTCGTCGGTCTACTTGTCCACCTTGTGTCCTCTCGAAATTCGTCTTGTTGTATCGTTACAGGTTGTCATTGTCCACTCCACGTTCGACCAGCAGCAAAGCAAACACGTCACATCTTCCAGCTGCTGAATGTCAACGATCCCATTGTCCTATCCCTTCTTTGAAATTATTGTTACCCCTAACCTCGACCAAACCGCGAGTTTTACGGTTTCCCAAAGTTAACATAGTATATTAAGAAGACATCATGAAATTGTTAAAACAATCAAAAGAAGTCGGCTCCGTAATGCGCATGAGCCTAATAAATAAATGATTAAGCAAAAAAAAAATGTTATCATTGTGAAAGCCAGTTTCTTTGGTATTTAGCTCGATGAAAACTCCAATCCCAAACAAAAGTTTATAAACTAAATATGTATACATATATATATATTTCATTTTGTAAAAAAACAAAACAGTCCTATGTGATTTTGAGGATTCAATGAGCATGGACACTTATTCGATAAGATGTGTTAGAAGTTAAAGTATCAATCCGAGCACTGTTTCCTTTTATGGTTAGAATACACCAAATTTCTTCTTCTTCCGTCTGGCATTACACCTCTGCTGGGACATAACCTGCTTCCCAGCTTAGAGTTCGTTGAGCACTTGAGTTATTAATTGAGAGTTTTCTTTGCCAATAACCGCAATTTCATAAATTATTGTCCGTATTCATGTATTATGAGGTTTACAACAAGTAGAATGGATCAATATTACAACAGTCTGCAAAAGGAGACGAAATTTGCTTAAACGCCCTATACCACAAGCCTTAGCAAAAAGCTTCAGAAATACATATTATTGAGGCACGCCGGAGTAAGTGACAATCCAAAAACTTTTTTAATAAAATTGAAATGATTTTGATGTTGTTAACATAGAATTTTAAAATTTAACAAGAATATAATGGAAGATATTTCTTGTCCAATCACATTTTAAAAATAATTCCACCGTGAACGTGTTTTTCTGACAAGTATAACAACAATAAAACAATTTTTATAATTACTACAGTAAGCAGCCACGTAAACAAAGTTTTACCATTTTATATTCCTTTTAGATTGATACCATATTCAAATGGAATATGGTTAATTGTGTGATTGATGGCAACGGTAAGTATTATGGTTAAGGTAGATTAACAAGTTAAATTTCATGTGGCCCAATTACCCTGCAGAGTAGAGTTACTGCAACTTATAGTAGATTTTTAAGACATTTTTTAAGGGTTCCAATATCTCGAAAAGATACCTCCCCATTCGTGCGTACATCAGCAAATATGCTATCACAAGGTCCTGGGGCTGGTAGTGTTCACAATAAGCAATTTTGAAAATCGATTAAAAAATTCATAAAAAGCAAAAAGAAGGCAATCTTAAGAAATCTGGACGTTCTTCTTCTTTCACCATTGTTCTTTTTTATAATTTTCCTTTTTTTATTTAACATAGAAACAATACTACACTATTCTTCATCTGAGTTAACTTCTATACCGTTTTGATTCATATTACGGACACTTAAGGCCTCAGTGAAGTAAAAGTCATCATATAGCATATAGAATAAATCATTCTGCAAGATTCCTCCACGTTATCGAGCCTTTAAAACACTTAACTTTCGAATGATGGGTGAAGATTTAGATTCCGCAACATGAATAATTTAAAATAAATAGAAATGTGTGGACTTTTAATGATTCTTATTCCGGACGCTACCTTACTTTTGCCTCATATTCCGGACACTTTGATTCGAATTCCGGACTGCTCAATTAAAACATAGATTGAAAAGCCAAATGATCAATTGAATTCGTCAAACCACTAAAGAGATGTCTAAGGCAGTTGGGCATTATAAATTTCAATAGATATCTATGGAAAATGCTTATTAAAACAAGCCTGGAAAGTGAGAACTTTTGATCGGCACAAATTGAAACATTTCGTGTGAAATGTTTCCCATACAAAGCAGAGTGTCCGGAATTTGAAGATGTCCGTAATATGAATCAAAACGGTATCATCCACAAAATTTTCGTCAATTTTATCGACGACGACCATCAGATCATCTAAGATGTCACCAGATAAATCGCATTTGGAATCCTCGAATATCATAAAATTTCGCACTATTTCAGGGTGTTCAGGGTGCTCACGGATTTTTTGTTTATTTTCGTTTCGTTACCAAAAAAATGGACGTGACTCATGCAAAGCGCGAAGAGAAACGTCATGCAAGCTGGTCTCTCTGAATCGTTTTCTTGCATGGTGGGTCCTAACTTTTTTTTTAAGGTTTATGATGACATTTGGCAGCTTCTTCAGACAGTGAACCTAAAGGTGCAGGTGAGTGAATTATTCTTTCACCAGCATGGGCCAGAACATTATGAACAGTTGCTAGAATTTTGTACCAGCTATACAAATTAAAATAATGTTCGTAAGTAGCTCTACAACACTCATCAAATTTTTCTGGGTTTATTGGCTCTCCACAGTTAATTACTATCAGAATATTATGCAACCTTTTAATAATTCTTTAATACGATAAGTTTCCTTCCGCTTTGTTTCAAATTAACACTCTAATTTATATAACTTATCTTTGAAGTTATCGTAATTATCTTCTACTCGCAAATCCCGACACGAATGCCAAACGAATGGTAAAGTGTCGCTAATAAAAAATAATAATAATAGTCTTCTACTATTCTATAATTGGCACAAATATGTTTGAAAGCATTTTCAACTTTCTCCATATGATTTAATTTTACATCGAAAAGTGAAATAACAGTGCGATTATCCATAGCTTCATTTGTCCCTTTTATTTATGGTGTTCATATTGTTTCTAGTTTTTCAACAATAGCATCATTTTCAACTGAAGCACTGACAGTTAAATACTCTACCCTTATATAAAATTCAATTGCCAGTATTAGATACTAACTGTTGTTCGTAGCACCTACTTCCAGCACAGCCTTCCGTACCGATACACCTGGAGATCACCACAGCAGACAGAATCGCAAATCGACCACGTTCTGATTGATGGTCGGCACTTCTCCGACATTATCGACGTCAGGACCTATCGTGGCGCTAACATCGACTCTGACCACTATCTGGTGATGGTCAAACTGCGCCCAAAACTCTCCGTCGTTAACAACGTACGGTACCGACGGCCGCCCCGGTATGACCTAGAGCGGCTCAAGCAACCGGATGTCGCAGCGGCATACGCGCAGCAACTCGAGGCTGCATTACCGGAAGAGGGTGAGCTGGACGAAGCCCCTCTTGAGGACTGCTGGAGAACAGTAAAAGTAGCCATCAACGATGCAGCTGAGAGCAACGTCGGGTACGTAGGACGGAGTCGTCGGAACGATTGGTTCGACGAGGAGTGCCAGGAGGTTTTGAAGGAGAAGAATGCAGCGCGGGCGGTCATGCTGCAGCAAGGGACCCGGCAGAACGTGGAACGCTATAAACGGAAACGGCAACAGCAGACCCGCCTCTTTCGGGAAAAAAAACGCCGCCTGGAGGAGACGGAGTGCGAGGAGATGGAACAGCTGTGCCGGTCTCAGGAAACGCGTAGGTTCTATCAGAAGCTCAACGCATCCCGCAACGGCTTCGTGCCGCGAGCCGAGATGTGCAGGGATAAGGATGGGAGCATTCTGACGGACGAGCGTGAGGTGATCGAAAGGTGGAAGCAGCACTTCGACGAGCACCTGAATGGTGCTGAAAGCACAGGCAATGAAGGACGGGACAACGGAGGAAATGCCTTCGTCAGTACTGCGGAAGATGGAAACCAACCAGCCCCCACTTTGAGGGAGGTTAAGGATGCCATTCACCAGCTCAAGAACAATAAAGCTGCTGGTAAGGATGGTATCGGAGCTGAACTCATAAAGATGAGTCCGGAAAGGCTGGCCATTTGTCTGCACCGGCTGATAGGCACAATCTGGGAAACAGAACAGCTACCGGAGGAGTGGAAGGAAGGGGTAATCTGCCCTATCTACAAGAAAGGCGACAAGGTAGATTGTGAGAACTTTCGAGCGATCACCATTCTAAATGCGGCCTACAAAGTATTATCCCAGATCATCTTTCGTCGTCTGTCACCTGTAGTAAACGAGTTCGTGGGAAGTTATCAAGCCGGCTTCGTTGACGGCCGATCGACAACGGACCAGATCTTTACTGTACGGCAAATCCTCCAAAAATGTCGTGAATACCAGGTCCCAACGCATCACCTTTTCATCGATTTCAAGGCGGCATACGACAGTATCGACCGCGTAGAGCTATGGAAAATCATGGACGAGAACAGCTTTCCCGGGAAGCTCACGAGACTGATAAGAGCAACGATGGAAGGTGTGCAAAATTGTGTGAAGGTTTCAGGCGAACACTCCAGTTCGTTTGGATCCCACCGTGGACTACGACAAGGTGATGGACTTTCGTGCCTGTTGTTCAATATTGCGCTAGAAGGTGTTATGCGGAGAGCCGGGCTTAACAGCCGGGGTACGATTTTTACGAGATCCAGTCAATTTGTTTGCTTCGCGGATGATATGGACATCGTCGGCCGAACATTTGAAAAGGTGGCAGACCTGTACACCCGCCTGAAACGCGAGGCAGCAAAAGTTGGACTGGTGGTGAATGCGGCCAAGACAAAGTACATGCTAGCTGGTAGGGCCGAGCGCGAAAGGGCTCGCCTAGGTAGCAGTGTTACGATAGACGGGGATACGTTCGAGGTGGTCGACGAGTTCGTCTACCTTGGATCCTTGCTGACGGCTGACAATAACGTTAGCCGTGAAATACGGAGGGCATCATCAGTGGAAGTCGGGCCTACTATGGCCTCCAGAAGAAGCTGCGGTAAAAAAAGATTCACGCCCGCACCAAATGTACCATGTACAAAACGCTCATAAGGCCGCTAGTCCTCTACGGGCATGAAACGTGGACGATGCTCGAGGAGGACCTGCAAGCACTTGGAGTCTTCGAACGTCGGGTGCTTAGGACGATCTTCGGCGGTGTGCAGGAGAACGGTGTGTGGCGGCGAAGGATGAACCACGAACTCGCCCAACTCTACGGCGAACCCAGTATCCAGAAGGTGGCCAAAGCTGGAAGGATACGATGGGCAGGGCATGTTGCAAGAATGCCGGACAGCAACCCTGCAAAGATGGTATTCGCTTCGGATCCGGTTGGTACAAGAAGGCGTGGAGCGCAGCGAGCTAGGTGGGCGGATCAAGTGCGTATCGATTTGGCGAGCGTGGGGCAGAACCGAGGATGGAGAGATGCGGCCACGAACCGAGTATTGTGGCGTGAAATTGTTGATTCAGTGTTATCTGTGTAGATGTTAACTAAATAAATGAATGTTGTCAAAGAAATCAATCAAGCATATTTTTGTTCGTGCTCCACATGATGATGTTTCCTACAGGTACACAATGGAGAAATATTATTCCGAAACTCATGGTGACGGTGGTGATCGTGGGTATGAGTAAACAAATAAAAACACGAATTTACTACCTATGGTTTAAAAATAAGGGCTTATTCACAAAATTCATAACGCTGGAGGGGGTCGGTGGGTGTCCCAAGGATGTTACAGCTCATACAAAATTCAAAAAACATTCATACAAAATGTGTAACAAGGGGGTAGGTGGGTATCAGAAATGTCCATTTTCGACGTTATGAAATTTGTGAATTAACTCTTAACAGATTGAAAATCGCTTCAATATCTGGCCACCCTATTCTGAAGATGGCTACCCTAAGGGCAAAATGAAATATTGACCCGAAATAAAACAAACACTTGTAGGCCAACTAAAAATATCGAGATTCTGACCATCTGTAAACTTTGTTAATGAAACTTATTTTAAGCATGCACGGTAAAAAATTCAAATGACAAAAAAATAAAAATGATATATCTTTTAAAGTTGCAAGATTTATCTGCAGGACATGTTTGTAGAAGTTTCAAGCTTGATTTATATCTAAACAGAAGTGTGGGGAAATGCGAGGAAAAAAAGTTCTTGACTATCAAAGTTCAAATTTGGCATTATTTTCTAAAATTTTCAGTTTATTTCATTTTTAATATTTTTTCTATTAGTGATATGACACTATTTTAGTAGTACAGCAGAAAGCTTATGTAAAAACCTTTCTGGAAACGTATGTAGTTGAAGACATTAAATGAAAAATGTAACTGTTTAATGAATTTGAAGAAAACATTTTTTTTTTCGCCGAAAAGTGTAAATTTTGCATCTATTTTTGACTTAAATACTGTATAACTAAAGCACGTAGCATCTTCAAATTTTGATTTTTTTCTTATAGTGTTGTTAGTAATAAGTAAAAAATAACCAAAACAAAACTTTTTCGATTTATGACCACCTGATCCCCCATAGTGCAGTACACCGGCGGCCTGTTCTCTCTGGGAGGGGCTTTTCTCGACATGGAAGTGATATCACAGCAACGGATCATTAAAATAACCAAAACGGCCGCTATGGAGAGCATAGATAGCGCCACCGTAGCCTTGTGTGTTTGACAGAACAGCAATGCTGTCACAATGTTAAATCCCATATACAGTGGCGCCTTTGTTTTGATTCGATGAGCACTTGTAAAAACCAGGGGGGGGGGGGGTGTATACGCAACGAGGTTCGCCTACCGTTCATGTGTTGTGGGTGTATTCGTTTGGCTCACAACGCTGCTAGGCATCCCGCTGTTTGAGTATTGAAATGCATCAGCATTTGCTGTCTGGCATGACCCGCGTTCGACCTGTGCTGTTTGGATCGGCCCGCGTGAGAGATGATGCTGTTTGGGACGGCCCGCCCGAGAGATGATTGTTAGGCGAGCTTTGTTTGTAGTTGACAGCCGCACACCCACCCTGGTAAAAACTACCTTTAATGATCCACTAGCTCTTCACCGTTTAGGTCCTGAGTGTTCCGTACGCGCCTACACTCAGGCAAATCGGCTATCGATAAACATAGGAACCCCTTATGAAAATTCGCCACAAGAAATTGGGTTGAAATTCATAAATTTGCCTTATCAGGGTGTCGACTAGCTGGAAAAACCTGGAAAGTCAGGGAATGTCAGGGAATTCAATTTTTGACCTGGAATGTCAGGGAAAGTCAGGGAATTTCACTTAAGATCAGGGAAAAATTATCTATCGATACTATACTACAACATTAAACGAGTTGCTTATCTGCAAAGTTATCGATTAAGCCAACTCAGCAATACAATAGTTAATAATCATGATGTTTACATTGAATATAATAGATTTTCTGGACGAAATGGGTTATAAATCTTTTAAAATAGCAGTTAACCATTGAAAAAACGCTGCTGTTCGTAGTATAGTGAACTATATTTGGCTATATATATAAACCCTTCGAATTTCAAAATTTAAAAATGTGATGAATTAGGGTCCAAGCGTTACTTCAGGATTTTTATCAGGAGCTTACTTATAGTGATGTCCAGGTTAATTAAAATAAACTCAGAAAATTCTCCAGAAATTCTGGAGATTCTTATGAAATTTTGCTAATAATTTCCTCAAGTATATAGTCTGCAATTCCTTCAGAACTTGTTGACCACAGCATTTATAGGACGTTGCGACCTTCTTATGGATTCGGTCATCATTAGTTTTCTTCCTGATTTACACTTCCTATAGATTATACTAAAAGATTATTATTTTAATAATTCGTCTAAAGGAAATTTCAAGGAATTTGATTTTCAGAAATTTCTTCTGTGATACATTGAAATTTTGTGAGATTTCTTGAAGATACTCTTTGAAGAATGGATTGTAGAATTCTTGGATCAATTCCTCAGAGAATTGCTAGAGGCACGACACATTAAAGAAACGCATCTGACAACTTATAGTTAGAGCAATAATGAGTCTCTGAATAAATTTATAAAGAATATTCAGTTATCGCAAGCCTAAAATATTAATTAAAACAAATAAGTTGTAACGAAGCATCTCAAACAATCATTTGAAAAAAAATCGAAATAAAAAATGCATTTTATTAAAAAAAAAATCAGAGATTTAGAAAAAAAGCTTTTAAGATATTCCTAATGGAATTATTCAACAATTTTTAGAGACAAATCTGGAGATAATATTAGTGAAATGATTGGAGATATATTTGCATTAAATTATGGAGGAATAATGTAAGATTTCCTGGAATAGTTCATAAATAGTATTTTCTGGCATTAAAGTAATATGTATAAAGAAAAACTTTGAGGAGCTTATGGTGGAAATCTTAGAAGAGTTCCTTGAGGAATATCGGAAAAATACGTTTCAGAATTTCAAGAGGGAAGTTACTGTTGAATTCTTTGAAGCAATTCTCCGAGGAACTTTGACAATGCCTGCAATTTTACCACTAAAAAGAATGGTGGATCTTAATGGTTTGCATCTTATATAAAATTTTGTATATACAGGTAGCGGAAGGTGTAAAATTTTTCATTTATATTTGAAACTAGTGGTCCCGGCAAACTTCGTCTTGCCATCAAGTAGGCTGTTGAAAAGCGCTATGATTCGTCCCATACAACATGACATTTCCGTTCACTCTCATTTTTTCAACTTTCTCGATGAATATCCTGAGATTTTTATACACACAAACACGTCAGAACCCTTGACGAACAAAACGGAGAAGGAATCATTCAAATCCGTTGACCCGTTCGTAAGCCATTTCGTGACATACAAACACCATTCCATTTTTATTTATATAGATAGATTTAAAAAAACATTTTTATAGCAGTTCAGTATCTAACTTTTGCGCTTGAAGATTTCAACGGAGTATGATTAGTTGATGACTTAGGATTTACTATTTTCCATAGGAATATTTAATCATAAAACATTAAAAGAAAACGCACAACTGCTCAGTTTAATCACTAGCTTCAAAAAATGCTCCAGAAAATTATGATAACAGGCGTTTATTTTAGTAAAGTAAAAGATTTAGCCCAGTTCATTCATACGACTTATAAATTTTAATAAGCATCATGAAAAAATAGTCAGACATGTATCTTCTTGTACATATCGCAAACAATGGCGAAATAAAGACCTGTTCTTTACAGTTGCTCAGAATTTTATGGTTCTTGTACTACTAGATGTGGTACCTGATTATTCTGAGCCCAACTACTATATCTTTATTAAGTCTTTGGCAAATCAACCTCTGGAATTTTTCTGGAAAACGACTGGAAGGTCAGGGAAAGTCAGGGAATTTCATTTTCAAAATTGAGTCGACACCCTGCTTATGAAACCAGAATTTGAAAACAAAAAACGTTTTCGCGGCAACCTGGAATCGAACCAAGAACCTTGCGATCGATAGATCCGAGTGTACACCACGCGCCTATCGACGCCTTGATGAGGAGTGATGTTAAAACGATGTATAAAGCGTTCGTATTGCAATAATCGTTCCACCTTTCATAAGGCAAAATGTATGAAATTCGATAGTCCAGTTCGCTGCGTGTAAGAGCTTCAGTGAATACTTCGTCGTCGAAGTATTACAACCTCGGGCTTGGGTCGAGTTACATCGCACTGCCCTCCGCTCGCCTGGTATTATACTATAGCGAATTGATTGATGAACGCTATGAGTATAACCGTCACCAACGCGCCAGTTGAATCTAAAAGGTTAGGACTACATGACTAGGACTAATGGACAAATTGATGTAAAATTTGCGGTCTTTTCGGTGAAAATCGAACCCACGACTCCCTGTTTCTTAGATAGGGCGCGTTATACCTACACCACGAGAGGACGCATGGGCGCAGAAGTTAACCTGAATTCGATTTAAACTCAATAATCACGTAGTGCTCTTTTGCTGACTACACCTCTTTCGGAAGAAAATATCTGAGTAGGACAGTCAAAGGACTGTTCTACCCATGATTTTACATGAACTAAAAAAAAAAGACAAACGAACTGTGCAACATTCGAGAGTAGGGGGACACGGGGCAGTATGGACACCCTAAGGAATTTGCCTATTTTGACTGTGAGGACATGAATATTATACTGTTTTTTATGTGCAGTATGCTTTTTAGAGTTCTTAAGCATTTGTTAAACATGGTTGCATAATTGGGAAAAAAATATTTTGTTTTCAAAAATAGGTTTTAAAAAAGCCTATATTTGGTAGTCTCCATCAAGCTAGCGGGGCAAAGTGGACACCCCCATGGGGCAGTATGGACACCCTAATGTTTATAGGAAAATTGTCCCGCGATCGTTCTCAAAACCTCGAAAAATGAAGTTCATATTCAGGAAACCATAGTGACAGGTCACTGTGCCACTGGAAACACGATTAAAACCAATTTACGACATTTTTCGTAGAGATGCTTTCAATATTGCCTCCAGGTTAGTTTTAATCAAGAATTGACGATTTTCAACTGATTTGTGGTTCCGCTTCACAATCATTGCATTAAATGCTAAATATTTTTGGATGATTTTGTATTTGAAGTTATATTTTTTTCTCTTTGAAGTGTCAGCTCTACTTTGTCACCCGGTGTCCATATTGCCCCAACAGTATAAGAAATTTTTATATAAGTTTTTCAATATCTTAAAGTACCAGAAAAAAATCTACTATATTTTTGAATACAGCATAAATAATTGAAGATTCAATCAAGAGCTACATTATCGGTCAACTTGCAGTCATTTGCCTCTGAAACCTTATTTGGTGAGGTGTGAATATTATAATTTTCGAACCAAATAAAAACATGCTCAATTATTCTATTTAAAATCAATGTTTTGAAATTTTTTTCTGAAATTTTAGTGGATAATTTACTCCTCCGACAGGCAACTGAAATATTGTTTGCATTTAAAGTGTAAAAGTATTCGCTTATGCAAAGATACAGGGGGTGTCCATTCTGCCCCGGGTGTCCATACTGCCCCCGGTACCCCTATTTGATAGTAAAAACTTAAACAATTAGTTCGCCAATATTAATGTTTATACAAACATTGTTAACTTAGGTGGCTTCTAGAGTTTTGATTTTTTTTACCATCAGCGCACCAGTAGCCGCTCATGTATTTATTACCGATTATTACTGATTTTTCGTGCAAAATACAAACTTTTTCGCATGAATATCTTCTAACAACATTCAAATAAAGTCGTCTGATATTATTTTCATTTGTTAAAATAATTCTTTATATTGAAAATGCAAGACCCTGAGAGCGGCTATTGGATCAGTAGATAATTTTGTGTGTTCCAATAAACGCTCATACGAAAAAAATGACGATTTTATTATATAGTTTTCATAATTGCAGTTTAGCTATGGTTGCACCATCAAAAATAGCAGGGTAAATAACGAAATTCGATATAATGCATATTTCAGTATGTTCGTCATAAAATCTGTTAACCGTGAGCGGAAATAGGAATACTTAGATGCAGTAACAAACGCAATTAAGTCAGCAACTGAATTTCAACTGATATATCAGCAAAAAAATCAAGTTTGTTCATAGCAGCCTCTTTGGGGTCATGCACAAATTACGTCACGCTCCGAGGGGGTCAAGCCAAGCGTGACAAGCCTTACAAAAATTTTGGAGGACTCAAACGTGACAAGGGGGGGAGGGGGTCAAAAAAGTTGAAATTTAGCGTGACATAATTTGTGTATCATCCCGTCGCAGACGATGTCAGCAAACGAAATTTAACCGATATCTGCACATCTGATCTCACACATTTGAGATCGGCATTTTGATTTAAAGGTGTACTTCGAGTGATTTTTAAAACCAATCCTTCAACAATTAACCCACAAATTATCCCAGGAATAGCTCCATAAATTATTCCATGGATTATTCCACAAAATGTATTAGGAATTCTTCCACGAATTTCGCAATAAGTTCAACCGGGGTTCCAAATAAATTTCTTCAAAAACTTAGAGGTCTTTCAAAGATTCCTTGAGCTATTTTGTAGTAAATTTTTCTTGCATTCTTCAATTTAAATAAATTTAAGATTTAAAACCACACAATGCTACAGAAATTATTCTTTTGAGTTCCACTAGAGATTTTCCAGGAGTCTCCTTTTTAAATTCCTTTATAAATCCTGTAAGAATTCGTTGAGGACTTCTTTGTAAAGTTTTCTGAAGACATTATTGGAAAAAAAAATCTTCAAGGTAACTCGAAAAAAATCCTGGTGGAAATGTCTTGGAAAGTTTGTGAATAAATCGCTCAATGAACTCTTCAAAATAATTGCTGAAGGGAATTTTGTGAAAAAATGTACCTGAATAATATTTTGATGAAATTTCTGAAAACAATTATTCAACTGTGGTAGCTAGAGTTGATGTAGAAAAAATGTTGATTGCCTTTATATGAGCGTGCATGATTCATTTGAGCGTGCATGCTTGATGGGAATGGGTGTATTTTATCCAATCGTGCATGTTTTATTTGGGCGTGTCAGAATTGACAGATAGAGCTCGGAAAGGCGCGCACGGGATTTTGCACTGAACGAAATCTCCCGCCATACATTGAATGATTTTTGCCTCATCCGAGCCCCATTCCTATTTTCAGACACATTCAAGATGATTTTCATCTGCATGAAAATCATCTGTTTACAAATCACACTGAATGAAAATCATCCAATCATGGAATGAATTGTCTGTTTCCAAAAGCGATCGATAATTGAATGATCATCATACATCTAAATGTAAACATATTGAATGAAATACCAATAAGATATTTAAATAATTGCAAATCGAAGAGCAAGGCTTCTTAATTGTTCAATGCACATAATTATTTATTTCCACGAACTGTTTAGCTGCATTAAAAGTATAAACATTATCAATCTTGAATCGACGACCATCGTGACTTGGCGTGAGGTGCCTATTTGAATAACGAGTCCTTGATCCAGCCAACAATCCTTCATCTTTAGCTACAAATGATGTTTGGTGCTCCTAAATATAATAATCAGTTTGTACAGATAACAATAAGGCCATCAAAAAGTCCAATTACCTGTTAAATCAAATCGAAAAACTCCGAACTCTGCACGCGGGAACTGTTGCAACCGCCATTTTTTACTACAGTTGACAAGGATGATATTATGTCTAGCATCATTAGTCTTAAATATGACATTCAGAACATAATTGAATGATTTTTGATTTGGGACATGGTGGAAATTATTATCTTTTAAAATAAGCACATTATTCATTCATGTTGCCATAATTCAAATATCAACATATTTTCATACGGATTCATGCTGAATGCCATCACAGAATCGGATGATTTTTGTTCAACAAATAGTGGATGCATCATATTCACTCAAAATCATTCAAAATAAGGAATTTTGAGATATGCAGCCTTGTGAATTACGAATCATTCAATTCAAGGCGGGAGATTTTGTTCAGTGTGTACACTGAACGAAATCTCCCGCCATACATTGAATGATTTTTGCCTCATCCGAGCCCCATTCCTATTTTCAGACACATTCAAGATGATTTTCATCTGCATGAAAATCATCTGTTTACAAATCACACTGAATGAAAATCATCCAATCATGGAATGAATTGTCTGTTTCCAAAAGCGATCGATAATTGAATGATCATCATACATCTAAATGTAAACATATTGAATGAAATACCAATAAGATATTTAAATAATTGCAAATCGAAGAGCAAGGCTTCTTAATTGTTCAATGCACATAATTATTTATTTCCACGAACTGTTTAGCTGCATTAAAAGTATAAAAATTATCAATCTTGAATCGACGACCATCGTGACTTGGCGTGAGGTGCCTATTTGAATAACGAGTCCTTGATCCAGCCAACAATCCTTCATCTTTAGCTACAAATGATGTTTGGTGCTCCTAAATATAATAATCAGTTTGTACAGATAACAATAAGGCCATCAAAAAGTCCAATTACCTGTTAAATCAAATCGAAAAACTCCGAACTCTGCACGCGGGAACTGTTGCAACCGCCATTTTTTACTACAGTTGACAAGGATGATATTATGTCTAGCATCATTAGTCTTAAATATGACATTCAGAACATAATTGAATGATTTTTGATTTGGGACATGGTGGAAATTATTATCTTTTAAAATAAGCACATTATTCATTCATGTTGCCATAATTCAAATATCAACATATTTTCATACGGATTCATGCTGAATGCCATCACAGAATCGGATGATTTTTGTTCAACAAATAGTGGATGCATCATATTCACTCAAAATCATTCAAAATAAGGAATTTTGAGATATGCAGCCTTGTGAATTACGAATCATTCAATTCAAGGCGGGAGATTTTGTTCAGTGTATGCGTATCGAATGATCGATCCCGACAGTTTAGTGAAGATTGCTGAAGTGGAAAGTTGATACTGAAGACAGCAGTGCAATTTTCAGCCGTCAGAATTCGGCTGATGGCGGAATTGGTCGAAAGCAGTGTGGATCAAGCGTGGACACTACAATGGCGCAGATGGTAGGAAAGGTTTGATATTGTGAAACATTCAAGTGACGAATGGAGAAATAACGTGAAAGCGTCCCCAGTAGGCTCCCTGACGGAAGGGCAGAGGAGTAGGCTGGCGGATGAAAATAAACAAGGCAGTAAAAAAAAACATGAACCCAGTAGGCTCCCTGACGGAAGGTCAGCGGGGTAGGCTGGTGGAAAAAAAGAGATATGGGAGAAGAAAAAAAAAATGTCCCCAGTAGGCTCCCTGACGGGAGGTCAGCGGAGTAGGCTGGCGAAAAAAAAAAGGGATGGTAGAAGGAAAAAAAAACCAGTAACGTGCAAGCGTCCCCAGTAGGCTCCCTGACGGAAGGGCAGAGGAGTAGGCTGGCGGATGGAAATATACAAGGCAGTAAAAAAAAAACATGAACCCAGTAGGCTCCCTGACGGAAGGTCAGCGGGGTAGGCTGGTGGGAAAAAAAAGAGAGATGGTAGAAGAAAAGAAATGTCCGCAGTAGGCTCCCTGACGGAAGGTCAGCGGAGTAGGCTGGCGGATGGAAAAAAATTCATGATGA
Source organism: Aedes aegypti (assembly GCF_002204515.2). Lineage (NCBI taxonomy): Eukaryota > Metazoa > Arthropoda > Insecta > Diptera > Culicidae > Aedes > Aedes aegypti. Next base: position 80,662 of record NC_035108.1, read on the forward strand.
TGATGATGATGATGATGATGATGATGATGATGATGATGATGATGATGATGATGATGATGATGATGATGATGATGATGATGATGATGATGATGATGATGATGATGATGATGATGATGATGATGATGATGATGATGATGATGATGATGATGATGATGATGATGATGATGATGATGATGATGATGATGATGATGATGATGATGATGATGATGATGATGATGATGATGATGATGATGAATGATGATGATGATGATGATGATGATGATGATGATGATGATGATGATGATGATGATGATGATGATGATGATGAGATGATGATGATGATGATGATGATGATGATGATGATGATGATGATGATGATGATGATGATGATGATGATGATGATGATGATGATGATGATGATGATGATGATGATGATGATGATGATGATGATGATGATGATGATGATGATGATGATGATGATGATGATGATGATGATGATGATGATGATGATGATGATGATGATGATGATGATGATGATGATGATGATGATGATGATGATGATGATGATGATGATGATGATGATGATGATGATGATGATGATGATGATGATGATGATGATGATGATGATGATGATGATGATGATGATGATGATGATGATGATGATGATGATGATGATGATGATGATGATGATGATGATGATGATGATGATGATGATGATGATGATGATGATGATGATGATGATGATGATGATGATGATGATGATGATGATGATGATGATGATGATGATGATGATGATGATGATGATGATGATGATGATGATGATGATGATGATGATGATGATGATGATGATGATGATGATGATGATGATGATGATGATGATGATGATGATGATGATGATGATGATGATGATGATGATGATGATGATGATGATGATGATGATGATGATGATGATGATGATGATGATGATGATGATGATGATGATGATGATGATGATGATGATGATGATGATGATGATGATGATGATGATGATGATGATGATGATGATGATGATGATGATGATGATGATGATGATGATGATGATGATGATGATGATGATGATGATGATGATGATGATGATGATGATGATGATGATGATGATGATGATGATGATGATGATGATGATGATGATGATGATGATGATGATGATGATGATGATGATGATGATGATGATGATGATGATGATGATGATGATGATGATGATGATGATGATGATGATGATGATGATGATGATGATGATGATGATGATGATGATGATGATGATGATGATGATGATGATGATGATGATGATGATGATGATGATGATGATGATGATGATGATGATGATGATGATGATGATGATGATGATGATGATGATGATGATGATGATGATGATGATGATGATGATGATGATGATGATGATGATGATGATGATGATGATGATGATGATGATGATGATGATGATGATGATGATGAGATGATGATGATGATGATGATGATGATGATGAATGATGATGATGAATGATGATGATGATGATGATGATGATGATGATGATGATGATGATGAGATGATGATGTGATGATGATGATGATGATGATGATGATTGATGATGATGATGATGATGGATGATGATGATGATGATGATGATGATGATGATGATGATGATGATGATGATGATGATGATGATGATGATGATGAATGATGATGATGATGATGATGATGATGATGATGATGATGATGATGATGATGATGATGATGATGATGATGATGATGATGATGAGATGATGATGATGATGATGATGATGATGATGATGATGATGATGATGATGATGATGATGATGATGATGATGATGATGATGATGATGATGATGATGATGATGATGATGATGATGATGATGATGATGATGATGATGATGATGATGATGATGATGATGATGATGATGATGATGATGATGATGATGATGTTGATCATTGATTTTGAAGGAGAAAATTGCTTTTGAAAATTCCGAAATCAATGATGGATCCTGCCCCCTTAATAGAGTAGAGACGAAGGCGGATGTGGTAGCTAGAGTTGATGTAGAAAAAATGTTGATTGCCTTTATATGAGCGTGCATGATTCATTTGAGCGTGCATGCTTGATGGGAATGGGTGTATTTTATCCAATCGTGCATGTTTTATTTGGGCGTGTCAGAATTGACAGCTAGAGCTCGGAAAGGCGCGCACGGGATTTTGTATGCGTATCGAATGATCGATCCCGACAGTTTAGTGAAGATTGCTGAAGTGGAAAGTTGATACTGAAGACAGCAGTGCAATTTTCAGCCGTCAGAATCCGGCTGATGGCGGAATTGGTCGAAAGCAGTGTGGATCAAGCGTGGACACTACACACATGACATGAATCATTTGGATATAAAGCGAATCATATCTGAATAAATTGAACAAGAAGTTAATCGGTTCTGAATTACTTGTATATGAAGTGAATATTACCTCAACTGTAAGGCCGTCTTCAGTGTCGTGTACTAGACTCGACTTCAATCACTTCAATCACTTGGATATTGAACTAATCAAACCTGAAACACGTACATAAAGTGATTCAAGCATGAATCACTTGAAAATGCAGTGAATCAGCCCTAACCTGCTTGAACATGAAGTCATATCTGAAAAAGTGGAAAATTCTAGATGAATCAAACCCGAACCACTTGAATATCAAGAAATTCGTTCTTGAAACAGGTGAATATGAAGTGATTCAGACCTGCAGCACTTGAATATAAAGCGAATCAAACCTGAATCACTTGAATATGGAGCTAATCCGACATGAATCACTTGGATATGAAGCGAATACAACATATATCACTGGAAATTAATCCTTAATATCTTGAATATGAAATCAATCAGACTTGTATCACTTGTACATAAAGTGAATCAAACTTGAAACATTTGAAAATAAAGTGAATCAAACCTGAAACAGTCGAATATTAGTGAATCAGATAAGAATCACTAGGATATGGAGCGAACTGAATCACTTGAATATGAAATGAATCAATTCTAAATCGCTTAATAATAAAGTGAATCTGACGTGAAACACTTGCGGGTATGGAGCGAAAAAAAACTTGAATCTTTTGAATATAAAATAAATCAATCCTGAGTCACTTGAACATGGAGTGAATTTGACATGATTTTGTTCAATTGTTCAACAATTTTTAACATAACATCAAGAGGAATCCCCACAGATACTTTTAGAAAGACGCCCTAAGAGATGTCTTTTCAGATTCTTTGAGAATTTCTTTTTAAGAGTGGAGGAACCACGTATCAGTCTCTTTCATGCTTAGCTTGTCAGGCATGGGGCCTCTGAAGTTCTTATTGTTGACCTTAGCCGCTATCAATTCTAAAGTCGTATCGACATATTACTCTTCATTAATTGTCATTTTGATCACTATATCACGGAGGAAAAAATACAGTAATTACAAATCAATTTTTATTTACCTATTTTAACCAAAACTTAAGGTCAAGTTTATGCACAAACGTAAAACCAATTTGAATTAACTAATCGCGTTGTTTGAAATAAACTAACATTAAGCCTTAAATATTCAACAACGTCTTAGTTTAAATCCACAGACATTTGTAATACATAAATAATTTGTGGATTGTTTGATTTTGACAGTTCTCAAAACAAACGAAAAAAATAGTTAAATCAAACCTTTTTTCTAGTTTGAATCCACCAAAAATTAGTTTGAAACAAACAACAAATTTATTGAAATTGCGTTCTGGTTATATTTTCTCTTTTCTTGTATTATATTAAATATATTCCCTCCTCTCTTCATTTTAAAGCCAAAATTATAAATAATCCAAATCGCAACTACATATTATATATTTGCCTATGTTAATTAAAAGTACGTCTATGTAACAAATTAATTTAATATCATTGACAAAATCTAAGCTCGGGGACTGCATCCGGCGGATTCGTCCATGTAGCCAATAATGTTGCTAATGTTTGTCACTAGGCTCCACGCCAAATCTTTCTTACTAGTGAACATTTTATCAACAGTAATACTATAATAGGAAAATGATTGCCATTTCAAAAAAACGTAAACGAAAATTGATGAAAGAAATACCTCTAAAAACTTCAAATCTCTGTGCTTGTCGGCTCACGTACATGGTGTTCAAAGCGTTCTGCAAACAAAATAATTCAATCGAGCAACGTTAACTAAGATATGCACCATTTTACGCAAAGTAATAATTATCTGATCTATCGATATTGTCGTGACGCCTAATTAATTTTATTCGGCATCTGCCGAACCAACTATCCGCTGGCGGATTGGGAAATCTTCAGCCCAAAAAACACCACGTCCAATCTTGTCAATAGACTTGGATGTATATATCTACTACATATATGACATTCAGCATCTTATAATATTTAGACTCTGGTTGCATCATTCATTAAGCGGTTTCGTATTTTTATATAACAGTTTTGCTCACAGACACAACACGAAATTATGATGATTTTAGAAATTCGGTCAAGTTATGTACAAACTGAAATTTGGTATTAATAAATAAAATTGTATTTGCTAACAACTAATATATTAGTTTGATACAACGTTGATCATTGTTCTAAAATCAAAAATATATAAGGTGGAAACAAATAATCTAAATAGTTTGTTTCAAACAAATTGTAGGGTTACAAACAACGGATTTTAGTTTCGAAACAACAAAAGTTTTAGTTTAAAAATCAATAAATTTTGTTATTGTTTCAAACTAGCTTGTTTTTTCTCCGCTTAAAACGACTTCAACAATGAATAAACACAAGGTTCATTATTTTCAATCACATGTCCTAATATTTGTTGAATGTATATTATTATTTCGTTGAATTTACATGCACAGCTGCAAATTTAAATTTATTTTCATGCGCATATTTGGAGCATAAAAAATAAACAAGAAAGTCAACGATTATTCTCTTATTTTTAAATTTAAAAGTACATTAATTTACACGATCATGTAAAATTCAAGCATCTTTAGATGAAAATTGATCATAATGCTGTAATAATAGACGAAATTGATTTATTTTTACTATATTCTGCAATTTACACTAAATGAAATTTAAATATTTTTATGTCTGTGCCTCATATCGATTGTATGTTGGCTTAGCGGCACACGCTTCTATTTTAAAAGGCCCTCGAATCTAACTCCGTACCGGGCCCCGAAAAACCTAGCTATGCGTCTGGCGATAGATGTTCCTCTATTTTCGATAAACCTGTACGATTTTTTTGTTATTTCAATAGAAAATAAAATTAATTGTTCCTAATGTAGCGATTATGTGTTTCATTATTATTTGAATGTATAACATATAACGCAAATAACAGTATATTTGTTTACAATAAACTTAACCTAGGCTTTTTCAATCTAACTTGGTGGAATAATGGCTACCGTTTCGGCTTGGTAAGCAGAAGATTTATGGGTTCAGTCCCAGACCCCGTCCGTAGGTAGACTACTTTGTAGATGTGTATTTTGGATGTACAATCGGTATCTATCGATATCTTTCACTCATCCATTTAGCCTTCCTTCCTCGCTAATTCGTATGTTATAGCAAGCGGTAGAACAAGAAACGGACATTACCGTTTCTCTCTCGCATTCTACCATTATTATAACCTTCCATACTTCAACGCTATATATTATGCATACCTGTGCTAATACTATTTACGGGTGGGACATAGGCAGGACAGTTCGTGGGATGGATGAGGAAGTCGTGGATACCAGGTCCGAATCATGGAGAAGAATCATTCATTCTTCTTCAACCTCGCCCGCTGCGAGTGTCTGAAAATCAAACCGCCAGACGAAAATCATAATATCAATCAGGAGGACGACATGGCAAGTCCTGCACTGGTAGTGACTAGAAATCACAATACATACATACAACTTTAAGATTGGCATTTTAAAACTAATGTTCCTTGTTCGAAACAACCTAAAGCGTAGGATGTTTTTAGAACTATCAAAATGAACAATCAATTTCTTAATAAATCTTCAAGCTGTTTAGTGGAATACCTATAAATAAATGAAAACCCGAATTTCATACTATACCATTTAATTCCAATAGAATTTGTATCCTAACAGAGAGCATCGAGTCTCAGATTAACCAATAACGATAAATGTGTTCACCACTGTTAACATCATTCGGTTTCAATTCTATAGAGTAAAGTGGGGCAAAAGTTCGAGTGGGGTAAGAGTTTCTTTTTAAGATTTCTAGCTCAATTCAAAACAAATCTTATAAATGTCATTGTGGTTCGAATGCTATTCAAGTAAGAGACTTTTACTCCAAATATCATAAAAATCGATTGAGATTTGGAAAAGTTATGGCTATTTGTTGTTTTTCGACGTGAATATTGTAATTTTGACGTAGAAGTACGTCTTTCTTCTCTATACAGGAGTGAAATTGGAATTTCAAAACCAGGAGCGTTACGTTGGCATGAAATATTTTAAACGTTTATAACTTTGCACTGGCTTAACGGAATTTCTTGATTAGCACCTCAATCGAAAGCCAAGACATCAAAGCTTCATGTCGTTTACTTACTGAATCCCACATACCTGTCTAAATAGTTTAATAACTGTTTTAAAAGAGAACGTTGATTTCAAGCAAATCTATAAATAGGGGTGGCTAGAGAAAATTTGACGTCATTTGCTTTTCACTCTCCGATTGGCTCGCATCTCAGCAGGCGACAGATCGGCTTGCTCTGACCGGACGTGCTTTTCAAGCACAGACATCGATAGCGAAGGACGCCCCCGTTTGTCTTGCTTCGCTCAAATCAAACTGTCGAGCGAGCGAGAGAAGATGCCGTCCGAAGCTAAAGCCATCACCGCTGCCGCCGCCTAGAAGAAGAGGAAGCAGTCCACAGGAGAAATTGCGGTCGAACTGTGAACACGGTCGGGCGAGTCATTCTCGCTTTGTGGTTCACCGCTTGTTTGCGTTCACCCAGCCATCGTCATCGCCGCCGCAAATTTAATCGGCCGAGAAGCTGTTGACCCGCGCTTCAAAATTTCGACTCGTGATGAAATCATCATTGGTGGTCAAGAAGCAATCCCGTTAGGAGCAAATACCAGAAGCCCCCTGAGTTTTGCTGGTCCGAGCAGTGTTTTTATCCGTAACAACATCGAAGCTAACAAAGCCATCGGTTCTTTTCAGAGCCATCAAATTTGTGGAAAAGAGTTAAAAGAGAAATATTTCCGATTTTATATATAACTTCTAATATTCCTAAATCAATTTCACAGCTTCATACAAAATTTCATTTGTCACGAATAATTTATGACTCAACCATTTGAGATTGTACTCGTGGACGCTGCTGCAGTGCCGTCGGGGTGAGTGCTCAACATTTCACAACGATTGCAAAATAGAGTGGCTTTTCCAACAGCGCCTTTTATGTTCCATATTTTATGGGAACACTTTGATTAGGAAAATTATCCCATGTGACAAAATTGCGACATGTTTAGAATGCTTTTGAAAAGACATTCTCATTGAACAATTGTAATAATTTTGGCACTCATGGATCAGAAATTTACCGTCATAATAAAGAAAACTATTAATTATCAATAGCTCGTATTGAATATTTAGGGAATGCCAATCATTCCAACAATTCATGTTCGACCAATTTCTCACGTAATAGTATTCTCCGCAATTTTCAAGTAATTCCAAGCCCAACACATTATTGGCACATACCCATTTCCCAGATTGGTCGTTCAGAAAGCGAAGAGCACAAAAGGGAGGAGCATCATCTGCTATTCCAAGGTTATAAAACATGCTGCCTTCGTTGGATTCAGTTTCATTCCATTTCCGCTTTCGAGCTGGTAAGAGCTCCTCCGAACTTGCTTAGCGAGAAGTACCTCGCTGCTAGAAGCTTGCTGAGCTGTTAATCCAGAATCTGGTTTGTGAAATCACTCAAGATTTCAAGATTGAGCTACGTTTCCAGATTTCAACTAAATCCCTGTGATCCGCTACCCTGTTTCTGTTGTGCACCCATGAATTATTCAGCTGGTTTGTCGAATAAACTGAGAACTTATTCACATCTTCTTCTTCTTGGCATAACGTCCTCACTGGAACAGAGCCTGCTTCTCAGCTTAGTGTTCTTATGACACTTCCACAGTTATTAACTGAGAGCTTTCTTTGCCAAAGTTTCCATTTTTGCATTCGTATATCGTGTGACAGGTACGATTATACTCTATGCCAAGGGAAGTCATAAAAATTCCCATTCCGAAAAGATCCTGGACCGACCGGGAATCGAACCAAGATACCTTCAGCATGGCTTTGCTTTGTAGCCGCGGACACTAACCACTCGGCTAAGGAAGGCCCCAACTTATTCGCATGCATTTGCAACTTTTTCGATTTTCCATACAAAATGACCAACTTTGGTAAGTTAGATCTCAGTTATCATGGAAATATTTTCGAATGAAACTTTCACAGAACATCAGATGTAACTTGAATTTTAACATATATTTTTGAATAATTTTTCCAATCACAAGTTTATAAGTAACGGTTTGACTAAACTGTAATTTTCGACGAAAAATTCAAAACTTTTTATCTTAAAATTTCATAGCCTTACACAAAAACTGTCTTCAGCAAACTTATTCATCTCGTCAAAGTCTACAACTTTGCTGAAGATACCATGAAGCTATTCCTTCAATATGTTTAGTTATGTCAATTATAAAAAATCGTCAAAAAATTCACTTTAGTCAAACCGTAACTGCTTTTCAACGTGTGATTGGAAAAATCACTCAAAAACATATGTTAAAATTTAAGTTATGTCTGATATTCTGTGAAAATTTCATTCAAATCGGTCCATAAATAACTGAGATATAGTTTATCAAAGTCGGTCATTTTGCATGAAAAATCAATAGAGTTGCCTTTTTTTTCTCAGCGAAGAATTACACCATCAACGAAAATAGCGCGAAAGCAATGACCAATCGCGTGCGAGTAGCGAACGGAGTGACGAAACAACCAAGCGAGAACCCCACCACTCGCCATCGGTGAACGGAGCTCGAGCAAATAAAACCACTGGTTGTTCTGCTCCCAGCTCATTCACAAATCGAACGGCATAATGAACGGATCAAGCAGCGGAGCAGCAAAGAAGAGCGCGTGAAAGCCACAGCAGTGTGCGAGTAGCGAACGGAACCAGAGATCAACGAAGCGAAAGCAACAACTGAAAATCATTCAGTGGACGGATTAGTAGTCAGCGCGAACCGGCGACCTGTTGGAAAGTAACGCCAGCGAAATATACACCATCTGCCTCTCCTTACCATTCATATTCTTGTACATGATGAATTCAATGAAATGGTTTGGTTTGGCGATGAAGCAAAGAGTCATTAAGGATGATTTTACTTAACAAAGAGTTGTTGATAAATATTCCAATCAATAAGAGTTGTTTTGAAAAAGTTCACTTTTATCAGAATTTTCCTCGGAAAATTTCTGCTTTACCAAAGAGTTGTTAATGAAATTCCTGCAGTAAAGGGTCGAGTTTCTCCCCACGAATATATCCAGCCAGGACCAGTCATGGAGGACAATCCATCCAGAGCATCACGGCCCCCGCTTCCAAAATTCTCGAGTACGGAAATTGGAAAATGTATTAAAATTGCGACATTAAAATCAATAAATTGTTTCTTGACCAATTGTAATGAGCAACTATTGATCTGAATTGATTTTTCTACATGTTGTCTATTGCGTTAATCTGAAAAATAGGCTATATGAAATTGATTTCTTGGCAAGGGATGTACAAGATGAGCATTATGCTGTTATTGCATCCCGACGGCACTGCAGCAGCGTTCTTGGAACATCCTCAAATTGTCGTATTGTCGATTATTCGTGATAAATCAGATATTGTATGATGCTACGAGATGAATTAAGAGATTATAGCAAGTTTTTGGTAAGCACATTAAGAAATATTACTAGCTATATTATCACGAGAAGTTCTTACTAGCTCGAAAGTGTAAATGAAATGAACCGAATCCTGTTGTTGTTACAGAGGGATTTTAATCCGAAGGTCATTCGTCCCTTAAATGAACCGAATCTGTCAAAGATAGTATGTTTTACATAATTTGAATTGCAGATGATGCTCCTCCCTTTCGTATTCTTCGCCTTCTTCTGATTGACCAATCTAGGATAAGGTACATGAAGTTGATGTCTTGGTTAGGGATTTACATATCTTGGAAAATTCACATGCGCGTTCGTATGGACAGTAAAAATATCAACATTATTTTAATAGCTTACAATCACGCATGATATTCAATAGTTTTCTTTATTATGACGGTAAATTTCTGATCCATGGGTGCCAAAATTATTACAATTGTTCAATGAGAATGTCTATTCGAATGCATTCTTAAAATGTCGCAATTTTGTTACATGTGATAATTTTGCTAATCAAAGTGTTCCCACAAAATATGGAACATCAAAGACGCTGTTGGAAATGCCACTCTATTTTACAATTGTTGTGGAATGTTGAGCACTCACCCCGACGGCACTGAAGCAGAGTCCGCGAGTACAATCTCAAATGGTTGAGTCATAAATTATTCATGACAAATGAAATTTAGTATGAAGCTGTGAAATTGATTTAGCAATATAAGAAGTCATATATAAAGTCGGAAATATTTCTCTTTTAACTCTTTTCCACCAACTTGATGGCCCTGAAAAGGGCCGATGGCTTTGTTAGCTTTGATGCTCTTACAGATAAATAACACTGCGGGATGTTATCAGTTGATTGCCATGGTCAAACGGGGAATCCTCAACTCAAATGTATAAATTTGAGCAAGTTATTTGCTTATACGACGAACCGAAAGATTCGTGGCGTGGATGACGCACAACAATAACAGGTAGTGGATCACCGGGCTTAAGTTGAAATCTGATGATGGCGGCGATGACAATGGCTGGGTGAATGCAAACAAGCGGTGAAGCACAAAGCCAGAATGACTTGCCCGACCGTGTTCACAGTTCGACCGCAAATTTTCCTTTGGACTACTTCCTCTTCTTCTTCTTCTTGGCGGCGGCAGCGGTGATGACTTTGGCTTCGGACGGCATCTTCTCTCGCTCGCTCGACAGTTTGATTTGAGCGAAGCAAGACAAACGGGGAAGTCCTTCGCTATCGATGTCTGTGCCTGAGAAGCACGCCCGGTCAGAGCAAGACGATCTGTCGCCTGCTGAGATGCGATCCAAGCGGAGAATGGAAAGCAAATGAGGTCAAATTTTCTCTAGCCACCCCTATTTATAGATTTGCTTGAAATCAACGTTCTCTTCTAAAACAGTTATTAAACTATTTAGACAGTTATGTGGGATTCAGTAAGTAAACGACATGACCCTTTGATGTCTTGTCTTTCAATTGAGGTGCCATTCAAGGAATTTCGTTAAACCAGAAAACAGTTATAAGAGTTCAAAATATTTCATGCCAACGTAAGGCTCTTGGTTTTGAAACTCCAATTTCACTCCTGTATAGAGAATTTTTATTTTACTTTCAAACTGTGCGGCATAATCAAATGCAAACGCATTCAGTTCCCGATGGTTAGCGCCTGTGCTTTTACTGTTCATAAGTCGCAAGGTGGAACTTTCCCCGAGGTCGTGTACGACTATGACAAAAGCCAGGATCAGCAATTGGTATATGTTGGTTTGTCGCGGGTTACTTCACTGCAAGGGCTATTTTTGACAAACTCTTCCAATTTTTTGACGTTGGATAACGTCTTACGGCAACATACTGGGGTACAATTTCGAAAAACGAAAAATAGCTCGCGTCACGAAAAGTTGTTAGATTTTGACTTTTAATAACTTACTAACGCCTAGATAGATTTTCAAGATTCTTGCACCAATCGATTGGAAATCTTTCGAATCTACTCCAACAATGAAAACTATTGATTATCATGACTAAACTATTGAAAAATTGGGAAATATCTAAGCATGTCTTATTTTTTATAGAAAAGCACATTTTTCTTGTGTATTCCTGACACAGACATCATTGCGCGATATCTTAGCCACTTTCGTCATTCAAAGGGAAACGCCCCTTTCGGTCTTCTTCTTACTTCTCTTTATTATCTCGTGTTCAGTCGAAGCCAACCAAACTCGACTTCACGCGCGCATCAGTCAATCGTTGACCAGCAACCGGAGAAGGACTCATATCGGAATAAAATTTACACGTTCGTCGCTGCTGCTGCTGTTTATTCCCAAGCTAAAAGCTGCGGGTTCCGTGTAATCGCTCATCATGGCCCTTGGCATCCAGCTAGCCCATCGAATTCGTGGAGAATGCGTCCAGAAACCTTGATAATTACCGTCGGAGGAGTGAGCAAACCATCGAATACAAGGATGGACAAGAGAGCACAAAATTACCGACCGCATTTTAATTTAATCGTTTTCGGTGATCTTTTGGTGTGTTTCTGTCTAACAATGGAATGAAAACCCAGTTTGATCGACGGTGACTACCACCAACCGTCCTTTTCAGGACGACAATTTCATTTTAAAAGAGTTGTGAGAATTTTCCACCGTGAAGAGCGACATTACTGATGATTGAATGTGATTGATTCAGATTTTGGTCAGTCATTTGCACGCAACCATAAATGGGAAATAAATTTCCCATTGTGCGCGCGCGGGGCGATCCTCGACAGTGTGTGCATGAGTCGGATAAATTGCGAACGGCACTTGAATGAAGAATTCCTCCCGGTTTGTTTCGCATTTAGAGATGATCGCATAATGCCGTTGTCGCCATCGCTACCTAAATGATACTAGAGCGATCAGTATCAACTCGTCGAACACAGAGCTAAAACTAATAAGAAACAGCTTTGTTGTCTTTCGATTTGGTAAGACATTGTCGAACGAATGGAAATACGCACACAGAAAAGACTGCTACCACCGCCCGACCCGAACGACGGGAACCTATGTTAAACTTTGTTTGCCATTTGTCTCCGTTGAAAACTAATCATCCGAAACTATAATTGATAACTAAATAAATTATTGAATCAATTGAGGCCCTGAAAAGGGCAGTTGTTTGAAATTGTGCTGCAATGCAATTTCAGCACGTTCGCCACGGATACGACGAGTATCGAAAGGCTTCGGAACCCACTTAAGCAATCAATCTTAGTGGATCATGCGTGGACCTTCAAGCGGAATATTTATTGGTAGAGCAAAAGTTATCGCTCATGCTTCTTCTTCCATCGACCGGTTGAAGAGTTAATCGAACCAACCAAATAATAACACAAAATGTTCATAATAGGTCAACAATGGCAACAAATGCAACAAATAGTGTGAAAATTGATTAGAAGAGCACTTATTTTCGACCTACAAGAATTCCATGCCAATTTTCGGATTTTCATACAAAGTAGGCCAAAACCGTATCGAAAATCGGTCGAAAGTTAGTGTTGAGTCGAAAATTGGTGCTGTTCTCTCAGAAATCTTTCATAAGTTCGTGACGGTCTCAAGCCAGGAAATAGAAGATGCTAATGTTATCCAACGTCACTTTGGCGGTCGTATCTCGGAAACAACCTCTTACTTTTTAAGTTCAATCACGCCAAAGGTAGCAATTCTACCAAGAGGGTTGACTTGAGGAATGAGCTGCAGCGCTTAGGCAATCATCGATTAGTGACGCTTTGAGACGAACTGCGTGAAATACTGGATCATAGCGGCCAAGCCTGCATATTGATGAGTATCAATGTACAGAGCCTAAATGCTCATGCAATGGATATTGCTACAGACCAAAGCACTGGACCGATTCTATCGATTATCACGATCGAAGCACCCGAGCTATCAAACATCTAATCTACTGGAGGAGTTTGGCGAAACCGGCCAGAAACCGATCACCCAACCAAGCAACACAAGGAAGCAACGACCAAACAAACAAATTCAATCATCTGGCATTATTCCTGGAACACCAAACACTGGTTCTCGGAACCACAGAACGACAAATGGTTCTTTTCAGGACTACCAAAATAAGTCCAAAAAGAGTTAACTTCTGAAAACTTCATCCGATCAATAACAACACAAAACTAGTACACTTACAAATTCATACACTTGACACTTCTACGTCAACCCCGCGGTAATGTAATATACATTACCCACCCCAAATTTTTTGGTCAAACTTTCGTTGCATGGAACCAATTGAAGATAAAATCTTTTTCAATATTTTATGTAAGGGCGTTTCTAGGCCTATCATAAGGTTGCTTTGACGTGTATTAGATTTTGCATAAATGCTTGAAAACAATTTTTGGCCCATAGTGGGGCAAAAGTTCGAATCAGCGGGGCAAAAGTTCGACCCATGTATTAGATCACGGAAAAAAAATCAAATTGCCTCAAATCCACATATTATCTTCAAATTTAGTTAAATTTGTCTGATCGTGTGAAAACTGTCACCAAAATTTTACATTTCCACTTAGTTTTGCGAAAAACTGCTATTTTTGAGTATATTACAATTAACCCGGTTTTGGGCAATTTTTTGATGAAAATTTAGTGTGTATTTTTCGGCAAATTTAAGTTTACGGCTGGTATAAAGTATGCCTGTCATTAAAGGATCGATATTTAGTGTTTTAGCCAGCGAACTTTTGCCCCACACAAGATTCGAACTCTTGCCCCACCGGTGGGGCAAAAGTTCGAATAAGACAATAAATTTTGAAACTGTTATAACTAAAAATGGGTAAATATTTGGACACAAGTTTGTTTAGCACAATTATAGCCAATATGTTGTAGGTTCACTGTATGGTATTTGTTTTGTTTAAACTGCTATTATTTTCCTGGAAACTTTGATTATACCACTAAGGTCGAACTTTTGCCCCACCTTACTCTACTACTGAAGTGAGATCGATATCGCTTTTTGGTATTTTCTTTATTTCATTCACTGCTGCACCTTCCCAAATATTGGAAGTGTGACGGACGCGTAACTTGTCACTTTTAATTTCAAACTACAGCATGACAAACGACGTACCTCTTTCGAATGTCAATGACATGGTATATGAAGAGATCGCGATTTACACAATCTACGTAAACTGGTTTCAGTTCGAAGATATCTTAGCAAATGAATGATCGTGATTTGATCATTTTTATCTGGAGTAAAAACGAAGGATGACGAAGAACACATTTGCGAACTTTTTGATCGTGCCAATAGATGTTTATTTGGTCGTGAATAAATGTTAGAATATGGAGGAGCAATATTAATGCTTTTTATATCGAAACGTTTGAAGTTTGTTGTGACTAATGGATAGGTATATTTTGTCTAGGACTAACTAACATAGTACCCTATCTTCATCTCGACCATCTGCTTTTATTGATACTAATATGTATTTTATTTCTCCCCTTTTTGTAGATGGTTAGTATAATTTTAAAATCCTCAAAATATCCATCAAAATTTTAAAATTTTCACAAAATTTAAGGGAACATGGTCCATTTCGGACCTAGTAACAGTTTTTTGGCCATATCTTTTCAGCACGATGAACTGCATGACAAGTTTTATGTTTTCGTGAAAGCCTGATTTAGCGCGCACACTTTTCGATGAGAGAGTTTTGTGATATCTCCTACTAGGACACGACTAGTCATGTTTGAACAAAACTATCCAAGAGGTCCGAATTGGACCAACCCTGTTCCAATTCGGCCCACCATGTTCTAATTCGGAACTCCGATAACTCCGATTTATTTGGTATCAAAGCTTATTGAACGGACCATAGTGTATGGTAGATAGCGAGATAAAGAACACATATTTTCAACCTTCTTGCTTTTTGTTATTTTGACAAAATAAAAAAGGTCATTTTAACTTTGAATATAGTAAAATTTCAACACATTGAGTCTGCTGACATTATTGTTTAACTCCCCCTTCTTGTCGGTCCACTTGTCCATCTTATGTCCCCTCGAAACCCGTCTTTTTGTATCGATACAGGTTGTCGTTGTCCACTCTACGTTCGACCAGCAGCAAAGCAAATACGTCACAGCTTAAAGCTGCTGAATGTCAACGGAACGATCCCATTGTGCTATCCCTTCCTTGAAATTATTGTTACCCCTAACCTCGACCAAACCGCGAGTTTTTCAGTTCCCCAAAGCTAACATAGAAAATTAAGAAAACACAATGAATTTGTAAATATACCGTCAAACGGGGCTTCTTTTGACATTATTTCCACATTCTCTAACTTTGAGGATTTGTATCTCTTAAGCTATCAGTACACACTTTGTCAAGTGTGCAAATATTTGGCTATTTGACGTTTCAGACGTTTGCCTAACGTTTGTCGTTTGCCTATTGTTTGCCATAGGTCAGTACACGGTAGACAAACATTTGACAAACTCTTATTTGTCCATGTTTGCCTCTCGAGAACTGAACGGAGTTGCAAAGTTGACCAAATAAAACTTGTTTTGGCATACTTTTACAATATATATTTCCTCATATCTTTAAGTATTGGCTATTACAAAGTTAGACAAATATTTGCACATCAATGTTTGTGCAAATATATTTGGTCAGTACACATATGACAAATAAATTTGTCAAAATTTGGCAAATATTTGCACATTTGGCAAAGTGTGTACTGATAGCTTTAGAATTATAGATAGATGTTAATAATTTTTGCCTATATTAAAGTTGTATATGTACGTAACAAATGTGCAAAATATGAGGCAAATCCATCAAGAAATAACAAAAATGCTTGAATAGCAAAAAAAGTGTGTCATTCAAGACAAAAAAGGGGCTACTTTGGACATTTTCACAATTTGCTAATGAAATGATTTTTCCTTATAGCTTTCAAACTGATTCAATAGATTGTCGTCCACTGTGATGTTATGGAACGTTTTTCATTGATAAACTTAATGTAGAAAATTGCAAAGCTAGAATCAATTACGCATATATAACAAATTTCAACGAAACATGTCATTCTCAGTTTGCAGTATGAAACTTAAATTTTCAACTTCCTCTTAAATGGAACTATCAGTTACGAATGCTCGATTTTCAAGTTGACCTAAACGAACGACGTAACTACTAGGTATTGCGATGATAAATGAGTTATGTACAAAAACTCTTTTTTTATTCTTATAACAGGAACGATATGTTGAAGGATCACATTAATTCCGGTAACTAATTTAATAATATGTTGTGAATTTGACATTGGTACGTTTGAAATATGTGTGTTTTATGTCTATTCACTTTTACAAACATTGATTTTATTTTTTTATGTTGTAAAATACACAAACCAAAACATTATAATAAAATAAAAGTCGCAAAAATAAGACCTTTGATCAATTATTTTAATAAAACAACAATTTTAAGCAAAACAAATCACAAGATTTTCATGAAACATGACGATTCGATAGTTTTGTGATGCTCCCAATAAGTTTCCACGACATGGGTAAAATTCAAACAATGTTTGTATAGCCAATGTTTTATACCTTGTGAATATTTATTCGGGCTTTTTTGAAATGTTTTCTTGTTTATTCTGTGATTGTTGATGTTGTTCCAAGAAAAAATCATGCCTAGTGGTAGAGCATATATTGGTTAATAAAAGTACTGAAGACACAAAATTGCTCAGATTAATATTTACGCTGCTAATAAATACAAAAGGTGAGTGTCCAAAGTAGCCCCTGGAATCAAAAGTAGCCCCGTCCGACGGTAATCAAAAGAACTCGGCTCCGTAATGCCTAATGGCGCATGAGCCTAATAAATAAATTATTAAGTAAAAAAATGGTGTCCGGCCATTTGGCCGAATGCCATTTGGCCGAATGCCATTTGGCCGAACGGGTCGTTGGGCCAAATGCCGTTTGGCCGCATAACTAACAAAAAAATCAAATTGCTACAACGCTGATGTGTAGGTTTCTAAGGTGTGGCCCAATAAATGATTATGATGTGATGGGATGTTATGTTTCTTGCTCCAAGAGAATGATAAAATCGACCCGTTAATTAAGGATGAAGTTGTGAACTTCACGCATCGCGTCAAGACTCTAAGGGTTCATTCAAATATTACGTAACGCAAAATTTGGCAATTTTAGACCCCCTCCCTCCCCCACGTAACAACTTTTGTATGGATAATTTTAAATTTTTGTATGGACCGTAACACTATGTGAGACCCCCTCCCTCCCCCTGTTGCGTTACGTAATATTTGAACGATCCCTAAGCTGATGAATATTTCATCTCTGAGTTACCAACGGTGTGTTAGGGTTCCAGTTTTTTAATGATTTCATCAGAAGTTTTTCCTTTTTTTAAACAAAGGCTATTCTTTCGAGTTATACTGTTGGCAATAATTTAGCTCAGGGTTTCCCAACCGGTGGTCCGCGGACCCCTAGGGGGCCGTGGAGACTTCTCCGGGGGTCCGCGAAGTCATTGTAAATAAATGCCGATTTTAAATTTATGAATAATGTGAGGAATTTTGCATCTTGCTTGTTGCTAGTTTGGTTCAGATTTTCAATATTTAAAATGCTCACAGGAATGACTATTTTATGTACACAATTAATTATAAAATACTGGTAATGCCATTCTGTCTATAGGAGATTACAAACCTAATTTTACCTCACCGGACTTAAATGTGTTTGTAGTACAATATGAACATCGTTACTAACAGTAACGAAAGGAAATTTCTCGAATGTTTAGGCTTAACTCTTGACAGATTTTGCCAACTTCCTGATGAGATCTTCGAACAATTTTATGGAAGTTCCTTGGCAAACTGTTGAAGGAATCGAATAAATTTGTAATTTTCACTGTTTCCACTCCAACTATTGCGACGCATTGGTGGTATCTTTTCGAATCAATCAGCACGTTTTTGGATGAGATATTTATGTTCGACCAGATTTTTGAAGAGATCCTTGCGAAGTTTTTAACGATTTTTTCAAACATCCGTTAACTTCAATGAATGAAGGAACTAAGGTCCATTAGAAAAGATTCTTAAAATATTAAGGGCAGAATGCTGCGTAGAAGCTTGATAGATTCGAGTATTTTGTAAATTCTGGAAGAAATCTGTCAAAATTTGTGCATTTCTTTGGGGATTGTTCTCGATGAAATCTTCATCGTACTCCTGGGAACAACACAATTATGCCAGTAGTTTTTGTTGAGAAATCTTCTCAACTACCGTCAAGCTACCATTCACCGTGCATTTAAGAAAAATTTGCACTTCAAAAAATCATATAATTTTTCCAAATAATTTGGAGCGTACTAAAATACCACTACGTAGCGTGCTATTATATAATAATTCAGGGAAAAATCTAAAACTAGTGATGCGTAACAAAAAGTTACTAAAAAATTATGTTTGAAAATGTCATGTTAAGGTCGCCTCGTACCGTTCTATGTCACCATTTACCGTGCACCTAGTGCACCATTCACCGTGCGTATAGTTTTCGTCATGATTTAATTTTGTATCTTGAAGAAACGTTGTTGGTGGGGCAACTATGTTGCTAGTAGTGTGCGTACTCATTTTTAAGAGTATTCAAAACTTCATTTACAATTAAAACCAAAAAAAATAAAAACTGCCTAAATAATTATTTTTTCATTAAAATCGTTATAAGAGGTATGACTGTATTGTCCAAACCATTCCATATTCACTCGAAAACTAAATATGAAGTAGTTTAAATCCAACATAATAATAAATTTAATATAACCGAGGCATGAAATTCCTTTTACACTTATGCACGGTAGTAGGAACCATATATATTGAAAAGGATGCATTCACCGTGCATTTGGGTTTCGACTTAAACACAATAAAAATTCTAATTTGCATAAAATATCATTGCTCATACGATGAAAATAATCCTAATAATAGTATCCACAGTGAAAACTCTTTGAAATTTTGAAAAATTTCATACTCTATCGTTAAAATGGAAAATGTAAATTTTTGGCGTTTCTACTAAGAGTGATGAAAAATCTAATTATCTCATTATCAGTAACATGATTTTGACTACATAAACCAGGTTTTTCAAAATGCTTTGTGATTAAAACTACTGCATTTCATCAGTTTTAACTTATTCTGCTGCCAAAAGAATAATTTGTAAAAATTGTATGAATATTCTGTAGGAATTTGTATATGTGCACGGTGAATGGAGGCCGCACGGTGACTGGTGACTTAACGGTATCTGTTTTTAGTTTGATTCTGACGATTTTTTTTTTTCAATCATTTTAAGGATGCTTTGGGAAAATGTTTGATAGGCTCCTGGAAAGATTCTTAGTGGACTTACTAAAACTTCAGATGATATTAAGAGAATTCTGGCAGTATCTGTG
Source organism: Aedes aegypti (assembly GCF_002204515.2). Taxonomy (NCBI): domain Eukaryota; kingdom Metazoa; phylum Arthropoda; class Insecta; order Diptera; family Culicidae; genus Aedes; species Aedes aegypti. The sequence continues at coordinate 100,822 of NC_035108.1, forward strand.
ATGAAATATAGACGAAATTTTTGAGTGTGTCTGTCAAGGATATCTGTTTTTCATAACTAAATTTTTGGAAAGCTTTTTTTTATTTTCGTGTCGAGTGTAATTCATTTTTCTATTGTGACATAGGGCTCGATTAGATCGAGGATCAAGTCTACTGTCAATTGCTGAACTCGATATAGGGCATGTCCAAGGAGTATATTTAGGGGTCCAAGGAATAATTGTTTTACTTCAAAGGGGGACGCAGATTCAAAAAGGTTGGGAACCACTGATTTAGCTTATATATTAATTATACTTTCTTTGAATCATCGGCAGTTCTTTGTAGTTATAATATTATAACGATTATATGCATTGCACTTGCTTAAATTTTCATAAGAAAATTTTCCTTCCTTTGATTACAGACTGTTCTTTCAATAAAAAAGTATTTTTTATAGTTATTGGAATTCAGGCTCATAAAACATTTTCTGTATAAAGGGTTAATTTTAGTGATATGTCATTCTTTTCCAAGGAAGATCAAGATTGCAACGTGTGGATTGCGCTCTGCACCGTTGCTTGCGTACAACAGTAAACCAATTGACTCGGTGAACAATTACGTCAAAAAAGCTCACTGTTTTTCCGTTGTGAAAAGAAGAAGCCAAAATTTGTAATTGCTAGAACTATGAAATAGTTTACTTAGTATGATTCGATGGATCAAAGCAAACCGATCCTGTAGAGCAGTGCTTCCCAAACTTTTTCAACTTTCGCCCCCTTGAGGCTAATATTTATCTGGAATCGCCCCCTGATATGTGATTCAAATATTTTAATTAGGTGCTGTACGCCAAAAAATGTCCTCGACTCGAATACCCATAGAATCATAATACAATAACTATTGTGTACATTTAAAAATATTTAACTATTGTGTACATTTAAAAATACTTAAAAACCCACTAATATTAGGAATGATTTATTAAACTGTAATTTATAATAGCATGTTTACCAACAAGTTCGGCCCAGTTTCAACTATTCAAATGTAATGTATGCATAGGCGCCAACTCATTATGTATTTGGGGGCGAAGCTCTTCTAAACTCAACCAAATGTTTTCCGAGCAAACACACTTTTTTACATGAATATTTCATATTTGGGAGAACTGCGTTGATTTTGCTTGCAATTGGACGTTTTTGCAAGGGTTCACCTTCCCCCAAATACGTTACAAGTTGGCGCCTATATGTAATATGATTCATTAATTGTGATTTCATGCTTGTTTCTCATTATCTGTGTAGTGTACATAACGAAGTCATTGAATCATTTTAAAATATTTAAAATGTTATTTTGATTCATTGGTTGGTGGCTATTTGGATGTATTTGGCATCACTGATAGTCGACATAAGCAAAGAACAGCTTTGGTGAAATAAGAAAGGCTGACGATTCCAATGAATCTTCGGCTTGTGAAAAATCACGAATGAAGCGAGTGAGCTGAAGGAGCACAGTTATGTGTGGCTCGTTGGTTGGAGAGAGAAAGAACGACATACCATAGGGCGCGTGGTGCTTTGTCGATCTGATTGAAGGATTCCTTGGATAGATTTTGAGACGAACAGACGTGTTTAAATGACGTTCGTTCAAGTAATTTTAATTGTGCTATTTTGTGTTGGAGTTTGATGGACGAAATTTCCCAGTGATCGGATTGTGGATTTACGACGTCATTTAAACACGTTTGTTCGTCTCAAAATCTATCCAAGGAATCCTTCAATCAGATCGACAAAGCACCACGCGCCCTATGGTATGTCGTTCTTTCTCTCTCCAACCAACGAGCCACACATAACTGTGCTCCTTCAGCTCACTCGCTTCATTCGTGATTTTTCACAAGCCGAAGATTCATTGGAATCGTCAGCCTTTCTTATTTCACCAAAGCTGTTCTTTGCTTATGTCGACTATCAGTGATGCCAAATACATCCAAATAGCCACCAACCAATGAATCAAAATAACATTTTAAATATTTTAAAATGATTCAATGACTTCGTTATGAACACTACAATCTGCTTCATATCTGCTAGTTTTGAAATTATAGCAATAATTTTCATAAATTGTGAATAATAAATATTTGACGTGTCTGAGAACGCTTTCTATATCCAATCCAAAAACTCTGAAAAAATATATCAGAGTGTGGGGGGGGGAACTTAAAAGTAGATGGAGTACCTACCGTGTACCTTTTAATTCCGCTTCTAAATGCGATTCTACCCCATTACACCGAATGTCATTAACCCGAACGCCATTACCCCAAACTCCAAAACCCCGAACGTTCCATCACCCCGAATGACATTATCCCGAATTTCAATATCTTGAGGAAATGTCATCAATAATATCATGTCAAGATAATTGTAAATTCGTGGAAATAGCATTCGGGGTGATGGAATTCGGGGTAATGGTACATTCGGGGTAATGGAATTCGGGGTAATGGCATTCGGGGTAATGGCATTCGGGGTAATGGGGTAGAATCAGGAGCGGAATTAAAAGGTACACGGTACTCCATCTACTTTTAAGTTTCTCTATTGAGATTCTGCTCAGAGGATTCGAACATTAATAAGATATCAGAGTGTTTTTAAACTCATTTTCCAATATAATATAATATACAGGGCCCAGATAGCCGTAGCGGTAAACGCGCAGCTTTTCAGCATGACCATGCTGAGGGTCGTGGGTTCGAATCCCGCTGGTCGAGGATCTTTTCGTAAAGGAAATTTTCTCGATTCCCACGGCATAGAGTATCTTCGTAACTGTCACACGATATACACATGCAAAAATGGTCAATCGGCAAAGAAAGCTCTCTGTTAATAACTGTGGAAATGCTCATAAGAACACTAATCTGAGAAGCAGGCTTTGTCCAAGTTGGGACGTAACGCCAGAAAGAAGAAGATGCAAAAAGGGTATTTGTTCCAACACAACAAAATCAGATTGTTTCAGACGTTCTGCAAATTTTTCAATATTTGTTTCAAAAATAATTTGTACTATAAGAACTGATAAGAATGAGAGCAACCGAAACATCAAAATGGGTACTGAAGTTTTTGTTCCGTTAAAAGCTGGATGTCATTACAATAAATATTAGCTTCCCAACCTCAAAGTTCCCATAAAAAAAATCCTTACATAAAACATTGGGCATTTGCGAAAATTTATAAAAATTCTCAGATATGTTTATCCAAAATATGTTGTGTGTTTTAAATGTTATCTGTGACTGATCATTCAACCTTGTAAAAATCTCAAATACCGACCATTCTTAAAACTCACATGATATTAAAAAACCTAAATGCATAATAGAAACAATTTGTGTCTGACAATCAGCATCATGTATATCATAATTTAAAATTCACCATGATTAGAGATATAATGATCAAAGGTTAAATAGCCCCGGAAATAGTTAAGTTTGGAATTGATTAACCTTCAGACGTGTGTCCTCAAAAGATTATGAGTATTTATTTTCAAATGCTCCCGCGTTACCTTTTTCGCCCTCTTTCTGGATTTTTCGGCCCCCAAATTTTGTTTTACAAATTTTCGCCCCCTTGAGCCTGAAAATCGCCCCCTGGGGGGCGAATTCGCTCACTTTGGGAATCACTGCTGTAGAAGGACTAATAAGTTTGTAAACCGTTTTAGTTACTGTTAAACGCTGACTACAAACACAATATGAAAAAATTATCTCTGTTGGCAGCAATTACCGCTAGCAGAAAAGCGAATAATTATTTACATTTAGGATTTCTTTTTTCAGCACTGACTGGTTTTTTAACCGATTATTTGAATATGTTATGATATGATGTTTAACCTTCTTTAAGAATAAGCTGAATAAGTTCTTTGAAATTCAGCTTCAAAATTCATTACAATTGCATGCTAACTGTAGTTCACTATTGTTTTCTGTTTCGGCCAAACGGCATTAGGCCAAATGACCCTGAATCAAAAAAAACACATTGAGTCTCAGACCATTAAGCTGGAGAAGTATGGACAAGGGTCAAAGTATTCGTCTCTGGTCAAAGTACGCTATATTGAAGAGATTGCGCATTCTATCGAGCTAGGGAGCAAAAACACAGCATATCGGATAAAGGAAAGTTGACTGTATTTTTCTCAGCACTCGTAAACGTTTTTTTTATATCGTATTGTCAAACTATTTTGGATACAGCTTGGCTGTGGAATTGATGGAGATGCTTTTCAAGTAGCTGATTTATGGTTTTCTTTAGTTTTTGGTGATCTACCATATTTCATAGATTTTTTCGAAGACTTTTTCTTGACCACAACAGAAACAATGGCACCATCGATCAATATTACAACTTCTGTGATTTTCTACCATGACGAGAAGACTTTCACGGGGTGGAGTTCTTGCAAGAGACTGAGTGCATGTTGAAAATCAATAGGTCCATATTGAACCATATAAAAAGGTCCGCATTGGACCAACAGACATTTTGTAAACCCGGTAAATTTCAATTGCATTTGTGATCCGAACTACGGTTGATACGAAGGTCAATTGAAGTGAAAATATCATTGAAAACTTAGATTTTAGGAAACCACGTTGGAAAATTAGAACTGACGTAACTTTTAGCTCGAAAGTCCTGAGGGTTTTCAGTGAGGTGAATATCGTTATGATATGATGTCACATCTGGTACCTTTTGATTTCTTTTTGAATGAGTTACAATCATTAATGAAAATATTTTCGGAAATGCAATGAAAATTTTTAAAATATTTGTTTTGCTCGCGTTTTTTGCATGATGTTCATTTTACCACCAACAGCTGTTCATTTTACCATCATGCACTATGTTGGTAAAATGAACATTTGCATCGTTTTTTGCTAGCGATAAAAATATGTAAAATTTGAGCTCTTTTAGTCTGAATTCGTGTCGCTGCAATAGATAACATCCATATTTTTTAATGTTGTGCGATAGAACGATACAAATTCCTCGTTTTTCTATCAGAAACAAGATGATATCCTTAAGGTGTTCATTTTTCCACCCCTTCCCCTAAACGTCCAAAGTTGCCAAATTTCGCAATTTTAACCTTTTTCATAATAATCTCTCCCTCTCTGATAAACCATGCCCTTAAGAATTTTCTTATATTTTTAGTAAAGCTCAATTAAATTTTCTAGGGGACGAACCTGGAGTAGTGATTAGAACTCTCGCCTCTCACGCCGAGGACCGAATCCCATCCCGAGATAGTCACTTACCTAAAATAATTATAGTGGCGACATCCTTCGGAATGGAAGTGAAGCCAAACAGCCAGGACCAACGGTCTCGAGATGAACTAGCCCAGGGCTAAAAATCTCGTTAACAGAAAGCAATTTTTTTTTGTAAGACCTCAGAAAAATTGAAAATCCGTTTAACTGATGGACAGCCATAAATAATTACTCTAAGTTCACAAAAAATCTTTATAACTTGTAACACTTTTTTTTCAGGAGCTCTTCTTAGCTTGCTTTTGAGTAAATTAAAAAAAAAATCATCTAGAGTTTTAGATAAGAATTTCTACATTTTTTAGACTTCGGAAATTTACTAAAAACAGTGTAATTTCTATGCGTTCTATATCTGTAACTTCTAAAACTACTTTTTTCGTTCAATTATTTTAAATTAGTTTACAGGGCTGATAGCAGTCAGACAACAAAATAATAGTGATTTTAGTGATTAAAATTATCAAAATAGTGAAATAGTGACTTCAAAACTACAAGTTACGAGATGAACATTAGCTCGATATATGTTACTATTTTATATTTCAGATTTCAGCAGAAATTCATTGAAGATTTTTTAGTAGAGATACAAACTTAACGAATTGCTTGAAACATTTCTTAACAAATCTGTGCAATAAATCGAAGGAACATTGTTGGTTTTAGACAAGATTGTGGCTTTTATCGTGAACAAATTACAGACTATTCTGAAAAAAAAATCATGACAGAATTCTAAATTCTAAAACTAGCAAAAAATAGAATGTTGGAACATATGTTTAAAACCGTTAATAACAGTTTTTTTTTTATAAAGCATCTCCCAAACTTACTACAATGTTCAATTTTATTAATATAATTTAATTGAATTAATCAAAACATCTCTACTCTACTTGATCAATAAATTCATATAGTTTTTTTTTCCTTAATCTAAACTGGAAAGTCAGCATAAGAAATCATTCTCTAACAATCGACCGTTTCAGATACGCTATATCTCCTACGGTGCGCAAATTACTTGTAGACGGATTTGCGATAATTAAGCATTTGTTACTTCCGATCAGAATATTTCCAAAGAGGCCGACGAATCTCAGACCAAAAGTGTTTAGAAGTTTAGGAATAGCCATGTCAGGAAATTCAACCATGAGGTAAATTAAGAAGATGTTTTCAAAAGGCTTTTTTTTCCTAATTTTATTGCTGAACTCCTTTGACTTTATTTAGAAGTACTTTTATAAGAATATGAAACAAAATACTTTTTTCACATTTAAAACCAAAAAAAAAAAAAAAATATTGCCACACAAAAAATCTTTTTGTTTGCCCTAAACTACATCTACATGTGAAAAAATGTTTGTTTTTCATGAAAAATGTTTCGAAGTATTCACCAGCAAAATTGTACAGGCCCTAAAATATGTGTTTCAATCGACTCTGAAGGCGATGGGAAGGCAACTTTTCTGAGAAACTTTAAAAAAAAATATAAAACACAAAAAAGCTAGCTTTGATGGGTCACCCTACATCAATAGTGAAAAATGCTCTAAAACGGTCAATTTTTGAGCAGAAAAAAACTTATTATGGCTAATCAGCTTCTGATCTTCAATTTTGTAGAACAAACTATACCATTTGAAATAAAAAGTTTTGATGATTATTCTTTTACAAAGGGTCACCCTAATTACGTAAAAAAAAATCGCAATTGAAGGCGTGAGTAAAATCGCAATTGAAAGCGTGAGTTCTCTTAAACCCCCAATCTGTCCCACTGTGCAGTAAATTAAATTTTCAGCACGAACGGTTGCCTGGTTCTCTAGATTTGTCTGCCGTGAATCGCAAGTCAGTCCCATCTGTAAAAAGTAGGCATTGAGAAAATGGGCTGTGAAGTTTTCAAACTCGTTTTCCATACGAATATTCAAAAATTTCCAGAAGATAGGAACATGTTCCAATCCTTATGAAACTTTCACAACTTGCTTTTCACTACGATATCTTTCCGAGAAAAATAAAAATATCATCAAAACAAGTTACATTTTTGTGTTCCATGGTGCGAAAGTCTGTTGTGAGACTGATATGCGGTTACATTTCATTATGGGACAATTTGACTTGCTGTTTTTTTTTCCTAATTTTTCCGAACAAATCATATTTTTTCATTAGTGCAGCTTAAAGAGCATTGGAAGAGATGTTGAAAGCTGAACTCAACTCAATTTTGACGAAAATGCAGATGGGACTGACTTGCGATTAACGGCAGTTGTGCTCTTGAAAATTCGAGGTTTGATTTCGATTACCTCAACGTTTGATTTAAGGTTTTTTTTAAGTAATTAAGTTATTTTACATAGAAAAACGTGATAATTCTCTACCGCTTCTTTTAGTATACCTACACAAATATTAAAACATAGTTGAATTGAAAAAAAGGGTGAGTTCCTTTGGTTGTGGGCGTTCCTATAGTTGCGGTAGTGCCATTTATACCGATTTCATTGAATAAGCCACAGAACCGACACTGCCAATCGACGTATTGGCTTGCTGATACACGGAATGGTTGAAAACATTGTTCAAATTGCTTCAAAATTGATGAAATACCACCAAAAATGCTAAAACTTTACTCACTTGTGCCAATAGTTGCAGTAAAATGTTCCTATAATGGAGGATCCCATAAGAAAACAACGGGTACCACAACTATAGGAACAGAAATTAAAAATATACCGTAACTAAAGGAACAGCGTACCAATAGTGGAGGTATTATTTTTCACTGACTGCGATGAAATAATTATTCTCATGAAGTTAATGAGCGTTTCTTCCAATTACAACAATAATATGTAGTGTAATGGGGCAAAAGTTCGAGTGGGGTAAGAGTTTCTTTTTAAGATTTCAAACTCAATTCAAAACAAAACTTATAAATGTCACGGTGATTCGAATTCTGTTCAAGTAGGAGACTTTCACTCCAAATATCATAAAAATCGGTTGAGATTTGGAAAAGTTATGGCTATTTGTTGTTTTTTGACGCGAATATTGTAATTTTTGGTCAAACTTTCGTTTCACGGAACCAAATAAAGATAAAATCTTTTTCAATATTTTATGTAAGGGCGTTACTAGACCTACCATAAGGATGCTTTGAAGTGTATTAGTTTTTGCATAAATGCTTGGAAACAATTTTTGGCCCATAGTGAGACAAAAGTTCGAATCAGCGGGACACAAGTTCGACCCATGTATAAAATCACGGAAAAAAAATCAAATTGCCCAAAATCCACATTTTATCTTCAAATTTAGCGATATTTGCCTAATCGTGCGAAAAATATCACCAAAATTTTACATTTTCACTTAGTTTTGCGAAAAACAGCTATTTTTGGGTATATTACAATTAACCTGGTTTTTGGGCAATTTTTTGATGAAAATTTAGTGTGTATTTTTTGTCAAACATAAGTTTACGGCTGGCATAAAGTATGCCTATCATAAAAGTATTGATATTTTGTGTTTTAGTCAACGAACTTTTGCCCCACACTAAATTCGAACTCTTGCCCCACCGGTGGGGCAAAAGTTCGTTTAAGACAATCAATTTTGAAACTGTTATAACTAAAAATGGGTAAATATTTTGACACATGTATGTTCAGAAAAATTATAGCCAATATGTTGAAGGTTCACTGTATGGTATTTATTTTGTTTCAATTGCTATTGGTTTTCTGGAAACTTCGATCATACCACTAAGGTCGAACTTTTGCCCCACCTTACTCTACATTTATGGCACTTTATGAAATTTTAGCGGTTAAATGACATTGAATCGGGCTTAGTACCTCCACTATTGGAACATTAACCCTAATTCTAAATGGTAAATGTATTATTTTGCTTACTATACAAGTCGAAAATATTAGAGTTATTTACAATAAATTTCATGAGTATGTTCCGATCATCTATTTTGCGTTAACATTTAAAAAGATTTGAAAATTAAAAAAAAACTAATCTTTTGATATTGATCATGACCGCAGTTCCACAGAATTCACAGGAAGTATTCTTAAATTGGTTAATCATAAATTATCCTTTCCTTTGATTGGTCGTATCATCCACAGCATTCTCTACAGTATCACGTTCAGAAGTTTGTTTTGAGAGCGTGTTGCTTTGTGAAACGTCGGGATGAAACTCTTAATAAGATAATCCTTGCTAAGCTGCCAAAATCAAACGATGTTCAACATGTTTATTAGGGACAGGAAACGAAGGATGAATCCTTTTCTTCTCCCTTGACAGTTCCCTCATTGATGTAAGAAGAAAGACTTAGAAATTCGCAACAATTACTCCTTCTCTACATTCCTTGAAAAAGGCAGAGATAATCTCCTAAACATATAAACACGTCAAGCTGTCGTACAACTGTCGAGACGTCAACCCAAAGAAACGATATCAACTGCTGTGTCAGGAGAAAAGATTAAACCGCAGTGATACTGATGCTGTAGCATTAGAATATTGAGCTTGTTAGTCAAACAAATCCGGAATAGACGTTTTCTACAAGTCATGGCTGTGCCGTACTGCTTGGTGGAATGTAGCAAGAAGAATTTTTATTTTCGTTTTTGCTTTTTTGGCTCCCTTAAATCAGCGTCACGATTTCTCTATTATATTTTTAAATTTGAATTTTTTCGAACGATTTTGTTAATTGTCCATAATTAGGTTACTTTTTGCCATAACGGTACCTCGGAGCAAGTGTGATTTAATTCGTTTCATATAACTGTTATAAGGCAGCGTCCAATTACTGTCCAATTATTAAGTACCGCTACAATCAAAAATTTTCGATCCTCTTCGGCATAAACTGTACGAAATAGAAGCACTATCAGAAAAAAGTGCATTAAGGTGAAGGAGGCCGTCATTGAAGTTTGTACTGGCATCGATGCTTGTGGCGAATTCGTCTAACAATTGCGAATTGAAGAAAATCACTGGGTTTTGCTCTGACATAGTTGAAAAAGTATCAGCATACTTTCTGCATGTAATCGCATGTAGTGATACTTTTCTGGATCAATATTACTTATGATGACTGATTTTTATCACTTTGAAATTGCAAGCTGAAAACCAACAGGGCTATCAAGACGAATGACGGGCTACTTAGCCTTAAAGAGACGAAGCGAACACTGAAATGAATTTTATTGTAGAATCTACTAAATCCATGGTAAAATTAAGAACTGCACCAACGATTTTCAACCGACTACATTAATCTGTTAAGGGCCGATTTCTTCACCTCCGCTTACGCCGTAAACCACGTTTACCAATACGATTAAACCAGGTTTAAGGCCTAAGTGATGGTGAAGAAACCGCTTATAACTCTACCAAAACATAGTCAACATCACTACAAAAGAAAATTAATTCTGTTTATTTAACCACATTCTAGATTTGACAAGTTTAGCATTATACTTTTGACCACACTGTGCTGTACGGTGGGTGTCACGGATCGAACTACAATGCTGTGTAGTCGAAGTTACTATGGACATAGTCACATTTACTGCACTGCTCAGTGATTTTCACCAGATTACAGTAAACTTAACAGATTTTTGTAGTCGGTTGAAAATCGTTGGTGCAGTTCTTAAATCTACCATGGATTCGGTAGATTATACAACAAAATTTGTTTGCGTGAAAGATAAAATAAAAATATGGTAACTGTTGGGGCCCAGATAGCCGTAGCGGTAAACGCACAGCTATTCAGCATGACCATGCTGAGGGTCGTGGGTTCAAATCCCGCTGGTCGAGGATCTTTTCGTGAAGGGAATTTTCTCGATTCCCAGGGCATAGAGTATCTTCGTACCTGCCACACGATATACACATGCAAAAATGGTCAATCGGCAGAGAAAGCTCTCAGTTAATAACTGTGGAAGTGCTCATAAGAACACTAATCTGAGAAGCAGGCTTTGTCCCAGTTGGGACGTAATGCCAGAAAGAAGAAGAAGAACTGTTGTCGGCAATTAAGCGCCAGGTGAATCATTTTGATAATCAGCCGAAAAAAAAAACACATATTTTCATTTACATATTTATATCTATCTACATTGTAAGCGAGATTTAATTGATTTAAAGTAAAGAAATACCATAGAAAAAGGTTAAAATAAAAATATGACAATAAATGTAAAAACGGCAAGGTTCTAAATGTTTTGAATGTTTTTTTAACATGGTGATAGTTCACATCAACGAATATTCAATTTTTGCCAACGAGCAGAATATATTCTGATTTGGTTATTCAGCTACTCGTCAAATTTTCCGAGTACATTCCAATAAATTTCATTCCATCTGATGACTATTTAACTGGTCTTGCGATTCTAGACATGGAAAATGTTTCCGACAATGTTTAGCATGATGGTGTGACCGTAAGCTGCTGTTCTTCAAGGTGTCAGTCTATTTCATCTCAGAGGTGTATTTTTTTGTGTATCCAGTTGACACAGGCCTTTCCGGCAAATGCCTGCATGCCATCCGTAGTAGATTGGAAGCATTTCTTCATACTTGCAGAAAATAAATAATATTATTCGAAACTATGGGTAGGACAAACCGTTGGCAAAAACCTGAGGGAAGTCAAGAAAATGTTTCGACCATATGGAATCCTGGACCGCAAATAGAAAAAGACTGTTTTTTTTCATGACAGTCACATAGACAAGCTCTATGATTTCAAGATACTACATTAGATTAGATCTTCATTATTGATTCATTTCTTGGTGAAAAAAAATCATCCTGTTTCGGACCAGATTTGGCATAAATTTGAAAAACTTTGGATCTTGACTACCATTAATGTTGTTTGAATTTACTTCTATATTTCTAATATAAATATTGAGTAGATGAATGGTACAAATTCTGTAATTTCGTATAGTTTTCCTTTAGATTTTTCACAGAGTTGTTGAATAAGGTTTCCCAAGATTGCTAAAAATATCTTACCAGGAGAAACTACTTCATTCCTGAAGGAAACTGGATACCACAGACGTAAGCTAGAAACTCTCGGACTAATCGTGTTATTTTGTTGAATAGGCTTAAGATTCAGAGACAGTAATCCATTGTGCTGAAATCCCATTCATATATTTTGCTGGAATATCTTAAAAAATTTTGCAAGCATTTTTAGAGTGATTCTGACAAGAATTCTTTCATAAATTACTAAATCATTATCTAAATACCATAAAATATCAGTAGATTTTTTAAGGAATTAACTAAGGATTATTTGCAGAAATTCAACCAAGATTTTCTACAGAGTATTCATGGGGATTTTGTAGGAATTGCTCGAAAAATCGCCAAGGAATTCTACCAAAAATGCTTTGAAGGATCAACAACAACAAAAAACGAAACAAAAAATGTTGCGATCACCTATTGCAATTAAGTTAGTATACAATTAAGCTTAAATAAGGTTATTGAAATGTATTTATAAGTTCTTATGAGTTAATGAATTCAATTCAGCTGTAGAAATACTGAACTGCGGCGGAAAATACCTATGTTGTTCGTAAAATGAGCATGTATTTGAACATGGATGACCGCTTCGTTGTTGCACTTTGTGATTGACTAGAACAATCGTAGTTGCACAGAGATTTAATGAATGCGGCTTGGGATTAGTTAACCATTCTCAAAGTGCACAAATCGAGAGTTTAAAGTTTAAAAGTCGCTGCCACAAGTGCAAGCGACACAATCGATTGACTAAACACGACTCTATCTATGTTGTTCACAAAATGTTAGTAAAGTCTGTTTCACTTAGAATTTGGCCTCAAAAATATTAGTGATTTATCCAAGAGAAAAACCGTATGAAAATCTATTTTTATTAAGCATTGAGGAACAAATAACAGAAAACATATTCAAGCTGATGAATATTTTTTCTTTCATTTGTTCCTTATTGCTTAATAAAAATAGATTTTTTATAAGTTTTTTCTCTTGTATTAAATTTTGCTGAATGATTTAATGAACACTAAACAATTCATGCGTGTCTGTATTGTAAAACTGAATAAAATCCGGGGTGGAGAATACTACGGGGTACGAATACTGGTACATTTACCCTATTGATTTAATGCGGCACATTATTAGACTATAAATATGTGATTGCTGCATTATGATTTCATACAGTAGTACTAGTCTAGTCCGTTCCCTCATGTTTGATAATACATCTTAAAAAATCTCATTTCAAACGTTGGCTGTTATATGATTTGTTTAAGTTTATTTGGCTGAGTGTGGGTTATTTATGCGAGCATAATTCTCTTGCGTTCATCGCGTTCCATTTTTGAGACTTTTGCAAATTTTTATGAAACTGGATCAAATTTCTACTTTTTTCACTGAATAAATATTCCTTTCGGATCGAAACGCTGTAATAAGTTTAGCGCCAAAGTACTTAAAATTAAGCGAACAAATATTAACTGAAACAGACTTTAGTTCTGAGAAATTAGGATGATAGTGCTCTCTAACATTATATATAAGTGGGTGGCGTAGAAGGAGTCATGATTGAGAATTACGCATTGAGAAATTGTGAGAATCTCTTGATATACACTATCCATCATAAGTATAGAATCGCATATTGCTAGAATTCATCTTTGGGCTACTTCGATTTTTATAAAGTGCTAAAGCATAATCATGGAAGCATGGAAGAGAAGATAAGCAGTAATGGAAACATCCAGTGCTTTTTACCATAACAGCGAAAACGATCAGCGCGCTGAGAAATGCGAGGAACAAAAGACATTTCAAATGTTTTGTCAGATTTCGACATGGAATGATTCTTCTTCTCATCCATCAATAGAAATTCATAAATATTACTCAATCAAATGCATGGATTTGATTTTTATTTTTGCCCATTTACCATATTTGGATGGGTGGTCAGAAATTGCAACAAATTTTGTGCAGACAGAGCGGACCCAAGTGTCAAATACAATAAACTGATTGATTATTAGGTTGTTCTATAGTGTATGTAGGGTAACCGTCCTATTATGGAGGACTTAAGCACGGTGTTGAAATTTAAATCGTATTTCAGTGTCCAAAACCTAAATATTATAATATTTTACAATGCAAAGTGTTAAAACTATCCTTTATCGAGAGTATAGTAAAGTAAAAAAGTAAATTTTGGAATCAAACATACATTTTTTTAACATAAATCTGAAGCTCTTCCGCTGTCCTATTATTGCGGTATTTCGTCCTATTATTGCGGTAGTGCCGTCCTATTATTGCGGTATACAAGAAATCATAGATTTTATTACATTCAGTATAAATGCAATGTCACACAATGTTCTAGCATTAAAACTATGCTCCCTCCAGGTTAATGACACTGCACGGTACTGTCAGTTTGTGTGACTTTGGACATATCTATAAAGAAAACTAATTCATTACTTTACGTCACGATCCGAAAACAAATCAACAGAATCGAATGATTTTCTGGTGGTTTCGTCTCTTCTTCCGTCGTAGCTGGACAATGTTAATGTAAATAGACAAGGTTCTTCCATCTGAGACCAGACTAGTCACTATATAAGAAATGTATTTGTTGACTCAAGTATAACCACAATTAAAAATATTTTTTCACTAGTTTTCACCAATCCAATGCAATTTTTAAAGATTGCTTCCTTGCGATCATCTTTTATCTTAGTTTTTCATCGCATATTTGGCATGTGTTACGAATTTCAATCAGTTTACGTGATTTTTCGGTAAAACATCGATTTTATTTACAATATATTTGTAAATAAGAGCAACTATAGGGTAAAAATGAACATAAACCTTTTGTTTGACTAAATAAATGTATGAATAACTCAAAATTATGTCCCTTATTAGTATCCTAATAATATAATTAATGTTTCCAGCAATTACATTTAAAATGACTATTGAAATAACGATTTTTTGAATGAGATTTACAGATACCGCAATAATACGCAAAAAGCTATTTTCATTGTCCTATTATTGCGGTATATGCTTTTTCTCAAAAATATAAAACTTTTATTCAAAATTCAATATCTATCATGTAACTACATCCAAACTGAACTGATATACCCGCTACATACAATTGTTTTGGTTCTACACTTAAAAATTTAAGCTTATGAAAACCCGCCCGTAGATAGAGAGACTGGTTAAAAATATAGGCTTTTCTTGATGCATCATTTAAAACTTTTCTTCCAACGATCAAAATCGTTTAATTTTCAAAGCTTTTATCTGGTACAGCTTGGGAATACTATAGGCTTTTATCATCATCGATAATATCCATAGGAAATAGAGTTTTCGATTGATAATGAGGGTTTAACTCTTATACCGCAATAATAGGGAATACCGCAATAATGGGCAAATTACCCTATGTATATGGAATGTCCCAGAACCCGCTTATTTGATCAATATATTTTCTCCGGTACTCAAGATTTTCATTTGGTCAACTCTGACTGAACGCATATTTTAATATTTCTGGTCTTCAATACCCTAACCCTGCAAAATCTTAATTTTCAAGCTATCGTAATGCCACTGATTTCGGGATTGAAGAAGGTGATTATTGAAGAATTTACGATACTGATGTTGAAGGATGTTGATAATCTGTTTATCTTAGAGTTATGCACCCAGTTTAACCACACAATCATTTAATGATTGTTATTTTCCTAGAAATTGTTCAGTCAGAGTGAACCATATTACTGAAGGGCGATCTTTAGATCAGTCAGAGTGGACCAAATACACATAGTCCATCAAAAATAACTCTGTTAGAGGTTTGGATTATGATTTTTCATGATTATCACTTCACACAATATTTTGTTTGAAAGTAACACAAAGATGTGTAGAAATATTGAATTAAAATTTTAACAAGGTCAAATATTACAAAGTGTTAGACTTCAAGCCCATTATTGTCAAAATATTCACTTGGTCCACTCTGACTTAACACCAACCAATTATTTAATTGAAAATTATAAACTTAAGTGTAAAAAGTTTGAATAAAAACCTAAAATCAGGTATCAGTTGCGATCGATTTTTTTTAAAGAATCAGAACCTAGTCCTTATAAATCCGTTAGAACATGTAAAATCTAAAAATTTTGCTGTATATCCAAATTATAGATGCTTGACATAAGTTATTTTTATTTATGTTGAAAATACCTGAAAAGCTATGATTGTGTTATGTTATCTAATGTGGAGAGAAAAACTAGCGATTTTTCAGAATTTCACCATTTTGCCAAAAGTTTTCTAGCAAAGCTAAATAAAATTTTGAACAAAAATTCTTGTGAGACATCATAAATACAATGTACTTGAACTCACCATATCGAAAGATTTTAATAAAAAACATTTATTGCTGGTTAAGTTAAAAAAAAAAACACAAAAGTAAGGTCTGTACTGCCTAGATAAGAAATGATTTTCTAAAATAATTTTTTTTATTAATTTGTTTTTATTAAACAAAAAATTCACAGTCAGCATTTACAATGCCCCAAGAAAAAAATAAACAATATAAAAATATTTATTTGTTTGTAAAAATATTGTGATTCTCGTTATCAAAGTCGTGTCCATACTTTTTGGGACACCCTTTATACTGGATAAATACCCATTACCGGTTGTTAGACTTCGAGAACGTTATTTTTGAAAAAGCTGATTTTTATAGCTTTGTGCCAAAATGTGATCAATGAACAGTTTTATTTCTATATTTTTTGCGCAGTAACCATGTTTTTTGTTTAAAATGTTATCATACATTGATAGTATTGATTTTATTGAACCAGCTACAATTTAATTTGTATTTTATGAAGGCAAATTTATAGCGATAATGCAGGGTGCTTATTATGCCCTGCCTACCCCTAGTGTACCCACATTGATGATAACTTATTACTGAAAATTTATGGTTGTCGAAAACATTCGTTGGGAGAAATAAGCAAAACAAATATAGATGAGAAATTGATTTCGCCATTAGATATGAAGCGGTAGACCCTATAAGATTTTAGTAAACATTACAAGAAAACCTAAACAATTACGCCATACATTAATTAAATTTAATGGTACAGTAAGGTACCGTGGGGTAATTGTATACATAAAAATCAATAGTCAACTTCATTGTTATGTACAGCTAACGTGAATAATGTAATTCAAACTTTTTTTTTGTGGATAACAAATGAGGGTCTAATATACTTCAAATCGATATTTGATTCGATTTTTCTGATTGCCACGTATTGAGTATAAGCCACTTTAAAATTTGCGTCAAATGATCACCAATGAATATAGTGCTATGTTATATATTCTGATAGTTTTAAAATAAAAAATATATATTTTTAGCAAAATATCATGAACAATATTTATGGCTGCATCCCATTACCCTGAACACCATTACCCCGAACGCCACTTCCCAGAACGCCATTACCCCGAATGGATCACTACCCCGAAAGCCATTACCCCGAACGGGTCACTACCCCGAACGCCACTACCCCGAATGAGCCATTACCCCGAATAGTATGAGATACAGTAGAGTATCTTGTTTGGCGGTCAAAAAATTTTGACCATACTGTTATAATAGATTGACTATTCATGTATGCGTATCTTATGTAAACTTGATGATGCGTAATATTCGTCGGAAAAGTTTTATATTTAGCCTTCTTCAATATGTCAGCTATTCTTTTGAAATATCCTGTTGGAAACTATCTCCTTCTTCTTTTCTGGGAAAGTGCCTGTTTCGCAGCTTGTAGAGCACTCATCCAATTCAAGGGTTCACTCACAAATTTCACGATGCCAAAACTGGCTATTTTTGACACCCACCCTCTTGTAGCACTTTTTGTATGGAAAATCTACAGATTTTGTATGAGCTGTTACATTTTGATGACAACCACCTACCCCCTTTAGCGTTATGAAATTTGTGAATGGGCTTTTAATAAAATAAACCTTTTTTTGACTGAGAGCTTTCCTTGTCAGTTTACCAGTTTTGTACATGTGCCTCTGTGCCCAGGGAAATTGTCAATGCAGTCAATGTCCTCCGCCACCGGAATCCGAACCAATAACCCTCAATATAATTTTGCTAGAAAGCAGCGTGCTAGCCGGTATTTGGATTCCATGGTGGTGTTTACATCTCAATTTTGATTTTTTTTCTTTAAAGGTTTCCCTTCCTTATGAATATAGGTTGTACCATAGCATCACGTTGTCAAAGTGATTATTCACGTCAAAGCTGCAAGCATTTTACCAGAAATTTGCCCTTCTTTTCTTAAAAAGGCTGTTCTTTCAAGTTTTCGATGGATAAACAAGTCAATTATTTTTTCATATGGAACAGATAAGGTTTTTTGAAAGCAGGATATTCTTAGGGCATTAATTAAAGTTAAACCTACTAGAGCTTCAATCAGAAATATTCCCTTATTATATCTTCGTGTATTAAAACCCTCAGATTACTTATGGAACTGCTCAGCACTTTCCTGCCATCATAATTTCTTCATTGTCTTAAATAAAACACAACTGATTTTTGTGATCATCTTATCGCAATTCAGCTGAATGATCCCTCAAACCAACAGCGTAGCGGCGATTAGGGACCGCCGTTTTTCTAACATGTACAGGTATAGTGATAGGGGCCCAGATAGCCGTAGCGGTAAACGCGCAGCTATTCAGCAAGACCAAGCTGAGGGTCGTGGGTTCGAATCCCACCAGTCGAGGATCTTTTCGGGTTGGAAATTTTCTCGACTTCCCAGGGCATAGAGTATCTTCGTACCTGCCACACGATATACGCATGCAAAAATGGTCATTGGCATAGTAAGCTCTCAGTTAATAACTGTGGAAGTGCTCATAAGAACACTAAGCTGAGAAGCAGGCTCTGTCCCAGTGGGCACGTAACGCCAGAAAGAAGAAGAAGGTAAAGTGATCTGTTATTGGCGTTGCAGTCAGTGTAAATCAAAAGCTCGAACCAGCTTTTGATTTACACTGACTGCAACGCCAATAACAGATCACTGCCTGTTCCCTCAGTCGATAGCATTCCTCCGAATGTACAGTTATATTAAGGTTTTTATGCCACAGTGGAAATATTGTCTGTCAGGTTGTTCTTTAGGCGGGTTCAGTAGAACAACACTTGCAGCGATAATATCAGGATGATATTCTAGTGCGAGTTGACCGACATCTAAAAAAATAGTGACGGAAGATTTTAGTACATCATAATTTTAGGCATATTATAGCTATCCTTTTCATAATAAATTCACCCTTCTATTCAAAATAGGCTGTTCTTCAGAGCATTGCAGTGTGGCTGTGTGGATCTTACAAATCTCCTTAATAAAGCCATAATAATAATAATAATGTGTGGATCTCACCAAAATTAGAGGACAAATCCAAACACAACTTAGTTATGTAAAAAATATTTTCTCAAAAGCCTTTTAATCTCATAATATTTGAAAAACACATTGTTAATCGCAAAAATCGTTCAATAGTCGTAAGGAACGTACAACTATCTCTCCACCTTCTAATCAGAATTAGTCTCAACATATTATGCATTCGGGGTAATGGCGTTCGGGGTAGTGACCCATTCGGGGTAGTGGCGTTCGGAGATAATGACCCATTCGGACTAATGCGACTCATGGCTTTCGGGGTAATGGCATTCGGGGTAGTGGCGTTCGGGGTAGTGTCATAGAGTCATATTCATACATTAGTTCACACTAATTCGAACAAAAAAAAAACATGGCAACTAGAATATTTTGGCAAAAGCTATACATAAGTATTGTAGAACTATGTTTTCGAAACACACACGTAGTTTGAAAATATTATTTCCATATAGTTTTGGTTAAAAAAAACAGATTTTTTTTATTCTATTATGAATATATTTTTATCATCTATTTAGAACAATTAATATGATCAAATAACTTACGATAATATGTTATTAATTGGGGAGTTTGTATACTTTGTTTTTTTGCAATTTAGCTTAAATAAACCACGTTGTTTAAATTTCGCAATATAATTTGTTTATACCAGGAAGACCAATGTACTAGTATTCACCATCCAGAGAAAAAATTGTTTTTTTTTTATCAATCAAGAGTCTTCGATAATATGTTATTAATTATTAATTGGGAAGTTTGTATACTTTGTTCTTTTGCAATTTAGCTCAAATAAACCACGTTGTTTAAATTTCGCAATATAATTTGTTTATACCAGGAAGACCAATGTACTAGTATTCACCATCCAGAGAAAAACTTGTTTTTTTAATCAATCAAGAGTCTTCTGAATACTGTCAGTCTGTTAAACGACAGCTTTCAACCCATGTTCAACACGAAAAACATAAAATTTGATCACAAACTTTGTTTTTATATTGAAAACTGCGGTGCAAATACTGGATTCGCCATGTTTTTGTTTTCGATTCCTGAATTCGACACCTACATCGATTTCTTATGGGAAGTGGTGAGTTATGGAACACCATGCAAAATAAGCACGGGAGCTTAAATTTAAAGGACATTTTTTCTATTTTTTTTTCTAACTTTTTCTAATTCTTCTTTTATAAAACGGTATATAATCTGGGATGGCGAATACTAGTACTATAGCGAATACCGGTACATCTACATTGAGATTAAGGAATTCAACAAGCTCTAAGTTTATTTAATAACTTTGATAATACTTTATTTATACAAAATGTCTCTAGTACTAGAAATCACTTCAAAAGTAAAAATTTAAGTTATAGGTTGCCGATATTAAAAGTGGATATTATAACGACAAAGTTCATAACAACACAATGGAAACTTCTACGGATAATCTTTTTAATATAATTAAAATATTAAAAAAAAGACACGGACATATAAATGCTTCTAGTGGGCATTTTGCCCTTTGAAGGAAGCACCACACTAGACAATGGACTAGCATGCAACGTCCAGTGGTACACTCGGAGAACATTTTTGACGAAAAGATTTCCGGCCTGAGGCAGGAATCGAACCCACACGCCTCAGCACGATGCAGCTAAATGCTATGGAAATAGTGCAAGCAATTTGAACAAAATAATTGAATTTCACATAGGTTTAGCTTTTTATTTTCCTTATGGCATCAATTAGAATCTTTAAAAGATTATTTAAAGATAATAACCTTATCAAATACATATGAAGTATTGTTTACATCTATTGAACCACTAATGAAACACGATGGCGACTAATGACACAAGAAAGTTAAATTTTTGCGGATCCTGATGATTTATATAACTTTTTAATCAGAAAAGAAGCTGACATTTGGCAAATCGACTAAATTATTCGATTGAAAATAACACATGTAGTTCTTATCGAAACTATACGTTCTTAATCCATTGTACAAACTACTGTTACACTCACAACCATTGGTACAGGTACCCTAGAAAATGGAAACAATTTGCTATAACATATTTTTATTATCAAATCATAGACATTATGTGAGTATCAAAAGTTATTTTTTTCTCTGAAGAATTAAACTATTTGGTAAATCAAATGAATAAAGCCAGCACATCTTGCCATTTCTGATTCTGGAAAACCGTCCTTTTATCGATAATTGAAATTCACCGTATACTGTTTGTTCGGTGGCATCAACTGCAAAAGGAAATATTCTTTACATTATATTTTCACGTTTGAAATGGGAAAAAGCTCAACAGAAACATGAATATGTACGCATTTCGAATATGAAGGTGACATGACAGGAAGATGGATTGTTTTTTTCTCTACATGTCCGTCCACACTCAAACATCTGAGATCTCAGGATAAACGTAGCTTGACAGAGTGGCATTTATGAACATGAATGTGCCATCTCTCATCTCACAGCCGCTCGACTACAGCTACTATTTCAATTTGCTGGCTATACTAAAATAACTAGAAAGAAGAAAATGAATGGATGTAGAATTTCATTCGACGCAGCACGCTCCCTTCCTATTCACCACTCAATGAATGGTAGGGAACGCTTCGATATGCTTCTGTATTCGGACCCATATTTTTGTTATATCTTCAGCATCCATCCATATAATTCCCGTATGTACATCTATATCTTTGTTAACATATTTTTACGGTTGACAGGACGTATGTCGGTGCAAATACTGGATCTTGCATGATGTCAAGTTGGAATGACTGTGACGTTGGAGATGTATGCTTATAGCTTATCTATATATTTTAATAATATTGCTTTTAGTTTTTATATTTGTGGTTGATCAGCGTGAATTTTGCTACAATAATGGAACAGTTCCCATAGTTCCATAAACTGTATTGATTTCTTCAGAGTTGTAAGTATTATATTGGTGTACAAGCTAAACGTATAAGGGGTGGACCATAGAGTACGTCACGATAATAGTGGGGAGGAAGTGTTTTCCATTCAATTACAAACATGTTTTCCATTATATTTTAAAAATGTAAATAGTATATGAAACCCAATACGATGGAGGGGCGAAATTCCAAAATATGACGTTACGTACTTTACTCTATGTTACTCATAAAAATATGTGTATTACGTTACATTAGAAAATACCTTCCTTATTCGCTTCCTGAGTTTGAGATACTGTTTGGGACACATCCCAAACAGTATCTCAAACTCAGGAAACGAATTAGAAAGGTATTTTCTAATGTAACGTATACACAAATTTTTATCACTAACACTCGTCATCCATCTTGAAAAAGATTTTTTTAGCTACCGTTTTGCTTCGAAATCCGGACACCTAAGCACTTGAAATATTTGAAATTGATATTATCAATTGAATTGATCAGAATTTTAAAATATTTTCTTCGTTGCTCTTTGAATAAATGTGTTTTGTTCCTTATAGTGCACAAATAATTGCAATTTTTCAAGCCAAAATGTTCAAATGTATTAAACTACAACTCAGAAAATGTCTTGTTTTGAAAGCCGGACGCATTGTTGAGGTTGTTTCGAATTCCGGACGCTTTTGTTTCGAAAGCCGGACAAATGAATTTTATCTATATTTTCTCATTGTAAACTGTTTTATATAGATTTTAAATTAAATTTAAGAAAATCCTGTTTTGAAACTTATTTATTTGTTAACATGTCAGAATCAAAACTAGAAATATACGATTATTTGGTTAAAGATTTCGTGAAGCAAATCATCAAGGTTGACTAAATTGCAAAGGACTATCGCAATTAAAGATAGATGTTTTAACACAGTATTTATATTTATTCTATAGTATAGTATAGTATCCCAAACACTTGCGGTTAAGATTACCGCAACTTTTGAATAGATACCTACCTTCCTCTAAAAATATATGGGTAACTTATTGAGCATTTGCAGCTTAATACATAGTAGATCAAACTATTACGATGTCTAATAAGACTATGGACCGACAAGTTCACACAGTCAAACATAGTTAGAAAAACTATGTACACTTTTCTGTTAGACAAAAGGTTTTTAATTTTTCAATTATATACAAGCTATTACAGACACACATTCGTTTGAGGGTTTTGGAATGGTGTAATGTACCACTGACATCGGTTAACGGCCAGGGAAAAGATTCCCGTGTTCACTAATGTTGTCTTTCTTCTATAATTTTTATCACTCGTTCTTTAATTTAAGCAGATTTTAAAACATGTCCGGCGTGTGAAGCTTCGCGATTTAGTGCTTCGAAATCCGAACACGGATAATTTTCGATCAACACAGCAGTTCTGTGAGTTTTTTCTTCAATTTTCACTATATTCCAACATGAATAAAGGCAGAATCTTGCCTTTGTCTTATAAAAATTCACATCAATACGTTCCAGGAAACTAAACGACCAAAAACTGTTAAACTCATAAACCTTAAGTAGCAAACTAAACACTGTTGCTGTTGGCGTGTGTTTGTTTTTAGATATAATTTAATTAATTTTAAATGCCTACTATGATACATTTGTATTTTACATGGAGCATTTCATTAATGTTATCATCTCAAGTGTTTACATTCCTGTTAAAATGCTTCCAAATTATCAGAAAAAGCTTCTAATGTTCAAAGTGTCCAGCTTTCGAAGCATCCGGGAATTCGATGCAAAACAGTATAAGAAAATTTCCAAAATGACAAAAACTTGGTCTGTCTCTTCATTGAGTCGTTGAACGATAGAAAATCCCGTCATTGGGGGTAATAATAGGTCAAAAAATATATGTACGAACTGTTTATTGCGTAACTATCGCAATTTAACTCCAATAAACTTCAAATTTAGGGTGTATGTTCTTCGATGGTACATTAAAAACTGAAAGAAAAATTTTTATTTACTACATCACTACAAGGGAATAAAAAATGACCCAATCTCGCCCCTTATATGGGTGACATTGGGTCATTGTAGTTGAAATAACTTGTTTTTAAGAATATGATTGCCAAACCATCCACGATTGAAAAATATTGATAAAATACGATGCAAACAAGACAGTGATTATTTCAAAACTTCGTAAATAGTTAAATTTCGGTGCGACATTTCGCAATCAATAGATTTCAGGCAGTTTTCCAAGTTATTGAAGTCATAATCCCGGTATTTCCGAGATCTAACAACCTTCTTGTACTTCCGAGAGATGCTTCTATAATACTAATGAATAATTGAATTTGAAAAAAAAAAACATTTTAAATTTTACTATGTTGCTGCGCACGAAAAACAGCTGCTGGTTTGAGAAGCTGTCAAAATGCTTTGCAATGTTATTCAATGCACGGAATCCGCAAGTAGACTTGTTTAATGTTTCATTGATGATATATATTGTACCAATAAGCACATCTTAAGGTGAAGATGTATCGAAGCCAAACCTCAAATTTTCAAGAGCACAAATCTGGAGAACCGAACACCCATTTTATAGCTGATAACTTAATCGATTGGACACCAATTTAATCGATTAAGATTTCAGCTTAAACGGATGTTTGGTTCTTCAGATTTGCGCTCTTGAAAATATGAGGTTTGGCTTCGATTCATCTTCACCTTAATGAGGAAAGATTAAACACAGCATATGAAACGTCAAAAAAGTAGACTTGTGATTTCATTCACTATTGTTCTTGCTTGACCCAATCTCACCCCCATTTTTAATGTTTTAGACACCGTTTCGAAAAAAAGTAAATTTTTGTGAAAAAAATCAAGGCTATTGAAAAGACTTCCAACCTTCTACTAATATATTGACAGAGGTTAAAGTACATGCGTGATACTTTGCACAGGAGAATTTTAATATTGTAAATTTTCACAAGTTTCAACACACAAGTTTATTCACATTTGAAACAAAAACTATTATTTCTAAAAGTGTATATTATGACTAATGAAGTGTAATAATGTGTTGCCTAGCATATGAATTATAAATTTTAGTAATATCAGCGTTATTGGCTGTATTATTTCATAAATCATATTTTTTCGTTTTGACCCAATCTCATCCCCTAGAACCATTGTTACCCCCATCGACGGTAATACAAAACAATACAAATAGTTTGACTGGATATTAGGGAACCCATCGTGAATGCTTGCTTCATAACAAGGCAACAGTGAACACAGGAATATCTATTTATTTAAACAAAAGGGTGAAGGTAGCTAGAACTTTAATTACACTTTTCCCTTTATTGTAGTCGACAACGCCTATATGTCCTAGTAGCAATTGTAAGAATATTATTTTAATGCAATAAAAATCCTGTTGGAAAGTGAAAAAACGTGAAAAAAAAAATCACCCGTATTTTAAACGAGTAGTCGTAGACTGTGTAACAAAAAAGCCTTCTGTTGATAGTGAGCAGTGTTGCAAATACTCATTGCATTATCAGAAACTGTTCAGATATTAATTTGAGAAGCTTCAGTCTGAGGGAATACTTCAGTAGTACATATTTTGGATTACATAATATAGGCAATAGGAAGGTTCAGAATTCAAAAATGTTTGAAAATCCAAGCTCCCATATCTTCCTTACCATTCTTACCATAAAAATAGTATTCTGTTAAATTTTCAACTTTCTAGGAGATGATTTGAAGGTGGCCTAAAGACAAAGTATGTTTATATCGAAATTACTATGGAGAAATTTTGAAAAATGTTCCAAACACGTTAGTACTGAAATGTAAGCATAAACTCATCACCCCATAGTGAAAACTCATTATTCAAACCATGATAAAGAAATTTGCTGAAGAGAGCAATTCAATATGATAGATAAGTGAAGAGATATTCATGAGTTTGTTTGCTATTATTTAGCTTAATATGGGATTATAGCCCTGAAAACATTCACTTAAATCCCAAACGAAATTAGCTCAAAAGCGATTTCTATCTTCAGCAACAACCATCATTAAAGTTTGAAGAATGAGTTTTCATTATGGGATGATATGTTCGTACTTAACTTACTGTTCTAACGTGTTTGGAACATTTTTCAAAATTTCTCCATAGTAATTTCCATATAAATCTACTTTGTCTTTGTGCCACCTTTAAATCATCACCTAGAAAGCTGAAATTTTCACAGAATACTATTTTTATGGTAAGAATGGTAAGGAAGAAATGGGAGATTGGATTTTCAATTTTTTTTGAATTATGAACCGCCCTAATATGCAATTGTGCAATCTTCAGAATAAGTGTTAGACAAAACGCTTTGCTCAAACAGAATCAGTCACGAGTTGATGAAATGGCATAAATCGGATGATTAAGCATTATCTGATGAACGCTACATATTTTTTGAATGTAAATGACTTTGCGTTTTAGGAATCCTTGGTTAACAAACTGGAAAATCTATATTGAATTGGTAGCGAACAAATTTCACAGATACTCTCCGTCCATTGGAAATTCTAGTGATTTGGATGTTTCCAGTTCTGGTGAATTGGGACACAATTGTCATTGCTTCGAGTGTTCTCATAATTTTTTCTCACTTTCTTTATAGGAATTATTCCACTTCCATACATGGGAAGGGTGGACGTATGGCTATTTGTAAAAAAATATAACATATAGTCAGGCTGCAATGAAAACTCTTGCTTCGGCCAACTCAAGTTCAAGGCTTGTTATGGCATGTCGAACTCAAATTGAGGAACTGAATTCGGCCAATTCTGAAAACCTTGTATGGGTACCTGGCCATTCTTCTTAATTGGCTGATGAGCTAGCACGTAATGGAGCATCGCATGACATCATTGGCTCTGAATTCCATTAGTCTATCTGTTTCAATTTAGAAGCTTCAGATCCATTATTGGGCGCCAACTCAACAAAAGCAATATTGGACTAGTTCGAAGTCGATTAGCCATCTTCAGGGGTGGCGAAGTATTGAATAAATCTTTTGAAATAGAATTGCAGTCTTTTGGTCAGAGCGTTGACTGGCCACTGCTGACTCAACTATCACATGGCAACTATTCAGCGCGCTGACTTAACGGAAGATGATCCCTACAAAATGTAACTAACGGCTCATCACCGGCAGCTACAGTCAGCTCACATTTCTTTTCTCCTTTGGGACCCCTCTACCGATGTCCTCGCTGTTGCTGCTCGATCCATGGCTTCCCTGCGACCTTTGCCGCCATTGCTGGACCACGAGATGAGCGCCTGAGGAGACCACCAGATTGACTCCTGATCTTCGGCCTGTTGTAGCGATTGGCCGGATCTATTGCCCAATTTTGAGGTAAACCACGGTTCTGTGGTATAACCACGGGGTTCTGTAGAGGGGGGAGGGTATCAAGGTATTACTGCCTTTTACAACTGAGGGCTCCAAATTATACCTGTGTCCTCCAAACACCACACTCACTGTCCCACCTCTATCACTGGTGGGAATACTTGGGCAAATGGCCGATATTGTCCATTGGAGAGCTCATGAACACTTATGTTCAACATGGCCATGTTACCAATGGTTGCTACCAGTGGGATACGTGCAGAGCCCTATGTTTGTCAGTGCCTTGTAGTTTTTGGTAGCATTAGGTAGGCTGCGTACCGATCGGGTGACCAAACATAGAGGCGAAACACACAACACAAACACTTTCCTGAATTTCCAACATTCAAATGACACGAAACTACATTAACCGCGATAAAACCTCGATAACCTGCTGAGGGGGTACCACGAACCGTTACAAAAAATACACCAAGGATGGTGATAACTCGGAAGCTCTCACAATCTAACTTGTAGCCTTTCTTGTAGATGATGCATATCAGCCCTTCCTTCCACTCCTCCAGTAGCTGTTCTGTTTTCCAAACCCCTCATTGCCATTTAGGTGTTCATCGAAGTGCTACGTCCACCTTTCGATCGCCTCACGTTCAGTCATCAAGATGCTGGCATTCTTACCCTGCACATCTCGGCCCGCGCCACGAAGCCATTACTTGATGCGTCGAGCTTCTGATAGCACTTTCGCATTTATTGAAACACTGCTGTTTCACCTCCTCGTATTTCGTGCCATCAAGGCGGCGTTTTGGCTGGAAGCAATAACAAGAGCTTTGGGATATTATTGCGCGTTTCTTTAACCACTGGACTCTCGCAGAAGTTTTTAAAAGTACGGAAACGCTAATAAAGGTGCGTGATTGCATCAAATCAAGTCGGTGTCTTCAGCGGGCTCATTCTTCACACTCCAAAGAATAAGTGCTCTGAAGACACCAACATGATTCGATGCAATCCCGTACTTTTATTCGAATTTTCACATTTATGAAGCCGCACTTCGCAGTCCAGTAGTGAAAGAAACAAACAATATAAATTTGTTAATTTTCTTTCCTTTTAATTTTATTATAGTAATTTATACATGATCTGAGTAATTCTATATTCATGAACAACAAAATCTATAAACTTATATCAGAAACATAAAATGAATGTTTTTTTTTGTTAATCCCAATATTATTTCCTGATCACATACTCTTTTGGATCAATATATTCAGATTGGAAGCGTCGGAGCATCGAATTCTAAGAATTACCACTATGATTCTCAGTTTCAGTATTTTGATTTTGAATGCATTTATATTATCTGAATGGGATTATCCTACATTGAATTCAGAAATCAAGGTAAAATTTATCCAATCTAACATTAAAAACTATTATTTTTTCATCGGTCGATATAAACTTTT
Source organism: Aedes aegypti (assembly GCF_002204515.2). Lineage (NCBI taxonomy): Eukaryota > Metazoa > Arthropoda > Insecta > Diptera > Culicidae > Aedes > Aedes aegypti. The sequence continues at coordinate 129,735 of NC_035108.1, forward strand.
TTTCCGATAAGAAACCATGTGAATCTTTGATGTGAGAGCCATTTTCACGCTTGAAACAATAAAATAAGCGTTAAAATTAAAGATTGTTCGGATATTTTTGTCAGATAATTGAGTTTTCCAAGTAACGGGATAAAGCAGCAAATGCCGTTTTCAAACTGCACAAGAGGTCCCAAAAGTGGCTATTTGAAGCTCTATTCCTGTCACCGAATGTCCAAAAATGATCAGAACCACTTTATAATTCATGACATGGCATTTATTCACTGCTGGGTAGAAAACCATGAATTTAAAGCCGTCGGAAGGTATCAGTGCATGATGTTTGGATGTTGGAAATATCCCTTTAGAGTTCCTACCGAAACCGATATCCAGTGACCATGTTCCCGGAACGACCACAATAGTCTCCAAACTGAATCAGGTTTATCAAGTAAATCAATTTTACATTGATTTTTCAATGTTCTCGATAAGGTTTCTTGAGTTTCCCCATAATTTTCATTATGAGAAACTTTAGGTGCTCCAATAAATTTGAACCTAAGTCCAAAACCATCACCGAATTTGAAATTTGCAATGCATCATCAAAATTAAACAAAAAATATAACTCATTTGTGATTTTCCTCAAAATTTCATCAGAATCGATCGTACCCTTGGCGCTTGCATCGACTATGCAAATATGGGCAGTTTAGCGGTTATGAGGAATTACAGCCAAATTTCCATAACTCGATAGAAAAAATAAACAAGTAGAGTTGGAGTGGTAAAAAAACCTTTTGATCCAATATTTAACAACATTTCCACAATATCTTTTGAAACCATTTCCATATTCCTTCTACAATTATTTTTATATATAGTTGTCCAAAATATGTTTAGATCGATTTTATACACTGAAAAATAAAACTTAGGATCAAAATAAAAATTTAGGTATTAGAAGGTAAACTGAAAGGAATTTTACAACAAACAACATTTAAAAAAGAAGAATGGACGTAGATCAGATTTCTTACGTGCCATGCAAATTATTTTGAGTCTTCATACAAAAAAAACTTACCATGACGGAGGGGGCGTAAACCCCCTAAATGTCTTACGTAATTAATAGACTGTCCCATAAGACGATGAAGAGAAACTTGATTGCTCAAATATGATTAATGTATAATTATTAATAAATGATTTTTAGATATAATAAAGCACGCCCCGTGTTGAAAACGCTTTATAAAACAAAGATGACTAAACTGTGAAACAAGTGTTCGTCCCAAGGGCCAAAATATTGAAATTTACCTAATTTTGGGCTGCTGAATCAATTGCTGTTGCCAAAAATAGTATAGCATGTAATGTTTTTGAGATATCGGTTGTTGAAAATGCAATATGAGTATAACAAATGTCAGTCAACTTGTATGCAAGTTCACCAGCTTGTTGCTGATTTATTTGTTGAATTTTCTTACGCGCCATTTTTTTTCTTTATACAAACAGTCTTAGTATATGGGAGAGAGGTTGAAAAACTACCTAATTTGTCTTACGTAATTATTGGACAGCCCTCCTTTAACCAATTTTGGCAACCTATTGCTTAAAGTTTTGAAGTTATGGAACAACTCTGAGGGTATTGAGTTCAGCATAATTTGAACTTTGAGACACGCTAAATGGATAATTTTAATCTGCGAAGATCAAATTATGCTGAACTCAATGCCGCCCTCAGAATTGATCCATAACTTCAAAGTGAAAAAAAATGTACAGAGAAGACTGAAAAATTTCAATTTATTAAACTTATGTATTCTTAAACATGTTTTCAATGAAATGAAAAAAAAAATACATTATTTTAGTAAAGAATATTCCTCCGCAAGTTATACCAATACCAAAAATGGAAGAAGGTGCTACTTTCAACATAGGGTAGGTGTACCAATAGTGGAGGTATTAAGCACGATTACTGCACTGAACCGCCTAAAATCCAATGAAACCATTAAATGTACACATTATTCTTGAAACAGTTAGTAACGATCAGTTATTTGACGACAAAAATAACTTCATCGTCGAAACCTAGGGCATGCCAGTTCAAAATGGTACCTCCAACTATTAGTAGGGGAAGACGGGGTAAGACCGCCCGCCTAAGCAATTTAATTCATATGTCAAAATCAAGAAACAAAACATCATTTTTCTGCGCCGCATGTCGTTTTTTGAAGCCTTGGGTATGATCAAAAAATATCACAGGGGTTGTATTTGCAAAAAAATATTTATTTCGTGAAGCTTGAAAAAGTGATGTCTTATAACGATTATTTTTAGCGACGGGGTAAAACCGCCCACACACGGGGTAAAACCGACCACCACGATTTTCGTACACAATTTTATGAATAAACATATCAGTTCCCTGTGATTCTAAAAAGAATAATGTTTTATGAATTCTACATTGATTAACGTAGATATTGGATCATTTTTAGGGTTTATTAATTCAAAAAAAAATAGATACATACTTATCATCCCCTTAAGACACCCTTATTATAGAAAAATATGCGAATTCGGCTTGTATTTTTATCAAAATTGATTTCATTTTACTTGAATAGTAATGTACAACTTAGTCTCAACTTTAAAAATGGTTCAGGAATTTTAACTGGTATAAATTAGGGGTGGCACTCTTATCCCACTAACAGTGGTCGGTTTTACCCCACAAGTGAAATTTTCACAACTATGGCCTTATTTCAAAGCTAAAATATTTACAATTAATTTTTCACTTCACTAATGCATATTTCACATTGCTGTTCAAGCATGGACGGGTAATTTGTAATGTTTTTACAAAAAAATCCCTTCCGAAATCCTTAAATGAGTATCTGTCAAATTAAGATCAAATTCAATATCGACGAGCAGTTTGTTATGGAAAATTCCATTAAAATATCACCCGAAACGCCTCGGAATGACAAAAATCTTGTGTTTATGCAAAGTGCTTGATGAACTTTTAAGAAAACCGCCATTTTCATGCCAAACTGGAGGTGGTCCGTCTTACCCCGGCGGGCGCTCTTACCCCGTCTTCCCCTACACAGTTTCAGAAAAAAATGATTCTTTACTGGAAGAATCTGTTGGAATCTTGAAACCTATTTTAACTGTAATTGTAATAGTAATTAATATGTTTCTCTTTTTTTCGTATAAATTCTGTTTGCAATCCATTAATGAATAGCCTAAAGATGTTTCAAAAATCACATTTTGTGCATATCCAAAATGAAGAAGGAGACAGTGTTGACCAGACTCATTTCCCCGAAATTCGAATTGTGAAGCCATGAACTGTTATAACTGTGCGTTGTATTCCTGAGATGGAGGGGGAGGTGGTTGGGCTTGAGTGTTGCACATGGGATCCGACAGTTTCGATCTCGGTTGGCCGCAATTCAAGTTTAGGTGAAATGATTCGCACTCATTCACTCACTCATTTCATTTCACCGAAACTTGAATTGTGGCTCTCTGGGATCAAAATTGATCGATCTTGTGAGCAGTACTCAAGCTTAACCATCTGCTTTTCTATCTTAGGAGGATAGAGCATGGTTGTAGTAGTTCGTGGCTTCGTAGTTCGGAAAATGTTATTTTTGGGGAAATGAGTCTGAACAACACTGGAAGGAGAGCAAATTTTACCCTATTTTCAATACAACAAATCTTTTCAAAACACTTATTGCATTATCTAAAATCATATGTTATATTGAAGGTTTGTCAGAAAATTCGGTACAAACACATACATTAGGCTTGGAGAACAAGCATCATGAATGATGCTAATTTCTTCTCAATAAGTCATCTATAAAAATGTACAGCATAAAAAAATAGTCTAGATAATTTGGGCCCTCAACAAACTCTCAACAAATTCTACAATATGTTAAATACATAAATTATTTTTATGTTTCCAATTATAATTTTTTATTCGTTTATGGAATAACGTCTCTTGGTTTAGGATAAGATAAGCTAGCAAAAATCGTTCAAGAATAATGTCATATTGCGTTCCAGATCTGCATTGGTTTTGGTATCTTGCGTAACATTTTCATATTTATAAAAAAAATATAAATGGGATTGTGACAATGCCTCACTCAATCTTATTTGTTATCATTTGACTGCAACACAAATAACTGGCTTCTATACATCTGACAGTGCCTGAATGATAAATGTTTCTACGCATGTCACTTTAAAAAGATAAATTTGTGTCTGAAATGATTGCGATACGTGTGATAAGAATGACAAATCAGAAATTTTGATACCGTCTCAATATTGATGACTAGTTCCGAAATAAAAGAAATGTGATAACGTGTTTACTTTAGTGGGATCATATCAATCGCAAACATTGTGGTTAAACATATTAAACGCTTTGATGGCAAGTATGCATTTACAAATCCATATGAATTAAAAACTTTTATTGTGGCTTTGAGAGCGATATAAATTAGACTTTTTGTCCTTCTATTTTTTTTAATATTTATATCGGGCTGATATAAAAAAGTATTTGATGTTTCGTTTCGCATTCTGTTAGCATCTGATTCTATACCGTTGTGCGATCCGGATTTTATAAAGACTGGTGATTTTCATATGGTATTGGATCGTCAAGAATTCGTAGAGGTGGCAGCAGAGCCAGTTAATGCGTGCGCCATCTTACCTGTTCTGTCCTCCAATATGTAATATAGATTAAAGGAACGCAAGTTGCAGAAATGAATGTATTTTGTGACACTGGTGCAAGAATTACAAAGATATCATATAACAAATCAAGCTGTCCCAAACTGGGGGACAGGATGTGCTAGACCAACGGCGTTTGTCCACATTTAGTTTGAATATGATACAAAATACATTAATACTTTCAAATTATGGTTATATTTGATCACGCTTGCGTGATTCAAACTATTTTGCCATATTCAAAATAATTTCTAATTGGACTCAAACTTAAGGTGATACGTCAACTTTTCAACGATTTTAAAACATCTCTATTTTTTATATGCATGTACATTTCAATAATGTTCTATTCTACATTACATTAGGTGCGAGAGTGCTTTCCTCTTTTATTTTTCTTGGCATCACGTCTTCACTGGGACAGAGCCTTCTTATCAACTTCCACAGTTATTAACTGAGAGCTTTCCTTGCCATTATTCATATACGAATTCGTGTGGCAAGTACGATGATACTCTATGCCCAGGGAAGTCAAGCAAATTTCCATTGCGAAAAGATCCTCGACCGTCCGGGAATCGAACCCAGACACCTTCAGCATGACTTTGCTTTGTAGCTGCGGTCTCTAACCACTCGGCTAAGGAAGGCTTTTTTGTGCTACATTTCGCTTTACTGAAACAAAAATTTTGAACCCTGGTAAAAAACCAAAGTAGCCCACATAAAAGTTTGGCTGTGAATTGCTGCATGGGGCGGTCGTGGGGGGTAAACATGGGCAAAATGGCTTAAGTCCTGATTTATATTTAAGTAACTTTCATGATTTGACTAGAAATGTTCTTCTAGGTATGAACATTTTCATGGGAAATGCATTTAATTGTGAATGCTGGAAAAATGTTTGACAAAAAAAATATGAAAATTGGTCCATTCTCATTTTTTTGAGGTGATTACATTGGGCAAAAACTAGGTTTGATTAGCGATAAGAATAAATCAAGATAATCGTCTTCACTCAAGTTTCCTACAGCAGATATATTTCAAACAGTGATTTAGCCTAATGTCACCTCCTAAATGTTGTACTTAATACGATTTCATATTTAACTTACTAAAAATGTGTTTCCATTTGGGAGTGATTCATATATCAAGTAAAATATTTGGCGGTAAGATGACTGATGGACGTATTTTCCAATGTTAAAAACTTTGTATGAACGCGGTTGAAGCTGTATCAGTAAATTCAAATTTAATAAAACATCAATGAATTAGTTAACCTGATAATGCTAAAAACGGCCAAAGTTTTCTTAACAATAACTTTTTTTAAAAATTGGAGAGTCTGGATCCTTCTTTTGGCGATATGCATTGGAGTAATCCCAGCAAACCAGAGATCATATAAGGATGTTAATTTCAAATTGTACAAATGTGCAGTTTTCGTTAGAATTAGATATGATGCAAAATTTAATTGATTGAAATCGTTAATGAAGTCCTCAATTTCATCTGACTTGAATTTGCATCTTTTAGAATTCCAATTTAATCTGTGGTGGTTCTGATGGTGACAAACCACGCGACGACTGGATGGTTAATGTTGTAAATTTAAACTGTCATTCCATCACGATTTGAACTTCACTTAGTGTGACTCTATTATAATGTTCAATGTGAGATTACATATGAGTTCATATGGTGTAGATATAAAATCATACAGGGGAAAACCGCAACATAAACCGAACATATCCAAAAAGTGGTATTCATAAACATAATGAGCTACAAGTTAAAAGAACATCACTGTTCAACAGAAATACAATGACATCTCTTGACATAAATATTTGCGTACAATGTCATCAGTTGTTGCTGATATTTGTTGGCTGGGATAATTTGTAACACATTTAATCGTCTGAGTCTCTATTATAAATAATTTAATTTTATTTCATTACATGTATTGTTTTCGCACTTATGAAGGATTAAATGTTCCCTTTGTATATTTAAATAATTAAAAGAAATGTTTCTTTCACCACTGGACTGTGAAGTGCGACTTGATAGGTGCGAAAATGAGAATAGAAGTGCGAGATTGCATCAAAACGTGTTTAAGGCTGTCCATTAATCAATTAGGTTTTTCTCACCCCTGATAAGATTTTTTGTATGAAAAAAAAAATATAAAATTGTATGGCGCGTAAGAAATTTCAAAGCCTTCTCTCCCCATAACCCCTTACGTAATTTATGGAGAGAGAGCATTAGCAGAGCACTTATTCTTTGATTTGTGAAAAATGAGTCCGCTTAGGACACTGACACGTGTTTGGTAAAACAATATTATCACAAAAAAATAGGCATCGCTAAATCTTTCACCATTCAGAAATATAGGTTTTTAGCTTTCATTTGACGTGTTCCCCGAAAAAATTCATCGAAGGATCCCGAACATTTTTTTAGTTTTTAATTTTTGTTCCTTTAGTACACTATTTTTATATGTGATCATGGTAAAAAGCAGTTCTTTTCTCTCAAGCTCGATGGTAGCCTAAATTTCGAATGAAAGTTGATAGAACAAATGTATAAGGTTATATGTTGTAATGGACAAAACTGTCCTATGTGATCTTGCGGATTTAATAAGCCATAGGACACTTATTCGTACAGTGGAAGTACACAGTCAGTTGAGTTCGGCTAATTATCATTTTTTACCAAGATCCGCACAGCCGAGCTGTTAGCAAATGAATTTCAATTTATATATCAACAAAATATCAAGATTATTTAAAGCAGCACCTTTGAATGCCGTAAAACGTCACTTTTGATGAGATGTCAGCGAACGACCTTTGACCAAGATTTGTACATGGAGATGCATCGGCTTTCGGATTTAAATGCGTATTTGATTCTAGCGTATAACTGTATCTTTTCATGATTAGAATACATGAAATTTCTTCTACTTCTTTCTGGAATTACACCCCTATTGTGACAAAGCCAGCATCGGATACTTACTAACTGAGAATTTGCTTCGTCAATCATTCATTAATGTGTTTGTATATTGTATGTAAGAAAAATATTCTCGACCGGTGAGATCGAACCAACCATCCTGAAAAAAATACGTAATTCAAAACAATTTTATAACATATTTCAGTGTTGAATTCCGAAAGCGATTGTACAAAATATAGCTCTTGTAAACCATTCTTACATATAAAACTTGCTGCTGTGTTAATATTTTCATCTTTTTCACAATTAATTTGATATACGTAAAGGCTTGATTTACTAATTTGGTACTGCAAAAATCAGTGATAGTAGATAATTCCTTCAATCTGTTGAAAACTGTGTTTTTTATTGTTTTGTATAATGGTTGATGTGCTAGTATATGATATCACGGGGCAAGTGGAACATATAAGAAAGTATTTTAGATAAATTTCCCAGTAAAATTTATAATCCCAAATATAATATTTTTAATATACAATGGATCAATCACTTTGTGATAGCATATTAGCTGATGGGCGCACGAACGGGAAGCTATTTTTCCGAGATATTGAAACTCTTGGAAGGAAGTCTTAAAAATCTACTTAAAGTTTCAGTAACCCTACTCAATGGGGCAAGTGGAACACATGAAATTTAACTTGTTAACTCCTAATACTTATCATTATCATTAATCACATAATTGACCATATTTTTAATCTGCTTACCTTTATTTTTTATTTCTGCAGTAATTGTGAAGATTGTGTTATTGCCTGTTTATGCTTGCAAAAAAAAACACTTTCAAGCAAATGGGTCAAGAAATTTATTACAGAGAGCCCTCTTTGAAATGACATATCTCCTTAACTGCGTACTATGATCAGAAAAATGTGATTTTTTTGAAAAAAGTGATTGTACATTTCTGGGAAGAAATTTTCCACTCATGGGGATAGGCAATTCCTTTTCTTGTCAGTAGCAAGCCAGCCTTAACGGTGGAATTATTTTTAAAGTTTGATTGAATATAAAATATCTTCCACTATATTCTTGTTAAATTTTAAAATTCTATGTTTGAAACATCAAAATAATTTCAATACTATTAGAAAAGTCCTCGGATTGTCACTTGCTCCGGGTGCCTCAATAATATATTCAAAGAGGATTTTTGAAGTTTTTTGCTAAGGCTTGAAGTATAGTGCGTTTAAGCATATTTCGTTTCCATTCGTAGGCTGCTGCAATGTTGATCGATTATACTTGATTACACGATAATTTTGATTTTTCTGATAGTTATGTATTAAGTATGGAGGACTTAAAAATTTGCGCCAAATGATCCACTTACCCCACCATGGAATATGTTTGTATAATCTGTCTAGAATAATTTATATAGTCAAATAAAGTTCGATAATATGCTTTTAATTGGAGAATTAGTAAATTTTGCTATTTTGCAACTCAGCTTAGAAAAACCACGAAAAGTTTCGTGTGAGTTTTGAAATTATTTTTTTTTTATACCAGAAAGGTTAAAGAAACTTTAAGGTGGATGAATTCAAATTCTCTATGGTCAATTTGACAAATTTAAGCTGGGAATGAAAAAAATTAAAGGCAAACAACATTTGCGGATATAAAAATTTATTAAAATTCTCGTAAGCAATCTGCCAATAAATGATAATGATACTTGATCCACTTACCCCACCCCATTAAAAAGTAGTGGTTAGTGTACCATGTTCAATATATCTGTATTTATTTATAAAAATCACATATATTTCATTGTGATTCATTCAATCAGAACTGAAATGCTCACCATGTGTCGAAAAAACTAATAGTATTCGATTTTAGACAGAGATACAATGAATTTTTGATTGATGGAAAACCAATTTTGAAATTAATTAAATTTTGCAGCTATCAAGTTTGCTTGTGTTAGTGTACGTGTAGTACCAGTTTTGCAATAGTATCAGTGTAGACGTAAAAATATAACCTAAAACGAAACAATGGTGCGAAAACATTCAACATATTCAAGTATTATTATGCTTAATATTGACGAATGATCCGCTTACCCCACTGTACCTTATATATATTTATTTTATGAACTTTGATTTGAAATTTAAACTTCCATCGAGCTAAAGACCAATAAAACTGTCTTTCACAATGATTACATTAAAAAATAATGTATTCTAAAGAACAAAAATTGAAAATAAAAAAAAAATTTCGGGATTCTTTGGTTGATTTTTTTGGGGAACACGTCAAATGCAAGCTTAAAACCTATATTGTCGAATAGTGAAAGAATTAGCGATGCCTATTTTTTGTGATAAACCTTTCCCATATACACGCCGTGATAGTGTTTCCACGTTTGTAAAACTTCTGCGATAGATGAGTTGTGCAAAACATGCAAACATTTTACTTATTTAAATCTAAACAATATTTTGATATTGTTATACTTCTTTTTCTTCTTTCAGGCATAACGTTCCCAATAAGACAGAACCTGCTTCTTAGCTTGTGAACTTCCACAGTTATTTTTACTAAGAGCTTTCTTTGCCAATTAACCATTTTTGTATGTTGTGTATCGTGAGGCAGACACAAACCTACTCTAGTCCTGGGAAGTCGAGAAAAGATCCGACCCTGAAAGGATTCACGACTGGTGGAATTCGAACCCATGAACTTCAGCGTGATCTTGCTGAATACCTGTGCGTTTATCGCTATCGCTACTGCCCCATACACAGATCTCTGTTGAATTTTATTTGAGCTGAAACAAACATTCTGCTTCTGGTATACCAGCATTGCCTTTCTTATGTAGATGAAATATTGCACATATGTATAATAAAACTGTTCAAATCAAAAGTATTAAAGTTATTTACCAAAGTAAACCATTTCAAAACTACTGAGTGGTTTGTACATACAATATGAATTAAACATGTAAAATTGACTTTTTTTAACGAGCTCATCAAATAGCCGAGATAAAGCAGATTTTTTCAGCATGGTACCTTAAATTTCAGAAGTATAGAAAGATTTAAACAACATTTTGGTATAATTCAACATCAATTCGCATGGTATTTATGTTATTTATTTTGCATCACCTTTAACTAATTGATTCAATTAATAATCATTGTCGTCTTTTGGACCAACAATATTATGAATAGCGAAACACAGCATTGTACGATATGAAATATTTGTATAGATCCACAACAATGAAAACAAATAAACCATTTTCAAAATAATTTTATAAAGTAGACTACAAGTTCCGTAAATATTTTTGTGTTTCGGTATTATCAGGAAAGAACGATTCTCATTGGCTCGTCAGGCTCCACCCATAATGTATGCCTGAATAGCAATAATACTAGAGTAGAAAAGCAATACCGGTCAGAGGATTTGTTTTTAAAAACGCCGTGAGAATGAGAGAAATGGAAGCAGAGACTAAAGATGCGATGCGCAAGTGAGACAACTATACACTACCATTTTCATAGCCTTTTTGTATGATACCTACTTCAATGCGCCTGTGTTTGGTGTATCTGATTCAGTATCAAACGGTTTGTTCATATAGAGACAACTTCGCGTGCTTCCGTCGCAACTTTGCTCAGAAGATTGATGTACGTTTTAAAAGTAAAGAGTTATTATTGAAGATCATATCGTGAGAAGTGAAAGAAAAATGCAAATATCTGTTTCATATGTTCACAAATAAACATATGAAGATGATAATTTTCTAAAAAGTGAAGCGTGATAGCATATTAAGTGTACTTTGTGGCTCAATATGATTGATGTGAGCGTGTATGGAAGCCATGCAATGCACGCAAGTGGTTTTCAGGGCAGCGATCTAGGATCAGATGGATATCCTTATTTACCGTCGAATAATCACCATCACCATTACTATCACCAGCGACAGACAACATCAAGTGTTAACTGCAGTAATCCACCAGAAGCAACACCTTTCACTTCTCAATCGGTTAATAATTCAAATAGTGCAGTAATCAATTGTTCAACAAACTCAGTTCCACAGCAATATTCACATTCGCATCTATATAGTCCGTCGGCTATAGAATATGGAATTACAACTTCGAACTCTCCATCCGATCTTTACTTTGATAGTGATGCCCAAAACATGATTTATAATAATAGCCAGGTCACAACTGGACCGTTCCCTCAGACAAGAATTATAAGTGCTGATAATGGTATGAGCTATACCAATTTGGATTATATGTATAGTCAACAAGACTGTGGAGAAAACTTGGCGGTTCAGGAAAACAAGTTGCATCTACACCGATATGGTTCATTCAGTGGTATGTCAGCATTAAGTGAAAATTCTAGTGATCACCAATTGCACCATCCAATACCAAATGCTTCCTGGACACACAATTTGTATTCTGAAAATAGTATACAGCATTCGCAACAAAACTGTCCTTCAGGATATCCCACTAGTGCAAGTCTTGATTCACAAGGTCTGGAAATAGAGGCTAAAATTAGCACCGTCGGTAACAGTAGTGTAACAGCGCACTCAGGCGAAAATAGTCATGCAATACTGTCTACAAGGCATGATTCGCTTCAACAGCAAGCTCAACAAAATGCACCAACTTACAAATGGATGCAAGTCAAAAGAAATGTGCCAAAACCCCAAAGTAAGTAATAATATTAAATCATAGTTTCGAATACACGGATAAATAATATTGTACTAATAGTACGCTATTTCAACATATATATCGAACCATTCATTTAGTCATGTACAGAAATAGAAGTTCAATGTTTCGTTATTGGTGATAGCAGTATGTCTAAGGTATGAAAATGGTCAGAACCAAATTTATTATATCTCAGAAAATGTTGTGGATATTGATGCAAAATATGAATGATGTGCTCTTTTGTAAGTGTCAAACAATACAAACCATATTTAGAAGGGCAGCTCTCGAACCATACAGACCATAATAAATCGCTGCCCGACCAGAGGTGAATTATTGAGTTTGCTATTGGTTTGACATCTTTCTTACTGACGAAAAGTATGTATTATAAGTTATATCTTCATAATAAGATGCTACGGAGATGAACCAACTATTGGACTGAAATTCTACTTAATACTTATGATAATAATAACGTTCTCAATGCATGAAAGGCGCTTCTCAATCTTGTATTGCAGAGCTTATAAAGGCTTAGGTTTAAGTGAAAATTGAGTTAAATTTTTGTGTAAATTTTACTACTTGAAAAACGATTATTTGCATGATTATGAATAACCTTACTATCCATACCAAGTGAGTTCAGTAAAGAATTATAGTTTAAATTTTTATAGATAGCCGTAGCGGTAAACGCGCAGCTATTCAGCAAGACCATGCTGAGGGTCGTGGGTTCGAATCCCGCTGGTCGAGGATCTTTTCGAAAAGGAAATTTTCTCGATTCCCAGGGCATACATTATCTTCGTACCTGGCACACGATATACACATGCAAAAATGGTCAATCGGCAAAGAAAGCTCTCAGTTAATAACTGCGGAAGTGCTCATAAGAACACTAATCTGAGAAGCAGGCTTTGTCCCAGTTGGGACGTAATGTCAGAAAGAAGAACATTTTACCTACGTGAACTATAAATCTATATAGTATGCCGATCAATTATACTATTATTATACTATGTTTAAGCATATTTTCCGTCCGTAGGAAATAAAATGTCATCCATATTTCAAGAAGCGTTGATTCGAAATTGACATGCATTGAAAACCGTGCCACAGTTATAAATCAATGATAAGACGACTCTGAAAGAAACGCCAGAACGTATGCTTTCACTTACTTGTTTACTTCGTTTACTTCGCAGATAAATTACTGTTGTAATGCTCTGATCCATAATATGAGTCGATTTGATCCATAATAAGGATCCTCTTCTCCCAATGGTCAACATCTGTGGGATGGACAACGGAAAGTTCTCTAGAAATCGACACTTTTTTTGTAAATAACCGCGAATATTGAAGTCTATTCTCGAAAACAACTATATTCTTCACTGTAAGGAAGGTAATGTTGTTTTGTACAGCGCCACAATGATGTTTTGTCATATTTTCTTCCGGAAAATGGCGTTTAGTTGATTCATAACGGTGGGTGACTGTATGTTCAATGTATCATAATAATTGCAGTGAAAAATGAGTAATTCCTTAGGAAACTGCCCACCTTAATTTAATTTATAAAAAAAAACAAAAAGTGAATGACTTGTAAGAATTTGGCTTTCATGTTCGGCTCTAGAGAATCCATGAATATAGTGAGTAACGAAATGTAAAACATAAGTGAACAGTCTTTACCCATGTTACCAAAACATTCAAATACATTATGAAACATGCTTAAGATATTCGGAAAACAAAACATAAAACAAATTAACGAGCTTTGGGTTCTATAACCCTTTTAAATTATAAACATTTTCATTTTTGAATCAAAATATTGGAAAATATTAAATTATCTGATGAATGGTACCCCGGATTACGGTATTTACATTACTTGTACTTTCACCTTTTCACACACAGACTATCTGTAAAAACATAAATTTCCGATGATTTAAATAAATATGCGCACAGGCGATGTGAATTTCGTTACTCTGGTGGGTTGGTACATCGTCCATAAAACGCATATTTTCTTATTATTTGAGCAGTAGAATAATGTGCCGGTGCCTTGCGTTTTAGCTCTATTACTCAAAAACGTGTGTAGCAATAATGGAGCAAATGAGAAAACAGCAATATTATGACGATAATATCATGCCATTTGTGATTTTACCGTATCAGTGGATAAATTTCAACCCCTGTAATCATTTAAATATACGACAATCACGATTAATTTAGAATTTTCCTACAATATTGTATAGCATTTAATTTTTGTGATTAGTAAAAGAAAAGGGAGAAGTATTATTATACCTGCACTTACGATTCATTACCAATTGGGAGTCCTTGGAAGCCCAATTTTGAAACCAACATTGAAATTGGAAACAATATTCATTGTATATGTACATCTCTTGTCCAAGTTTTAGACAATTCTGCTGAAAAATGTCAAGTTGATTCGTAGGTATCAGGTATCAGAAGGCAATCATGAATAATAATTCGACAATTCCAACTAAAATCATCTAATTTGAGGTAGACGTACTTTTCAGCACTTTTGAAGTAATAATGCTTTGTAAGCTATGTCTATGTAAGAGATGTCTTGGAGCGCATTGTCTAGCACCAGATCAGAAACTTTTGAATATCCACCAACATATTTTTTATTAGTTCGATACCAGCAAAAATCACTAAACTACATTCAAATTCAAACAATTGTTATCCATCTATATAGGATATGAGCATTGATTTTGGCTATATCACTAGTCAATTTACGTATCAATCGTGGGGACGCACCTGGTGTAGTGGTTAGAACACACGCCTCTCACGCCGAGGAACTGGCATCGAATCCCATCCCCGAGAAAGACGCTTATGACGTAAAATATATAATTACTACTTTTTAATTGTTTGTAATAATAATTAGAGCACCAGTACTTACACATTGAAGATGCTACTGATCTTGAGCAGCTTTTGTTGGTTCCCTGTGTAAGTACAGCTGTTGTTACAATAACGGAGTTACAACTGTGAGCGGTCAATCATGCTCATGCCCATGCTCAATACCGTTCGAAACAATATTATCGTTTTCTATAAAATTATAAAGGTAATTATTGTTACTGGTAAGTGATTTTATAAACAACATTGTAGGATGGATGAGAGCATACAACATTTAAATAAACAGGTGAAAGGTACAGTTGTTATTTTCAAATATTAATTACGGTCTACAAGTAAAGTTGGTTTATATCTCTACTGTTAAAGTTTTATGCTTCCGAATTTGCTGAAAAAATTTCGTACTATTTCGCGGTATCGTATTTTTTACGAATAAATTTCACTAGGCACCGTCTATAACTTACGTATTCGGTGGCTTCTATATCTGCACCAAGGTTGTGCAAGTGGAATTTCAAAAGCCGAGTTTATTTCTTCTTCTTCTTGAGAAAACATCCTCACTGGGTGAAAAGAATATTTATATTACTATCGTTTTGATATTCCATATTACATTTATTGGCATTCTGACCAAAGAAAAACTATAACTGTAGACGATTTATCGCAGAGCTATACTTAGTGTTTGCAGACTGCAATTACATTCTATACGAATGGACAATCGAAAGCTTACTCATATCTCTAAAACATCAATAAACTGTGTATGTATATGGTGGAAATATGAATTTCCCTGCTGAAATGCATTTTTTTATTCAGGTACGTAAAATGTTTTGTCTAAGATAATTAATCAGATTTTGAAACGGAACATGCCTGTACTTAGATTCAACTTTTTTTACCAATTTTATCAAACAGGCCACGACGCAGTATATCGTGAAAACAAATTTGAATGAATGTCCAAAAAGTGCTTTGTTTTCATTTTCAAGTGCTTTGTTTCTTGTGAAAAATTCCAATTTTATGTAGATACTCAAAAATCAACCATTTTTACTATTCTTCAAACTTTACAAGATGTGGTAGCTCATGAACAGTATGTATTTTGTCTTAAAATGTTTGAAACGATTTATACACGATTGGTACATTTAAATTAAACTACAGTGTCTAACCCTACGAAATCGTTCTTGTAGCAGAAACTTCTCAAACAAAAAAGTTAAAACTCTGGCACTCACAGAACTACACGTTGAAGTGTTGGTACTAATTAACAGACGGGTAGAAAGCAAGGCATACATTAATATTAGATTTTTATCGCTGAGCATAATTATAATACTCCTACGTCACCTAACATGCAAACCCCTAGTTCATGACTCCGTCGGACTGTGCTGTCCAGCCACCCCATTGTTTGAATAATATTTGTTGGTGCTACACAGGATCAATAAAATAATTAGTGGTGGGGTGCTGTATTTTAATAAGCTTGAAAAAATTCAGGCTAGCCTTGAAACAAACCGTAAGTAGGCTGATGCCAACCTGCTTATAAGTGGAGTGTCATTCACCTTTATCGATATTGCCGACTTGAAAATACGTTCATTGTATTGTGAAATCTTTGTAAATTACTAGTTCAGCATTATTGAAGTCAGCTAATTATTACATTTATGGCACAAATGAACTGTCATTTTAATTTACTCAACGTATAGCTAGACTATCGTTCTTCGTAATTTAACCTTAAGTTGCAACATTAATCTATACCTGATATATGTACTAATAAGGTGTTTTTTTTAATTCTATGAAAAAATCTACGATAATGTTATTTAATAAAACGGTTCATCAATCGACGGCATTGATCAAACGTTTAGTCCATACATTAACATGATTTACCTTTTCTAGTTTGTTTGAAAGCGAAGAACTAATTTTAGGAGTTACTTGAAAGTTTAATTTCAATTCATAACACTTCATGTTGTAACACTTTCGTATTTTTTCTGTTTAATGCTATTTTTTCTGGATATTTGGAAGTTGGTACGCTTTCTCAAGCCATTTTCCCCAATCTGATGACGGTTTAGTTCACATCGCATCACGAAAGAGGTTAACAAAGACAGATAGGCGTGCATAAATTTAGGACATTCATGGAAATATCAAATTTTTGTCATGTTGTTACCAGGCATTAGTAGTCATTAGTGTTACCAGTCATTTAGTCGGATTTTGCTAAGAAGTTTGGGGTTGATTACCACTTTAGTCCAGAGCTTGCTTCTCAGCTTAGTGTTCTTATGAGCAGTTCCACAGTCATTAACAGAGAGCTATCTTTGCCGATTGACATTTTTCGCATTTTTGCGTGTGGCAGGTACGAAGCTACTTTTATGCCCTGAAAAATCGAGATTTTCTTTTACGTGAAGATCCTACTACTACTTTTACGAGAAGATATAACTCTTTTAGAATGATGAAATATCAAGATGCAAACGTTATATTGAAGTAGAAATTATGAAAGCCCTTGGCGATGATGGATTTTTTTACATCCCCGTCAAGAAACTTATAGAGAGTAGCATTCTTGGTTGATGTATTTAACAAATGTTTTCAGTTAGCATATTTTCCTGACAAATGGAAAAATGCCAAGGCTATACCAATTTTAAAACCGAACAAAAATCCTGCAGAAGCTTCTAGCTATCATCCAATCAGTTTGCTTTCCTCCATCAGTAAACCATTTGAAAAGGAAAATTCATTTTTTTTGCCAGTAATGAACAGTTCGGATTCCGACATGGACATTCGACCACTCATCAACTTTTACGTATAACAAATTTGATACGTTCCAACAAATCTGAAGGCTATTCTACTCGTTTTTCTCCTCTAGACAAAGAAAAAAGCATTTGACAGTGTTTGGCATGAAGGTTTGGTTGTAGAATTAAAAAATAATTATTTAATAATCACTTCCAATTCGCATTTGACGTTTCACACAACCGCCATCTGCAGGTCTTGTTGCACGAAACAGTATTTCATGCAACATGCTCACCAGATGATGATGGTGTGAACTGGGCGATGGATTTTGAATAAAATTTGTTCTAAGTGTTACACCTGCTTGTCTGTGCTAATATTATACGCATCTGACTAATCTGAGTTACCTCAGGGATGTAAAAATCTGTGTTTGCGAGACCTGTGTAATGTCTCTCCGCCAAAGGACGAAGCCAGATGACACAGTAGTACATACACTCGTCCCACAATTATGAATCAATTAAGGCTTTGCGAAAATTCAAACAAATATAGTAAGCTAAATAAACAACATATTTCAATGCATTCAACAACAAATGGTAAAGTTGGGCATATACTTACAGTTCATGCACATTGTACTCATTGGAATAGCTGATAATACTGAAAAATTTCACTTATTTGCACATCGTCTGAAACCACATTTTATGAATCGGCAAAAAATCTGTCCACAAATATGAATCAATATGACCACAATTTATGAATCAGATGATTATTTTTATTTATTTTACAATATATGTTGAATAGTCCATATGTGTATAAGAACACTCTCCTCGGACATCATAAGGGATATGCAGCAGAAAACCGAAACCAGTTCCGAGAACTCAGGAAATGAATGATGATGACTTGATTCGAAATTGTACCATTTGGCAACTGAAATTCTATTTTGCTAATCTTAGTCTTATCCTACAGAACTGATTTTTTCGTCTTTGGTCAAGTTGATCAGTATTTCAAGCGTTTTTTGTTTTTCATTTTTTATTATGCTGCTGAGCAGTCAAAATGAACCTATATTTCTAGACTGGTATACTCCTTAAGTCTGTTTCTTCAGCCGTGATCCAACAGTGTAGCCTGGAAGTTAATCCATATAAACGTAGGGCGATTAGGGGCAGAATGGACACATTAACAAATGCATAAAATTACAATATTCTTCAGTTACCCTCAGCTGGTTACCAAGTTCGTAACTAGTACGTTGCATTCATTAATGGTGAACAAAATCACACCAAATGTCAGATAAACGACATAGAAAATTGTGTCAAAAGCAAGGTTTGTAAAAAGGTATCGGGGCAATGTGGAGCTTAGAGAAAAATATGTTATAAATTAGTGGCTAACGTTATGACATACAGACGAGCTCCACCTCTATTACATTAGCATTAAAAATGGTCTAGGTTAGTTACATTTCTCAAAAAATAGATTCTTTCACCACCTTGCTTATAAACCAATTAGAAACTGAGAAAAAAAAACGAATTGGAGAGGACAAATGAAACCGAACATAATGTTTCATACCGATATCAATATGAATCAGGAGGGATGCAGATCGGTGCACCTGGAAGAGCCCAATAGCCGTAGCAATTCATCATGACCATGCTGAGGGTCGTGCGTTTGAATTCCGCTGGTCTAGGATGTTTTCGAGTTGGAAAAAATACAATTTTTGATCAATGATCAATTAGAAAATAATGCTGTCAGTTAATAACTGTGGAAGAACTTAGTTGATAATCATTTGATAAGCTGGCTTTTTGCCAGTTGGGACGTAACACCAGAAAAAAAAATAAGAAAAAGGAGGCGCATATCAAGAACGCCATAAATTCTTCAGAAATCCTTTCCAATGACACTGTTTCTGTTTCGTTCCTCCCAGACTTGACTACAACAATTTATTCACCTTTACGGAATTCTACGACTTTGTCTGATATTCGTGATTTATGAACGGCCCCAAAACCATGTCATGCACTTTTCGAACTTCCATCACAAAAACAAGATTTTGAAAATTGATTATTAAAGGGTATAACATTTAAAATTCATCAAGTTCTAGCAGTTTGAACGCCGATTCAAAAATTGTGACAGGCGTGGTTATTTCCCACATGTTATAAAGTATTTCACGCAAAAATTTCAGACAAATCTCTCATATTTTATATTTTTATCGTATAACCATGTTTATTTAATCTGTAAATGTTGTTTGTTCTCCTTCTAATATCTTTGTATTAACCTTTTAAAACGTCGCTTCTAAATAGCCGTCTTCAGGCGTGCTTCTCACGAAATTGACTAAAAATACATCCTCATTAGCAACAAACATAATTCATTGATTTATTTGATTAATACCGAAATCCAGAGAATTTTACCGCCATTAGAAGCATTAAAATGGTTAGACACATTGTGTAGCTTATCACCAAAAATGTTTCTGTGATGTTTTGTAACAAATTTCATTATAATTTTGTCTATTGAAATCAGCTGATTCATAAATTTTAAGTGATTCAACTGTGTACGGTTACTGTAGAATGTAAAAAGTTTGGAGATTTTTTTTTCTTACTTGCAAAAATGGAAGATATTAGAATACTTCCAAAACTCAATATTCCCACATACACCAAAAACTCTCTTATTGATACCTTCAAGTAGACATGTTGTCACGATGAGAGAAGTTCCATTAAATTGGCCAGATGAAGCTAAGTATCTAGGGCTCATGCTCTAGCATGTTCTCTCATTGTGACAACATGTCTACTTGAAAATTGAATTTTCAAAAATCACATTGGAGGCATCCAAGCCAAATGTAGTAGATACGTAGAATGTATGTATCAAATTGTAAACAGAAAATCAAAGCTTTGTCTTAAGAACAAGCATTTGTAACAACATGGACATAGCTATAGCCGTTGTAAAACCAGTAAAAAAGCTCTGCAGAAGATTGAAAATAAAATTTTGAAAATGGTTCTGAACTTTTTTTTATTGAGGCTTCTTTCCTGGTTACATAGAATATCCAAGGTTGAAAAATTGAATAAAATTACAACTAAAATTATTAATAATTTTAGACACAAATCTATTGTCACGATATATGCGTTATATATTTAGGTTAGGTTAATTGAAAAAAAAAAGTAGGTTTGGATGATAGTGCTGCCTAACACAGAACATCTAGTTATAAGTAATGAATGTATTTTTTGAAAATATATTAATATAGATATTTAAAAACGCTACGTTGGGGGAGGGTGCGTCAAAAATTGTCTAAAAAATGCTGCACTGAAAATTTTATCGTCACCGCCATCGATTGCTTTCTTGGATGTGCGTTCTTGAAAATTTGTGAAGGGACTTCAATGCTTTATGACGAGATAGAGAATTTTATTCTTTCCACTACGGCATATCCGGTCACCCGACCAGAATTACAGCAAACGAACGCAGCCCATTAAATGACAAATATTTGTTATCCAAATAACATTAACACTGAAAGCTGATTGCATAACGTCAAGAGATCGGTTCTACGTCATTCAATACTTTTTGGAAAAAGCGGTCAAACTCACAGCGCAACGACATCGGAAGAAGAACGGAGATAAAATAACCATCTATGCGGTATCATCGAAACATATCTGATTTCAAGATGTGCGTACACATACCTATGATACAGCGTATTTTGTGAATGGTTTACACTCGAGCGATTTAGGATGGATTAAATTCCTACATAAATGCAACCAATATACAATTGGGATTTTTGCGAAATCCACCTCATTGGTTTTGTGGACAATAATATCCCTCCATTTACATTTTGAGTTGAAGCAAACGTTTTCACTTAAAGTTAATTTCAATTCCAGAGCATCATGTTGATTAATTATAATTGCTTAAAGTTCAATTTTGTCCATTTGATGGGCGGGTCGGAGTCACTGAACTTCACATCATAACTACTTCATATTATGTTAAATTTATGAGAATTGTTTCAATTTTTGTCATAATTTTGCGATCATTGTTGCATAATTGAGCGAAGATTGTTAACCAGTCAATTATCACTCCGTAACAAGCTGACGGCACGTAATATTTTAATATATTTGGAGTAACAAAGTTATGAAAATACTTTTTTGTTCTTATTAACGTTCAAGAAAATGTCATCGTAATCATCGTCATCATCGAAACTTGAAGAGCAGTTTTTTGTTCAAAACTGAAAATTATTCGATGAAAATGTGTTCGCTGTGTTTCGGTTGCAGAATAGAATACAGTGAACACATTTTCGTGTAATTTTTTTTTATTTTGAACGCAAAACTGTTTTTGAAAACTCCGAAATCAATGATGGATCCTGTTCTCTTAATGAGATGTCCTTTCTATAATTTTGAATTTAAATAACAAAACTGTAGAAGTTGTTCGTTGTGTACTTAACGAATAACATCATCAATAACCACATAGAGTGAAAATTTCCTTATAAGAAAATAAATTTGTGTTTGCTCTTCAAGTAGCCATAAGTAAGCAAGTTTCTCGATTATCACAGATGTTAGGGTGCAATTTCCTCGGAGAAGAATTAAACCTCTCGACAGCAGCTTATTGTATTGTATTCAAGACTGCAACGTTTTTAATTTTTATTTAAATCATTCACATTAGCTTTTTGTAACTTACTTTATAGCATCACGACACGTGACTCTCCCAACCACATTTTACGTGCGTTATGAAAAAGAATTATTTTATTGTTATTATTACTTATTAAGGAGGTTTTAACTACAAAGTCATTCGCCTCCAGATGAAAAAGAATAAATTCACCGAACTTGATTAAAGGCCTTCTCTTTTTTTTCTTCTTCTTCTTGGCATTAACGTCATCACTTGGACAGAGCCTGCTTCTCAGCTTAGTGTTCTTATGAGCACTTCCACAGTTATTAACTGAGAGCTTTCTTTACCAAAGTTGCCATTTCCGCATTGGTATATCGTGTGGCAGGTACGATGATACTCTATGCCCAGGGATGTCATGGAAATTTATATTACGAAAAGATCCTGGACCGACCGGGAATCGAACCCTGATGCCCTTAGCATGGCTTAGTTTTATAGCCGCGGACTCTAACCCCATTAATAGAGCTTTTGTGCTAGTGTCTGCCTATATGACAATCTTATAGGCAGAATATATCAAACTGTCAGCATGTATGCATTGGAGTGTTTGGGACTCACTACACACTGAAAGGAATATAGTTATATTTTCTACATCAGAAAAACAGAGCGTGCTAAATATTCAAAAATAGTTTACTCGAAATTTTAAAGGCTATTAAAAATCATGGAACTTTTCCTAAAGAGGCTAATAATTCAATATGATGGTGAATACTTTGAACAGCCTATTTAAAGCAAAACATGGATTGAAAACATCCATGGAATTCGTGTAGAATGTCGATGCCAAACTAATTGCAAATACAAAAACAAACAAATAATTGCAAATATAAAAAATGATATCCCATGATGTAAGAAGTAATTTTGATAGTGTTGTAATTATCATGTTGTCGATTGATTTGAACAAACATGACCTTAGCTTATGATTTTTTTACTCACTAGCCCACGGTACCTATACTGTACTAGAGTGGTTCATAAAATCGTTTTTGCTCCACACCGCTCATTCGATTCTTGATCAAATTCTGAGTGTCCTCCCAAAATTTGAGCTCATTCGGATGAAAACTGAGACTGCACAAGCCCTTTAAAGTTTATATGGAAATCACTATGGGAAAAGCAAGCAATTCATTCAATCGGTTATAGTGTTTGCCTATGTGCTCTTGGCGATTAGAGCTACGTTGATACTGTGAGATACATTCATCAGCTACAACTTTGCCGAAGACCGTTTATTATACTTCTTGACCGACCGGGAATCGAACCCAGACACCTTCAATATGGTTTTGCTTTGTAGCCGCGGACTCTAACCACTCGACTAAGGTTCAATCTAGTGCTACGTTTTAAAGGTATAATACTAACCACTCTACCGGCAACTTCATTTTTTACCACAAGAAAAAAAAATCAAGTCGTGGTAACTTTCTCGGTATTTTTGCACCATTTTTTCACAAGTTCTCAAAAAACTCTTCTAGTTTTAGAATCTGTGTCAATATTTATCATTGGTCATCTGGATCCAGAAATATTCCGAAATTCCTTGGGGACCGACGCGTAACCATAACTCACGTTTATATCTTAGCCTGCAGATTCGTATTCGGATATTCACTCTTCGGAACACAACATTAATGAGGGTATGTTGTGATAAAATGAAGCAATTTGGTCCAGGGTAATCAGTATTTATGTTGCAGTATTTATGTTGTTGTCGTAATTTTCAGATATCTCTAAGAATACATAACCAATTTGTATGATTTTTTTCAGAAGGGCTCCATATTACATGTTATTGTATAGCTCACATTTTATTTTTTCGAAAAGTTGACGTAAAACAAAATAACCGCCTAAGACATATTATATGGAAAATGGTGGTCCCCCGAAGAACATTGGAATATCTTCAATACCAGATCACCAATCATCAATATCGATACGGATTCTTAAACAAGAGGAGTTTTTTGTGAACTTGTGAAAAAACCGAGAAACAAACAAATTTATCGCGATTTCCATTTTTTTTTCTTGCGGTAAAAAACAAAGCTACCGGTAGAGGGGTTAAGATATAACTTGCCCTACAAACTATGAATGAAATACTTTTAATTTATTTGCATGCTAGTCTAGTGTCCTTCAAAGGGCAAATCGTCCACTGTGTGCTATGAATATGGCTTGACAGTTGGAATGAAAGAAGTTCACATTCAGTCATATTTTGGACTTCATTAAATCAAGATCTGTTGTCGCAACTACTACACACTGGAAGCATTAATGCAGCATATTCATAATTCTCACCCTTAATTAGCCTCAGCCTTGAGACTGAAGGAGAGCACTACTTAATTTATAACTTCGTAGTACTTTGATTGTATTGTTTATGTTTATATCTGTGAACAGCTGATCTAATATTTTGTGAGATCCACACAGTATTGTCAGGATTTCAGTTGCGTGATCCGAAGAAAACCAACTGCAAACTTTTGCCTCGTGAGAACTTTTTCGCCAAATTACTTTACCGTTTCAGTTTTTCCGCTGCTGTTTTTTTTTTTTGTGCTGACATTGCAAAAAACTTGATCCTGCCTAGTTTTGGTAGTGGTTACGGTTAGGATAGCTCTGATCAAACTTCAGCACAAAAGAACATAAAAGATTGACCTTTGCAGACTCATAAAAAATGGTAGAACCCAAGTGACGCAAGTTCAAGAACCTTAATTTCGTAAGGGAAACTTCTATCTAGGTAACCTTGTGGACCCTGTTTTTGCTACTTTAAACAAGTAAACAATAAATAGGAAACTCGCATGCCATGCCTCGTACATGCGTGCTTGTTAATAAAGCAGTCGTTGTTACACGCATTTTTTGAGTTTTACCAAAAAATTTAAAATTTGTGCTGTCACAATTATTGTTTCTGTTGGTGATTTTAATAGGAAATAGGTATATTGTTCGGTTTAATTACTATATGATGAACCATCCCGGATGATTTTAAACGAGTTGTCGTACACTGTGTAACAAACGGCCTTCTGCTGACTGTGAGCTGTAGTGCCAATGCTCATAACATCATCTGGGCTAGCTCAGATAATGATTTAAGAGGCTCCAGTCTTATGTAATACTTAAGTAGTACAGGTCCTGAATTACTTAATATGAGTAATCACCCATCCTTCATGGTATCTGTTAGAGAAGAAGTGTTAGACATAACGCTATGCTCGAGCCGAATCAGTCACGAGTTGACGAATTGGCATGTATCTGATGAGGAATCATTACCTGATCATCGCTACATCTTCTTTGAACGTTCTAACTTCGCAGACTTTGCGTTTTAGAAATCCCAACAACTAAACGCAAGGAATCAACAAACTGGGAACTCTATATTGAATTGATTGATATCAAATTTTGTTGCAACCTTGTAAACTTTTTTCATTTTATTCATATTTTAAACGAATATCATGTGGCGAAATAACAAAATGCAACCGGTGGCCCGCTATAGATACCGGGTTGTATTCTTTGGCAAAGAAAGATCTCGAATAATACCTGTGAAAGTTCTTATAAAACATTAAGGTGAAACATCTCGGAATTCACAGATGGCCGTCACAATGGCCGACTTGTGCCCTACTCACGTTTCCAAAGGCACTAAACTAGAGAAATAGTTGGCAAACGTTTTTGATCTTCTTATTTTAAGCTTTCTGCTAGTGCACAAAGCCAAAATAAAATGTTCACTGTTGTTGGATGCGTTCTTCGCGAGATTTGTGCCTTTGAAGTTTCAGTGCAATTTTAGAAGATGCTTCCAAACTGTTTCACCTTAAGCTGAGAATCAGGCAGATGTTTGCATGTAATCAATCTATATCTAACTGATCGGCAGTAAGCCAATGGAGGATACACAACGTTTCGAACGCTATATTTGTTATGCTAAATTGTAATTTTACACTCAGGCAAACAAGTTTAAGAACTCAGTTCTGCCTTTTATAAAATTATCCATATTTGAAATAAGATTTTCTTTAAGTTCTTTATGAAACACGAGTAAACGGAACGGTGATTTTTTTTTAACAAATCAGGAACTTGTGTAATGGTTTTATACAGTAGCGTATTATATCAAAAAAGAAACTTATGAACATTTTGAAAAAGAAACTTATGAACATTTTGAAAAAGAAACTTATGAATATTGCTTAGAATAATACAATTGAATAGGGAATAGAGCCCTAAGGCCCTGTCCCCATTTTAAGTACCGAACACTTAAGCTTAGGCCAGAAAAACATGTTTACTCAAAACAACATTTTTTTCTGATTTTGTCACACCCCTCGGTTCAAACTTACATTTTGGGTGTATTTTGTTTTCAGTGTCCCTGCCCCAGTGTAAGAAAGTTGAGCCCATGTGGCGTTAATGTCAACTAAGGGAACCTCACACATGATTAGAAGTGTCATGGTTCATATTTGAATCTACATTTTAAATTAAAATTCAAGTATGATATAGCCGTTATTTAAACGGGAAAAATTGCCTAAGTAATAGCAAGAACACAACAAAAACAAGATTTTATCAAAAATGTTAAGGCGAAGTAGGCTGTCATTGAAATTTGTACGCGTCGTTAATGATTGTTGCAAAGAAAATCAGTTGGTTTTGCACTGACACAGCTGAAAAAGTATCAGCATGCTTTATGCATGTTAGCGCGTACAGTGATACTTTTTCAAGTCAATGTAAACTATCAAGACTGAGTTTTATCACTTTGAAATACAAGCTGAAAAGTCATCATTGTTGCCCAAACGAATGACGGGCTACTTAGCCTTAATACCCTATTATCAAGTTTATCCATTCTCTCCTATTCATCATGTTTTTTAGCTTTGTTTCCTGAATTTGCTACCTACAAAAAGGTGGCAATTTTAGGAACATCATGGTGAAAAATTACACCATATTTTGCCATGGTAACGTTGAAATATTAAGGAAAATTATTAAATTTTTAGGTTGCCGCTTAATTTATATGTAATTTAATTACAACAAAAATATATGCCTAGTGTGTAGTGTAAAACGGTGTATAACCCGGTGCGTCTAACGTTCGAAGATTGGGATTCCATTCCGTCTCTTAAGAAACCCACTATAAACGTCCAGCTATTCATCTAGACCATGATTAGGGTCGCGGGTTCGAATTCCGTCAGTAGAGGATCTTTACGTAAAGTAAATTTCCATGACTTCCAAGGGCGTAGAGCATCTTCGTGCCTGCTCCTCGATACGACAGGAAGGAAGCTCTTAGTTCATTATTGTGGAAATGCTCATAAAAACATTAAGCTGAGAAGCAGAATCTGTACCAGTTGGGACGTTGCCAAAAAAAGGAGCAGAAGCCGGTGCGTCAAATTTTGGTTGTATTACATTTGCCAGAAAGTCGTTTGCCAGAATCATTTTACCAGAATGAATCATTTGCCAGAAAACCATGTAACTAATGGGGCGATCCCTGCCCAGCACTGGTGAGACTCCCCTCTCTACAATCGCCTCAGGGTCGGCGTACGCGCTTAACTATCGCGACCAAGAACACACTAAATTACCGTTGTTGAACACAAACCCACTTTATTTCCAAATCTTCGCACAAAAGGTACCTTTATTCTCCCACTTTCTTAACGCTATCTCCTACCTCACTTATTTTCTTCTTCACTATTGGCGGGGCCCCTTCTTCTCTTCCTGCTACTTCACCTCCTCTCCTTCCTGAACGGTTCTCCTCTATTTCTCGCTGGATGGTCGGCGGGTACTTCACCTTCTTCTTCACGGTCTCGTTTGGGGTGGACGGCCGGCTGGCACTACTCCTCTTCACACTGCCCTTCGACTCCTTGCCTTCAGGCCGTTTACAAAATGGCCGCGCCGTGGCGTCTAACGGCTCACGATGGCCTTCTAAGGAGAGGCGCACGGTTCTACTCTGGGCCAACTCCTAGGTATGGCCCATCCGAGATGACAGCGATACCCTTCCGGCGACTTCGGCGAACGTAGGCTCCGGCCCAAGGCCAAACTCAGGATAAGCTCCGGCGTAGATTACAGGTAAAACTAATTGTGAACTACGGGGTCCTGGATTTATATCTCTCCTCACTTGTACCACTTTACACTATCTTTAACAATAGTTTTTTTTTAACTTTTGTACTTTAGCATCAACTTATATGCACGTCTTTATCTTGCGATTGCTGCAGACTTAATGACCTTTGCGATGGCGGTTAGTTATCGACGATCGCAACCGTTGAAGCATTTTTCCGCCCATTCATATTCGCCCCATCATGGCCCCCTTTACACCACCCACAATGGCCGCCCATCCTTATGCTCCTGTGACGGCTGGTGGTGAGTAGCGGAACTAATGATGTGGCTGCGTTCTTCACAGTGGGAGTTGGGTGGTGTCCAGTTTTGAATAATTTAATGCTTTCTTGGTATTGGTTTTTTTTAACAAAACGACACACAAAATCACGATAGTCTCACAAATCTTGGACACTTCAACACACCACTGGTTACAACCATTTGCCAGAATGGATCATTACCCAGAAAAAGATATTACTTCATTACTTCTTTTTTGTATAGCAATACTTAGGCGTGTAAAATCCTTCGAATGTTTATGATTTTCAGCGTACGATACAAAATTATACGGAAAATAATTGTTTCGTAAAATTATTAACTGTTTGTTTGAAAAACATGTTTTAAACTTATTAAGGTATTATAGACTAAGGGGGCAGCGAGCTGTAGGGGTCAACGTGAAATCATTCAGCAAGACCTAGCTCACGGACATGGGTTCAAATCCCACCGGCCGAGAATTGTTTTGAATTGGAAAATTTCTTGATTTCCCGGGGCATAGAGTTTATTTGTATCTGAAATACAATATACACATTCAAATATGGTCAATTGGCAATGAAATCTCTCAGTTGATTACTGTGGAAGTGTTCGTAATAAAAATAAGCTGAGAACTAGTCTCTGTCCCAGGGACGTTACGTTAAATAAGAAGAAGATATTATAGACTTCCGGGGTTTTATTGTTTCTAAGAAAAAATAAAACTATTTTTTTTAACGATTAGTCCAGACATTTTATTAGCAACTGTATTTTCAACATTCTATTAATGATTTTCTTTTCATTGAATATTAAGCTGTTCTTCAGGGTTAACTAATACAAGGACTTTTATGCTTCATAGGAGATTTGCCCTTCTTAAGATTATTGGTTGTTCTTCATAATTATACTGAAAAGGGATTCGCTGCCTGCAGCTAACAGAAGTAATGCAAAAAGAACGTGGTTCAAATTCTTTTTAAGAATAACAAAGTTTAACGTTCTTTTCAAGGATTGAAAAATGTATACAAATATTTGAACGAAAGAACGTTGGACTGAGCCATTAGAGTTATACTGTTAAAATAATTATTGGCTCTAAACTGATCATATTTCAAACATAATTTTTCCTGCTTTCAATAAAAGGCTGTTCTTTTTATTTGTTTTGCAATATTTCGCAAAGATACACTATTCAGATACCGTTTTGACGCATATTCCGAAGACTTAAAACCAATAGTGATTTCAAATGCATCTGATAGGCATAAATTTGCTGATATTTGTGGAAATTTTAATTTATCCGCAAAGCCTAACTATTAGCTGTTGGGTGTGCCGATAAAATTGTTTATTTAAACTAGTTTAGTATTGTATTTACGTAAAAGTATGGAACAACATTTTGATTCAAATGCCGAACACTGTGTTCATTCTGTCTCATATTCCGAACACCTTGATTCAAATTCCGAACAGCACAAACAAATCGAATTCAAATGAATATTTTCGCAAATAAAATTATCCGAGCTAGTTTTTCTGGTCTCGAACTAGAAAATCATCACTACTCCCGAGGTATAAAATAGATTTGAAGACGTTAAAATTGAATTGCAATCGACTGCCATTTCCTTGTAACTTGATGACATATTCCAGCGAAACATTTTAACCAAATCGCCGTACAAAAACCAAGTGTTTGGAATATTAGTCTGTGTGTGTGTGATCCATCTAACCCCCACTGTCCGGCAGTGGTATTATGGAAAAAAGTTTTCAGCAAAACTGCTTTGGTACTGCATTTTTGCAAAAAGCTTCAGTCCGGGAGTTAGAAGGTGAGAGCTCTATTGCAGATCCGGTGACCCATTTCAGAATGGCTGGAGAGACACGTCCATTCAGAAGTAACTTTCACTAACAACAAGCCCCGCATATATACATTACCGTTATCAAATGGATATTGATAATGCATACACACTTCCTGTTTCAAAGATAATTACTTTGGAACTGGCGCGTATTTACTGTTCAAGTACAGATAATTATATAATCAGAACAATCTCACCAAAATTCATCCAAGGCGACGTTGTCATCAAATCAAATCAGCAACTAATTTGGTATGCATTTTCTTCTCCTTGTGACGCACATACCACTTGTTATTTCTAGACCACATTTTTTACTTCTTCTTTCACGTATTTTTCACAATTATTACAATTATTTTTTTTTTTCATTGTCGAAACCATCCGGTGGCTTGTCAGTCAAAATACAAACACAGCAATAACAACAAAATCACGTTGAAATTCATTAGCAAAGCCAATTAGAACCGGTCATAAAACATCACATTGAAGAAGTCTTTGATCGCACGAAACGCGTTGGATTTGTTTTTCACTATTAGATATCGAGGTTTTTCAATATTAACATCCGAACTACAATCCGGATGGCGTAGCACCAGCCAAATCATCGGCAAAATCGCGAAAAACTAGAGCACGAAAAAAGTGTCAAGTGTTTGGAATATTAGTCTGTTCGGAATTTGAGACAAAACGGTACATATCCATTCGACTAAACTAGTTCGTGTCAAATATCTAAGGAAATTTTTTTGGGTCAACTATTTAGCAAAAAAAGGTTATGATATAAATCTTACTTGGCGCAACACTCACGACTACGAGAGGTGTACTGCAGAAGTGAGTTAAATATCAATCAATTTTTCGTTGTAGCTGTCCAATCTTTTTGATATAAATAATCTGATAATTGGCTACATAATCTTTCATGCTATAAGTACAAATAATATTAGTATATTCACGATACCAAAATGACAAGTACCGTAAAATCGGGTGTATTTGATCAGAAGGGTGAAATTGATCATTGTATCGCACGATATTATTTATTCCTAATGGAGCACAAATATCAATGTGACCTGCAGTAAATGAACGTTGTTTGTCGTAACTATTGTCGAATTATGTGTTGTGAAGTTTTTTGCGTTAAAGAATGTTTATTACTATGAAAATAATGTAAAATTTCAAAATCATGTACGGTGCAGTGTTGACAAACATCCTTGAACTTCTTGTTCTAAACAAGGATTTGAACATGGTATAAACCTGAAGGTTTGTGAGGATGCTTAAGATATATCCCCAAACCAGATTTCATCACCAAAACTCGTATCAATTAGCTTATATGGTTGAAATAATTGAATTTCTGTTAGATATCATTGAATTCCTTAGGAAATTGCCTACGTTTAGGCGTTTTCCGCGTAATTCTTGAAATTTAACTATTAATTATTTATATAAATATTGCATTGTTAAGAATTTGACAAGCATATTTGGATTCAGGGAGCTCAAATTTATCATGTAGAATTGTTTTGAAAACTAACAATAATGGCATTGACAAGTGATCAATTTCACCCCGAAATGAGATCCCCTGATTTTTTATTTTAGAGATATTTGTTAACACTAAAATGACATTTGTTAGAAAATTTCGCTACATAAGTCGATGAGGCTCATCTTCGTACTTGTTTTCCTGCATTTAGTTGTTTGGCATTGTTAACATTATAGAAAACAGACTAGAAAAACCGTGAAAAATGATCAATTTCACCCGAAATTACGGTATCGATAAATTCGGTAGCCTTTAATTTTCCATAAATTTGTTGATCAATTGATATCAAGGTTGAAAATGAATTACAAAAAATGATTCTGGGGAATGGATTTCTGGCAAATGGTCCATTCTGAGGAATGGCTTTCTGGCGAATGGTACATTCTGGGGAATGGTTATCTGGCAAAAAACATTTTGGCGAATTGATTCTGGCAAATGTCATATAATTTAGAAAAACAAGAAAAAAAACTTCGAGCTGTTTAGTGGAACATTTATAAATAAATGAAAACCCGAATTAGATATTATTCCATTTAATTGCACGAGAATTTTATCCTTTGGCAGCTACGCGTATTTCGACCTCAACTGTAAGGCTTCAGTGGTGTTTTGTACTAAGCTCGTACAAACAAAATTTTGATTGAGTAGGTATTTTGTATTGTATAAGTACCGTAATCCGGGGTATCATTGATGAGCGGGGTAACATTGATCGGAATGACTCATCTCGAAAAAAGTTCGTATCATTATTTAATGATGGAACATTTCCAAATCACGAATGTTGCTTCTCTTTCTTATATTCATAAGCTAATGTAAGTGAGGATTTTTGCGAAAATTGCGTTTACATTATGTTCAAATTTGTTAACTTTTCGAAACAATGATTTCAATGGGTAAGGATGACACTACCGAAGATTTATGTCTCACATAAGTTCTGCAAATGATATGAGCAAGGAAAATGCGGTTCTTACTAAAAATGGCATCGCCGAAAACGATTCCGTTGTCAAAACATTCATAAGTATGCTCAATCAGGCTACATTAACGAATTATTGTAAGGAATATAGAATTCCCTTAAGAAATTGCCTACCTTTAGACGTATTCCGTGGTTCGAAGTGTTTTTAATTTTAAACTCAAAAAGTAAATGACTTGTAAGCGCTTGGCCTTCAAATTCGGCTTCGGGGGCATGATTTATGTAAGTAACGATATGTTCAATATTTTCGAACGTTGTTTACATAGGTGATTAATGTTATCCCATATCAGCTAAATCAAAAAACCATTTCAAACATTTTTTTAAACATGCTTAAATCTTTCAAAAAACAAAATGCAGTAAGGTACCGTGGGGTAAGTGGATACAGAAAAATCAATAGTTAACTCCATTGTTATGTACAGTTAACGTGAATAATGTAATTCAAACTTTTTTTCTGTGGATAACAAATGAGGGACTATTATACTTAAAATCGTCATTTATTCCGATTTTTCTGATTGTTATGTATTGAGTATGAGGGACTTAAAAATTTGGGCCAAATGATCCTTTTGTAGTACCAGTTTTGCAATAGTATCAGTGTGGGCGTGAGAATATAACCTAAAACGAAGCAATGGTGCGAAAACAATCAACATATTCAAGTATTTAGGCTTAATATTGACGAATGATCCACTTACCCCACTGATACACTTCCCCCACTGTACCTTATATAGTCACGAGCATGAGTGGCAGTACTTGTTTAGAAAATATAAAATTTGCAATAATTGCATTTTCAAACGAAAAATGATCAATGTTTCCCGGAATTACGGTAATAAGTTTGTTATTAGTTTCTTTCTAATTATCACAAAGGTAAGACAGTCAAAACAGAATGTGGATCAGTCTTTTTAGTACGAGATTGACTAGATGCTAATTACGCTTACTAGTAGTGGAGCTTAGTTTTCCGTCGTAAATGAGAATCATAACCCTATCAAAGGTCATAAAACTACAAGTTGTGGACAATAAATGAGTCAAAAAAAAACCAAAAACGTGTGAAAGAGGAAATATTAGTAGTAATAGCGTCACTCAATTCATGCATATATCTACAAGCACAGTAGCAAACGCTTATCAGAAAGCAAATGTAAGCTTCGGAGTGGCGAGAATTTCAGCTTGCTTCATACACGAAGTCGTTTTACGTTCAAAAACATAATAAACCTTACCAAATATTTGATCAGTGTCTGATAACTACAGTCACCACGAAAATCACCCAAACGAAATAGGAACCATCGATCCGCTTTCATTCAGATTGACACGGTGTCAAGATAACGAGGAATAGCTACCGAATACAGTGTGAAAAATTGAAACACTGCTTACTTCTATAATGATGTGAAAGAACGTACTTTGATCTTTTCATCGCAGATCTGGTGGCCAGTTACTGTATCTGCATACAATTAATAATTTTAATGTTATCAGTCGTTGTCTTTGAACTCCCAACATCTAAAGCATCAGTTAAGTTATCACATCCACAAATGGTTATAGCATGCAAATATCTATACGTATAACAAGGGTGGCCACCGAACCTGGAAAAACGTGAAACGCTGAATAAATCAGGTACCTATTTGAATCCAACAGAGAAAAGACGGAAGACCCGGGTATTTTGAAATAAAGTGTGATATGTAATATCAGTTTTTTTTATCGAAATCATCAAATATATTTGTTTTAGAGATAGTCATAAAAAAGTATTGCTGTTTGGATTTGAAGTGCAAATCTTGACTAAATTAAACAATCAAGTGATACCTAGCAACACTTGTAGATGAGTCACTGCCAACCTAGCAAGAAAAATCTAACTTTGCCACCAAATTTCTTGAAATTTTTAAAATTTATATCCCTTTTATCAGTCTTTCTCCGACATTTGGTAGCTGAATTGGAAAATTATCTCAAATTATATTTAGGCAAATTTCGAGCCCAATATCTTTGAGAAAACCACCCATGACAAAGAGAACAAAGGTTTCAAAAATACAATAAGCTACCCTAGTTGCTATGCACTTAAATTCACAAGAATAGTTTTTTTTCTATGATCAGTAATATCCAAAAATTAAATTTTTGGATTACTTTTTATGTCTGATATTTTTTTGACTAAATGTTTCAATAAGGCCACCCAAATGTTTTGGTTAGGTTACGCAATAGTATTACCATTGAACATACTGAATCGACAATTTAATAGTCCCAATAATGCTCCATTTTTTTTAATGTGTATAAGTTGAATAAACAGAAAAAATCGCAGATTGAAGAGTGAAATGTTCTTTAATGTACCCTAGTTGCTACCCTAGTTGCTATGCACTTAAATTCACAAGAATAGTTTTTTTTTCTATGGTCAGTAATATCCAAAAATTAAATTTTTGGATTACTTTTTATGTCTGATATTTTTTTGACTAAATGTTTCAATAAGGCCACCCAAATGTTTTGGTTAGGTTACGCAATAGTATTACCATTGAACATACTGAATCGACAATTTAATAGTCCCAATAATGCTCCATTTTTTTTAATGTGTATAAGTTGAATAAACAGAAAAAATCGCAGATTGAAGAGTGGTATGTTCTTTAATGTTTGGATAATTTGTTTTTGTATAGTGTTTACACAATTATATAAAACCATAAACTCCATGACTGAATCTGTCAAACCATATTCAAATTCAGCATCAGAAGCGCCGTGCAATTTATGTGTAATTTATTTCATCCTCCAATTTTCCAGACTTTAGGAATACTTACAAACAATCTTATGTAAAAATGTGGGTTCATACAAACGAACAAACAAATAATATGGAATTATTATTGTACATATCTCTATAACAACACGTTTTTTTTCTATGATTCTCTATGACCCTTAAGAAACACAATGACAGGGTAATTTTGATAGTTTTTTTTTTTTTGGGAGAATTATTTCTGTATTCCGTATTGAAGAATTTTAATATGAATTTGCTTTCCAAACGAGTACTGGTATATTAGTTATCGATTGCAGTTGATGGATTTCATTAATTTTGAAGGCACCTTTATTT
This sequence comes from Aedes aegypti, assembly GCF_002204515.2. Classification (NCBI taxonomy): domain Eukaryota; kingdom Metazoa; phylum Arthropoda; class Insecta; order Diptera; family Culicidae; genus Aedes; species Aedes aegypti. Next base: position 165,466 of record NC_035108.1, read on the forward strand.
TCTTATAACCTTAAGTCGATTTTAGGCTTTGGGGTAAGGGTTGTATGACATTTGCCAGAAAACCATTTGCCAGAAAGCCGTTTGCCAGAATCAATTTGCCAGAATGGATCATTTGCCAGAAAACCATTTGCCAGAATGGACCATTCCCCAGAAAGTCATTCCCCAGAAAGACCATTTCCCAGAAAAAATATTACTACATTACTTTGCTTTGTGTAGCAATATTTAGGTGTGTAAAATCTTTCGAATCATTATGATTGTCAGCGTACGATACATAATTATATGAAAAATAATTGTGACGTAAGTTTTTAAGCTTTTTGTTTGATAAAATGTTTTAAACTAATAATGATATCATAAACTTATTATATAGATAGCTGTAGGGGTAAACATGCAGCTATTCAGCAAGCTGACGGACGTGAGTTCGAATTCCACCGGGCGAGGATTTTATTGGATTGAAAATTGTCTCGATTTCTCAGGGCATAGAGCATATTCATATCGGCAATACGCTATACACATGCAAAAATGATCAATTGGCAATAAAAGTTCTCAGTTAATGACTGTGGAGGTGCTCGTAAGAACACAAAGCTGAGATTTGGCTCTGTCCCAGTTGGGTCGTAACACTAGATAAGAAGAAGAAGGTGTAATAGATTTCCGAGGTTTTCATAGTTTCTGAGAAAAGACTGTTTTTTTTTATGTTAAAATAGTCATCAATTTGATACAAGCTATTAGGGGTCGTCCATTAACCATGTGATCATTTATGGGAGGATGGAAGGGGGCCTGGCCAATGACCACGATACAAACAATTCTTTTTAAATTTTTGTATGGACAAAAGACCCCGTGAAGGTAAAAAATCCGAAAGAATTGACCACGTTGTTAATGGACAACCCCTTATAGGCAACTGTATTTTCAACATTCTATTAATGATTTTCCCTTCTTTGAAGATTAGGCTGTTCTTTAGGGCTAACTAATTCAAGGACTTATATGCTTCATAGGAGATTTACCCTTCTTTATATTATTGGCTAGTCTTTTTGATTGTACTGCGTGTTTCTGCCTGCAGTTAACAGAAGGAATGGAAGTAATGTAAACAAGGTTATGTCATCTCAATTTTACAGCTAAAAAAATCAATATAGGACTGCTGTCAATAAAAATGTGTGTAAAAAGGATTTAAGTAAAAAAAAATGCAAATATCGGGAAATGGACAATCAATATATGTCCTCAAATAAAAAAAAACTAAATTGGAAGTGATTCAATAATGGAATATGTACCATGACCTTCATCTAATTTCTCATTGAAGATTTCTGTATTTTCAACATTCTATTAATGATTTTCCCTTCTTTGAAGATTAGGCTGTTCTTTAGGGCTAACTAATTCAAGGACTTATATGCTTCATAGGAGATTTACCCTTCTTTATATTATTGGCTAGTCTTTTTAATTGTACTGCGTGTTTCTGCCTGCAGTTAACAGAAGGAATGGAAGTAATGTAAACAAGGTTATGTCATCTCAATTTTACAGCTAAAAAAATCAATATAGGACTGCTGTCAATAAAAATGTGTGTAAAAAGGATTTAAGTAAAAAAAAAATGCAAATATCGGGAAATGGACAATCAATATATGTCCTCAAATAAAAAAAAAACTAAATTGGAAGTGATTCAATAATGGAAAATGTACCATGACCTTCATCTAATTTCTCATTGAAGATTACTCGAGTGATTCCGAAAACATTAATCTTCATAACCGACTTGTTTCGTAGAGCAAGCGACAGAATATGAGAAACCAATATATGTGTGTTTTTTTGGTTTCCACCATTAATCATGGCCACGTAGCAGTCCTGCTAAGAATTTCAAAATATCTCCGGTTCCAGATAGCTAAAACTAGCAATCAGGGTAAACACTGAAGATTGAAGAGTTTTCCAGCAGCCTGTCGCAAATGTTGTAAAACTACTTGAAAACAATAAATAATGCGGTTCAAATTGTTGTTAAGAGTAAAACAATTTAACGTTCTTTTCAAGGACTGAATAATGTATTTAAATATATGACCGAAAGAACATTGGGTAGTCATTTGAGTTATATTGTTCCAATGATTATTGGCGCTAAACTGATCATATTTCAAACATAATTTTCCCTTCTTTCACTCAAAGGCTGTTCTTTTTAGTTGTTTTGCAATTTTTTTCCGCAAAGATACACTATTCATATTTTTGAAATTATTCAACTAAACTAATTCGTGTCAAACGTTTCAGCTTTTTTGTTCTCAGACCAGCTATGTAAGTAGTGAAAATTGCATAAAATTGTATGCGAAGGATTTTAACAACATAGACTAAGTAACACGGATCGATCAGTAGCGTTGTTCTATACTTGTTATAATATTACAAAGATATAAACATTATTTGGAGCAATATTTACGATGCGAGTGAAGTACTGTAGAAGTGACGCTAAATTTTAATTAATTTTGCCCTGCAGCTGTGCAGTGCTTGTAGTCCAATCCTCTTGATGTAAATAATGTGAAAGTTGACTACACAGTGTTTCATGCTATAAGTGCAAATAATATGAGTATATTCAAGATACAAAAATGACAAATATCGAAAATTTCGGTAGGCTTGAGGTGAAGATGCATCGAAGCCAAACCTCAAATTTTCAAGAGCATAAACCTCGAGAACCAGCCAGCGGTTTGAGCTGAAAACTTAATCGATTGGTCACATGCTGGTGGTGACCATTCGATTAAATTTTTAGCTGGAATTGCTGTTTGGGTCTCTAGATTTGCGCTCTTGAAAATTTGAGGTTTGGCTTCGATGCATCTTCACAAATATGTCGATCAATTGATATCAAGGTTGAAAACGAATTACAAAAAATGATTCTGGGGAATGGTTTTCTGGCAAATGGTCCATTCTGGGGAATGGCTTTCTGGCGAATGGTACATTCTGGGGAATGGTTTTCTGGCAAAAATCATTCTGGCAAATTGATTCTGGCAAATGGTTTTCTGCAAATGTCATACAATCGTTCGAACTGGATTGAAGAACATGGAATAAATGTCAAGCCTTAAAATGCAGAATCTATACAAAAAAATGTGGTTGACACAAACACATCAAACATATAAGACTTAAAGAATTTGTGTAGAATTATATTTTTGAATTGATATCGTTTGTTTCCCATGTTTCGACAATGAATTCAACCCAATCAATGTTTTTTTTTGGAATATAAATAATTATATTTGGAACAAAATTAAATTAATTACGTAAAGTATATGAGGCATTGCATACTTGCAGGCGTTTAATGTTATATGGAAATTTTTGACCCCGATTTAAAAATGGCCCCAATTTTTGAAAATAGTGTTCGCAATGATATTTGAGAACGAATTCAAATTCTGCTATAACTAGGGTTTCAATGCAAAGTGACAAACTTTTCAAGAATACCTTAGATAGTGATGGTTGAACAGATTGTTTGCAAGCGATTCATAAATGCTAGAATCCCATCATTTAAAATTCGAATATAAAGTCTCCAATGTTCTCGTTTTCAACATAAATAGCTCTAATATGAAGTGTCATTCTAATACTCTTCTTTGTTGCTTTCGGGTTGCTTTACTTAGTGGTTTGAAATATGTGAGTAAGCTAGTACAATATAGTTACAATATTATGCTACGTTTATTTTATTTTTTATTTTATCTCGACTAAGACAGAGCTTGTATCCTAACTTAGTGTGTTAGAGTACGTCAATAATTGTTAGGTAAGAGCTACATATTTCGAAATTACTTATTTTTCATTTATATGTTATGCGACATAATGATACTTTGGATATGAACTACCAGAACACGTACTGCGAACCACACCCAGACACACCATCGACGTTTTACTTGTTTTAATTTTTGTTGCATATAGTAGAAATAAATATTTTCTAAACTTTTTTGTATTTCTTTCATTTCCAGTTCAAAAAGCAACGCAACAAATTGTTTCTGAATACCATATAAGCCATCATGTAATTGATCCTCTGAGAGGATTAGCGGAACAAAGCTTAGGTAAGTGAAAATTGGTTCAGTATCTTTATATTTCGTAAAAATAAAATAATATTCACATTGATTTCAATCAGTGCTGTTAAATGTAAATATTTTGGAAAAAATAAAATGCTTATAGCTCCTTTCCAGGTGAAATTTAGCATCAGTAAATATTGCCAACTGATAGTAATTCGGAAAAGGTCACCGGGAAAAAACATTTTCCAATGACTTTTTCCACAGGGGAGTATGATGTTAGCAAATATTCAAATGTCAAAGTCACTTAATATTCATGACATTTAACAGCTCTGATTTCAATAGGGGTGATATAAAAATTATGTAACCATTCAATTGGACGTTTTTGATCCACTTCGATCTGGTCACGCTTTATGTATATGACCTCTAACAATTTCATAAGGATGGTCACAAGATTTGTAAACAAAAAATTACTACGTTAAGATCGAATTTTATCCAGTATCAATTGACAGTCTGTATCTTTTAGTAATGATGTGATGTGTGCGAACAAAAGATTTTCTTTGAAGACAGTATTGATGTTTCCAGTAATGATAATAGAAAAAATTATACAATTTATTAACAAAAAAAGGAATCATTTTAAGAATGTGTTCAGAAGCTCCGTCAAAAATATTTACAAGAATTCCCCAAGATTTTGCTTTGAGGGACACTTGCTGTTTTTCGATTTATTATTAGAGATTTATGTATCATAATATTGAATTTATTATCATTAGTTTTATTAGATTTCTCGCCTAAAGCTTTCTAGAGCTTTTGCAAAAATTCTTTAAGAAATTTGTATGCGTTCAAAATTTTGTTTCCAGGGTTTTGTAAAGAATAGTTAAACTAATTTTTGAATAAATTTCCATAATACATGCTGTACAAATTCGGCCATGGTTTTATTTGTCAATTGTTTGAGGCTTCTAGCTTAACTTATCAAAAATCTCTGCTGGAATACCAATTCTTTTTGATGACTTTGACCAACCTGTCATTAAGCTAATCATTATTGTGTGAAATGGGTCACATGCTTAAAAAATCAGCAAGAGTTAGGCCGTCGAATGCCTAGTTTTGTCATCAATCAGAGTGGTCATTCAGCTATAATTGAACAAGAGGATTCACAAGAATTTAAAATCATGAAGATCATAATACGGGGTTTCCGGTGGCCATTCCTGTGCTCCAAAAGGACAAGTATAACCATCTATTTATCCTTTAAGCAAAAGACATACAAGCATAAAAATTATAAACGATGCCATTCATTTGGTTTTGGTACATAAATACGAGAAATTATATTGAATTGTCCTGTTTGACAACCTTCTGGGATTCCAGGAACCGGTTCCGTATAAGCCATTCTTGACCGAACTTTTTAAGGGATGTGCTCCGGTAATTTGTTCCGTATTTCAGAGAGTTTTCATGGAAAAATAACCATCAATTGAATAATACCAATGTGAATTAGATATACAAAACTACGATCCTTCTTTTCGGATGTTCCGGGTTTTCGGAACCGGGTATGAAAGTTCTCATTGTAGAGAAATTTGAAATTACAAAAAAATAACAATTTAACTTCTGCTGATCAACTGGGAACATAATCTAAGCAGGTACTTCATTATTGTTTCCATGTTTTTTAAAAGAGCAGATGAAGGTTTGTAGGTCTTAAGGTTTTGTGAGTTATACTATCCTCTTTTGACAGATTTTGGAAGGAAAACAGCTAAAAACTTTGACCATTCTTTTAGAATGATTGAGGCGCCCGAACGTAAAGGTGTGTCGCTTTAGAGATAAAAATGCTACAAAATTTTACTGTTTCTACACCTTCCAACGGTATTTTTAAGATAATTTTTCTATCCCATAGAAAAAAAAAACAGAATTCGTGAAATGAATGCCGATTTTTTTTGGTTCCTTTATAATCTGTATATAATAAAAAATTGCTGATTGAAACGTTTTCAGCAACTTGTCTTTTTCTAGATTACATATTTGTCACTTACCGACTTTGCTCTCATATGAAAGCGTAACACTAGCTGAACGTCTTAAGTTAAGAGCGGATTGTCGTTGTAGTAAGGTTGGAAAAATGTAATCTTCCCAGGCAGATTTTAAAGGCTGGGAAGAACTTAATGCTCATTAAACTCTCGATGTCGTGAAACTTCCTGAAAGGCATTTATCGACCAAATATGTCTTGTCTCGTTTAAGACCTGTTCTTCATCCGAAACGGAGTTTGATCCTAGGAAATTCATTCTCATCATTACTTTGAATGTTTCAGAACAATCAACAGTAAAACTGCCGTCTTTTTAAGGTTATTTGGACTATTTGAATATTTTGAAAGGACTTTGTGAAGCCATGCAGCTACGGTTCTAGAAAATGCCGGGAATTCCTGAAATATCAATGTAAACATTATCAGCACATACACATTTCTAGGTGTTACAGTCATGACTGTATAAGGGCTACATTCATTATAAGTTGTACAAAATTTCAGCCTCAAATAAGCACTTTTGAATTCTTAGTGATTTTTTTAAATTTTAGTTTCCTCCCATACTGCAATAAAATGCAAACTTGGTACCCCATTTACTCAATGCCTACTTTTGTCAAATGCTACAAATATGCAGTTATGGGCAGTATAGCGCAGTTGTACGGCGTGACAGCAAAAACGTCCCTTATGAGTATGTAAGTCAATGAGGTACCGTAATCCGGGGTAACATTGACCATTTTTTTTAGTTTTTCTTAAATTTTTCATTTCACAATGTTACAAGTTTCATATTTTTAAAACAAGTACTGGCACCCACCGCTCCTAACTATGTACTTTATTTTGTTTTTCGAAAGATTTAAACATGTTTAAATAAATGTTTTAAGTAATTTTTTGGTTCAGCTGATATGGGGTAACATTGATCACCCAAGTAAACAACGTTCGCTAATATCGAAAATGTCGTTACTTACTAAAATCAGGGCCCCTGAAGCCGAATATGAAGACCAAACTCTTACAAGTCATTTACTTTTTGAGTAATTTCAAAATTAAAAACACCTCGAACCGCGGAATACGCCTAAAAGTAGGCAATTTCCTCATGAAATTCTACATTCGTAATAGTAATTAGTTAATGTTGCCTAATTGAATAAACTTATGAAAGATTTGACAACGGAATCGTTTTCGGCGATGCCATTTTTAGTAAACCCGCATTTTCCTTGATCACATCGTCTGCAGAACTCATGTGAGACATGAATTTTCGGTAGTGTCAGTGAAAATGATAGAAATCATTGTTTCAAAAAGTTGACACATTTGCTCATGAACTAAACGCAATTTTGGCAAAAACCTTAATTATCATTAGCTTATGAATATACGAAAGAGAGGCACCATTCATGGTTCGAAAATGTTTCATCAATAAATCTTTATTTGAACGATTAACAAGATGAGTCATCCCGATCAATGTTACCCCGCTGATCAATGTTACCCCGGATTACGGTAACATAAAAAGTGTATCAGTCACCAAGAGGAAACTAAGTTTATATGGTTTATGGACAAAAGGTCGAAAGACAAAAAGTCAAAGTGATTTGCATGGTGGGAAAATTTTCCTTAACTTTGAAAAAAGATGTTTGTGAGTTGTACTATCCTCTTTTGACAGTTTTTGGAAGGAAAACAGCTAAAAACTTTGACCATTTTTTTAGAATGGTTAAGGCGCCCGAATATTCAAAGTAATGATGAGAATGAATTTCCTAGGATCAAACTCCGTTTCGGATGAAGAACAGGTCTTATACGAGACAAGACATATTTGGTCGATAAATGCCTTTCAGGAAGTTTCACGGCATCGAGAGTTTAATGAGCATTAAGTTCTTTCCAGCCTTTAAAATCTGCCTGGGAAGATTACATTTTTCCAACCTTACTACAACGACAATCCGCTCTTAACCGAGACGTTCAGCTAGTGTTACGCCCGAACGTGTGTCGCTTTAGAGATAAAAATGCTACAAAATTTTTACTGTTTCTACACCTTCCAATGGTACTTTTAAGATAATTTTTTTATCCCACAGAAAAAAAACAGAATTCGTGAAATGAATGCCGATTTTTTTTTTGGTTTCTTTATAATCTGTATATAATAAAAAATTGCTAATTGAAACGTTTTCAGCAACTTGTCTTTTTCTAGATTACATATTTGTCACTTACCGACTTTGCTCTCATATGAAAGCGTAACACTAGCTGAACGTCTCGGTTAAGAGCGGATTGTCGTTGTAGTAAGGTTGGAAAAATGTAATCTTCCCAGGCAGATTTTAAAGGCTGGGAAGAACTTAATGCTCATTAAACTCTCGATGTCGTGGAACTTCCTGAAAGGCATTTATCGACCAAATATGTCTTGTCTCGTTTAAGGCCTGCTCTTCATCCGAAACGGAGTTTGATCCTAGGAAATTCATTCTCATCATTACTTTGAATGTTTCAGAACAATCAACAGTAAAACTGCCGTCTTTTTAAGGTTATTTGGACTATTTGAATGATATTTTGAAAGGACTTTGTGAAGCCATGCAGCTACGGTTCTAGAAAATGCCGGGAATTCCTGAAATATCAATGTAAACATTATCAGCACATACACATTTCTAGGTGTTACAGTCATGATTGTATAAGGGCTACATTCATTATAAGTTGTACAAAATTTCAGCCTCAAATAAGCACTTTTGAATTCTTAGTGATTTTTTTAAATTTTAGTTTCCTCCCATACTGCAATAAAATGCAAACATGGTATCTCATTTACTCAATGCCTACTTTTGTCAAATGCTACAAATATGCAGTTATGGGCAGTATAGCGCAGTTGTATGGCGTGACAGCAAAAACGTCCCTTATGAGTATGTAAGTCAATGAGAGGTAACATATAAAGTGTATCAGTCACCAAGAGGAAACTAAGTTTATATGGTTTATGGACAAAAGGTCGAAAGACAAAAAGTCAAAGTGATTTGCATGGTGGGAAAATTTTCCTTTACTTTGAAAAAAGATTTTCGACATTTTGTCCTTTTTTTTTTGTTCTTCGACCTTTTGTCCTTTCAAACTTTTGTCTTTCGACCTTTTGTCATAGATTCGTTTATATACCTACCTACTTTAAAATGAAGCTGCTTTAAATGCCATCCAAGCTGCTTTGCTTGGAAGCATATAGGGTGAACAGGTATAATACGCATCTTATATCATTTTTTTGCGAATATTTAAGATATGTAATCATATTTACGTGTTAAAGAAGCCTCAATCCCTTGAAAATGAAGTAGGCGTGTTGCCCGGTTGGGGCGCATTATACCTATTTACCCTATTTGAACTGTTGATTACTTGGGTGCATCTATAACTGACATGCTATTTTTAGCGATATTTTAAAACACAAGGGTACCATGATAAGGGTGGTAGGTTATTTAGCATAGAGTCGTTCGGCATACAGCCGTTTGGCATAAAGTCGTTTGGTATAATGGTCATTTGGCATAACTTCGTTTGGCATAATGATCATTTGGCATGAAATGGTGTAGCATAATTATGGGTTGGCATAATAGTCGTTTGGCATAATGAGTCTGAAACCAAGGATTTCTTAAGATGCCATTAATTTTTACATATTTACTGAATCTTTCTGACGACATCACACTTTAACTCCAAAATGTCAATTGATACAAAATGAAACTTTATACTACAATCATATGCTCTTGAATAAACTAAAGCATATTAGGAAAGTTATTGCTGATGTTAATATATTAGTTGTCCAGAAATTACTCTTCTTTCAATACTACAATTATATGCTCTTAAATAAACTAAAGCATATTAGGAAAGTTATTGCTGATGTTAATTTATTAGTTGTTCAGAAATTATTCTTCTTTCGAAAATTTAGTCTTCTTTTGAGTTGCGCTATTGGAATAAATTTTTGCACTGTAGATTTTGATGTATTTACCACAACATTTTAAACGAAAAATAATCTGTTCCATATATGTTTGGCTATGTTTGCATTATGCTGCAATAATAAATCTTTGGATTAGAGCTTTCAATATTTAGCAAATAAATTTTACCTTCTTCTATCAAATAATTTTCATCAAGTGTTACGTCCCAACTGGGCTTAATCGCACCGGAATGATCTGCGAACTTTCTTTGCCAATTCACTTTTTCAAATATGTACATATATCACAACAAGCTTAAAGATATTCTATGTTCTGGGATGTAGATAAAATTATTATCCCGAAACGATCTTCCACCCGACCCGTCACGAGTTTTATTTAGTCAACTCTCTAATGTCACAACCATTTTTGACATTCATAGCTTTGCAAAGCTCTGAACAAACACCACGTTTGTGGAGTACCTACCAATAATTTGCTATGGGCTCGTTGGTGTTAATCTCGGTAAAAGCTTCAAAAATGCCGATATTCATTCTAAATCACTCATTATGCCAAACTACCATTATGCCAGACGTCTCCATGCCAAATGACTTTATGCCAAACGACTTTATGCCAAACGGTGTTACTTACTTTACTTTTGCTCGCTCTACGTCCTTCAAGGCATGACCTGCGCCACAATGTTACGCCAACTAACTCGGTCCATGGCGGCTCCAATTTCTCGATCGCCCCATACTTCCAAGATCCTGCTCCACTTGGTCTAACCACCTAGTTCGTTGCGCTCCCCTTCGTCTTGTACCGGCCGGATTTGAGGTGAACACCATTTTTGCGGGATTGTTGTCCGGCATTCTCACAACGTGTCCCGTCCATCGTATCCTTCCAGCTTTAGCGACTTTCTGGATACTGGGTTCACCGTAGAGTTGCGCAAGCTCGTAGTTCATTCTTCTCCTCCATACGCCGTTCTCACATACTCCGCCGAAGATCGTCCTAAGCACACGTCGTTCAAAAACTCCTAGCGCTTGCAGGTCTTCTTGGAGCATTGTCCACGTCTCATGCCCGTAGAGGACTACCGGTCTTATCAGCGTCTTGTACATGGTACACTTAGTACGGAAGTGAAGTTTACCAGACCGCAAGGTCTTGTGGAGTTCGTAGTTAGCACGACTTCCGGCAATGATACGTCTTCGAATTTCTCTGCTGCAGTTGTTATCCGACGTTATCAATGATCCGAGGTAGACAAATTCATCCACCACCTCGAACTCATCCCCGTCGATCATCACGCGTCTGCCAATGCGAGCTCTATCGCGCTCGGTTCCTCCAGCCAGCAATCCAACCCGATCTGCTTCACGTTTCAGCCTGGTATACCTGGAACGTTGCCAAACGGTGTACAATCCATGATAAGATTTGGTAGAAAATTATGTTATGTAATTAATTTCTGTTTTTTTTTCATGCACATTTTACAAATTGGACCATTTTGTTATAATTTCAGCAACACCTGTGGGCCCACACCAACCATCCTTCCTAATAAGTGGCACCAGTACGGGACGCACAAATTTCACCAATAAACAGCTAACAGAACTGGAGAAGGAATTCCATTTCAACAAATACTTAACTAGAGCTAGGAGAATTGAAATCGCTAATTCATTACACCTTAACGAAACACAGGTAAATCTAACCTCCAGTAACATATTTTATTCATTTTTTACGAATGTAATAACGATTCATCATGTACATACAGTTGTATTCAGAATAAAAGTAGTGAAATCCGATTTTTGAAACGCTTTAACTTTGTGCTCGTATGAGTAAGTACATAATTGCAGGCCATCGACATGGGTAGAGACAACATTTACTATCGTGGTAGAAGGCCCGATCTAGAGCCCGATTAGCTTATCAGCAGGCTTGACAGAAACTCCTCGGGGATGCAAAAATGAGGCGATTTCGAGGTTTTTGTGAGGAGTAAAAATTGAACACAAAATTTACGACACGAACCCTCAAACTATTCGAGTGAGAGTGCATTGAAATGCGAGAATTTATATCTGGTACTCTTTCTCTCTTGCTTCTATGCACAATGTGCATTGCACATTTAAAGAACTTTTGAGAAACAGGCAACACGGAGTTGTGATGGCACTCTTTTTTGATGAAATTTTCCTCCGTCGTGTTTTGTGTCGCGTCTTTCTCGCTCATTTTTCGTTGCCTCTTTGCTTGGTATTTTTTGCACCCTCACAAAGAGGCAAAGACAGCACTCTGCTCTAGAGAATGCTACCGAACTCTGGAGGTGAAGCGCTATCTAATGGTACTTTATTTAATTCGGAATTTAACCGCTAGATGGTTCTAGTGGGCATGGAATTTTAACTTTTGTTTTGCAGATTTTTCAGGATCCTGACCATTTAGAAGGATGTCGTCTTCGGCAAAGTTGTTTAGTAAGTTAAGGACTATCATTTTTCGAGCTAGTTGATTCAAAATTTTGCCACTAGGCGGCGCTAGTGAGCATGGAACTTTTGTTTGCAGATATCTCAGGAGCCTGACCACTTAGAAAGATGGTGTCTTCGGCAAAGTAGTTTGGTAGCTCAAGGGCTATCATTATTTGAGCCAAGAAATACGATATTGTTCCATCAGGTAGCGCTAGTGAGCATGAAATTTTTGTTTTGCGGATACTGCAGGATCTTGACTTTTTAGACAGGCATCTTTGGCAAAGTTGTTCAGAAGCACAGGGACTATCATTATATTAATAAATCTCTAACTTTAAGGATTAAACAAAGAAAGAATTTGAGCTACTGAACAACTCTGCTGAAGACACCATCTTTCTAAGTGATCAGGCTCCTGAGATATTTGCGAAATAAATGTTTTATGCTCACTAGCGCCACCTAGTGGCAACATTTTGAATCAACTAGCTCAAACAATGATAGTCCTTGAGTTACCGAACAACTTTGCCGAAGACGCCATCTTTCTAAGTGGTCAGGATCATGAGATCTGGAAACAAAAGCTTAATGCTCACTAGCGCCGCCTAGTGGCAAAATCCGAATTTCTTGTCTATAATAATGATATCCCATAAGCTACTGATCAATTTTGCCGAAGACGTTATCTATCTCAAGTGGTCAGGCTCCTGATATATTCGCAAAACCAAGGGTGTTGTACAAAGTACAACGCGCGACTACTCGCGTTACAAAAATTCGCGCGACGACCGAAAGGTTAAATTATTTTTTCTTTCATGTTTCAAGTTGAGTTTCTATGTTACATACAAAGGTATCGACCGTGATAATTTTATTTTGAATTTGTTGTGTTTCTATGTAAAACGGCCCACTTTAGTCAAATTGGCGCTACGGCCAAAATATGTGCTTCTACCCTATTGAAAATAATAATTTTATTTCAAATAATAATACTTTCATATCAAATAATAGTAATTTAATTCAATTATTCATACATTTTGTGTGCATTTTATATGATAATTGACTTTCATTTTCACTACCATTATTCTGAAAACAACTGTATGTATATTTAAAGGTTTGTAAAATTGACTACACACTACAGAATGATAACTAATTCCTGCCAGGTAAAGAGAATGATTATAGAAAAACAAAAGATGTATTAATTTCAATTTGCATTGCAATCTCATTTTACGCATCTCTAAGACATTTCTTGGTAAAGTTCAGATTGAATCTTTCTTCATTTGCCTTAATATTACGTTATTTATACATTTGCCTTAATATTGCGTCAGTTATACAGCTGATACGTGACAATTGACACCCTCTCAGATTTCATTGAAATATTCTTTTCTTGATGTTTAGATCTTGACTAAATAAGCTATTTTACATAGGAAGAGATCCCCCAGTACCGGACACCTAAGTCACTTAATTCATTATTCCAAAACTATTCATTTTATGCGGTATTGGTGTCCATTCATGATAAATATTATCATTTTTGTAGCGAACAAAAATGAATTTGAAAATATAAATATAAATTTTGACGTAGGATGTTGATGATGAATTTTAATACCAAAATGACCAATCTTAAAAGGTGGCACCAAATACCGGACACGACCTGGAAATGCCTCGAGTTATGAAAATTTGTACATCATTGAATGTTTTTACTCTAGGCATAGTATTTTATTGCCAATTCAATGCATTTCCAACATTCACAAGAGTAATTTGAGTTTTACTAAATCTGCAAGTCGTCCATCAAAAAAACCTCTTCCATATATGATGAAAAACAACACATATTACGTGATGTTGTGAATTTTCATTCTACTTATTTTTCTTGCATCTTTGATATCATGATCGATAAAATATATGAAAAATGAATGTATTTAGAGACACTGGCGCAAAAAATACAAAGAAATCATGTAACAAACCAAGCTGTCCGAAACTGGGGAACAGGAGGTGCTAGTCCAAAATTGTAGTTTGACCATGTTTATACGAAATACAATAATTACTTTCAAATTATGATGATTTTTATTGTGCTTGCAGAATCCAAATTATTTCTTCAATATTCAAAATCATTATGAAATAAGTTCAAATTTAAGGAAATGCTTTTCATCGGTTTTCAAACATCTCCAAAAAAGAGTGCATATTTCAAGGATGTGTTATTCTATGCAATCATTACTCTTTATAAAAGCTCTCTTTTCTTCTAATACACCATTTTGACTGGACTATGATTTCTCTATTTTTTGACGGTGTCCGGTATTGGGTGCTATCAGGTACTGGGGGATCTCCCACTACTTAGTTTCTCCAAATTTCATCTGAATTAACATTTAGAAATAGCCAAACTTTTTCATTTCATTCTTTTTTTTTCAAAATAATGTAATCGAATAACGACAATTCCTACAACAAAAGTGTTTCATGGATTACTTGTTGTTAACGGACTAATTTTTTAATAAATATACGAAAAGACATCTCATTTGTGACCCACATCGTAAAAAAAAGTTCAAAAAGTTTTATTTTCGATTTTTCAGCTAGCAGGATTCATTTAAATTATTGAATATATTTTTAAAAGAAAGTAAAATTTAACATACTGTACGTTCATTCACCACTTGTCTGACAAATCTATCCTTTTCCTTTCAGGTAAAAATATGGTTTCAAAATCGACGAATGAAGCAGAAAAAAAGAATTAAAGAAGGATTAGTGCCTCATGAGACTCAATGTTCCTCTCCGAAACACGTTACAAGTGCTTCGATGGATGGAAACAGTATGAAATCTACCGGTGATAGCAATGACAACAGTCGGGAATCGTCAACTCTTTAGCTCAATCCACATTGAAAGGTTTTGAGGTGAAGGAATGCAAGTTTCTAAAATCGAATTGCAAGAAAACAGGCTTGAATGTAAGACATTTTTCATTTAAAAGTAATTGTAAGAAAAGTTAGGACAATATTTGTTTTGTTTATTTTTTTTCCTTGTTCAATCGACAAACAGAATAACTAATATAGCAGGCAAAAGTTAGATTTATTTGACACACATGGCTTATCCATAATTTACCCCCTTGTTTCTTTACTGAACATGGTACAGTATCTACAAATCAATATTCTAGGTAGAGACACATTTGTATTGAAAGAAGTTCTATCCTTGATAGAGATATTCTGTTACATTTTGTTCTAAAAATACGCTACAGTGTCTTCAGCCAGAGTTCACTCCGATCGAACAAGCACTGATACTGGAGCAACAGAAAACTGTGAAGATTGTGTGTTAAACAATAAGTTTTCCCCTACTGAAACAAAATCGAGTCTCCTACCCGTGGGACCCACAACACTGGAATATTCAAAGAAAATTGAAGACCTTCGATATGTTTGACATTTTTCAAGGGTCCCAAAGAGCCGAAACGTAAGGATTCTAAACACACCGCTATTCAGAAAATCCAAGCTGAGGATCGTGTATTCGATCTTTTCAGGTTGGAAATTTTCTCGACTTCTTAGAGCATAGAGTATCTTCGTGATATACGAATGAAGAAATAACACGACGTAACAAAAACTACATTTTTGCAATTCGGTTGCATATCGGCCTACTTTTTATCAAGGGAATGACCAACAAAACGGCCTACTTTTCCTACCGATACAAACAGTGCTGAAAAGTGTTACTTTTCAGCACTAATAACGGTATCGAAAAGTTGCACTTTTCAGTACTGTTTTGGGAGTTTTGAAATCAACATCGGATCACCTCCATACGCCATTTATTGAATTGCTCTGAATTCTTCAATGACTTTGTTGACTAAGTTCTGATTATACATCTATTTGACGAACCCAATTTAGTCAGATTAGGCTCTTAGAATCAGAAGCTAGTTGACCGTGAGGAATTCTGAGTCTAGAGCAGGCAGTAAAATTTATGAGTTCACTGTCAAAAAAGACGGGAGCGCATTGTGGCTATTCATGTATACTTGTAGATAGGTAATTCAGCACATGAATAGCTTACAATATGGTAGAAAATTGTAAACGGCGTCTTATCTGGTCTGCCTTTCAAATCAGCAGTTCCTGGTCTGCCACTAGAATCAGCAATGAAGGTGTGAAAATGTGTGACTGTCATTGCACAGCCTACCTGATTGAGAAATACGGAGCACAGCCTACCTGATTGAGAAATACTGAACCTGATTGAGAAATAACGCATGGATACCAATGTGGATTTTCTTGAAATGTCTCTAAAAATCTAACTTTAACGGCATCTTCCGTTATTGCAAAAAATGTTGTATGCAACTCATTGCAAAACTCGATTTTTTCAGCACTCGTCGTATTTATCCAACTCGGCGAGCCTGTTGAAAAAATCATCATTTTGCAACTTGTTGTATAAATAACTATTTTGGATGTATTAAGGATCAAATTATGTGTCTCTAGTAGATTTGGGGTTGCTGAATTTTTGATGTCGTTCGCAGAAATGTTCCAAAAAGTCACAAATTCGAGCTACAGGTCGCCAAAGTTGTATAAACATTGCTCACTTAAAATGTGAGTATTAATGTTCACATTTATTTAAGTACAAGTGGTCCCGGCAAACTTCGTCTTGCCATCAAGTAGGCTGTTGAAAAACGCTATGGATGGTCCCATACAAATAACAGTCCCGTTCACTCTCGTTTTTCCAACTTTCCCGGTGAATATCCGGGGATTTTTATACACACGAACACGTCGGAATCCTTGACGAACAGAACGGAGAATAAATCATTCAAATCCGTTGATCCGTTCGTAAGTCATTTCGTGACATACAAACACCATTCCATTTTTATTTATATAGATGATTTATCAAACTTTTTAGTTATCTAATATTGCTGTTTGCATTTGACGTGCAAATCCAGTCTCACTGCGCTTCAAACGCGGTAACACAAAGTAACCAAAGGATACTAAGCAACCATGATCCATATCACCGCCAACGTAGCAAAGCAGTGATTCATTTTGAACTAAACGCGAGCCAAAAGTGAACTGAACGCGTTCTAATTTTGCACAAGAACCTAGTAAGCATTGAACTCTCGTGCAAGATTCTGCACCTGCTCAAGAACGGCTCGTTCACTTTAAAATGCACAACAAAGCTGAAAACCAGAAAAACTACTTCAGAACATATTGAATTCATGGCATTACAAATATATGGAACCATTAAAGTTTCCAAACATCCTTGCTGAACTTCCGCATTGAAATATGTCGTGTATCTGCCTCGAAGACAGTTTTCAATTTACGTTCAGTTTTCAGCTCGCTCGAGTTCAAATTTTTGAACTGCTCATTGTTCAAGCCTACTTGATCCCTCGTTCAAAAGTTTGAACTTGAACGCAAACTGAACGCGTTCAAATGCAACACTGTAGCAAAGAAAACTAATCTTTGACTTCGCCTTCCTTGATAATAATCTTACCGCATTTGGTGTTCCCGCATTTGATATTTGCATTTCAAATGCACACAGCAATACGTCAAGCATGCAGAGTATCACTTAAAACTTTTATTTAAAATACAGTCAACTCTTCCTATCTCGATTAAACTTAGGTTAAATCGACTTTTTCAACATGCTAGCAGTCGCCATACAAAATTCTTCGTTTCTCTTATATGGAAAAATACAATACTTTTCTAAACCATCGAAAAATAACTTTTGAACATTGCACATACTATGAACTGTTTTTGATAAGAATTCTTTAACACATGAAGTTTGAATTCTCTGGCAAAGTTATCAGAAAAATCGCCGTACAAACTGGTTAACCTGCATGGAAGTTCACAGAAATCGTCAAATTCTGCATATTGAACAATATCTCAAAAACTAGACGTGCTATGATATTTTTGTAAACGGCAACGAATCAAGCAGCCCTAAATTCAATAAATAGTGGTATTTTGGTTCTTGAGACAAAAACGTGTTCCGCAGTGTAAGCAATTGGCAAAGAAAGCTCGCAGTCAATATCTGTAGAAGTGCTAAGCTGAGAAGCAGACTTTGTCTCATTTAGGTCGTAACACCAACAAAGAAAAAAAAAAAAATAGGCTTCTCAATTGCATCATTGTAGTATTTCGAATGTTGCTCGCTATTATTGCAGCTCCTTGCTAAAGTTCTAAATATCCCATCTCCCCTGTTCATTTGAATTGTTTGTTTTATCTTCAAAAAGAAAATTGTAACAGCGCAGTGAACAATACCTGTCGGAAGCGAGTTAACAGTCCTTCAGTATTAGAAAACTGATGTTCTGAATAAGTAATTAATTATTCCCCTTTGTCCGAGGTCACCAAAATGCGGCCCGCGAGCCACACTTGATGTCTGTATCCCTTAAATCTAAATCTGGAAATTATTTTCTTCGAATGTCTGTTCTACTCCCAAAGTTATCAAGAACATCAAACAAAATTATTACGATGACTATCCACTATCAGAATAAAAAATGGTCGAGGAATCAAGGCTAGGGATCACTGCCCTATGTCGTGCACAAGCTATAGAGCATTGTTGAAAGGTTGACGCTGAGAAAACTGACTTCTAGCGGAGCTCTTCGGAAATTTGTAATTTACATCGTGTATTTTTTGCCTAATTTCAAAAGACTCGAACATCGTCATCCGCCATTTGGCTGCATAGACTGAAACTTAACACTAGACAACAGTCATTTCTCCGTTGCCGACTTACACTTCGACTATCACATTTTTTACGAAATGTCTGCTCCTTTTGCGGTGGGTTTGCATTCTTCGCGCCTATCACTCTGTTCTGTCATCATATCGAACATTTTTATGCAAAATGTCTTAATGTGAAATGGGACACTCACCTTGAACATAGTATATCTAGTTAGATTTCTTATCTTCATTGCGCATTTGCACCAGTAAAAGTGGATAGACTCTGGTAATAATGGGAAAAAACTCGATGTTGAACCGATTGTACTTAAATAAACAACAAAGAACGAAACAATAAATGATTATTCTATTTGTATGTCAATTTGAAATTATGACATCAATTTCGTCGTTCATATCTACTGCGTTTATGAAAAACTGCTTCTTCGTAAAAGTTGCATTTTGTAACTACACACTGTTCGATATCGGTGATCATTAATTTTAGAACATTGTATATTAATTATTCTGTTATAATTATTTGCTCTCAAGGCTAAACAAAATACCAAAAAGTAAATTGTAGTATGTATTTAATTTTGTAAAAACAATAAATCAGCTTGAAGGTAAAACCTAAGCCGTAAATCCCATTCTACTTGTAAATATGGTTAAGTCAGCGGATATTAATTATCAACCAAAGTCTCTCCAATCAAAGTTAAAAGTAGGGTCAACCAGTTGAAAATGTAAATACATGAAAATGCTTTCAATCGTAAATGTAAGCAAAATTGTACTTTATAAATAGTATAAGTCTCAAATCTACAAAAGATACATCGAATGTTCCTCTATATAGTGAATAAATACTAGGTTTTACATAAGAAAAAGCAACTATCAAATAATTACTGTTATATTCATGATAACTTTGATATGCAAAAACATTAAAGAAAATTTACTTTAAATTATATTTTACTGTATCCGAAATGTCATTAGGAGAGGGTGGGGTACTCTTGGAATCTAGTTTACCTGTAAAGTATGGTACACAAATTATGTCACGCTAAATTTCAACTTTTTCGACCCCCTCTTTCCCCTTCGTCACACTTTTTGTATAAGTCCTCCGAAAATTTTGTAAGGCTTGTCACGCTTGGCTTGACCCTCTACCCCTCCTTGAAGCGTGACATAATTAGTGCATGACCCCAAATTATGTTGCAAGATGTTAAAAAAAACACTGAAATTGGATTGTTTATACAACATGATAATAGAACGAAGAAATAGAACAATTTTTAACATTTTATGTTCATTGTATTCAAAAGTATATTGTTAAACTCAAAGAGAAAATATATTTCTCAAAAACTTATTCAAACAGACTCAAGTCAAAAAAGTATACAAACTTACTTTACCGATTCTACGTGTTTCGCAGACGAAATTCTACACACTTTGCTCTAAACCAACTCGATTTTTCACTTTTAGAACGTTTACTTTCCGGATTTACAAAACGACGAAAGTAAGATTTTCAACTTTCGCTACCTAACCACTACTTTCGCCGCTCCGCTGTATGGAGAGACGAAGTGACTTAACCACGAATCAAAACAAAACATTACTTAAGTCGATTTTACACTGGTACAAAAAACGTCGAAAGTAATTTTGTAATAAAAATTTTGTGGGAAATAACAGGAACTCCTTAGTTTTTGAATGCGAGCTTATTGTATGCAAAATTTAAGCAATGTACACGGCGAAAAAATGTCAAAAAGGGTATTCATTTTCAAACAGTTTTAGAAAACAGGTTGTGATTCTTCTAAATTTTCTAATTTTCTCAAAACCGTAAGGAAGTTACTTACGTCGATTTGAAAAAGTAATCGAGATTTGTTGTTTTCATAAAAAAGCAGAGGTGCTATTTGCCCTTACGGCACACTTACCTCAAAATCAGCTTAAAACTGTGGAAGTGTTGTCAATGTTGTTATTTTTTTATGTAAAGTTGAATGCAAATTCAACTTTACATAAAAACTTCGTAGGCTTCGTGGCCGTGCGGTTTGTGTCACCAAGCATTTAGTAGCATCGAGTCAAGGAGTCAAGGTTCGATTCCCGCCTCAGTCCGGAAAACTTTTCGTCAGGAATGTATTTTCGACTGTGCCACTGGGCGTTGCATGCTAGTCCGTTGTCTAATGTGGTGCTTCCTAGAAAGGGCAAATCGTCCACTGGAAGCATTAATGTGTCGGTGTCCTTTTTGTATTAATTTAATTCGTTGCAGTTTTCCAGGGGGGGACATGAACCAATAATTAAAAACCCAACATTGATTCATCATGGCGTCCAGTAATTTTGTTTTGATGGTTTTGGAAGGGATAAAACATATGTTTTTATGATGCATAAAACAGTAAACAAAGTGATGAACAAAGGAAAAAAAACGATGTTTGTCGCTATTTTTAATCCTTGAAACATTTTTTTCCGGTTTTTGGGCCTTATTTCCTAAAAGTAGCACTATCAGTACTTGAGCCGTATACTCTAAAATCAGGTGCAAGTTAGGATGAAACGACCAGAAAGTAGATACTAAAACGTGAAGTACACATACTATGTGAAGATGCGTCGAAATGTATGCATATGACAGCCTCAGCAGTTTTATCGTCACACTGCAGTAAACTGCTCCATACAACCAGAACAAGACCTGATACAATAATCGTTGCATATACATACAATTTAATGTTTTATTATCGATAATGTAAGATAACAAGAACAACATTATACAATATTTGAAAGATTCTTTGCAGAATCTAGCTGTCACTAGTTGGGTCAACATAATTGAGAATTGCCAATAGGAGCCTTCCTTAGCCAAATAGTTAGAGTCATGCTGAAGGTCTCTGGGTTCTATTCCCGATCGGTCCAGGATCTTTTCGTAATGGGAATTTTTTTGACTTCCCTTGGCCGTCTCACCGTACCTGCCCACGATGTACGAATGCGAAAATGGCAACTTTGGCAAAGAAAGCTCTCAGTTAATAACTGTAGAAGTGCTCATTGAACACTAAGCTGAGAAGCAGGCTCTGTCCCAGTGATGGCGTCATGCCAAGAAGAAGAATTGACAATACAGCAAATTGAAATTTACGGTTTATGGACAGAAGGTCGAAAGACAAAAAGTCGAAAGGACAAAAGGTCAAAAGGACAAAAGGTCGAAAACGATTGTTGGTGAGAAATTTATCCTTCTTTGAAAATAGACCTTTTGTTTCTCATTTTTTGTTCTTCGACCTTTTGTCCTTTCGATCTTTTGTCTTTCCAAGTATAAAACTTGTGATAATTGGATTGGCTTTCGAGTTTATGTAATTTTAATATAACCTTACCCATTTACAATGTAAAAGTAATATATTGTGATCTCTGTTTTGCTGGGAACACCCCTTAAAGTATGTTGGAAATTTCTGTAGTCTTATCAACTAATTTTTGATAGTGTTTCTAATGACTAAAACAGTATGACATATTTCAATACATTTCACTTTTAGATACAAATCAAAGTAAATCTGATAATTCATTAAGACATTCAGTCAGATGGAGGTAAACTGTAATAAACAAATAAACACATAAACTCAAGTCACAGTTCAAATTAAAAAGAAATCAATGCACAAAAGTGAGATTTTAAGGACTTTCTTGTTAGAAACAAGGTTAAGAAGTTATCGACGGATAAAGATGTCTCGTAATTCATCAAGATACATCCATCGGGGAAAAAATCAGTTTATCAAATTCTAACCAACCATTAATGTTATACAGTTTACAGTTATTAGACAAAGCAGAAAAACGCTCCCAAACAGTAATTGATTTATAATATGCAGTTATGCCACCCCTACAACATGCATCATTTGAATTCCATAATTTATTATTAGAACATCAATGTACAATTAGGGTGCATTAAGCACTCTACTTTGAAAAGAGAATGTAAACAGAAGAAACATGTGCTCAATGAGAGAAACGATAGTCTTTCACGCAACATTTGCTGCCAAAATTCACTCTCAAATTTTTATTGCGAATGGTGACTGTGTAGTATTGTGAAGAACGTTGCTGAAAGAAGGTGACCTAGAGCATCAAACATAAAAAATCTCTTAGATGTATAGTGAAGAACTATTTCGTTCAACATAATTTACATTGCAGAAGTAAACTCAATATTGGAGGAGTAGATTTTCATAGTCAATTGTGGATGAAACAAAGTGAATGTGCCTTCTACATGGAATTTTTGAGTAGCTGAAAAACGTTCTTCGATTTACTGTCAGTTTTCTGGAATCTTTCGAAACGCGCATGTTCTGTGAGAACGTGAGCATTAGTTATTCATCAATATATGTATTTCGTACTAATCAGCAGCGTGTGTTTGTGGCCATCAATGTTCAGTGATAAGAATTATCGTTTATCGCTCAAAGTTCGGCGTTCATTAATCTGTTGTGTGAATTAAAAAGAATAATCCTAGAGACGATTCAGAGAACATTATGAGTTCCAATCATTAGTTTAATAGATGGTTCATTCCTTATCATAAAGATCTCTAAAGAAGACAATATTGGTATCAATAATAACATAGGATTCATATAAATGCTTTCGATCTTCCGTTTAACTTGTTATTTTTTTTTTTTTTTTCATCTTTATTAACGTGTTTTTTAACATTATGCTAGTTCAACACGAGAGAAGGTTCAGCAGAAGGCTGAGACCCAGGAGAAATACGGTCAGCAGAAGACTGAACCGATAAAAAAGAGATAACTGTCAATCTAACATTTCAAGCTTATATCTATACATAGTACAATTTAGTAAAACAGTTTCGTATCCGTGGGCTGGCATCAATGTCGTCGTCATATTGGGCAGGATCATATACTGCTGTACAAGTTGGCATCGTGTAGAAAACTCAGTAAAGCAGCAATAGTAGTTGCATCGTCGCGTAGTACCTCTTCGATGTTGTCAGAAAGGCCATGTATTTGTCGCAGATGTTCGTATATGGGGCAGGCACAAAGGACATGGTCCACAGAGGCTGGGATATGACAAGACTCGCATTCTTTGTGGAAGGGACCGCCTCCCATATTGTGCGATATTAGGGTGTGTCCGGTTCGTAAGCGAGATAGTATCCTTTGGTCCTTGAGAATTGGAAGGTCTGACCAAGTAGTGGTTGTGTTTTTAATCTTCCGAAGGAAAAGCGTTCTTGTGCGGTACCATGAATCTTCCAAATGTTGACGGAAGATAGATTTGATCCACCGTTTAAGGTCCATGAAAGGAACCTCTGAAGTATACCGTTGACCTGAAAGGCCCGATCTGGCAAGATGATCAGCCATTTCGTTCCCTGGAACTCCGCAGTGCCCAGGGATCCACATGAAAACCGTGTCAGGTAGTGCGTACTTCAATATTGCTTGAATCCAAGGGTGCGTAGGCGAATCTGACTGTAGCGCAGATATTACGCTGGCTGAGTCGGTTAGGACTAAGATCGAACGGTCCGAAGGGGTGGTAGCAGCGATAAAGGCAGCTGCTGCCTCGGCGGAAAATACTGAACACTGTGAAGGCAGGCTCATACTTACGTCCGGGATGTCACCGGCCACCCCTATGCCGACACCGGCGCTTGTAAGGGATCCATCTGAATACCGAAGAGCAAAATCAGAATAAGAAGTTTGTAGCAGCTCTGCGACTGATCGTCGCAAAGCAGCAGAGTTGCTGCCGGCAGAAAAACTGTTCTTTATTTTATTGTCGATTTTTGGTGGGACGGAACGCCAGCTCCTGTCTCCGAGCCAGTGAACCCTGGTAACCGGCGGGAGACTTAAGTTGGCTGCCGTGCTTAGGGCTCTATTCCCCTCATCAAGGAGAAAGACCCTGTCTTCGCCGGCTGTCTTGCTGAGGAATGCTACCGTTTTGCGGCAGATGGAGGCGCGAATAAAGATTCGAAATGGAAGAAGCCCAGCTTCAACGCAAGCGGAATCTGATGGTGTTGATGGAAGCAGACCAGAAATTATTCTGATGTAGGAGTTATAGACTGGGCTGAGAACTTCGACCAATCTATCTATCGCTATGCTAGTAAGCTCCAATCCGTATACAAGCCGACTGTCAACAATGGCATGGGCGACTCTGAAGCGGATTTTTCGATTGTTTGATCGATGCGGGCGGGAAATGGATTTAATCAGGTTTAACCTAGATCGACACGCTGACTTGACTGTATCAAAATGTTGACGGAAGGAGAGAGCCCGATCTACTGTTACTCCAAGAATACGAACAGTCTTACGAAGCGGAATTGGTTGACCGTCTATCGTGATATCCGGGCCAGTTATCCTATGTCCGGATGGACAAATGTGGCAACGGATGCTCTTACTGGCGGACAGTTGGAAACCATTATCTGATGCCCATTTCGCTACCGATTTGACTGCGGTTTGAGCTCGGATCCGCGTCATAGTAGGAGTTGATCCACAAACAACGATAACTATATCATCCGCATAAACGAATACATATATGTTCTTCGGCAGACGGGAGAAGACGCCGTTCATAGCGATCAAAAAAAGAGTTACAGCTAGCACAGAACCCTGGGGAACGCCTGTTTCTTCAGGGAAGGATGATGACTTTGTGTTCCCAATAACTACTTGGAAAGCTCTATCGGCAAGGAAATTGCGCACAAAATGCAGGGTTCTTCCACCTATGCCCCAAGCAGCCAGTTGTTCCAGAACAAGTGGGGTCCACGTTCTGTTAAACGCCTTAGAGATGTCAAGTGAAATTACTTCGGCATGATTACCTTTATCGTAAGCCTCCTTAAGGACATCACTGAGACCTGCGAAGTAAGTAG
This sequence comes from Aedes aegypti, assembly GCF_002204515.2. Classification (NCBI taxonomy): domain Eukaryota; kingdom Metazoa; phylum Arthropoda; class Insecta; order Diptera; family Culicidae; genus Aedes; species Aedes aegypti. Next base: position 190,979 of record NC_035108.1, read on the forward strand.
ATGTTCCTAAACCTTGGCGAAAGGCATGCTGACGGAAGTCCAATAGCCCTTTGGCTTCCAAGTGATATCTTAGCCTTCGATTTACCATTCTTTCCATTACTTTTCCGGCACAGCAGGTCAAGGATATTGGTCGAAACTTAGTTGGATCGCGGGTGGGGATGTTAGCCTTAGGTATAGGGACTACTAAACTTTCTTTCCAAGCAGGAGGGAAATCATTATTGACCCAGATCTTGTTATAAAGATCTAACAGCGCAAGTTTTCCGACACTGGGAAGGTTTTTGAGGAGCGGATAACCAACTTCATCGGGACCCGCTGACTTACCATTGCTCCGACTAAGCGCGAAGGAGAGTTCTCTGGCTGAAAATGGTTGTTCCATTTCAGGATCGGCAGTGTTAGGTGGAATAATAAAATTCTTGATAGTGGAAGTGGAAGGTTTGACAGAATTAAGAAAGTGGGTCTCGTAGCTTTCAATGGCAGATAGGCTGGCAAAATATTTACCAAGTTCACTTGCAACTGCTTCTGGATCAGACATGGCCTTCCCTTGCACTTGTAGAGTGAGCGGTGTAGTTTTTCGCTTTCCATTCAAAGCATTCACTCGATTCCATAGTTCACTGGTAGTTTGGGATGCATTCATGCTCTCCAAAAAACTCTCCCACGTGGCCTTCTTAGCATCACCGATGATGTTCCGACATTCTAGGTGGAGCTTGCGATAATTCTCTAAGGTAAACTGTCTGTCCGGATGGTCAAGTGGAAGCCTTCGAAGTTGACGCAGCGCTTTTCTGCGGGCTTTCACAGCAGCCTTGGTTTCATCAGACCACCATCGAAGGGCCTTCCGGCCAGGGGTGCAGCTGGTGAGCGGAATAGTGGCCTTAGCGGATTCAACTATGGTTGAAATGAAGTCACCCATGTTTTCAGGAGGACTGTTGCTAAGGGCGGAACGGATAAGCAGATCGTACTCAGCCCAATCGGCTTTCTCGTACTTCCATCTGGGTCTTCTCGTGTTCTTTGGAATGGCCGCACCGTTAGTCAAAGCTATTCGGATTGGATAGTGATCACTACCATGAAGGTCAGAACTTACACTCCACTGAATGTTTCTGGCGAAAGAACACGATACTGCGGTGACGTCAATTTCGCTGGAATAATGACCATTGAAAAAAGTTGGTGAACCATCGTTTAGAATCAACATGTCTTCCTCTTCTAAGGCGTCAATTAAGTTGGTGCCGCGCGTATCGGCCTTGGGGGAGCCCCAGACCGGATGGTGACTGTTGAAATCACCAAGAAACATTCGAGGTTCGGGGAGGGCTTGAAGACAATCATGAATTTGACCGTGAAGATTTGGAATTTTGCCACACGGTAGATAAGCGCAGGCTACTGAGACCGACGGGGAACCTAGTATCTGTATCCCAACTATAGGAAGGTCGGAAGGTAGATCAAGAATTTTGTGGGGAATTCCTTTGCGAATTCCAATTGCCGCGGAGTGTCGTTGATTTGCTAATCGTTTGACTGTCCAAGAATATTGGCCGCCGAGCGTGCGCCCCATTTCATCGGCAGATATATTATTCGTTTCTTGAAGGGCTAATATCCAAGGTTGATTATTCTGGATAATCAATTCAAGATCGCAAAGACGAGACCTGTAGCCATTTAAATTCCATTGCAGAATGAAATTATGTGACGTAGGGAGAGCAGGAACCGGAAAACTTGAGAGAGAAGTTTCTTTGGAATTAGTTGAACCGATGAAATTGCTGGATACAGACCCCGACAGAGCTCCACCGAGCGTAGGTCCCGATGTGGAACCCACAACTGGCAGAGGTGAAGGAGCTGCGGTAGAAAAGTAGGTTTGGGAAAAGCAATTGGGAGGACATAAGGTTCTAGTAGCTGATTCCAACGGAGCCCCACCAAGCGTGGGACCCGGCATGGGATTTACTACTACCGGAATTTCGGGAGCTACGGCAAGACAGTCGTTTCCAACGGGGCTGCTAGGAAACCTTATCAAGGAGTGCTGCTGTGAGTTCGAGAGCGAAGAAGAACTGGGAGACGTACCAAAAAATGGATTGACATAGGTTGTTGAGGCGGATAAAGATTTACCGGGTGCAGGGCCCGAGAAGCGGTCAGCTGTTGACAGGGTTGGTCTGCTGATTCCGGGCGTGCAGTTTGGCATTACTGAGCAGGCAGGATATCTTGATGGAACTTCGTTATGTACAGGAAACGACGGGATACCTCGCGAGTTCCCCGTGCATGAAATTGAGAACTGAGAGAGATCGGAATTTGAGACGGGTTGATGTTTGATTGAAGAAATCGTCCTGGTAACGGTTCCGGAATTCCCAGGTGAAATCCGTGTTGAGCGATTGTAACGAGCGTTGTGTAACAGATCATACAGTCTGGCGTCGCTTGCCTCCGGTCCCAAGGCCGGAAAGTATTCAGCATGTGACGCCGAGGATGGCTGGCATGTTGGAGTGTTGTGGTGTTTTCTTTTCGAGTTTCGACTTGACGGATGCTTGCTTCCCTCGTTGTCCTTCGGGTCATTGGGCGTCCCGAGCTTCACCCTCTGCTTGTTAGCAGGGGCAGAGAAAACAGTTTCCTGTGGCTTGCTTCCCACGCTGTCCTCAGGGGAATAGGATGTTAATCCCTTTTGCGTCCCTCTTCCAACATTATATGAGTGACAGGGGTTGTTCGCCGGTTCCGGTTCTTCCAAAACTTCCGCACCGACGGGGCCCTGACTGCCCAGATAACTAGTTGGGGATTTCGGGGGATAGGCACTGTGTCCCTTATGCGTCCCGATAACAACAGTTACGTCCGGATGCCGGGGGTTGTCCGCCAGTTCCGGTAGGGGTGTAGCGTCCGCACTGACGGGGCCCCGGCTGTCCGTGACCCCTGTTGTCGATGATTTATCCGTGAGAGAAACATTTGGAGGTTGTTGTGTGTTGACCGATAGTTGCTCAGTCGATTCTTGAGATTCGATCGTCTCGACGCTAATTTGCGGAGTGAAGATGGCAGGAAGAAAATATTGTCGAATCGTTTAGGCCTTATTCTTGAAGAGGACTGAGCGTTAGTGACTGCTTCTACTGTTTGGTTCTACCACCTCTCTTGCGGTGCTTGTTTTTCCGCTTCGAGTTGGTGGTTGAGGCGTTTGAATCACCAGATGGACAACTGTGATCCGATGTGGAGTGAACCCTCTTAGTAGGGTTTGAAACTTGAGAAGCGTTGGAGATTCCGGTGGCTTTAGACGTGGCTGATAACATGCTATGATCGGATGCATTTCCGTCGTTGGTTTCATCACATGTGGAAGTTCTCTTGGCGTTCGGCGTAATATTAGAAATCCATTTGGATACCTGCACGGCTACTTTGGGGTTCAGACTGGGCGGTTTCATGACGGCAAACTCTGGCGATGTGGTAATTTGCATTTGTTCTTCCTGCACAATAGAGCCAGAAGTCGCCGCGGTGTGTTGATCGATGGTAGCTGATTTCCTGGTTAGAAGCTCGGCGATGGTGCGAGTTTGGTCCCTGATTTGCTTATCTTTCACTGTTAGAGCATTTTGAAGGTTCTGAACCGTTTCAGTTAGAGTTGCTACTTGCTTAACCAGCTCTCCGATGGTGCCGTGTTCTTTTATCGACTCGAGGCGGTCACTGATGGTGCGACTCTGCAGAGCACGTTCCATTTCGGCCATCCTCTTTTCTCTAGCTTCAGCGTCCGTCCGGAGTTTTGTAACAGTAGCCTTCAAACTTTCGATTTCAGCGTCCTTGCTAGCACTAACTACGCCCGAAAATGTGGCACAACTTCGACTTCCTACTTGCTGGGCTTCGTATTCACGTCGAGCCTGTGGATACGGAATATCCATGTCGACGCGAAGGTGTTGTATGGCTTGTTCTTTCTGGTACATTGGACAATTGCGACTGGAGACAGAATGATCCCCGGATTTGCATTGCTTGCAGAACGGCTCTTCCGTGCATTGGTACCGCGTTTTCGATGTAACGTGTGCACTGGTAGCTCCTTCCTGAGTCTGGTCTAAAGCATTTGTGGGTTCCTGTTCTTCCGGATGTATCTTGCAACATCGTCCGCATATACGCTGGGGGTTTGTGCAACGCTTTCCGGTATGCCCATACTCCCAGCAGCGAAAGCATAACATGGGAGATGGGTAAAAAAGGCGCGTTTTGCACCGCGACCAACCAAAAACGACGTGCTCCGGAATGACGGTGCCTTTGATGGTGAGTACGATAGTGGCAGTGTTCATGACCTTACCATCCGGTCCACGTCGCGTGATCCTACGCAATCCCTTGATTCCTTGGGAGGAGAGTTGTTGAAGCAAGTAATCATCTGAAAGACCTACTGTTTCGTGGTTGGTTACTACGCATTGCCTTTGATTAAGCCGTGGGTGCTCAATGATCCGGATCGGCGTTTTGTCTTGCAGTTGACTCATTCGAAGGAGGCGATTCACCTGCTCTTGGCTACGCACCTTCAACACGTAGGACATACCTTTATTTTCTTTGAAGGCCCCAAAAATGGGACCTCCGATGGCCTTTTCAACGGATAGCCGTAGAAGAAAGGGATCCTGAGGCATGGATCCAGCAGTCGCTTCCATTTTAAGATATTGCAGTTGTCCTGCAGTACCTTCACGGTCCATGAATTCCGGTAGCAATGCACCGGTGTAATCGCCGAGAACCCTGTTGCCTACTTTGCCAAATCCACCCCCGGGGCCCCCTGGGTCCCCTGGATGAGGGGGATGGCCGTTTGCCAGCAAGGCGCCGGCCGGCCGGAAAGGCTCACTCGGGGAAGACTCACCTGTTTATAAGTGGTCAGTCGCAATGCCGTTGAAAATCGATGTATCCCTTTGGGTTTTGAAGCTGATTATATTACCACCACTCACAAACTAGCAACACAAACACTCACGCCCGAATAACGACTCACGAACTTGATTTATCACTTAATATGCAAACGCCACTACCGAGTTTTTAACCACACTTTCGAGGGCACGTGGTTTTACGGGTCTGCAATGCGCCCCACAATAGAGACCAAACAAAAGATCAAAATGGAATCCGGAAAAAAAAACAATAGACGATTGCCCCGCAGTGGAGCACCCCGTCAGCACACTTCGAATTCACTGATGTGCTACTAATTGAAATTAACAGTACGGAACAACTGCGAAAGGCGACTGTACACGACGGCGGTAGGCTGTCAACTGATTTAACTTGTTAGAATAAAACAGGCTATGTGATTTTTTTTTTTTCATATTCAACATCTTATTTACATTAAAATTATTTTCGGCATGTTTGTAGATCACCTAATGCAAAGCTGAACACTTCCACTTTGCTGCGTATACTATGATTTGTATCGCTATTTATTTGGCTATGTAAATATAATGTAACTAATCCATTATTTCTATTTGTAGGAAAATACACGTATTTACAATTCCATTGACCGATGATTTGTTGAAAAATGAGCATTAAAACTGACATAAACTCGTTTAATGATGTCAACTACAAAACAGATTCAAAAGAAAACCATGCTAAACAATATGATCCCATCAACGGATACGTAACAAGCATAAACGAAACTGGCACACAGCAGTTTCCAAAGACGTCAGAAGCTATACAAGAAAAAGATAATCTGAATGAAAGTGGCGATGAAAGTCTTGGCGCAAAACAAATCAAATCGGTTGTAGTGAATTTCAATTCTGGTACTATGGCTAAAAGCACAATTCAAAATCAATATGTCAGCAACACTTCACCTCATGTGCAAACGTGGAACGATCGTAGCGGTCACATAAAAATCAAAATCATTCTATTATCACTTGTAATATTGACGATAGGTTTTACAGTCGGATATATTGTTTCCGGTATAGTGATTTGCAAAGACAACCAACAAGCTTCTCGTAGTAATAATAATATTTGTTTAACAGAAGAATGCGTTAGAACAGGTATGATGTAAAGCTTCTTATTTAAAATTTATAGTGGTACAACTTAACTTACGAATCGTTTTTAGCATCTTCTCTATTGGCAGCAATGGACCGTACTGTGGATCCTTGTAAGGATTTTTTTCAATTTGCCTGTGGTACGTGGAATAAGAAACATGTGATACCAGAGGATAGAAGTTCCATAAGCACATTTGAGGTAATTTGGAAGCTTATCGTAAAGATTAAAATAATTATTTTGTAGGAACGTGTACAGATTTTAGTGATAAGAAGAGGAAAGTTTGATTTTAAAATTTTATATTGTTGTTGTAATTTTAGGTTCTTGCTGATCAGCAACAAGTTATACTTAAAGGAGTTCTGGAGGAATCAGTGGACGTGAATGATAATCAAGCGACATTAAAAGCTAAAATGTTCTATAAAAGTTGTATGGATCTACGTAAGTATACCGAAGTATATCAAATCAGACGTTGGTTTGAGCCGCTTTTTCCATGCCAATCGTTACGCTGCTGAAGGTGTCTGGGGTTTATGGTCGGTCAAGAATCCTATCGTACCGTCAAATGGGGTGACTTGCAACACTTTTCAACTTCAAAGCTACATGGTTACTTACTTGATACTTGATGGGCTACAATCCGCTACGTTGAATCTACGCCGAATGGATAATTCTTCTCCACTGGACTCGGTCCTGAGCCAATCGCTTCCAGTCGCCCTGAACGTTAAGTGCCCTTAAGTCCTCTTCAACTGCAAAAAGCCAACGTGTGCGCGGCCTACCACGAAGCCGACGGCCTCGTCCGGGTTCTCTACTGAATATTATTTTTGCTTGTCGTTCTTCCGGCATTCGTACCACGTGACCAGCCCAACGCAGCCTGCCGTGTTTTATGAGCTTGATAATATCCACTTCTTTATATACTTGGTACAACTCATGATTCATGCGACGCCGCCAGATGCCATTTTCTTGTTTACCGCCGAGTATTGTTCGCAGCACTTTACGCTCAAAAACTCCAAACGCTTTCCGGTCGACCTCTTTTAACGTCCAGGATTCATGGCCGTATAGAGCAACCGGAAGGATAAGAGTCTTATATAGAGCGAATTTTGTTTTCGTCTGCAGGCTACGGGACTTAAGCTGGTTACGGAGCCCGTAAAAAGCCCTATTTGCAGCAGCAAGACGCCTTTTCACCTCGCGAGTAACATCATTATCGCAAGTCACTAAAGTACCAAGATACACAAATTCTTCCACTACTTCAAATTTTTCACCACCTAGCACCACTTCACTACCAACGTCACGATTGGAACCACGCTGTCTACCAGCGATCATGTACTTAGTTTTGCTGGTGTTGACGGTAAGTCCAATCCTCGCTGTCTCCCTTCGAAAAGGCACGAATGCCTCTTCTACGGCTCGACGATCAATTCCAATTATATCGATATCGTCCGCAAAGCCCAGGAGCATATGCGACCGGGTGACGATGGTACCGCTTCTTTGCACGCCCGCTCTCCTTATAGCTCCTTCGAGAGCAATGTCGAACAAAAGGTTCGAAAGCGCATCTCCTTGCTTCAATCCATCTAAGGTTACGAAGGAGGTTGAAGTCTCATCCGCAACCCGCACACTTGATTTCGATCCATCCAACGTTGCACGAATCAGTCTAATCAGTTTCGCCGGGAAACCGTGTTCTACCATTATCTGCCATAACTCATTTCTCTTTACTGAATCGTACGCCGCCTCGAAATCAATGAACAGATGATGAGTCTGCAAGTTGTATTCCCGGAACTTATCAAAGATTTGACGCAAGGTAAACATTTGATCCGTCGTTGATCGGCCCTCACGAAAACCAGCTTGGTATTCGCCGACGAAGGACTCCTCCAGCGGTCTTAATCTGTTGAACAGAACACGCGACATTATTTTGTACGCCGAATTGAGGAGCGTTATTCCTCGGTAATTGGCGCACTCCAATCTGTGGCCCTTCTTATACAGAGGGCAGATGAGGCCCTCCAGCCAGCTAGCAGGCAATTCTTCTTCCTCCCATATCCTTAACAGAGTACGGTGCAGTATTTCGTACAGCTGCTCACTACCGTGCTTGAAAAGTTCAGCCGGGAGCTCGTCTTTTCCAGCAGCCTTACAGTTCTTCAACTCCTTAATCGCTCTTCTAACCTCATCTAGCGTCGGGGGCTCCACAGCTTGTCCATCGTTGCTGATGATTAATCTGTTCTCTGACGCGCTCGTGTTCTCTCCAATCAACAATTGCTCGAAGTGTTCTTTCCACCTGGCAGCCACCAAGATTTTGTCTGTCAGCAAGTTACCTACGCGGTCATTGCACATGACGGGAGACGGCGCGGTTTTTTTTCCGTACGCCATTGACAGTTTCGTAAAATCTCCGCATATCGTTTTGTTCGATGCTGTTTTGCGCCTCAGTAATGATGTCTTCTTCATACTGCCTTTTCTTTCTGCGGTGAATTCGTTTCTCGGCTGCTCTAGCTTCCTTGTACCGCTATCTATTCTGCCGGGTACCGGACACTAACATCCGACTTCTGGCAACATTCTTCTCATCCGTCACATTCTGGCACTCCTCATCAAACCAACCATTTCTGGGTCGTCTCTGAGCAGTACCTATCACCTCTCGCGCTGCTGTGCTCATCGCACCGTGGATAGACTCCCACAGATTGTTGAGGTTTTCGCTTACGTTGTATCCCCTTATCCGCTCATCAAGCTTCCGGCGGTACTCGTCTGCTACACCTTCTGTTGATAAGCGCTGGATATTGAAACGCAACGGTCGTTGTGTTCTTGTGTTCGCCACGGTAGACAACCGTGCACGAATTTTACTAACAACGAGATAGTGATCAGAGTCGATGTTTGGGCCTCTAATGGTCCTCACATCGATGACATCCGAGAAATGCCGACCGTCCACCAAAACGTGGTCTATTTGGTTGCAGAGCTCGCCATTTGGGTGCATCCAGGTGTGATTTCGGATGTCTTTGCCTGCAAAGTAGGTGCTGCTGATGGCCATCCCTCTAGCTGCAGCAAAAGTTATTAGTCTTAGGCCGTTGTGGCGGAGTTAAGGCTCTCCGTACCAATTATAGGGCGGAAAAAATCCTCTCTTCCGACCTGAGCGTTGGCATCCCCGATAACAACTTTTACGTCATGTTTTGGGCACTCTCCGTAGGTCTTGTCGAGACAATCATAAAACGCATCCTTTGTGTCGTCGGGTTTATCGTTTGTCGGCGCATAGATGTTGATCAGACTGTAGTTGAAGAATTTGCCCCGTATCCTCAATACGCAGATTCGTTCATTAATCGGTTTCCACCGCATAACACGCTTCATCTGCTTCCCGATCACTATGAATTCGACGCCATGCTCTGCCTTATCGCTGCCACTATGGTAGATGTTGTATTTGAAAGCTGTGTTGGCGACGGGATCCACCGCCCTGAATTCACGTTCTCCAGTTCTAGGCCATCTTACTTCCTGAATAGCAGCCACGCTCACTCCAACCTTCTGCAATTCACGAGCCAAAAGGCTCACTCGTCCGGGTTCATTTAACGTCCTGACATTCCAGGTACCGAGTTTCCAATCATAGTCCTTATTTCGTTGCCAGGTCGGTTGCCGAAAATATCGTTCGTTATTTCTCCTTTCTCCATTTTTCGTGGTAGGTAAGAAATTCGATATGCTACCTTACCAGGGTCGCGATACCTACATCACGATGGTGGGGCTGCCACCTTAGGTGTAGCTGACGTGATACAGCATTTCATACTCAGCCGCTGGATGCCAGAACAGACGCTGTTTGAGCCGCACCTCCTTGGTGGACAGACGCTCGAAACGCACCTCCTCACTCTAGCTGATGTCAGAAGGATAACAGTGCCCAGGCTGCACTACCAACTAGGGTAGATGTACCAATAGTGGAGGTACTAAGCACGATTGAACTTCTTTTAACCGCCTAAATTCAAGAAGCGCAATTAATGTACATGTTAATGTTGTAACGGGAAGAAACGACCATTGGCTCAATGAGAAAAATGATTTCATCGCAGTAATCCACGGCATGTCAGTGAAAAATAATACCTCCACTATTGGTACACTGTTCCTTTAGTTGCGGTACTTTTTTAATTTGTGTTCCTATAGTTGCGGTATCCGTTGTTTTCTTATGGGATCCTCCACTATAGGAACACTTTACCGCAACTATTGGTACAGGTAAGAAAAGGTTTAGCCATTTTAGTGATATTTCATCAGTTTTGAAGCAATTTTAACGCTCTTTCCAACTATTCCGTGTATCAACAAGCCAATGCGTCGATTGGCAGTGTCAGTTCTGTGGCTAATATAGTAAAATCAGTGAAAACGGCACTACCGCAACTATAGGAACACCCACAACTAAGGGAACACTTACCCTAAGTACGCAACCCTTAGCTGGCGGTCTTGGTCATCATTTGACCCGTGGAAGCGTGAGGTAGGGACTTGTGAGGACCAGAGCTATGTTGGACGCTCCTTCCTAGTTGTCGGCTCACCATTTCACAGCCCAAGCTACATGGATGAGAGATCAAAATATTCAGATAGAAATAAACATAGAACATGGGACAAGTAGGCGTAGACGGGCAGTTAGGCTCCATGAAATCAAGACGAAAGATAGACCTTCATATCCCTTGCAGTTTACAAAATTTTATAGCAATATTCATAGTTCAAAATCTAGAATGTTGTGAAAAGTGTACTGCGATCTGTCAAACTTGGGTACCGAGTGCAGTACCAAAGGATCAAATGTAGCACTAGAAGTAGTAGTCACTCTTAGCACAACTATTTTATTTCGTCTTTGATGAAACGATTTTCGGAACCTCTTTGATTCGCCAAATTCTCAAAGTGCTAGAAAAAAAAATGAGATCACATGTTCTCTTTATTTCGCGAGATATAGGGTGACTTCCCTATTATTGTGGTATTTCCTTTCATTGCGGTATTTGAATTGAATCCTCATAATTTGTGTTTGACTTGAATTACTATTTATTTAGCAATAGTGATTTAAAAAATATGGACATGGTCAGACACCCCCCACCGCCCATATGATTAGAAAAACATGTTTCAAATGGGCCATCTACGTGGATTTTCAAACTCCATTTCCCTCCTCGTGATATTTTCTCCATGCTAAAATTTTAATTATCGATAAGTTATTGATGGTTTATTGAAATTTATTACCGAATATTTAGATCAACTTATTGATGGTTTTTTATTTTCAGAGCAAATTCGAAAAATAGGTATAAATCCCATACGAAATGTTTTAAAATCTCTTGGAGGATGGCCCGTTATCGAGCAAAACTGGGTGCTCCCAAATACTAGTATTGAACATCTCATAGGAACTTTACGAGGAGTGTATAGCGAACCGGTGCTAGTTGAGCTATACGTTGGCGCTGACGACAAAAATTCATCCAAAAATATTCTCCAGGTTAGTGTGTAGACGTCATATATAAGATACCTTTCAGAAATGTATAGTGGATATATGTATTTCATAGCACATTATATAGTACTTATAAAGTGAAACAATGCATATATATTTAGATTTGGCTTGTCCTCTTTTTTTCAGATCGACCAATTAGTTCTGGCTCTGCCATCGCGGGATTATTATTTAAAACAGAGTAGTGAAGGGGATTTGAAGGCTTATCATCATTATATGACTCAAATAGCGATTCTCCTTGGAGGAGATCCAACAATTGCATCCAAAGAACTGATGGAAGTAATTAATTTTGAAGTGCGATTAGCAAACGCTTCTCTTCCAGAAGCGGATAGACATGATACTAGCGCAATTTACAAAAAAATAACTTTGCAGCAGCTACAGAAGCAAGTTCCACAAATTAATTGGAAAGAATATTTACAAGTAATGAACACTCACTTTTGATAATAAATCTTCGAACTGTTTAGTGGAATACCTATAAATAAATAAAAAACCGAATTTAGTACTATACCATTTCGTTCCACCAAAGTTTATATCCTTGGACAGATATGCATATTTCGACCTCAACTGAAAGGCCGTCTTCAGTGTTGCGTACTACACTCGACACTGAAGAAGTCGAATCTAGTACACGATACAAACTCCACTGGAATTAAATGGTACAGTATTAAATTCGGTTTTTCATTTATTTACTAACTTTTGATTTATCGTACTTAACTATTTTTTTTCTTTAGACCACATTAGGTAGCGTAAAACTTGAAGAAAATGAGGCCATCGTTAGTTATGCTATGCCGTATTTGATAGAAATGGGTCGTATCCTGAATATGACTGACAAACGCATCATTCATAATTATGCCATTTGGCGATTTGTAATGTCGATTATGACGCATATGATCGATGACTATCAAAAGGAGCGAGTTGAATTTAGAAAAATTTTACTGGGGATCCAATCTGAACGTCATAGATGGTCTCAATGCGTTGAATGGACAAACAAGAAATTAGGAATGGCTGTTGGTGCTTTATTTATACGAGATAATTTTAATCAAGAGAGTAAAGAAACTGCACTGGAGATGATACATACCATAAGAGAGGCATTCAATGAGCTCTTGGCAGATATCCATTGGATGGATGATGAAACGAGAGCCGTAGCTAAAGAAAAAGCTGATGCGATGAACGAACGCATTGGTTATCCTGAAATCTTGACGAATCCAGAAGAGTTGGAGAAGGAGTATATAAATGTAAGTTGAGTTTAAATCTAATATGAATATTAACTGAAAAAATAGTTCTTATCGGCAAGGTTACTTCAGTACAATAGGCTTATATTCAATATAACCCTTTCAAAAAAAAAGCGTTCCATGAAATAATGCTTAAGCGAACTATTTTACAAATGGGGATTTTTTTTTTTTATTATCGTACAAATTGGGCCGAAGGGTCTTAGATTTTCATGAAACTTTTTCCACAGGCAGGGCTCATGGATATATGAATAAAAAAAATTGAGAAAAATTCAGGGTCGCCTATTTTTCCGGAAAACTTTTGTTTTTTTTTATTTCCCTTGGAATTTTTTTGTTTTCCCTTGACACTACTTACTTTGAAAAATCATAACTCAAGAACGAAGCATCGTAGAAACAAACTTTTTTATGAAAATTTAAGCAAATTTTCTCAAAAATCAAAAAAAAAAATATGAACTGGAAAAAGTTTTCCACCGTTGGGAAAATTCGTAAAGAAAAGCCGGAAAAACTATGCCCGAACTCGTGGAAAATTTTCAAAAAAAATATTTCGAGAAGGTAATTTTATAAGCTTTTTTTTCTTTGAAAAATCATAACTCAAGAACGAAACATTGTAGAAACAAAGTTTTTATATGAAAATTCAAGCAAATTTTCTCAGAAATCCAAAAAAATATGAACTGGAAAAAGTTTTCCACAAAATTTTCCACCGTTAGGGAAATTCATAAAGAAAAGCTGGAAAATCTATGCCCGAACTCGCGGAAAATTTTTATTAAAATATTTTTGAGAAGGAAACTTTATAAACTTTAATTCTAGTAACTTTTAGGATGTACTTTTTTTTTTTTGTTCCTGAGTTATGGTCAATTTTGTGAAAAATGACCATATTTGCCTTTTCTTTGGAAACCCATATTTCAATCGAAGCATCAGAAAAACAAGGTTTTTCTATCAAAGCAATTGCAAATTTTCTAAAAGATCTGAAAGAAACGATATGGGATTGGTTTTAATGAAGTATAAGTCGGATTGGATTATATTTTTCATGAAACATTACACCGTTAAGCAAAGCTGAAAAAACTGTTTCTTTTCCATTACAAGGGATTCTTTCTTTTTCTATGGAACAAATAAGATTCTTTTTATATTTTTCTTTAATTTTATTTATTCAATTATTCAGTACATAACTTACATTTTATCTTAAAACTATCTATTTTTTCAACCGGGAAGATTGCCTTTGGTTGCTACCACCAGAAGATTTTCGTTTCTTTGTAGTATTAAGAACAAAGCATGCTGTATTTTCTTGGTTTTCATGTGCATCTGAGAATTCACTCGCAAAAATGCTTCGTTCGTCTTTTGGAATAAATGAATGATATTTTTTTGTTCCAGGAATTGGAACAAGGTTAGAAAATCTCTCCTGAAGTAATTTTTCAGCCTCTGAATAGTCATTTTCAGTTGCATAGATGAATTCCCAATCTTTTTCAAATTGGTCTTTCACCTTTTGCGACACAGCCCAGTCAAAAAATTGTTTGGCGTTATTAATTTCCGCTGACTTTCTAATACTAGCATCTCTAGCCATTCGCTTAATAATGCCACCGATACCACATGGACCTTTTCCATGTGAGGTTGGGAAAAAGTGCCATTCTGCTCTAATTTTAAAATCATTTTAAGGGCTGTTTGGGCACGTCAGAAGTTAATCATCATTGTTAGCTTCCTTTTCCCGATCAGCCTAGATAGCCGTGTAGTGTCGGTAGCGGTTGTTCCAATTGGCTAAGAATTAACACTACGGACTGCCTGTTCCGGTGGTAAAAATCCACCTAACAGGTGACCCCTAATTCATGCGGCTTTAAGCTTACCGTGCCTAAGAATGAATGGTTAGGGGGGTCTAAATAAAACCTAACCGCTAACGGAGCCTGTGGAGTACCAGGGCGCCCTCTACAGTATTATGCTCTTCCTGTGCTACCCGGAGCAATGGTGCAGGTGACCTTGTGTTTCTCCGAGATAATCGGCTGCCTTTCTTCAGTCTCAAGCCTGAGGCTAAATAAGGGTGGGGTTATTAATACGTTGTAATTTAGTTTAAATTTTCACCTCTATGGTTTCGCATTATGCGTATTACACAGTGTAGTATGTGCTTTTCGCCTTTGGCGACTTTTAAGAGATACCGATCTGGTTTTTTCGCTGCTGGTCTTTTTCGTTCTGAGATTGGGAAAAGCTTAATCTTGCCTAGTTTGGGTAGTGGCTACGGTTAGGATGGCTTACTTAGACAAATCTTCAGCATAAAATATAAGCAACGATCAATCTTTGTAGACTCATGCAAATGGTACAGTTCAAATGGCACAAAAACCTTACTTCTGTGAACTTTTATCTAGGTAACCTTGTGGACCCAGTTTTTGTTACTTTCATAAACATGAAATGGCATACTCGCGTATTATACCTCGTGCATGCGTGCTCGTAAATAGCGCTGACGTTGCTACACTCTTCTCTGAGTTAACAACCAGAGATGTATGTGATGTCACAATTGATGTTTCTGTTGATAACCTCAATAGGAAATACGTCTTTCGTTTTGTGGTGTATTTACCACATGATGAACCATCCCCAATGAATGATTTCAAACGAGTTGTCGTTCACTGCCTATGAAAAGGGCTTCTGCTGATTGTGGGTAGTGATGCTGATACTCATCACATCATCTGGAGCAGCTCAGATATCAATTTGAGAAGCTCCAGTCTGATGGAATGCTTAAGTAGTTCAAATCTTGGATTACTTATTTTAGGGAATCGCCCAACCTTCATGGTATCTGCTAGAGAAGAAGTGTTAGACATAATGCTCTGCTTGAACAGAATCAGTCACGAGTTGACGAATTGGCATGTATCAGATGATGAACCATTATCTGATCATCGCTACATCTCTATATGAACATATACTCCATAAACTGGGAATTGGTTGTGACCAAATTCTATGAATTCTCTCCGTCCATTGGAAATCCTAGTGATTTGAATGTTTCCACTTCCGGTGAATTGGGACACAATTGCCCTTGCTTCGAGTGAATTCCACAATTGCTTGTCACTTTGTTCCTCACAACTCCCTTCGCGGGACGAGTTGACGTCTGGCTATTTGTAAAGGAATATGTCAGATAGTCAGGCTGCTTTTAAAGCTCTTGCTTAGGCCAACTCAAGGTCTAAGCTTGTTATCGCACGTCGAACTCAATTTAAGGAACTGAATTCAGTGAACTCTGTAAAACTCATATGGGTCCTTGCTATTCTTCCATCGCTGGGAATGAATTGGCTTATGAATTAGCTTGCAATGGAGCATCGCATGACTTCATTGGCCCTCAGGCAGCTATTCCAATTTCGAAGTTCTGGGTGAAGCTTCAGAAATTCTTGGGCGGCAACTCAGCACCAGCAATATTGGAATAATTTTGAGTCATGTCGTCAAACAAAATTGTACATTACTGAGACATCCCAAAGGTGGCTAAGTATTTAACAAATCTGTCAAAGCAGAATTGCAGTCTCTTGGGAACAACCTTGACTGGCCACTGCCGACTCAACTATCACATGGTAAATATTCAGTGTGTTGATACATTTGTGTGTGATAGTTGTGATTCCGATTATGGAACTTCTTATCACCTGATATGTAACTATCCAATCTCCGCGTAATTGCGATTCCAATTACTTGGTTAACACTTATTAAGTGAAACTGATTTCAGAAACCTGAATCTTCAGGACATTCTGTTATTTGTTAACCCGCTGTGGTAACGAGCTATAGGCTCTCTTTACGCTCATGCGTTTTGCAGTGTCCTTTTTAGGGCGCTGTTCGAACCCATTGCTCTCAATTCGCTTATGCGAATTTCCCTCTTCAAGGGACCCCACTCCTATTTCCTCCCATCTTTCCCTTCCCTTTCCTCTCCCATCGGGTAGATGATGAAATAGGCTCAAATATGGCGATGGCACAAATCTCCCAAATGGCGGGGAACGTGCCTCTGGAGCCGGCCTTCTGATACCAGTCAAAAAATTGTTTGGCGTTATTAATTTCCGCTGACTTTCTAATACTAGCATCTCTAGCCATTCGCTTAATAATGCCACCGATACCATCACATGGATCTTTTCCATGTGAGGTTGGGAAAAAGTGCCATTCTGCTCTAATTTTAAAATCATTTTCATGGTTGCATACATTTTTGAAATTTGATTTATTTTTGTAATGCTCTCCGCAACCATCAGAAAGATAAATGATTTTTTCAAGCTCAGGAAATTTATTTTTCAATCTTGAAATTAGTTTTGTTTGAAAAGCATAAACTGATGTCGTGTTATGCTTTTTTATGTCAGCAATTACAACAAAATTTAAGACTTTGATCGAAGATTTGTCTTTGTAATAAATTACAAATGGATGTATTGTTACTTGAGGTCGTACAAAGTAATGGATTTGAATGGAGTCTTGTATCTAGGGACGTTCCGATACTGCGAAGTATCGATATTTGATTCGATACGATTATCGAAACAAAGTATCGATACCACCTATATATTGATTCAAAATATCGATATATCGGAATATCATATGATATATTTCAATGGAGCAAAATTGCTATATCACTTAGGGACCTGCCGTTTTGTTTCCTAAAATTTGTCAAAAAAAAATGAATACTCAAAGTAAATGCTGTTTTGACCGATATTTACATAAATATCTTCTGTTAACATACATTCTAGTACATTTCAAACGGAAACTGCTTTGGGTTTTCTTAAAATCTAATTTACTTCTTGTATTTACTCAAAACATAAATTATATTTAGAGCAAATCATACAACTGTTTTTGACTTAGAGCATGTAGACGTCTCTGAAACTCTCGACAACGCTAGTGTTTAAGAGAATGTTAAATCGCTAAACAATTTTTATGTATGCAGATTTTGTGTAAATATCAGGCGAGTTTTCTGCTGGGTGTTAATAGGTATCCGGTCAATTACCCTTTAACATACCTCAGCTTTTGCAAGGACATGGCCAAGATAAATCCCGACTGCTGAAGGATCCGTCAATTTCGTCTAAGAGGTAGATTTGTCTCAAATCTTTGTCTATGGTAACTGACGAGAAAGAGGCAACCTTCATAGAGCGGTCTAGGGCTGTACCACCTACTAATAAACCCTACATTTGTTTTCAATATATTAGTTTACGATATATCGGAATGAAATATCGATATCACCGATATATTGAATAGGAAATATCGATACCAAAATATCGAATATCGAAAGTAAAATATCGATATTTCGATATATCGCAAGTATCGGAACGTCCCTACTTGTATCACGCACGAATAATTTTCCGCAAAATCCATCTGACACATTATTTCTTTGTTTTCAACTAGTGATTCCTTTTTAGCTCTTATAAATTTATTTTGTTTATCTACTTTGAATTGATGCACAAGAAACTTCTCTGTGAGATTTTTCAAGTTTTCTATAAAATCATTTACATTTTCCTCTTTGTTGATAATTTCACAACGAGGAGAAATAATCCAAAAACAATACTTAACTTCTTCAACGTTGTTTTCATCTAAGCGATTGGCAACAAAATCTATTTTTTTTTTTCAATTTACAATCCTCACAGGACCTCAAGTAACAATCATCTGTACTATCTGGACATATCATTTGACTAGTCAAAAAGGTGTTAATTTTTTTTTCTGTATTATGAACTTCAAAGCAATTAGTTTTTTCAATGCATCAACCATGAATTTCATATTCTCATGTATCATGCAAACACAAACGTTCATGGCCGATGAATCCACATTGTTTTGGTTTAAGTTTCCAGAACGATGTGAATGAGACAGATTCCTGTTCACTCTTGCAGGTTTCCAAATATTGTTTATATAAAGTATCCAAAGGGTCAAGCAAAAGGCGTTTTTGAACATTTTGGCGCACTCCATTGGGTAACTTAATAGATATGGTATCTTTCAAGCCAGGAAATGGCCGACTGATATCATCCCTTAGATAAAAATTTGAAACTATGTCTTGGACATCTGATCCATGCGAGGGTCGTCCTACTTTTGAAAGTGGTTGAATCCCTAAATTGTATTTTTTTGATTCAGTTATAATGTGTTGAGACACGTCAAAATGAGATTTAACTTTGGTATATGACCAATTCCTAGGAAGTAATTTTAGAAGTTCAATTGGCTTGTCAGGTTCGGCTTTTGTAACAGCTGAGTTCAAATTTAATAAAACGGAATTAAAATCCTCTGTAACATCGACAATATTAGGCGGAAACCAAGTCTTTATTTTACTCAAAATTTTATAGTTACTACTAGAAGCATCCAAACGTGAAGATTTTACTTGAAAAGAAATTTCCAAGAATTCAGCAAGCTCTTGTATTTTTTGTACATTATTTATAGAACCAACTGACTCACCCGAGGAAGGAGTTTCCTTTGGCGACGCCAACGAAGATAGTGGTGAAACTTGTTCCTCAAACGCCATTGCTTCTGGAAGATCCGTAACGAGAGCCTTCTGGTCACCGGTAATGGAGCACTTCACGCAAATTCATCTTTTCCGTAATCCACCGAACTCCATTCGAATGAAGCTTACTGATGAGGCCTTGACTGATCGATCGTAGATTTGTCCTTACTGATTTGTGGCCGTCCAGTCCGAAGGGGTTACAGCATAAAGAATTGTATTCGTAATATTGATTGATTGATTGATTTGACTTTATTAACGAGATTTTTAGCCCTGGGCTAGTTCATCTCGGGACCAACGGCTTTACTTCCCTTCCGAAGGAAGTCGTCACTATAACTTTTTACGTCATAAGTGACTATGTCGGGGATGGGATTCGATCCCAGGTCCTCGGCGTGAGAGGCGAGTGTTCTAACCACTACACCAGGTCCGTCCCCGTAATATTGAACTTTGTCCATTTCAACAGCTTCGGGAAAACTTTTTTCACTTTACAAAAAATAATAACGAGGAATATACAGCTGATAGACAAAAACTTTTTCCAGTTCATATTTTTTTTTTGATTTCTGAGAAAATTTGCTTAAATTTTCATATAAAAACTTTGTTTTTACAATGTTTTATTCTTGAGTTATGATTTTTCAAAGAAAAGTCTTATATGGCACATCTGGACATTTTTCACAAAATTGGCCATAACTCAAAAACGAAAAAAAGTGCATTCCAAAAATTTCAGTGATTAAAGCTTATAAAATTACCTTCTCGAAAATTTTTTTTTTGAAAATTTTCCACGAGTTCGGGCATAGTTTTTCCGGCTTTTCTTTACGAATTTTCCCAACGGTGGAAAATTTTGTGGAAAACTTTTTCCAGTTCATATTTTTTTTGGATTTTTGAGAAAATTTGCTTAAATTTTCATATTAAAACTTTGTTTCTACGATGCTTTGTTCTTGAGTTATGATTTTTCAAAGTAAGTAGTGTCAAGGGAAAACACAAATTTTCCACCTGAGTTTTCCGGAAAAATAGGCGACCCTGATTTTTTTCTCAATTTTTTTTATTCATATATCCATGAGCCCTGCCTGTGGAAAAAGTTTCATGAAAATCTGAGACCCTTCGGCCCAAACCCGTACGGTAATAAAAAAAAATCATGTGCCTTTTAAATGTTCAAACCGTAGGGTGGGAAAGACCAACCGTAAAAGATACGCTCTCAATACTATTGAAACATCTAGTTTATCGCAAGAGTAAGGAATCATATTATAGTAACCATTGCATAGTATTTATTTAATTCAGTTTTTCTTAAGTTCGTCGAAAATCAATGGAGCTGTGGAGCTACCATGGGAGAGAGAGAAAAAATGGCACAAAACATAAGCTCTGTAAGTGGATTCCGGCACGTATTTTCTTCGAAGAAAAGAAAATTTTCTTGCTGGTACGTAATGGAAGAAAATTTCTTCTCTTCGAAGAAATTGTTCGCCGGAATTCACCTTCTGGTCTTCTAGCAGTATCACAGCACATTTTGCTCCCCCTTTGTCAATCTTAGTTGGGCCTATCGATTGATAGTTTATGTAATCAATAATTCTATATTTTCAGCTTACTATATTCAAGGACCATTTCATCAATAATATTTTGAATATTCTTAAATGGGATGCTGAACGAAATTTGCAATTGCTAAGAAAACCTGTTGATAAGGACAAATGGGCTACTGAGCCCGCAGTAGTTAATGCATTTTACAATCCCAACAAAAATGACATAGGTAAGCACGAATGTAGCTCGAAAATCATTTCTTACATATACTTTGTTCTTTTAGTTTTTCCAGCAGGAATTCTTCAACCTTTGTTTTACAGTCAACATTTTCCAAAATCGTTGAATTATGGTGGTATCGGCGTTGTAATAGGACATGAAATCACGCACGGGTTTGACGATAAAGGACGGCAGTTTGATAAAGATGGTAATATGATGCAATGGTGGAATAATGCAACCATCAAAGCTTTCAGAGAACGAGCTCAATGCATTATTGATCAATATTCACGATACAAGATCAACGAAGTAAACTTATTCATGAATGGTAGGATGACACAGGGAGAAAACATTGCTGATAACGGAGGACTCAAACAGTCATTTCGGGTAAGCTTCCTCAATTTTCGAATACTTTAAGCTCAACATTAGAATAATGTTTTGCCATAAACAGAAGACTAGTTCAATATCAACAAGTTAAATAACGCTAACAAAATTAGTTTTGTAAAGTTGACTGCGTTCAGGGACCACTTGAAAAAAAAACCTGTTAGCAAATGAGATAATGTTCAGCTTAAAGCCTGGTTTGCTACTGAAAAGGAATCGTTAAAGAAATTTCTCGTCGATTCCTTGCAGAAATATTCTTCAGCGACTCCCATTTGAACTGACATTTCCTTTCAATTGCGTACTGCGATCTGAAAAATGGCACATTCTTGAGCGAATCTTTGCAGAAATTCCCCATGCATCAAGATAGGCCAAGAAATTACTTGTCAGCAGCAAATCAGGCTTAAAAGCCAATAATATTAAATATTATGTACAATTATACCTCATATCACCAGAATTTTGAAAGGCCTGTCATGCTTGGCTTGACTCCTCCTTCACCTTGGAGCGTGACATAATTTGTGCATGAACCCTATCAACTATGTCAACGGATTTTCATGCATTATGTGCTGTGACGCTTTGACAGTGACTTTGACCACTGACACATTTTTGAGAATTTGTGTGTACGATTTTCATAGTATGCTGATATTTTTGACTTCGAGATATTTTGGTTCAAATATTTTGGTTAGCGTGACGTAATTTGTGCATGACCCCTTAGTTAGTTGGGAATTCCACCGTATGATGGAGCTATCACAGTTACAGGGGGGGTATACGCAACGAGGTGCGCCTGCCGTTCATGTTTTGTGGGTGTATTCGTTTGGCTCACAACGCTGCTAGGCATCCCGCTGTTTGAATGTTGAAATGCATCAGCATTTGCTGCCTGGCATGGCCCGCGTTTCGACCTGTGCTGTTTGGGTCGGCCCGCGTGAGAGATGATTGTAAGTCGAGCTTTGTTTGTGGTTGACAACCGTACACCCACCCTGCACAGTTACCACTACTTTCTATCCCCCGAATTGCATGATATTCGAAAACTATTTTTCAAGATAAGGGGGCCAGATCCTATTCTTGGCTCTTTCGATTCACTTCGGCAGTTAGGTTTGTAAGGACTGTTCATTTTATAAAGTGGACACTTTGTTTATGCTATATCGTTTTTATTTATTGATAAAATCGTAATCGGTTTTCTGTGCATCGTTTAACTATTATTCTACACTGCTATGAACATATAAGATCCTAGAAAATGTATTCGGTTGAAGAGCTAAATAGTTTTTCCAAAAAGTCCTAAGAAAAGCTGTTCGTTAAAGTTTAACATTCAAAACAAAAATCCAAATTTTTATGAACAAATTGTATGTTTGTATCCTTTAGTATTCTACTATAAGTATAGCTTAAAAAAATCAATTATGTTCCACCATTCTCTGACATTAGGTAACATTAGTGATTTACCAAGTTATGGCCAAATTTGCTGATGCACCATCCTTTCACTCCCAGCAAAAGAGAAAAGTAAAAAGCGTGTTCAAAACTAGTTTGGATTACTAAAAAAACTATATTTGGATAAACGAGAGCAAAGTCGTGAGTTTAAACCACAGTCTTAAGTATAAATTTTACTGTTTATGGTAGTTTTACCAAAAAGTCGCATACTTTTAAAATCATGTGCGCATATTTATCGATCCACAGCAAATTGTAAACGATTTTCTCCGAATAATTCAATTGGTATTCTAAGAATAACATATTATGAAAATAATATGGGGAAAATTAAATCGATTTTATTACAGCAGTGTTGCCAATTTTGTTAATTGTCAATGTACTTTAAAAGATCTTCTTAGAATAAAGCAATTGTGTTTCTATTGTGCTTTATATGTGACGGGGGACTAAATAAGTAACTCTATGAAGGCGTAAGATATTTCTCATATCAATACTATATCAGCACTTCCGTCAGGACGTACTTTTAACCAAAAAATTCTACTCATATCAATTCTCTTCAAATTTAAAACATGTTTCTCTAAAAAATTTAGGGGAAAAATAATTTTATTATATCAGTAAAATTGTTGCTCGAAAAAATATTTGATTTTTTCCTTCAGGCTTCTGATTGATGACGCTTTCGAATAACAAGCCTTTTTTTGAAAATAAAAAATTTAAATTGTAGAATTTTCCACCCAATTTCTAACAATCATTTATTTTGATAACACTCAAAAATCGACCGTTCTAATCGCTGTTCCATATTCATGTGAAATTTAATTATTTTGGAAAATGTTTATTATCACAACACTGTACAATACTAGTCGAACGATGTACAAATTTCATTGATAAATTAAAAAGATACAGTATGCACTTTATAAAATGAACAGTCCTTAGAAAGCTACTGAGCTTATATTTGGCCACAATATGCGTCGTACTGGAGTGCTTCTTATTGCAAAGTTTCAGAGATTTCGATCGAGAAAAAACCCCCATGCCAAAATGAATCATGGAACTTGAAGATACTCATCAATAATGTGTGAAAAAATACAAATCCGTTCGCTAGCAAAAGAGTTACTACAGCCCTTTAAAGGTCTCTGGGGTCATATTGACAGACAAAGGGTTAAGCGAATAGAACACCGGTCTTTGTTAAAATTTCGATTACTGTCAAACTTCTGCCAGCGAAAAATTTCTTGTGCAATTTTACGATGCAGATGAAAAAAATGAATTTAGTACTATACCATTTAATTCCACTAGAGTTTTTGTATCCTTTAACAGATACGCGTATTTCTAAGCCGTCTTCGGTGTCGTATACTAGACTCGACTTGAATGATTTAAGATAATGATATAAGAAAGTAGGTGTAATTGAATGAAGCAAAGGAGTGAAACGAATATCAGGAACGCTGGACACATGTTATGTTAACTAAAATACTTTTATCCTTTTCAATAACACATACCACAGCGAAATTCAACACAAAATCTGTATTAGATTTTTACATATACTTAAAATTAAGGTATCAATACAGACAATGTATGGTTTTGATACAAACACTATATAAGTTCATTACCTTCAATGTATACTAGGCAAACGATGCATTGCCATGTACAGTTAACTCTCCCTTACTCGATATTCCGTATCTCGATATCGAGTTAGAGAACCATAGTAAAAGTTGGTTGTCATGGCTAACTCGATGGTCCCTTGGATCGCAGTTGCATTGGTTTTGTGTTCTGTAACTCGATACCTCCCTAACTCGATGGTCCCTTCAATATCGAGTAAGGGAGAGATGACTGTAGTAAGTTGTGCAATAGGCTATGCAAAAATAACCCTTTCAAAATGTTAGGCTTGTATTCACTGTTTATTTTAACTACCTAAGAAGTTTTCTTTTTATATTAGTGCACACGAACACGTCACAGTTCTTCACCATTCTAACTGGGGAAGCATTGTGGAAATCCGTTGACTGCTCCTCAAACCATTTCGTGACATACAAATACCATTCCATTTTTTATTTATATAACAATTAAATAATAATAATAATGTAGATATAGATAAATAAAAGATAGATAGATAGATGTAACGATATTATATACTATATGTAAGGTTCTCATGCAGCTTATGCGTGTGTTTATAGGTTTACATTTACAGCTATTGCCCCTCATTATATACTAATATAAACCATTATTTATTCAGGCCTATCGAAAATGGGTTGACTTCCATGGACCAGAGCTGGACCTTCCCGGTATGAATATGTCCCATGATCAACTATTCTTCCTCAATTATGCTCAAATATGGTGTGGATCCATGAGACCTGAAGATGCTTTGACGAAGATACGATCATCAGTACATTCCCCAGGCATTATACGAGTAATTGGACCACTATCAAACTCGAAGGATTTCGCTGAAGCCTATAATTGTCCTTACGGTTCTCCAATGAATCCATTGAATAAATGTAGTGTTTGGTAAATTTTATACCCATAGTTTCGAAAGTAAAATCTGCTATCAGAAAGATGATAAAGCAACATGAAGGCATCAATTACAATGATTTAGAATATTCATTTTCGAAAATTGCTGGAATTTTAGTTTATGAAGCTTAAAATACTTCCATTAAATGAACAGTCGGTATACACAATGTTGATAATTATTCCATATATTTTAAAACGTTTTTTTTGCGGATTTATTACTGTCATATATGATTTTTTTTTCTCTCAATAAATAACTTCTATAATATTATTCTGATGATATGATCACTCAGAATTTTGGAGTACATGGACAACTAGACAGATGCGTGAAACGACAGCGATCTATTCCAAACTTATTAAATCCTGCAGCAGTTTGCGGTACTAAATAATCGCAGCGATGAACGCAAACCTATTCAGCAAGAGTACGATGATGGTGACATATTCGAATTCCGTATAATCGAGGATCTTTTTGGGTTGGAATACTTTGACCTAATTTGCAGACTATAAACCAGAACTATGAAACCAGAATTTGAAAACAAAAAACGTTTTCGCGGCAACCTGGAATCGAACCAAGAACCTTGCGATCGATAGGCCCGAGCGTACACCACGCGCCTATCGACGCCTTGATATGGAGTGATGCTAAAACGATACATAAAGCCGTCGTATTGCAATATTCGTTCCACCTTTCATAAGGCAAAATGTATGAAATTCGATTGTTCAGTTCGCTGCGTGTACAAACACTTTTCTGTGGTGTTTGTTCGAATGACATCCGCCGAAACTATAATTATTCGAAGGGACATTTTTGGTCGAAAATCTTTAGAACACTTCGTCGAATGACGTTTAGTCGATTGGAAATTTGGTCGAATGCTCATTTGGAAACGGTTTATCGAAAGATCATTTGATAAAATAAACATGCTAAGATAGGCCATAATCTTCTTCGGTGTACATTATTCAGTGCATCTTTTTATACAGAGTCAATAACGTCACCGGCCACCTCCCTGCAGTCTGGTGGGGTTGAGAGCAGGCATATTATTGTGTAACTTGTGGTATGTGAAGACAATATTTACCTCTGCATCTTCACAAAGGTTACTGGAAGGGATGTTTGTGAATGAGGAGCATCGTTGGATCACAGGGTTCACTTTGATAGGCGAGTAGATCACGATCAACAGTTATTTTTGAGATATAAACATGATATTATTTTTAATTATTATCAAAATTTTTCATGTGGCAAAAAATGACGACACTTGAAGTACCGAATCATTCAGAGTTTGTTAACCAAATACATGAACACAACATTCCTACCGCTGTCAGGACGAAAGCGTGTGTTATGATATTCTATTCATATGAAAAAAAACTAACACGATTGCAGAGCACTCATAATGACCAACTATTCATAGTGAACCTTTGCACAAGTCTACACTTGTAGTGTTGAATCATTTAAAGTGTTTCTTTAACACAAAAATAAAATTAAAAAAGGGGATGTTTTTATAAAATAATATAAAACATGAATAAATTATGACTAAGAGATTGAGTCGGCACACATAATAACGATGAAATATGTAGTCATACATATGTAATAGATTTGAAATAAAAGCATGAAATGAGCTCATCAATTGATCAATTCTTGACTGAGTAGCCACAATCCACTTTCAGCTTCATTTAATGTATACAGACTAACTGAGAAAGAAGTCACTGTTGAAGGCGGGAAAAATAACACTTGCTTCCAACGCAAAAACAAAGAAAATCTCTCCGATGACACGCAAAAATCACGATTACTTGAGCTTCCACAAAGCACTGCCGAGTTAAACGAGCTTTAGAAAAAAATATTCCAGGGTCGAGAAACACGAGCCGGCTTGCTTGGGCTTCATAAAGAACGAAAAAATATGTTGGGAAGGCTCATGTTTCTCAACTGTAAGGTCGTCTTCAATGTTCCATACTACTTAGATTCGAATAAATGCCCAATCAAACTTTTCGACCAGATGTCTATTCGACGAAATGTCCGTTCGACCAAACATAATGTCGACTAAATGTCATTCAGCCAAATGTCATAGATTCTTGTGGGTGATTTAAGATCTACCGACCCGTAATTTTGCACCACGTCCAAAATAAACTCGTACCCTTTTTCTTATTTGGTATATATTTACCTAAATTAATATATTTATTTAGGATTTCGTTACATTCTGGTAGCATTAGACTAACGCTTATTTAATGCAGTAGAAAATTACAATTTTGACGATATATCACGAAATGTTAACTGAAATAATATATAATGCTACTAATTAAGTAATAAGTTATGAAGCTTTTTCACAAAGTAGGAAATTAATTTCCTGAATTTCAACATTCGTCAAACATGAAATAAATATGCAGGAGAGTCTATAGTACATGGAAATAGTTTATTATTGAAAACTCTAAAATATTTCCTGTAATCAATCATTATAATCATATTGACAGGTGCGAACCTAGGATTTGTTTGAGAATATACTGACACCAATTTGTAATAGTTGCCGCAAGCACGTCACAGAATCCTTCCGTCAGCACAATTTGTTTCTCAAGCTCATGAAAGCACACTAGTCGAGCTTGGTGGTTCAACAAATAGTAAATTTGTAAAAAAAACGAAAATTGTTTGCTTGGAAGGCGACACGAAAACCATATTTCTCAAAAGATGATTCATGTACATATAATGTGAATGACTCATAGCATCAAATCAAATTCTACTTTCTCGACGCATTTTTTTTATTTTCGATTTATTTTTAGATGTTGTTTTCTGTTTCAACTACCAAGCAATGATCATTTCATCAGAACTTACGATTTTGATTGTAGTATAATTTATTTAAATATGTATAACAAATCGATGAGAATCTCTTATCGATATAAATTTGTTAATACTATATTAGGATTCCACAATGAATAGGTAACTGATCCACACACTTATTGTAACAAACAACAAAAGTTATTTCGTTTGCCTCTATTAAACACAGCAAATCGCAAGTTACACATATAAATCTGACTGAATGCATTCGAGGAATTTTACTCATGTTTTGTACACACTTGTATTAGAACTTTTTGAGAATTATAGAATTACATTTATATTGAAATGCCATCAATCTTGCACATCAAATACAGAACACAAAAGAAAATTTAGCTTTTATAAAACTAAGAAGTGCATTACAATCGAATGAACAATGATCGTTGGTTATAGTAAATGTATAACACGTTGAAAGATTTTTGAATGTGTATAGTTGATGTTGAAAAAAAATCAGAACGGCTTGTTATAAGAGCAAATGAATGATGGTATTATTTCTGAGGTATGTAATGTTTACTACTGTTAATAAGCTTTACTTTCTTACCAATATCAATAGTAATATGTCATAAACTACTATCGTTAAATGGCTATCAAAAAAACGTACAAACTAATTTATCTCAACTTTTCAAAATGTGAATAATATTGTAATTATACTAAAATTGTTCCGCCGGTTTGTACCTTTTACGATAATAGATTATAAAGACGAAAGCACATGAATCAAAAATCTAATCAAATTGTTTTAGTTAAACATCATTCTGTCGCCATGAGATATTATTTCGAACAACAGTGGAACAATAAAGTGCCAAATATGAGAGATGCGTGCAAATATACCGTACTAAATGTTCTAGACTCAGTCAAATTATGTTTAGTATGTAGATCTTTGATTAGATCGATTCTTTGTATATAATTATTAATTTATAAAAAGTAGTCTATACCTAATGTATTTGAATATATGTGTACAGAAAATAAATAAAGTATATATATTGCAACAAAAACACTTTTTACAATGCTTACTATTTGTCAGCCTATATTCTCTCGGTCTCTTAATCCAACTCAATAACTTAATCCGATACTATATACGCGTAGATCAAATAGAATCCATTCAATAAGAAAACTATTAAAAATAGTTTTCGAATATAACGATATTTTAGATGGTACTGGTCCTCAGAAAAGAGAATCCGAAGATCTAGAATTTAATTGCGTTAAACGATTTGAACTTTCAGCGATCTGAATCGCCATTAGGGGCCGTCCATAAATGACGTAGCATTTTGTATGGGACGATTCATAGCGGTTTTCAACAGCCTACTTAATGGCAAGACGAAGTTTGCCGGGACCACTAGTCTGTAATATTTCTCGTTAATGAAGCAAGATATAATGAATTATCCTACAGCACAAAAATACGTAACGAAAAGAGAATCCGTTTTCTGCAATAACGCAAAGAGAGTGCATTTTCCTGCAGACTTCTCAGCTATTTTGGACAATTAGTTTTAACTATGTGTTATAAGTTTTAAGTTACACATCATTTGGAAATTTATCGTCTGTTGATGTCATTAGTTGAATAAATCAAAAAACTCACAAGTCTGTAAATTTTTTAATGAAATCTTGTTTTAAATTAATAAGACGAAAGAGCATGTTCTTGCAACCACTTTAGCAATTTTTCCTGTTCAAATAACGGTTATATCACATTTGAAATTTAATTTAAAAAATAGGTTCAAATTTGAACCTTGACACTTTAGATCATGTTTGACAATTTGAGTTTAAACCAAGGGGTGTGACAAAATCTCAAAAATCAGAAAAACATATTTTTTGGCCGTACACCAACAAAAAGTATTCAAAAATTGAGTAAACATGTTTTTCTGGCCTAAACTTAACCGTTTGGTACTGAAATTAGGACAGGGCTTTAGGACTTTATTGTGTGAAGATTGCAGGCGAATATTCCACGACAAGACTACGACAAGGTAATGGACTTTCGTGCCTATGTTCCAATATTGCACTAGAATGTATTATGCAGGTTTAAGTTTAACAGCCGGGATGCAATTTTCATCCGATCCAGTCAATTTGTTTGCTTTGCGGATGATATGAACATTTACGACCGAACATTCGAAAAATACACTAAAAATCCGAAAAAAAATGAACATGTGATGAACATTCGAAAAATACACTAAAAATCCGAAAAAAAAAATGAACACGTGATTAACCGTTGATTAACAACCCCGTTTGCTGCTGTTACCATTCCTAGCCCTAATGCTAATAAGGAAATACTGGACGAAATTTGTTTTTTTTTTCAGGATACTTTTCAATATTGTGCAAGCACTCCAAAACAATCAGAGGTTCGAACATATAATACAATAAATCGATATAATTGTTTTTATTTTTTATTATTTTGGTTCACATTACATCATATTGAATCTTACATTATCTATTTGAATGTAGAAAATTATCGACAATCAATCACATTTGTTTATATTGAATACTTTTACGATACAAGTTAAATCAATTGAATTGATTGAAAATTCTAAACGACATTACTTGGTTTGATATGAATTATATACATTGTTGATGTATTATGGAAAAATAGTATTGATATGTACAAGTAAAATAAAATATTTCTATCAAATAATTTCTTTACATATCTAAAATTTACTGAACTTAAATTGTATGATGATAACTATGCCATTAGGAATAACGAGTTGATCAAAGCCTTGCTTGATGTTCACATTCAATATTTTTTATGCTCTAGAATCCATCATTCTTTGGAATTATTGTTCATAGCCTACTGCAAATATCAATAAAGTGTATTTTAGTATACTTGAAATACATGTTTTAAATAATAGGGGGATCATCGGAATCATTACCTAAAACAACATCTTCATACGCGGGCCTTCTGGGACGATTCGAAAAAAGGGACAAACGAATCCTTTGCATAAGTTGCGTTTTCTTAGCTAATACGATGGTGGCTAAAATCACTATAACCGCACTAACGGGGATTAAAATTCCGCCTAATATGTGATGTGGTTCTGGGGCTTTTCTGTATATTTTGTCGTACGTGATTGATTTGTTGCCGGGAAGAGATAATGTTGCATCTACTTCAATGCAAAAATCGTTATTCTTCTGCTCATTATATTCAGGATTTTGTTTGAATGAATGCAAACAAACACACAAGCCCTCATCACATGAAGAATTGGGTGGACATTGATTTAGCATATCTATCAGACACTGTTTAGCTAAAAATAAATAAACATTGAGAATTATGCTTCGTTTCACAAGAAAACTAGAACTTACTATGTGTTGCATTGTTTGCTGAACCAAAAACCATAGAAAGAAAACTGGCACAACAAATTAATATGATACAGCGAATATCTGCTGAAAACATTCTTTACAATCACGCGATGCTTCTTGAAATTCGTATCATTCAGATACTCTAGTTAAATAGCCAAATTTTGATTACCTGACGTTGTCTTTGTCATCCCTAAATGATAAGCCAATGATTTATGCTTCTACTATGAAGGGTATCAACGTTACTATTCTGGTTTCTTTTCGAGAAAAGTCTTAGACACACATAAGATGGAAACAAGGGTGGAATTATATTCATATTTTTATTATTATGGATGATTTTTTTTTAATTCATCAAAATGAGATTTGGAACACGCAGAAATCGATTGTGTATGAATTAAATATTAATTATTTTTATCAATATATTTTTCAGAAACGTACAAAATTATGTCATGTTAAATTTTTAATATATTAAAACTTCCTGCGTAAAATTTACGTTTGCAAAAACTTCCAATAGATTATAAAAATCTATCTTTTGCTCTTTAACAAAATTAGAAAACTGCATTGTACCTGTCATATTGAACAGGATCTGGTCATATTGTTTTCCATCATATCTTAAGGGCAAGGAGGGATCGAATAATGGACTATAACTGGATTATCGTTTCAATGTCGCACCATCATAAATCAAACAGTACATTAACAAATAAAAAATCAACAAAATAATATCATTGCTTATATTATCATTTTAATAATTATAATTATTTTAAGAAAATTTCTAGGCAGTTTGAGCCCGTTGATCCCCGATCCATTATACAAGCCTGAATTTGCAGGCTGTATGATGTACCTTCACAAAGTTATTACTTAGCTTAGTGTAGGCAAAGTGTTTAATATAAAAATCATAAAATTGCATAAAAATCACGGACTAGATTTTTTTTTTGTATTCAATAGTCTGAATTTTATCTTAACAGTACATGTTGTTTCAAAATATTTATATTAATAATATTTTGTTTACATCGTTCACACTGCCGAGTGAATCATCCCAACCAAGATCTTTATAAATGTCTATATCAAGGTAAGTACACAGTTGCTAGCTAAAACAAATTTATGAGTAAATAAAACTCATTTCTGTGCTGTCAGAATTTGGTTGAATTTAGAAAGAGTTAACTAGGTGATAATTTATACTTCTTCGCGACTAAAAATGGATGGACCAATGTGCGAAGTTCGATTTTTGACCAACTTCGCCGCGTCGCGAGTCACTTCGCTTAGTGCGCATTTATGCCCTCCGCCGTGTGCATTATGCGTAATATTGAGAATCGACTTGCGACGCGGCGAAGTTGATCAAAAATCAAACTTCGCACGTTGGTTGACCCATTTTCTAAGGCGAAGCAGTATATATTTTATGCTTGGTCTGTACTGTGCTTTGTATTGAGAAAATCTTGTCAGAAAAATAATTTTGTTATTTTTCTTCCAAAGTTATCGCTAGATAATTCGACTAGGATGCACTAATCACCATTCTAGAACAGGGGGTTCTTCGTATTTTAGTTTTGCATTAGATCACGAATACTCTTTGCCTAATTGTTACCTTGTTGTTAGCTGAAGAAAAACTGAAGCCATGCCTCAAATCTTCGAGAGCACAAATGTAGAGAACCTGATGACGGTTCGCTCGGATAAAAACGTACAATTCAGTGAATTGAAAAAAAACCATTAATTTACAATATTGAATACAGTACAGCGTATTGTAATTGAATGTCGAAGCCACATAATTCTTGTTTTAATTCAAAAACCAATCAATATTATGTAACCGAACACTGTATTGTTTTTATATTTTACACTTTTAGTTGAATTCTTAATTTCTTGTAAACCAAATGTTACATTTTAAGTGATTTCAAATACAAGACATGGGAGCCTTCTTTAGCCGAGTGGTTAAAGTTCACGGCTACAAAGCAAAGCCATGCTAGGTATCTGGTTTTGATTCCCGGTCGGTCCAGGATCTTTTCGTAATGGAAATTTCCTTGACTTCCCTGGTCATAAAGTATCATCGTACTTACCACACGATATACGAATGCGAAAATGGCAACTTTGGCAAAGAGAGCTCTAAGTTAATAACTGTGGAAGTGCTCATAAGACACTAAGCTGAGAAGTAGGTTCTGTCCCAGTGAGCAGTGCTGCATTTAAACGCATTCAGTTTGCGTTCCAGTTCAAACCTTTAAACGAGGGAGGTGGGTGGTTGTCGATTTTTTTTTTTGCGTTGCAATTGTTCCAGTAGTTGTGCAACCAAGTATGCCATGCTTTAGGTGCGCAACCAAGATGACAGCGAAAAGCAGAAATAAAGACCATTCAGTTACAAGCCTTCAATCAAGATAAACTTATTTCAATCATTTCAATAAATAGTTAAATGTTTACCACCTCTTTGCACTCGCAACTCGGTAAATGGTATAGTTAGTATGGTATAGTATTAATTAGATTTTCAATTATTTAAAGGTATTCCACTAAACATCTACATTTGGGTTAACTCTACGAGTGGCGTGAGGTGACAATTGTGCTTTTTCTGCGCGGCGTGTGAGTCGAGACGAGTCGCTCTCACCGCGAGTGACGTGAGACGACTAATGTTAATCAAATGGGAGTGAGTCGACAATTGTCACCTCATTCGCCTCGTCTCACCTCACACGCCGCGCAGAATAAGCACAAATTGTCGGTTGTGCTTATTCTGCGCGGCGCGTTAGTCGAGACGAGTCGTTCTCACCTCGGGTGACGTGAGACGACTAATGCTAATCAAATGGGAGCGAGTCGACAATAGGGCGATATTCAAAACTGAAAAGGCAATAGATGACTCTTTTGTGCTTATTCTGCGCCATTTAACAACCTTTCGAACATTCAGTTTCTCTTACCGGCCGCCGAGCGACGACACTGTTGTTCGTATGTCACCCACTGATCGCGCTACGCTGGATTCTCAAATTTCTCAAACTTGCAACACAAGCGCATGGAAGAATGGTAGTCGGAGAACTGTCAAAACGTATGAAAAATAATGAAAATCGTAAATTGCTTGCAATTAGGAAACTGGATCAAAAAAATAGTGATTAGAAATCAAGTGTAAAGTGAATACATAACTTTTTGTGTTTAGTTCATCTTCCGTGGTGCTTTCTTTGCTTCAGGATTTCGTTTTTACTACCATTGAAAAAGAGCCATCTATTACCGAAAAGCTAAACATTACATATAATTTGCATTTGGATTAGATGGACAAATTGATGTGAAGATTTGCGAAAAAGTTACACGTCTTCTCAATGAGAATCGAACTCACGACTCCCCGATCTCTAGTTGGGGCGCGTTACCACTACGCCATGAGAGGACTCATGAACGCAGAAGTTAACCTGAATTCGATTTCAGCTCAATAATCACGTGGTCCTTTTTCGCAAAACGCACCTCTTTCGGAAGAATTAGATGCCCATCCAAACACAACGCTTTCCACGATTCATAATTAAAAACAAGTATTTATCGAGCAACGGACTTATGTTCCGTAACCGGTCGTTTGAGAACGTCGCGACCCATTGGAAGCCCACACAATAGATACCTCAGCCAGCGCAGTTGCAGGCTAGTGTAGTGTGCTATTCCTATACCTAAAAAACAATGCGCTCTCGGGCTAGGCATTGGATATATATAGAAAGCGTTGTGTTTGGATGGGCATCTAATTCTCCCGAAAGAGGTGCACTTTGCGAAAAAGGACCACGTGATTATTGAGCTGAAATCGAATTCAGGTTAACTTCTGCGTTCATGAGTCCTCTCATGGCGTAGTGGTTAACGCGCCCCAACTAGAGATCGGGGAGTCGTGAGTTCGATTCTCACTGAGAAGACGTGTAACTTTTTCGCAAATCTTCACATCAATTTGTCCATCTAATCCAAATGCAAATTATATGTAATGTTTAGCTTTTCGGTAGTTGTACAATTATCAGCTTAAACTACTACTTGTGTTTATTCTGTGCGGCGTGTGAGTCGAGACGACTCGCTCTCACCGCGAGTGACGTGAGACGACTAATGTTAATCAAATGGGAGCGAGTCGACAATTGTCACCTCATTCGACTCGTGTCACCTCACACGCCGCGCAGAATAAGCACAACTGTCTAGTTCTTCAGATTTGTGCTCTTGAACATTTGAGATGTGGCTTCGATTCATCTTATTATTTTTACTCTAAGACAAATTTATTAAATTCAACCCGGTTTCTTGTGGTGAATTTCCGTCAGGCGTTTCTATGTTTGATATTTCGATAGTCTATTTATCGGACTGAATGGAAAGAATCCATCTCAACAACTCAAAAATTGGCATCCCGCACATAACGCCTAAGTTGGTAAAATGAACTCACTTCAGGGTACTTTCCCTGTGCGTGTATCGCTTCTGACAGTTGTCCATAATGTCGACTTTTAGTTTGTCATTTTATTTTATTGAAAACAATGCCGGTTTATTCAACGTAATATGATGTTGTGCAATGTATTTTTTCTATTATCGTAAATCATTAAATCACGTTATTCATTACTAATTTTAATAATTTTTATCATGGGGAAAGTTTTATCAATCGCTGCTCGGCAAGTGAATCGATTCAATGTCGAGAGCCGTGCTGAAAAAGTGATATCGCAGTCGAAGCCAAAACCAGCTCCTAAATTTCAATCAAACCTAAAAGATCTTCAGCGAGTTTTGGATGGTATTATAGATGAAGGCATATACATAAAAGCTTCTAATAATTCATATCCGTTCTATTTTAGAAAATCCGGATTTGCTGCAGGAGCTGAACAAAAAGCATGCACCGCTGGATGATAACTTGAAGCGAGTGTTCGTTACGTCAACTGATGTGGTATGTTAAAACGTTAAAACAATCAATCCGTTGTCGGAGGTGACAATGGGTCAAAGACGCATAATTCCAAATTGCGGCGAAGTAGCCCGTCATTCGTTTAGGCAACAATAGTGACTTTGCAGCGTACAATTTCAAAATGACTTGACAAAGTTTCACCGTACGCGCCAACATACATAAAATATGCTGATACTTTTTCAGCTGTGTCAGTGCAAAACCAATTGATTTTCTTTCATTCGAAATAATGAGATGTATAAGCAACCATCATCAACGGCGCGTACACATTTCAATGACGGCCTACTTCGCCATAATTTGACTTGAAATACAGTATAAATAAAGACGTCCACAAAAAATGTAAAAGAATCGTGAATTTCATTTATATATTTTCAATTAAATGGCTCTTTTTTTCGGCTTGAACGTGATTTTTATCTGCTAAGGGTAGGCGGACCATAGTGAGCACCCTGCATTCTCACTGTAAATTTTCTTTCATTAAATTAAGATTAAACTGGAGTTGGTTCAGTATAATCAATACTAACAATGAAAGGTAAAATTTGAAACGATAGAAATGGTATAACTTTATATTATATTTCGCATAACTTCAGCGAAAAAGGAGCATTTTTGAGCTTCCCAATCAGTCGATAAATAGTAGGCAGCCAAATCTTATTCTTGAGGATAGCAAGTTAGCAGGTTTTTTTAATGCCATTTGGTCGGTGTTCAGACAGACTGAACCAAGTGCTTTTTCATGGTTTCAGAAAAACGTACGCCAGTCATTCGAAAAATCTAAATTTTTGCATTATTTGCTGTATTAATGAAACTTATTTATTTGACGATGCATCTGTATCAAAAAGGCATCGAAAAAATCAGAATTGATAGAGTCCTTAACAGGGATTGAATCCTGAGAAAATTGAGAGAATCTCTCACGTATCGCTCTCTGTAACTATCATAACATGCTGCACATTATGAGAGACTGTTTATCGTATACTGCTACAAGTTTGATCAGATTGGGGGGATAGTAGTGCATGATAAAACCCCTCTAAACATGCTCCAAGCCTGGGGGACACTGTTGTTATTGGAAGTTCGTGGATTGTTTATCGTGCCAGTAAAGAAAAACACCTATCCCCAACGGTAAACAAGCGAGAAAAATGGATTTTATCATCGCTCTCTCGTTGGGGCTCTCGCTCGCTGCTTCCATTTATCAGACTTGTTACACCTTGCGATACAATGACGATCGTGGACCGCAACAGATGGGATGTTTTTCTTTGCTTGCTTTGATCGTGCTTCATTCTCAAATGAGAGCGAATTCTGCAACGCCTGGTCCTTAACGTATCTTTAGAACGCCATAATATCGTCTAGTCCGGTCTGTCTGAACACCGACCATTTATTGGAGAAAACTAAAAAAATATGTTGGAGTACATTGTACATTTTAATTCCGAAGAAAAAGATTGCAAGTGGTAGTCGAAATACGCGTATCTGTCAAAGATTAACATTTAGGGCGGAATTAAAAGGTACAAGGTGCTCCAATCTACATTTTTAGTTTCTCTATTGAGATTCTGCTCAGAGGATTCGAATACTCTGTGCTATTTATTATTATTATTATCTTCATTAACGAAACTTTCAGCCTGAGGCTGGTTAGCTAATAATAGTCCCATGTATATAGGATCCAATAGAAAAATAGGAAATCCCAATACCTTCCATGCCAAAGTGAATCATGGTGGTGCCCAAGTAGTTCTTTACACTAGCTTAATTTCTACCGATACTGATCCACTTTTCAGTTTTAAATAAGCATCAAAGAAATGTCCAATCATATATGTCATATATTTTTTTCCTTTTTCTTGTTAGATTCCAGAGCCGACCCACAAAGATCCGAGCAAACCGTTGCCGTTGAATCGAAACGCCATTGACGAATTTGAGTACGGACATTTGGAACCACAATCGGTGCCTAAAGGACACTGCACATTGCGGCAAGCAATTGAATTTATTTCCAAGCATCACACTGAACCGCAAATATGGACGTCAAGCAAAATAGCGACTGAATATGCTATGAAGGAAGCGTTGGTTAGCAATATTTTGCAACATTTTAAAACGTTCGAATTACATATACCAGATAAAACCGCCGAGAAGCGGAAATTATTATTGAAGTCGGATACAAATAAAACTCTTGAATAGAAATGAACAGTTTATGTTTCTCTCAGCTTAGATTATGTTTGGTGGACAGTCGTACAGATTAACACATCGATCTTCTGAAACCGAAATAACCTTCGAACTATCCGGACTGTATTTAACACCCCAAACCTGATCCTGGTGATCCTCAAAGGTGTGCAAACATTGGCGCTCTGCCACATTCCAAATTTTGACGGTCTTGTCACTCGATGACGATGTAAAGCTTTTTCCATCTCCAGAAAATGAAACAGACAAAACCCATGATGAATGTCCGGACAGAGTGCCAACAACATCCGAGTGCGCAACATCATAAAGCTTCATATGGCCATCATCGGAGGCAGTGAGCAGCATCTGCGAATCAGGTGAAAAGCATAGACTGCGGACAGACATAGCGTGTCCTTCTAGCGTCTGGGCGACTTTTCCTGCAGCTACATCGAAAATATTAATTATTCCATCAATTGCACCACTGGCAATATATTTGCCGTCCGGACTCTGCAAGAAAAAAAATCTGTGATCCAATTTCTATTACAGCAATGAATGTTATTCAACTTACGTAGGCAATGCTCAGCGTAAACTTGCCGTTTTGCGGGTCCAACACCTGCTCTGGTTTTCCACTCTCGACACTATACAGGGATATTTTTCCTTCATGCGAACCAGATATGATATATTTGTCACAGGGAGAAAAAGCGACGGTCCACAAATCCACAGGTCCAAGAGATATTTGATTCAGCAATTGACCTGAATCTGCTTTCCAGATGCAAAGTCCTGAGTCGAGAGAACTACTCGCAATCACTAAAATTACAATAAGTAAATATCAAAGATATGCTTGTTGATAAGATGGTTAGCTATTCATATCTCGCGTTGAGTATCATGACGGCGTATTTGCAGTGATCGATTTTCTCTTTGGATTGTTACGTAAAATTCAGTGGATTTTCGTTTGGTTTTACCAAGGGGCTTTGAGAACAAGCTTTCGAGTGACTAGTAATGAATGATTACATTGAATAACCAAGTGATCATTGATTCAATTCATTCAAGTAATCGAAATAATCATCATAGTCCGAAATGATCATATAAATACATATAATCAATAGTAACTTATCGATAAACATAGATCAGTGATGATCAAACTGCGACCAGCGAACGAGTTCTGATTTGCAATTTTTCGATAACCGTGGTATTTTTTCAATTATTTACCTACGTTTTTTAAAAATTTTGTATTATAATCATAGCAAATTTGTCCGCATTTGTCCTCGTTGAATTGTTCAAATGATTATCAGGAATTTTCAGAGATTTCGATTGCATTGTCAGCTTAGGATAAGCTTGAAATCTGACTTAGAGCTCAAAGCTTTATCATAGATTATATATTTTCGAATTAGAAAAGGAGGATTTAGTAGGCCATAGGCTTCAGTATTTTCTTATGGTGACACATGTCGAAATACAAATATGGCTGGCACAATGGCCGGCTTGTGCTCCTACTCGCGATGTCAAAGGCACTAATCTGCTGAAATAATAAATGTACAAAGTCGAGCTTCTTATTTTAAACTTTCTGCTAGTGCATAAAGCTAAAATAGAAATAGCACTGTATTTTGATGCTTCTTTCGCGAGATTTGTGACTTCAAAGTTTTGGTACAACATTAAATAGGAGTTCCGGTCTTAAACTTGGGAAAAGCCCAGAAGAACCCAGAGATTTCATTTGTTTTCTTTGTTCGTAGAAAAAGGGCAACATATATACAATCCCAATGCAAGCCGCTTAAATAAATTATTTCATACTTAGCTTTCCGCTTCATGATGTGACCCGCATAATCGATTAGACTGAAGATTACTGACATTAAAAAATCAATAGTAATCATAAATAATTGTAAGCAATCAAAAGGTATTAATTGGTAATTAAAGCATTATTGGTCAACCCTGGGAGGGAGAAACCGATACGAAATTTATGTACGTCACAGTGAGCCGAGATTCTGCTGTCACAGAATGTCACTGTGGGCTCGGTTCTTAAATACTTAAATAATAGCGCGTAATTGATCAAAACAAATTTTCGCATTTCATCAAAGATGACAAAAATCAAACGAAAATCTATTCAAAAGTATTCAAAATTAATTTCACACCATGCATTATGATTGAATACAAAGTAATGAAATACACATCTCTTTTACATTTTTGAATAGAAATAAATATTGAATGCATAGAATACTGTGGCCCTTTTTCCATGTTAGTCCGGATAGATCGAAGGTACACTATAAAAGAAAACTAGCGATTTGCATCAAGTCTGCCTTGATTGTCGTTGGCAAACTGAAGTTATCTTGCAGTTTGAAAAAAACTTTGTTTAATATTTCAGGTGTAGTATCTGTGCCTCCCTCCCAGAGTCAACCCAGTAATCGAACAATATGGAATAATCAAGAATAAACCATTAAAATCATCAAGTAGTCACTGGTAATCACAATAACCATTGTAATCAGAGCAATGTTTATCCCTTTCGCAGGGCTGGTAGAAGGTCTCCTTTTAGATACTTGGTCTCTAAAGTCTTTTTTTTTTCACCAAAATGGTCACTAAAGTAACTTTTTTCCCTTTTTTCTGGTGAATGGATGTTGATGCGAAATGCTAGAGGCCCAACAGATACCTTCAAAGATTCTCACGTGACTTTTCCACAGGTTCTTCACGTATTGTTCTGAGAAATACTACAAATATGTTTCTCCAGAGATTTTTTTTTTTTTTCTAGAACAATCTCAGGAACTCTTCCGAGGGTTTCTCCACATAAAGTGACCAAAGCGGAAGAATATTTCACATATTCATAAAAATAACAACAACCCTTTCTTGTAAGTACAGGTAAATTATCTACAGTGGAGAAATGCCGTAAAAGGCAAAGCTTTTCAACTACGAGCCTGTGTGATCGGATCTCTGTGACAAATCGCCATCCGACACTGATTGAGTGACGATGACGATGCTTCTTTTAGTTTCGTCGCCGAGTTTTCCCATTTGACGGTGACGATTGTCTAGCCTGTTTAGAATTCAAAATTCAATAAAATTTTGATGCAAGCCATTAACAAATGCATGCAATACATGTTGGTTAAGCAAATGTGGTACATAGTATGTAATAATAACTGCTCCTGGAATGCGGAACATTTTTATGATTTTAGTGTGATGCGGAACACATTTCAGCGCGGGACAAAAGGTCAACATGCGGGACTGTCCCACGAAAAGCGCGACGTCTGGTCACACACTCTAGCAATATTTTTAGGGATTTCTTCGCCAATTCTTCCAAGAATTCGTCCAGAAACTCCTCCAGCGATTTCCCAAGGGATGTTCAGATGCAATTCAAAGCTAATTCGTTCAGTAATTTCAACAGCAAAAAGTCTAATAAATTTTCCAGGTATTGTCTCAGGATTTCCAACAGTTATTTTTTTTAGTTATGGCTCAGATTTCTCCTGTTTGTACAGGAGTTTTACCAGAAAATCCACAAAGATTCATTCCAGTTTCTTTTGGAGAATTTTGTTTAAGCATGTGTCAGGAACCTTAACAAGAATTCCGTCAAGGGTTCCTACACCGATTGCTTCAGTTATTCTTCCAGCCATTTTCATAGAATTCTTCAATAATTCAGGAAGATTTTTTTACAGAAACTGCTTAAATATTCCGTCAGGGTTATTCAAGGAAATTTATTAAGCCTATTCCAGGATGTCCTTAATAAAGTAGACCAGGGATTCCTCATGAAGTTTCAATCATTTTTGCAAAAGTTTTTAGCTAATATTTGCAAATCTCTGTTAGCTAATATTTCGGATAATTTTGTTTTAATCATGGTTACATAAAATACAAATTGTACGATACAATCATATTAAACATGTATCAATAAATTTGAATGATTTGACAGTGAGCAAAATTAGAAGCGCGCGCGAGAAATGGGCACATCACGGTAAGCATACATTTCACTAAGAATTTTATGAATTCCTTCCAAACATTTCACGAGTATTTTTCTATTAATATTTGGATCACAGAGAAACAGACGTAACACTTAGAACAAATCGCGATCAAAATCATAGTCGCGAAAACAACATGTACGCCCAATGCTAAAAACACTGTAGGTGGCCGATGGACCAACAGGTGGCGGTAGTGTGTAAACGTCAAACACGAACAAAAACGACGCGAGCGCTGCGGGTGGTCGATTGACCACCTACCATGTATTTGAATCGAACGTTAAAAAGTTGGTCGATGGATAGCAGGTAGAGTGTGACGTCTGTTTGTCTGTGTTTGGATCATCACACTGAGCGCATTTTATGGCTTCCGGTGAGTCGGGGCCCAGACAGCCGTAGAGGTAAATGCGTAACTATTCAGTAAGACCATGAAGATTATGACTCATGAATTCAAATCCCACCGGTCCAGGGTCTTTTCATAAAACGAATTTTGTCGGTTTCCCATGGCATAGAGTATCTTCGTGCAGTAATTGTTGTTGTAATGTCACGAGGAATTTTCAACAACTGTTAAAAATATTATAGAAATCACGCATAACTTGTGATCTCGCCCTTAAAGCCATTGGGAACCGAGTGTGTAGCTCCTTGTTTTTAAGTAAATGAATGGATCAAGAATATGAATATAATAACCACAGAGAAACAGACGTAACACTTAGAACAAATCGCGATCAAAATCATAGTCGCGAAAACATGTACGCCCAATGCTAAAAACACTGTAGGTGGCCGATGGACCAACAGGCGGCGGTAGTGTGTAAACGTCAAACACGAACAAAAATCGACGCGAGCGCTGCGGGTGGTCGATTGACCACCTACCATGTACAGCTTATGCTCGATAACTGGGCTGAGAGAACCTTCCAGTTAGCGAGCAGTGTTCGATAACTGGACTGCCATTCC
This sequence comes from Aedes aegypti, assembly GCF_002204515.2. Classification (NCBI taxonomy): domain Eukaryota; kingdom Metazoa; phylum Arthropoda; class Insecta; order Diptera; family Culicidae; genus Aedes; species Aedes aegypti. The sequence goes on from NC_035108.1 coordinate 233,854, forward strand.
AACGCACACACACATTCAAATACAAATCAAGGGGGACTTAGATGCAAAGTTTTGGTTGGCGTCATTCGGTTATGGAATCGCGTCGTGTTCGTATCATTCCGTCATTGAATTCGCGTTTTAATCGTACCGTCTTGTAAATTTTGAGGTGAATTAAACAGTTTTCGTTCCTGCAATGGACATCCCACCGGGCACCAACCGCAAACGGAAACAAAAAACCCTTACGTTGGTGGAAAAAGTTAAAATTATCGACGATTTCGAAAAAGGAGGTGGATCGCACGAGTCATATTGCACATTGAATTGAAAAAAAATTTAAAATCTAAATGAAAAAAGACAAATTTACAATTAAAAAAATAATGCCGAAACCTTATTTTGCATTTGCACGCCCCTCGTCAGTTACGGGATGGTGAAAGTTTTTAACGTTTAACTGTTTTTTAACTGGGCTACAGCCCAGTTAGCGAGCACCCAGTTAAAAAGCAGCCCAGTTAAATAGCACCCAGTTATCGAGCATTAGCTGTATTTGAATCGAACGTTAAAAAGTTGGTCGATGGATAGCAGGTAGAGTGTGACGTCTGTTTGTCTGTGTAATAACTATCATCACTCACTGGGCCCGTCGGCCAAACACACCGATTATAGCATTGGGCGTACATATCTTCGTGACTATGATTTTGATTAAGATTTGTTCTAAGTGTTATGTCTGTGAACAGTGTTTTAATGTCTAGTGCAGTAAATCAATTGTCACCCAACACGCAGCAACAAAGACATTGTCACCTTCTATTCTTGTTGCAACAATTGTATTCCGCAACATGAGTTTATCATCACTTGAACAGAATATGACAAAGATCGATCACCACGTGTGCAGCTATTTTCTGGGTTTCGCATTGCAATTTTCGAGAACTTCCTTCGTGTTGGTAAATATTAACACATTATCAAACAGCATCCATGAAACAAATTTGGTTTTTTGTTTAAAATAACTGATTAATCGCGAGTTGAAAAGGATGCAACAATGTTGCACTCTGTGATTGTCATGACAATTTTGCTTTTGATTGTGTCCTTATCCGCAACAGTTTCGACAAACGGTTGTGAGCGAGCTTGATTTGTTGTTTGTTTTTCGTCTATTTTGATGATAATTTGATTCACTGGTCTAGTGTCATTATGATCTGCTAAAGGATGCTTCAAATAGCCACCACAATAAAAACCGTAAGAATATTCGTTTGAACACTCAAGATATTTACAAAAATGTACAAATTTGTCCTTCGTCATGAAAAGCTTATAATTTTGTCAGTTTTTAATTAAGCTTATAAGACAATTATATTTATAATTCTGGTAAATTTTACCAATTCATTGAAACTTCTGATCATAATGAACAGTTCGTGAGCGAAATTAGATTTGTTCGTGAACAAAATTATTGAAAAACAATATATTATTTTCAAGATGAAGGGGCGGGGTAAAATGAGCCACCTAGATTTAAGCAAAGCAAACGATGTTTGGGACATAAAAATGCATTGCCTAAATATACCGGATTATTTTTTACTGCATAGTCATCTTTATGCACCATTACACAGTGGAACACTTTGCTAGAAAATAAGTTGAAACAAGTGTCGCAATTTAGTACTAGTATAACATGCTCTGTTTACTATGTAGTATGTATCGTTAAAAAATAAGCCGCTAGAATGAATAATTTCAAGCAAAGCTAATACAATTTCCTTTCCAATAATGTACTCTTCACCACTAACTCTTCTCTATACTGTTTTAAATAAAAATCAATGAGGTGGCTCATACTGCCCCGTAAGGTGGCTCATAATGCCCCATATGATTGGTGATTACGTAGAAAAACATGGCTTTCCAAAAAGTTCCTGAAATAATTTGCAATTTGATGTTAACATTAAATATCGACGTAACATGGAAGATAACATTTTATAGTACTAGTCTGAGACGAGACTCGCGAAGACGGTCTTCTTTTTCTGTGATTGCTGAGTTTTTTCTTATTCCACTCTGTGTTGATATCAATTATGCGCAAGCCGTTCAAACCCTCACATGGACATCTCAGCAGAAAAATATTGCGTTTGCATCACACCGAAGCATAAATAGCATTTTGAGTGCAATTCCATGCCAGCAAACTTATCAGACACTAGAAATAACTAATCTTGTGTTAAGAATGATCAACATCTTTGAAGAAACGACTCCGCTGACGTAACGTTTTCAATAATATTTTATATTGAATACAATACTTTTCACTTTTTCAGCCATAGAAACGACTGGCTGCATTTGAAGTTTCGTGACAGCGAAATCTGGGCTGCATATGAAGTTGATATTTTTCCTCTTCGCGAGTCTCTCTCAGGTACTAGTCACTTGCATTTAAACCATATTTTTTGCTGTTTTTCTATGCATCCCACGACGTTTTCCTTACGCGGCCCATATTGCCCCGATCACCCCTATCTGGTCGGATTACATGAAAAACTTAAACTTCTATCTCCTGGTCGCTGTTTTGATTTCTTTTCAGACCTTACACAAAGGGACGAATGACCTTCGGGATAAAGTCCCTCTCAAACAACAACAACAACAATTTTTAGACCTTAGGGACATCAATCAAAAGTTCCTATTTTTAAAATCGATACCAGCTTTCGGGACGCAACAGTGAAATTCTCGCAGAACATTACTAAAGGACCTATGTACAAATGAGAGATTCTCTCCTCTCTCGTTCTCTTTCGATTATAACAGTGGAATACTAAAGATTTTGGGAACTTTTTCACTATAGATCGAAAGTCAATTTCCTTGACTAGCGTTTCATACAAAAAACGCAACAGAAGAGGTTAATATGACTCAGTTATTAATGAAAGAGAAAGTAAACAAAGAGAGCCTCTCAATGTTAGATAGGTCCTTTAGTAATGTTCCGCGAGAATTGTTCTGAGATTTTTTTTATATTGACTCGTTCAGGATTGCATTCATATTGACAATTCAAAAATTGATAATGAAAAATAAATCTCCATATTCAATGAGTTTACATTAACACTTCACGAAGAGTACAAATAATTAGAAACAACCCATTTAGCAAGAGCAATCTGACCATTAAATGAAAAATCGTCCGTCCCGAAAGTTTTATGGAGGTCAATGGAAATCCATTCTGTTGGAGATCCCTTGGATTTTACAGTACTTCTTAGTTGCATCTTTCTTAAGACAATGAGAGCTTGCATTCACCTGGCCATTTTTTTTGGTAAAAGAGAAATCGACCATTGCTGATAAGCCGTTATGATACTAAACGCGAGATATGATTTCGAGACCAGTTTTCCAGTGGTCTCCAGTAGGTACCTAGTAACTCTATAATTTTATAATGCCCGCCTTACCTTCTCCATCGCTGCTGACATCCACAGAAACAACGCCAAGAGAGTGTCCGGTAAAAGTGTTTCGTAGCTTCAGTTTGTTCTCCTTTGTCACATCCCAAACTTTAACACGATCATCCAGCCCACCCGTGACAACGAAATCACGGAACTCTTGACCATTTCTCTTATTTCCCAGGGAATCACGAGAATTCTCAGCATCACCGTCCAGCTCCTTGTCTTGTTCGTCTTCTGTAGAAACAGCAACTCTCCCCCAGGAGCATGACCAAATGCTTTCATCGTGCGCGCTTTCTTCTTTATGAAGTAACGAATACTGCAATTTACAAGAAAATACATTGGTAAAAGCAATCAAATATAATGTGTAACAACTGAAAATTTACCATTTTGATCACTTTTTTTGAGTTTTGTTTGTAAAGTTTTGCAAAGAAGCCGACACCGAAATGACACTCTGAACTCTGACACTGACAGTTTGAATTCGTGAGGTGCCGTTCACAGTTTACGTAACGTCTAGGGAATGGACACGACTTAACGCGTTACAACCGTTACGGCCACCCGAATAAAATCGCAAGACAAAACCGGACACAGATTCCTCTGACTACACGTGAAAAAATTCTGTGGTAAAAATTACTATTTTAGCTGACTACGTCCATTCTTGAAACTACCATGCAATTTCAGACCAATTTATTATGTTTACGGTACATCCCACCACATTACACGTAGGGTGTTTCATGTATTTTGGTGCGTTACGCGTATATAATTTGGCCACTTCCATTTGATTTTGCCGTAAATGGCAAAATTATATACGCGTAACGATCTGTCCAAAATACTTTGATCACCCTACATTTGACAGAAATAATTTACAACAATCTGATTTTGGCTACAGACATGGTAAAATCAAGCGCATTTCTGGTCTGCTTAACTTAACCCCATAAAATGGTAGTTTTTACCGCACAATTTTTTTTTGCGTGTACCCACAAATATATACTGCCTCGCGTCGAAAAATGGGTTAACCAACGTGCGAAGTTCGATTTTTGACCAACTTCGTACGCTTCGCTATGCCGTAGGCTGGTAAAGGAGGATCGAAAGGCTGATAAGTAAATAAATGTGACTTGTATTCTGCACTTTTCAGCACTGAAACAATACTTGTTTTGGCTCTCAGGTTTTGACGTCTCTACGTTGGCGACGAGAGATAAATAGGATTGTGACAGAGTTTTTATATGTCTGTATAAATACTCTGGGTTGTAAGGGAAATTTGTATCTTTCTCGTGTAAATTTCAAGGGTTTGTTTACAAGTTTCATAACGCCAAAATTGGCAATTTTCAACACCCACCCACCCCCACTTAGCGGTCATGCACAAATTACGTCATGCTCCAAGGGGGGGAGGGGGTCAAGCCAAGCTTTACAAGCCTTACAAAAATTTCGGAGGACTCATACAAAAAACCTGAACAAGGGGGGGGGTCAAAAAAGTTGAAATTTAGCGTGACATGATTTGTGAGATCAGGAGCATATAACCGATCCGGATATTAATCAAAATTTACGTATCAACGCCCCAGCGTAATTTGATCTTATCTTTTTTAGATCGGGAGTATCTTGACGCCCTGTAGAACATCAATTGAAAACTTCAGGCTTAAGCCTGGTATAAGCCATTTTACGAGACGTTTCGGAACAGCTGATCGCCGAAACGGCGTCAATTGACAGGAGACCTGGGATTAAATCCAGCGTGATTTTTAACAACGCCTCATCTTACCAAATGGGGACATGGAGAAAATGACAAAAAGGAGATCCAAAAATGTTCGTTACTGCAACATTACACCTAGTTGTTGTATCAGCTACCTCTTTGTTACCCAAATTGCACATAAAAAGGCACTTTTGTGATTAGAAATATTTTAATAATTTTTCTCCATTTAAGTTTTCGCCTGTATGAAAAGCTACGCTAGAAATGCGCACAGTCATCAACCATCATCGTCGCGAAAACTGACGACGATGATTGAATTCTCCCAGGTCTCCTGTCATTTGACCAGCTTCGTAAAATGGCTCATCCACATCCTAAGTAGAGCGGACAAGTACAATTTGTTGCTAATTACCAAAGTAATTTTGACAGCTGATCCAGAATGAGCGAAGTGTCACTTTTACTTGCGGAATAATTGAGCGGCACATTTTTCCGTACGGAATAGTGACAGCTCCATTTAATTTGTACGGCAGGCGTTACCAATGTTACGAAATCAGCTCTACTTGACAACTGGATACAGCTCAAGTAATTTGGACAGCTGAAGTATTTATTGGCCATTACTATCCTTTTGCACAGTACTTATACGAAGTGGATACTACCCATTAACAACGCCCTGGAGCAGTGTTGCCACATGTTTTCCAACTCTCATCTGTGTTTTCGGCTGAAAAAATCTTTTTTATCTTAAGTCAACCTCCAAAAATCTAGGTAAAAATCTGTGTCGCAATAAAATCCAATTTTTTTTTTATGTTTATAAGAACCTTTGCGAACGTTCTATGGGTGTTCTTGGCATATCAACGATTTTTAATTTGAACTTATTCAGTAGAATTTTTAGATAATGCATTTATAACTTTTAGATTATGCATTTTTGACTTACTAAATTTCCGCGCTGGATAATCTAAAAATTCAAAATACTTAAGTTTTTGAGAAAAACTAAACCATGTAATGCCATTTCTGTTTTAAATCTTACAAAACCGTGTAATAAACTCGTTAATTTTCCTAAAAACTCAAAAATCTTTTTTATCTAAAAAAAACTGTGATCTGTGATCACAGATATCTGTAGGAAAAACAGAAAAAAAATCTGTGTAATTACAGATAAATCTGTGTATGTGGCATCACTGCCCTGGAGTAAATTGACCTTATTTCACGTAGATCGGGTGCAGATCAATCGGAATAGGGCGATATTCAAAACTGAAAAGGCAATAGATGGCTCTTTTTCGATGGTAGTAAAAACGAAATCCTGGAGCAAAGAAAGCACCATGGAAGATGAACTTTTCCGTACGGAAAAAAAACAAAAAGTTATCTGTTCACATTACGCTTGATTTCTAATCACTACTTTTTCAATTCAGTTTCCTAGTTGCTAGTAATTTACGTTTTTCATTATTTTCCATACGTTTTGACAGCTCTCGACTACCATTCTTCCATGCGCTTGTGTAGGAAGTTTGAGAAATTTGAGAAACGAGCGTAGCGCGATCAGTGAGTGGAATACAAACATCAGTGTCGCTGCTCGGCGACCAGTGAGAGAAACTGAATGTTCGAAAGGTTGTTGTCTGTACATACTTTTTGCCACTGACGCCAACTGTCGTTACCCTATTGTCAAGCTATATCAACGCCCCGGAGTAATTTGACCTTGTAATGTAGATCAGATGCAAGTTAACGCCCTGTACGACATCAATTGAAAATTCCATGCTGTATCAACGCCCTGGAGTAATTTGACCAATTCGACCCTACCTTACCAGAACGACATCAGTTGACAATTCCAAACTAAATCAACACCCTGGAATGATTTGACCTTAACGCATTCAAATCAGCTTCCTCTTAACGCCCTGTGGAACATCAATGGAAATTGTCAACATGTATAAACACCCTAGACTAATTGACCTTGTCTTACGTAGATCATTAGCCCTGTTTTTTTTCGAAAATTCTAAACTGTGTCGACTGAAGTTATTTGACCTCATAACATGTAGATCAGCGCAATATCAACGCACTGGAGTAATTTTACTTTCTTCCCCATATAGATCCGTTGCATCTAACGCTTTGGAGTAATTTGATCTTATCTTATGTAAATCAAGTGTACCTTTTCGCCATGTATCCAATTTAAAATTTCAAGCTATATCAACGGCCTGGAGTGATTTGACCTTGTCCCATGTAAATCAGTTGCAACTGAACGTCCTGTGGGACATCAAAAGAAATTGGCAAGATGTATGAACGCCCTAGACTATTTCGACCTTGTCTAACGTAGATCAGGTACACATTAATGCCCTGTGTCGATTAAAATTTTAAGCTGCATCGACGGCCTGGATTATTTTGAATTTATTTCATATATATCAGCTGCATCTTAACGCTACAACCTATTTAAATCAGGTACATCTAACGCCTTCTATGATATCAATAGAAATTGCAAGCTTTATCAACGCCCTGGAAATTTTGACATAATCCTATGTTGATCAAGTGCATCTTAACGATCGTACAAGACGGAGGATCAAATGTTAATTCCAAGTTGTATCAACACCCTACATCTCAACGCCCTGTAGGACATCAATGAAAAATTCCAAGCTCTAACAACGCACTTAAGTAATTTGGCCTTATTTTACGTAGTTCAGACACATCTTAGCACTTTTAGTAACATTAATCGATCATGCTTTATTAACGCCCTTGAGTATTTTTTTTTCCACATTGATCTTTGCTAGATCTGAAGCATATCAACGCACTGTTGAAAAGCTATTGAAATTTTCTAGCTGTTTCAACGCCCTGGATTTATTTGATTATCCTATGTAGATCAGGTGCATCTTAACCAATGTAATGGATTTTACTTAGGTGGCGCAGATCATTGATGCGTGCCACTAGTTCTCTCTTTCATTCTCCCGCTGTTCTTATGCAGCGCAAATTGTGACGTCACTATTTGCGCTGCATAAGAACAGCGGGAGAATGAAAGAGAGAACTAATGGCACGCACCAATGATCTGCGCCACTCTAGTAAAATCCATCACATTGCATCTTAACGCCCTGTATGACAGTAATAAAAATTGTATATCAACGTCCTGAAGTAATTGATCTTGTCACATATAGTTCATCTTAACGCCTCGTGGGACATCAATTGCACATTATGAGCAATATCAGCCTGCTGGAGCATATTATCCTTATCATATGTAGGGTGATCAAAGTAATTTGGACAGACCGTTACGCGTATATAATTTTTCCATTTACGGCAAAATCAAATGGAGGTAGCCAAATTATATACGCGTAACGCTCTGTCCAAAATACATAAAACACCCTAGATCAGGTACATCTCAACGCTCAGTACGACATTAAATGAAAATTCCAAGCTTTATCAACACCCTTCAGCAATTGAACCTTAGCCATTTTCAATCTGTTTCACAACGCCCTGGAGTAATTTTACCTGGTTTCACGTAGATCATGTGCTTTCTAACGCCCTGTAGATAAGCATTTTCAATTTTGCTTCATTAACTAATGTGAATCAAGTTAAGTTAAGTTAAGATCTAACTTGAGGTGTGTTTGGTACTTCAATTATGTCATCTGTTCTTGCGGGAACGAGCGATGTAATCAGGCACAATAGTGATTAGCGTATTGTGTATGCCGATAAATTTATTTATTATAATAGTGAGTTCGTTCTGGTTGAAGAGTGTTTTATATTTTGTTTTATAATATCTATATTTAGTTGCATATTATTTTAGCGTATTTAACACCAAATAATTGTGGTACTTTTCCTCGAATTTCGACTCCGCGAACGACAATTCCCAGAATGATACATTTCCTCGAATGCCATTTTTTTAGAATACATCGTTTCTCCGAAAAGTGCAGCTCATAAAGGTACAGGAATAGTTCTCAGTGAATCACCACCCTTTCACTGAGAACTATTCCTGTACCTTTTTAAACTACATCACTTTTCGGAGAAACGATGTATGTATTCTAAAATAATGGCATTCGAGGAAAAGTATCATACTAGAAAGAATGATTAGCAATCAAAATAAGGAGATGTTAGGTAATTCTTCCAAATTATATACGCGTAACGCTCTGTCCAAAATACATAAAACACCCTAGATCAGGTACATCTCAACGCTCAGTACGACATTAAATGAAAATTCCAAGCTTTATCAACACCCTTCAGCAATTGAACCTTAGCCATTTTCAATCTGTTTCACAACGCCCTGGAGTAATTTTACCTGGTTTCACGTAGATCATGTGCTTTCTAACGCCCTGTAGATAAGCATTTTCAATTTTGCTTCATTAACTAATGTGAATCAAGTTAAGTTAAGTTAAGATCTAACTTGAGGTGTGTTTGGTACTTCAATTATGTCATCTGTTCTTGCGGGAACGAGCGATGTAATCAGGCACAATAGTGATTAGCGTATTGTGTATGCCGATAAATTTATTTATTATAATGGTGAGTTCGTTCTGGTTGAAGAGTGTTTTATATTTTGTTTTATAATATCTATATTTAGTTGCATATTATTTTAGCGTATTTAACACCAAATAATTGTGGTACTTTTCCTCGATTTTCGACTCCGCGAACGACAATTCCCAGAATGATACATTTCCTCGAATGCCATTTTTTTAGAATACATCGTTTCTCCGAAAAGTGCAGTTCATAAAGGTACAGGAGAACTATTCCTGTACCTTTTTAAACTACATCACTTTTCGGAGAAACGATGTATGTATTCTAAAATAATGGCATTCGAGGAAAAGTATCATACTAGAAAGAATGATTAGCAATCAAAATAAGGAGATGTTAGGTAATTCTAGACCATTTGTTAAGGACGGTGGAACTGGAACTGGAAAGAACCGTCCATCGAATGAATAGGAGTAAGTGAACACCGAATGACTGATCCATTTAACTGCTCTGAAATGTATGAAGTTGTGATAATTAAGAATATCAATTTTTTTCGGGAATTGGACTATTCTGGGAAACAGGGTATTCGGAGAACTGGCGTACGAGAAAAATTCGGGGAACCGATATCCGGGGAAAAGTAGCACAACTCGTTAATGGCCGGTACGGTGATCATAAGTACTGTGCAAAAGGATAGGGCAAGAACCGGTCAAGGAATGATTCTGCTACCGAAATTACTTGAGCTGTACGCTGCTGAGAAGTAGAGCTGAGTTCATAACGTCGGTAACGCCTGCCGTACGAATCAAATGGAGCTGTCACTTTTCCTTACGGAAAAATGTGCCGCAAGTAAAAGTGATATACTGCTTCGCGACTAAAAATGGGTGAACCAACGTGCGAAGTTCGATTTTTGACCAACTTCGCCACGTCGCAGCTCGATTCTCAATAGTGCGCATAATGCACACGGCGGAGGGCATAGATGCGCTCTATACACGCAAACAAATTTTGTTGTATAATCTATCGAATCCATGGTAGAATTAAGAACTGCACCAACGATTTTCAACCGACTACAAAAATCTGTTAAGTTTACTATAATCTGGTGAAAATCACTGAGCAGTGCAGTAAATTTGACTATGTCCATAGTAGCATCCACTACAAAGCATTGTATTTCAATCCGTGACACCCACCGTATAACACAGTGTGGTCAAAAGTATGATGCTAAACTTCTCAAATCAAGAATGTTTCTAGTCAAAAATACTACAACTCTGGTTAAATCAACAGAAGAAATTTTCTTGTGTAGTGATGTTGACTATGTTTTGGTAGAGTTAACAGATTAATGTAGTCGGTTGAAAATCGTTGGTGCAGTTCTTAATTTTACCATGGATTCAGTAGTTTCTACAATAAAATTCATTTCAGTGTAGCGAAGCGACTCGCGACGCGGCGAAGTTGGTCAAAAATCGAACTTCGCACGTTGGTTTACCCATTTTTAGTTGCGAAGCAGTATACTTTGGCGAGATGGACCGTGATCGGTCTTAGCCGTCTAACTAGACACCCCAAAGAAAAAAAAAAAAAAAAGTGATACTTCGCTCATACTGGATCAGCTGTCAAAATTACTTTGGTACACGCAAACAAATTTTGTTGTATAATCTATCGAATCCATGGTAGAATTAAGAACTGCACCAACGATTTTCAACCGACTACAAAAATCTGTTAAGTTTACTATAATCTGGTGAAAATCACTGAGCAGTGCAGTAAATTTGACTATGTCCATAGTAGCATCCACTACAAAGCATTGTATTTCAATCCGTGACACCCACCGTATAACACAGTGTGGTCAAAAGTATGATGCTAAACTTCTCAAATCAAGAATGTTTCTAGTCAAAAATACTACAACTCTGGTTAAATCAACAGAAGAAATTTTCTTGTGTAGTGATGTTGACTATGTTTTGGTAGAGTTAACAGATTAATGTAGTCGGTTGAAAATCGTTGGTGCAGTTCTTAATTTTACCATGGATTCAGTAGTTTCTACAATAAAATTCATTTCAGTGTAAAAAAGATAAATTTTACTTGAGCGCTTTAGGGATGATTCCAATATTACGTAACGCAAAATTTGGCAATTTTAGACCCCCTCCCACCCCCACGTAACAACTTTTGTATGGACAATTTGAAATTTTTGTATGGACCGTAACACTACGAAAGACCCCCTCCCTCCCCCTATTGCGTTACGTAATATTTGAACGATCCCTTACGTTTCAGGTGCATACTACACTGAGATGAAATCTCCATTATTTTTTATGTGCGGAAAACAGATAAGATGGGTTCGAGGGCCTAAAATTTTAGTTTATGTGCAACATTTAATTTTCATTAGATTACAATAAAATTAAATGTAATGACATATGTTTCCCACATGCTACGCAATACAATACAATGAAATGCATTCATGATTCAATTACGTGAAATATGTTTTTGATTGCGGGTCAAACGCAATATAAAACAGAAAAAAACATGTTTGGAAGTGTCTAGAAGAATTTGCTGATGGACTCTTAATCTAAACGTATGGTAAATAACGTAATACAATAAAACGTACTTCATGTAGTTTAATCAAAAATATCTGTTCCTCAGCAGGACGTGAATATAACGAGGGATTGAGCACACCGGTGAACATAGCAGCGAAGTCAGAAAGCAACAGCAAACCTGGAGACGAGGCTGAAAATGCCACTGATCCCTCAGCTCGTTACTCCCATCAGCATCAGAAAAATTAATCGCACTTAATCAACTAATTATGTATATGATACATAAATATTATTCAACATTATACAAACAGTTTAGACGTCAAACTTACGTTTTGGCTATTTTTTTCTTTTTTTGATGATGAGAAGAGTAAACAAAACAAAAAATTATCTAAAAGCGCGCTATTTATTTACCATTTGTTGCCAAACATAAAATTTAAAAGTAGACTAATATAATTTGAATTGGATCCAACCTTGTTTTGGATGTGCGTCGCACATAAAAAATAAAGGTTACATAATTTCGGGTTCTATCTGCATCATTGTTAAAATTTATGTGCAAAGCTTGATTGCAAAAAATTATGTTTGCTGCACATAAAATATAATGGAGATTTCATCTCAGTGTACGCATAAGTCAGTAGCGCAACCAGGATATGGCTCTAGGGGGGGTTTTGTGAACTTGAAGATAATGTGTTTTTGGGAAAAATGTAACAGGTGTTGAAAATTTCGAGCGGAAAAATTAAAAAATATTGCGAGATTACCATAAAAAAAGTAACGCCATATGCAAACTTAAGCTTTTCTTGTCCATCCTGGGCATACATTTTTGTATAAATTTACAACTCTACTCAAAGGAAATCTGTTGTACCTGATGAAATTTTCCAAAAGATTTTTGAAATATGTTTGTTGGGTATGGAAAACCCTTCGGGTTCCAAAGAACATTTCGGTATTTACAAACATTGTCTTCAATTCTATGTTTTTAATATGAATATTTGAATGAGATTGCAATATTTGATATTGTTTCAATCTACATGTACATAATGCGTACTTTCTTCGAAAGTTTATCCAAGCTACAATCGTGCGTGCATTCATACACGCACATACACATTTTTCAACTAACAGAATCTTTCAATACAAGTCGCAGAAGCATTGCGACTATCATTAGCAATTTGGCGAAGGCAAATCAGCATTGCAGATAGTGAAGCATTTCCGTATTGTAGACGAAAATTTGTGATTTTCAGCTTAGCAACGGAACCACGATCTCCCATAATCTTTCCTAGGATTTTTATTTGTAATAATTAAAAACTAAAGAATTGCTTCTCCGGAAATTCGCGTGCTCCTCGAAGGTCTTAAAATGCGGCAAAATGCCCCGCCAACTAATAAATATTTCAAGGCATTAAATTTTGCATCAACCAGCTTTCTAAACGGTATAGATATGCAACTATATATGCATATTTGTTTGAAACAAACTTCTCTTCAAAAACCTGTAAAATATTTGTCAGAAAAAGTAAAACAAAAAACTACGTTTTTTAACTTTTCGAAGGCTTCAAATTAGAGATCAACAACTTAAAACAACATAATTGTTAGTACGACTTACTGCTCCAGTGTTTGTTGATTTGAGTGTTCAGTTTCAAATATGTATATAGAACTTCTTTTTAAAAAATCTGCTCTGGGGGGGGGGGGGGGGGGGTTTCACCCCCAAAACCCCCGCTTGGTTGCGCCACTGCGTTAAGTAAATGCATATTACGATATTAATGAATTTGCCTACAGGGCGTTAACAGTGTATGCACCTGATCTTTTGAAAAATCTTTTAACAAATAGAACGTGAGATATGAGGGCTTCGTGGTCGTGCAATTAGTGTTACCAAGCATTTATCCGCATCGAGTCAAGGAGTGTGGGTTCGATTCCCGCTTCAGTCCGAAAAACTTTTCGTCAGGAACGTTTTTCGACTGTTCTACTGGGCGTTGCATGCTAGTCCGTTGTCTAGTGTGGTGCTTCCTTCAAAGGACATAACCTGGGAGGGAGAAACCAATACAAAATTTCTGTACGTCATAGTGAGCCGAGATTCCGCTGTCATGAACTGTCACTGTGAGCCCAGATCTCAAACATTGGACTAACATGAAAAAAACGCGTAACTGATTAAAACACATTTTCGTATTTCTTCAGAAGTGATAAAAATCGAATAAAAATCAATTCATGCACATAATGCAAGTAATGTCACGTGAGCACCATTTAATCTGATTGAACATAAAGCATTGAAAAACGCATCGTTCTACTTTTTCCAATGAAAATGAATATTTAGTGCATAGAAAAGTGTGGCCCTATTTTCATGTTTGTCAGGAAAGATCGAAGGTGCACAACAAAAGGAAACTACCGATTTTCTCGAAGCCTGCCTTGATTGTTGTTGGCATACTGGAGTTATCTTGCAGTTCAAAATAACGTTGTCTTATATTTCGTGTGTAGTATCGGTGCCTCCCTCCCAGGACATAACCATCCACTGAAGCATTAACGTTTTTTCAACTTTCCCGGTGAATATCCTGGGATTTTTATACACACAAACACGTCGGAACCCTTGACGAACAAAACGGAGAAGGAATCATTCAAATTCGTTGACCCGTTCGTAAGCCATTTCGTGACAAACAAACACCATTCCATTTTTATTTATATAGATTTAACACAGACAAACAGACGTCACACTCTCACCGATCTCCATCGACCACCTTTTTAACGGCCGATTCAAATATATGGTAGGGGGCCAATACACCACCCGCAGCGCTCGCATCGTTTTTGTTCGCGTTTGACGTTTACACACTACCGCCATCTGTTGGTCCATCGGCCAAACACACCGATTTTAGCATTGGGCGTACATGTCATTGTGACTATGATTTTGATCGGGATTTGTTCTAAGTGTTACGTCTGTTTGTCTGTGGATTTAAGGTGACCAGACGTCCCGCGTTTCGCGGGACAACGCAATTTTCAATATGATATTACTGCGTCAAAACTAATTGTTTGACTAAACTGAGAAATTAGATCATGATTTAGACATAAAATGTTTGTAGAATACACATGCAATACAAATAATGTTTGATTGGGAACGAGATCTGACAGGGTGTTGCTTTAATCTTATTAATCATATATTTTAGTGGTATCAGTTTCTCATTCAAGTTAAACTAAATTTGTAGGCAACATATGGTTTTGATTGACTTTTTGTTGTATGCACAGTCAAATTTCTTCTGAATTACCGTAAAATGGGGTGTTAAGGGATGAAAAAAAAAATTCAACTAGAATTTCAAGCAACTTCTAGTATGTCAATAATTGAACAAAGTACTGCCCTACCATTCTCTCGTGGTGTATATCAAAAGCCAAATACAATTATAAGGATCCCATGACAGTTTTCTGAGATAATAATGAAAATGTGTGATTTTTGACGGAAATGCAAAATGGGGTGTTAAGGAATTTGAGTTTCGTAAATAAAACCATATTTTTCAAACAGCAAATCATAATCTTTTTGGTCAATAACTTTGGTGCTTTCATTCAATTTCATAAGTTATGTTCAACCTTAATCAGATAATACATCAATATTATTGAACTTGGAACTCCTGCAAACGCAAACCGTTTCATTTTAACTGCTAAATTTTTCACAGTTATTGCAGTAATCCAGGGTAACATTGATCATTTTTTTGAATATTTCTTAAATATTTCGTTTGAAAATGCAAATGTAGCAAATTTTATATTTTTAAAACAAGTACTGCCACCCATAGCTCGTGACTATATACTGCATTTTGTTTTTTGAAAGACTTAAGCATGTTTAAAAAAATGTTTTAAGTGAATTTTTGATTTAGTATGATATGGGGTAACATTGATCACCTATGTAAACAATGTTCGGTAATATTGGAAATGTCATTGCTTACTTAAATCATTACCCCCGAAACCGAATATGAAGGCCAAACGCTTACGAGTCATTTACTTTTTAAGTAATTTTAAAATTAATAACACCACAAACCACGGAATACGCCTAAAAGTAGGCAATTTCCTAAGGGAATTCTATATTCCTAACAGTAATTCGTTAATGTTGTCTAATTGAGCATACTTATGAAAGTTTTGACAACGGAATCGTTTTCGGCGATGCCATTTTTAGTAAGAACCACATTTTCCTTGCTCGTATCGTTTGCAGAACTTATGTGAGACGTGAATGTTCGGTAGCGTCATCCTTACCCATTGAAATCATTTTTTCGAAAAGTTGATAAATTTACGCATAAGGTAAACGCAATTTGCGCAAAAATCTTCACTTTCATTAGCTTATGAATATAAGAAAGAGAAGCACCATTCATGATTTGATAATGCTATGCAGAGCAACTTCTTAAATAATCTATAGTATAAGGATAATTTCAACAAGCTTTTATTTTTAATAGGGAAATGGTCAATTTGTCCTGAAAATATAACACTACACTAAACAAAGTATTTGCATGCAACACCCAGTGGCATGGTCGAAAAATACCGAAGAAGAAAAGTGTTCCAGTATGGAGCGGAAATCTAACGCTAACTATATAACACGTTAAGTGCCCGACGAGGCCGCGAAGTTTCTCAAAGAGAGCTCAGAAATGACAGAGTCTATGTACAGAGAGTTACGCGAAGAGGCTTCTTTGAAAAAAGCCTTTATTTGTTTTCCTTCGTCTTTGAAAAAAGCCTTTATTTGTTTTGTTGATCTGTTTGATAGCTGGACGGTTTGAAAGCTCGATAGATTTGTTTTAACACTTCGCGCAACTTTTCATTTATAGACTCTGAGAAATGACAAAATATTATTTTTGTTTACCACTTCATAGGATTACCACTGAAAGAAACAACGACTGCAAAACCATTTTGCATTTCCAAGTAAAAGAATCCTTCTAACTTATAAAAAAAATTACCAGTAAGTTCGAACAAGTTTTGGAAATAATATCTAGAAAAATCCTATGTTTACTTTAATACGTAGTTAACAAGATTTTCCAACCAATTTAACCAATTTTTGAGATTAGAAATTTTTGAAGATATTCAGTAACAAACAAAACAGGGTCCCTAACTTTTACAATGCAGTTCTACCTCACGGAGTAAGGCAAAAGTATATTGAAATATATTACAGCATAAATCGAATGAGTTTAGTAACTTGGAAAAAGTAGAAAAGATAATCCCTTAACACCCCACGTATTTTCAAAAACAGACTTTATCCATCAAAAATATTAAAACTCGAAATCTAGATAAAATTTTCAAAATTTGTTGCCTACATTGTGATCTCAATTAAATATACTTATCTTTTAAGTTACTCACATATTTATCTTAATATTGTTTCATAGTTTTGTAGATTAATGTATTTAGCCTATAAAATTTGAACAAAAAAATTTTGAATCCTTTTCAATATCTAGACTCCACAATACTTTATTTTATAAGACATTCCCTATCACATACTGCAGTTCACAATCCTCCGAACAAATCAAGCATTTCAGATGACTGATATATCGACTTTCGACGTTTTTGTGACTCGTCGAACTTGATGGAGAAGTTCAATCCCTTAAAACCCCACGAGTCCTTTACACCCCATTTTACGGTACTTACCAGAATGAAAATCATTTAAGCATAAGGGAGCCAAACTTTCAAATTTGGCATCACTCTAATGCTTATATCTATGTAAATTTTTGGCCAATTTTCAAAACATGACTGGGTCTCAATTAAATATGATTTGTTTAAATGATGGTAATATAAGTAAGTTTAAAAAATCCAGGTTCAATAGAAATATTTTTGGAATATTGTGAATATAATATGAAATAGCAATATTCTCCAAACTATAGCATATAGAAATTTGTTTCTCATCCGAAATAAGGATACACCCCAACCACAAGCATTATACCATTGCATTAATTTGACCGAAAGTCAACATTTTTTGCATTAATAATGTTATCATGCATTTATTCAATAACTGTCAAGCAATGATCCATTTGATTAACGGCATGATTTTGAGGTAGAGCTTGTCACGTCGCAGGCGTTGTTCCGTAATCGGAAGCTGTTGGTGATAGTTGTATACGTTATTTTGCTGTTTTGTATCTTCAAATAATCGTGCTTAGGTGTTCCTACGTTTATAAAGCGTCGTGGATTACGGATAATTTCTGTCGCACGTAAACCCGCCAAATTTAGTTTCGCATCTAATCAGTGGTTCAGCGACTGCCATTACTACTTTGAGATGGAAAGAGACAAAGCCTGTAAAAAATGCTCTCAGTGTTTTGATTTTAATATCGATGCTTACACTGTTTGTGAGGGGGATTGCGCGGGATTTTTCCACGCTAAATGTGTTGGACTCAGTGTCGAAGACTTGAGCGTACTCTCATCGAATATAATCTGGATGTGTAATACCTGTATGCATAAGTTTCGGAGAATGAGAGACAGTATTTCGGCAGAACCTACAAGAGAAGATAGCAACGTGAAATCAATAGATGATGAAGTGAAACAGCTGAAAGCTACAGTGGCAGAAATTTTGGAAACGCTATCCAAAATTGTACCAGCTGCCTCCTCAAGTGAGGCCCCTTTACTTCATTCCACTCCAATATCATCGTGTCAACTACTCAATCAAACCGAAGCAAGTGGCCCAAACAGGGAAAGTGATGAGAGACTGCGCACTACGAACGATGGTGACTTCTCATTATTTCTGTCCAACATAGATGAGTGTGCTACTGAACGGGATGTACAGAAAATGGTTTTGCAAGCGCTTGGTACTCACGAACCCGAGAACGTTGATATTGTAAAACTCACATCAAAATGGAATCATCGAAGAAAATTAGTTTATATTTCGTTCAAAGTTGTACTAAATAAGCGATGGAAACCTCGTGCAATGAATCCGTGTGTTTGGCCGAAAAATGTAAAATTTCGAGAATTTAGGCAAAGCGAAACGTGGAAACCTGCCTAATTCTATTAGATTTGTATGCATATGAAATGTCTTCTGTTTATTCGTTGTTTTTTGTTTCGGAAATATTTAAGAGAGATTTTGTGTTTGTGCTTTACATTAATTTGGTTGTTGTGGGGCCCTTTCCCGCTTCAATTATGCTCTATAAAGCTCTTAAAGATTATGTCGCTTTAAAACAAAATCTGATAGCATACTATAGAGTAAACATAAAGTATTCATATATAGCTTCGTGGTTACTTGGGACTTGTTTTTGGATTTTTTTTATTGGGGTGACCATTTCCGAAATAGGGTGAACAGAAAAATCGCGATTTTGCAAAATTGTCATTTAAAATAAAATATAACTTTTTAACCGTTCGACCGATTTTCAATCTTTTTGGACTTAGATTTTCAATCTTTTTGGACGAAATGAAAGCTAAAGATTTCGACGTAGAAAAAAAAACCGTTTTTTCGTGTTTTTTTTTTTGTTTTTTGAAGGCCTCGGGACCAAGGGGGCTATTGCTGTTCTAATTTTTTCTTGCAAGTTCAGAAAATTTTAAGTTTACTGTCAAATTTTCAGCAATGTATGTTTCTTAGTTTTTGAGATATATATTTTTGAAAATAAAAAATCAGTCATTTTTCATCGGCACACACTGTAGGTCTCAGCGCATAAGATTTTTTATTAAAAAAAAAATCATAACTTTTGAACAGCTCAACCGATTTCCAATCTTTTTTTATGAAATGAAAGCTTAAAATTTCAACTTTTCAGACAAAATTGTAAAAACTAAAAAAAAAAATGTACATGGAAAAATATAAAAATTTCTATGTAGTTGTTTTTTAGAAATTTTCATTTATTTTAAAGTAATGAAAATATTTTTTCAAGGTTTTATATTTTTCTGAAAAGCTGAAGTTTTAAGCTTTCATTCCATAAAAAAAGATTGGAAATCGGTTGATTTGTTCAAAAGTTATGATTTAAAAAAAATAAAAAATCTAATGCGCTGAGACCGATGAGAAATGACTGATTTTTTATTTTCAAAAAGATATATCTCAAAAACTAAAAAACATACATCGCTGAAAATTTGACATCCGTTTTGTCCGCTACTGGTGCACTGATAATAACCTAGACATCCTACGATTTGATATTGAACAGACGTTTGATAGGATGTTTTTGTATTTGATTTGACTCAAAAAAAAGATCGTTTTTGAACTATAGATGTTATACCAGACTTTTAGATATCTAAATTATTTGATCTTTAATGATTTTATGCAGTTTGATAACATTACAACATCATCGCATTTTTATTAATATGAATATTGGAGAATTAATTGCGCATACCTTAAATGTGACTCATATAGAAAGTATTCGATGGGAATATAGTGAATGCATGTGCGGCAAATAAATTTAATGAAAATCTGTATATGCAATTGCACACATATTTAAGGGAGCTATTATCTTGGGTGTACTAAGTTCATTTAACACATACTTATCTTCTCTTCATACACATTTTAATCAAACTATCGAATACAAACAAAGTGCTTTCAACTAAATTCGATTGCATTTCTAATAAAAGCGAATTAAAACAAACTGGTTTAAGGTGAAGATTCAAACTGAAAACTTCATCTGTTGGCCATGCGCTTGTGGTGACTAATCGATAAAATTTTCAGCGGGTGCGGTTATCTGGTTCTTCAGATTTGTGATCTTGAAGTTTTGGAGTTTGGCCTCGATCTTCCTTCACCTCAAGACAGGTACGAATGATTTTTTTATGAAACAATACACCAAATGAATTATTCCGATTACATATAACTTCGATTAAGGCGATAAAATGTATGAATCATGTATGAAAACTACAAACCCTGAAAAGGAGTTTGTAGTTTTCATACATGATAATTAATATCGTACATTTGGAGTTATTTATCGAGGTGAGAGATGTTCCATATATAATTTGCGATAATGCGAAAGTCCACTAAAGGTACATGGACCCATCGCCAAATAGCAAATGATAAAGACCAGTTTTTCTAGCATTTTTCCGAAAAATTTTCTCACAGTGATTTTTTTGGATAATGTTTTTTTTTTGATAATTTAATAGACTGTTGAGCAAAGTTTCATTCACTTTAACTGTAAAACTTTCGTTCTGCACTGCATATTGAACGAGCTAAAAATTTTCAAAATTAGAGGTATACAGAAAAATTATTAAAATTCATAAGGAGTTTTATTCTTCTGATAAAAATTTCATACAAATCCAAGAACATTCGGCTCATACTTTTCGATAATAAAAATAATCCCAATAGAGAGGATAAATCGAATAATATTCAACTATTTTGAAGTGCCATATCTTGTATACCCTTTTAACGAATGCTCGAAGAAACATACTTTAACCGATGGCATTAAAAGTGCGATCTAATCATGATATTGAATGAATACACAGCAGCAAGCACCACAAACACAAATACTGAGAACATTGTCGATTCCATTCAAAGATATCCAGACAGTCAGTCAGTTGTTTGGTGTGTATCGGGCTAGATGGGTGTTGACCCATGAGTTTTGATGTACTGAAAAAGGAGATAAAATTTTGTACAATATTAAATTAAAATAGAACTACAATATATTTCAAGTATTCTGAAGACACGAAGAAGCGTAAAAAATCCAGCGGATGAAGAAATTGAACGCAGATTGTGTCTATGTGTACGCGCTCTACTTATGCCAAGAGAAGATAGTTGGAACGGTGTTGTAAATATGCATTAATGCTTACCTAGAAAGCAAAGTGACAAACAAGTGCAATATTTACCGTAAACCAACGCGTTAAAATCAGTATTGTGTGCTCGTATTCTTCCTACATCCGCGACATATACCAGTTTGTTTCAGTGTATCGTGTTCTGAAATGGCAGAAAGTAAAAGAAAAAAAAAAACGATTTTAGTTAAATAAACCGGAAGCTGTTTTATTCTACATTTTACATTGTGTGTTGTGAACAGTGAATGCTCGATCTGCATGATAGTTCCTATGTTATGACTCATTGACTCTGCTGAAGTTAGTCATCGACAGTCACTATCGTTCAGATGTGATTAATTCCTTAATTGTTTCACGATACAACAAAGGATGGTTTAACTTGCATAGCTTCGACATTAGGTTCAACATCACCGTGCGTGACTGATTTACTTCAATTGGGATACCCTCTCGATTGAGAGAATATATGTGTGACCGGCCCGGACAGCATTTTTATTCAAGTTTTGGATCGTTCTTCAAAATTTCCATCGTTACTGTTTCAAAAATAGATTTCATGTCTGGCATGTCCAATGAAAGCAAAACACTCTGCTATGACGAAAATATAAAGATTACCATTTGAAATTTGATTCGATTGGTAGTCTCCAAATTAAGTTGATACTGTTGCAAAATCAATCAAACAGAAAAGTATTTTTAGTATATTAATGATTGATTATCTTATTAATAACTTTTATTATTGATGTACAGAAACGAAATATGCGAAATAATGATAAGTAAAATATGATTTTAAGAGTTGCAAATGATCCCGAATCTTCAAATTTAACATAGCAAAGTGAGAATAAGCTCTTTGTGGCAAATAATAGTTTAATGTTAATCATCATACAACTCCACATTATTTAGATATTTAATTTATTTTAAAACAAAATCAAATTTTCGAATAATTGAACCAAGAAACGTTTTTTAAATGCTTGCCATTGAGTCTCGTTTTTGATTAGTAACTATTATGACATGTTTAATAATTTTAACTGCTATACTAAATTTAATCTATAGTTATAAAACTAGTGAAGTAATACAACAACCTGGACAACTAATTCATCGAATCACAAGTGTTAGTTGACCAGCATGAATTCTAACAAAGCATACACGACCACATGAACAGCTTTTACAGAGAGTGCCATGTGTTTTCCTTCATATTAACGTGCACATATGACAACAAAGATAAAAAATTAAGTTCTACTTCTTGTTATGCTTTTTTACATCGGAAAGCAACCGCGGAATTGAGAACCGGTTTATCCAGTTTTTACCAATAAAGGAACATGGAAGAGATGAATAAGGCATAAGAGCATAAACTTTTTCTTTTCTACTTTGCTTTCTACACCTGAACCGCGTGTGTGATGGACACAGTCGCCTTTATGTATGACCCAGCATGACCATGTTGAACGTTCTGGACAATGATCGAAGAAAATAAAGGAAAATCAGTTTTAAGATACGTTCAATTTCAGTTGATTTGTGCCGCACTCTAGACGGAGCACAGAAGTGGCTGTAAATCTCTCCCGTAGAAGGGTGGAAGAGAGAAACTTTGAAATTGTGTTATTTCATTTTGTGCTGCTTCCGTTGCTCTTTCGCCCTGTTTGGTGTTCTGTGTTACAGCATTATAATTATTCCCAAAAGTAATTGACCTTTGGTTAGTTCATCCTAAGTAGCACACGCGTTTAGAAAATACAGGAAATGTTTAACTATCGAAAAATCGATTCCTGTAAGAAGCAGTGAGTGTGTGATTAAAATCAAAAGGTTCAACAAAAAATGTTATTAAGAACGTTTATAAGCTGACCTAGTGCAAAGCAGTGTTACGTTGCAGAGAAAAGTGATTCAGCTCTTCTGCTATAAAACATAGTTCGGAAAAGAGCCATCTCAACACAAAAGCAAGCAAAATGCCTTCTCAACCTTACGATCTGGTGAAGGATGACCAAGACATTCGGGTGCCACTGTATCCAGAGCAAGCATTTTACGGAAATGGAATCACGTTTCAAGCAAGGGTAAGTTTTACTTCTGGGTAGAAAGCCTTGTTAGAACCACCTGAACGACTAAACTTGCATTTCAGCTGACCCTTAGTCAAACAAAACCAAAGTTGCTTTAATTTGTACTTCTATGTGTCAGTGTGCATTTAACTGGTTATTAGTACTTGCAAACGTCTATGGTGCGCGGAACTCTTTATAGACAGGAGCAGTAGTAAAACTGCATTGCAATAACATGAGTCATGTACCTTTATATTGGAGCCATTGGTAAAGCTTTTAACATCAAAGCCAAGTAATGTTACATCGATTGAAACTTATGTACTGATTAAAAATAATTTTACCAAGTGAATCCTATAAGGGCTTTGACTCAGTGATGTGCGTTACGACAGCTTCTTCATCTCTTATTTCTCAGAATTTGTCGTGTGTAAAGTTGAAGTAGCTATCTCTCCATGTTTGCATTTTCGTCTACGTTGCGTCTCCATCGTCATCATGCATTTTCAAGCGATGCTGCTGCTTTCTCTGTAAAGAGCAGGTGCATTTTATATAAATATATAAACCACAAAAAGAAGATACCGGCAAACACTGCAGAAGATGCAATTCACATATTCGCGAATACATAGGGAATTTAATAGAATTGCTTGAGCAAAAGACTGGTAAAACGAAGATCTACTTGAGAAGTTGAAGCTTTACATATTTTTTTATCTTTACAACATTCGTAAAATTTGCAAAAATGGTAAATCAGTGGGATTAATATTCATATAAACATTCTAAATAATTGAGAATAGAACATTCCTTCGAAGGCATTAAATACGTTCATATTATCAGTGCGTTAAGTGGCCTTCCTAAGCCGAGTGGTCAGAGTCCGTGGCTATAAAGCAAAGCCATGCTGAAGGTGTCTGTGTTCGATTCCCGATCGGTCCAGGATCTTTTCGTAATGGAAAATGTCCTTGACTTCAAAGAAAGACAAAGAAGAAAAATACTTAAGATTCACTCCGTCGCAAAGTTTTTCCTAAAAGCATGATTTTCCTGATACCGGCAAACACTGCAGAAGATGCAATTCACATATTCGCGAATACATAGGGAATTTAATAGAATTGCTTGAGCAAAAGACTGGTAAAACGAAGATCTACTTGAGAAGTTGAAGCTTTACATATTTTTTTATCTTTACAACATTCGTAAAATTTGCAAAAATGGTAAATCAGTGGGATTAATATTCATATAAACATTCTAAATAATTGAGAATAGAACATTCCTTCGAAGGCATTAAATACGTTCATATTATCAGTGCGTTAAGTGGCCTTCCTAAGCCGAGTGGTCAGAGTCCGTGGCTATAAAGCAAAGCCATGCTGAAGGTGTCTGTGTTCGATTCCCGATCGGTCCAGGATCTTTTCGTAATGGAAAATGTCCTTGACTTCAAAGAAAGACAAAGAAGAAAAATACTTAAGATTCACTCCGTCGCAAAGTTTTTCCTAAAAGCATGATTTTCCTGATACCGGCAAACACTGCAGAAGATGCAATTCACATATTCGCGAATACATAGGGAATTTAATAGAATTGCTTGAGCAAAAGACTGGTAAAACGAAGATCTACTTGAGAAGTTGAAGCTTTACATATTTTTTTATCTTTACAACATTCGTAAAATTTGCAAAAATGGTAAATCAGTGGGATTAATATTCATATAAACATTCTAAATAATTGAGAATAGAACATTCCTTCGAAGGCATTAAATACGTTCATATTATCAGTGCGTTAAGTGGCCTTCCTAAGCCGAGTGGTCAGAGTCCGTGGCTATAAAGCAAAGCCATGCTGAAGGTGTCTGTGTTCGATTCCCGATCGGTCCAGGATCTTTTCGTAATGGAAAAGATTCACTCCGTCGCAAAGTTTTTCCTAAAAGCATGATTTTCCTGTCACATTCAACCACGTTGGTAAGCTTCATGACCCGGAAATAGAAAAAAACATCCCTAGCACTCTCTCCGAAAGCTTCCATCAGATGAAGAGCAGCAGTTTAGTACGAAAAATGGTGACATTTTGAAAGAATGATAAATTCAAGAAATCATTATGTTCACATAATGTTCATTATGTGCGGACGTCATGCCATAAAGAAGAAAAAGATATTATCAGTGCGATTGCCGAACAAATTTAAAATGTAGGGGTAGTACTGGCACTCTTAATCTGCCCTAAGCTCCTTCCCAGCATTTGCTTTTATAAGCCTCTATTGCGTTCATCACACAGACGTTCCTAAGCAATGTTGCTCAAATGGTCACTCTAGCAGCAATCAGCCCTTACCGTAGTTTTGCAGTCTAGTAGTTCAGACTACTATTAAACTATGATAAGGCCTGAAATGCTACTAGAGTGGTTAAAGTGAAGAACGAAATAGTTTTATTAAAAGGTCCTCATTCCCCATTTCATTTCATCACTCACTATCGACACTTTTATTCATCACTATCACGATCACCGATTATCACTCAACAACTATCGTAATACACTTCAGATATACTTTCCATTATATCACTTTGCACTAAGTAATTAAAAGATATTCAATTTCATTTTTCATTATTTTTGTTGCTGTAGAGTCATTACTATTCAAACTACAATTTAGCACTACGATCAAGAAAATTACAGTAAAAAAAAAATCACTTCGAACCATTCTTCTGCTCTCGCTGTCATTATAAAAATCAACATGTGTGAAGAACTAGGCAATAGGCAATAGTGTTTATATTCAGAGAAATGATTGTAAAATGTATTTTGACCATTATTAAATTAATAGTCATTATTATTATACCGTCAACGTACCAGTATCCGCTCATGTTCCAGTAGCCCGCTCACGAGTTCAAAAAGTAAGGTAATTTGAGTAAATACACAAAAAAATGTCCACAGTATGATTCTATTCGTCCATTTTAAATTGTATAGCGGCTAAGGTTTTCAGATTTTCGTTGTGTAAACTTATCTTTTTTCAGTGTGAGCGGGCTACTGGAACATGAGCGGAAACTGGTGCACTGATGGTACATGTATTTTTCACAGAACTATCACAGTCACTGCCAATATCATTTTCAAATTTTCATCACCATAGATTTTATTATAGAATCACTATTAGCACCCTCACAATCATTAAATTTAACAACGACGAGTTCAACTCACAGTTCCACCAAACATCCATTCTTATGCTCATTATAAATCGATTGATCACACGTTGGCTTCGAAACTTAACCACCATTACTGATTAGTACAAAAGGATGCTGCAGCCCGTGTAAACGAACTGAAATATCAACAACCAGCACTGGTTTATAAGCAACTATTGAGCCCTGGCGGTCCCTCCGTTCGAAGAGAAGCTGAAAATACGCCGAAACATATTAACAGATCCTCCGCCTGAAAGCAGCCGTTTCATGATAAATCATGAACTGTTGGAGGTGTGCCAAAGTATTGGGAAGGTGATATTTTTCACAGACGGGTATTATTATGGTGCACCTTCTACTTTGGCATCGTCAAACCCTGTGATCGTGGCCAGGTAAATTTGAAATGTACTTTTTATGCTGATAATACATACTTAGCAAACAATAAATTGTAATGTTCACGTCATTAAAGCTGCGCATCAATTTCGTCTTAAATGCGTGGTATACAATTACAAATCTAAAACATATTGAACCAACCGGTGACTGATGCAAATCGATAGAACCGGTTTGAAAACTTGGCAAAAAAGTATGATTAAAACTTTGATTTAGCGAGATGGGATTTGAATCTTGCCCAAGTAACACAGCGTGTTATATATGAATAAATAATTCAAGTTTTGAACATATTTCGTTGTTTTTTTCCAGTATTATTTAATTTATATCTAACACTTATAAAGCTAAAACAGCGCAAAAAATGGCGTCTTATATAACATCTTATAGGTTTGACAACTATGCATAATCATCTACAATTGATTATCACCTACAATAAACAAATTCTCAACATGATCCAGTGAAAAAGGATCGCGTCCGATACCTATCGGCCATCTCAACACGATGAAGGAAATAAGATCAATTTACCACATGTTTTGTGTTTTTACACAAAATGGGCCTCTTGGCATTTATGTCGATCGAATCCAATTACCTACGTTTTGAGCAGAATAATAGATTTGGGGTTGATGAATCTGATGCCGTTCTCAGAAATTTCCCAGCAACGTCAGCTATAGGTCGTTGTATTATACATTGTATTATACATTGGTTTTATTGATGGTTACATAAAATTTTAAGCATATTTTATCAAACTTTTTTGTGATCTTATCCACCCATGCTGGGTGGTTTTGCATGCTGCAAATAGGACTAAAACTTTCATTTTAGATATAACACGATTAAATTTAGATATATAGGGACCATCGAGATAGGGAGAGATCGAGACAAAGAACAAATTTTTGATGAATACTAGATTGAAAAACACTCCGTTGCCAAGAAAGTAATAAACAAACAGATGCCAGTTTGCGCTCCTAATTTGTTTTGAATCCTAAAACTTTGGTCTAGTAACCTTCGATATTGGTCATATCGACATACGGAGAGAAAACTGGGTACAAACAATCAACAGAAACACATCGAGATAAGGAGGATATCGAGATATGGAAAGAGAAAATGTATGCAGACTGAAGGGACTTATGAAATCATCGACATAGGGAGAGATATCGAGATGTAGAACATCGAGATGTGGAGAGTCGACTGTAATTCATTTTAGATATAACACGATTAAACTAAGATAAGATATAATTGCACGATTAAATTTAGATTGAACCGAATCTTTTAACATGCTTACAAACTTCATACAAAATTCTTCGTTTCAAACTTTGACTTCGCATTATTTGTGAAAAATCTTTCCGCGTTTGGTGTTCCCGCATTTGATATTTGCATTTCAAACGCACACAGCAATATATGGTAAAATACAATACTTTTCTAAACCGTCTAGAAATAACTTTTCTGCAACGAAAGTATTATAAACTTTGATAAGTATTGTTCTACACATAAAGTTTGAGTTCTGTGGCAAATTAAGTAAATAAATTGCCTTACAAGCTGGCGAACTTGCATGTAAGTTGGCTGAAATAGTCAATTTTGAACAGCCAATATCTCAAAAACTAGACGTGCTATGATATTTTTGTAAACGGCAATGGATTTAGCAACTATAAATTATGTGAACAGCGTATTTTTTTGTGCTTGAGACAAAAACGTGTTCCAGTGTTATGGCATTAAAATACGTAAATGTTAATTTGCAGGTTTTCATATGAATAAATAACGCCTTCAATAGCTTTTTGTTATCGCGAAAATAAAGTCAAGCCATGCTGTATGCGTCTGGGTTCATTTCCTGTACCATCTAGGATCTCTTTGGGTTTTTCAATTTGACTTCACTGTCATCGAAGGATGGAAGGAAAGTTATTAAGGGCCGATTTCTTCACCACCGCTTAGGCCTAGGGGTAAGTGTAGTTTACAGTTTACAGTCATGGTGAAGAAATCGGCCCTTAGACATTCATTGTTACTAGAGACCTTTGCATCTCCACAGTTGTCATGGAAGGATATTAGGTTAGTGGGATCTGGGAGTCACCTGCAATTCCATAATTATAATTACTTCATGACGTCTCCTTCGTATCGCTCGCCCCCACTGGAGCAGGCATCGCAATCAAAGGACTAAACACTACTAAATTTTTGCTTATCTGAATTCTCTGTTTTGCCTTATTTTTCAATATACACTGCTGAACAAGTTTTTGTCTGAAGCTCCAAAATATTGCTATTTTAGGGTCACTTAATCTATAGCCGTTTTCGGAAATCTCATAGCACGTCTGGTTTTTGAAATATTGGTTGCTGAAAATACTAATTTACTTATTTTTGTCGATTTCAGTCAGAGAAGGGATCGAATCCCACCCCTGAGACAGGGGACGTCTCCTTTGGGAGGGAAAGTAAACTTATTGGTCCTGAGATGAACAAACCTAGGGTTAAAAATCTTGTTGATAAAGACAAAAAAAAGATCTACTTGTCAGACTGCACCACCTGTTTTTGTTTGGAGACTATTGCGTACTTACAAAGGCAAAAATTACCAATTTTCAAAGAAAACTTTCAAGCCATTAATGTGGAGCTGCTATTGAACACCAAGCTGCGCCAAAAAAAAAGAGGAAGCATTGGAAAAGATATGCCATTCACCGTCTATTTACAGCATTGCATAATGTGTAATTTTGCCAAAAAATCTTTATTTTTATATTTTGCATAACTTTTTGCGTTAGACGTTCTTCAAAGAAAACAAAAAAATAAATGTGATAAAAGTGTCTTGATTCCAAACATTTAGACAGCTATCAACCGCTCATCCTAAGATTGAGCCCTTTATTGCTCTTGTTGGAATAAATTCTCTTCTTGGTTGCTTTCCTTGAGCTATACCTAATTAGACAATATTGGCAAGAAGCATTTTTCGGTCTGCCTTAATCAAATCATTGATAAACTCATGTTCACCTCCTTAGCAATCATGAAATGATTTTTTCTTTGGAATATATAACACATTTACAGTTGACTCTCCATAACTCGATATTCAAAGGACCATAGACTTACAGATTTATCGATTTATAGAATATACCGACACAATAAATTCCAAAATCAAAGAAACAAATTTCTGTAGTTCTGTAAGAATGCAATATGATTTCGTTGATAGTATTTTGAGAACCATCAATCAAAAACTTTTTTCGGAATGCTCAAAAACCTCGTTATTTTTACTGACAATCAATATTTTTTTTTATTTTCAACGTTTTTTACAACATGGAAGTATTGATACATCTCCTAACAAGAATAAGTCCAAATTTTCCCGATTTTTAAATAAATATTTTAATGCAATCGTGTCACCGACTAGTATATCTATCGAGTTATAGAAATATCGACTTGATGATAGAACGATTTATGGACATTTGAAGGGACCGAAAAATCCATCGAGTTATAAAATAGGTATATTAAATTACTGAATATAGAATTGTGAAGAGTCGATAGTACCGTAATCCGGGGGCAAAGTGATCACTTTTTTACAACTTTTTGTTGTGTTATCCTTCGGAATGCAAATATTGTCAAATAAATTTCTACTAAATTTGGGTCTCTTGAATCTGAAAATGATGTCAAAATTCTTACAACTGGGGTATTTGATCATTTTATTGCAAAATTAAACTTTGAAACTCTGCTCAATACGCCTAAATGTACGCAATTTCCCTTGAATTAAGCACATTATTTGAGAATACACGGTACTTACTTGATACTTGATGGGCTACAATTCGCTACGATGAATCTGCACCGAATGGATGAGTCTTCTCCACTGGGCTCGGTCCTGGGCCAATCGCTTCCAGTCGCCCTGAACGTTAAGTGCCCTTAAGTCCTCCTCAACCGCAAAAAAAAACATCGTGTGCGCGGCCTACCACGAAGTCGGCGGCCTTGTCCGGGTTCTCTGTTGAATATTATCTTTGCTTGTCGTTCTTCCGGCATACGGGCAACGTGACCAGCCCAGACCAGAGTCTCCCTCTTGAAAAGGCACGAACGCCTCTTCCACTGCCCGACGGTCAATATCATCCGCAAAGCCAAGGAGCATATGAGAACGTGTGATAATGGTACCGCTTCTCTGCACACCGGCTCTCATGATAGCACCTTCGAGCGCTATGTTAAACAGCAAGTTAGAAAGAGCGTCACCCTGTTTCAATCCATCTAAGGTTACGAAAAATGACGAAATCTCGTCCACCACCCGCACACTTGATTTCGATCCATCAAGCGTTGCAGTCAGTCTAATCAGCTTCGCCGGAAAGCCATGTTCGGACATAATTCTGCCATAACTCGTTTCTCTTCACTGAATCGTACGCTGCTTTGAAATCTACAAACAGATGATGGGTCTGCAAGTTGTACTCCCGGAATTTATCTAGGATTTGACGCAGGGTAAACATTTGATCCGTCGTTGAACGGCCCTCTCGAAAACCAGCTTGGTATTCACCGACAAAGAACTCCTCGTACGGTCTCAATCTGTTGAACAGAATTCCAGACATGATTTTGTACGCCGAATTAAGGAGTGTTATCCCTCGGTAATTGGCGCACTCCAGTCGATGCCCTTTCTTGTACAAAGGGGAAATGAGACTTTCCAACCAACTAGTAGGCATTTGTTCTTCCTCCCATGATACGGTGAAGGAGTTCGTGCAGCTGCTCACTTCCGTGTTTGAGAAGTTCGGCCGGGAGCTCGTCCTTCCCAGCAGCCTTGTTGTTCTTCAGCCCATTGATAGCTTTCTTTACCTCATCTAGCGTTGGAGGTTCCACAACCTGTCCATCGTCATCGATTTGAATTCTGCTACCAGATCCACTTCCGTTATCTCCGTTCAACAATGACTCGAAGTACTCTTTCCACCTGGCGGCCACCATTGTTTTATCCGTCAGCAAGTTTCCTTCGCGGTCGTTGCACATGGCGGGAGACGGCGCTGTTTTTCTCCGCACACCATTTACGGACTCGTAGAACCGTCGCATGTTGTTCTGTTCCATAGCTTCTTGCGGCTGAGCAATTACTGCCTCTTCATGCTCCTTTTTCTTTCTGCGATGGATCCGTTTTTCGGCTGTCCTTGCTTCCTTGTACCGCTCTCTGCTCTGACGGGTACCAGACACCAGCATCCGGCTTCTAGCCAAGTTCTTCTCGTTCGTCATTCTCTGGCACTCCTCGTCGAACCAACAGTTCCTTGGTCTTCGTTGAGCAGTACCTACCACTTCTCGCGCTACTGTGTTCACCGCTCCGTGGACTAACTCCTACAGATCGCTGAGGTTGACGCTTTCGTCGATTTCGCTAATCCGCTCGTCGAGCTTTTGATGGTAGTCCGCTGCTACACCATCTGCTGACAGGCGTTGGATGTTGAAACGCAACGATTGTCGATGTCTAGAACTCGAAACGGTTGATGATTGCGCTCGAATTTTGCTTACAACGAGATAGTGGTCTGAGTCGATATTGGGACCCCTGAAAGTTCTAACATCGATGACATCGGAAAAATGTCGGCCGTCTACCAGAACATGGTCGGTCGATTTGGTTGCAAAGTTCGCCATTTGGGTGTTGCCAGTTGTGGTTGCGGATATCCTTGCGTGCAAAGTAGGTGCTACTGATGGCCATCCCCCTGGTGGCAGCAAAGTTCACTAAACGTAGGCCGTTGTCGTTGGTAACAGAGTGAAGGCTCTCTTTACCAATGATAGGGCGGAAGAAGTCGTCTTTTCCGACCTGCGCATTAGCGTCGCCGATGACAATTTTCACGTCGTGTTTTGGGCATTCTCCATATGTCTTGTAGAGACATTCGTAAAACGCGTCCTTCACGTCATCGGGTTTGTCGTTAGTCAGTGCATAGACGTTGATCAGGCTATAGTTGAAGAACTTGCCCCGAATCCTCAATACGCAGATCCGCTCGTTGATCGGCCTCCACCTAATAACGCGCTTCATCTGCTTCCCGATCACTATGAAACCGACTCCGTGTTCAGCTTTATCGCCACCGCTGTAGTAGATGTTGTATTTGAATGCGGTGTTAGCGGGGTCTACCGCTCTGAATTCACGTTCTCCAGATCTTAACCAACGCACTTCCTGAATAGCAGCCACGCACACGCCAACTTTTCGCAATTCACGAGCCAAAAGGCTCACTCGTCCAGGTTCATTTAACACGGTGCTCCAATTACCGTTATTATCAAATAAAATATACCATTCAAACGGCAGTCAGCAGTTGATTCCTTACGTTGTTCTGCACCTCTGGGCCGATTTTGAAAAAAATCCTTAGACAGAATTTTGAGTTACGCCCTTTTGAAGTTTATATGATAGAAATCACTTAAAATATGCCATTTTTACTTGTTTAAACAAAGAGATTATACCAAAAAATGTAGTTTTGATTTTTTATCTGGTTTTAGATATTGAAAAATATTTTAATAAAATAAAATATTTAATATTTTAATATTTTACAGACATTTGAAAAGGGCCAATGCTATGTTTAGTTATTACTTATCAACCAATACACGAAAAATTATATCTAACAATCTAACGTCTGATAGTGATTTTAGGAAATTGTCCAAAGCATTCAAATATGAATGAATAATTCTTGGACAGGATATGCAGATACGCCCTTTTGAAGTGTATGGAATGAAAATTGCATGGTGAATTCCGCTTCATCTATAATCAACAGTTAGGTGCATACATCATCATTACACCTCTGCGATTGTTCTTATTTCATTCAATTTAGCAAGTCGCACAAAATTTACACGTACACATATTGTCTAGATTGACATTATAAAAGGGCCAAAGTATAATTGAAATATATACACATCAATATAGCTGAACATCATAACATAGAACATAATTCTATGTTCAATATTCTATTCAATTCTATATAATTCTTTTCTATTCTAATCTGTTCTATTCTATTCAATTCTACTCTACTTAAATTTATTCTATTCTGATCCACCCTACTTGTTCTTATACATATTTTTACAAATGCCAATGTTGTAATCAACAACGCGCAAAAGAATTGAACGATACACTTTCGATGTTTGTTCGACTTTATAGCGCTGACAGGTCTGTGAAACAGCGCTATGCACAGACTCCGACGCCAGCTCATTATGTCAGCCTCGACCAGTTGCATTGCAGAAGTCTTTTACATTAAACATGGTGGTATGATATTTCGAAGATTTTGTCAGACTCTGCTCTTCCCAGCTCTCGACAAATTTGTTCAAATTACCTTTAAAACGAGGATCCAGCTCAAATGAAAAGCATTTAATACAAAATGCTTAAGTTCCTTAAAATACATAAAAACTATCATATATAAGTTGAAACCCTTATTTGGACTTACTGTGAAATAATAATTCAAATCTTCATTTTTATGGATCATATGAGAAGCACGCATTAGGAGTCAGAATCTGTGCATAGCAATTTTTACAGAGCTGGGAGCGCTAAAAAGCCGTACAAATATCGAAAGAGTACCGTTCAAATCTTTTGCGCGCAGTTGTTAATTTTTACAGTGTCCATTTGTAAAAATATGTATAAGAACAAGTAGGGTTGATCAGAGTAGAATAAATTTAAGTAGAGTATAATTGAATAGAATAGAACAAATACGAATTGAAGTATGTATGTATGAATATATAATATAGATAAAGATAAGTGATGTTCGAGTTTTTCGGTCAACTTTGATACAGTCATTATTCAGCTATATTGAAATGTGTATATTTCAATTATACTTTGGTCCTTTTTCAATGTCAGTATAGACAACATGTGTACGTGTAAATTTGGAATCGTTCAAATATTACGTAACGAGGAGGTTCGGAAGTGTTACGGTTCATACATTTTCCATACAAAAGCTGTAACGTGGGGCGAGAAAGGGGGTCTCAAATTGGAAAATTGTGCGTTACATTTGAATACAATTTGAATCATTACTTCTATGCAACTTGCTAAATTGAATGAAATAAGAACAACCGCAAAAGTGTAATGACTATGTATGCATCTAGCTAACCGTTGATTACAGATGGAGCAGAATCCACCATATCCCATATTCCATATTCTTTCCATACATTTCAAAAGGGCGTATCTGCATATCCTGTCCAAGAATTTTTCATACAAATTTGAATGCTTTGGACAATTTCCTAAAATCACTATCAGGCGTTAGATTGTTAGATAAAATTGTTCGTGTATTGGTTGATAAGAAATAACTAAACATAGCATTGGCCCTTTTCAAATGTCGGTCTAGATTTTTTTTTATGAAAATATTTTTCAATATCTAAAACCATATAAAAAATTGAAACCACAAAATTTTATTATAATTTCTTTGTTAAAACTAGTTAAAGTGGCATATTTCGTGTGATTTCTATCATATAAACTTCAAAAGGGCGTAACTCAAAATTCTGACTAAGGATTTTTTCAAAAATCGGCCCAGAGGTGCAGAACAACGTCAGGAATCAACTGCTGACTGCCATTTGAATGGTATATTTTATTTGATAATAACGGTAATTGGAGCACCGTGTTTAAGGTCCTGACGTTCTAGGTACCGAGTTTCCAATCATAGTCCTTATTTCGTTGCCAGGTCGGTTGCCGAAAAAAACGTTCGTTTCTTCGACCTGGGGACGGACCTGGTGTAGTGGTTAGAACACACGCCTCTCACGCCGAGGACCTGGGATCGAATCCCATCCCCGAGATAGTCACTAAAAATTCAGCGACGACTTCCTTCGGAAGGGAAGTAAAGCCGTTGGTCCCGAGATGAACTAGCCCAGGGCTAAAAATCTCGTTAATAAAGATAGAAAAAAAATTCTTTCTCCTTTTTTCGTGATGGATAATAAATTCGGTATGCTACCTTACCGGGGTCGCGCTACCTACATCACGTTGATGGGACTGCCATCTTAGGTGTAGCTGACGTGATACAGCATTTCATACTCAGCCGCTAGATGCCAGAACAGACGCTGTTTGAGCCGCACCTCCTGGTTTACAGACGCTCAGAACGTACCTCAGAACAGTGGCCAGGCTGCACTACCAGCTAAGTACGCAACCCTTAGCTGGCGGTCTTTGTCATCATTTGACCCGTGGAAGCGCGAGGTAGGAACTTGTGAGGACCAGAGCTGTGTTGGTCGCTCCTTCCTGATTGTCGATTCACCATTTTCCCTGAGAATACACGGATGTATGAGCAAAAAAAAAACTATACTTGCTATGCTGCATAAAAAAATAATGTGTCCAGTAGTTCATACTTAAGCTTACATAACATTTTAAACACTCGAAGTTGACATGTAGGCAAAGCACCTGTGGATTGTTTAGCACCGACATTTCCAACTGCATTGCTTCAAATACTGTGAATATTTTTATGCAAAACTGACTATAATGAAAATTGAATAGTCTAAAATCATCATTAGACATCTATAAACTAGAAAACATGGAATGTCTATGGTTCCAACAAAACCTTCAGCATCCTTGGGAGGAAATGTTTTTTGATCCCGACCTGATCAAATTCGCCCCAGTGATCAATTTTGGTAACTTTTAATGCGAAAATTTGTTCAATTATTTAAAAAAAATAACTCAT
The DNA here is from genome assembly GCF_002204515.2 of Aedes aegypti. Classification (NCBI taxonomy): domain Eukaryota; kingdom Metazoa; phylum Arthropoda; class Insecta; order Diptera; family Culicidae; genus Aedes; species Aedes aegypti. The sequence continues at coordinate 270,429 of NC_035108.1, forward strand.
TGAGCAATAAATGGCGTCCTTGCGGTACAACCTTCAATTATGGCCTACTTCGCCTTTGGACGGCTGTTGAAAGATCGTTGGAATATATGGCTCTGCTCTGTTTTGATTGTTTTTAATGGGCTTTTGATTTTTACTGTTTAGGGGCTGTCCATTTATTACCTAAGACATTTTTCGGGGGTTTTCAACCCCCATGGTAAGATTTTTTGTATGAAAATTAAAAATAATTTGTATGGCACGTGAGAAATCTCAGAAACTGATACTACACGTGCACTAACACAAGCAAACTTGCTGACTGCAAAAATCAAATCATCTTAAAGTTGTTTTCTGTCGATAAAAAATCCATTGTATCTCTGCCTAAAATCGAATACTATTAGTTTTTTCAACATATGGTGAACATTTCAGTTCTAATTGTATGAATCACAATAAAAAAAATGTAATTTTTGTAAATAAATACAAATATATTGGTCATGGTACACTTACCCGCACTTTTCAATGGGATGGGGTAAGTGGACCAACTATTGTTATCAAATATTGTCAGACTACTTACGCGGATTTGAATAAGCTTTAGTGTCATCAAGTGTTGTTTTCCTTTTACATTTTTCATTCCTAGCTTGAATTTGCCAAAATGACCTGAGAAAATGTCAATTGATCCACCTAAAAGTGTTGTACAGTATTTCTAGTACAAAAAATAAATAAAAATTAAAAAATTAAAACAAAATTTATCGTGGTTTTTCTAAGCTGAAATGCAAAAGAGCAAAATATACAAATTCTCCAGCTGAAAGCATATTATCGTACGTTTTTGACCATATCGATTGTTCTAGACAAATGATATTAATATTTCCATAAATAGAATTAAAAGATTTCAGTATGTTAAACAAAAATAAATGTAATTAATATTTTTAAACTACAAGTGTCTTTCGAAAATATCGTTAGGAATAATCCTCAATTATTTTGTATAACTCAGGTGTGATGAATTTTCTCCAAAATATTCTAGTTACAGTGTTTGTTTTTGTTCGAATAAGTGTAAAGATTGTTTTATATTTTAAAGCTATCAAAATATATAACATAGCACTTATAACAAGAATGACAGTAATATCATTCTTACTACACAAGATTACATCACATTTGTTTTGAGAATATAGTTTTTTTTTATAGGTTATCCACTTACCCCACCATGGTGGGGCAAGTGGATCATTTGGCGAAAATTTTCAAGTCCCTCATGCTCAATACATGAAAATCAGAAAATTCAAAATAATTGACAATTTGAAGTATAATTGTTATCCACAGAAAAAAGTTTGAATTACATTATCAACGTTAGCTGTAAATAAAAATGAAGTTGACTATTGATTTTTCTGTATCCATTTACCCCACGGTACCTTACCCGCTAGTTACAGAATACAACACTGATTTCAAGTATACGCAGAAATTGTTGATTTTGCTTCCACAAACCCTTTTTTTAATCGGCTTTCGGGCATGTCAGGAGTTAATCATCAATGTTAACTTCCTTTTCCCGATCAGCCTAGATAGCCGTGTAGTGTCGGTAGCGGTTGTTTCAATTGGCTAAGAATTAACACTACGGACTGCCTGTTCCGGTGGTAAAAGGTGACCCCTAATTCATGCGGCTTTAAGCTTACCGTGCCTAAGAATGATTGGTTAGGGGGGTCTAAAAAAAACCTAACCGCAAAGGGGGCCTGTGGAGTACCAGGGCGCCCTCTACAGTAAGGAGCCCTTCCTGTGCTACCCGGAGCAATGGTTCAGGTGACCTTGTGTTTCTCAGAGATAATCGGCTGCCCTTCTTCAGTCTCATACCTGAGGCTGAATAAGGGTGAGATTGTAAGGATGTTGTAATTTAGTTTAAATTTTCACCCTTATGGCTTCGCATTATGCGTTTTTTTTCGTTGGCGCAGCAGGGACGAAACGGACCCCCCCCAGGACCTCTGCGAGTTGGAGAGTAGAGATGGTCGGGTTTCACATTTTTCAAACCCGAACCCGACCCGTACCCGACTTATTTTATTTCTTCAAACCCGGACCCGACCCGAACCCGAGACAATAATTGAAAAGCGAACCCGGACCCGACCCGAACCCGAAAAATTTTCGCTGTGTAAACCCGAACCCGACCCGAAACCCGAAAAAATTTTGTAAGAAAACCCCGAATAAAACCCGAGTTTGAAAAGATGGTAAATTCATCGTTTCTGATGCATAGGGAAGCTTTTAGGTTGTTACTCTGTTCAAAATTCTCACCAAACCCGACCTAAACCCGACTCAAACCCGACTTTTTGTAAGCCCGAACCCGACCCGTACCCGATAATTTTGTAGCTTTCAAACCCAACCCGAACCCGAACCCGAAAAATTTCAAATTTTCAAACCCGAACCCGACCCGAACCCGTCGGGTTCGGGTTCGGGTCGGGTTTCGGGTTTGAAAACCCGAGACCCGACCATCTCTATTGGAGAGTTGCCCAGGATGTGGTGAAGTTCGCAGTTGGCTCTGATGAACCTTCATAAAAACCACAGAAATCCGAATGCAACTCTGTCACAGCGACCGGTGCCACTTAAAGTACCAAAGCACCCTAGCCCAAACTAACAGGAGTGCCAACCGGCACATCAGGATTGATGCCAGTGAGATCCTGATTATGGCATACTTACTGGTCGCGATACAAACGGACAAGGCATGGAACTACGAGTAGGAGTGCTTCGAGCACATTGGGACCAACGCCAGTACGGGCCCACTTTGGGACCAACGCCAGTACGGGCCCAATTATGTATACTGGCAGCGCACGACTAAGGACAAGCTACGGTATATGTACTAGATAATATGCTTTGAGGCTGACAGCGGCGGCATTAGTAGGGTCGGGTGACACTGGCCCGAAACAGCGAGTGGGTTAATGGCGCAGGCTGCCCCCGTCCCGTAAAACCGTGGCAGGCTCTAGAGTACGTTCCAAATCCGTCGCCTGGTTGTTCCAACTCAGATCCCATTACCTGACCTGCGCCGATCCGGCTCTGAACATAGTACCTACCCCATAAAGGACTATGTCAACCCTAGCATGGCCTCCCTGCTTGCATAGATAACCATGGAATCATAAAGGCGACTATTCCAGCGAAGATGGATAGTGGCTCTTAGGAGGACCCATAAGAGATGATCAACCAAAACAAACAACTAGCGGAATGTGAAGGAGAGGCTTCTGGACCTATCAATAACCGGCAAAGGTACCCGCCAAGGAAGGAGGCGACCATTTTTTTCGAAAACAGTGTGGGCAAAAGTCTAGATACTGTGACGACGGCAGGCACTGGCCGCTCCAGTGCAACATGTTTGGTGACCGATGGCCCGGGACTTATCGAGGCCATGGACCGCAATAGGGAGTACCTCCCTAAAATGTAGGTAGCTGCTGACCAACTTGATGTCATCATCGAGTTTGTTAATGGACCCCGGGAGGGTCCATAATAGGCATTCGGACAACAGTTTTCCAACTGCATATTTAACTGGAAAAATCGAATGATTTTGTATGTTTTATAGGCGTACCATGATGTAAAGACATTGAACTTGTTGTTAAACTCCACAAAACGTATATCCGTCTAAGATATCATTGCGGTATAGCGCCGAGAATGAATTTCAGCTACTAAGGGGCCCATTACTAGCATTGAAACCCTAGTAGCGGGATGTAGCTTCTGCAGTTTAATGATTATGATTGATAATACATTGCAGTGATGAATTAGCCGTAAGCGGTCAAAATCATTATTGAGGTAATCAGCTGGTGGAGATATCGCAGAATTCTAGTAGAAGATCGATTAATATTATGTGATAAGTCGACATACTCATTTATTCCACCTTGGCTGTCCATTAATTACGTGAAACTAATTTTACAATTTTTCAATCCCCTCCCCACACATCTCATAGTAAGATTTTTTGTATGAAATTTGCATATGAGTAGTATGGCGAACGTTAAGTTCCGAGCCCCTTCCTCCTAGAAATCACTGCGTAATTAATGGGCAACCCCGTATAAGCCAAAGCGTAATCGTACTCATGTACCTTCTTATTTTCGATTATAATTTCAGTTAATAGGCTGGCAAATCGTTCCACGTCCCAGCAGTCGAACGGAAATCGTCCAAGCTATGCGGAGAATTCGAGTAAGTATTTCAAAATTAAGATTGCAATTTGAACAATTTTATGAGTAATTTTGGAAATTTTGTTTCTTTTGTCTACAGTATGAATACAAAACACAAAATGCAAAGAAAAAGAAAGTTTCTTTCTATATCTCAGTGGATGGAGTGAGGGTTTGTTTAAAGCGAAAAAGGCGAAAGGTATGTTCAGTTTTGTAAAGAGTAAATAAAATCGATTTTGGGGACGGACCTGGTGTAGTGGTTAGAACACACGCCTCTCACGCCAAGGACCTGGGATCGAATCCCATCCCCGAGATAGTCACTAAAAATTTTTCAGTGACGACTTCCTTCGGAAGGGAAGTAAAGCCGTTGGTCCCGAGATGAACTAGCCCAGGGCTAAAAATCTCGTTAATAAAGATAAAAAAAAAAAAAAAAAAAAAATAAAATCGATTCTGTGTGCATTAGAAGAAACAGTGCTTTCCGTCATCGTAATCATCGTCATCATTGAAACTTCAACAGCAGTTTTTCTGTTCAAAACTGATTTTTTTTTTGACGAAAATGAACACATTTTTATGTAAACTTTTATGATTTTGAACGAAAAAACTGCTTTTGAAAAATCTCAAATTTATGACGGATCCTGCCGCATTAATGTACCTTAAATGTTATATTGTTGCTCTTTTCAATCATTCTATTACAGAGAAAACACCAGTGGAATGACCCACCAGAAATGGAAATTTTAAGCCATCCAATTTATCGAATTTTCTACGTATCTCACGATAGTAATGATTTGAAGATATTCAGTTACATTGCGAGAGATGGTAGCAGCGATGTATTCAAATGTTGTGTATTCAAAACAAATAAAAAGGTAATGGACATAGATTAAACAGTAAGCGAGCGCTCTTCTATCTACATATAAATTATATAAGACTAGTATTGAGTTTTATGCATACACTCCCAAGCAAAACTTTAAAAAGGATACATAAGTGTTTTGTTCATAACTCAGGTATTACACATCTAATTGAAACTTCCTGTGGTACATTCAAAAGGCTATGAGTTCATCTTACTTCGTAGGTATTTTGACAAGACGCTCTTTGAGTTTTGTTTACTTAATTTTTACTTGTAGTTGTAATATTTTTTAAAAAACTACACTGAAAAAACATGGCTAAATTTCTTAGCATTGGATTGACCAAATTGTTAAACCAGAACGACGTTAGCATCGTATTCTCAAAATACTTGAAGAGCTATAAAAAAATGTTAACGGAAAACTCTATATGTATTGTGCAAAAATTTGTGATCACCTGCTAAGACGCAGGCAAATCAATGCATTTTCAAAATCTTTGCCATTTTTAACTGATTTCAATATCACTGCACATTTTTATTAAATTTAGGTGAGGGATTTTTGATTTCAATATGATAATAAATCTTAGTGGAATATCTATAAGTAAAATAAAACTGAAATTAGTACAATACCATTTAATTCCATAAGAGTATGTATAATTTGACAGATAGGCGTATTTTGACCTCAACTGTAAGGCCGTCTTCAGTGTCGTGTACTAGACTCAATTTCAATAGTCTATGTCTTATTTAAATTTAAATAATGGGGTGTATGTATATAACTGGTATAATATTTTACAGAATTTTCGCATTTTTATTCAGTTCTAGTTATCCCAAACGTTTGCACGAATGACTGTTTTGATAATTTTTCAATAATTTTCAGATTACTCCGACAAAAAGTGCTCTTCAAAGATTATGAAATCACGGTTCTAATGTCGTACCGGTTTAAAATTTTGGTCAATCCAATGTTGAGAACACTAGCCATGTTATTTCAGTGCAATTTTCGAAAAATGTCACTACTCTAAGTGTGCACAAAGCTAAAAAAAAAACTTTTGTCCATATACCAACGAAGTAAGATTAATTTATGGCTTTCGAATGAGCATTAAGAGATTCAATTGGAGGAGTAATTCCAGAAATATGGACAAAACATTTTTATATGTTTTCAGAGCACCCTCTAAATCAAACATTTGCACGGGAATGTATGTGTTGATAATAATTGTATGTTGTTTGAGCATTTATTACAAAATAGATTCTAGGTGATGGTTCAAATGGAATTGAGTGATTATAATTCACTTATTCATCCAAACTCATTCTACGTTGCGTTGATAACATTATGCGACACAAATTCCTAGCTTCGCTTCTGCGTTCTCCACGAACACTTGTTGTAGCTGCGAATGTGCGTTATAGACACCCACTAAGTGTATATAGACATTTCTTCTCAACGGCTTAAGCCGCAGTGTCCGGATCGTGGAAACCTATTACTTTTTTCCAATTCTCCCGACAAACCTCTCTTGCTCTTCTGTGAACTTTCGCATGTACAAAGAGACACGCTTGGCTCACTAATACAAATGGTCAGTGAAAAAAAAAACTTGCGCGCTGTTGTGTACGAAGGTTTATGAAGCAGAATTTTAAAATTATACCAAAAATTCATAAAACGAAGAAGACGGAGATTTTTCTCAATGTGGTTTGCACGGAGCTAGTGCGTACCGAGTATCAAAGCAGTATGGTTTGTTATGGAAAACCAATTCGATATCTTCCAATATTGTTATCCTGTGTAAATTTTACATTTCATTGCAGCCGAAACACGGTGAAACGCTTAATCGGGTCCCAAAGAAGAGTCTTTCGTTTGAAATCTCAAGTAGGCGTGAAAATGCGTGCATAAAAATCTGCGATAAATCCTCGACGAATATTGGATGCTATTCGAGTATCTTTGGTTGAGCGCAATGGTGATCTATTTACTGGACATTTGAAAATGTTTAGTGGTCCGTGTTAGTGAGTGATTGTCTGATGAAGCTAAACAGGATTATCTGTTGTAAGATGTTCTATTATATAATATCCTAGAAAGGATTCTCGTAGAATATAATCCTACGTTTTCTGCGTTTAAATCTTCGATGATTGGTGTTTGCAGTTGCTTGAGTAGCAATTATGTGACATTGTGGAATTCTAGAGTGATAAAAAATTAAGCTTGTGCTAAAAATAAAAAGGAAAGCCAAAGTGAACGGAAAATATAATAAATGAGCACGGTTTCATGTTGATGTGAAGCATTGGGAAGCAATAGAATGAGATATTGTCATTGGAATGATATCTCCAGTACATCATGAATCGAAAATCAATGGCGAACATATTAGTTTTTCAACATTTAGAGCTCAAAGTATTGTTTACGACTACGGAATTCAATTTGGGCCTGCGGATCAGCGTTAAAGAATAGCCGTGAATAGATGTGAAACGAACAATGATCGTTAAAAAATATAAAAAGTGATTCTATTATTTGTTAGAAAAATGTTACTCGTTCACGGATAAAAATAATTTTCGCAATAATAAAATACTGCACCAGTGAGAAATACAACAGGAGAGTCTTGACCTATTCTAAATATACCTTTCAAGTTTGATTTGTCTACTTAGACGATTGTCGTGATGGTTATGATGGAATATAATTATCCGCAAGACAATAATATCGGTATATTCGTTTTGTGTTGACACGCGAGGCAAACGAAGATTTCATGTTCAGGTGTGTGCCACATAGGATTGGATCAACTACTCGTTATTGAATTTAATTCGTCATGTCTGAGAATTATACCCGATCCTGCTCTCAGTGAAAATCATTCAATACTTGAATTATCTAAGAAAAGATACGCATTGGTTTAAGTGATACTGTATTATACGAGTATACTGTACAGTGCATCATGATCAAGCAGAAATCTGAAGATATGCAACTCGAAGGCCTGGATCCGCTGGTATCACCAAACAGTAAACGAAGAAATGAGTCAACGTTACGACAACTTCAAAATGACATGATGGGAAAAGCTCGATCTACATTGAGCAGTTTAGGCGATGTTTTGAAAGGAAGTAAAAGTGCTCCAAATACTCCAACTAGTGCAAGTGGATCCGGAAATGAACCATTTTATAAACATTCATCTAATGAAATGAACATTGAAGAAACAGACCAACAGTTTGCTACTCCACCACGTAGTCCCAAAACTCAAAAAGACAAAAGTACTTTGGACTTTTTCCCGTGGTCTAAAGTCAAAGGTAAAGAAAGTTCAAAAAGTGTTAAAAAAGAGAAACTTAAGCCTCAACAATCTCAGCTTAGTGATGTTTACGAAGAAGAAATTGATGAGCTTCAATCATCTAGGTCGAATTTCCCCATAACGGGAGCAGTGAAGAAAAAACCGTTGACTGATAACATGCCTGCAGCTCGTCATTTGTCCCAAATCCAAAAACCAAAAAATAAGTATTCAACGGAGTATTCGGAAATAACTTCAGAATACAGAGATGAGCATGATCTGAGTCGATCTATGGAGGATGGCATACAGTATATACATCGTGATAACTTGCGCTTTAATGAGAAGTACTATGACAATCGTCCGAGATCGTATAATGAAAAATACTCACAAAGTTACAATCCTGTTTATCATACTCGAGGTCCTGCGGAACAGAGCGATCAATACGAAGAAGATTTTAGCCAAAACACAAAAAGTAATAGAAAATCTTCCAACCCATCTAGCCCTGCGCCAATCAAACATATATTATTCAACGAGGAGAACGATATACTTTATTATAAAGATAACCAAAGGCCTACAAAAACAAAATCATTAAGTGAACATTACAGCAGAGATAAGCAGAAGAATATTCCATTCAAAACTTCATCAACGAAAGATAACAGAAAATCACAAGATTCAACCCCATTGCCGATCCGAAAGGCCTCAAGAGATGATAAACCAATGAGTGCCGCAAACTTGTCTCATGGAAATCCAGAGCTTGTATCAAATAAATCTGGCATGAAGCCCTATAGAACAGCAATCATAGAAGACAAATCAAGAATGATTCAAAAAGTAGCTGTATCTAAACCAGGATTATCTAGAGATTATTCAATTGATTACAGATATCCGTTGAGCGATACGCAACTGGATTCAATTCCGTACGGTAATACAACGGATCAACGAACCGTACGTTCGACGCAATTTACCAGTGATGATCTAAATGAGAAAAGATTCAATAGAAAAATATGCTTTCAAGAACCATCTTATGTGGATAAAACTAAATGTGATACACTTCCTCGCAGCAGAAAAAATCTTAGAAAAATAGAATGCGACCAAAGTGTCAATGAGTATTTAGATAAGGAAATGTTGCGTCCTCGTAGCGGGAGTTTAGATTCAGATCTTGAGGTAATTCTGTTTGTATTTATAAAGATAGAGCGCTCTACTGTTTTCACTTCCCTAAGAGTTGTTTAATTTGGTAAACAAATAATTTTTATTTTTATTCACAGTCACAAGCAATGCGTATAGTAAGAACAGTCGGCCAAGCTTTTGAGGTTTGTCACAAGTTATCTACACAAGATAGTGGGGATAACGCTGATGAACACTCGGAATTATCTCACTGTGATGTATCCGAACAGGATCGAAGCTTTGATAGAATTAGTGACGAGGGAGAAATAAAAAAAGGTAAATATCCTAAGCTCATTCAAATGTTTCATCACATGCGTTCCTTATGTTCGTGTTTGACTTTTAAATACTTCCGCCATCTGGTGCCCTTTTGATTAATGATTGTGTGTTTCGCTTAAAGCGAGAAAAAAGTGTTCCACGTGTTCTTCTTTTTCCATTACGTCCTCAATGGGATAAAGCCTGCTTCTCAGTTTAGTATTTTTATGAACACTTCTTCAGTTACACTGAAAATAGCGTTTCGTATTTTTCATACACTTTTTCGTAAAATGGTACTAAATCCAGTTTCTTATTTACTCTTTAATGCATTAGTTGAGTTGGACTATTTTTTTATTCTTCTAATTTCTAGCGTTACGTCCCCACTGGGATAATGCCTGCTTCTCAGTAGAATATTTTCTTATAAGCACTTCCACAATTATTAACTGAGAGTTTGCTTTACCATTGACCGTTTATGCATGTGTACACCGATATTTTATGCCCTGAAAAGTCGAGAAAATCTCCAACCTGAAAAGACCCTGGACTAGTAGGTTTGATCTTGCTAAATAGCTGCGCGTTTACCACTAATGCTATCTGAATCCCCCTGAGCTAAATTGACATTGTAATTTAAAACTCTCAACGCCTAATTGAAATCGGAAGTTTCCCATCCTACCTGTCATCTTCATGATGTCAGTACACGGCCATAAGCTCAAACATTTGTTCCACACTTAAAACTTCTTAGAGTTTTATTTTCCAGAAACGATGTGTAAAATTTGTATTAAAAGAAAATAATTGGTAAAAGTAAATAATTAAATTAAACAAAGGACTTTAACCGGATTTTGAAAATCTTCATAATTTTGCGTATGTTTTATTAAAACATCTCCAATTTAGACAACTTAAAATCAAAAGCAAAATTTGCATTTCTCGTAAAAAAGGTGGGATTCCTTTTAGTATGGTTTAATATTGAATTTATAGACTGGGAACAATTGATCCTTAAATAATATACATTATACTTCAGGCGACAAAAGAAATTTCATTTTTTTTAATTTTTGGCAACAAAATGTATATGAAAACAATTTCAAAAAAGACAACCCTCTTACAAGGGAGGGTCATGATAGCGCCCCCGGGGATTTCAACCGGACTATTTTTGTTGGATTCTGTATGTCAAAATATGGAAAAATCCAAAGCCTTTCGGGTGATGGGCCAGTGGTGTAGCCAGGAGAGGCTCTCAAAGTGCAAATTTTTGCGTATCGAATATAATTGTAAAATTTTCTTATTCAACTAAAACTATAATTTCAATGCTGATTGCAGTAGTTATACACAGAATAAATGTTCAAAATGTATATTTATTTTACCAGAGGCGTAATAAGGGTGAAAACTCGTGGGTAGAATTTTATAATGTGTCAATTTATGGACCACTTGGCGCTATTCCCACCTTTGCCACGAAAATAAAGAAAGGCAACCTGCTTTCTTCAGTCGCGTAGATGAGGAAATATGGTTGCAACTGATAGGGGAAGAAAACGATAAGGCTTACGAGTGATTTCAATGATTATTTTTTGAATTACACAAAATATGAAAAAGCATAAGTATTTTTTATATGAATTGAAAGTGTTGTCAGTAAATGCCTTCATTGAAAAAAATAGATAAAAAATATTGTAAGTCAATTTCCAATCACACCAAGCTTACATACCACGAGACATTTTTATACATTTTTTTAAATTGATAGGGTTGAAAAGATTGAACTCGAAGAATTCATATAGTCATATAGTCCCTGTGCCAAACAATGATGTTGTGTTTAACTATGAGTAGTGTATCTGTCAGAAACCGGACAAAATATTAGTATGAACGGGAGATCGGGAGATTGCACGATACCAGTACATTCAAACAGAATCTATCTCTTGATGGATTTAACGTTTTTAAGGATTGTCGATTCATAAAGGACATTATCTTTATTAGACGTCCAAGAACCGATCAACAGAAGAACTTATCATCTTTCCACCAAATGCGATCACAGAACCTCATTCAGAAATAACATCAAAGCTTGCTTTAATACGTTTTCTGTTTTTTTTTTTCTGATGTGAAGAAACGTACGTTGAACAACTACTGCCCCTATTATGGCCACGATGATTATTTGTCAGCCACTGAACTATGGTAATTCAATCACTATCTACTCTACGGTATAATATTCCTCCAGCAAATGCCTTGATTTGATGACAAACGATTATTTCATCTTCTTTAATATATGTTTATATAAACAAATTCATATCGATTTAAATATAAACATACTTCTGGGCTGTCCATAAACCACGTAATCATGTTTTTTTTTCAATTTTCAGACCCCTTTACCTATTGCCCGCACAAAAACTTTAAAATGTGTATGGACTGTGGTCTTTTGGTAGAACACCATTCCCTGCTTCCAATATGTTACCACGTGATTTATGGATGGCCTCTTGGCTATTTTCCATGCTTGGAAAATTTAGTTTTGAAAAACATTCGTAGATCATCGTTGTAAATACGGTATGTTCTAGCAGAAGAAGAGCAAATTCTGCTAGAACATACCGTATTTCCTCATCTCCTACATTGTTAACATTGCCCTTATGTTTACCCTTCCTGTCTACACGACTGGAAAAATCATGTGGCCTTCCTCCATTTTCTTAGTAAAGGTGAGAATAGCGTCAAGTGATGGGAAATTGGAACCAAAAAATGTAGGTTCACAGTTCGAACGAAACGTGTAAATTTCTGAGACATATAATGCACATAATTGGAGCGTGGAATATCATGGATATTTACATGATATGTCATGTAAACTTCAATTAAATGTCATGTAATCCAGCAGGATTCTGTGTGATTACATGACATATAACACATTTTTACATATTTTCAGACTTAAATTTACATGACGTGTAATCTGCATTATTTTTTTACTGTGTTATTATAAAATTGTTCCCACGAGTTTTCACCCTGATTACGCCTCTGGTATAATGAATATACATTTTTCACATAGATAATTATTTATTCTGTCTTTATCGTAGTTTATGATCATGCAAAAAATACGCCTTTGCCTGTGCTTTCTATCTCATTAAAATTTTATTATCCAGTAAAATTACAAACGAATAGAAAAGGTGATCAAGTCTCATCAGACTCCCCTATTGTCAAGAAAAAAGTTTTTATATCTATATCACATAGATTATAATCCGATGTATTGCTGTACATCCTAGAGCATAGATGAATCTATGAAGTTGATTTATCTAATTAATGCTTAGTAACTTGTGCACATGCGCACGAATCTACAATATTTTTCGTTTACGATCGTGTTCACCGTGTTATTGATGTATGTAGTACCGAGCATGTGAAAAGAAAATCTGAAAATGTAGTAAACTATCATACGGTTTCAATACGACCCATAAGCGTTAGCGCTATATGACTGTCGTTTTCGATTTCTTTTTATATTGAGAGAAAAACGAAGCCGTGGACGATTCCGCTAATTCAAGGTATATGATGACGTCTTATGGAAAACTGTATACCTATTTGACATTCATAATTTCTCAAAGGTGGGTATGATGTGCCAGCCAAGTAATAAATCATGAAGGAAGCTAAATTTTGCTTACGCCACATCAATGTGCGTTCTTTTGAGATAGTGAGCAGTAATAGATTTAGATGATTGTTACAAAAAAGATCATGCACTTTTGAACAAGTAGCATCTCCCACTGCAACTAAATGTTTAGTGTATATTAGGATGGATACTTTAATTATAATTTATCGTGTTTGCGGCTAACAGTCATCTATAATTGGGCATCTTGTTCTTCTGAAAGAAGTGCGCTTTGCGTAAGAGGACTGTGAGTTGAAATTGAATTGACTTCTACGTTCATGGGTTCTTTCGTGGCGTAGCGGAACGGCCCCTGTCTAGTTAATTGGGTGTCATGAATTCGATTCTCACCGAAAATACGTGTAAATTTTCCGCAAATTTCACTTCAATTTGTCCATTTGATCCAATAGCAAAAGAATATGTAATGTCTAGATTTTCGATAGTTGTTAGGATGCATGTTTTATTAACTTCAGCCAAATTAGACGTCAATTAATGAACCTCAACCCTATCAGCCCTGAAATCGACCTTTTTGCTGACAAAAGACTAGAGCTCAAGAAGTATGCAGTTTTCTCTTCGATCGATAGAACTTTTTAGGGATTTTTTCAACCTGAAAGTTTAGGTCTTGCTATGAATTTTGTCGCAAATAACTGTTAAGTATGTTGAAGAAGAAGAATGAGTAGTAGAAAAAGAAGGAGAAGAAGAGGTTTTTAGCAACTTGTTTCTTGGTAACAACTACTTTTAAAAAAGAAATCTATAACAGAGTCTTAAACAATTTCATCACGAATTAAAAACATGACTTTTTGCTTCTTTGCCCTACATTGTAGTTGATACAAATTTAATAAATTTTCTTTTTCAGACACTATAACAACACATCAGGAATCTCCACGACAAATCAGGCCTACTCATCTGGATTTAGATTCTACAACAAACCTTCTCTCATCTCAACGGACTACCGTGACTAACTTTATATTTTTTTCTATCAAATTTATATTTCATTCATTTTTTTTTCGTTTTTTCAGGATCCTTCAGAAATACTCAAAAAGACTCCTCTTTCTGCGTCAAAAGAACTAATATCACTAAAAGAGCAACTGGATCAACAGCAACTCAATACCAGACAAATCCTAGCTCAATTAATGCTTGTGCGAGAACAACTTATTACTGAGACCAATACGAGAATCGAGGCGCAGGTATGTTTGCAGTAAGGGCAAAACTTTCTTTTGATAAACATTGGAACTTTTTAATGAAACTGTTCGTAACAACTAATTTTCTTAAATTTCAAGTAGAGGAAAAATGCTAGTTTTAGAGCTACGAATTCTCAATCTTTTCTTCAAAATAACGTAAGATTGTACCACAGACAACCAGACGTAACACTTAGAAGAACAAACCGCGGTTGAAATCATGGTCACGAGAACATATACGCCCAATGCTAAAACCCCGTTAAAACCGTTAAAAAGGTGGTCGATGAACTTTGATGAAAGTGTGACGTCTGTTTGTTTGTGATTGTATTTGGACAATCATACAATCACAGACAAACAGACGTACTAGTAATGTGACGAAAATAAATTTTCTTTTTTTTTTGACACGCGTGTTTCGACATGAACGGCAAGGTCGTCTTCAGTGTCGTATACCCAACCAGGGTGGCCACTAAATTTTCATTTTGAAATTGCCGCTTTTTACGATTCACTAATTATATTTTTCAAACTTTTCTCTTTTTTTGAAATGTGTCAATACGGAGACGTATTCTATTCTTGGAAATTTTGGTTTTTCTTCGGCAGGAGTATTTTTAAGCTACTGAACACATATTTTAGGACTTCTTACTTACAATGTTGGAAATAAAAAATGAAATAAATGATTTTCATACAAAATTGTCATGTTTGGAGATATGTTTGAGAATAACGTGAGTCTACCATTTTTGTTGGATTATAAGATTTTTATAATTTATTATTTCCAATTTCAAACTATCTAAAACTTGAAATTCTAAAACTGAGGTATGAAGACACTGAAGACTAATTAAATGGTATATTATCAAATTTGGATTTTGATTTATTTATAACTATTCCACTAAACACCTGCCAAACAAGCAGGAATTTTAAATTTTGACAATACTTTCATTTGATTAGGTACACAATTAAAAACATGACCCCCTGTATACGATTACAGGTAGAGTTCTAGTTTTAACATACCCACACACTTTTTTCTAGTATAAATAATAGATCCATGCGATGTTCTCTTCAAGTCAAGCACTCGACAGAAGTCTGTAAGTCGCAGACGAAATAGGCCTATCTGTCAAGATAAGCAACACATATTAGAGTTTAAAGGTATTTGCTCGCCTTACAAGTGATTTAGTATTTCATTTTTTTTGCAAAAGTGAAGTGTTAAAGTTCAATTTGTAGTTTTACACATACTCTAATAATCCCTCCCCTAAATTTAATATAAAAAGTGTAGTGTAAAAATTTACCGTACTCCGTTAATTTGTTCTACCGAACCGTACAGCTATTTTTATTCTCAATTTTTACTTATATTCTAATTGGAAGCTCATTTCACCATTGGGCATCACTTGAGCGAGGATCGATTAAAAATGTTGTACTAGAGCACAACGCCTAAATTCACACTATTTGTTTATTTTCTTTTTGTATTACCTAATCTAGTTTTGGATCTGATACTACTGTCTCTTTGCGCTCTCTACTTTTCGCAGGTAGATCGAAGAGCACGCAGGGATGCTTTCTCAGTCCAAGAGATGTCCATTTGTTCATAGCCGTTTTTGTCGATTGCCGTGTTAAGCCGGGTGCAGTTGAGCATTCGCTCAGAGAAGGGTCAGATGTCAGTCCGCTTTCAGACGGCCGTGATGTTGGACGGATGGGCTCGTGTTGTTCTTGAGCGGACTGACGAAGTTTTTTGTTGATAGGGCTGAGAATCAAACCCATGACCATCCGCTCATAAAGCGAACGTGTAGCCAACTACGCTACGTTGCCCCCTTAACCGTACAGCTATTGAGATTGCAAAGGAATCCGTAAAATAATTTAAGTGTGTAGTATGGATGCCGAATATTGTAAAAATTTACCGTACTCCATTAATTTGTTTTACAGAACAGTACAGCTATTGAGATTGCATAAGAATCCGTAAAATAATTTAAGTGTGTAGCATGGATGCCTGTTTCCTATGCTAAAACTTACTGCAAGAAGTTATCAAACTTTGATTTAAAACCAATAAAGAATTTAGAGAAAAAATTGTAACCCATGACAGTAACTAGAATTCAAAACATTCTAGTTTCTGTCATGGGTTACAATTTTTTCTTTGGTAGTTATTCTAAACAGAGGATTATATTTTATAAGCATAGTGTAACAAAGTAGAAGGTAAATCGTTATTATTGGATACATTCCAATGAAAGTTATTTGTCCTAGATCATAGTTTTATTACATTTTATTAGTTTTATTACAACGAATTTCTACAACTTATTTTCGTTGATTCGTAGATTTAGAGCTTGAAAATGTTCCTTCAAAATGATTTTTGCGGTGATTGTTTCAAATTCCCGGTTTATTCCGGTGGATTTAAATTCCCATATTTTTTTCGCTTTTCCTGTGTTTTCCGGTTCTGTGGCCACTCTGATTTAATAGAGTCGACTACTATACGACACTAGGGTAACAGTTGAGCTAGAAATTAGCGTCAACATTTTTTAGATGGAATGAAATCATATTGAAAGATCTTCATATTTATCTATTGATTACAAACTGTCAGTAATTCCTGAGGCTGCTGATCATTGAGCCGTAATTTTGATATAATTCGTGGTAGATATTTGTTCTACCATCAAGAACGTAAAATTACCTTTCTATACCTATATTAAGTTTAAAATGTGTGAATACGATAGATTTGTTCAAGACTAGTACGCGACAAAGAAGATGGTCTTACAGTTGAGGTCCAAATACGCGTATATGTTAGAAGATATAAATTCCTAGTTGGTGCAGTACTAAACTCAATTTTTCATTTATTTACAACTGGTATAAATTCCATAATCATGCTCAGAGATTTATTATCATTATTTTTGCTATCACAAGACACTCACACAATTGCCTTGAGATCTGAATGGGATGCACTGGTCATGTCCAATAGTAGTAATAGTGGTAGATGAATTTTCATATATTATTATTTATTTATCATAGAGGTTTTAAACCGACCGATTGATGAACTTTTATATTTCAATGGATGCAACAAAATGTGTCCCCTCACACACTTACAATGTCAAGTTTTGAATTAGTAGCTAATATCCGGAAATAACCTTTCATTTACAAACAGGCACGCATTCAGCAACTGCTGCAGCAGAATCGCGAATTGCTTGAGCATATTGCATCTCTTGGAGGATATCATGAGCCTGATCGACCTGCAATATCTACAACTGCTATCGGATTAGCTCCACAGGTAGGCTTTATGTTGTTATATACTTCTAGGTGTCCCCGTTTTCAGCTACCATTTAACAAATGCTGTGTTTCGCTTCTACTGATACATAAAAAAATAATAGAATAATGATAAAATTAAAACAGTGCTTATTTTCGTGTACTGAATACTAATACATGTGAGTGATGTTCGTGTGATGCAGGACATGTTTGGCTTCAACGGTAAGTAAGAACCGTAATGCATGATCGATATGAGATTTAATAATTCAGCATGCCGATATTGAAAGATACAATTTTCGTATCAATTTATTCATTAGTCTTTATTTTCAGTATCCTTATTTTCAGAGTAATCAAATGCTAAGCGATATACTTAACTTAGGTAACATGGGTCACCATTATCCTCCAATGCATCAGTTTACCAAAACCAATCAACCAACAGTGACTACATTGCAACAATCTCTAAATAACCCTGGTAGTGGAAGTTATTCAACACTCAACCAATTACATAATATACAATCCTCGCCCAACATGCTTGGCCAAACGGTTGGACCTCTTTCAACACAAGAGCTTTTGAAATTGAATCAAAGTATATTGAACCAAATAACGAGTTCCAATTTCAACTCCATGTATCCGACATTGTCTACGGCAAACATTGGATCTAGTCAACAACAACCTAACAGTTTCATGTATGCTAATCAGAATGCACCTGGCTTCAGCCCACAATCAGCTGCTACCGAAGGAGCCAAATCACCTTCGTCAAATAAAACAACGCACATGGATTTCCAACTCGGTTTAAATGATCAACAAGTGAACTCATCCAACAGGCAATTAGGCGATGACAACATATTACATAAAAATGATCAACGTGATGGCGAAAATCAAACACTCGTGAACGAGCCAACACAATTCATAAAACCACTATCTCAAGTTGGGACCCTAACAACAATGGATGCTGATGGAAAAGTTAAAGTAATTGTACCTGTTAACGCTAGTGAACAAGTGGAAGTTTCCAAATCACCAAATAGAAAATCAGCATCATTTTTGGAACTTTCGGGCAGTGCATGTAACGATGGAAGTAGTAAAAATGTGTCTATACTCAAAGAACCAAAAGAGAAGAAAACTTCCATTCCAAGTTTGGTAACATTGAAAGTGACAGATGAAAGCGGAACTGTTACTCGCAGGCTACCTGCAACACCAAGCTTCATTACCCGTAGTACTAGTGAAAAAGTTCCAAATCGTAGTCAAATAATGAGCCAAGTTCAACGTACACAATGGGCCCGTCATACTACGAAGTGAAATGTCGGTAAACATGGAGGAATGTTAAGCAATAAGGAATGGTGTATTATAATTGAAAATAAAAATGAAAAGTATAATAAGTGAACTAAAAGTTGACATATGTATAAGACACAGTAAAATGATCATAAATTTGTTTTCCATGTTTTAATTTTCATATCCGAAGTTGAATTGTGTTTGATAATTTTGGGAAACTATGCTTGCTATGCTTGTGTATTGCTATATAGGAGTAAAAAAATAATGATATACTGCCATAATCTTTGCCATTTTTCATCATTTGAAAACATGACGACAATGTTTTGGGGATTGTGGATTATATTTTTAGTCAAATATTTATAGTTATTTATTAATTGAACTAACAAACTGTTAAGTGCAACTTGATCATTTAAGGAAACGTCCATAAATGACGTAGCATTTTGTACACCCTCTAGTCTATTTTCTTATACCTAATACATAGTTCGTCACAAAATCGTAGACAGACAACACCCCCTCCCTTCTAAAATGCTACGTTATTTATGGACGGATCCTAAGCTAATACTAGTGAAGAAGTTTCTATGGTTCGAATAGATGTTTTATCGGTAAGTTCTAAAAGTATCATAGTTTCGTTTCTCGCTACCAATTTTACCGATAGTTTGGGCGCATAAACATTTCACTGTTCGATAAGACTTTCCACAATTATGAGCTGTGTAAGGTAAAAATATGTTATACGCCCCCTTAAGGAAATACTGCTCTATCGCAGTAGCAAAGGCATCCCTTCTAAAAAATTTTGTGTCAAGGTGTTCCTTATTTAGTTGGTCATGCTCTGCACGCAATATTCTCTTTCCAGGTTGCTTCAAAAAAGTGTACAAGATGTTTTTTTTGTAAACGGTCCCAATGTTTACGTTTCAAAACAACCCGGGCAATATGCCTCTCCCATACAAAAAAGGTCCACAGCGTTGTAGAAATGTTTCCGAAGAGAATTCTACCACCTGCTTAGCTTAAAAGGGTCTATTAGCATTCGACTTCCGGTAAAAGTTTTTGTTATAAGTACAATAGTTAAGAAAGAGTTTCATTCACCCTGAGGCTTGCTTATCAGAAGCAAGATTTTAAACCAAAAACCTGATTTTCGTTATTTATAGAATTTCTATTGATTGTTTATGCTTCTCAAAGAACAATATGCGCAACATCATTATTTCGCGAAAATGAAGAGGGGCGTATTGCACGAGTTACCCTACATTCTTTGTCAACTAAGAATTTTCGCGTTTGTGCGGTAAGCACGAAGGGCACGGGAAAATCTTTTTGACTCACCGCTAAGAATAATTATATGAATAATCAATTTACGTTATCATTTAATTAATAATTATTTTTTACAGCTCTCATCAACTGCCAAGGTAGCCAGATGGTTCCATCAACTCCAGTGGACTAACCAAAATCAGACGCTTTCAAGGCCAGAAAGTGGGTTTGTTTCAGGGGATTCACGTTCTGAAAAAAATCAGAAATCAGAAGCCGACATTACCGACAGTCTAGCCAAAGATCAACAACATCATCAGAATATAGATTTATGCGATGAGTATCTTTTGATTGAAGGAACAAGTAATTTATGGAGCAAATTGAACGTGAAAAAACGCAAAAAACTTTTGAGTATGAAATTAGGGAAGGTTACTACTTTTTAAAGATATTTATTATAATTCCTTGTTGGAAGATAATTATTTAAATAGTATTTTTATTAAGTACAAAATCATTTTTACTCAAACCCGCATTTCAAATCGTTAATGCCAATTAGTAAAATTTTATCATGTAATTTTCTCTTGAATACGCCATAACATTGGTCATCAATACTGTTAAAGCAAGCGATGTTTTCATTGTCGAAGGCGATCAAACATAATTAAAATTAGTATACGAATGAATCGTTAAGTATAGACATGACATCATTCACTACACTCAATATGAAATGAGAATATAATACGTACTACTTTTTTACAGTTTATAGAACTTTAATTTGGATTTTTTTATATATTATGCATTAGTATTTAAACTAACCTTACTATTTTCAGTAAGCAATATCTTATTTCTGACTAATACGTAGACAATAAAAAAAAATAGTTTTAAGAAATCTATATAATCATTTGCAATAGTGAATCAATTTAAATTGGAGTAATGTAATTTAGACAATTGAACAATAGTTATCTGATTAGAACAATGTTTAAGACTGACAAAATTTTAATTAAAATAAATACTTCATTATAATAATACTTATCATCCTCAATTAATTAACTTCGAACAATACCGAAATATCCTTTTTGAAAACATATTCATCTTTTTGCCATTACCTCCCTACTCGAACAAATCCTGCTTCGCAACTGGTATGTACGAGTATAATCTATGCCCTCCTAGAAAGTCGAGAAAATCTCCAAACCCAGAAGACCCACGATCGGCGGTATTAGAACTCACAACTTTCTGCATTTTTTTACAAGAGGGAAATATGCAACCAGACCCTTGAGAAGGTAACGCAGGGATAATTGGGATGCTACAACAGACCCAGAAAAATAGGCGCGTGCACTGCAATGTACAGAATGCACAGACTTACCCTTGGCCTCAGACCCTTTTTTCCCTGGAACCACCTTACGGTATTTCTTCTGGGAGGAACCAATGTAAAGAAGCCTTCAATAAGAAGCATAAAATCATAGCAAGAATGTTAGCAATTCTGACCATCCATACATTGATAATCTTCACACCGTGCGTGCACAATCATCGCAATCGTTGTGCGCAGTGATGTCAAGGTTGCGTTCCATAAAATCATTGCAAATAATGAGAATTTCCGTTATGCCATTATGCGAAACGTCCTTATGCGAATCGTCTTTCTGCGAATTGTCCCACCCCCAAATAAACATATTACAAATCGTGGAAAAATCTATTACCTACCACCTGGCAACATCGTCATCTCCTGCAAACACTAGACTCAAAGAAAACACTAACCATCAACTATTGCATTTGATTGCACTTGTAATCAGTGCTGGGAATGGTAATAGTAGTAGGCTTGAATTTCGAGAAAATCACGTGGCTCTCTCACTACAGTAGCTAAAAATTTGTGAAACTGATCAAGTAGCCTATGGACCAATGCATGAGGTCATTATTTGACGTTTGAGCGGTGCCGTGTTATTTATGTGGCCATGGCAACGAATGAATTTGACACCGCTCAAACGTCAAATTAGTGAACTCATGCACTGGTCCATTTTAGGTGCGTGAATTCTCTAAATCTGTAGTGTCACCATAGAACATTTTTCTACAGTAATTTTGGGTTGCCCTTAGCAACGGGTGTTTTGCAATTTTCAAGACTTTAGCCTACAGCAGCGATGAGCGTGAGTTTCACTAGCTTCGCTGACTGTGATTTGCTTTGCTTGGCTACTGTAGAGTGAATTTGAGATTTTTTTCCCAACCCTAATACACGTCAAAATCGAAAATCGTTCACTGCATAGAATAAATACCATTGCTTACCTAGTTTGTGTAGTCTATATTACTCAGTTTTTTCTCAGCTTTCTGATAGCTTTGTAATGATTGAAAAAAATGTGTTTCAATCACCTACCGGGGTGATAGAGTCCGCAGCGGTTGACTCTACTTCCTCCATCGATTCGCCATAGAACATAGGATGGTGTTGTCGGCGAAGTCAAAAATCCTAATACTCGTCGGCAGCACATCGCTTTCTATGACATCGGACCCAGGATTCAATCTTGAGGTACTCCCACCTTAATTCCTTTTTTGTCCCTCTATCTCATACAGTAGATTCCAACTTTTAGCTTGGTCGAGTTGAAAAGCTGCGCGTTCACCACTGCGACTATTTGAAGCCACAAACAATCAGTACCAGAATTGAGCTATGGGGTCCTGGGAATATCTCATGATTGGTCCCTAACTACATAATTCAACGCATTATTTCATGCAACAAACTGGCGTATTGAAATTAAAATTTGATTTTGTACAGAATGTTCAGCCCACATATTTATGATTGTTAACCTCTTTTACTTTCAAAATAAACCAAAACGAATAAATGCACTAGTTGATTCATAAGATTACACTGCGGAACACGTGTTTGTCTCAAGCAGCAAATACCACTAATTACTTAATTAAGGGTTGCTGAACCCATTACCATTTTCAAAAATATCATAGCACGTCTAGTTTTTGAGATACTGGTTGTTCAAAATGCAAAATTTGACTATTTTGACCAACTTGGATGCGAGTTTGCCAGCTTGTATAGCAATTGATTGGCTTTATGTGCCACAGAGTTTAAACTGTAAGTGTATAACAATATTTAACAACAAAGTTCATGATACTTTTGATGGTCAAAAGTAATTTTTTGGTTGTTCAGAAAAGTATTGTATTTTGCCATATAAGAGAAACGAAGAATTTTGTATGGAGACTGCAAGCATGTTGAAAAAATCGTTTTGATGTAAATTTCATCATACAATTTCAACTGAAATTTAAATTAAATTGAAAGTTTAAGTTATATTTTGCATACTTGGGGGATTAGATCACTGAAAAGTTTGATAAATCATACTTCAAATTTCATGTAAATATCAACGAAACCAGTGTTTTATACAACTTTGGCTAAAAATTGTGACGTGCAGGACACACACTAATTTGATCCTTGAGACACACAAAAATGTTCTTTTTGTTACACTGTGTTATCTATCTTCTATATAAATAAAAATGGAATGGTGTTTGTATGTCACGGCTTATGAATGGGTGAACGACTCGGGATGATTCTTTATCCGTTTTGTTCGTCAAGGGTTCCGACGTGTTTGTCTGTATAAAAATCCCATGATATTCACCAGGAAAATTGGAAAAAACGAGAGTGAACAGAACTGTCATTTTGTATGGGACGATTCATAGCATTTTTCAACAGCCTACTTGATGGCAAGACGAAGTTTGCCGGGACCACTAGTTATCAATAATTTAACAGACAAGGTAATTTGTTACTTATCCTCGAATGCCACTGTTTGCGAGTGCTTCAAAAATCAAGTTTTGCAACGCGTTGCATACAACATTTTTTTGCAATTTCTCATCGTAATAGGCTGTTTCTCATCACGCCTATCTGTCATGAAACGGCCTACGTTCCTGTACTGAATTATGCAGTATCGTAATAGTCAGTTGGCTTGCCGAGTAGGATAATTACGACGAGTGGTGTAAAAATCGAGTTCTGCAACGAGTTACGTACAACATTTTTTGCAATTTTGTAGAAGACCACTTGAGGGTATAAGAAATTATCCTGGAATGCATTCACCATTATTTTACCATTTCTGAAAAATTGTTGTGTTATGACTCATTACGTAACTCAAAATAATTGCGTAATGAGAAAGCGTTACGTAATAAATCATTACAGCACTGGTTTCAGTTGCGTAATGACTATTCCCGCCCTGCATACTTCAATGCTGGAAAGTAGGCCGTTTCATGATAGATGGGCATGATGAAAAACAGCCTATTACGATGAGAAATTGTAAAATGAATATTACGCAACGCTTTTTCATTGCGCTACTGTTTTGAGCTGCGTAATGAATCAATTTTCAGAAATTGCATAAAATAATTAATGCATACCGGTATGATTTATGATACTCTCTCAAGTTATCTTCTACGAAATTGCAAAAACGTTGCACGCAACTCGTTGCACACTATTTTGCAATTACGACTGTTGGAATATTACAGTTCGATACAACTCAGTATTCCTCAATCAGGTAGGCTGTGGGATGATCGTCACAAATTTTCACATTTCAATTGCTTATTTAATTTTCAAAGACTGATTAGGTAAGACGCCGTACACAATTATCAGCCATATTGCAAGTCATTCATGTGCTGAATTGTCTATACATAGAGTAAGGTGGGGCAAAGGTTCGACCTATGTGGTATACTCAAAGTGTTCAAAAAGACAATAGCAGTTGAAACAAATTAAATGCCTCACAGTGAACCTTCAACATATTGGCTATCATCTTGCTTTTGCATGAACAAACTTGTGTCAAAATATTTACCCATTTCTAATTATAACAGTTTCAAAATTGATTGTCTTAAACGAACTTCTGCCCCCACCGGGTGGGGCAAGAGCTGGAGTCTAGTGTGGGGTAAAAATTCGCTGGCTAAAACACAAAATATCGATACTTTTATGACAGGCATACTTTATACCAGCCGTAAACTTATGTTTGCAGAAATGTACACACTAAATTTGCATCAAACTTAAATTACATATTTTAACGGTTTTTATATGATCTAACGTGTGATATGATTTTCATCTCCAACGAGCCTACCAAAATAGAAAAAATAATCAAATCCTCTGTTTCGCACCTTAGGATATCCGATGCAATTAATCAAAATAATTTTAATAAATGCTACAGATAAAATTTATGTATTTATTAATAGTAATAAATTCAAAAATACCAGTTTTTCGCAAAACTAAGTGAAAATGTTAAATTCTAGTGACATTTTTCGCACGATCAGGCAAATTTCGCTAAATTTGAAGATAATATGTGGATTCTAGTCAATTTGCAAATATTTCCGTAAGTTTATACATGGGTCGATCTTTTGCCCCGCTGATTCAAAAATTTTCCCCACGATGTTTCCAAGCATTTATGCAAAAACTAATACCACAAACCTCAAAGCGTCCTTATGATAGGCTTAGAAACGCCCTTATATGAAATATTGAAAAAGATTTTATCATTATTTGGTTCAATGCAACGAAAGTTTGACCAAAAATTACAATATTTACGTCGAAAAACAACATATACAGTCAACTCTCCCTAACTCGATATTAAAAGGACCATCGATTTAGGGAGGTATCGAGTTACAGAAAATCAGTGCAACTGCGATCCAAGGGACCAGGGCAGGCAATCGTCAGATTCGTCACAGTCCGAACGTCGATTCAAAATCGTCAACGAACAACTTTGTCTTCATTCCGTTCGCTCCCCTTTCTCAAACGAAGGAGGCGTTTATTGTATGCACAAAACGGCGAATGCCATCCCAGAATTGCTTGTATTGGCGATTTAACCCGTACTCCTCAAGCTTCAAAAATAGCTCTGTTGGTAAGCGCGTGAGGTTGACGATTTAGAGATCGTTTGTTCAACTCCGGGCACGTTTTA
The DNA here is from genome assembly GCF_002204515.2 of Aedes aegypti. Taxonomy (NCBI): domain Eukaryota; kingdom Metazoa; phylum Arthropoda; class Insecta; order Diptera; family Culicidae; genus Aedes; species Aedes aegypti. The sequence goes on from NC_035108.1 coordinate 296,353, forward strand.
TTTTTTTGTTTTTGTTTTATTTTTTTCAAAAAGGCTCATAATCTATCGACGCCACGGTTCATATTTTTAGTCGGCTCAGAGCTCCCAAACGAAAATTCGACCATAACAAAGGAGGCTTATTTGTTCGTCATGACGTCGAGCCTTTGCGGCGGACCACTGCAGCAAATCGTCATCCAACGCTGGTTGAGTGAAGATGACGATTCTTTTTTTAGTTCCGTCGACGACTTATTCCATTTGACGATGACGATTGTCTACCCTGCAAGGGACCATCGAGTTAGCCATGAAATCAAACTTTTACTATGGTTCTCTAACTCGATATCGAGATACACAATATCGAGTAAAGGAGAGTTAACTGTAGAAATAATTTTTCCAAAAATCAATCGATTTTTGCCCCACTTTACTCTACGTATATATAAATCGCCCCATAAGCTCCCGTCTTTTTTATAGTGAACATACAAATTCTACTGCCTCCTCTACATTATATTGCAACTCAGAATTCGTCATAGTCAGCTTCTGATTCTACATCCGAATCCGACTCAATTAGGTTCATCAAATGGAGGTAGAATCAGAACCCAGTTGACTTAGTACATGTCAATGGTTGCTACTCCGTGATTGATCGGAACTGGTAAGAATTGCACTATGATCCAAATAAATAAGGGATGGGAGTTTCCGCTTACTCTCGAAGTGCAATTTTAGCAGATCTAATATTAGTGATCAATAACGGCGCCGGCCAAGTCCTTACAGTCAGTTGGGATGGGGAAGGAATGTTAGGGTTAATGATTGTTGCTTCTAGAGACCGAGAATACCTCTGCATGTCCACAATCACCACGGGAAGGGTGTTTATTAGTGAGGGAGGAAAAGATCTGGGAGTCACCTCTGGTCGATGATGCGATCCATGGACAAGGGGGAAATATACGACTTATATTTAAAGCTAGTTTTGTATTTTTGTCTCGAGAAGTTTTTGGTAGAAGCTTTGAAAAATACGTCAACATCTATAATGTCGAACAATTCAAAAGATGTTTTTATTAATGACAAAAACTGAAAATTACATGTATATATTTTAAGTTATATGGAACAGGAACAATGCCGACACTTGTAGTGACGAACTATACATAGTTTATTTGAAAATTACATATGAGTATTACTGTGCATTTTGTCTCGATATGGTAGAAGTTTAAAAAAATACGTCGACATCCACAATGTCGAACAATTCAAAAGATAATTTTTAATAATGTCAAAAAGAGAAAAACATATGTATATTGAAATTGTATTAGATAAAAGCATAATGCCGACACTTACAGTGACGAACCATACAAAGTTTGTTTTAATATTACTTAAAAGTTACGCTTTCAAGAAAGTATGTGTTATCACAATCATCAAACGAACTCACCAGTTGGTAATCGATCCTCGACTGAACACAAAACTGACACCGACAGCAAAACTTCTTGGCGTCCTGAAAACAAACCGTCTTGCTTCCTAAATACCTACCCAGCAAGACGCTCCAAAACAGAAAAAAAAATCTTCGGAGACGAAAACACGCGCGAAACCGTGAGCAAAATCTATCCGACGACGCAAAACCGAACCGTCTTGCTTGGGCTTCACGAAGCACTCTGTTACATTTTTCAGCATTGTTTCTTTCGGTAGGAAAAGTAGGCCGTTTTGTTGTCCATTCTCTTGAAAAAAAGGGTGATTTGCAACGGAACTGCAAAACTTGATTTTATACAATTCCGTTCCAAATCAATCAACTTTTTATTGAGAAGATGCACAACATAACGGCCTGCTTTTCGTACCAAAAGAACAATGCTGAAAAGTACTAATTTTCAGTACTGTTTTGGGAGGTGTCAATCAAATATTCCAGTCTCTTTTGCCATAGCATCTGATGTGCGATGGTTATCCGATAAAGACTGGTGATTCTAGTTTAGGATCGAATCGTTTAGCATCCAATAGGCAATATAAGTCTCTATTATATGAACGAGAAAATTTGTGACTTTCCTAGGTACCTACTACTGTATCACAGCTTACACGATTGAAAATGGATGTATGCCCACGTAGGTTCTATGGAATAGTTATTTATGCAACAAATTGCAAAATGATGATTTTTTCAGCACGAGTCGTACATTTATCCAACGAGGCTCGCCGAGTTGGATAAATACGATGAGTGCTGAAAAAATCGAGTTTTGCAACGAGTTGCATACAACATTTTTTGCAATAATGAAAATTGCCGATAAAGTTGGAATTTTGGGGATATTTCAAGAAAATCCACATGGCCATCCATGCGTAGTAGCAACTCAGTATTTCTCAATCAGGTAGGCTGTGGAATGACTGTCAAAAATTTTCACATTTTCATTGCTGATTCTACTTTCAAAGACAGGCCAGGTAAGGACGCCCCGCTTAGAATTTTCAACCATATTGTATATGCTGAATCTTGGCAAATTACAAGAACCACCCCATAACGCTCCCGTCCTTTTATATAGTGAACCCATAAATCCTCTACTTCCGTAAGACTCAGAATCTCCACGGTTAACCAGCTTCTGATTTTTAGCACGATAAAAAGAAACAAGGTATTATATTCCGAAAAATGACATTTGGTAGTGACGTCAATCCTATCGCAATCTTGAACGAGTACAAGAGAAAGCAAAGCCTGCTCTCTTTTACTATCCTTCTAGCCCCATGCTTGGCGATAGGAATAACGACATATGTTTTTACTGAAAATCGTTGTTTACACGTGGGAATAGCCTACCTCGTTGTGTATACCGTGATTTTTAGGATCCGAATCCGATCTAATTCGGTTCGTCAAATGGATGAAGAATCAACTCAAGTTCTGATTGTACATTCATTTGACGAACCGAATTGAATCGGATTAGGATCCTAGAATCAGAAACTGGTTTCAGAAAATCACAACATTTCAATAAATGACGTATGGAGGTGATCCGACGCCGATTCGATAATTTCCAAAACAATACTGAAAAGTGCTACTTTTCGATACTGTTATTAGTGCTGAAAAGTAACACTTTTCAGCATTGTTTGTATCGGTACGAAAAGTAGGCTATTATATAGGTCATTTTCTTGATAAAAAGTAAGCCGATATGTAATCGAATTGCAAAAATGTTTGTTTGTGCTTTAAGATATAATCCAGCTGAAACGTTTTTTTTTCTTTAATAGTAAAAAATTTTGTTGCAACTCGTTGCATTCAGGCTTCTTTAATTATTTTTTTTCGTAATACTAACAGTTTTCCAATCAAATTTTTGAACTACTCATGTTGAATGGATGATGTTACATCAGATAAGAAAGATAGTGGTACATAAGCGTCATCAGTGAAGTAGCTTTAATAGAACACACGTCGTACGATCCTTCCAACGTTTACAGCATTGCGTGAGCCTTTATTACAAAGGAAGGTGGAAATGTATGCAATCGTTCCCACCTTAATTTCCAGGCGTTATTCTTTTAGGTAATGGCGGAAAGCTTTGTATTCAAAAGAAATTTATATGATTATTTTTTTTCATACTTGTTGGCTCAGCTATCTGCAAAAAGGCCAAAAACAAAATAGTATCGATAAAATATTCAATATATTGAATATGATGCATTTAATTAAATTGGACAAGAAAAGTACCAATTTTCGACCCTGCACTAATTTTCGACCCATCCATACGATTTTGGCCTACTTTGTATGAAAATCCGAAAATTGGCACAGAATTCTTGTAGGTCTAAAATTATTGCTTTTTCCCTATTTAATTTTTTTATTAACAATTTGAAACAAGGTATGTACTTTGTCAAATAAGCTAAACCTAAATTCAAATATTATCCATGCAAAATGTAGATAATATTTGATAGCAAATGTAAAGTGGAAGCGGAATTAGTACATGAATTATAATATCTGCAAGCACATTCTCTTTAAAAAAAATCCATATTTATTTATATTTGTTTTCTGAACATGTTTTTTTATAACACATTACCCATTTTTTTAGTATTTACTGCCGCTTACTGGGAGACAGCCTGTTATCTTCTCATTTCCCTGGTGTTACGTCCCAACTGGGACAGAGCCTTATTCACAGCTTTGTGTTCTTATGAACACTTCCACAGTTATTAGTTGAGAGCATTTTTTACCAATTTACCATTTTTTCTTGTGTTTATCGTGAGGCAAGTTCAAAGATACTATGTCCATTGAAATCGATAAAATTTCCTCTACGAAAAGATCCTCGTCCGGCGGGTTTCGAACCCACGACCTTCATCTTATCTTACTACGCGTTTATCGTTACGGCTATCTGGGCCTGCTATACTCAGCTTATTGTTGTATTAGTACGTACATAATTTTGGTAATCTCCGGAATATTTGTGGGATCATGAAAGCAAAAATTTCCAATTTTATGATTAAGTTATTTGTACCACGCATTTGATTCTTATAATGGCAGAATAACGTTTATCTCAAATTAATCACTTAACAGAGATGGACATTGTTGTTACTGAAAACAAAACGATGATGCTTATGGGGAGATTACTCTCGTTTGCAAAAAAATCAAACATGAAATGTAAATGTTTACTTGTCGAGTAAAAGAAATTCATAGCTTGGAGGAGGTGTAACTTCATTGGCTCTATCATTACTCATTTTTCATTGAAGGAGTGTAGTATTGCTAAAAGTACCCGCCAGCAAGTGAAAAAATACAATGAGTGACAACGAGATGAAACCTACCATGAAACGGAAACCATCCGGTATTTTGAAATCGGACATACCAAAAAATCGGAAGCCTTCAGGATTGTCTATAGACGTTAAAACGCAAAAAGCGTTAGATCACGAGGTTTGTATAGTAATTAACATCAGACGTGATAATATTCAGAGAGGATTTCGAAGATTTGTCGATAATATAATGTAACTGTAAAAGCTTCAGTGTCAGTAGCTCGCGTGACTCTTTATTATAAATATAAATGAAAGAGCATTACGAAAACGCCTATCACTTAAATGTTATCATCATAGCAAATCTAATCATTTACAAGGATTTACTCAGGAGAATGGGGAACAAAGAGAGAAAGGTATATAAACGTAACTCTGGTAGAAGGGTAGATACGACTATCCTTTTTGACTTATGCTTCGGTCTAGCTTCGAAGGAAGGCAAATGAAAGTGTGAACTGAAATTTAATAATTGTATTTCCTGTCGTTGTCGGCCACTACCATTTGAACTCCCGTGAAGAAAGAGAAATTAATTTTCTTCTAACCATAAAAAACGTTAGCACATCGGGAGGCCACCCTGAAAAAAGAAATAATCCAACGACAATGTACAGTTCAGATATTTTCAGTTATGGATTGTCTTTCGTGGTATACATGCGATCGAACCGGAGGCTTTTGTTGGAGATACTGGGTTTTCAGTTAAATTTTGTGATGTGATATAAAAAAAGATAAGTGATCACTAGTTTAAATCATTCTTGGATATGATAAACATATAGTCCAAAGGTTTATATAACGTCTGAAGAATTGAACAGTGAGAATGATTCATATAAATAACAGCCTCCCGTTGTAAGTGTCTTATGCATGTGAAACATATATCGTTTTTTTGCATTGCTGGAACTGCATGTTGATAGTCTAATTGAGAGTGTTAGCATTTTTCGAATATGGATTACATCAGCCAGTCATAAAAATGAAAGTTCATAATACTCATTCGGTGAATCACGTGAATGTATTCAAATCAATGTACAGTAATGTACAGAATAAAGTACGCATTCATCATTTTTAATACATAATGATTAAGGCCTCTGCTTCTAGTGATCCGATTGACTCAAAATTTTACCCGTAGCTAATTGATACCTTGAATTTTAATCAGGAATAATTTATAAATATTTTATAAATGCTAATGCTTTTATAGCTAAACAGTATCGCAAATCACTTATTTTGCAAAATTGCTTATTTTTGCAAAAGAGAGTTACTGCTCTAAATAAGTCCATTTAAAATTAATTGCTAATTCAAAATTATGCCATTTTTGTCCGAATTGCAAATTTGTGATAACAATCGGTGCACTAGAAGCCGATATCCAAAACAAAATAAATAACATTTTGAATGAAAAAGGGCCGATACATAAATTAACCTGTCCAGTACTGTAGAACATTATAAAAAGTTTGTTAAAGAATAGGATAGATTATTGATTAATGTCAGTCAGAAAAAAGTGTGAAAAGTCAACAATCCTGCTACAGTGGGCTAGGACTATGCCACCTACGAATTGGTGGAAATTTCCTTGACTATTTTGCCTCCCACATTATATACGGATGCGAAAATGGCAACTTTGGCAAAGAAAGCAGTTCACAGTTAAATTTTGTGGAAGTTATAAGTAAACTAAACTCTGGAAGAAAACTAAGCTGAGAAGCAGGCTCTTTTCCAGTCAGGAACTGATGCAAATAAGAAGAAGAAGATAATTTAAAAATAGTGATTATACTTTTGAATAGGATGGGTTGTGTTCTTATCAAAAAAAGAGAGCTTATTTTATATATTTGGATAATAAAAGAGAAGATAAATCCCCAACAATTGTGTGAAACTATCAAGACCACGCTGCAATCGTTTAAATTCATAAGATAAAATTGATTCAAGAAGTGAAAACAAAGAGCATAGTGGAACTCCAAATCTATGCGCGTGAAATTTGCTAGTGAATGTTTATGTTCTAGGAGCGGAACGGTAAAGCGCCTTTGGATGCATGAAAATTATTGATAGAAATGTGCATTTTGTTGGTGCTTTATTTTTAATGAAACCAGTAAATGTTTATCAAGTTAAGGTTGTGGAGATTCGAATACATTAAAAAAGTGGTTTCGATGTGACCGGCCCACTATCTACACTTGGTCTTTCAACGTGTTCAAATTTATGTTTCGAATTATCTCCGAAGGAATGCCAAAATATTTGGGATGATCATCTTCTTCTTCTTCTTCTGGCGTTACGTCCCCACTGGGACAGAGCCTGCTTCTCAGCTTAGTGTTCTTATGAGCACTTCCACAGTTATTAACTGAGAGCTTACTATGCCAATGACCATTTTTGCATGCGTATATCGTGTGGCAGGTACGAAGATACTCTATGCCCTGGGAGGTCGAGAAAATTTCCAACCCGAAAAGATCCTCGACCGGTGGGATTCGAACCCACGACCCTCAGCTTGGTCTTGCTGAATAGCTGCGCGTTTACCGCTACGGCTATCTGGGCCCCTATTTGGAATGATTGGGATGATCATACAAAGTTCTTTTTTCTTGTAATGCAAAATTCATAGGGATCATGTTAAGGATGTTAAGCCCATAAAAATGAGATCTCTAACATTTTTATTATACGAACAAACAATTCAATGGTTCCAACGTGTTCGTGTGTACAAATAATTTAAAAAGATCGCTGCAAAAGTATGATAAACCAAGAGATAAAAGCTGTAACTTTCTATGGGAGTCTTCATAGTATTATAGAACGGCCTACTGAGTGGCAATGCAACGGGCCAACTAGTTGACTTAGTACTCAATTACAATCAAAATTAATACCGTTTTGTCTCAAATTTCGAACAGACTCATATTCCGAACACTCGGTTTTTGTATGGCGGTGTGGTTGAAATGTTTCACTGAAATGTGTCATCAAATTACCAGGAAATATCAGTCAATTGCAATGCAATTTAAACGTCTTTCAATCTATTCTATACCTCTGGAGTAGTTATGATTCTCTAGTTTGGGACCAATAGTACGAGCTCAGATAAATTTATTTGTAAAATAATTCATTTGAATACGATTTATTCGTGCTGTTCGGAATATGAGACAGAATGAACACAGTGTTCGGCATTTGAATCAAAATGTTGTTCCATACTTGTACGTAAAAACAATACTTAACAAGCTTAAACAAACAATTTTATCGGCACACCCAACAACTAACAGTTAGACTTTGCCGAGAAATTAAAATTGCCACAAATATCAGCTTATTTATGCCTATCAGATGTATTTGAAGTCACTGTTGGCCTTAAGTGTTCGGAATATGAGCCAAAACGGTATTCAAATTGGAAATTTTTATTTGATTCCGCAGCAGATTTCACCTCCATCATCAGTTTCACCACAACTATCAGTCACATGGGCTACTCATGTGCAAGCAAGTAACAATGAAGGCGAAGAGATAGACAAAGAAAGTTTTGTAGATGACATATTTTTCAGTGCTGAAAAAGCATTAGAAATGAAACCAACAGAGCGAAATGCGTCAAGGTAATTGTTTTTTCTTCCAATTTGTTTCCAATACTTCTACTAAACCCATATAAATCTGCAGCATTGAAATCCATGATACAGAAGATGAGGATTATTCTGCCAGTTTGAATGCCATCATCAAAAGGAAAGCAAGCATCAAAAAGAAAAGAGGATCTAGACGACATCGTAGAACTTCAAGTCCAATTAGCCAAATCATGGGATCCAGTAGCGGTGATCGTAGACGGTCAAGCGTGTACACGACTAGTTCAGGAGAGTATGTATTAACTATTTGAAACTCTATCTGTAAATTTCGCTTTTGGGAAGAAAACTTTATAAAATATAAATGTAACTTCAGCGTTTTTGGGGACATACATTATCGGAAATGCATATGTTCAAATTTATTTTCGGATAACCCTCGTGAATTGACTTGATGAGAATACGTTGAAATATTTCAAACATAAAGAATACACCATACATGTTTTATACGAATATTCACAATAATCGCTTATAATTATCTCATGTCATTCTTTGGTAATGATTTTATATTATTCCTTAAAACTAAACGTTTATATTATAATTTGTTAAGTTTGTCCACTCACTTTTACTGGTATAAATTAAAATCTTTACGCGTCGATCAATACATCAATTAGCATCTAATGTGGCAAAGATAATTTAAATTCCTATTACACATTTTTAAGCCAACTTGCTTGTCCAAACCAGGATTGTCAGTTCCATGTCATGTCATAACAACTGAAAAATGTGATGTATGAAATGATGAAATGAATGAAAGGCAAAATTTTATATTTAAAAAAGCGTTTTAAAACACAAATATTTAATTTCATGTTTATTTTTTATGTTTTATTTCTCTAAGAACTGCTGTAACATTGGAGGATGCGAAAGAAGATGAGACACAGGATAGGATTTTTGAAAATATAAGATTGCATAAAGAAGTGTTACAATCAGTCAAGATGGAACCATGGAGTATGAAGCGCAAGTTAAAACTGGTGAAACAGGTTAGTTGGATGAACAAATAATCAAATGAGAATTATCAATATGAATAAATATCAACAATTTGTGTTGCTTTTTCCATCCAGGCTAAAAGTTATATAATACAGCATGAAGGTGTATTGCAAGATCATTTTGCTTCACGTTCGGCGAAAAGTTTACTTACACAATTCAATATTTTCCTAGCTACGGTAAGGAATACCACGTTGATGATGTACATGTTTTATTTTGGAGAGATCCTTTTTTCAGAAATGGCGGCAAGTTTTACGAGAAATAACAAATGTTTCTACATATTTAATCCCTTGGGAGTCTAGAATAAAAGAAATTGAATCTCACTTCGGATCCGTTGTAGCTTCATATTTCACGTTTCTCAGATGGTTATTCTGGGTAAATATAGTAATATCATGTCTTCTGATTTTCTTCGTAATGATGCCAGAAGAAATCTATGTTAATCGAGATCGAGCAAAGTGTGACATTAGAAAAACTATGTCTTCGCAAGAACAGGCCATATCATCGAATTTCAGTACGATTTGGGAATTTGAAGGAAGGTTGAAATACTCTTCATTGTTCTATGGGTAACTAATGTTGCGTATATGTGAATTTTTGAATAACATTCAGAATCTGCTTTTAATTTTTCAGCTACTACTCTACATTTTCAGGTGCGATTTCTTGGGGGTATAATTTACCATTAGCATATTTTCTCACAGGCTTAGTAGTATACATATACAGCTTCGTTGCAACATTGAAGAAGTAATAATCAATAAATAGCATAAAATGTGATGCCTAATTATGTGTTTGTTATAGAATGGCTAAAAACTCACGGATGTCGAAGCTGTCATCAAAAGATGATGAATATGTGTTTGCATGGAAACTGTTCACAGGCTGGGACTACATGATTGGCCACACTGAAACCTCGCAAAATCGAATGGCATCTATCATTTTAGGTTTCAAAGAAGCACTCTTGGAAGAAGCTGAAAAGAAGAAAGACACGAGAAAGCAAGTATCAATCAATCATATTTTTTCATAGTTATTGATCTATTAAACTTTTATTTTAGCTGGCGAATCATATTGCTACGAATAACGGTTAATTGTTTAATACTTGGATTACTAGTCATATCGGCATTTGCAGTAGTGCAAGTTGTTAAACGATCTATGGATATCAAAGAAACAGACTCATGGTGGACGAGGAATGAAATAACTATCGTAATGTCATTAATTACATTTTTCTTTCCAATGGTTTTTGAAGCATTGGGATTACTTGAATATTATCATCCACGAAAACAATTGAGAATACAGTTGGCGAGAATTATGGTTTTAAATTTGCTCAACTTGTATTCACTTATATTTGCATTATTTGACAAAATAAGTCATATGACGGAAGAATTGCATAGAATGAAGCCCTCGAATTTTACAAGTGATAGTCAATGTATAACCATAGCTAAAAACCAAACATATAGCAATTTTAGTGCATCGAGTATGGCACTTTTCGCAGAACAAGCTTTAAAACCTATGTCGCTTACACTATCACAAGAACTATTTGATGCTCCAAGTAATTGTTACAAATTATTTATCAAATGCCCAGTGCAGACAACGATCAATGCTGCGATTTTGACGATGTTCTTTTCAAATATAACTAGTTCCATGTCACCTGCTTCTAATACATCTGAGTACTATGTACCAACCTCTAATATCATGACCACTTCCTATACAACCATGGATGACTTAAACTCTTCTATTATCTCAATGGAAACTACACCGACTTATAGCAATATAGAAGAAAAAGATGACTCATTTGTTGCTGAATTTGGTTATGAGGATGATGATATTGCTTATTATTTAGAACAAAGAATGCGCAATTTACCGAATGATCAATTTGAAGACATTCCAATTAATAAAAGAGAACTGAACATGAGCGACATATATCAAAATTATAATATATCCAGCGAAACATTGACTGAGTCTTCAACAACAAATGAATTTTTCGAAGTGGTAACACAAGCTCTTTACGCCAGCACAGCAACAACTGATTTTCAAACTATGACGTACAATGAATTGTATACATATGTTACTGAAAAATACGACGAATTTCTTGAATCGTACTATTACTCGGAAGAAGATGAAGAACATGAAGACAATAGTTGTTTTCAATGGATTTGCCCAAATACTACTGATTCTACAACAGAAGCTATTTCAAGCAGCCAAGCACCACTCTCAGATGGTGTAACCATTACAACAGAAAAGCAAACCTTATTCGACGTCACAATTCCAGTTGTGGAAAGCACATTGGCTACAAGTAAAGAGTTCCCGACGCAAAGTGCTAGGGAAGGAAAATTCAAGAACGCAGATATACGAACACTTTGCTGGGAGACTATGTTTGGACAAGAACTGGCCAAACTAACTATCATGGACTTGGTAAGTTCAACGAAATAGTTTGTTTTAAATTTTAAGCCAATAATTTACTATCAATATCTAGCAAAGATAAATGAAAGAAAATTGTTTTCTTTGTTTAATTACAGTTGATGACTATTTTCTCGACAATGACACTTGATTTTATGCGAGCATTATTTGTTCGTTATATGAATAACTGTTGGTGTTGGGATTTGGAAAAGGTGTATCCAAAGGTAAAATGATTCTTGTTAGAATACGCTTGTTTAGCTAAATAGACTTTTTTTTATTATTTTAGTATGGAGATTTCAAAATTGCTGAAAATATACTACATCTTGTAAACAATCAAGGAATGGTGTGGATGGGCATGTTTTTCTCGCCAGGTCTTGCTGTGATCAATATATTCAAATTAATTATCATAATGTATTTGCGGTCGTGGACTGTTCTCACATGCAATGTTCCTCACGAAGTAGTGTTCCGGTAAAATATAAGATTCAGCTATGTTGTTGCTGTTTTTGAATAATTGAATCTTTTTTTCAGCGCCTCGAGATCGAATAACTTTTACTTCGCACTCCTTTTAACTATGTTATTTTTATGTGTACTACCAGTGAGCTACGCAATTGTATTCTTAGAGCCATCATGGCATTGTGGCCCATTTTCACATTCCAATAGAATTTATCACCTTCTTACAAATGCTACGGAGAATATCATTCCAGATGCTATAACTAAATACATTGTTTCGCCAGCAGCAGTGATTCCATTGCTTGTACTTTTGATATTAATTATATACTATCTATTATCCTTGACAGGATCTCTCCGAGAAGCAAATCAAGATTTGAAGTTACAATTGCGCAAAGAGCGAACAGAAGAGAGACGAAAAATGTTCAAAATAGCGACAACTCAACATTGTCAACAAAATGAAACAATGAAAGGACTTTCAAATTCATGGCATAAAGTGTTGGATTCCACACAACAAAAAGCTCATCCGACAACAAACGGAAATGATCAAAATTCCGATATGGTCAGCACTAAACACCGTCAAAGACTACAGCGTATGATGCAAAAAGCTTTACAGAAGCAAACCGACCATCAAACAGAAAATAATGCAAATCAAGTGCCTGAGCATAATGCGGATTTTGGACAACAAGAGTTGAATAAGAAACTCGTTAAAAACAAATCGGGTAGAAATGAAACTGAATCTAGAGATAATTTTAGTGGAATATCAATTAGAACTATTAGTGAACAGAAAACTTCGAATTGGGTTGAAAAAATTCCTGTCATTACAATCAGTAAAACATCTAGCGATGAGTGTGTACTAGATTCAGATGTTGAAGACAATCAGGATAAATGTCAGTGAAATTTTTGTAACATTTTTGAAAGATTGAATGATGTTCTCTATGCTTAATAAATGTGAGTTTTGCCCACAGAGAAAGAGCTCAAAATCAGAAAATTTTTGAAATTTTAACCACTATCAGTTTATTAACTTTGAAAACATAACAAACGTCTCTCCACGGTCTTAGCCTTTTCGTAATAGATAGTACATAGTTACATAGATAAATCTTTTGTCAACATAATCATAAATAAATAAATGAAAACCCTCAAATTGATACTATACAATTTAATTCCACTAAAGTTTGTATCCTTTGACAGATACGCGGATCTTAACCTCAACTGTAAGGCCGTCTTCAGTTTAGGTCGAAATTCGCGTATCTGTCAAAGGATACAAACTCTAGTGGAATTAAATGGTACATTACTAAATTCGGTATTCCATTTATTTATAGGTGTTCCACTAAAAAACTCGAAGATTTATTGTCACCATAATTTTGTTTGAGTTATCGTTAGCTTAGTTAATAAATCGCATTAGCTATGTTAATTGAGGCCAGGAAATAGAGTTGGATTGTTTTAGTTATTTTTGTGTAATATAGTCAACTTACCCACTGGCATGTGAATAATTTAAATAATAGTCGAACTAAAAAAAAAAAAACATAAATATCGCCAGTTTATAAAAAATGCAATTTTTTGTTTTTTTTTACCCACAATAAAAATTATTTAAAAAATGAATGAGGATAGAAGAACAAATTAAAAAAAAATGACAGTCGAATAATCATCAAAGATCAATAATAGTGCAAGCATTCTTGTTGCAAAACTAGCAATATGTATAATTATGGTTATTTTTTGTTTATATCTAGATGTTTTGTAAAATGTTGTGATAAATGTTCTGAACTGATGCTTGATTATTTGATGCAATGGAATGGAATGATAGAATCTAAGGTGAAGATGAATCGAAGCCAAATCTAAAATTTCCAAGAGCACAAATCTGGAGAACCAAACTTCTGTTCAAGCTGAAAACCTAATCAGCTGGGGGTGACCAATCGATAAAGTTTTCAGCTCAAACGGGTGTTCGGTTCTCCAGAGTTGTGCTTTTGAGAAATTGAAGTTTGGCTTCGATTCATATTCACTTTAAATGCGAAAATTATTACTTTCAATTACTTTGAATAATGGGAAAATGTCGTTATTTTATATTATAAAATAAGGATTCACAGAACCAGTTTTTAATTCCAACAGTGTTAAAATTCTAAGAGGCAAGTTTAATCAGTAATTGTAATCAGTAAGATAACGGCAATTATTATTATAACATCAAACTAGGAAAAAAACACAGTATAGAGATATTGCTTTGCAAATTAACCATAAACACAGAAACATACGTCATTGAACATACTAAAATAAGTAAATGAAAACCGAAAATAGTACTATACCGATTTATTTAACTAGAACTTCTATCCTTTGCGATATACGCGTATTTCGGCCTCAACTATAAGGCCGTCTTCAGTGTCGTGTACCAGAAACGACAAAGTATACAAACTCTAATGTAATTAAATCGTTTAGTACTAAATCTGGTATTCATATACTTCCACTTTCAGGCATTCCACTAAACAGTTTGAAGATTTATTATTATACAAAAATTGTAAACACTTCCGAGTATTTATAACTTCAGCTTTCCCCACTAGTTTATTGTTCATCCAATATATCGTTGAAAAATAGTAAAAAGAATTCGTATGACATTTTGTCACAGTCTGAAATAGTATTTTAAAGTTTTATAAGTGTAAAGGTAGTTGATCAAAGAATATAAAACCAAAGAAGTAGCATAAGTAAAAATTATTATTAGATGTGATCCTGAATATATAATGATGATCCTAAATTAAATGAAACTAGATATTTTTTATATATTTCCATTAAATGCAGCGTTCCAAATCATGGAGGTACATCGAATTCCCCTAGACATTTGAAATAAATTTGATTGATCCACCAAGGTTTATTGGGGTCGTAGCGGTAAACGCGCAGCACGACCATCTGAGGGTCATGGGGTCGAACTCCGCCGATAGTTTTTTTTCTGGTTGGAAATTTTCTCGACTTGCGAGAAATTGCCAATTAACGAAAAAGGTCTCAGTTAATAACTGAACATTTTTCTGAGAACCTGTTTCTATCCCACTTGGGACATAACATCATGATGAAGAAGATTTTCTACATTAGATGAGCTTGTAAATATATATTCCATGCACTAATTTTGTTAAGAATAAATTCTACGGCTCTGCACAGCTACAACATGTTTTAAATATGAGTATATTTTCATAGACATATTAAGAGCATGAAAATTAAATTCTGACAAAATTTCTTGAAATGGTTCCACACATTATTGTAATTAGCCTAAACCTCTCTTCTGTTTTTCACTATATAAATGTAAAAAACGCAGTTCTTAACAAATATGCAAAGAGGCGCCGACTGGATGATTTGTGTTATTTATTTGTTTCAAATTTGCAAATTTGCGTAACACTAAACCGATTCAATATTTCATTTTTTAATAACACATCCTGTACGTTTTGCATGTATCCCATCATTGTCAGCGTGTTCGCCTTTGGAGAGGAAAATAATATTTTCTTTTTGATACAAGTGTGCAAAACCAATCTTAAATGATGTCTTTGATTAATCTTTCAGGCTTCTACATGGTTAATAATTAGACTCTGCTGGAATATAATGAGCTAAGTTCGAGCAGTAACTACATATGAGTTAAAAATAGAACATCCCGAATCCCGATCTGACAGCATATTCTACATTTTACGAGAGATCTAAACATTGGCGAGAAGGATTAAAACTAGTTCCACTCACGATCATTAAGATTTCTCATAACAAACGATCATTTTTTTTTCTGTACGTATAAGTCACAAATACATTGAGCAACTCATGCGCACATGTTCTTCTTTATGTGGAATATGCTGAACACGATCATATGATCATAGTCCAACTTGGCGAGTCGTGCCGGGATGGATTTATTCAAATGAATGTGTAAGTTAATCTCTCAACAACATGTTGTCGTTGTGTTAAGGAATACTGAGCAAGACGAGAATAAGGAGAACTCAAGAGAGCATGCTTTGGGAATCAACATTCAGTTGCACTTAAGATTTCGTTCAGTATTGAGGTTCGAGAGTCGTATAAAAGTATGTTTCCACGCATGGAGTGCACCATCTTAGTTCTAAGATAGATTGAAAGTGAACAATTTTTGGTTGTAGGCCAATTGTGATAAGTGATTGATTTCAAAAGTGACAATATAATTCATGAAGCAATTACTCATGTTAATTCGAAAAAGTAGAACAAAGTGAAGCATGCTACTGAGAATCATTCATTGGAAAAGTCTGTTCAACTTGAACCCTACATTATCTCGATTCGAGATAAGGTGCTTCAACATTCCGCTTGGTTCTTGATTCTAATATATGACGAAATTCCTGATGGTTTTTGAGCGCTTCATGTTACTAAATGATTTCATTCATGAAGAGAAAATCATTACTTTTTGCAACGAATGCTTTGAAATGATGACGTAATCGAAACATAAGTAAATCTTGTCCAAGCAAAAAAAGAGTCCATGATATCATTGCTTATTTCAAGATTCATGCAGTTTGTTTTAATTAACAGATGTGCGAGGTTTGCATAGTGAGTTGAAATATGAAGAATAGAGCGTACGGAATGATGGATACATGAGCAGACAGCATACAAATGTTTATTTTAGTCCGCTTTTTCGTGGTTAACCGATCTGATCTAGTGTTAGTGTCGAAATTCACTTTGTGCTCCACCCAGGCGATCGTGTAAATTTTAGTTGATACAACATATTTTTTGGCCAAATGTGCTTATCGGTCTAATAGTGCACGAACCGTAGTTTTTTTTCAGAAATATATCAATAGGTTTGCTGCTAACACAATGCAACTATTTGGTGGGGGCGCAAATTAGCTTAGCAATCAAAGGAGCATAAATCAATTCCATCAAAACTCTGGACAAAAATTATCAGGATGAAAATGGCTATCCAATTGCCAAAGACGATCATCCACTATTTATCAGTACTGGCAATACTAAGGGCAACTACGATCACGGCAAGTGATAATCAACACTATCTACCACCATTGGAATGTTACGATCCATACGGGAGACCGCAGGTGAGTGATTGCTGTAGACTAATAATATATCACTTAAATTGTAAATCTTGCTTGTATGTAAATTATGTTCAAGAATTGAATCTTTCAGAATAGTTACACAGATTACACACAAATCAAGATCGTCTATAGATAATTCAAATGAACCTATGGACACATCACAATAATTGATGCCAGTCTTAATTCAAGCTTGAAAAGGCCACACAACGTAGCGTAAATGAAAGTAATGATAATAAAAAAAGTACTTATAACTAGCGTATTATATTCCGGAAGCAAAATATCAGCTATTTCGTACGTTACAATTTTGATAAGGAAGCAACAAGCTGCTCTCTACGGCTTAGTGATACAATGAGATGGCATACACATTTTTTTCAATTTAGACCCAAGCGATTACGGAGGCACGCAGATGAATGTAATAATTGTCATCTACATTTTTAGCGCTGTATACCCGAGTTCGAGAATGCTGCATATCAGGTTGAAATAGAGGCCACCAACACTTGTGGCGAAGATGGTGTGACTAACTTTTGTGTGCAAACTGGATACTCCAATCGGAAGAGTTGCGATGATTGTAGAGAAAATCAACATGCTCCACATTTTTTGACCGATTTACATGATCCAACCAACCCTACATGGTGGCAATCAGAAACAATGTTCGAAGGAATCCAGTACCCAAATCAAGTGAATCTAACGCTAAATCTTGGAAAATCGTTTGACATCACGTACATTCGAATTGTTTTTTACTCACCGCGTCCTGAATCATTTGCCATTTACAAGCGAGTAACACCAAATGGCACGTGGACTCCATATCAATACTACAGTGCCACATGCCGAGACACATATGGTCTTCCAGATTCTCTTTCGGTAATGAAGGGAGAGGATGAATCTCGTGCATTATGTACTAGCGAGTACAGTGACATTTCACCCTTGCGAGATGGTAATATAGCTTTCTCATCGCTTGAAGGAAGACCCAGTGCAATAAACTTTGAACACAGCCTGGAATTACAGGTAATTTAGCAACGAAGGATATGATGAATAGTTCTGGATAATCTGTATATACAATATTTCAGCAATGGGTAACCGCCACTGATATTCGCATAACGCTGGACCGCTTGAACACTTTCGGAGATGAAGTATTTGGCGATGCTCAGGTGCTTCAATCTTACTTTTATGCTATAGCCGATATTGCAGTTGGCGCCAGGTGTAAATGTAACGGTCATGCAAGTGAATGTATCACAAGTACCAGCAATAGTGGTCAACGAGGACGAGTATGTAAATGCCAACATTATACCGATGGGCCAGATTGTGAAAAATGTTTACCTTTTTATAATGATGCACCATGGGGACGAGCCACATCGAAGAATGTTCATGAGTGCAAACGTGAGTAATAACTAACCAAAATATGTGACTTGACATGAAACAATTGATGGTGTCAGCCGTTTCTTCTTTGATCAATTTTAAACCAGTAATGTCAGTTTCCATTTAAGAAAAGTTGTCACCGAGGGCACATTTTCTCTCATCCTTTTGAACGATATTCTCGATAGCCTTTGTAGAATCGTTTCATTCCATTATAAGCCGTTTGGTCGCTGAGTCAAGTCGCGAAGTCAATCAACATCGAAAAGCAACATGAATAATATTTCAATACTTTTGATAGCAATAATTCTGTTGTGCAATAAATTAGAGGCTTACATTCACAAAAATAAAAAAAATGTGTCTTTACCGTGGTATTTCATAAATTGTATAATCCAATTATAAGTTAGTCGGTAAAGGATAATTGAACATGGTTTTGAACTATTTCAGCGTGCAACTGTAACGGATATTCAACGAAATGTTTCTTCGATCGTCAACTGTATAATTTGACTGGCCATGGAGGACATTGTATCGAATGTGGTGCCAATCGTGATGGACCGAATTGTGAACGGTGCAAGGAGAATTTCTATATGCGTGAAGATGGCTATTGCATCAATTGTGGTTGTGATTCAACGGGATCTAGGTCACTGCAATGTAATGCGGAAGGAAAATGCCAGTGCAAACCTGGAGTAACGGGAGAAAAGTGCGATCGCTGTGAAAATAACTTTTACAATTTCGGACCTCATGGTTGTCAACCTTGTAATTGCGACGTTAGAGGTTCCTTCGACAATACTCCATCATGTGATCCCAACACTGGAATTTGTGCTTGCAAGGAAAATGTAGAAGGACGTCACTGTCGCGAGTGCCGGCCGGGATACTTCAATTTGGATTTGGAAAATAAGTTTGGATGTACTCCATGTTTCTGTTATGGTCATACCAGTGAGTGCACAAGTGCTGCAGGATACTCGATAGTGTCTACCACTTCTAATTTCAACAAGCATAAAGAAAAGTGGACAGCCGCAACTGCAAGTGGAACTGCTGTAGATATCAAGTACAATTCAAAAGGACAAACTATCGGTGTCGGTGCGCAAGGATATGAACCGATATACTTCCTGGCTCCAGACCGTTTTCTCGGCGATCAACGAGCATCATACAATAAGGTTTTGAAATTCCGACTTCAACTCGTTGGACAACCAAGACCAGATGTGTCTACGTTTGATGTCATACTACAAGGATCAAACAGTAGTATATCGCTGCCAATATTTGCACAAAATCAACAAATGCCTGATGACGAGATGAAAGAATTTTCCTTCACGCTTCATGAACATCCTGAATATTCTTGGCAGCCATCTATGTCAGCTAGAGGGTTTATGTCTATACTGAGCAACCTCACTGCCATTAAAATAAGAGCTATTTACTCCGACTATGGCGAAGCATTTTTGGATGATGTTGAATTGCAAACTGCACATCGAGGAGCAGCTGGGCGGCCAGCAACTTGGATTGAACAATGCACATGTCCAGAAGGCTATTTGGGTCAATTTTGCGAATCATGTGCGCCAGGTTATAGACACAACCCCGCTCTGGGTGGACCATTTATGCCTTGCATACCTTGCGATTGCAATAAACATGCAGAGATATGCGATTCTGAAACTGGACGTTGTATATGCCAACATAATACTGCAGGTGATACGTGCGATCAGTGTGCAAAGGGATATTATGGTAACGCTTTAGGAGGAACTCCTTATGATTGTAAACGTTGCCCTTGTCCAAATAATGGAGCATGTATGCAAATGGCAGACGAATCAGTGATATGCTTGGAATGCCCAGTTGGATACTTTGGTAATTTTTATTTTTTTACAATAAAATATTCGAGCATCCAGATCAATATTATTTCTGTTTCAAGGCCCTCGATGTGAACTATGTTCCGATGGCTATTATGGAGATCCAACCGGTGTCCACGGTGCCATTCGAATGTGCCAATCATGCGATTGTAATGGCAATGTTGATCCAAACGCAGTCGGTAATTGTAATCGCACTACTGGTGAATGCTTAAAGTGTATTCACAATACAGCTGGCGTCCACTGCGACCAATGTTTACCAGGTGAGCAATGATTAAACGTTTCAAAGGCAAGATAAGATAGACTCTGAGTGATGTGTACATACAGGGAACTAAAATGTCGCCAAAATTGGTTTTGGTTTGGAGCATATCAATAAATATTTTAGTTTTCTGTTCCGGTTAATTGATGTAAATTAGAATTTTTGTAACTGACACTAACAAAATTCTTTTTAAAGGTCACTTTGGAGATCCACTGGCATTACCTCACGGTAACTGTGAACAATGTAGTTGCTATCCTAGAGGCACCGAACAAACGGACAAGGGCATTTCCATCTGTGATCCCAATAATGGTAATTATGAATTATTGTTTTGCGTACGCACATATCATTTATTCAATTACTGTTTTAGGAAATTGTCAATGCAAGCCTAACGTAATTGGTCGTAATTGTAACGAGTGCAAGAATGGTTACTGGAACATAATATCTGGAAACGGTTGTGAAAATTGCAATTGTGATCCAACGGGAAGCTTCAATTCATCATGCGATACATACACTGGAGAATGCTATTGTAAGCCAGGAGTTGTCGGCAAAAAATGCGACAAATGTGCAGTAGCACATTATGGATTTTCACTAGAAGGATGTAACTCTTGTGACTGTGACCCAAGCGGTTCGAAGGGTTCCCAATGCGATCAATATGGACAGTGCCCATGTAATGACAATGTCGAAGGTAGACGTTGTGATCGTTGTAAAGAGAACAAGTATGATCGCCATCAAGGTTGTCTCGATTGTCCAGCGTGCTACAACTTAGTGCAAGAAGCAGCAAACGAACACCGTCAAAAGTTGGCTAACTTGAACAAAATTTTACAAGACATCCAATCCAAACCAATTGTAATAGATGATAACGAATTTGTATCGAAACTAAGAGCCGTTCAAGATAAAATTGATATTTTAGTAGAAGATGCAAAGAGTGGTTCTGGTGGAGGAGATAAGACACTAAATGAGATGTTGCAAGATTTAGAGAAACGTTTAGAAACTGTTGAAGATTTACTCAACAAGGCAGATCAATCTCAAAAAACGATGGATTTGAAAATAGGCAAAGGAACCAGCAATGCAACAATAGCAAACACTCAAATAAAAGAGGCTCGTAAGGAACTTGATAACGCAATCGACATATTACAAACTGATGGAAATGGAGCCTTAAATAGAGCTCGAGATATTTCAGGCCGACTGGGTAATCAAACCAACCAAATTAGTGGAATTTCTCGAGAAGCCCGACAATACGCAGATCAGTTTAAAAAAGAAGCCGATGAAAATAAAAAAGAAGCTGAAGAGGCTCTTGATAAGGCCACTAAGGCTCATAATATGGCCAAAAATACAATTAACTTACAGTCTAACATAAGCGAAGAATTCCGAACGAATATTTCTTCTGAATTACAACAAGCTAAAGACAAACTTAATACAGTGTCAAAGTTAACAGAACAAGCATTAACAAAAGCAAATGAAGTGTATGATGATGCTCTATCCCTTTTCGTGGCAGTGAACAATTTATCTCCTCCCAGCATTGATATTGACCAGATCAAAAAAGAGTCCAACAGATACAACAAAGAAGCAGATAAAATCAATCAAGATTTAGATATAACTATAGAAGATCACAACACTCTATTAACCGACGTCAGCGAAAACATAGAGCTTGCAAACACGCTACTTGAAAGGTAATTCTCGTATATGTATTTCACATTTACAAACATCGATAAATATCTAACTTATCTCTTCTAGAGCTGAGTCGCAGAAGGATGATGCGATCAGAGCCGTCCAAGAGTTGGAATTCGCAAGAGAATTAGCGGAGAAAGCAGTAGCAGAAGGGGATGGAACCCTTAAGAAAGCCAACTTTACCTACCACACACTCTCTGGGTTCAAAAATCAAGTTGAAGAATCGAAACAAAAAGCCGCAGAAGCCCTCAAATCTGTGCCCAGTATTAAAAGACAAATAGAAAACGCTATTGAACTGATTGCCAATTCAGAAGCAGTGAGTAAATTTTTTTTTTCTTAACAATTCCTTTATTCTTCAATAAATCAATTTTAGGCATTGAAAAACGCCAACATAAACGCTGCGGAATCTCGTAGTAATGCGCAAACCGCTCAGAAAAAATACGCCGAAGAAGCATCTAAGGTAAGGATTACATTCATATAAATATCGGCACAAGTTTGTGTTGTTCCTTACAAGCACTATCAAAGTCGTTTAAAAATTTAAACCGAATATGGGGGACGGACCTGGTGTAGTGGTTAGAACACACGCCTCTCACGCCGAGGACCTGAGATCGAATCCCATCCCCGAGATAGTCACAAAAAATTTCAGTGACGACTTCCTTCGGAAGGGAAGTAAAGCCGTTAATCCCGAGATGAACTAGCCCAGGGCTAAAAATCTCGTTAATAAAGATAGAAAAAAAATAAATAAAATAAACCGAATACGATACTTTTTAAATTAATTATGAGGAACCAATAATTTGCACTAGTGTAGATTAATTGCAATTAAAACCCTTGATAAATAATTGATAAATAAAATGGGACAAAAGATTCCTTTTAGGATTTCTAGCTCAATAAAAGCCCAATATTATTAATGTCATAGTGGTTCACTCCGAATATTATAGAAATCGATTGAGATTTGGAAAAGTTATGGCTATTTGTTGGTTTTGCGCTAAAATATCAATTTTCGATAAAATTTTCCTTCGGAAGGGAAGTAAAGCCGTTAATCCCGAGATGAACTAGCCCAGGGCTAAAAATCTCGTTAATAAAGATAGAAAAAAAAAATAAATAAAATAAACCGAATACGATACTTTTTAAATTAATTATGAGGAACCAATAATTTGCACTAGTGTAGATTAATTGCAATTAAAACCCTTGATAAATAATTGATAAATAAAATGGGACAAAAGATTCCTTTTAGGATTTCTAGCTCAATAAAAGCCCAATATTATTAATGTCATAGTGGTTCACTCCGAATATTATAGAAATCGATTGAGATTTGGAAAAGTTATGGCTATTTGTTGGTTTTGCGCTAAAATATCAATTTTCGATAAAATTTTCATTGCATGGATCAAAATAAAAATAAAATCTCATTTCATTTTTTATTTAAGGGCGTTGCTATGCATTTTATAAGGATGCTGTGAAGTGCTTTGGCTTTTCATTATTATTTGGAAATAAAATGTTTGTTTCTGGCCCATAGTAGAGTAAAAGTTCGAGCCTTTATGGGCGGTGTTTAGTTAGATCAGACAAAGTGCTTTTTGTGAAATTCAGAAACATATACTCCAAGAATTTGGAAGGACTTAATATTTGCACTATTTGCCGTAATATTGTAAATAATCTATTTGGTGAATCGTCTATATCGAAACTGCATTTGAAAAATCAAAATTGTAGAAATCCTTGACTTATTTTTACAAGGCCAAAATATCATCTAGTCTGACCACCGACCATATTGTCTCACGAAAAAACTTACCTAAAATTTACATATTATCTTTAAATTTGGCAATATATACAAATCATGCGAAAAAGACATAAAAATATCACGTTTTACCACAGTTTTGAAAAAAAACAGCAGTTTTTGGGTATATAACATATAACCCTGTTTGGTGCCTTTTTTTGTAAATTTGATTTTGATCAACTATTTGCACATCAAAATAGCCATCCTATGTAAAGTTTCCAAAAAACATCGATATAGACAAATTTGCTGGATACACTTGCAGTAAAACATTTGCCTATTTTTAGTTATATATGTTATAGCAGTTTTAAAATTGTGTTTTTATTGTCTCAAACAAATTTTTGTATCACCAGTGCGTGTAGCTTAAGGTTTTTTCCGACTTGATTTTTCTTAAATATGAATGAGTCACCTTGAACTATACTGCGTACACAAAAACTTTATGATCATGATGTATAAAACCAGGGGCCTTCTTAAGTCGAGTGGTTAGAGTACACAGCTACAAAGCAAAGCCATGCTGAAGGTGTCTTGGTTCGATTCCCGGTTGGTCCAGAGTGTTTTCGTAATGAAAATTTCTTTGACTTCCTTGAACATAGAGTATCATCGATATACGATATACAAATGCGAATGTGGCAACTTTGGCAAAAAAGCTCTCAGTTAATAACTGTGGCAGTGCTCATAAGAACACTAAGCTAAGGAGCAGGCTTTGTCCCAGTGAGGACGTAATGAAGAAGAAGAAAAAGAAGATGCATAAGAACTATAAGGGACAAATTTTTAAATATTGATCTATTTTTATTTTACAAGTATACAAATAATAAGACATCCATATTCATTATTAAATATTTGTTTTATTTAGCTCGCTGACAACATCAAAAAGAGAGCCAATACAACGAAAAATACTGCTCGAGATTTGAGGCATGAAGCCGACCAATTGAATGGCCGATTAGCTAAAACTGAGAACAGTCTATCCGAACGAGAAACGAATATTCGTAAGGATTTCAACCTTACGAAAGAGGCTAAGGAAAAAGTTGGACAAGCTCAGCTCAACTCAAACGAAGCAAAAACGCAAGTCGATAAAGCTATGAAAGATATCAAGGCTATAATTGATGAACTGGCTGATTTACGCGACATTGACGTTCAAAGTCTGGATGCGTTAGGTAAGTGCATGCTGAAAGAACAATTTGATAAGAATAATATAATACCATTATATTCATTATCGTTTACTTCTAATTTGTATTACAGAGGACCGTTTGATGGCGGCTGAGAAAGAGTTGGAGGATGCACAGCTTACAAACAAGTTACACGTGCTAAACGAGTCGAAAAACATTCAGTCACAAAACATCAAAAGTTATCAACGCGAATTAGCAGAACTGGAAACCGAAGTGGCAAATATCAAAATGATTGCAGACTCTTTACCTGAACATTGTTACAAAAGAACACGACTCGAGCCATAAATAGATCGTATGTGACGGAACGCGATAGCTGCCTTCTTCATCAACATCCGTGTTTCATCGTCATCATAAAATTCTATGGACCGTTTGATCAAAATAATGCATTTATAAAGCATCGATGTGCCAACCACGAACAATATAATTTAAGACATATATTTTAAAACAATGTGTGTTTAAACGGGAATGTCAGAAAATACTCCGTCACTCGTATTTAATCAATACTAAAATTATATATATGGTTCTGAAATACAATTGTTCAAACCAAAAGTTCAAATAATATAACAAACTTTTACAGTTACTTAAAAATGAAATAAAAATCAATAAATAAAATTATATGCGTTTTAACAAATAATAAAAACTATTCCCACACATTATTGAATATCACCTATCATTTACAACTCTTTTGAATCAACAATTAGAATACTTATAGGCTGCACTGCCCATACTCGCATAACAGTCCCATAATCTATGGGATTTCCTATATAAATGGGACTGTTATGCGAGTATGGACAGTGCAGCGCACTCAAACATCAGTTTAAATGGCAGTTGTGTAGCAGTAAATTGCTATTACGTGGCGGTATTTCATAAGAATATATGGAAACAAATTCATGAAGCGTGTGGCAAACCCGAATTAATTTTTAAAAGACGATTTATTACTGTTTTGGGATTTTGAACGGTTGATTCAAATACATGGTAATTGACTAATCAGCCACCCGCAGCGCTCGTACCGTTTTTGTTCGTGCTTGATATTTGCACACTATTGCCACCTGTTATCCCATAATAACTATAATTTTCAAGAAATTCTATCCTCTATGGCCATATCTTTAACCTGTACGATAGATTTTATTTCAGTGCAAAATCGTTTGAGCATTGTTCTAAGGAAAATTCTCATAATAGAGTCGGTGTACTTATAGTAGATAACCCCCTATAGTCACACTAGTGGCTTTTAATGGTCGTTTTGTTACACATCTTCGAAAAGTTTTTTTATATATATAAATACTGCCGTGAATCGCAAGTCAGTCCCATCTGCATTTTCGTCAAAATTGAGTTGAGTTCAGTTTACAACATATTTTTCAATGCTCTTTCAGCTCAACTCATAAGACAATATGATTTGTTCGGAATATTAGGAAAAAATAGCAAGTCAAATTGTCCCATAATGAAAAGTAACCGCATATCCGTCCCACTACAGATTTCCACCCCGTGTAACACAGAAAATAACCGTGTTTTGATCATCTCTATATTTTTCTCGAAAAGATATCGAGGTGAAAAGCAAGTTGTGAAAGTTTTATTAAGATCTGATCATGTTTCAATCCTCTGGGATTTTTTGAATTTTCATATGGGAAACGAGTTTGGAAACTTTCTCAATGCCTACATTTCACAGATGGAGCTGATTTGCGTTTCACGGCAGTATATGTCAGATGCTGTTCATTTAAGTACCTTTGATTCAGTGCTTAATTTTGTTCAAAAAACGATCAGAATAAATAGTCAAATATGATTGTTATTATTATTTTTCTAACAAAAAAAAAGAAAAAATAAAGAACTTTAAAGGTTAAATATAAAAGTTTTATAAACATACGGTTTTGTTTTATGTTTTGCCTACGCCGTGTTAGTTCGCGTTAGTGTTAGTTAGCGCTACTATAGGAACAGAAATTAGAAATAGTGATTCTCAGGGATTGAATCCTGAGAAAATTGAGAGAATCTCTCACTTATCGCTCTCTGTATGATATGTAGCACAATATGAAAGCTTGTTAATCATATTATATATATATATATATAGCCATTCCATGAAAAACCGATCTAGTGGGTCTCCGAATTCCGTGCAAATTTGCTATTTTGTTCCTTATTCGAAATAAGGATTTTGTCAATTTTGTCTGAATAGTTGAAATTTTAAGCTTTCATTCCATTGGAAATCGGTTAAGCTGTTATAAGTTAATTTTTCTTAAACATTACAAATCTAATGCGCTGGGGCCCAGATAGCCGTAGCGGTAAACGCGCAGCTATTCAGCAAGACCAAGCTGAGGGTCGTGGGTTCGAATCCCACCCATCGAGGATCTTTTCGGGTTGGAAATTTTCTCGACTTCCCAGGGCATAGAGTATCTTCGTACCTGCCACACGATATACACATGCAAAAATGGTCAATTGGCAAAGAAAGCTCTCAGTTAATAACTGTGGAAGTGCTCATAAGAACACTAAGCTGAGAAGCAGGCTTTGTCCCAGTTGGGACGTAACGCCAGAAAGAAGAAGAAGAAGAAATCTAATGCGCTGAGACCTACAGTGTGTGCCGATAAAAAATGACTGAATTTTATTTTCAAAAAAAAAATAACCCAAAAACTAAAAAACATACATCGCTGAAAATTTGACAGTATACGTAAAATTTTCTGAACTTTCAAGAAAAAATGAGAACAGCGATAGCCCCTTTGGTCCCGAGGCCTTCAAAACACGAAAAAACGGAAACTTGAGTTTTTTCATGTGAAAAACACAATTTTTGTGAAATTAAAATTAAAAATAACAAATAAAAAATTTGCAATATCTCGATTTTTCTGGTCACCCTAATCAAAAAATCCAAAAATACGTGTATCCTTATTTCGGGGAGACCCACTAAATCGGTTTTATATATATATATATATATATATATATATATATATATACATATATATATATATATATATATATATATATATATATATATATATATATATATATATATATATTTATATATATATATATATATATATATATATATATATATATATATATATATGTATATATATATATATATATATATATATATATATATATATATATATAAAACCGATTTAGTGGGTCTCCCCGAAATAAGGATACACGTATTTTTGGATTTTTTGATTATATATATATATATATAACCGATGTAGTGGGTCTCCGAATTCCGGGAAAATTTGCTATTTTGTTCCTTATCCGAAATAAGGATACACGTATTTTTGGATTTTTTGATTAGGGTGACCATTTCCGAAATAGGGTGACCAGAAAAATCGCGATTTTGCAAAATGTTTATTTAAAAAAAAAATTATAACTTTTGAACCGTTTGACCGATTTTCAATCTTTTTGGACGAAATGAAGGCTAAAGATTTTGACTTTTCAGGAAAAATATAAAATTTCACAAAAATTGTGTGTTTTTACATGAAAAAACTCAATAGTTTCCGTTTCTTCGTGTTTTGAAGGCCTCGGGACCAAAGGGGCTATCGCTGTTCTCATTTTTTCTTGAAAGTTCAGAAAATTTGACGTATACTGTCAAATTTTCAGCGATGTATGTTTTTTAGTTTCTGAGATATATTTTTTTGAAAATAAAAAATCAGTCATTTTTATCGGCACACACTGTAGGTCTCAGCGCATTAGATTTGTAATGTTTAAAAAAAATTATAACTTTTGAACAGCTTAACCGATTTCCAATCTTTTTGTATGGAATGAAAGCTTAAAATTTCAACTAAGACGGGGTTGGTGGTCTGATGGCTACCGCTTCTGCTTCATATGCAGAAGGTCATGGGTTCAATCCCAGGCCCGTCCCTTTCCTCGTACTTTGTAGTTGTGTATCTCTCCCTTGCTTCTATCTTCCATTCTAAATATATCACACTCAAACTATTCGTTCATAGCAAACGCTAGAACCAGAGACGGACAAGAAACCGTTTCCCTAACGCTTCCTACTTCCACGCGCACGCCTTTCTTACGCCTGATACATAGGCAGTCTGCTAACCACAAAAGCAAACCTCTCTGCCATTCCTTTCCCCCAATCCATACACTCCCGCATGAACTGGCGTGGATGCAGTGGAATATACGGTCTACGTGGGAGCCAGTTCAATGCATCATCAATTCCTCCCCCTTCCCCTCATTGGTCTGCATTCTGACGTGGCAGGTGCCATTGTTGCCTAAAAATAGAAGATCACCAGCACTTATACACTGAGGATGCCTGTTAGTCCCAAGCAGTTATTCGGTTGGTTCCTTGTGTAAGTGCTGCTGATCTGGCGATACTGGAGTGCATCCACGGGCGGCCAATCAAGCTCAAGCTCAAGGAATGAAAGCTTAAAATTTCAACTATTCAGACAAAATTGAAAAATCTGATAAAAATATGTTTATCGTGAAAAAATATAAAAATTTCTAGTTTTTCTAGAAATTTTCATATATTTTAATGTGAATTTTTTTTTCAAAGTTTTCTATTTTATGCATATGCATTCTATACGCACTTGTGTTTCTATAGTGGCACAAGCGATACAAAAAATATTATTTTTCGTAGTTTTTATATTTTTTTTTCGCAAAAACCAAAATAAAAAGCTTTTACATGACGTAAGTTTAATGTTGAATCGGTCAACTTTAGCCATAGAGAGCTAACATAGAGCAATCTCAATTTTGTGGTAAGGTAAGTCGTCATTAGTTTCCCATTAGTTTTTCGGCTAAACGGCATTCAACCGAATGGCACTTTTGGACAAATGGCGTTCGACCAAATGACCTGGACCCAAAATTAACACCCTCGAGTTTGTTTGAATTATGGGTGTCGATTATGGAGGTGGTGGAGTTGACAGTAGCGCACTCTATTTCCATAGTTGAGGAATGGATGAAGTCTAGGAAACTAGGACTGGCCCGTCACAAAACTGAGGTAGTGAGTGGTGGTCAACAACTGCAAGTCCGAGCAACGGGTGCTTATCACGGTAGGTTATTGCACCATAGAGTCCAAGCGATCCCTTAGGCATCTTGGGGTGATGAGGATGATGCCTAACTGCTCTGCTGTAATTGCCAGCAAACGCAAACTCCTGGCAAGAGTGGCGCTATCCATCATAAGGTATGGAGGACTTGTCTGGTCAAAAGCGCTTAGAACGAACAGAAACCTAAAGCGGTTGGTAAGCACGTACAGGATCATGTGCTTAAGAGTAGCGAGCGCATACGGAACGGTATCTAAGGAGGCCGTGTGCATCGTAGCCGGGTTGACGCCCATCGGGCTCATCATCAAGGAGGATGTTCAATACCAGAGGAGTCCGCGACACGTGTAAAGAGGCAACGCTCAGAAGTTGGCAGCAGGAATGGGATAACTCAACTAAGGCTAAATAGACTCATAGGCTAATACCAAATGTGTCAGATTGGTATGGAAGAAACCAGGGGGAAGTGAATTTCCACCTGACGCAGTTTCTGTCAGGACATGGTTGCTATAGACAGTACCTGCATAGGTTCGGGCACTCAGAATCGATTGCCATTTGTTAAACCTTTGGGAAGGACTTTGCAAAAATTTTTAATTAATTTTGAAACAAAAATATGTTTGCATATGTTAAAAAATATATGCACTGTTCAACTCGTAATCGAGGCAAGATGCTTTATAAATTTAAGTTTTATAGGAAATATGCAATTTCCGAAGAAAAAACTTAAATAATCCAAAGCAATTTGATTTTTTTTTCATTAAAAAATCATGTTTTTGGGTAGTTTTTGTTGAATAACTAAGTCAAACCCATTTTTTATTTTAAATGTGTTGCATGAACAGTTTAAAAACAACTAAAATTGCTTCAAAAACATGCAAAAACAATCAGATTCGATTGAGTATTTGTGAAGTTATGACCAAACATAAATAATTTTTATAGTAAAATGAAGAAAATTTTGAATAAAAGTATTTTTAACTAACAAGTTTTGATTTTAGACTAATTCGATGTTCTACAAAGTTTTTATGAATTTAATTTGAAAAATAATGGTGCTAAAAGTTAAAGTTAAAAATTAAAAGTTAAATAACAAAGTTATGTTTCCATCACTGAAGGTCATTTTTTATAACTTGAAAATTCACCTTCAAGACGCTTGCGCCACCTCTGATTGTTAATATTTTTGGCTCAAATTTTGAGGTTTCTCTTTGAATGTGATTTGAATTCAGTGGAGGACACGTATTTTTGGTTTTGAGAACTTTTGAAAACTAAGCCGCACCCTAATGCACAGGCCCCTCCCGGAAGAAATACCGTAAGGGGGTTCCGGGGAGATAAGGGTCTGAGGCCAAGGGTGATGTCGATGCACTGTACACCGCTTGACCAGTTCAAAAAGAATTGCTCACGTACAGTGCATGGGCTGGTTTAAGCGGGTGCGTCATCCCCACACTCCCTGAGTTACCTTCTCAGGGGGTCTGTTTGCAGAATTCCCCTTTGTAAAAAATAGAAAAAAAACATGCTACGAAAATAAAAGTGCCATATCAGTGATGAAATGGATTAGATGATCCACAAGTCGCCTACTATCCAACACTTTGCTTATATGCGAAGTTGCTGCGAGAAATTTAATGTGAAATTTCGAATAAAAATTGATGCACACTTTATTTTTTGACATTAATTAGTTCATGTACAAAACAGATCAGTCTATCGAATAGTGTTGAAACAAATGCATATCTGTGCTGTTACTTCAATAGGGCCTAACTGACATGAGCGATTTCTCTTAATCGATCCTCTCTTTCGCTAATAACTTCGCTAAACTATATAAATCTGTATCTTCTTAATGAAACAAAATATAGTGATTCTTCATCCTACCGCACAAAAATATGTTACGAAAAGAGAATCAGTTTTTTGCATAAACGCAAAGAGATGAAGAGAAATCAATTAATGCAGATAGGCCCTTATGAAAGAACAAAGCAGATATGTTCAATGAGTGATATGGTGTATATTTCGTACCGTAAAGCAAGAACCGGATCCTACTCTTGGCACTTGTGATTCACTTCGGCAGTGGGTTGTTCTGGAAGCTACTGTGTTTATCTTTGGCCACATTAAGCGTCGTATTAAAGTGCTTCTAATTGCAAAGTTTCAGACAATTCGGCCGAGAAAAACCTCCCATGCCAAAGTGAATCATAGAAGTACCCAAGTAGCTCTGCACCCTATTGCTCGTGCTATGAACAATTTTCGCACCTTATAGTGTGAATGAATCATCTCTTACTATTCATTGCGTTCTACTCTTATGGTGCAGAACCACTTGGGCACTTCCATGTTTCACTTAAGCAGGGGGGGTTTTTCTCGGCCAAATCGTCTGAAACTTTGCAAAGTGCATCAATACGACGCACATTGTGGCCAAATATGAGCATTGTAGTACCTAAGTTGACAGGAGCTGGCACCATTGTTTTCAGGTTTTGTTGAAGCGCGAAAGAGAGAGAATTTCGCCGTGAAATGCCTAATTGAATGGAGGCAGCTACATGTGATGTTAGTGGGGGAAAGAGGGGCGAAAGTTTCATTCCAATATTTCTAACTCAATTCAAAATAAATATTATAAATGTAATGATGTTTAAAATGCTGTCCAAGTTAAATACTTCCACTCCAAATATAATAGAAATTGATTGATGTTTGGAAAAGTTAACGCTATTGGCTTTATGCGTGAAAATTGCAATTTTTAGCCAAATTTCCATTGCACTGATCAAAATCAAAATAAAAGCTATTTCGCTTTTTATGCATTTCCGGGCTTGTCATGAGAATGCTTTAAGATGTGTTAGTTTTGCATAGATGCTTGAGAATAATTTTTTGCCCATAGTGAGGCAGATTATAGATTGTCTCGCAGAAAAACTTGCCTAAAATTTACAAGTAGATGAAAAAACTGAATTTAGTACTATACCGAATTTAGTATTTACTCAACTGTAAGGCCGTCTTCAGCTGAGAGAGAGGAGACAGCTGGCTTAGATTGCGAGCTCCCAAAAGTCAAGGGAACCTGTCATCAACTGTCACAGGAAAACCGCACATTGGAAGGGCAGAGCGTGAAAAACCGTCAACATTTGGCCAAACTAAAACTGGGTATGATTGAAAATTCAGGTTGTTTTCCTGTGATCTCGCATATAAAATAATTGATTATTTAAACATTGACAATTGGACTCAAATTGATATTGAAATTTTAAAATTTTATGACCTTTTTGATAGCAAATGGAATGTGAAAATGGTTTTGACCCAGTTTGTGCTCTCCGATCCATTGTGCACAACCCAAACATGAGAAGAAGAAATCCAAGAAGCCTAGAAAACAAGCCAGTTGTCAGTGAGCTGTCTCCTCTCTCTCAGGTCTTCAGTGTCGTGTACAAACTCTTGTGGAATTAAATGGTATAGTACTAAATTCGGGTTTTTTCATCTACTTATAGGTATTCTACTAAACAGCTCGAAGATTTATTATTAAAATTTACAGTTTTTTTTTTAATTTAGTTAAATATACCTGATAGCGCGAAATTGTTACCAAAATTTACGTGATACCATAGTAGTAAATTTTAGTTTGATGGAAACTGTTATTTTTTATACATGTAATACTATTAAATTTAGTGTAATATTATTAAATTTAGAAAGTACACACTTACACCAAATCACCGACTTCGGTAATCTCATTACCAAAATCTCAACAGCTGAATGACCTGTAATCGATTCGGTAAACGAAACTGACCTTTCGATAATTTGCGTTTGCACCTCAGCTGTCAAATCTACCGAGTTTTCGGTGAACTTTAACCTCAACAATAGATTACCTGAGATCTGTAATTTCACTCCTGACACACAGTAAAAAACTCACCGATTACCAAAACTTCGTTATTTCTGTGAATTACTGATCTGTTTCGGTAAATTTATTTACCGAACACTCGCACTCTGTTTGAGTGTGTATTGTTCTGCAAACATAAAATCATGGCTGGTATAAAGTATGCCGATATATAGTGTTCCAGTGGGCGAATTTTAGTTTAGAATTTTAGTTCCAGTGGGCGATTTTTTTTAGGAAACGCTAGATTCGAGCTTTTGCCCCACCAGTGAGTTCGTATAACCCCTTTTTTGTTTCTCAATATTTTTGCACCATTCTTTTATAAGTTCTCAAAAAACTCGTCTAGTTCCAGAATATGTGGCGATATTAAGAATTAGTCATCTGGATTCTTTAATATTCCTTGGGGGACCGACGCGTAGTCATAACCCACGTAAATATTAAGATACAGAATTTTTATCGTATTCGGATATTCACTCCTCGAAATTAATGCGAGTATGTTGTGAAAAAATGAAGCAATTTGGTGCAGCCGTATTTGAGTATTGAGCATTTATGTTTCTGGTACCACGCTCGACAAATAAAAAGCTTGAAAACTCTAACAAACCTTATATCGTAATTTTTAGATTTCTCCAAGAATACTGAACCGGTTTGTATGTTTTTTTCAGGGTGGCTTTTTATCACCTGGTATTGTATAGTACACAATTCATTTTTCTGATAAATTGACCAAAAACAAGAACAAAACCAAGGAACATCGGAATATCTTCAAATCTAGATCACCAATGATTAATATCGACACGGATTCTAGAAAAACTAGAAGAGATTTTTGAGATCTTGTTAAATATCGAAAAACAAAAAAGTTATAGCGGTTTGAATATTTTTTGGCGGTAGGAAATGAAGCTGCCGGTAGAGGGGTTAAGACATTAAATTAGTTATTATTAAAACTGTTAATACTAAACATGGCTAAGCATTTTGACAGAAATTTGTTCAGCAAAATTGTAGCGGATATGTTGAACGCTCACTGTTTGGTATTTGTTTCTTATCAACTGTTATACTTTTCTGGAAATATTGATTATTCTACTAAGGTTGAACTTTTGCTCCACCTTACCTTACGTTACTAGCATGTTCTGCTATGTAGTGCAGGGTGTACAGTGCTTCCAAGTTCATCGGAAAACTGTTTCATTGAATCAAAGCTCTCAGCGGATGAATTTAAAAATCTAACGAAAATCTCATCTGATGAGCATTATCTGCTCCATTAGCATTGTAACGCTGTCAAAAAGAAGATATTGACTCATGCGCGAAATTATGACGAACGGTGATCAATTTTATCATTATGATAGGTAAACAAGTATCGTCGTTATCAATATAATGTTTTAAGTGGCCATTGTACGACACCATGAGAGCTTATCATTTCTTCTGAACGATTAGTTGTTGTTTGACTCGACTGAAATTTACTTTTCATTCAGTATCATTGCCGGAGTATTCAGTACTTGTGTTTATATTATTTTAGGTTGTAATGTAACTTTGATTGGAATGTCATTAAATTTGAAGCACATATGGTGATCATGACCGATGACAAGGATGCAGATGATCCAAAAATTTACAATAATGAAACTACTAGTGAAGTTGAGCCAAGTCAAGAAACAGAAGCGGATTATTATGCTTTGAAAAAATGGGAGCTTGGATTTTTAAGGGTTTGTATTGAAGCATTCAAATGCAAAATTATTAAAATAAATGATGATTGATCTTTTTCTGGAACAGCAAGAATGTGTCAATCTGGGACTTGAGGTGTTCTACAATAAGTACATGGCTAGAGTTCAACGTAGTTATCTGTCGATTTTTGTTGTTCTCCAAACTTTTATCAGTATAGCTCATGTAGTGGTAATAGTAACAGGAGATCAAGTAAGATACGCAAAGTAATGGTCTTCGATTTCTCTTCAAAGATTTTTTTTTTATTTATTTCAGCATCCGACGGCTGCCATACATCCCGATTTAATTTGTTACACTTTTGGAAGCCTAATAGTCTGGATTTCTTTGTTTGCCGCATTTAAGGAAAGGCTGATAAAAGCTCATCCATGGGTACCATACGTAACTTCATGCGCTGCTATTTTCACGCTCATTGTAACCGGTATGGAGTGACGTGATAGGTTTGATGTTGCAGATTTTGTTACATTAAAATTATTATTATTATTTTCAGATATTATGATCCCTCTTTATCACGCAGTAGTTACCTTCATGAATCCTCCATTAAGGCCATCATATGCTAGTCACGTAATATTCGCAATTTACATATTTCTGCCACTAAGCGAAAACTATAATGTAATTATACTCGGTGGCGCTACCACCATATGCTATTTGATAATAATGGCATTGATTACCTATCGTTTGGAATCTGATATGATCATTAAAGTCACAACTGAACTAATTTATTTCTTATGCCTTAATTTATTTGGACTATATTTTCGCTTAATTAATGAGGTAGCTATCAGACGAACATTCCTCGACCGAAGGGAATTGGTCGAAGGAAATCTTCTTTTGAAATTTGCAAGAAATCAGGAGGTAAACTTCAACCTAGAAAAAGTTTTTTTGCCTTTTAATTGATAATAATTTAAAACATTACAGAAAGAATTACTGCTCAGCATTTTGCCTGAGCATACAGCCGAGTTAATGGAAAAAGACATTCGAGTGATGATTGAAAAAATGCGCAGTGGACATCATAACAACATAAATCCACATAAGTAGATAATAGATAACTAGTATCAACGTATATTTTTTACTCACAAAAATCTGTTTCAGTTTTTTCAGAACCGGAACTCAATGGCGTTCTATTAAGTAAGTCAATATTTTGGAACAACATATAAATGAAATCATTTTTAATTTTTATATAAGGGAGTGGCTAGCTTTATCGTAAGGGCGAGGTGTATTACTTTTTGCATACATGTTTGGAAACCGTTTTTGGCCTATAGTGGAGCAAAAGTTCGAGTCAAATATTATCTCACGAGAAAATCTTAAAATTTACTCAAATCTATATTCAATCTTGTTTTGAATATAGTTTTGTGCGAAAATGCTATTTATGAATGTATTGAAATTAGCCCTGTTTTGAGCAAAAATCTGTTCAAAATTAAATGTGTATTTTTTTTTTTTTTGCAAACTTCAATTTACGGTTGACAGAAGTTATTTCTATCTATCTTTTCCGATTTTCCATACAAAATTACCAACTTTGATAAGCTAGATCTCAGTTATATATGGACCGATTCGAATAAAATTTTCACAGAACATCAGATATAACTTGAATTTTAACATATATTTTTGAATAATTTTTCCAATAACGAGTTTGTAAGTATTAACGGTTTAACTAAAGTGTAATTTTCAACGAAAAATTCAAAACTATTTATCTCAAAATCTGATAGCCCTACACAAAAACTGACTTCAGCAAACTTGTTCATCTCATTAAAATCTACAACTTTGCTGAAGATACCATGAAGCTATTCCTTCAATATGTTTAGTTTTGTCATTTATAAAAAAACGTCAAAAAATTCACTTTAGTCAAACCGTTACTGCTTTTAAACTTGTGATTGAAAAAATCACTCATAAATATATGTTAAAATTCAAGTTATGTCTAATGTTCTGCCAAAATCTTATTCAAATTAAATAACTGAGATATAGTTTACCAAAGTTGGTCATTTTGTATGGAAAATTGTTTTGTCCAATACTGTATATAGATATTGTGTGAATCAATCAGCGAACTTTTGGTCAACCATTAATTTCGAACTCTTGCTCCACCGGTGAAACTATTATTACTAGGAAAGGGCTAGTATTTTGACACAAGTTTATTCAACAAAACTGTAGGTAATATGTTGAAGGTCCACTGTAAAGTATTCATTTCATTTTCAACTGTTATAGTTTCTCTGAAAATACTAATATATCCACTAAGATCAAACTTCAACCCCTCCTTACTCTACGGCTGAAATAAACTTCGAACTGCTACCCTAGAAAAAAAAACTGTTTTATACTTGAACTGACGTATTATTTCATTATAAAATATAATGCAATGATAGTATAAAAGTTCGAACACATTTTGGAAAGTAGCGGTCAACTGAAGTCTGGAATAGGCGGCATCCACAAATTATGTAACGCTCTAGGGGGAGGCGGACAGTAGGATCAAGCGTTACGACTCATACAAAAATTTTATTTTGTCATACAAAAACCGTTACGGAGGGGGGAGGGGGTCGAAAATTTCCAATTTTACCGTTACGTAATAAATGGACGGTGCCATAGACATTTTCGTATATAAGATAATAATTCAGTATTTATCTACATTTCAGCAAACTCTATGTGCAAAAACACACCAACGTTACAATTCTTTACGCGGACGTGGTCAACTATACATTTATCACCACGCAGTTACCAGTGAAATCCTTGGTTGATGTACTTCACGAACTATTCGTCAAATTCGACGAGGCTGCTAAGGAGTTCAATGTGCTTAGAATAAAGTTTTTAGGCGACTGCTACTACTGCGTTTCGGGTGTCCCTATCAAGAACAAACATCATGCGAAAAGCTGCGTTGATTTAGGACTACGAATGATTAAAGACATTCGTGATGTGCGGATGTCTAGAGATCTGAACATAGATATGCGTATTGGAATTCATTCAGGCAGCATAATTTCTGGTGTTATAGGAGCGTGCAAATGGCAATATGATATCTGGTCTAGAGATGTTATTATAGCAAACAAAATGGAATCGACAGGAGAAGCTGGGTATGTCAACTTACACCTACAGAATTTTGTGAAAGATAGCACAATGTTCTCCCGTTTCCCTAGGAAAGTGCATGTGACAATGCAAACGTTAGAACTACTGGACGGAGAGTACATATATGAGGATGGGACAGATAAAGCTAAAAGCGATCCTGTGTTAGTGAAACATAATATACAAACATTTCTAATAGTTCCACAGTTTTGCGATGATAGTAATGTAAGTATAATTATATTCAAAGTATAATTATAGCTAAAATGACGTGATATCACAATTTAATTCTGCAATGTACGCTAGTTCACACAACATATTCAAAATTATTAGATTTCTTCTCAGCATATCTCTTAGTGCTCGAAACCTGCTAGAATTTAATATCTTTTTCGTTAATTTTGCAAGACGGTTCTATCGATTGTTAGATAATTTTTTAATCGTTCGGATTCAACGGCTACGCCGACTTATTCCCTTAGATAAAAAAGAGGTTTATTACTTGCCCAACGTTTCGCTCTCTTAATGAATCTTCGAGCTGTTTAGTGAAATACCTATGAAAAAATGAATTTAGTACTATACCATACTATAAGAACACAAACTCTGGTGAAATTAAATGGTATCGTTCTAAATTCGGATTTTTTTATTTGTTCTCCCTCTCAGTTAATAACTGTGGAAGTGTACTCAGAACACTGAGGCTGAGGAGAAGTAGTGGGGACTTAATGCTAAAAGAAGAAGGATAGGTCGAATTTTTACAGCCTAAATAATTCGACGCATAGTATTTATATTATATTTCTACATCGCTTATTGTCTTTATTGCTTTTTTAATAATTCACACAAAAATAAAAATAAATCGGTGGAGATACATCTATCTAAAGCACATTATTTTGTATGGTATACTGATATGCGGCAGGACTGATATGCAGCTTAAATGTCATGACATTACAATTTATATTTTGCTATGTATGCTAAGTAGTTCACCTCAAAACGAAAGCCGCAAGGAAGATGTTACCATAACCTTTAGGTAATAAGTGACCATCGTAAGGTTTGACTTACGGCATGAGAGTAAATTCTAAACTATACATCAGGTTCACCATCATTATATGAAGAAGCCTAAAAAACGTTAAAATTCTATAGTTTCCTGGATTTATTGTTTTTGACTCCCAGAAACTGCTGTACTGAACGCTGAGTCTAGCATAAGTTATTCCACAATTCCAGATGACTTTATCCATTACCCCAAATTGAATGATTTTTGGAAAAAAGATTCATACATTAGCTCAAATTTTCTGTACTCTGCAAACTATTTTTATGTTTTAAATTTTCTTCGCATGTTAAACTGACTTACTACCTGTTTTCCTATTCTAGTACTACACATTGACGGATACAGCAACGAGCAGCCGGTTGTCTGTCGGGGTTAAAAGGAAAACTATTCAAATAAAGGTAAAGTAAATAACATAATAGGTAACATATTTATTTTTCATTCAACTCTTTTTTTATCCATGCTATATAAAGAAAGAACGAAGCCAAGTAACGCGAAACTTTATGCAAAATTCAATGGAGCAATTCCGTGAAATTATGAAACAAACTAACGTTGAAATGGCAAAAGAATTAGATCGGATGCCGATAGGTAAATTTCAGTATGTATAGCTTATTGAAGATGTTCTTAAATATGATGTATATGATTAACGTGTTACTTATTTTTCAGGTTTAATAAAATATTTTCGACGAGTCGACACACAATTCAGCATCAATCATCAGCTTTACCATATTATTCCAATAGTTATACAAACAACGATACAATTAGTGACAGTCGGTTAGACAATTTATCAACATTTTTCATGTGTTTTGAAAATAAGCGCTGGGAGTGGTTATTCATGAAAGAACCAGATCTTATGCTGAAGTATAGTGTGCTGATGAGTTTTATAGTATTTGTATGTATTTTTCTAACACAAGTGCTCGACAAGGCGTGAGTAAAAACCTTAAATTCCATCCAGTTCAACAATTGTATATTTCTATGTTCGTAGATCCGGAATCTATTTTTGGTTGGTTATGGGATTATCTGGATTGATATTGTTTTGTTTCATACCAATAACCTGGTTTAAAAAATTGTGGGACATATATACGCCATACTCATCTGAAGATTTGCTGCGGATCAGAAAACCCAGGAATACAGTTCTACGAAAGTTATATGATTTTTCTGACAGTGTCATGAGAAGTTTCACCTTTCGAACAATTATCTATCTGGTTACGATATGCATATTAGTCACTTGTTCATTAGCATACTTGGTAAATAGCATAATCACATTAAATGCCACTTTTCTAAACTATTCAGTTTTTAGATTGAATGCAATTACGATATCATTGAAAAAGAGAAGGATGAGACTGTACATAAGGAATCGCTTCTCATAAAGGACTTTTGTTCCAACTCATGGGTATGTTTTCTAGCTATAATACGTTATAAGTTTGGTAAAATATTTGTTGTATATTATTACAGTCAGTCAGCCAATGTTTGACGCTAGCTATTGGAATGGCTTTTTTGTTTCTACGAATCCATTATCTGCTAAAAGCAGTTTGTGGGTTAACGATCCTGCTATTCTATGCA
This sequence comes from Aedes aegypti, assembly GCF_002204515.2. Classification (NCBI taxonomy): domain Eukaryota; kingdom Metazoa; phylum Arthropoda; class Insecta; order Diptera; family Culicidae; genus Aedes; species Aedes aegypti. Next base: position 337,512 of record NC_035108.1, read on the forward strand.
TGGGCTATATTCGATGAGTTGCATTATATTTACGATAACAGCGCCAGCATGAACCCCGGAATGAACTCTAAAGTAGCACATTTGTTGCTAGTTGTATTCACTGTAATAGTTTTCCAATGGATTGATCGTCAATCAGAATACATCGCGCGAGTTGATTATAAGTATGTATGGGAACAATCATTTACGCTTGTTATTAAATAATTCTTATATAAATGAAAACCGAATTAAGTATTACATATACCATTTAATTTCACTAATGTTTGTATCCTTTGACATATACGCATATTTCGACTTCAACTGCAAGGCCGTTTTCAGTGTAATATACTAGACTCGAACTCGGGTCTAGTACAAGACACTGAAAATGGCATTCAATTTGAGGTCGATATACGGGTGTCAAAGGATACAAGGATACAGTGGAATTAAATGGTTTAGTACTAAACAACTCAAAGAGTCATTATCAAATAATTCTTGTATTTTTTCTAGTTGGAAAAGACAGCTTCTCAAACAAAAAGAAGAAGCTGAGGTTACCAAGCAAACTAATAAAATCTTAGTTGAGAACATACTACCCACACATGTTGGTAAGTTTAGTTGTAGAAAATTTGTTTCAATTAAGTAAAATACACAAAAAATTTCAGCCGAAATATACATAAACCGCCAGTTAAAAAACGAATTCTATAATGAGGAATACAAAAATGTAGCAGTAATGTTTGCAACAATCACAAACATGGATATAAATACAGACATTTCTGTGGAAAACGAAAAAAGCGTGCTAAAAGTTTTGAACGAAATTATTTGCGACTTTGATGAAAAATTGCAATACTTTGACGGTTACCTAAAAGTAGAAAAAATAAAAGTTGCTGGATGGACATATATGGCAGCGTGTGGATTAGATCCCGGTCGATGTGATTCGTCGTCTTCACTCGGACCGTACCGCTCAGTTTCAGGCATCACGCGAACTTCATTGATGACCAACGGACGAAGAAGTTTGAATCCCAGAACTTCAGATTTATCACCTCAACTCCCCCATAGAAACAATTCTAGCACAAGGCACAGTAACAATGTAACCATCGTAATGACAGAATTTGCATTAGAATTGATGAAAGTTCTGCGTGATTTTAGTATAGAAAATTTTAAACAAACGAATCCGGGATTATTGAGAGTAGGTATCTCCAATGGAAAAGTGATGGCAGGAGTTGTCGGTTCAAGCAAACCATTGTATGACATATGGGGAAATGCTGTTAACATGGCATCCAGAATGGATTCCACGGGTATCCCTGGAAAAATTCAGGTAACAAAAGAAAGTGCCGAAATTATTCAAAGTTATGGGTACCAGTGTGAATACAGAGGTCAAATATTCGTAAAAGGAAGAGGAAAAATTCCAACATATTTCGTCAATGTTAATGACAAATACGAACTGGTGAAATCCACATCTACTGATAACGTCTCAACTAAACTATAAGAAACGGACGGCGATAATAGGCCAATCTCTCCTAGCTGTGAACTTGTCTATGTGTGAGTATTTCGAGATTTTGACACTACCTTTCTTCATGAACCCTCTCAAGTATGACAAATGGCAAACAATCTACACGTCACGAGTGCCGGCAAGCTGATTGAGATCGAGCAATATTATAATAATTGATATTTTCGTCAAAAAAAATCACGCCAAAAATGTCCAAACGAGTTGCAACAAAACAAGATGATCGGGAAAAAATCAATGTACGAGAAAGGCTGACTGAAAACGTCTTAGATTTGAGTTTAATGAACATCTCAGTAGTTCCAGTAAACGATATTGTAAGTTTAATTCATTATTTAATTTGTCAAGAAACTCAATTCAATTTTACTTATAGAAACCATTGAAGCGTGCAACTGTTTTGGATTTGTCGAACAATGTAATAACGGCAATAAACGTACGTACATATTTGAGTAAGCTTAATTATTGCATATTACTAAATAAAGGATAAACATCTTTGTAGAGCGACTTTACAACACTTGTTCAGTTAACAAAGCTGGATTTGAGTAATAATAAAATCCGGTTGATAGCGGACGACTTTGGAAACTTGGTTAACCTGCGGCATTTAGATCTTTACAATAATCAGATCGAGCGGCTTCCTTTGAGCTTCGGTCGACTGAAAAAACTCAAGTACCTGGATCTGAAAAATAATCGCCTGAACCCAGTGTTTTCCAAAATAATAGGGACTTGTACGGACCAAAAGGATTGCATGGAAGCGGCAAGGAAGGCCGTTTCCTTTATGGTTGATATAGAACAGCAGGTATTGAACATATTTTTTATATAATCTTATATTTATCTTTAATTCGCTTACGACTTAGTGAATCATCATTCAACATTTATCAATCACTGAGGTTGCAGAGCTTGTTTCCTCGGTTATAGCACTTTTAACAAGGAACATTTTTTTGTACCAAGCTCAAAAATACCACTATTTACTTAATTTGGGGTCACTGAATCTATTGCCGTTTTGTCATAGCACGTCTGGTTACTAAATAGGCACTTTTTTAATGATTTGGAAAACATTATATTTACCCATACAAAAGAAAACCAATTTTATATGGAGGCTGCAATCTTTAAAAATAGGCCAGGAGAAGTAAATGAACTTGTCATTCATTTTCCTGTCAATTTTCATACAAAATCTACTTTTTCTCTGCTGTAAATTCACTCTGGGTGAACCACTTCCCCTGGCCTATTCGATTACATCGTAATTAAATCGGGAAATTCAAATCAAGCTATGTCTCATACAAACTTTTAAGCCCCATTTAGAATGCTCGGTCGATTCGTTTGCCACAAAATTAATAAACCATAGTTTGAAGTTCATTTGAACAGTATTTTATACAACTTTGACGACCTGTAGCAAAATATTAGGTCCTGGGGCATTTCTGAAAGCGGCAATATATTCAGCAGTCCCAAATTTAGTGGAAATACATATTTTGATCTTGGAGACAGGCGAAAACGTTATTTTTGTTCTGCTATGTAATCAGTTAATCAGATTTCCATGAACATTGTTTGGAAACAATTTTAGTTATTTCACTCTTACTCATTTACACTCTTTTTAGGTGCTAGAGGAACGACGAAAAGAAAAAGAACAAAAGGAGTTGGAAACACAAAAAAGTCTACAGGAAAAAAGTTTACAGGAATCCAAGCAATCTGAGAAGCCAAATGCGGAGAAGAAAAAGAAAAATAAAAACAAGAAACCAAAGCCGCAGCATGCTCAATCAACGGAAAATCAAGAGGACAGTCCCATGTCCAGTAACACAAACAGTCAGCAGACGAAACAAACAGTTGAAAATGATGAGAAGCAGAGTAACGGTTTACTGCGATATGTGTTAACACTGGCAGCTATTGGTATAATTTTATTTTTGATCATTTATTCACTGAATCCTGACTTGGTTGGCGACATTTTTGGTAAACAATATTCCGAAATTATGGAAGAATATATTAAGTAAGCAAATGCAATAAAGTAAAACGTGTGTATCGAACTTTTTTTATTCTTATCACTCCATTAACTCGAAATAACACCCAATCGATAACTCGTCACAGTACTTGAGAATATCTAAACAAATTTCCCGAGAAGAAATAGCAAACATTCCTCTCAGTTACCACCCGGGATGTTATTTAGCACATTTTCAAAGAAAAACAACTTTGAAGTGTTTGATCCACACATCCTGATTTGAACAGATTTATCTCCGACAAATGTATGTTATTTGAAATGCTTCGATGTGTGTATGTATTTGGTTCTAATGAGAATTTCAAATATCAGTGATGTGATGCATTCCCTCGATTATACTAACTACAGAGCTTTAGATCATTAATGCAAAATAGCTGTGCGTTTATCACTACTATCCTACAAATTATAAATTGTATAAAATGTCTCCCTTTCCTTTTTCAGTTAAATTTTATTCATTTCAAATTAAATTAATACAATATAACACAGTTTGATAAGGCGAGATGGATCTACATAGGGCCGAGCCGTGTCCAAATCGAACGACACAGCAGATAAAAAAAACACAGTTTGACAAAAAAAAACGATCTGAATGCACAGACACGCGTCACCTGGACTTGGAAGCATGGCGTTCTCACAATATTTCTGATTTTTTTTAGTAATTTTTGAATCTTAATTACAATCAACTCTCTCGAACTCGATATTCCGTATCTCGAGATCGAGTTAGAGACCCCTTATAAAAGTTGATTTTCATGGCTATTTAGATGGTCCTTTCGATCGCGTTTTCACTGGTTTGGTGAGGTTTGTTGTTTTATAATTCGATACTTCCCTAACCCTATGGTCCCTTCAATTTAGAGTTATGAAGAGTTGACTAAATATATAATTAAATCAATAACCCGACACAGTATTTTATTCTCAGGACAGCAGTATGCTATACTGTGTTTTCATGCGCTAGACAAAGGTTTTCAGACATTTTGGCTCACCGAAATAAGGTGTTTGATCATCACATTTTTTTAAGAATACTGCCGAAATTCTGTCGTTTACAAATGTTTTCCTCTATTAACAGTTCTAATAACTGAGCGAAAACATTACTTTATCATTCGTATCTTCTAAAAGAGTTTATGTGAGGCGTGGCCTAATTTCGTCAGTTATTGAATTAAACTGCAACAGTAATAAGCAATAAGCTTTTATTCACAGGTATTGTGTTAGCGCATTGACCAAGTAATCGTTCGAAGAGCTAGTGGAGTAGTGAATAGAAGAGAAGATTTACTATCTTAAAGTTGGAAGTTCGATTCTCGTTTCTATTTTTGTTTTCATTTGTTTTCACTTTAGCTACAAACAAGCAATTTTACTATAACCTATATATGTTGCAAACAGGCTCCGCCGCTTGCGATATTTGCGTTTAGGGTTACCATATTTGCTGTCACCGGAAAGAGTACATTTTTCCAACTCTGGAAAAGAGTACTAAAGAGTACGATTAGCCTTAAGGCCTTTACATTATTGACGAGTGTGCAATTTTGAAAAAAAAAAATGGAACTATTCAATAATTACGTCTCTACCTAAATAATGAAAACAAATACAAATATTATAAAACTTTGGATTCTGGCTCAGTTTTGATCGTAGAATCAGAATATTCCTTATTTGGCAACATTATAGTCTATCAGATATTTTTTAGTACTAAGCAAGATGGTTCCTTTACAAATATAGAAAAAATATTTGTTTGTTCAGGAAACTAGAACTAGGAAGAGCGAATTTTTCAACCTTGGATCTGAAAAGAATTTCAAGCATTATTGTTCATTCAGGTGTTTCTAAGGAATTGTTCAAGCATCTTTTATAGATGTAAGCTTGATTAATTTGATAGTTTATTTTCATGTTTAATACACTATATTTTAACCCTATATCGGTAGCATGCATTGACTGAGTACACGCACCTTGAAAAAAAGCTCGCTTATCATTCACAGCTCAAGCGAGGTTACGCTGGCGATGGTTGAATGCGCGACCGCCCTTGAGTTAAAGTTAAACCCTTCCATTCCCACAACTTTGTTCAACCGTTTAACGACGCTTCTAATAAAAGTGCATAAATAAAAGCTGTTCCAAATCGTTTGAATCCAATTCGAAATTAATAATTAACTATAAACTAAAAATCAATAGTTAGTTAATTGTTTACCAATGGTTTTACCACATGGTCACTTTTTTTAAAATTTAGTGAGGTATATGAGCTTATAAATACTTTCAAATTATTTTTGAGCTAATTGTTCCAATTCGATTCAATTATTATTTAACGAAAATCGTTGAAATCCTGTTTTCAAGGGAAACATGTGGATTTCCCAAAAGATTATTTGATTTGTTCGGCGATCGTAATAACTAGAAAAGAGTACACTTGAGCCCATTTAGCAAAAAGAATAGTACACACATTTTTAAGGCAAAAAAGAGTACATGTACTCTAAAAAGAGTACATCTGGTAACCCTATTTGCGTTGCTATTCAGTACAATTGTAAGTCATAGTTGAAAACAATTGACAAATGTGATTGATTTTAAAAAAATATTCTCGCATAACCTGTGATCTCGCCCTAAAAGCCATTGGTAACCGAGTGTGTAGCTTGTTGTTACCGAGCAAACAAATGGATTTACACGTTATTCAACATTGCTACAATGAGGAGAAGATCCTCCTCCATCGCCCAGTGGTGATAGTTTTCAGCCTGGGCCATTAATTAGGAGCATTGTTAGCTGGAACAGTTTACCAACTTCAATAAAAACCATTAATTCATTTCCTAGCTTCAAGAAGAACCTCTTGCAGAACTTTCAGTAGATGGGTGTTGTTAAAGAGAACATATTGTTAAGAGATTATTAAGTGCTTTTCTAGTTTAACTCCATATTGTAACATTAAAAAAGATGAATGTCTTAAGTTACATGAATTTAATAAATGAAATAAATAAATAATTTGCTTAGAAACAAGGAGCTACACACTCGATTACCAATGGCTTTTAGGGCGAGATCATAAATTATGCGAGAATTGGAACAAACTGTGCTGCTTGTGGGAGATCTGTTAGATCGCAATATGAAATAAGATACACAAAAGTCTACAAGGGGAGCTTTATGAGTCGCGTGGTCATATTTTCAGGATTTTTCATCCCTCATTGCAGCCAATTCTTCGCATATTTTAGTCGGGATCCCTCCACAAAATGGTTACACAATAACGCATCCACAGTAAAACAAAGAAATTGTTGATACGTCACGAAATTTCCGAAAAAAAATGGTGAATTGTGAAAACGTGAAAATAATTCATTTCAACCATTGAAAATAAAATACTGTATAAGGTTATTGATAAAATTATAAATTTTAATTAAAATATACGCTCCTTAAAATAATTATGACATTATGACTGAATGACACATGATGTAAGTCATGAAAAATGTAATTTTACATGATGAAGGACATGAAAACGATGCCACTATGATTGACATTTCCCGAATCAGACACCATTGTATTTAAAATGTGACAAAAATTCACGTCATTTGGCTCGCTTCTTTTATGTGCATCCAGAAGACGTAAAATCACAAGATTTTTTCGGAGCTGTACTACAAGTTTGAAAAATCACTAACAAATTTCCTGAGGCAGACAAAAAAGATTCTAATTATATTTCAATCTTTTCGTACTTTAGCCCAGGGTGACGCATCTCTGTGCATTCAGGTAGACTTTTTTGTCCATGTGAAAGACTTCGCATTCATGCACTCTTAAAAATAATGAAAATTGCTGTGGACGTAATTCACGTTATGACTGAATGACGCATGATGTAAGTGATGGAACGACACAAAAACGTGTTCTCAAAGATGTATTGAACAAAAAATGTAATTTTACATGATAAAGGACACGAAAACGATGGCACTGTGATTGACATTCTCAGAATAAGACACTAACGTATTTGAAATTCAACACAAATTTACGTCATTTGGTTCGCTTCTTTTATGTGCATCCAAAAGACGTAAAATCACATGATTTTTTGGGAGTGTGTGTTTATCATACATTTATATAATAAATCAAACGAGGTAAGTTGCAACAGCGGTGAAATTTATAACTCATCGACATTATTCCGAATTGATGTTTTTGTAACGTTGAGAAGCTTCTTCATAATTTGTTTAATCGTTTCTTGAGCTTAAAGTTATTGTTCTCGTTTGATCTGCGAAAACATTCATGAAAAACGTTCCTTCTACCACTCAATCAGAATAAGTATGAAGTTAAACATTTTTAATAATAGCGTGTTTTATAGTCTATAAAGCGACTAAATAAAAGTTTTACGCTTTAAAACCAGATAAATTTATACATATTTCTTACTTCTCTTGTGAGGTAACATGCAACAGCGATTTCAACGTCAATTCCGCTGTTTCCTGATGATAGTCATCAATGTGGATGTCACTTGAGAAATCGCAATTGAAAATTTATTTATATCATCACCATACCTTTGAATGGAAAGTCTCAGAAAATTTACACAATTCTTTTGAGAATTGTGAATTAAGAAGTTTTACACTGGCTGACTGGTATTGACCCGTTACAAAATGTTTTTCATTATTACTTAGAAAAATTGACACAAGTATCGACTATTTTTTCTGGAAATTATACAAAGCTAAATGAGCTATCAACACTTGAAATGAAATAAATACTAAAACAGTATTCAATATGTCTGCGTCTTGTTTCTCGATGTTTGCGCCTTTAGAGCAATCGTTTTCATTTATCTGATACTATAATAGTTCATAGGCAGATTAACAACAGGAATAAAATATATTGCGGGGTCATGTCAAATTAATAATTAAAAATAAATCTACCACAAAAAAAAAAACAGTTAATAGGTAATAAACATTGACCCACAGTACAAAAATAGTGCTCATGTTTGCACAAATACTGTCATGTCATGTAAACCGGCATGGTTATACAGACAGTTAAATACAGGAAAGCCAAGGTATCATATCACTAGTGTATCTGACTGAACGGAGCAGTTGAGACCAAATGGACAGCTTTCCAATCAAAATTAGAATGCTTTAGAAGGCAGCGTTTTTATATTTGTTCATGCCCATGTTAATCATTTTCATCATTTTATCAGATGGACCCTCAATGCATGCTAAAACAAAATTTCGTGGCGATCTTATAGCGAATTACATATACTTCATTCATCGTTCTATTTAGAATGTATTGTCGAAAGCCGCATGCGTAAATATCATAAACTTTTTGCTCTCTCTATTACAACAAAACCACATAGAGACAAGCCTAGATCAAAGGTGTTCTCACAGAAAGTGCAGAAAGTATCCCTCTATGGGTTGCCGTGCCAGTCTTACTCTTACTCTTGTGTCAGACGGTTGCTGCCCAAGTTTAGTCGGAAAGGGGACCTCATTGTCTTCCTCGTGAGTCAATACATTTCCCCGGCCAACTAATTGGGTTAGCTCATTGGAAAACGGAAAAGACTCGCTTCCTTCCGTTATCGTTAAAGGCAGTACGTGGTTCCTATTCTAATCTCCCTATCAAATTACATATCGGAATTGCGATTCGTGAAATCTTTCAACTAATTACGTCAGCCAGACTGAAGAACAGAAATATCTGTATATGTGAGTATTTCCAAGGTTCTCATTTCGATGCGACATTATGTGAGGTGTGATAAGAACTGTTCGGTTAAGGTTGAGTTATGATTCAATGAAATTATACAAAAATATGTGAATAGTGCCAATACAAGTCCCGGTAGTGCAGTCGCTAAGTGGTGCATCATTACGATATAAACGGCCACGTGTTTCTTTGCATGAGAGAACTATCCATTGAATTGCAAACGTAGTGAAAAGTATTGGCATATACCAATACTAAGAAGAAGTGCCGAAAATTTGATGCACACCACAATGAACTGCAAATCGCATATTCCGCTAGTGGACTGGCAGATTTTCAACTTTCCTTTTCATCGCTCATTGCTGAGGTAAAAAATCGTACAACATATTTATGTTCTTATGTATGATTTGCAATGAATTAGTTACTATCAGATCCAGACGATATTTGAGACTAAACTCGTCAGCATATTTTATATGACACCGGTGAGTTCCAATATAAGGCGGTAATGATCCTTGCTACTCGTGCATCTTTTGGTGAGAATGTATAATGATGCAATAGTATTTTTGAATTGCTTTTACCAGATGCTCCAGAAAAACGTGTTTTATTATTCTCATCATATAAAGGAAAGTTTCAGTGGTTCATCTTAGAATGTGCTTCTGCTAATAACATAGAAAACATATCAACTTTAAGTTAACTTTCAATGTTAGAAAAAAAGAATGTTAAGTTTTGTACGCAAAAATGAAGATAAGGCTTTGAAATGTTATTTATAGCTTTCTATATTTGTAAAATACTGCCAATGCACTTTGAAGGCCGACAAATACAACATAGATGAGAACCTAGGTGAAATGTGCGTTCCAAATAAATCACTAGCTGGGTTCCGTTATTTTAAGAAATAAGAAACAAAAAAAAAACGTCACGAACGTTGCGTGAAACTTTTGCACAAAACCCCATCATTTTAGGGTAAAACTGGTGTGTCACACGCAATCAGAAAATGCAAGCTCATGCTGATTTATTGAAGTATAGAATCAAACAGGTTTAACCAGGTATATGAGATTAAAAATATTCAAAGTGTTGCTCTGCAAACATGATGAAGAAGCAGTGACATATGCATATTTTGATCGTACTAACATCAAATGTTTATCTTATAAAATAAGTGTGTCATCACAATCTGATTAGTCATTATCAATCAATATATTTTTTGTAATTGGTCAGGCCAATGTTTATTATTATTATTATTAACAAAAGGAATTACCAATCCCATTTTGGATCATTTTTCTAGAACATAAAGAACATCTCCACTGTTATAGAACCTGCTGCACGTCTTAAGACCACTTCCAAAATTATTAACTGTGAGTTTTATTTGTATTCACAGATGCCCAAACATTTACACTCCTTAAATGATTGCCCGTTAGATTTTGGTAATATTCACTTTAGTACAGTGCCAAAATCGAACGGTTTTTCGAAAATTTGTTAGATTTTGGCAAATAATATCAACAATGTTTACAATTTAATCCAAACTAAGTTCATAGGATGACTTGGTAATTCAATTCAAATTGTGTTAGAAAAATGCACCATGAGAAAATCGTTCGATTTTGGCGCCGTTCGATTTTGGCAACTTGAAATAATTACCACAAAGCCTCTTGCCGTCGCAAAGAAAAGATCTAAGAATTTCAAATAAATCATGGACTCTTCTTAGTACGAAAATATAGAAGTATAACTCCTGCTGGGGTTCGTCCGTATCGCGTATCAATTTAAAATTGTGCTTGAATTTTCGTTTTTAGTTTGGATGTATATTTAATATTATTTTCAAGCAATCTATTACAGTGGAAATGTTTAACAGAACTAACAGTATAAACAAATTTAGATTATTTTTTATTTCATTTTTATTAAAGTGTTGTGTTTACTGTTAGTTGCACAACAGTAAAATAAAAATAGAATATTTACAGAACAAAGTGAGGTGTAAATTGTATCATCTATGTTTAAAAAACAACATAAAAATATTGTATTTTTGTTATATAAAATTTATGTTTCTGTAATTTAATTGAGATGAAGTAATATGTGTGGAACGTATATGCGGTGTTATGTTTACTAAAATATTAGTATGTTCTTAGAGAACATCGCTGGTTTAGTTTAGCATAGGGAGAGATGTCCCAGAACCAGACAGCATTTAGAACCGGACACCGTCGAAAAATTGAGAAAAGAGGTGTTTGAAAACCGATAAAAAAGATGACGTATCGCCTTAAATTAGAACCTTATTAATAATTGAATATGAAAAAATAATTTTTGAACATGAAAAAAATATTTATAAAAAATAATACGCAATCATAATGGAAAATATGAATGAATTATGTACCAAACTACAATTTTGTTACATGAAATCTTTGTAATTTATGCACCAGTGTCTCAAAATACATTAAAATAAAAAGAAAGAAAAGTCAGAACAAAATCGTAAAATTTGTTTTTTTATCATTATACATGAAAGAGGTTCTTCGATTCAAGTTCTGCAGACTAAGTAAAACTCAAATTACTCTTTGTTGGAAATGCATCAATTGACAATGAAATACTACCTGGAGTTTAAAATATCATTTATATTTTTAAATTTGTTTTTGTATGCTACAAAAATAATAATATTCAACATGAATGGGCCCCAAGATCGCATAAAATCAATTGTTTTTGATTTATGAATTTAGCAGCTTAGATGTCTAGTACCGGGGGATCTCCCCTATCGTTCCTACACAGTATAAAAACTCAACTAATAACAGACAAGCTAATCTTTTCAGCTGATAACTGTCGACATCCTGAAAAAATACCATGTTGAAGAGGCATGCTAAGTTTTATTGGAAATTCAAAGTCACGAACATCGAGAATTATCACTGTTTTCGTCATAATTACATGTGACGATTTCGTCGTCATTCAGCAAATGATGTCATTGTTGCTAATCAATATCATGCCAAATCATTATGTTTATTGATAACTCTAACTTGACCGCAAAGTCGTTAACAGCGGGGAAACAACAATAGGGAGATGGGCACTGTGCCCGGCAGTTCTGATTCAATTTATTGAAGGGATTTTCCAAACGCTATTGGGGTCAAAATTGGCAACCGAATTTTCTACATAAAATTGCATCTAATCACTGAGTTCAAGAAAATTTTACAAATAAAATCCTCAAAAACAATATGAATCAGAAGGATGACAAAGCAGTACTTTACCCTATTTGTTCGGTCACCTATAATAGATTACAATCCAAAGAGCCTGTCCTCAGTATTGCACATCGAGCGTTAGAGTTCGCACCGTTTCAAGTTTACTGGTTCTGGCTATTTTGATGGCTCGTCTAAGAACGCAGTGCATTTATTAGTGTCATATTTCAGCTGACCAAGCATTACGAATGTGTGTTTTTTTCTGTTGGGCTATACGGTTTTAACATAGCTACTGAACAAATCAATTGTGCTAGAGGATTGCGGTGTGGTAAGATAGTCATTTTTAGCTAAGTGAATATTTCAACAAATTGCATGCAATATTACACTCACCAGTGAGCTACTACAGAGAAAACAAAATATTTATCTGCATGACTGTAAATCATTTAACGTGGCCTATGCAAATACAGAGTTACGTATGAGATGTGTATCACAAGTGGGCTTTCGTTTTGTACTTGGTTCGAGAAGTGTGAGCTGAGCACGATTAAGTAAGCAGCCGTTGCAAAATTAAGCCAGTCGAATGTTAACATTACATCCGTCTTCGAAACTACACGTGTCATGAAAAGCGTTGTTTCTGAAAGCACTTTTAAGTTCAAATAAATAATTCCTATTATCAGTTTGAAACTTGTACTTCGGAGCAGTATTGATAACAATAATAGAGCGAAGCAAAACAGATAAGATGTTTTTGATTATATAGGTGCCGCTTGCTGTTGAGAGCATTTCCGTGCAGCGATGGCTATATTAAACATTGGTCACGATTTATTTTGCGGAAAAAATGACCCTAGACATCTTTCCACACTTCAAAAGCTTGATTGACAAGCTCAATACATTTTCAACGGAATATTCTGAAAATAGAAAAAGAGACGTGCCTTCTTCTGAAAATCGCTTATGACAAAATTGGTGCGTAAAAGTCTACGTCTACATACAGTCCACCCACAATAATGTGTCATACAAAATTATTTGCAACGAAACGAAGAAACGAAATCAACAATTGGATGTTAACCGGAGCAGGCAACGAGAACTAATTGATAATTAATTTTGATGCTGTGGTATTATCGTATATGATCAATCAATTTTTTTTTTTTTAATAAAGAAATAAAATGTTATATTAATTATTTGTTATACATATTGCGACATTACAAAAAAAATCAAAATTAGTAATTATTGCGATATTCAAATTAAATAAATAATTCACAATGATGATATCTGAATGCTACCTTTATACCAGGTTATCGTTAGAATATTGGTATTTTTTTTCGAACAGAATGTCTATCAATTAAGTTAAAAGGTAAAATTATAACACAACTTTCGAGGTAATACATGAATACCTGTTAGAACAGTTTTTAATTAGCTAAACAATTATATTATTGTAACATTCAAATGATAATCTCAATTGATATATTCGTAGCGTCTATTGAACAAGATTGATTGAAGCTCACTTATCATTTTGATATTGATGGTTTAAAAATACTAGTTGTAATTGACCTTCATCAAAATGTTATGAAAATCAATATTCTAATTATTCCATTTGGATAAGATTATAAAACCAGATTTCGTTCGGCAAAACTTCTTCGTCTGTGAAGATTTATTTAATCCAGATTCTACGTCGATCAAAACGGGATGATTCCCACGGCAAAGAATAAAACACCGTAATGTTAAACGTGATATTTTGCATTTTAATTTGTGTCAATCACAACAATACCGCTATTCACTCAACTAAGAATTGCTGAACCCATTGCCGTTTTCAAAATTATCGTAGCACATCTAATTTTTGGACTATCGGCTGTTAAAAAACAACATTTTTTGGACTAGCATTTGAGAACACTTGTCGAAAATGTAAAGAAAAGGTCAGTTTCCGACCTCGTAGTAAAATATTTAAATAGAATCACACCATGAGTCCGTCAAGAACTTGCCTAAAAATTTTACTCTCACAAAATATTTAGTTAAGAATTCATCGAAGTGTTCGACAATATTGATTTTAGGGTCAAGATTTTCATAATCCTTATTAACCTGATTTACAATCCTGGGTTAGTTGATCTCGGGACCAACGGCTTTACTTCCTTTCCGAAGGAAATCGTTACTCTAGCTTTTAAAGTCAAAAGTGACCATTTCGGGGATGGGATTCAGTCCCAGGTCTTCGGAGTGAGAGGCAAGTATTCTAAACACTACACCAGATAATAAGATGTCAACGCAAAAATAAATGGATCAATCCATTTATTTTTCCGCAATAAATTTGTTACACTGAGATTTCATCACAAAATTCTAGTAGGAAATCAGTGTTTAGAATTAAATTTTTATACCTTGACAAAATATTTATTTTACATAGGGGTCGTCGATTAATTAGGTAAGGGTTTATGGGGGGAGGGGGGTGGCGTGTTTGAGATTTCTTACGCGCCATACAAATTATTTTTAATTTTCATACTAAAAATCTTACTATGGGGGGAGGGGGGGGTCTAAAAACCGCCAAAATTGTCTTACGTAATTAATGGATCGCTCCAGGTATATCTTTTTAACTAATTCTAAAATCAATAAAATAAATAACTATATGGTTTTTGACAAGACGAAGTTTTTAGATCTGCCAGAATCAAACGGGACACTTTTATACATAATTAATTATGTAAATTTATTTTTCAAGACATAAACAATTTTCCTCGATTTATAGTATCTTTAACCTAAGAGCAAAGATATTTTCAGCTGAGTAGATGGAGGAAAATGGTTGAAAAGCACGCTTGCGGTACACAGTACAAGCGTGGTGTTACTTTCGGTGATCATCTGCGCAACTGTTGATAAGGTTATTTTTTTTTCTTTTTTTTTTTTTGCTTATATAGTACCCCAAAATGAATTCAGTTTAACTGTTTAAATTATTCAACATTCAATTCGAACATATCTACATATTTTTAACCTACAAGAGTATCTATTTGTGACTCACGGTAAACCCCTGAACTCAATTACCTTTTTGACATCTATTGATTGCATATTCCTCCTGATTTGACACAAATCAACCACTTTATGCTTGGAACGCTGAAAGGCGTTGTCCACAAATTACTTAACGCTCGATGGAAGGTGATCAAAAATTCCCAATTTCAGCTTTGCGTAATAAATAGATGCTGCCGAACGAGTTGATTGGTCAAATTCTAATTAAACGATAGTAATTGAGGAAGTGCTCGTTGAAGTGATTGAAAATTCTCAAGTTAATAAGAAATCATATTCCTGGACGTATAATATACGAATAGAAATATGGCGAAAAAAAAGGACTAATCTGAAAAATAGTTATCCCCTATATCTATATTAAAATGGAGTTGTTTGTATGTCACGAAATGACTTGCGAACAGGTTATCAGATTTTGGAAATTCGTTCACTAAACAGTTTGTTAAGTGCTCCGACGTGGTTGTGCGTATAAAAAACTTATGATAATCACCGGGAAAGTCGAAAAACGAGGGTGAACCGAACAATCATTCTGTATGGAACGATTCATGTCGATTTTCAACAGCCTATTTGATGGCAATATGATAGTTGCCGCGACCACTAGTACAATACTAAATATGCAAGCGTTGATTAAAAACAATACGGCAGAGATCTATTCTTCTCCAACATAAAATGTGATACTTATATGGTTTTTTATGCAAATGATTCAAATTCAGTGTCTATGATTGATGTACAGAACCATAGACACTAAAGCAAAGTTCCGATCGAACTACATAGTATAGTCAATGTCTGTGGTATGGTTGTCAAGTAAACATCTAGTGCCACGAAATCAATTAGTTGACCCTCAAAAACTAGGGATAGGAAGATCGACCAATCATCGACTAGTCCAATGTGCTTGATCAATTTACAATCGAATATCAAGCCTTTTTAGTAGACAAAGAGTCTGTTTCCCTTAATTGAATATGTAGACGATCAATAACGTGAATTTCTTTTCTTTTTACCGACAGACACTCTAACGCCAGGCATTTAGAAGCAATACGCCACATCAATTAAAAATGGTTAACGTAAGTAAATTGAACTGTGGCAGTCTTAAGCGGTTGCATAATGAGCGACATATTTCTTTTAGGAATACACCGGGCCGCCAGCCCAAGAATTGGAAACATTCCTACCTAAAGATGCGAAAAACGGAACATCAAAGTAAGTATCCTACACAAACATCACGCAGCATTTTTTTTCGAATCAATCAATAAATTTGATAACGTCAGTTTAACATGAACTGTGATGTATCTATATTCTAAAAACTTGATATTGAAAACGGAAGTTAAAAAAGAGCAAAGCAAACTGGTGTGAGGCGCAGCAGCAAGAGCCACTGAACCTTATAGGAGAGATACTGTTTTCCAAGAAATTTGTAAAAAGATGAACGAAAAGCACAAAGCAATACGAAAAGATCATTTTTGTTTCATTTTCTTTGACCGGTTTCCCGCAGAGCTGTTGCAGATATTTTCCATGCCATACGTACATGAAAAATGTTGATCCGCATGAAACCTGCTTACAGAGAACGAAAAATCTGCGTTAAATTGGAGTTTATCAGGGACAAAAAATGATGCTCTGTCCAGGGTAAACTTACTAATATTGGACCGTTATGAAATATCATTCGATTACCGTTTAAATTTTTTAAAGTAAACAGCTTCATTATTGGAACTAGGGGTGACGTAAAGGCAATACGCTGATAGTTCACATATTTAGTTTAAGGTGAAGATGAATCGAAGCTAAACCTCAAATTTTCAAGAGCACACATCTGGGGAACTAAACATCCGTTTAAGCTGAAAACTTAATTGATTGGTCACTAGCTGGTGGTGACCAATCGATTAAGTTTTCAGCTCAAACGGGTGTTCGGTTCTCCAGATTTGTGCTCTTGAAAATTTGAGGTTTGGCTTTGATTCACCTTAAATTAGCTTTTCTCTTCATTTGGTGCTGATTATGTAGACATTTTTGAACTCATGTTGATTTAACACCAAGTCCGCATTAACACAACGGTCCATAAAAGGGAATTTACTCAACCTCTTTTCAAGACGAATGTAGTAGCTAAAGGGAAGATCACTGGAGAAAACCTCGTATTGGAAATTGCGAAATTCAATGTAGGGAATAAATTAAAATATGACAGGATTGCCACACTGAGCACTTTTGCAGCTCTACGTGAGGCGATCCTCTTACGAAGGACGTGCGGCTCTTAAATTATCGAACATACCGAGTGTACTTATTATTCGCAATTATCCCTTCCGTTTTGATCATTTTCTCCCCGATCAATGCGATTGTAGGCTGTACCAAAATTCTGTGTGCTGCTAATGTATGTTAAGAGTCTGATGCAACTTCCAAGCATTTTCTATTTTATTGTCAACTAAAACTAAAATTATGTCAATAGTATAAGGATAAGAAAGAAGTTCACCTGGAAAAATGCTATTTCGAGTTTAATGGACCACAATAACATGTGTTATGTTGTTTGGCTGATATGTGGAAAGAATAAGAAAACGAGAAACATTAACATTACATGGAGTAAGACATATGCGATGCAATGCAGCATGAGTTAGTCTTTTATCAACGCTCGCAGTGATCGGTTGGTCTTGATTGAAAAAGTGCGTGCATCGCGAGAGAAATGATGGCTAGTGATTTCCAATTCAACAATAATAATTCAGAAAAATGTGATCCACGGTAAAAGTATTATATTTTTATATGAACAACATGTAAGCTAAACACCATATAATACACATATTTATCTAACATAGAAAATGTGTATTAACCGTTGGCATTTAACAATTTTATTTTTGCATCACCAAAAGAAAAGAAATATGAGTTGTGATGATTGAAGATAAGGGAGTCATTAGTTTGATCACACTCGCGTAAATGTATCTACTTTTTTATCTGCACCCCTTTTGTGATATTTTTACCTATTTTATTTCATTATTGAGTTTAAAACAAAACACTAAACATCAAATATCACAGAAATCATCAAGTTTTCATCTGCAAATAAAAACGTATAAATTTGCGAATACTGCGGATATTTAAATATTTGTGTTTTAATGGTTTGGATTACATATAATGATAAAATTATTTAAATGTAAGTTGAAATATGATTGTATACCAGTAAGCGTCAAAGGCAAACTTTCGTAATTGAGAAATTTTTGCTCGAAATTTCTCTACTTAACAGTTTAATAGGGATTCCGCATAGATTTCCCTAAGATTCTTTTTTCCAGCATTTTTGGTCAGGTCATGTTGCATATTATTGTGGTATTTTATCAGCAGTCGGGTTAGGTGCATTTTCAAAAATTCATGAACCCTTGAACCCTTCAAACTTTCAAAAAAGCTAGCATGTTGAATTTTATATGTAGTTCATCGAAAAAAAAAAATGCATCTGTGCAATGAACCATTGTATTGCCGAGTATTGCGGTATTTTCCTTTTATTGCAGTATTACGCAACCGCAATAATAGATCAAAGAAATCAGAGATTTTTAGTAAGTTGTTGTTTTCTCTTAATTTTTCCATGGAATATCATGATACAAATTGCATTGTTAAAGTAAATTTTACACGATTATCACACATCTAAACCCAATCCTGAGTTTCAGCCACTACAACAATAATCGGAATATCAAATTAATTATTATCGGAGTGGTAAAGATGGATAAACTATGGGTGAAATCTCGCGTAACTTTCCAAAAGGACCAGTCTAAAATTGAGAGGCTTACTTCCTCTTAAAAAAACGGAGTCATATTTACCTATTCTGTTACGTTTTTTTTTTTTGTATGAAACGCTAGCCAAGGACATTGTCTTTCGATTCATAGTGAAAATTTTCCAAAAAGCTTTAGTATTGCACTGTTAAATCGAAAGAGAACGAGAGAGGAGAGAATCTCTAATTTGTACATACAGTTGTGTTCAGAAGAATAGTAGTGAAAGCCGATTTTCATACAAAACACTCAACTTTGGCATGCTGTAACTTTGTTTCCATATGAGCAATCGACATGAAATTTTGGCAGTGAACTACAAATATACTCAATTTCATTATCATTTTTTGAAAATTTTCACACCACCGGCTAAAAAGTTAAGCACCAGGTGAAATCGCTCAAAATAATAGTAGTTTTAATAATTCAAATATCTGCTGTATTTTGAGTTTTTTTAATTTTTTTTTATTCATTGTTTCAACCATTTCCACCCAAGCTATAAATGTATAAACAAGCCATTTTTTTTATAAAATTGTTGCTGAACAAAAATTTACAAAAGAAAAACTACTATTATTTTGAGCGATTTCACCTGGTGTTTAACTTTTTATCCGGTAGTGTGAAATTTTTCAAATTGTATGATAATGAAATTGAGTACATTTGTAGTTCACTGCCAAAATTTCATGCCGATTGCTCAAATGGAAACAAAGTTAAAGCATGCCATAGTTGAGATTTGTGTATGAAAATCGGCTTTCACTAATATTATTCTGAACACAACTGTAGGTTCTTTAGTAAAGTTCAGCGTGAAATTATGAAAAAATATACACGTCCTCGGCTGGGACTCGAACCCAGTATTTCAGATTCTGCGTGATCTGTGAGGATTTGATTTCGAAATTTTTAACCTTCACCAATTGCCTCGGTAGCTTAGTTGGTAAAGCGCTCGTCTAGCATACAATAGTCCTGGGTTCAAATATCAACCGACCACGTGGATTTTTTCCATAATTTCACCCATAATTTATCCATCTTTACCACGCGGAATGAGTTTATTATTTTTCAAATAAAAAAATAAATTCAGTAGCATTTCCTGATAAAGGTTTAAGAGTTTCCCTTAATGAACTTTATGAATATTTGAAGAATTTGCTTGAGAAATTTAACGATTGATCTTAGGAATGGTGTAGCCTTGTGTTTAAGTCCGCGGCTACAAAGAAAATACATGTTGACTGAAGTAACCACTATCCCACTAATTCGCCTTTTTGGTCTTGTAGGGCTGTTATATGGCTAATATATGGCTTGTCAGCTCCGTAATAGTTCTATATTAGCGCGGAGGGCGAATTAAAGTGCTATCTGGTAACTTGGGGAAGGCTTGTTTGTTTGTTTTTACAATAAAATGTTTGTTTGTTTGACAATAAAACAAACAAACAAACAAGCCTTCCCCATAATACCAGATAGCACTTTAATTCGCCCTCCGTGCTAATATAGGGCGTCTGGGTTCGAATCCCGGTCACTCCAAGTTATTTCGTAATGGAAATATTCTTGACTTTCCTTGGCATATCATGCCTGTTACACGATATACGAATTTGAAAACGGCAACTTAGGCAATGAAAACCCTCAGTTAATAACAGTGAAAGTGATCTTTGAACACTAATTTGAGAAACAGTCTTAGAAGGGATGTAGTGTCTTAAAGAAGATGAAGAAGTCTACTAGAATAGTAAGTAGTATCCGTTTCTTTCAAGAACATTCATTGATGATAATAAATATTCGTTCTGTTTAGTGAAACACCTATAAATAAATGAAAAACCGAAAATGGAATTGAATGTATAGAACTAAATTCGGTTTTTCATTTATCTGGCTTACAGGTAACACACAGAACGTTCAGCTTTCACAGAACGTTCACATGAGATGATGGTAAAATTTCACAGGAAATCAGCAAAATAATCTAAGTGTGCAGTCAAATAACGTTCTAGCATTGCCTAAAATGCTAATCAACTGCAACTAAATGGAATATTTCATGTTGTAAACAAGATGAATGTTTTTTGAAATCTTAATTTACGTGAATATTTACTGCTTCACTAAATGTTCTTTTTTTGGATTGGGCCCGCATAGTTTAAATATCCCAAAAAGTTTGACAAGCTCAGTTAAAAATAATTAAATATTACAAAACCCGAGTTTTTTTTTCAACTTCGACGGCACTTCATATATTGGCTTGCACAGCGTTCCTCATAGCTAATTGTAGCTTTGCTGGCGGTGCATTAAACACATATTGCCCAAAATGGACAGAGCAACCTCTACTGGTATGAGAATCGTGGTCCGTCATAATTATGATCGCATGGTAATTTGTGAGAATCGCATCAGCAGAAAGAAAAACACGTTCAAAAATTAAGCATATTCATCATTAAAAGCAAGGGGAACAGTAGGTATAAGAAAAAGTACGGACTAAAGAGTTTCCACTCTCAGAAACAACATTAAAGGCTCCTTCAACAGACCCTAACTGAGTATTGTACCTACAAGTAAAGCTACAAGCGTTGTTTGAAGAGATTTGATCCTGCTTCATTCATCAAAATTGGTTCAATTTTCATTGATCATTAAGTAAAATGTCAATTGTGCGAAAAATCTAATTATACACGGGAAAAAATCTGATTCCCAAATCATGATTTACAAGTCATGAAATTCATAATTTGGTTAGGTCATGTTACCAGGACCACAAATCATGGTTCCTGGAGTCATAACCATGATTCCCTCAGAAGCGTAACATCCAAACGGGGTGCATTGCATCATTTAATTCGTTTCGATCACCCTCATTTCAACAAGATAAAGTGGTAGTGTGGTATGATACGGGACTCTCAATCAGAACATTATTGGTTCGAACCTCGCTCTAGCTTTTTATTTTTTTATGTTGCCGATCATAAACGGATGCGTGACTCATGATTCCGAGCAATCCGCAACAAAAACATAACGTGTGTGTTGTGTTACGGCGATTTGACTCATGATATCATGAGTCCAAATCATGGTTTATTTTCATAAGCTGAAAACACTCTGAAATCATGATATCATGAGCCATAATCTTGTTTATGGTTTCTGATTTCTACCCGTGTATACTAAAACCTAGGATTTCCACTCCCGGTAAGAATTTTGCGGAATTCCTGTTTCCCGGGAAATAGTGTTTTTGTTCCTTGGGATTCCAGTATTTCCCTGAAAGTTTATTTGACTACATTCAAACAAAAACTATCGCACAATTTTACTTTTTATGTCATACCAAACAGTGTCCTAGATTACTACACGGGAAAAAAATCTGTGGTAAAAATAACTATTTGAGCTAACTACGCCTATTCTTAAAACTACCATGAAAAAATCAGACCAATTTACATGTTTACGGTACACCCCACCGTATTACTGGTACATTTCTTCTTCTTCTTTCTGGCGTTACGTCTCCACTGGGACAGAACCTGCTTCTCAGCTTAGTGTTCTTATGAGCACTTCCACAGTTATTAACTGAGAGCTTACTATGCCAATGACCATTTTTGCATGCGTATATCGTGTGGCAGGTACGATGATACTTTATGCCCTGGGAAGTCGAGAAAATTTCCAACCCGAAAAGATCCTCGACCGATGGGATTCGAACCCACGACCCTCAGCTTGGTCTTGCTGAATAGCTGCGCGTTTACCGCTACGGCTATCTGGGCCCCGTACTGGTACATTTGACAGAAATAATTTACAACAATCTGATTCCAACTGCAGACATGGTAAAATCAAGCGCATTTCTGGTCTGCTGAAAATTGCCGGTGCGAGCCCCCTAAATTTGTAGTTTTTACCGCACAAATTTGTTGCGGGTAGTTATATTGAAATGTTTATTTGTTATTTTTTGTAATCAACTAGTTATAAATAAAACGTATATCTTTTTGGCGATTGTGCTGCTTTTCCCCGAATGTCGGTTCCCCGAACGCCAGTTCCCCGAATGACCCGTTTCCTCGAATAAGCCGGTTCCCCGAATAGTGTAGTAGTTCAAAAAGGTGCTATAATAGTTTTCAGTGGCATGATGGTGAATTAGAAAGAACGATAAGCAATCAAAAGTAGGAAGTATTTAGTCGTTCTCGACTATACACATGTTGCCAAAAATGCTGAGGACGGTCAAACTCGTAAGAACCGCCAATCAAATAAAGAAGGGTGCATATCAGATGACCAGTACGTTCACCAACTGAAATGTATAAATTTATGACAAATATGAGTGCGAAAAACTTTTCGGGGAAGTGGGCTATTCGATGAAACGGGATATTCGGGAAACTGGCATTCGGGTAACTGACGTTCGAGGAAACAACATTCGGGGAACCGAAATTCGGGGAAAAGTAGCACAACCCTTTTCGGCGATATGTTTTTCTTTCACGAAATATATATCATGTATTAAATAGACTTATAAAGTTCTTCATGAATTCTGTTCAATCATCGCATCAGTCACAAGCAGATTACAGCAGATCATCAGTCAAAATTTCAACTTAGACTCTAGTTCTTATTCTAGTGCTTGATAATAATGATTCAGTGTTTACAAATATGATTTTAACTTTATACGATTAGTCCAGAATGAGCCTAACTATTAATTTTATTGCATGGACTGTTGATTGATTTCATTATTTATTTATTTTTTTGGCTTGTCCAAAACTTAGTCAACAGATTTTTTTATTTTTTATTTTTTTTTTTGGAACATAAACAAATTAGGCTGGGACAAATTTTAATTTTCTTTAATATCCGAGACCTTGTAGAAGGTACGAGATCGGAGATAAAATAAATAAGGAACTAATATAAAAAAAATTAAAAAAAGGATTTTATTGAGTTTTTGTTTTAACATTAACTTTTACACATTTTTCAATCGTCATCGATTGTCATTTAAACATTTTTTTTACATTAAAAACTTCAAATATCTAACAGAAGTAAAGAAAATAATGGATTAAAAGCAGTGCTGTTAAACGTCAAAATTTTGAAAAAAATAAAATGCTTATTGCTTCCTCGCATGCGAAATATCGCTACAGCAAGCATTGGCAACCGATAGTAATTCGGAAAAGGTCACCGCGAAAAACATTTTCCGATGACTTTTTTCACTAGGAGCGATGATATTAGCAAAGAACATTAGCAAAAACTTTTCGGGGAAGTGGGCTATTCGATGAAACGGGATATTCGGGAAACTGGCATTCGGGTAACTGACGTTCGAGGAAACAACATTCGGGGAACCGAAATTCGGGGAAAAGTAGCACAACCCTTTTCGGCGATATGTTTTTCTTTCACGAAATATATTTCATGTATTAAATAGACTTATAAAGTTCTTCATGAATTCTGTTCAATCATCTCATCAGTCACAAGCAGATTACAGCAGATCATCAGTCAAAATTTCAACTTAGACTCTAGTTCTTATTCTAGTGCTTGATAATAATGATTCAGTGTTTACAAATATGATTTTAACTTTATACGATTAGTCCAGAATGAGCCTAACTATTAATTTTATTGCATGGACTGTTGATTGATTTCATTATTTATTTATTTTTTTGGCTTGTCCAAAACTTAGTCAACAGATTTTTTTATTTTTTTTTTTTTTTGAAACATAAACAAATTAGGCTGAAACAAATTTTAATTTTCTTTAATATCCGAGACCTTGTAGAAGGTACGAGATCGGAGATAAAATAAATAAGGAACTAATATAAAAAAATTAAAAAAGGATTTTATTGAGTTTTTGTTTTAACATTAACTTTTACACATTTTTCAATCGTCATCGATTGTCATTTAAACATTTTTTTTTACATTAAAAACTTCAAATATCTAACAGAAGTAAAGAAAATAATGGATTAAAAGCAGTGCTGTTAAACGTCAAAATTTTGAAAAAAATAAAATGCTTATTGCTTCCTCGCACGCGAAATATCGCTACAGCAAGCATTGGCAACCGATAGTAATTCGGAAAAGGTCACCGCGAAAAACATTTTCCGATGACTTTTTTCACTAGGAGCGATGATATTAGCAATATTTAAATGTCAAAGACACAAAAGAAAATTAATATTTGTATCAGCCTTTACAGGTTTTTCTTCTTTCTGGCGTTACATCCCTACTGAGACAGAGCATGTTTCTAAGCTTGGTGTTTCTATGAACACTTCTACAGTTGTTAACTGGGGCTATCTATTTTTTGCGTATATTATCGTATTTGCTACTATTTTTGCGTATTTAAATCGTGTGGCAAGCACAAAGATATTTTATGCCCAGGGATGTCGAGAAAATTTCCATTACGAAAAGAATTTCGACCGGTATGATTCGAACCCGCGACTACCAGCTTGGTCTTGCTGAATGGCTGCATTTTTACCGCTAATTCTATCTGGGCTTACAAGTATGTAATGTAGAATTTCTTAAAACAAAAACAACAACAGATATGCGGGAAATCAAATCAAAAGAACATTGGAAACTCTAAATCTTTCAAGAATGCAAGTATAGTCGAATTTATTTCGTGCGTTGTATTATCTTAACGTAGTTATTTTTTTTTTAAATAACACAGTACATCGGCCGAGGTTGAGAAAAATCATAATTGTAATCGTTTATTTCTTTTGTACTCACAGATACCAGATCACTCCAGCAAAAACTGATGTGGAAACTGCCTTAGTAGCATTTGATCCGTTTAAGGAGCGAAAATGTGATCATCCTACAACGTAAGTATTTAAGGTTGGATTTTTAGGTATGGTGTTTCATATGATGTTTTAATATTTTAGCGATGGCGAAACTTTAACGCATTTACTGAAGGCATCGTTAGGTACTGGAATCTTGGCTATGCCAATTGCTTTCAGCTATGCTGGTCTTGTAGGAGGTATTCTGGCTACGATTCTAACAGCAATAGTTTGCACTCACTGTGCTTACGTTTTGGTAATGAAAAATATTAAATCTATAGGAATGTGAGAAACAGTCTAATATTTACTGTATTACATTTTCAGGTAAAATGCGCACATACAATGTACCACAGAACGAGAAAAACGGCCATGTCTTTTGCAGAAGTAGCAGAAGTTGCACTGGATAACGGTCCACAATGGGGCCGAAAACTAGGACCATTTATTCGTTCCTGTATCACATACGGTCTTTTCATAACCTATTTTGGAACATGTTCAGTGTACACTGTTATCATTGCAACAAATTTCGAACAGGTCATCGAACACTACACTGGCACTGATATAAGCTTGCGCGTCATGATTGCACTTCTGCTAATCCCATTGATTCTCCTGTCGTGGATTCCTAACTTGAAGTACCTGGCTCCAGTTTCGATGATTGCAAACGTATTCATGTGCGCAGGTTTGGGAATTACTTTCTACTATTTGGTGACGGATATGCCACCTCTAACCGAGCGCCCAATGTACGTATCTGTGTTAAGTTGGCCTTCCTTCTTCGCAATTGTAATTTTTGCCATGGAGGCGATTGGTGTTGTAATGCCATTGGAAAACCAAATGAAAACACCACAAAACTTCATCGGACTCTGTGGAGTGTTAAATCAAGGCATGGGTGGAGTTACCCTAATATACATTCTCTTGGGATTCCTGGGATACGTACGCTATGGCGATGCAGCGCAAGGAAGCATTACTCTTAATCTGCCTGTAGAAGAAATGTAAGTAATACCTAATAGAACAATGTGAAAAATACAATTGCAACATATTAATCAATATATTACTTCTTCTATAACCAACAGTCCAGCACAAGCTGTAAAGATTCTCATTGCTCTTGCTGTATACTGCACATTTGGACTTCAATTTTACGTCTGCCTAGATATTGCATGGGTCGGTATGAAGGACAAATTCCAGAAGAGGCCTACGCTGGTCAACTATACAATGAGGTACGAAGTAAAACATAAGTTTCATATGAGCTAATTGATAATCTTGAAATAATTTTAGGACTATCCTGGTTACAGCATCAGTACTGCTTGCCGTTGCTGTGCCAACAATTGGACCATTCATTGGATTAATTGGAGCATTCTGTTTCTCGATTCTTGGTTTACTCATTCCCATTTTGATAGAAACTGTAACCTATTGGGATCAAGGTTTTGGAAAATTCAACTGGATTATTTGGAAGAATGTGATCGTATGCTTCTTTGGTGCCGTGGCCTTGATATTTGGATCAAAAAGTTCAATCGAAGATATCCTCAAACTATACTTTTAAGACAATCTTTAGATTTCAACTGAAACCACTGCATTATCCATATGAAGTACTGTGGGGCACAAAATCCGTTCGACAATGATTGTACTAATGCTTACATGTACTTATATGTATGAGACTTTTTCGATAAACTCAATGGTAGGATCCAGACCTATCATTTGATAAGTACTAAAAAGCATGGTGTTTTACTAAAGATCTTTTAAATACCTAACGTGCATTGCATAATTGTGATACAAATCGAGAAAGTGCCTATTTTAATTCGGTAGTGCTAGTTTTTTAAAAACAGCATAGAATAAAATGGTATCTCTAAATCTTGAAAAAAAAAGTATATCTAAGGGTTTTGAACTGATTCAAAAAGATAATGTCATCTTGCTGAACCCACCAACTAATGTCCGCAGCAATAGTATGCAATTAGCAAGCAAAAGATCATCGAAAACATAATTTACCGTGTATCGTTGTAGTTATTGAAAAAATTCTTTTTATAAAAGAAATGACTTGATTTCTATAAATTGCCAACCTTCAGCAATCTACAACGTAAATGCATACCGGTTATATGCAACACAATTAATCTGATGTGCGAAAACAGAATTCAAATAGAATTGTATTATTTACTCTCATAATATAGCACTGTAGTAATTTAGAATCTTTTTTTTTGCGTCATGTAGTTTTTGAAAACAGCTCGCTGGAATTCAGAGTAAAAAGAAATTTGAAACTGAACTTAATACTATTAGTAACTAGCATTATCCGATTTTTCCTTTTGTCTCTTATGCCTTCATCAAGCAGAACAAGCAGTTAAGATTAGTGTATTTCAATATACTCTTAAGAAACATGGCTCTAGTGATTTCAATCATTAATCCGAAATAAATCTACATCACATTTATTCGATACTCAAGTAAATCTGTTCATTAGCGTCTCGTGGCTCTAATTACAAATAAGATATTAAGACAGATGTTTCTGAAAAGGTTTGAAGTGGATTGCTTGAAATTCAGTGTACTTGTTTCTTGACGTATGAGAAACCAGTCCACCATAAAATGAACAATTTCTAAGGTGTTGTTCATAAGTTATATAAGGGGTTATGAAGGGAGGGGGGCTTCGAGATTTATGACAAATCATACTAATTATTTTTGATTTTTATACAGAAAAAAAAACCAAAAGGGGAGAGGGGTCGAAAATTGCCAAATAGGTTTAATTTAATTACTACACATCCCCTGATACAAAAATGGAATATACATTTCTCGATACTTTTTTGACAGAGCCGCGTATTTATAATGACTATAGATTTTTGAAAACACCGTCGCTTAGATAGCGCGAGTCACATATTATAACAAAATTCACGTTGTCCAGCAAAGAAAAACTAACTCATGACTAAATTTTACAAATTTGACTCTTCCAAATTTTAGGTAAAACCAACATTCAAATGAGAGATTGTCAATTATTTTTGAGAGATTGTTTGTAGTAGAATGTCGAAAAGTTTCAATGGCTGCAGCGGGTATCGAACCTACACCCCATGACACGATGCACTTCAATGCCTGACGACACTAACCGCACGGCCTCGAGGCCCACTATATAATGAAATTTAGCGTGCAATGCGAGTATATAGATTTTATTTCAATTTATTCAGTACTTTTATGCGACTAAATTTATGATAACACATTTGATTTGATAGATGATACGGATTGGTGCGACGTACTTGGAATGTGTAAATGGAACTAAAAAGAATGCACTCATGAATTCAAGAAAATAGCGTTTTATGTTAGGAAACTCGTCATTCACACGATTTCCGTCACCGTTATGTACGGATGTGATGTTATTTGTACAAGTAGGCGA
This sequence comes from Aedes aegypti, assembly GCF_002204515.2. Taxonomy (NCBI): domain Eukaryota; kingdom Metazoa; phylum Arthropoda; class Insecta; order Diptera; family Culicidae; genus Aedes; species Aedes aegypti. The sequence continues at coordinate 366,360 of NC_035108.1, forward strand.
GTTTTAACGTTAGAGTAAGGTGGGGCAAAAGTTCGACCTTAGTGGTATAATCAAAGTTTCCAGAAAAACAATACCAGTTGAAACCAAACAAATACCATACAGTGAACCTTCAACATATTGGCTATAATTGTGTTGAACAAACTTGTGTCAAAATATTTACCCATTTTTAGTTATAACAGTTTCAAAATCGATTGTCTTAAACGAACTTTTGCCCCACCGGTGGGGCAAGAGTTCGAATCAAGTGTGGGTCAAAAGTTTGCAGGCCAAAACACAAAATATCGATACTTTTATGACAGGCATACTTTACACCAGCCGTAAACTTAGGTTTGACGAAAAATACACACAAAATTTTTATCAAAAAGTAGCCCAAAACAGGATTAATTGTAATATACTCAAAAATAGCAGTTTTTCGCAAAACTAAGTAGAAATGTAAAATTTTGGTGACATTTTCGCACGATCAGACAAATTTTGCTAAATTTACTTTATTTACTTTATTTACTTAAATTCAACGAACTCTTCTGGTCTAATTGTCTAATTGTCTAATTGATAATTATCAATAACCTATTATACATTTAATAACTCTAATTACGAAACAAGCACATTTGAATTCATAATCACAAAATGACAAGTTCACAAAATACGTAGCACAAAATTTGATCGATACAAATATAAGTCTCATTCCTTTCGCGCGAGCAGGGGTTGAGGATAATATGTGGATTTTAGGCAATTTGCAATTTTTTCCGTGAGTTTATACACGAGTCGAACTTTTGCCCCGCTGATTCGAACTTTTGCCCCACTATGGGCCAAAAATTGTTTCCAAGCATTTATGCAAAAACTAATGTACCTTAAAGCATCCTTATGATACGCCTAGAAACGCCCTTACATAAAATATTGAAAAATGTTTTATCTTCAGTTGGTTCCATGCAACGAAAGTTTGACCAAAAATTACAATATTCACGTCGAAAAACAACAAATAGCCATAACTTTTCCAAATTTCAATAGATTTTTATGATATTTGGAATGGAAGTCTCTTACTTGAATAACATTCGAACCACCATGACATTCATAAGTTTAGTTTTGAATTGAGTTCTTAAAAAGAAACTCTTGCCCCACTCGAACTTTTGACCCACTTTACTCTAATTCTTAATGATTTTTGGTTAGCATTAGCATTAGCATTGAGCATTTCGCACAAATTCGTATGTGGTACAGTCCTAGACTATTGTATGAGGTGAACCAACACGTTTGCACGATGACTTGAATAACTGTTTCATTGATTATGAATAGTTTTCAGAATTTTCGTGAGTGCTCTTCAATGAATATAAGATTACGATTCTAATGACACATTGATTTAAAATTTTGGTCGATCCAATGCTGAGGAAATTAGCTATGTTGTTTTGCAAAATGTCACAACTTTCAGTAAAAATTTAGTATACTAAGTTCAAAAAACGTTTTTTGGAAAAATACTTACGAAGTAATTATTATTGATTGCCTTAAAATTGAATGACCGCTATGTAGCTGCACCCCGTAATTGACCAGAACAATCGAAGTTGGGGTTAGGAATAAGCTAATTATTCTCAATGTACACAAGTACATAGTGGAAGTAAAGGATTGTAAGTTAGACAACAATTGTTACTGAATACCGAATATACCTTTGCATCTCCACAGTTGCCATGGAAAGGATATTGTGTTAGTGGGATAAAATAAGGATCTGGGAGTCACCTCTGATTGGTAATGCGATTCACGCCTTACCAGATTCGTGATATTACTCGATAAACGCCTTGCACACCAAACCAGTGTGATTCCGACTTCACCGCTCGTTCCTGCAGAAGCAAGCAACAGAATCGAATGATCAAACACTAGTCTCTTATATGCTAAGAATCTATTGAATCATATATCCAGGAAACTATCAAAACTTAAAAAAATCTCAACTGTGAGATATGAGAATTTAGGATATTTCTAAAACAACTTAGGTTTCATGTTCATTAGAATCCATTCAGCAATTTACGAGTGCTAATAACCACCACTATATTAAGAAAGTTGAGACAGTTTTCTCACTTTAAACGATCCTTCGCTGGATCGAAAATTGAACTCTTCATTTCCGAATTGTTGATCCTCAAAGACGACCAGAGTGAGCGACACACAACGAAAATGAAATCTAACAGTCCCAATAATTTTTGGTTTGTACATCGCGCCTTCTCTAGCCGGAACTTAAACTCTAACACTGGAGACCCAAACATGAGTGTTTTAATCTTGAAAAAAAAATCGTATAATGGACACCTGGAATGGAATATCGTCTAACGGAGTAAATTGCAACAAGCTGTTTTGTTTTATATTTTGCTCCGACAATATGATATTAAACTTATCATCTCAATTTGTAAAATAATGGCTGAGACGAGCCAACCTAGGGCTAAATTCTCTAACTCTTGCTATGGTTCTGTTCCCGATATCGAGATAAGCATAAGCATTGATGACCGTACAATACGAAGTTGCTAATCCGTGATTGACCAGAATAATCAAAGTTGCACAAGGAACCAACAGATGTAGCTTGGAAGTAACTTTCCATCTTCAATGTACAACTTCGAAAACTCCAAACATTAAAAAGTCAATAACGGCGCCGGTCACGTCCTTACGGTTATAGGGGAGGAAAGGAATGTTAGAGTGACATCCATTGTTACTAGAGACCGAGAACACCTCTGCATCTCCATGGTTGCCACGGAAAGGAGTTTTGTTAGCGAGGAGATATCATAGCTGCATGATCAGGATTCACCTTGGTAAGTGATGCGATTCATGCAACCTCTGTTCAAAAAATCACCTATCAGTACTTTAGAGACAACGTGAACATATGGTAAGTCCACAGACAAACAATCATCAATTTAAAACATAGTCACGTGAACATTTACGCCCAATGCTAAAAATACTTCATTTGGCCAACCGTGAATTAGGTGGCGGTAGAGAGCAAACGTCAAACTCGAACCATATAGTCCATTTTACGAGACGTTTTTAAACAGCTGATCGTTCATTTTGTGAATGAAAATTTGACAGGAGGCGGTGTTGTAACGTGTGAAAGTATTTGTTGCCGTTTCGTAAAACGGACTATTACCACCATACAATATATTAGAATTGGGCGCTATTCTGCTGTCAGATGAAAATAATTAGAGTGTTACGTATGTTTGTCTGTGGTAAGTCGACACTCTTAGTCATGATAAAAATACATTTCTTAATATATTGTAAATTTAAACTAAAAGCATGAAACGAGCTCACCAAATTGATCATCCATCCTTGATTAAGCAGCTGTTAGCTACTTTAATTATCATTTTCATTTCACAAAAGCAAGCTATCACTCCGGCGACGCGAAAACCTGAACTCGAATTGTACTCAGAACTCAAACGAAAAAAAAAAAAAAAATGGGCGCGACGCAAAAAACACGACTTTTTTGGTGAATATGAAACAAATCCAAACCTCAAACTTTCAAGAGCGCGAATCCAGAGATCCAGACAGCGCACAGTGAGAAAATCGGGCTCCAAAACGCGACTAAATGCAATATCTCAGCTGGGTAATGGTTTCAGGAAATGATTTTGACCATTCTAGATCGGAAAAAGGCTGCTGAATCGATTGGTGGCGGTCCCATTGACCGAGGACTTCGCCCTGGCCACCTAGAGCCCTGGAACCATCCTGAGTTCCTTACGGCAAGTAGAATTGTTGGAACTGATTTAAACTGTCATGATTTCGTTTTGCTGCGGAACAGCACACGACAATATTCTTGCATGGCGGATTTAGTGATATGAATTATTGACCATTATGGCCATTTCATGGTTCCGGAACTAACTCGGAACATCCGTAAAATTGGCAATATTGAAAAAAAAAATGTTCTGATGGTTCCTTTGTCTCTTGATGATTACAAAGAAGTACTCTTACAATTCGTATTTAGTAATCTGAATGTTTGACCATTACGGCCATTTTATGGTTCGGGAACTAACCCGGAACATCCGTCAAATTGGAAATATTGAAAAGAAAACAAATGTTCTGATAGTTCCTTTATGTCTTGTTTTTAAGAGAGAAGTATTTTTACAAGTCGGATTTAGTAATCTGAATGTTCGACCATTATGGCCATTTTACGGTTCCGGAACAAACCCGGAACATCCGTAAAATTGTAAATATTAAAAAAATATAAAGGGACGGACCTGGTGTAGTGGTTAGAACACACGCCTCTCACGCCGAGGACCTGGGATCGAATCCCATCCCCAAGATAGTCACTAAAAATTCCAGTGACGACTTCCTTCGGAAGGGAAGTAAAGCCGTTGGTCCCGAGATGAACTAGCCCAGGGCTAAAAATCTCGTTAATAAAGAAAGAAAAAATATATATATATTCTTTTAGTTCCTTTGTCTCTTGCTGATTACAAAGAAGTATTCTTACAATTCGTATTTAGTTATCTGAATGTTTGACCATTACGGTTATTTTATGGTTCCGGAACTAACCCGGAACATCCGTAAAATTGGAAATACTGAAAAAAAACATGTTCTGATAGTTCCTTTGTCCCTTGTTGATTAGAAAGAAGTATTCTTACAATTCGTATTTAGTAATCTGAATGTTTTACCATTACGGCCATTTTATGGTTCCGGAACTAACCCTAAACATCCGTAAAATTGGAAATATTGAAAAGAAAACAAATGTTCTGATAGTTCCTTTATGTCTTGTTGATTAGAGAGAAGTATTCTTACAAGTCGGATTTAGTTATCTGAATGTTTCACCATTATGATTATTTTATGGTTCCTGAGCTAACCCGGAACATCCGTAAAATTGGTAATATTGAAAAAAAATGTTCTGATAGTTCTTTTGTCTCTTGTTTGTTAGAAAGAAGTATTCTTACATTTCGTATTTAGTAATCTGAATGTTTGACCATTATGGTCATATTATGGTTTCGGAACTAACCTGGAACATCTGTAAAATTTTCCATATTGAAAAAAAAACCTGAATGTTTGATCATCTTATAATTCCATAATTAACCCGTAACATCCGTAAAATTAGCAATATTGAAAAAAAAATCATCAACTTTGGTAAGCTAGACCTTTTTGAATGAAATTTTCACAGAAAATTAAACATATCGTTATTCCAACATGCAATTTTGAATAAGTTTTACAATCACGAGTTTGAAAGTAATAGCAATTTTCCTAAAGAAGAAAATTCAAAACTGTTACACAATAACTGCATAAAGCAAACTTGTCCATCTTGTCAGAATCTACAACTTTGCTGCAGGTACCATAAAACTAGTCCCTAAATTTATTTAGTTATGTCAACTAACTCCTAAAATCTCTTCTCAACTTATCGAACCAAGATTGCCATGTAATTGTATGCAAGTTGAAATTGTATTGCTCCAAGAAATCATTCATTTCAAATGAAGAAAAAAAAACCATAACATTAGAAATTTAAAAAGCCAATTTAAAGCACAATTTAAAACCGGAAAAAATAATTACAATACCAGGAAACTAAAAATAGGGTTCCGATGGCCACCCTGTAATAATCATTTCATTTCCCCATGGAACATTAAGAAAAATACAAATTTATCGGCAAATACATCTCTTTTGCAGCTATTTTTAAAGTCTCAGTCAGTTCACATAATTTTAACTTTTTCAAAGAAATTCGGCAATTCATCAAACAAGAATTTGCCATGGAATGCAATGATAGAACACCGCAAATCAATAATACCGTCATGTTCAAGTCCAAACTGGGAAAAAGGATACCTGTCGTGTAGTATACCCCGTAACCTAATTGAAAATGATGCGAGAAGAATAATGGAACTTCCAACTATAAGATCAAGGCTAAATTACATTGCAAATTCCTTAAAACCCCCAGTCGTAATTGACTGCTTAATGAGGATTGCTGGGGGTCTGGATTCAGCAACTGGATTTTCTCAGTACAACCAGGGCAGTATTCTTGGTAGCGACGATTCCCTCCTATCAGAAAATTTTATGTGTTTACAACTAATAACTAGTTCTGGGTAATTGTAAATTTCAACAATCCTAACCCGCAATCAGATTTCTTCTCCCGTCCAAGATCACTAAGCTGGACTAAATAGACCGATGCGATCACATTAGAAATGTTCACCAAATTTTATGAAGAGGTGAATGGAATAAAAACTAACCCCGTGATTATCACTGTGGATAATATCTCTCGTCTTTAAATAACTGCAGAAGCGGTATATTCTTTAATAGACGGCAAAGCTGCTTATGCTATCGTCGGCGATAAAAATACCCACGACTGCCCAGTGTGTATTTCACGACCAGATGGAGTTATAGGTCCATCATATTTTCACTCCCGGTTGAACTCCACGGAATGGTTGATTCGTAACGCTGCCAAAAAGAGGATTCCCAATAATCCAGCATTGAAACATCCGGAAGCAGGGTTGCCACATTTAAACCTGTATTTTCTCATTGAATTATCTGTATTTCTATATCCTGGAGCAAAATATCTGTATTTTAAATCTGTATCACTAAAACGTAGGATAGTCATGGAAATTACGCAAACAATTCAAGGAAATACAAATATTTTGTAACTACAATGGTAAATTGTCACATCTCAGCTTAAATTTTAAAGTTTTCAAAAGTATATTTTTCATTTTTTGAACAAAAATCTGTATAAATCTGTATAACTTTGGCTGAATTCTGTATGCAGAATCTGTATATCTGTATTTATCCGAAAAGTCTGTATTCTATAAATACAGATTCTTGGTCACAAAGTATTCGACAAAATCTGTAAAATACAGATAAATCTGTATATGTGGCATCCCTGTCCGGAAGTGCAGTCAGAGCATAGAAGAATTTCAAACAAACTTGAAGATCGTTTCAAAGCGCATGTTAACCGACCAAAGCCAGGTGGATGTGGAAGCTCGAATAACGGAAATCTTGCTCGCCTTCAACTCTCCGACCCTACAGCGTTTTCTGATATTTTGGGAATAAATAGAAAATTGGTGGAAGATTTAAGAATAGTAAGCAGTTTGGCACTCTCATCGCAAAGGCTCGAACCCGAGAAAATTAAAATTTTATACGAGGAGTTAGAAAAAAACATACTGACAGAATTCCCTTTTAAAAAAAGCTGCCACCCTGCTTGCATAAGTACAAACACTTATCGGAGTACATCACCAAATTTGTAAGTGTACTGTTAGCTTAAAGTGTATAAAATTTTATCTGTTTTTTTTATTCTAGCCTTACACTATGAATTTTGTTGATGAGCAGGCAGGTGAACGCATGCACAAACGGCATAAATTTTCGAGGCCTAACCTAGCCCGAAAAACAACTCCGGAAGTTAACATGTACGATAAAATGGTTGCACCTTTGGCGTGGTCTGACATCAAAATATCGTACACTACGTTTAAAAAACGACGAAATTGCAACACTAATGAAGACCATGATATTGATTTGGCACAATATTATGAAGGTCATCAAATGGAGATCGAATACAAGGAATCAGGATCGGATGAGGAAAGCTCTGACATAGAAAGCTCTGAAGAATTGTCTAGCGAAGAGAGTTCAATGTCTGATAACGATTAACGAGCGTCATTTTTGTTTTTTTTGTCAATGTTTGTTAAAAATTGTTAATTTTTCTTCGTTAGTATTTGATTTTTATAGTTTTTTTCTGTATTTTTGTTTATTTACGTTTATTGTTTAATTGTTCATACTTGATTAATGTTATAGGCATAAGAAATGAGACTAGAATTCTTAAAAATAACAATAAGAGATAAAAGATAAATATTTTGTTTGCATTCTCGCATTTCATATATTGTTTTCTATGTAGCATTCACATAATATATTATTCTTTGAGTACCAATCGGAATTTTTGGAACAACCAGTTTACGAATTGGTAATTCAGATTTTTTTTATCATAAATATGTCTCAAGAGCATCATATAAGAGATTGAAGGAATACCATTGAAAGTGTTAAATAACTACCTTTTACAGGACGGAGAAGAAGAACAACATATGATTTACTATAGAATTGAAGATGCTTGTTTTGCGAAATAAAATATTTAACTTTGTTTAACTTTGACGTTTAAGAGAAAACTAATTAGATCTTATACCAAAGACCTCGACTATCCACAACATCGTCGAATACTAGTTGGACGATGTACAGAAAACCATTTCGATTCACGAATTGTAAGAGTACTTTTTTCTAACAAACAAGAGACAAAGGAACTAACAGAACATATTTTTTAATATCTACAATTTTACGGATGTTCCGGGTATGTTCCGGAACCATAAAATGGTCATAATGGTCAAACATTCAGATTACTAAATACGAATTGTAAGAGTACTTCTTTCTAACCAACAAGAGACAAAGGAACTATCAGAACATTTTTTTTTTAATATTGCCAATTTTACGGATGTTCTGGGTTGGTTCTGGAATCATAAAATGGTTATAATGGTAAAACATACATATTACTAAATACAAATTGCAATACTTCTTTCTAACCAACAAGAGACAAAGGAACTATCAGAACATTTGTTTTCTTTTCAATATTCCCAATTTTACGGATGTTCCGGGTTAGTTCCGGAACCATAAAATGGCCGTAATGGTCAAACATTCAGATTACTAAATACGAATGGTAAGAGTACTTCTTTCTAACCAACAAGAGACAAAGGAACTATCAGAACATATTTTTTTAATATTCCCAATTTTACGGATGTTCCGGGTTTGTTCCGGAACCGTAAAATGGCTATAATGGTCAAACATTCAAATTACTAAATCCGTGTTATAAGAATACTTCTCTCTTATCAACAAGACATAAAGAAACTATCAGAACATTTGTTTTCTTTTCAATATTTCCAATTTGACGGATGTTCCGGGTTAGTTCCGGAACCATAAAATGGCCGTAATGGTCAAACATTCAGATTACTAAATACGAATTGTAAGAGTACTTCTTTCTAATCATCAAGATACAAAGGAACCATCAGAACATTTATTTTTTTCAATATTGCCAATTTTACGGATGTTCCGGGTTAGTTCCGGAACCATGAAATGGCCATAATGGTCAATAATTCATATCACTAAATCCGCCATGCAAGAATATTGTCGTGTGCTGTTCCGCAGCAAAACGAAATCATGACAGTTTAAATCAGTTCCAATAATTCTACTTGCCGTAAGGAACTCATTATGGTTCCAGGGCTCTAGGTGGCCAGGGCGAAGTCTCCGGTCAATGGAACCGCCACCAATCAATTCAGCAGCCTTTTTCCGATCTATAATGGTCAAAATCATTTCCTGAAACCATTACCCAGCTGAGATATTGCATTTAGTCGCGTTTTGGAGCCCGATTTTCTCACTGTGCAGCGGTTCTAACTGAAAACTTCATCGATTGGTTACCACCAGCGAGTGGCTCTGCAGATCCTTGCTCCCGAAAATCTGAGATTTGGCTTCGATGCATCGTCACCTTTTCCTTGGGCTTTAACGAAGCACTTCTTCAAAACCTGCACCAACCGTTTTACCAGGTGCGTACTACTTCTAGTACTGCATTTGGTAAAGTATGTAAAGTATGGTCAAAACTATGGGACCGCGACAATGTCACGAAATGTTGGTTCTATCGCCTTGATTGCCTCGAATTTCCATTGTCTCTATTCATTAGATATAGAAACGTCAAGTGGAGTACATATTAGTTTAGTAAATTCAATCTTACTTATGTTTTCAGGCCACTATTTTAAAACTCTATCAAGTACCTTTAGTATCAGTTTTCAAGGCATTGAACAAAATTATTTTTGATGGATAAATATAAATTTTATAACAGCTTCAGTTGTGACCCCTACTTGAATTGTGAATCACATGAATTGTAAGATCGATAACATTTTTTTTTATTTTTCATTTATAGTCATATATGACTGCAAATTACCATGTGTTGCAAATCACTCCGTTTGACGGTTATCCAAATAGGGTATCAAAAGAGCCGCGTTAGATTTTTTTTTAAATTTTAACGGATTTTGTACCAAACATTTGTTCCAAAGTTTTTTGCTGGATGGATGGTTCTAACCCACATGCACATGAGAAAATTTCAAAACATTTGCAATCCAATTCAAACACTACGACAATACAAACACAAATATATTTTAGTCGAATCTATGACAAAAGTTCAAAAGACAAAACGTCGAAAGGACATAAGGTCGAAAGACGAAAAGGTCGAGTAAAACTAAATAAGGGACAAAATATGTTTTAGAAGAAAAAATTCCCACCTGTATCATTTTTAGTCTTTTGTTCTTTCGACTATCTGCCCTCAAAACACGACTTCATTGTTCAATCCACAAGACAAGAAATGCCAATTATGAGTCGAGAAAAAATAAAGATATTTGCGCAAAACCGTTTAATAACCCAACTTTATTTTTACATTTTAAACCTAACTTTGAAGAAAACATTGTTTAGGCCACAGCAGTATTACTCATATGCTGATCGAAGTTTTGTGAAGCCGTGCCCGTAGAGGGAATCGAACCTTGATAATCGCTATCATGGTCTTGACTGTGTTCAGCAGCCTCCAGTTTCTGATTTTTCAGTCGCAATTCAAAAACCTGAGTGATGGCTTCTCGAAAGCACAGAAAGTTGTAGTCGATTACTCCTTGGCGAGAGAAATTTTCTTCACGTATGATGCACACGAGAGCCAAAAATTTGTTCACTTCCCGAAGATACAAAATCGTGCTGTTGTTCATTTTTATCAGGCTGGAACTGTGGTCGTCGAATGCAGCAACATCTGGATCATCCTTAGACCTATTGATATGGATAAGCAAAGGATTTAGTGCGATAGTAAACAGAATAAGAATAAGAATATTTATTACTTACCCGTAGATGCAAGACAGGTCTATCACAACATCAATCATGTCACAGCATAATTCGTAGCTTTGCATATCCACTGGCGAGCAATCAGTTGCTATATAAATCTTAGATACCACATCGAACAGAAAAGCCTTTTCGATTCCAGAGTTCTACAAATACATAGTTTTAAACATTTTTCAAAAAGAAGCAATGTAACAGTCCATACGTACCGAAATAAAAATGTTGAGTAGGTTTTCAAGTGTCGGTAACTGAGGGATCAACTTTTGAACAACTTTAGAAAAAGCTTCGAATATTGAGTGGTCGTAAATTGACGTTAAATGGAAGCTCAGGTGGACTCCTTCCAATCCAGCATCAGCCAGATCATCTGTAGCTCGAGAATGGATATCTCTTTGAGACTCCATTTTGAAGTCATCACTCACTCCATCCACTTTGTGAATAAATACTTCGAACTTGATCCTTGGATTTACCTTATGGGCTTTAGTTACTGTTTGGTTGAGTTTTGCTAAAGCTTCAATGTATTCATCTTGAGCATCAATAACGAATACCAATGCTCCACAACCTCCAAAGATCATATCGGAATCAAAAGTTGGATCGAAGAAATCAATTTGTCCTGGGAAATCCCAAATCTGGAATTGCACAAAGCTGCTATTGTTGATGTCATCTTTGACGATTTTATTGGTCGATTCCAGGAACAATGTTTCGTTTGGAGACATTTTGTGGAACACCACTTTTTGTATGGAGCTTTTTCCTGATCTTCTAAGGCCCATCAGAAGAATCCGAGGCTTATCTTCTGCTGAGCGAGAATTGCTATCCTCATGATCAAAGTTTCCGTACCCAAAATCCTTGGGGAAAGATCCCACCTGATAGCCGATTTGTTCTTCCTCATCTTGATAGCTCTGTGGTTGATACGCAATAAAATTTAAAATATCTCGAAAAAATCAACCTAACGAGCATTTACTTACCATGGTTGCTAAGTAATTTAACTATATCACTTATGTAGTCACTAATCAAAATACAGAACGATTTACATGGATTTACACAATCGTACGCTTTATCAAACAAAAAAGTGATAATAAAGTAGCACAATGATTATTTCACGCACGACCGTCCTATGAAAAATGATAACAAACTCACTTTTTTGTCTGTCAAATGAGTGAAGCATGAAGCATCATGAATGTATTCATTTTACCTTTTTTATATGGTATTCCCGAAAAGCTTTAAATCTTTTTTTTTTTTTGCTTGATTTAAATATTTTATTACCATTGCAATTTTAAAATTAAATTTGTTATTCTATCAGTTACTTGTTAATTGTTCTGTGATTAACCTGAGACTATTTCATGTCAATAAAATAAATAAATGATCGTGGAAAAGAAATGCTTGTATGAATTTTAATTTTTAGTATTATTGCGGTAGGTTTCATCGTAAATCAAAGAATAAGTGTTCCGAATACACCAACAGAATTCAATGCAATCCCGCACTTTTATTCACACTTTCTCACTTATGAGGCCGCACTTCGCAATCCAGTAGTGAAAGAAATACACAATATATACAAAGGTTTTATTCACAAATTTTATAACGCTGAAAACAGTGAAAATAGCATTTTTTGATACCCACCCACCTCCTCGTGACATTATTTGTATGACTATTTGACAAATTATGTATTATGGATCTCTAGAAATCAAGACAAACACTATTTTATTATAAACTGACACTTATATTGAGCTGTTCGGTAATCCAATCCGCATGGTTATTAAATTAATTAACTCATTACGCGTGGTAAAGATGGACAAATTATGGGTGAAATTATGAAAAAAATCCACGTGCTCGGCTGGGATTTGAACCCAGGACTCTTGTATGCTAGACGAGCGCTTTACCAACTAAGCTACCGAGCCACTTGGTGACCCAATAACTGAGTTGGTTACAAGTTTAGAATTCAAATCCCTACAGACCACGCGGACCCCTTTCATAACCAATATCCATCCATCTCTTGTTCCTACACACGCGGAGCGAGCGAGTGCGATTTATTGTGCATCCGAGTAATCGCTACAATGTCGCTCAACTTTCGCGTCGCTGGACTGGCGAGCGCTTTGCAGTTTAGTGCTCCAGCGACGCATTGAAATAGCCTGTGTCGCTCAAGCACTAACATGAAAAGGTCGCCAGAGTCCAGCGACGTTTTAGTCGCGTGAAATAGTTGAGCGAAGTTTGTATTCGTTCTAGGTTTTGCCTGCACTAACAATATTTAGTGTTGAAACTGTTTGCCTATCGTACCTACATCGCTTCCACAACAACTGTATTGTGGAAGAGTAAAGATGTGGGAAGGCTATCAACGTGTCGTTCTCACTCAAGTGACGACATGACTACTACAGAGAGGCAGTACACTCTAATATAAACTGACACTTATATTGAGCTGTTCGGTAATCCAATCCGCATGGTTATTAAATTAATTAACTCATTACGCGTGGTAAAGATGGACAAATTATGGGTGAAATTATGAAAAAAATCCACGTGCTCGGCTGGGATTTGAACCCAGGACTCTTGTATGCTAGACGAGCGCTTTACCAACTAAGCTACCGAGCCACTTGGTGACCCAATAACTGAGTTGGTTACAAGTTTAGAATTCAAATCCCTACAGACCACGCGGACCCCTTTCATAACCAATATCCATCCATCTCTTGTTCCTACACACGCGGAGCGAGCGAGTGCGATTTATTTAGTGTTGAAACTGTTTGCCTATCGTACCTACATCGCTTCCACAACAACTGTATTGTGGAAGAGTAAAGATGTGGGAAGGCTATCAACGTGTCGTTCTCACTCAAGTGACGACATGACTACTACAGAGAGGCAGTACACTCTAATATAAACTGACACTTATATTGAGCTGTTCGGTAATCCAATCCGCATGGTTATTAAATTAATTAACTCATTACGCGTGGTAAAGATGGACAAATTATGGGTGAAATTATGAAAAAAGTAAGAGGTTGTTTCCGAGATACGACCGCCAAGTTGACGTTGGATAACGTTAGCTTCTTCTATTTCCTGATTTAGGACCGTCACGAACTTATGAAAGATTTACCTAGAAATCTAAAAATCTAATCAATTTTCAAACTATTTGTTGCATGTCAATTCTGATCTATTATGGATATTGAGTGTTATTCACTTCAACACCGATAGAACCGGTCGATGGAAGAAGAAGCATGGGCGGTAACTTTTGCTCTCCAAATAAACAGAGAAAGAGTTTTGGGTGATCTGTTTGTAGTATGAAAATGATATCCGTAATAGGGAATGCATCACCAAACTCGCAACTAATCAATGTTCATGACTGCGATAATTGACAAGAAAATGATGAATGAAATGTATCACTTGGGAAATGCGACCGTTCCTTATGAATAATCCCAGAGATAATCATATTCTTTAGTCCTTACATTTAATAGATGGAAATAATATCCTTAGGGGCCATCCATTTATAACATAAAGGTTCATGGGGAGAGGGGGTTTCAGATTTCTCACGCGCCATGCAATTTATATTTTAATTTATTTTTATTTCTATACAAAAATCAAAGGGGGCTATGTACAAGACCCGATTGCATGACGTTAACTACGCTGCGTCCTCGGAAACAGCCTTAAATTGCCGTATTGTCAATTATTCGTAATTAATCAATTATTGTATGATGGAATGAGATGAATTAAGAGATTATAGCAAGTATGTGGTAAACACATTAGGGAATATTATACAAATAACTCTTTAAAACACATTTGTTGGCTCTCAAAAGGGCCGATTGAATTGTTGAATTTGCGTAACACGGACACATTTTGACGGCGCACTGGTTTCAATCCTCCTCGCCTGATGAGATTTGCGATGCGCATGACGATGTGCGCTTCAACAAGCGGCTTTGGTCGATTTTCTTCAGCCATCTCGTACAACAGCTTGCCTCTGGTAGCGAGGAGCTGAGCAGGTTTGGAGAAGCTCTTACCAGCTCGAAAGCGAAAACAGAATGAAACCAGGTTCAACGAAGGAGGGATGCTTTATACCCTTAGAATAGCAGATGATGCTCCTCCTTTCATATTCTTCGTTTTCTTATCTGGGAAATAGGCTATATGAAACTGATGTCTGGGTAAGGGATGTACAAGATTAGCATTATGCTGTTATTGCAACTCGACGGCACTGCAGCAGCATCCTCGGAAACAGCTTCAAATTGCCGTATTGTCAATTATTCGTAATAAATCAATTATTATATGATGCTATGAGATGAATTAAGAGATTATAGCAAGTATGTGGTAAACACATTAGGGAATATTATACAAATAACTCTTTAAAACACATTTGTTGGCTCTCAAAAGGGCCGATTGAATTGTTGAATTTGCGTAACACGGACACATTTTGACGGCGCACTGGTTTCAATCCACCTCGCCTGATGAGATTTGCGGTGGGGATGACGATGTGCGCTTCAACAAGCGGCTTTCGTCGATTTTATTCAGCCATCACGAACAAATTAGGGAATATTACACAATCAACTCTTTAAAACACATTTGTTGGCTCTGAAAAGGGCCGATTGAATTGTTGAATTTGCGTAACACGGACACATTTTGACGGCGCACTGGTTTCAATCCTCCTCGCCCGATGAGATTTGCGGTGCGGATGACGATGTGCGCTTCAACAAGCGGCTTTGGTCGATTTTCTTCAGCCATCTCGTACAACAGCTTGCCTCTGGTGGCGAGGAGCTGAGCAGGTTTGGAGGAGCTCTTACCAGCTCGAAAGCGAAAACAGAATGAAACCAGGTTCAACGAAGGAGGGATGCTTTATACCCTTAGAATAGCAGATGATGCTCCTCCTTTCATATTCTTCGTTTTCTTATCTGGGAAATAGGCTATATGAAACTGATGTCTGGGTAAGGGATGTACAGATTAGCATTATGCTGTTATTGCAACCCGACGGCACTGCAGCAGCATCCTCGAAAACAGCTCCAAATTGCCGTATTGTCAATTATTCGTAATAAATCAATTATTGTATGATGCTATGTGATGAATTAAGAGATTATAGCAAGTATGTGGTAAACACATTAGGGAATATTATACACATAACTCTTTAAAACACATTTGTTGGCTCCGGAAAGGGCCGATTGAATTGTTGAATTTGCGTAACACGGACACATTTTGGCGGCTTTGGTCGATTTTCTTCAGCCATCTCGAACAAATTAAAGAATATTACACAATCAACTCTTTAAAACACATTTGTTGGCTCTGAAAAGTGCCGATTGAATTGTTGAATTTGCGTAACACAGACACACTTTGACGGCGCACTGGTTGCAATCCTCCTCGCCCGATGAGATTTGCAGTGCGGATGACGATGTGCGCTTCAACAAGCGGCTGTGGTCGATTTTCTTCAGCCATCTCGTACAAATTAGGGAATATTACACGGACGGTGACGCCTGTGCCGCTCGATCTAATGAACCAGAATGACCGCGCTAGCCTCCCGCATGGCAATGACAGAGGAGCACTGGCTGGTAGCGACGATTTCTGGCCGAAAACGATTGCTGGCTGGTGCACTCAAATGAGCGGCTTCAGTTGCTGCGGCTCCTAAATGCGTGGTTGTTCGGTTCTAATGCGTGTTGTATTCGCGTCCTATTGAAAACTGAACTGAGGACGCGAATGACTCTCGAAATTTGCTCGCCGACCGTGTTCACAGTCTGACGGCAAAAAGAAGAATGAGGGAAGAAGCAGGGTGCGGTGCGCTTTTATAGTGGGAAGCGGAACCGAAAAATGTGCTTGAACGTGATTGGTTAGATAAGAAAGGGGTCAACGTTTTACGATATTCCAATAGTTTGTTGCTAATAATCAATGGTGTCCTCCATTTGAATCGACGCGTAGATAAATTTCCAATCGATTCATGGATAAATATTGAAAATCTATCGATAAATGACTGAGTTATTAGCGGTCAAAACCTGACCATTTTTCGTTACATGCTCAATTTTTCGTTTTTCTGAATTGTACCCCCATATGTTGCCGTAAGACGTTATCCAACGTCAAAAATCCACGTGCTCGGCTGGGATTTGAACCCAGGACTCTTGTATGCTAGACGAGCGCTTTACCAACTAAGCTACCGAGCCACTTGGTGACCCAATAACTGAGTTGGTTACAACTATTTTATTATGTTTTAGTCGGTCCCCGAGCGTGAAATAGTGCGCTGTGTTCACAAAAATCGTAAGAATGCAGCGCCACACTAACTCCCATACACCTTATTTGGCCACTCTCGTAAGAAATCAATGTGATTGGCCAATTTAGGAATTGAAACTAAATCTATGGACGAAACTGATTCTGGTGGCCTATATTGACCAACAAGATTTTCAAAGCGAAAAACTGGTTTCAGCTCAGTTCCGATATTTTAAATACATAATATGGATTGAACGCTTTCATTCGACATATTTGTAGTATAAATAGGGCTTTCCATATAATTTTTATTGATATTTTCTCTTAGGCTGGCCAAAACCGGTGCTTTAACCTGCAAATGTGCTCGATTACGTCCGAAACGATCAGTGCGTTTTCCACTTACGGGTCGCAATTGACGCTTATTGGTTTTGTTGCCCTCTGGTGTTTAGTTCAAGCTCCCCGGATAAAAACGTAATATTCAGTGAATGGAATAAACCATTAATGTACAATATAACGTATTGGATACAATACAGCGTATTGTAATTGAATGTCGAAGCAATATTATTCATGTTTGGATATACAATTCAAAAACAATATAATATATTGTAACAGAACATTGTATTGTTTTTAATTGGTTTTATACCTTACAATTTTGGTCAAATTCCTATTTTCGCGTAAAACAACTGTTGCTTTTTTCTATAAAGCTTTGCTGAAAGAAATAAACAAAAAAAGTTCAAAAAGCAAGAAATGTTGGGTGGAAAATATCAAAAAAGTAAAAATAAGTAGTTTTTTAGAAGTCACTTGACATTAGCTGTAACGATGAATGCAACCATGATACAGTTTGTTGAATTGTTTTTGTATTGTACAACAATACACGAATTGCTTATCTAGACAATACATGCACAATATATCGTATTGTATTTTCAAAATGTTTGTATGAGAAAATATCTATATTTGTATTGTTACGATACTTAACCACCCATACATTATATTGCAAAAATCTCATATACCATACAGTGAACTGTTCAAAACAATATATTGTACTGTGATTGTATTGTCATTTTATAATATACTGTATTGTATTTCCAATATATTGAATGGTACTGTTTCAATACGTTATATTGTTTTTGTATTGTATTTTTTATCCGGGTCGCTTTCCCTTTTAACAACTATTCTAGAGTTCCGTACCGTTGGCCGTCATTTTTTTTTACCTGCGGCTTGAATAATTCGTGTTAAACGAGTTTGTTTTTTTTTTTCAACCCGATGACCCTGGAGGAATCGGATTTGATTTGTAACGGCAATAGATATTTATTATTACAGTACAATCGACAGTAAAATACTATTCATAAAATAAATACAATACCGTTTTCTCTGTTGATTGCCGGCATTCAAAAGATTAAATTAAAAACATTTAAACAAAAAATGCTCTTGGTTTATTACCAGCTTTGAAGACGAATCCTGACCTTATATTTCCCCCCACCTTCCAACTCCGTAGCACTTATGAGGGTGCCGCTGAGTCGGTGGCCTCTCATTAAGTATCCTTCCACTATCCCAAGTAACGATAGAAAAAGGCGTGGCCGGGAATAGCGATATTCATGCTTTTCAATATCTGGTTAAAGATTGGAACAAGATGTACCCCCCCCTACCTTATTCCTGAAAGCAGTCGGGATGAGATTATTTGAAACATGAATGATGTTAGTAACTAATCTACGAAGAATACCTTAACTACGCTAACGCTAACTACTTTACAAATTAATATGGAATATGGCACCGCTCAAAGGTCAAATAAGTAAACACGTGCATTAGTCCATAGAAGCATGCATAGTTACGACATGTTTTTATTATGTTCCTAAATTTCCAGCCACATGAGTCGTTCTGATATCACTACTTTTGACACGCACGTTGTCCAGAAATTTTTATTTTATTATAACAAGGCATATTTTTAAATAAAATTTTTCACATTTTGCTTGCTATTCCCTAGTTAGTATCTCATATTGCAGTATATGTATATAAACTTTGTTAGAACAAATTTATTCCAGGGTATCTTCAAGATATCTTGGTTCATTCTGTTAAAATATTTGTTAAGGGATGATCCCATTTGCTTTCCGATGTTATTGATCTATACTATAAAATATAATTTTGGCTTGTTCCGTGAAACAAAATTGCAATATAAAAGTTAAGGTGTCTATTTTGTGAGCCACTGAATAATACTAAAAATGACTAATCTTGAATTACCGAACAGCTGGTACACAAATCTATTTTCTCGATAGGTAATTCGTTTTGTTTTTCAATTTTTCACAGATTGAATATTTTGAATCATGGATTTCGAAAGGCTAGACTGCCAGAGGAAAATTTCAGGTTCATTCAAGTTCGATAATATAGTAATTCAGAATTCTACCCCATTACCCCGAATGTCATCACCTCGAATGCAATTTCACAGAATTTACAATTATCATGACATGATGATATTGATGACATTTCCCCCACGATATTGGAATTCGGGGTAATGTCATTCGGGGTGATGGGTCATTCGGGGTTTTGGAATTCGGGGTAATGGCGTTCGAGTTGATGGCGTTCAGGGTAATGGGATGGGTAATGGGTAGAATCATCATAGAGGCCTGAAAATCCAAAAACTTAAACCACTTAGTTTTTGGACAACCCCCGTACACGCTTGTATAGACAATGTTTACTATGGTTTTATTACTCGATGTCGCGATATGGAACATCGACCAATGGGGAGTTGATTGTATTCCATAATTTAGTATTCTTCTGCACATTACGTACATTTCTGCATTTATTTGGCATGCATTTATCTCGGAAAACCTTCCAAGTATCATTCTAGATAATTGTTCAAGTTGGGCATATTTAAGGGAGAAAATGAATCCATAATTACAAAATTAGTATATAAGAGAGTTCATAGGGTTTTTCACCTGCTGAAAGCCTATCAATGTATGTAGCTGATAGTCATCAACAAAAAAAAACTAATCACAATTGCTCCAATTATGCCGCACGGCAAAAATAGTTTTCTACCATTTGAATGAAATACTGCAGAACCAAGCCATATTCAGTCATTTCTATCTAACCAGTTGATTGAGAAACACCACGCGAGGAAGAGCAGCGATGAGTTGGTTCAGCTCCATTATTCTGATTGTGATTGTGCTATTCGTGAATATCGCATATCATCGAGTCTTTGCACAGAATGGGTAAGAATGATAAAAGCTCACATAGTCACAGCAACTTCAATATCATAAAAAAATACTCGTAGACCGTTTTATATATTTCACATAAAGATATGATTTACACTATTTTCAAATGTTCAACCATAATTACAGTTGCTGTTGTTAAACATACCATTGTTTCAAATATCGTGCATCTGTCTCTGAATGCCTGGTGACATTTTGAAATATCTCTCAATTGAACAAACTAAGTTCATCGTAAAAAAAACATCGTTCAGAGGTTTGTATTATTGATGCGAGGAATAAAACATAAAATTTTCTCTGCTATTTTGCAATTATAACTAACAAACGGAATTAGGAACTATGCCCTAATACCGTGTGTTGACACCATGTAATTGCATTCTAAAATAATTTTGTTTGTGTGTGCAACTTTAATTCAAACCTGTTATGGCTTTCTAAATATTATTTAACATGCTGAAGATTGTTACAGTAATTTAGAAAAAAATAATAATATGCAAAAAAATCGACATAATTAAACGGTATTCGGCAATACACGAAATTAGAGCAGGTCACGGTATAACAGAAACATCAAATCAGCTACAACAGCATACAATAAAAATCTTACACATTAAGTTAGTTAATCATCTCTTTTAGTTTTTGGTTTGAGCTCGTGTCCTAATGAGTAGTAAAAGTGAACCGAAATATATGTTTTCCATAGGTTTTTTCTATCTATACAACGGTAACGTAAAACCTTTCTTCATTCATCAGAAAATAGTTCAATATGCTAAATATACTGAGGAGAATATCCTTTAATTTTCATTTTTTTTTATTACAATTGTAGGCAAGACGGATTGGTTTTTGGATCTATGGCATCATCACAAAACACATCAGACTCAAAGCCTCCAGTTCCAGTTACTGAAGGATCAAAGATACCGGATGACATTCGACTATAACAGACGTAACACTTAGAACAATTTCCATCAAATTCCAACGCCTATTTCACAAAGCCGTTATTTTGTGAATGTTAAACAAAATACATTTATGTGTAACAAGGCAGGAGACGCTAGTGTGAAACGTCAAACACAAAGGAAAACGATACGCGTGCCTCTGGTTGTAAGTCATACAATAGGGACTTTGAAATCACTGTTTAAAGCGTGATCGATTGGCGATTCATCAGTGTTATGTCTGTTTGTCTGTGGTAAAGTTATAAGACTTATAATTTAATAAATAAATACGAGTAATAAAACGCTTGAGGCCAAACGATTTAAATGTGAAATCTATAGAACTCAGTATCCTTCACACAATTTAACAATAAAACATGAATGTGACGTCCTTTATTTATTCAGGGTCTGGTTTTGTTAGGGTCATTTGAGTGATTTTTACATGTACAGGTCGGACTCGATTATCCGTAGTATCGATTTTTTTTTCTCTTCGGATAATCGAATCACTTAAAAAAAAATCGGC
The DNA here is from genome assembly GCF_002204515.2 of Aedes aegypti. Taxonomy (NCBI): domain Eukaryota; kingdom Metazoa; phylum Arthropoda; class Insecta; order Diptera; family Culicidae; genus Aedes; species Aedes aegypti. The sequence goes on from NC_035108.1 coordinate 387,944, forward strand.
GATAAATGAACTGAAATATTATCTTTTTTCGTTGTTTCATTTATATGATGCAGTGACACAGCCAGAAATAATTTCTAGGAATATTAGGGATCTTGAGAAGAAAAAATCAGAGCATGTGGACATCAGAGGACGTGTGCAAGACACGACCGCATGACGTTAACTACGCCATGTGATTTGTTGCATTTGAATTTGAGTCAACTAATTGCAACCTTCCTTTAGTTATAATTCTGAATGTAATGGTTTGTGCATTTAAGAACAGCGAGGAGCTCTTCGTTCGGAGAAGTGCCCCAGTCATCGATATCGTCATCGCTACCGTAAAATTCAATTTGCCGTATTCTCAATTATTCATGAAAAGGGCCGATTTAGCTGTTAGATTCAAGTAACACCCAATTTTCTATAGTTTATCGTCAAAAACCAATAATTTTCTTCATTTGAGTAAAATTTTGTATAAATTTCCGACTGATTGGTAGGAAAATATCGAAAATCTATCGATAAATGGCTGAGTTATTAGCGTTCAAAATTTAACAAAATTTCGTGACAATCCCAACATTTTAGATTTTCAATTGACACCCAGTATATTGCCGTAATACGTAGTTACGTAATATTTGAATCATTCCTTAACAATAGAAAATATATTGCATTCCAACAGCACTGCAGCAGCGTCCTCAAATTGTCCTATTGACAATATCATAACTAATCAGATATTGTATGATGCTACGAGATGAATTATGAGATTATAGCAAGTATGTGGTAAACACATTAAAAATAATTACACAAATAACTCTTTAGTATACACATTTGTTGGCACTCAAAGGGCCGATTGAATTGTTGAATTCGAGTAACACAGACACATTTTGACGGGTTTACTGAAATCCTCCTCACCCGATGAGCTTTGCGGTGGCGATGACGATGAGCGCTTCAACAAGCTGCTTTAGTCACGGTGACACCCAGTATATTCCATTCATGAAAAAGCGGTACGATTGACGGAACCGACGTTTGGTCGAATTTACTATTCTTTAAACGGGCAATAGGTTGTTTTTTTTATACTGTTAAAACAATTATTGGCAGTAAATATGCCAAACGTCAGTAAGCCAAAGGGATTTCATAAGTCATAAAACTGTTATTATGGTGTATTCATGAGGAGTTGCAAAGCAAATTCCTTTTAAGTTTTTATCATCAAATTTATTGAGAATCCTGAGTTATTAATAGAAAATTTTCTTCGAAATTAACAATAGATTCTTGATAACATTCAAGCCAAAACCTTTTTTGGATTCTTGATGGCTTTCTGATGATGTTGGAAACAAAATTCTAGTGGATTCCTTGTTAGTTTTCTTCTTAGCTTTCTGCTGAGTTTTAACTAGTTGCACAGTGCATTCCTGGCGTATTTATAAAGATCTGCATAACAGGTTTTCCAAAAATCGTGGAAAACAGCTGTTCAGAGAGATCCTGCCTAAGACTGCATCAGTGAAGCGAAGCCACATCAGTTTGTATGTATTTTATCCTACATTTATTTGAATACTTTTCAGAATTTTCATTATACTTTATCCGTGGCACATCATGTCTTTCAAATAACGGAAAATTATCAAAAACGGTTTTCGGCGAAACCTATTCCTTGTGTTCTGGAGTAGCCAGATCTGTTGGTAACGAGGTCATTCTTCATTTATAGACATATTTTTTTCCTTCAAATAATGGTAATGTCATAAAATAGGCCTTATTGGAACCTGTACGTGATGCTCAGGAGTGGAAACACAGGATCTATGCCTCATTAATTGACATGTTCTGTCGAATTCATGAAGATTGAGGCGTTGCACAATAGGTTTTGGACATGGAACTGAAATGTCCCCTAAGAGGCCTTGACGGAACCAGTACCAGGTGCTTAGGAGTAACCTGATTAGTTGATTCCTAGTTCATACTTCATTAATTGACATGTTCTTTCAAATTCACGAAGTTTGACACGTTACACGGTTTGTTATGGATATAAAACAGAAATATCTCCAAGGAGGCCCTGGTGGAACCTGTGTGGAACTATGGACTGGCCACATCACATGTTAATAAGGATTCTTCTTGTATTGGCATGATTTTTTTACAATTCACAAAGATTGAGACAAAGGCAGAAATATCCTCAAAGAAGCCCTTATGGAACTCGTGCCAGAAGCTCTGGAGTGGCCAAATCTTTTATTACCGTGTTATTTCCCAACTAACAATTCAGAGCCACAAACAAGCATGCATGTTTAATAATTGTTCAATAATGGTAATGGCAGCTGAATAAAAAATTTGCTCTATAAAGAGCTAAGAAGGTGCTTTTTTAACACAAACTTAGATCAATGTTCAACGTTATGCATTAGAACGAACAAAAGTTGAATCGCCACTTATTAAACGTTTCCAAAGATTCTCATTCGACTAGTCAAGATTGTTCTACAAATGAGCTGAACAAGACATGTTTCCCCCAATTAAAAAGCCAATATTCCACTAAACAAATGTAAATGTATAAAAGGATATTCAGAAGACGAACTAACGTTTTACTTGCGTCGCACTTCAGCTATTCCCACATGTTTAACATAAGCATGAATAAGAGCTGAATAAGTATCTTATAAAACCCTAATTCAGCTTCAGTATATTATAAGAACAGTTGATCCAATAGAGGCCAAAATGACGATTAACAAACACGTTGTTCAGCAATAAATAAGCCTTGTAAAAGCGATCACACTATAGCTAAATTTCATAAAATGGACAAAATATCCGAAATTATCCGAAATTCGTGTTGAGTTCCGAATGCATTTCAAAACTCATAAATTATGCTTTCTTAAAACTTTTGAAATAGCTGTTCAGAAAATAAACATGGTCAGTCTCCAGAAATGCAGAATTATTGTGAAAAACAAAAATAAACATTTAAGCTAAGTATTCCGAGTAGGAGCAAAGTACTGACAAACAAAGCGTGATATTGATTTGATTGACATAAGAGATAAAATATCTGAAGACAATATCAAAATTTTGTTCCTAGAACTTCTAAGCCTATGAAAAATTTGATGTACGCAGATCTAATGAATAGCTCGCAGCTATTGGTAAATAGCTATTTATAGATATTTTATATCATATATCTATCAAGTTAATATCACTTTTAGCTATCCATATTATATTTTCTATTGCTTAGCTTTTTTCGCTTGCTCGGGATGTTTTTCCGTACAAGAAAAATGGAAATTTCTTTGACAGAATAGGGTCCTAAAGGCCTGTCCCAATTTTAATGCCAAACGCTTAAGTTTAGGCCAAAAACACATGTTTACTCAATTTTCAAATGTTTTTCTTTTGTTAAAGTCCAAAAAACATTTCTTTAGATTTTGCCACAGTCCTTGGCTTAAACTCAAATTTTGGGTGTATTTTGCTTTCCGTGTCCCTTCCGAAACAACCCCAGTGTTAAAACTAAAAGCCCTGTGGTGTTTTTTGTCGATTAAGCGAACGTGATCAAAAGTGTCAAGGTTCATTTATAGACCCAATTTTTAAATTAAAGTTTAAATATGATGTAGCCGTTATTTGAGCGGGAAAAGTTGCTAAAGTAGTTGCGATAACATGCTCTTTCGTGTCATTAAATAAAAACAAGATTTCAATAAACATTTTAGGACCCAATTGATTAAATAAATTTCTATAGCCAGCTACATTTGAAATGATATTTCTTCACAACTGAATAAATACTGCGCTCTAAGAAAAATGATTTACTTGGCCATTTCCGAAAATAAAAATCGCATCAAGATATTCGAATATTTTTCTATTCAGGTGGGTTCTGAGGACTAAAATGATTCAAATATATTCATACAGAGAACTTTTACTTAAATGCATATGTAATAGGTTTATTAGAAATACACATAAAAAAATAATCAAACTATAATTTATAAAAGTATTTAAGTTAATTAATCATTTTTGAACAAACTAAAACTTATGAAATTAGATTAATCATTTCAGACTGTTTTTATTTTGTGTAAATAAACATTATTTTGACCAACATCGACATAAATTTTCTCACTGTGCGCTAAAAATAGCCGACTGAACTCAGCTTGGATCAGCACTAAACAGCAGCTGAATAATATACTTGTTCAGTTGTAGATTAGCGTACCATGTGTTGATTAGACGTTGTCGAATAGAAGCTCGAACATGGTCAATATTCAGCTATGAGAAGTTTATATTTTGCACTGGACGGTATAAACATCAATTCTAGGATGGCCCAGATGGCAAGGCATACCGCTGACGATTGGAAGGTCTCGAGTTCGAATCCAGTATACAGGCGATTTTCAAATAAGATTGTTTATACTATCGTAATAATAGTGCACACTACATTTATAAAGTGCCCAGAAAAATATTTTTTTGTTTTATTAGTCTAATTATGTTTAGACCAGCCGTATAAAAGCTGAACTAAATGCTTGTAAAACGTTTTTAAAGCTGAAAAATAAAGTTGGTATCCAACGACATTTGTGTGAACAATGCTTTAACAAAGGTTGGCCATGGAAATTATTAAAATGTTATAAAACATGATGCTGGATAAAACTGCCATAATGGTGTTTGTTAAATGAGTGAATGTTAGTTGGGTTTTCATTTAATGTTAAGTTATTTAAAATTCAATAAGATTGAGATATCGCACGCTATGTTTTTGGACATAAAATGGAAATGTTCCCCAAGAAGCCCTCGTGGAACCTGTGCCTGGAGATCTGGAGTGGCCACATCTGTTCGTACCGAGCTTTTTCTTCTTTTATTGACATGTTCTATCGAATTCACGAAGATTGATACGTCGCACGGTATGTTTCTGACAAAAACGGCAATGTCCTCAAAGATGCCCTGATGGAATCTGTGTCAGGTGCTGTGGAGTGGCCACATCTATGGATATTTAGTTTATTCTTCCTTTATGGACATGTTCCTCCGAATTTATGAAGATTGAGACGTCGCACGGTATGTTTTGGACATAAAACGGAAATGTCCCCAAATAAGCCCTCGTGGAACCTGTGCCAGGATCTGGAGTGGCCACATCTGTTGGTACCGGAGTTTTCTTCTTTTATTGACATGTTCTCTCGAATTATCACGAAGTTTGATACGTCGCACGGTATGTTTCCAACAAAAAATGGAAATGTCCTCAAAGAGGCCCTGGCGGAACCTGTGCCAGGTGCTCTGGAGTGGCCAAATCTGTTGAAATTTAGTTTATTCTTCCTTTATTGACATGTTCTCCCGAATTCATGAAGATTGAGACGTCGCACGGTATGTTTTGGACATGAAACAGAAATGTCCCCAAACTGGCCCTGGCGGAGCCGGCTACGATGTTCCGGAACGGTTCACTTTTTCAAATTATGTTGAAATGATGATAATCGACCATTATCTCACGTTTTACATAAAAACTTGTGTTGTAGCTGCAATAAATAAAAAAATAATCCCATTTCCAGAATTTGGTACCCTCTTGACCCCAGTACAACCCGGAATATCTCCGGCATGGTTCCGAATACAGAATTGTCCATTTATGACAAATAACTGAAACCTTTTTAAAGTAAACTGAGGGTGGTTTCGAAACAATCGAATGGAAATTGACGAAATGGCAGCTGTTTGAAAATGCCTTGTCGGAGGCCGGTAACGTAAAGGTTAATAGGCAGCGTCCATTTATTACGTAAAGCTAAAATTGAAATTTTTTGCCCCCCCCCCCCCCTCCGTAACGCTTTTTGTATGAAACATTTCAATTTTTTGTATGAGCTGTAACGCTTGAGCCTACTACCCCCCCCCCCCTCCCCCTAGAGCGTTACGTAATTTGTGGATGCCGCCATAGGCCTCAACTCGGTTCCAGTTGAATATAGAAATGAGACTTTTTAAGGAAAAGGCCACATTTGCGATGAGTATCCTAGTTAGCGAGACATGAGATTTTTTCAACTATCATGCATATTTTTGAATGATTAATGTATGCTTCAGTAAGAATAGACTCTTTTACACTAAATTCAGCAGAAACCCGATTTGTTTACATTTTGGATTTGATGCCTTTTCAATTGTTGGTCTTGATTTGCGTTAATTTGTGATAAAAAAGCCAGTGGGCACTTTATTTTGGTGATTACTGTATGTACCGGAATGAATCAAGAATGTTCCTTTTCCACCCCTGCTCAAACACCATCAGTTCATCACCAACGATTCATTCAGTTCATCTCGCAGTGCATGTTCATTTTTTAGTAATGTCAAAAACGGATGATTAATCGCATGCAGTTTATCAGTTTCAGCTGTCATCTTCTGCTCCGCGTTCAAAGTTCAGTTCTCCGTCGCCGTCGTCTAAGTTAAGTTGAATGGAACAAAAAGAAAAGTGCGAAATTTGAGGATTTTATATAAATTTTGCACAGAAAACCGTTGTTGCTCGTTAATTTAAACCTAATCCATCGTTGAGCGAGACATTACCACGGAATTCAAGGTAAGAGTTTAACTAGGTATTTACCCATCAGAAGGCGTCTCTAGAAAAATCAATATCGATAGGAAAATTTCAATCGAAAGTCTGCATGACTTGTTCTTGAAGATTCGAAAGTAGTAAGAGAAGTCGAAGTAAAACATTCACAGTATGGTGTTATAGTTTTTCGTTTAGTAACTGAAGCTTGAAAAAAATGTCTATGCTTGCATTTACAGGATTAAGTTGATTAAATCGATTTATCGAACGACATCCATCTTGTGGCAATGTCGCGATTGATCGATACTAGATTAGTTAATATTCCGCAGCTCAGAAATGCTTCTATTTGTTTAAAGATAAACATATATAGCTGTTCAATTATTGTTCTGTTTCGCAATTAGTTTTTCTTTATTTTGTTTGTAAATGACACTCTTGCAGTTAAGCTTGTTATAAGCCTTATGTTTGATGCACTTTGGGCCGCATAAGTGTTAGTGAAAGAGTCCCAAACAGGTGATTCGGACGCTAAATCGTACGATGTCTGGCCACACACAATGACCACTCCGTAGGTATAGGTTTTCCTGGTCTGGTCCGGTTGAAAATTCTTACTTTAGCAGTGTTTTGAAAGCGATCAGGTTGCTGAGAGGTCACACTATTCTACACATGAAAAGGCGAAGGCAAAAAAGAATTATTGGCCAAACTAAACGAGCACACAAATGCCGGGTGTTGCCACAAGTTTGCACATGTGCAGAACTAGCATTAAGAAGGCACGTTTTTTTTTATATTACTGACCGGAAAGTCGTCTGAGACAATTAAAAATAATTATAATTATTGTGCTGGCCAAACCATAATATGAAGAATCACAATTTCATCATAAACTTCCTCGTTTGGTTTCAAACACTATGTTTTATATGTTTTCTCCAAGGAAAATCACTATAAAACTAATAATATTTATTATTATTATTATCTTTATTATCGAGACTTTCAGGCGAAGGCTGGTTCGTCTTTCACTAATAATATTAATGCATTGCAATAATTTTCATGTTTTAGTGAGAGCAAATTCAAACTCTGTTCAATGTTGACCTATCCTGAAAAAAAGATAATACGAAAGGTTTAATACCAAAATTAATGCAATACAGCTCATATGACTACGTGACCCCACTACAGGGCTGGTAGCAGGTCTCGTTTAAGAGATTTGTTTATTCCTGTTCGGATTCGCTACTGTGACCTGGCTTTTAGATCTATTATGACTTCATCCGTATCCTAAGTGTCATTGAGGGATAATACAGTATCGATTTCGAAACAGTTCTTGTTTTGTTTCCTCAGAAATATCTGAAGGAATTATTTAAGTTACAATAAGGTGTCGCTATTTAGACCCTTCTAGAATTAACTCGCCCTTTACAAATCATAAACGAAACATTAGTACTGATATTAGACCGTGCATCGCAAACCTAGATTCATATTAGTGCTGCAATCAAATTATTCTCCGGAGACTACAAGACAGTAGAGTGATGCAAATTTTGAAATTTTTGCTCCCCTATGCCTTAACGATTTTAATTATGGTAAATAGCATCCTTTCAAAGTTTGAAGTGATTCGGAAGAAATTTGACTGTGCACACGCCATTTGAAGTTTATATGGAGATTACTATGGAAAACGCCAATCTTTTGTGTTCAGTCCTCTATCTCTTCGTCATAACATTTTATGGAAAAGTGAACACACTCATCCTATTTGAAAATTTCCCAGCTACAACTTTGCCGAAGACCACTTTTTGATTGGACGTCAGGATAAATTGTTATTCATCATCGTAAACTTGGTTTGCATGTAGCATGCTACACCAACTGTTCGGCAGGCAACAGTGGTACTCCTGGCGGGAAGAATAGATCAAAGTAATCTAGGCTACTATGTTCTACAGCAAAAAAGCAGTGTTGCTCTGAAAGTAATTGAATGATCATCTCAGCATGATTTAGACTTTGTTATCAATAATAACAAATTATCCTTACATCCCATCAAAATGTGGTCTTCGGCAAAGTTGTAGCTGGGAAGTTTTCACATTAGATGAGTGTGTTTACTTTTACATGAAATGTTATAACGAAGAGACAGAGGGCTGAACACATAAGATTGGTGTTTTCCATAGTAACCTCCATATAAACTTCAAATGGCGTGTGCACAGTCAAATTTCTTCCGAATCACTTCAAATTTTGGGTGAATGATTTTCATCATAATTGACATCGTTTAAGCATAGGGGAGCAAAAACTTCAAAATTTGCATCAGTCTAACGAGACAGTGTTGCATTTGAACGCGTTCAGTTTGCGTTCCAGTTCAAACCTTTGAACGAGGGATCCAGTAGGCTTGAACATTGGCTTGAAGCTCACAAACTTGAACCTGTGCGAGCTTAAAATTGAACGCGAAATGAAAACTGTCGTCATGGCAGGTGCACGACATATTTCAATGCGGAAGTTTTGCAAAGATGTTGAGAAACATTTGAGGTTCCATATATTGATAATGATATGAATGCAAAATATTCTGATGTAGTTTGTTTTTCGGCTTTTTAACATTAATGTGCATTTTGAAGTGAATAGGCCGTTCATTAGCAGGTGCAGAATTTTGCACGAAAGTTCAATGTCTACAAGGTTCTTGTGCTAAATTAGATCGTGTTCAGTTAATTTTTGGCTTGCGTTCAGTTTCAAATGCATCACTATTTACTACGAGAAACCAGGGGCTCCTTATTACCAACAAGAGCGTTTTACATAAGGAGGTTCGTACAGTAATAAGGATTATCTCATGTTTCTTGAATACCGGTTAGTACAGTAATAGAGTTAGTACATTCAGAGATTTCTAATCCATTTTGTATCACTTGTGTCAAGGTTAGCCTTGGTTTTCTGGTTCTCCAGATGTGTGCTCTTGTAAATGTAAGGAGACTTCGATACATTTTCACCTTAAATTCCAAAACGATAACCCAAGAATGCAAGAAGAAATATGCTGGAATTTGGTTCAGTAGATCTCATCTCGTAATGCACTAAAGGCGAATAACCTTCGTTACGGGAATTTAAGAGACTTGGTCTCTATACTATTGTAAATTTCTAACAGGTCGTCTATTCGTTTACAGAAATGAAATTCCCTGGTGATTTCAAGAATTTTGATTCTTGGCTATAAATAAGAAGGATTCTCTAACCTACATTCTGAAAAAATCTTAACAAAACTCTTTTGACACATACACTGCATATGAGCCACTGCGGCTCATTTTTACCTAAACATTATTCAAAGAATTTGTCAAAAGTTTGTCCAGGACTAACGCTACATTGAACCCTTCTTTTTTTATTACAACTACTTCTATACCAGTTCCTCTACTTCCTACTCAGATCATGGAACGGGCTATAACATATTTTGACGAATTTTGAGGAAATACAAATGTTTGCTAATTTTTTAATTTTGTCGTCAAATATATGGATTTGAAGTGACTTCAGGCTAAACAAAATTCGGTCATAATTTCATTGAGAAAGGCAATATAAAATATTATTTCAATTTACAAAACCTACTTAGATTTTCAAAAGGACATATAGCTTAGTCACTGGCCCAGCAACTCGAGCTGACAATCTGCTTAGAAAAGAAGAAAGAAGATAAAAAACGTAAAAAAACCTGTCACAAATTCCTCTAGTGAATCGATCTAAAATGAAAGACTTTCATCAGACGGTCACCTAGAAATTTATTCTAGTTTTCTGCAAACACCTGACATCTGGGCTTTGAAATCTTTGTGAATGTTGCCATTCAACATTGCAATAATCATTCTAACGTAAAAATATCCAAGAAAAAAAATAATGGCCTTTTTTATTTTTTTTTTTATAGCTAAACTAGTAGTATTTTGTCGATTATGAAACACAACATGAGGGCCACATTGCACTAAAATTTAAAACAAACTCGCGTGCCGCACGAAAGCATGGGAAAGGCCAAAGTTTGGTCATAGACAAACATACGTAACACTTAGAAAAAATCTCGATCAAAATCATAGTCCCGAGGACATGTACGCCCAATGCTAAAATCGGTGTGTTTGGCCGACAGGCCAACAGATGGCGGTAGTTTGTAAACGTCAAACACGAACTAAAACGATGCGAGCGCTACGGGTGATGGATTGGCCACCTATAATATTGTTGAATCGACCGTTAAAACGGTGGTCGATTGAAAATGATGAGAGTGTGACATCTTGTTGTCTGTGGTTTGGTAGTCACTGTTCTATAACGAAGGAATAAAATGACATTAGGGGACCCCAGATGGTTACCCGGGGCAAGACGAGCAGTCCTAATTTTAATTTTATTAAAATATCGTTTTACTCTGTTGCATTGAAGTTCATCCAAATACTATGCTTGACAAAATTATTGGAAATAATATGAATTTTAAAATGTGTGTAAATTATCATAAGTTTTTTTTTCGGTAGCGATAGGGGTAGTACTGGCACTCTTAATCTGCCCTAAGCTCCTTCCCAGCATTTGCTTTTATAAGCCTCTATTGCGTTCATCAAACAGACGTTCCTAAGCAATGTTGCTCAAATGGTCACTGTGTACCCTTGCAGCAATCAGCCCTTACCGTATTTTTGCAGTCTAGTACTTTAGACTACTATCAAACTATGATAAGGCCTGAAATGCTACTAGAGTGGTTAAAGTGAAGAACGAAATAGTTTTATTAAAAGGTCCTCATTCCCCATTTCATTTCATCACTCACTATTGTCACTTTTATTTTCGACACTATCACGTTTATCACCGATTATCACTCATCAACTTTCAGATATACTTTCCATTATATCACCTTTCACATCACACCATTTTCATATAAATTTATTGTTATTAGCATTTACCATCTATAAGCATGACTAAGTAATTAAAACATATTCAATTTAAATGTTTCATTATTTTTGTTGCTGTAGAGTCATTACTATTCAAACTACAATTTAGCACTATCAACAAAGTTACAGTAAAACAAAATCACTTCGATTCATTTTTCTGCACTCGCTGTCATTATTAACACTTTTATCATGCATGTTTGAAGAACTAGGCAATAATGTTTATATTCAGAGAAATGATTGCAAAATGTATTATGGCCTTTATTAAATTAGTAGAGTTCTCATCATTATACATCATCATTATTATATTTCTAACAAAACTATCAGAATCACTTCCAGTTTCATTTTCAAATTTTCATCACCATAGATTTTATTATAAACACACTATTAGCACCATCAAAATCACTAGATTTAATAACAACAAGTGTTACGCGCAGTTCCACCAAACACCCATTCTTATGTTGCATTATAAAACGATTGATCACACGTTAGCTTCGAAACTTAACAACCATTACTGATTAGTACAAAGGATGCTACAGCTCGTGGTAAACGAACTGAACCATCAACAACCAGCACTAGTTTATAAGTAACCAATGAGCCCTGGCGGTCCCTCCGTTCGAAGAGGACCTGATAATATGCCGAAACATATTAACAGATCCTCCGCCTGACTGCAGCCGTTTCATGATAAATCATGAACCGTTAGAGGTGTGCCAAAGTATTGGGAAGGTGATATGTTTCACAGACGGGTATTATTATGGTGCACCTTCTACTTTGGCACCGTCAAACCCTGTGATCGTGGCCAGGGATGTAAATTATCATAAGTTATGAAAACATTAACTTTTCTTATAACATTTAATTAACCGGAACGAAATAATTCTTTTGTCTTCTAACAATATTTTAACCAAATTTCTTATTAATCAGCCAACATCTAAGCCTATTGATCTTTTAGTCTTTTAGTATATAAAGAAAAACAGTACTTCACTTGATGTAAGTAAGATGAGCACCACTTATGGAAATCAGATTTGTTTATGTACTTCAAATACGCTTAGCAATGCTAGGTTAATGCTTTAGCTTTATTACATCTCTTGGTTAGCTTGTATTCATAAAATTGATCCGTTATACAGTCGTTTCTCATAATTTCCTTCCATTTTTAGTAAAATAAAAAATAGTAATGTATTTATATCTACAAACTGTGAAATGATTCAAGAGTTTTCTGCTCGAACAAAATTTAAAAAGTATAGCTTGATGCAGAATATAAAGTGCATATCAATGATCTATCGAAAAACTAAATAAAGTGTAATATAAATTTATACGTTTGGTATAGATCTCAGATTTTTTTAATGTGCTTGTTAAACTACGAGTTTTCTACAAACCGAAACCAGAGATTCAAAATATTGCCTATATCCGATCAATTTATATTCGTCCCGTAGATGGCAATAAGAAGGCACTGTTGTCAGAATTTCCCTCTTCATAATGCTTCATTTTACCTGTTATAATTAGTTGACTGAATCTAATCTAATAAATATCTATTAAAGTAGTATTTTGGATGAATGACTGTTTAATAATGTTTCAAATAATATTCCAATATTCAATCAAGCTTCTGGGCTTTTTTAAAACTAATACTTGTAGTTTTGAAGTCACTTTTTGATCATTTTAGTCACTATTATTTTGCTGTCTGGCCGCTACCAGCCCTGGGCTTAACCATTCGCCCTTGAGTATCTCACATTGGTTCACTGTACTGAGTAGTTAAAGTGTATCTCAACAACGGTAGATACTCGCCCCAATGCCGCTAGTAAAAAATCGTAAAATTGTCTTCGCTAATCTAATTGATCGCTGCTAGTGTTCCCATTACGCCTTCTATTGACGTCACAGGTGTGTCTTGTGAGCCGACTGATAAAGCCATGCTACATTTATACTGCGTCGTATTATTTATGCGGAAGCGGACCAACCGGGGCATGGCAATGTGAATGAGAAATGTTGTTTGCCTACCTCTACCATCCATTCAACCATCGAACGCGGTTCTCTCCCAGGCGCCAAGGCGTCCCAAGTGACGGCGATTGTGATGATGGTACGATTTCAACTCGACTTCTGATTGGCTACTTTAGTGGAGGCGCGTACTTCGCATAGTCGTTCGACTAGACTTGTTTTCGCCCTGAAGTGTTGCAACTCGTCGTGCCAAGATTTTGTTGCAAGTTGTTTATGAGCGTAGTTTAGATAAACAACGTTTGCATATTTGTCGGGACAAGCCTGCAAGACGGCGATGTCGTTTGAATGATACATTTCATTCATTGACAAAGTGTTATAGATTTTTGACTATTTTACCATGCATTAGCACAATTTATTAAATTGAATATGGTTTATTACTCAATACTTATTGCATATTTTGAGTAAACGCTTCTTACAGTGCAATTCTGTATGCTTCTATTGTGAAACAATCAGAGATAATTTATTATATACAAACTATTTTTAAGAGGATTACAATTTGAAGGGGTTAACGAAAGACAGGGCAACTGATATTGCAACTCGGACATCGATGCGATTTAAAAACCAGTCGAATCAAAATAAAACTTATCGAACAGGCAGTCTTATTTAGATAACATGTACCTTTTACCTAGTACATGTCCTCCTTTTTGATTAAATCTCTATATTTCCCTTTTTTCTTACGATGACGTTGTTGTCCGAACCAAATCTTTTGAAAGGTGAGTGCTTGCTTCCCTTGTCTCAGGTTAATCATTTACGGTAATTCTCGATTAAACACATCTTGCCAAAAATGCCGAGGACGGTGAAACTCAAAAGAACCGCCAATAAAGTAAAGAAGTGTGCATATCAGAGGATCCCTTTGTTCACAACATCGAAACGAAAAAAGTTATGACAATTATGAGAGTCAACAACTTTTCGGCGAACAGGTTTATCCGGAGAAACAGGGTATTTGGGGAACTGGCGTTCAGGGAACGACATTTGGGAAACAAAAATTCGGGGAAAAGTAGCACAACCGTTCAAAATTAGCTGCCCTTACATATGTCATAATAGAGAGTCGGTTATGGACCCTTTGCGAATTATGGACCCCCAATAGAAAAACATAAAATTAACACTCAACGCAACCTTATTCCTATGAAAAAACACCGGGGCAACTTCGATTGCATTGTTAGTCAGCAATTTCAGGCAAAATATTTGATTTGAGGTGCATAAATGCAGATATTTGAACAGTTTTGTAAATGAAACCATACAAGAGGGTCCATAATAAGCATTTCCAGGTGGGTCCATAATAGGTACGTCGGCAGCGAGCCGAATTACATGGGAATCAAATGGAGGGTCCATAATAGGAAACGTCAAATTTGCAAACATTCCTATTATAGACCCCGGGAGCGAGGTAGGGATCCCTAGTAATATTCTTAGTTAGATGCTAGCTCGATTTCTATTGAAATTCATGGCAAATTGTTAAATATCTTTGTAGAAATCCTAACGGGAATCCAGGAGATAGTCGATCAGTTACTTCAAAAGTCTTATTCAATTCTTCGTTTGGCAATGAGATTTTTAATGGATTCTATTCTAAAGATTCTTTGCATTGTTTTTTTCTCGTAACTATCATATTCCTAGAAGTCGTTAAGCTGAACTGGCGAATTTCATAAAAGATCTTAGTGATTTCCTATCGGAATCTTAGGCAGATGCCTAAGAAAATATTGTTTTGTGGATTCCTGGAGATGTCGATACTGATTCTTGGTAAAGCCTTGTTTGGATTACTAAGTTTACTCGTCTAAACTATGACTATGACAGTCTTTATGAGATGCTCAGGCAGCTGTATTAGTAAATGCGCAGCTATTCAACAAGACCAAGCTAAGGATCATGGGTTCGAATCCCACCGTTCGAGAATCCTTTCGTAAAAAAAATCTTCTCGACTTCTCAGCGTATATAGCAAACGATATACAAAAGCAAAAAAAAATATCAATTTGCAAAGATAGCTCTCAGTTAATAACTGTGGATGTGATCATAAAAACACTAGGCTGAAAAGTAAGGTCTGTTCAGATGTCAGACGAAGAACGAAATGTAGTTTGTATGTTTTCTGATTTACAACGGATCTAGTCATTTTCAACGTGTTCTTCGAAGTATGAATAAATTGTGAGATTTTTTAGGTATTCTAAAAGATTTTCGTTTAATTCTTGATGATATAGTTAGCAGGAGTCCAGGGAAAATGCTTTTTTGGATTCATCGCCCTCATTCTTGTTTACGGCGAACCCAACTTTCTATAAAATCCTATTTGTTTTTGTCTATCCAGGGACATCCCGGGACGAAAATCCCGAAGATTTCGAAGAAATTTCGGGATTTTCCGTATTCCAGGATATAATTTTAAAATTCTGAAAATCCCGAGATTGCCGGGATAATTGTAAAATCTAATAAAAACCTAAAATGTTAAGGCAGAACGATAGCAATTTTGCATGGAGGAATAAACAGTAACAACAAAATCTAATATGAAAAAGAAAAAAGTCAATTAGATTTAAAAACCGTCTCGCATACTCGTAACTTGTCGGGATACAAAAAACTTTTCAAAGACTTCAATGAAACAATTAGAACATATAAAAAAACGTCTCATTACGTATTACGTATTTTTTCTGTTAAGAAAATTACAAAAAAGGCGTAATGTCAATTTTTGAAATTTGTCTAAAAATTACTATCGTTAAACCGATATTGCCTTTGAACTCGTGAAAGGAAAAATCGGTGAACAATATTTGTTGAAATCCAAGTTATGACTGAGGGGTGCTGTGAGAATTCGAATTTTATTCAAATGGGAGCCTCCAAAGTTGACCATTTTGTATGAAAAAGCGATAATGTTGCAAATGTTGTGTTAATATTGGGTAAGTATAAGCAGATTACCACAATATATGCTACTTATAAATATGATAAAGTAATCTATAAATGTGATAGTAACTACTGTCAGATTAGAAACAGAAAGTATGTAAGACCTAAGCTATCAATATGTACACATTGTCAGATGTTTGGCTTGAACCTGGCAGCTGTTCAAACATTTGTTTGAAAGTAACAGAATTTCACTAGTTCACTTATGTTTGGCTCTCAGTCAATTATTTGATCCCGTATACTACAAGGCCTGGTCAGGTCTGAAACATTTCCAATAAGAACAACATCCGTAGAATGTGTCATATCAAATAGATTAAAAGTCATTGAAATCTTGATTGAAATCGTCATCTCAATTATTTGGACTGGGTTGAGCCTTCGAATTTTTTTTTCGCAATCCTATTTTTAGTGAAAAAAACAACGTTTTGGGACACTCGAATAATGTACCAACAACCACCTTGACCATACAGAGCATACCATATGCTTAATTATGTGCGATCAAAACAAACCCACTCGGGATGCTGCTTTTACTTATTCCACTCTTCCTTTTGCATCACTGCTAAAAATTCTGCGTAGTAGATTTAGATAATAAACACATTCACTCGGCAGATAGACGCAGCAGCACGTTCAAGGTCCAACAAGGTTTGAAAGAGCGCGTGAAAAGGCTTCGAGTGTGTGTTGTTTGTAGATCCGATCGTGTTTACTACCGTTTAGATCCCGTTATTTTCAGTGGGTGTTGAATTATCTTATCAGTGTTTCACTCATGACAATGATTGCCTACAGTAAGTTATACTGATAAAGATGGGTGAGGTCTAAATGCAAATACCTAATCAATTTGACCACATACAATAATCAACAATCACCTTGAAGATCGCATTAGGCGCGTAAATTTATTTTTAAAGTTCAGCATTTTTCCTTTCGCTTCTTTTCAGAGTAAAATACATTTAAAGCAAATACATTTGCAAAATACATTCAAACATACGAGCGGAAGCATACTGTATAGAATACTAAATACCTAATCTTTGCATATTAGCGCAAGAGAGTGCTCAGGGTGGACGAACAGTATTGCATGTCTACAATCCGCTTTGGACTGTCGTCCACACACACATACAGAATAGCGGGTTAATAATAATTTATACCCTCTGATGTGGGGATCTAGCTGCTTGAAGACGGTCTAGCTGGGCTCAGTTAGCCGGTAAATGTCTTACGGAACGCAAGCAAGTGGAAATACAAGCACCTATATCTAGTGAATAAGACGACGACCGCGAAATCTGTCTTTGCATTCAGCGCGGTCAGACATCTATACGTACGTACTTTAAGTTAGTACGGCACGAGAAGATGTGCAAAAAATGGGGAAAATTGTGTTTACGTAGAAACCTATATAATTATAAATAAATAGAAGAGAAGCATTTTAGTGAGTCAGAAAACCGCACGTGATATTTTTTAGTAAATGGAAATAAAGTGTTCTCGATTAATCTATTTATAGTGTGAAAAATACAAACTTTTGCCAAAATCCTATATTGTTTTTGATGTGTGATCATTTGCCTCTAAACATCGTTACTTCTATGAAGACTACGGTATCATCTGCTTTACTTCCGCTTGTGCCTCAGAAGATTATTTTTAGCAGATTACTGATCAACAACTTCCTTCAATAGAAAGGTAGGTCACATTGTCAGCAAGTTATATTTTTCACGACTCTTTCTCTCTTCGCATGACGTTCAGGATTTCAAGCAATTCAAAGACGACAAATGCGCTTCTATAGCTTGGAGACGGTGTCTCGTAATAAATAAAAATAACGAAGGGACGGTAGATTGCTATAGGTAGAAATGAGTTGTGATGTTTGCGCCTCTCGGTGCGAATGATTCAATGATTTATTGGATTCGTTGTTTCATTCCATATGGCGAAGGAAACCCGGTCAGAATGATGGTCTTCCTACCAAACAACAATCGAATAGCCACGTCGAAGGAAGATAACGTTTATCACAATCTACCTCGACGAGTTTGTTTCCAAAGGTCAAACTCCAAAAATCTGTGGATGGAGCATTGTCATTTACTGAACCAGTTTCCCCTATGTACGTGAGCACTATGAGGAAACGTTGGTCAGCAAGAACAGCACGCGTGTAAATTGTTCTATACACCTCGTGTAATCATTCTATAACTTTAGTCGTGGTGTCATGACGCAGACTCTGACTTAATTATAATTTGTCCCAGTTGATACCAATTGCATATTGATTATTCTCTTGTCTCTCTTTCATTGCAGGCTCAGTGTGTTTGAAACACCTCAGTTAAACTTGTTGAATCTAGTACAGTGTGATAAGTCTACGAGACATTAACTCAAAATGAATAGTATCGCAAAAGTGTTTAACAACTTCAAGGAGTTCTATAGTGAAATCAATGGTGCTACGCTGACTGGGGCGATAGATGTAATCATAGTAGAGCAGCCAGATGGATCATTTGTGTGTTCTCCCTTCCATGTGCGCTTCGGAAAGCTTGGAGTTTTACGGAGTCGCGAGAAAATTGTAGATATTGAAATAAATGGCGAACCGGTTGACATACACATGAAACTAGGTGAATCTGGTGAAGCCTTTTTTGTCGAAGAGTGTCTCGAAGAAGATGGTGAAGTTCCAGCTCATATGGCAACCTCGCCAATTCCTACTAGTTCGTTCATTGAGTTCGCTCGCGACACTTCAATTGTGACAGTTACGCAAAATTTAGAAGATGAGAATATACCAAGACCAAGGCGTAATTCGATCGATTTATCAAAAGAAAATACCGAATCAGATAAATCCAAATTTGAGAATCAGAAATCCGATTTCAACCATCGACGGCACACTGATAACACTACAGGAAGGCCCGATTTGACTTTGACCAAGAAAGAATACACTACTCAGAAGATTCGCCAAGAATGGGCTGAAGCAGAACAGGAGCAAATCTTCCAAATGGACGGAATTGAAAATTCGACAACTGATTGGCAGAATAGCACATTGCTTCCGCCTAACAACGAAGAAGACAAACATTTTAAACCAATCGAAACAGTTCCTACCTCAACGGAATCTAAAATAACAAATTCGGAGCTAGCTTCTCAAGAAGATCAACAGGCACAGTTGCTAGAGGACAAGACTAATGCGGATTCTAAATCAAAAAAGAAACGCAGGAAGCGATCGATTATGAAGAAGAAAAATTCTCAACGCAAAAACTCGTCCAGCAGTTCTGGAGGATCAAACCATTCGGATCCGAACGATGGCGTTGAAACAGATAGTATTACTGCATCGCAACCTACTGCCTCATCAGCTAGTGGATCTCCCAAGGAAGGTGAACCTGAAAATTTAACAGCTACTCCAGCAGAAAATGCACCAAAAGAAATTCCAGAGCTATCAAACCGAGGTCATGAATTAGATATTCATTTCTTCAGTGATACTGAAGTTACAGCTGGTGTTAGTCCACGCCAATCTCGCCCTTCAACTCCGATACAAAGTGACACGGAGTTTGAAATTTCACAACGCGAGAATGTTGAAGGCGATAGCATGTCCGCTTCTTGGAAGTGGGGAGAACTCCCAACAAAACCAGAAGAGATTGAAGATTTGAGTACCTCTCAGGGCAAACAAGCTCAACGTAATTCAATGCTAAGTGGTTTGATGAGTTTTATGAAATATAACAACAAGAAAATGCGGAAAAATGTTCCAGATGGTTTGTATCTTTCGGATCTTGACGAATCTTTGGACCCTGAAGTGGCTGCTCTCTACTTTCCACCCGTTTCATCTAAAGCACAGCATGCTCAAACTGAAGAAGACAGAGAAAGTGGCAATGGGACATCTCTGCCGCATAGTCCGACATCGCTCGAAGGTGTGAAGAGTCTGGATTCCGATTTTGACGATAACAAGGATAAACTTTCGTTAGATTTCATCGCTCTTTCACTCTGTGGTGGTTTGGACAGTGGTACACCAACGTATGAAGAATTTGAAAAGCATCGTCTTCAGTACGCCGATGTCTGTAACAGTCCGACCATTTTTTCATCACCGGATCTAGTAGTGAGAATCAATGACAAATACTGTTCATGGCAAGCCGCTTGCCCTCAGGTGATGACTATGCTTGCATTCCAAAAATCTCTTCCCACTGAGCAAGCCGAAACTCCTAGCAAACCGAAATCACTGGACGTCGCTACAGCTGGTTCTGTAGAAGCTGATGCACAATCCACCAAGCAACAAGTTTCGCAGACATCTTCGGAAGCCAATCGAGGAGGACGTTGGTGGTATTGGCGTAGATCGAACGACAAATCAACCATGAAAACCGAAAATGAGACTGAACAACAGTCGAAAACTTCGGCTATAGCTACTCAGACTTCTCGATCCAATACTCCGGAAGATGTTGGAACAATGACAGAAAGTTTCAGCAAGACTAAAGAGGATGGATATAATGGATCTCTAAGTTCGGAAGATTCTGAGCTGCCCTCAGATCAGCCAACAAACCAGGAGCTCATTTTGAACAAATCGGACAGTTTCATTGAGAAATACCGAAAAACGCTTCGCCTGTCGTCCGAACAAATCGAAAGCCTCAATCTTAACGATGGTATGAATGAAATCGTATTCAGTGTAACCACTGCCTACCAAGGAACCACTCGTTGCAAATGCTATTTGTTCAAGTGGAGATACAACGACAAAGTTGTTATCTCTGATATCGATGGAACCATTACAAAGTAATGTTTTAACGCTTAAACGAGAACTGACTGAAATTCGCTAACCATTTTCATTATCTTCCTACAGATCTGATGTTCTTGGGCATATTCTACCAATGGTCGGCAGAAACTGGGAACAAATTGGCGTCGCCCAGCTCTTCTCGAAAATTGAAGAAAATGGCTACAAAATGTTGTACCTTTCAGCACGTGCCATTGGCCAAGCGAAGGTAACGAATGGTAATTTTTATACCTGTTTCAAATACTGAAAGCTTTGTTTCTATTTATTCCCAGACTACCAGAGATTATTTGCAGTCTATTCGGCAGGGAGATGTGAAGTTACCGGATGGTCCGTTGCTCCTAAATCCTACCTCGCTAATGTCAGCCTTCCATCGAGAAGTTATCGAAAAGAAGCCGGAGCAGTTCAAAATAGCTTGTCTTAGTGACATTCAAGCTCTGTTCCCTGATAAAAACCCCTTCTACGCGGGATATGGCAACAGAATAAACGTAAGTATTTATTTGATTTTGTTGGTAGACAGTTTTATCATTTTTCGTTCAATTCTTCAACAGGATGTCTGGGCTTATCGTGCAGTTGGAATACCCATCTCTCGCATTTTCACCATCAACACAAAGGGCGAACTGAAGCATGAATTGACGCAAACATTCCAATCTACGTAAGTATCTTGTATAAGCCATTCGGCACACTGCACTGTGGTAGAACGTGTGTGACGTCATTGTGGGATGTTGTCGCATTTAAGCTTTCCTATGTCATACGGGTTCACATGTAAAGTTGAAAAAAGAATCAACTAACAAATACACAATTGGAAACAAAGGTATACAAAACACTACACAGTCAATTATTGTGGCAATCTATGAGTACCACTTGCAAATTTTGTACAAAACGTCATCTGATTGATCACTAACACATATGTTTCTAGCTTATAAGCTTTAGTTTTACTTAGTTCTAATAAGTTTTTGTTTTTTCTTATTATTTTTTATTTACTCTACCGAAATGCTTCCACAAACAAAACAATTGTACAAATTGTAAAACTACACAGCTATGCGGGGCAGTCATTGGTAGTCAATGATATATTTCCGCCCATAATACGCGAGTCGTCATCAGAGTCTGATCAGTCAGACTACGATCAATACGACGACAATGACGACGACCATGACGAAGCCGATAGCTGCTTCGAAGAAGCTGATTTTGAAAGAACTGATTCAATGCAACGAATTAATAGCAAACCAAAATTTAAACAACGATCCAGTGGTCGTTGCCCAGAATATGACCAACCGGAATTGCAGTTTCCATGTGATATAGAGTACTAGATGACCACGAGGGGCGACCTAGGCTAAAAGTGATAAGACTGATTTTGAAGCAGAGTAGATTTACATAACTGCTATTTTGATTAATTACAAAGCACGCTAGAGGCTTATGTACGTTCTATTTTTGATGGTAATGGAATCGTAACGCTAGTCAACGAAAATGACTTTTTCCCTAGCGATGTAGGCTTGTATATGAATTTATACTAGCTTTTCCATTAGTTTCTGCCATCAATTTGCTACGGGTAAGCAAATGTATAGTACCTGATAAGAATATCATCTCCATCAAAGGTTCAACTTTAACAAATTTTAACATTTTTCAACGATTCGCAACAACGTTCATCATGGCTTCGATTTCATCGAATAACAAATCATTGAGGTTCATTTGGTTCACATATAATACTTCATAAGGTATCTTGATATTCGTTTGCAGAATGGTCACCAATACACAAAATTAGCAAGATACATTGCTTGGAATCACGGTTTGTCAAGGTGTAAATTTGATAACATTTATCTTTTAGAATTGGCTTGCATTTTACCTCATCCATTGCTTATCATTGTTCATTTATAATCCCCTTTGTATACATGTTATATAATTTTCTCTCTATATAACTTTTATTTACAGTTACGCAAACATGGCATACATTGTAGATCAACTATTCCCACCCATCAAACACATAGAAGAAGAGGATAGCGAGTTCACCAGTTTCAACTACTGGCGGGATCCAGTACCGGACATCGACTTGAATCTCGATTTGTCCAGCAGCTCTCAGAGTGGAAGCGGCAGTTCTACGCCGGTATCGCTTCTATCGGGAAAAGTAACTCCCACTAGCACACTGGTACAACAGGCTCTACCTACTATTCCGGAAAATTAAACCATCTTCAATTTCGTTTTCCAAAGATAAACATACTTTTAATCGCGTATCAGTATCGTATCAGACACTAAGTGGGTAAGAATAAATGTAAACGCATATAAACTACTAGCTTTCCGTACAGATATAGGCTTAAGCCATTATAATCGAATTATTGACAAAATCGAAACAAACATTGTGAACCACACCAATGCATCCTTCAATAGCTTAGTTCTTGTCTTGTCCTTGTATTAAATTATAGTTCAGTTTGTCATGTCTCTCTAGTTTGCCTTTGATAGGCACATGCATTAAAGTTCGCAGCACAGCCACGAAGAGAAACAAATATTAAAATGCTCCAAAGCAGTTTACAATAATAATATTGATTTATAAAAATTATGTATGAAATAATTAAAAAAAATGCTGACGTGTTTGTAACAATGAGTGCTGATCTATTACCAAGCACGAAATCAAGCGTTGCTGAGAATGATCAAATTTGCGATGATACGAAAATTCATCAAAGCATAGCGGATAGTGAATAAACTATTGTTGAGACGAGCAGATGGAACAGCGAGTCTGATCCAAATTGAGCTAGTAACATGTGATAATAATTTCTATTTATATTTTTTTTCGTTTTCATATATTTTAGTTTGTAGTTTTCAAATAAATAGCAGCATTACAAACAAACGTAAACAGTAGCAAGGTTTTATTTGTTCTTTTTTCATAATTTGCATGTGGCCCAACAACAGGCAAGTACCACTCAGTTACGCTATCTTTTCGGTGCGATAAGGCTTATCAGAGCAGAAAATTGATTTTATGGTTCTTACCATGCAAGTCATTTTGTATGCAATCGCTCAACCGGATGATGACAACACTACGGTGAATGAAAAAGCCTGTGCATCCAAATTTCGGTATGAACAACCATGCAATCTTAGAAAGAAAACCAATTTGTGTATGTTGTCGAAGTTTAACCATGACGGTGATGCGTAAGTTTGTCATTTCAAGCGCGTAAAGAAAAAAAAACAATGAATAGACGCTAAAGTACTGTGCTTCAGAAGGTTTGACTCATTTATTGTCCGAACTTAATTCCATGCAGGAAAACTAAACATTTAATGCTCATAAAAAATCACTTTCGGTACCTGAAGTAATTTTCTTAATCTTCACGCAAGCGAAGAGCCAAATCACTACGCGTATTTTGCTAAATCATAAAAAAGAGCCTTTGTCTAAATTTGCGGAGCTTCATACAGGAAGACGGGATTTGGGTCTAATGGCTACCGCTTCTGCTCCATAAGCAGAAGGTCATAGGTTTAATCCCAGGCCCGTCCCTTTCCTCGTACTTTGTAGTTATATATCTCTCACTTGCTTCTATCTTCTATTCTTAATCTATCACAAGCCAAGTACGGACCTGAAACGTAAATCGCTCAAGTAAAATTTCTCCTTTTTACCCAAGTAATTTTGACAGCTGATTCAGTATGAGCGAAATGTCACTTTTACTTGCGGAATAATTGAGCGGCACATTTTTCCGTTCGGAAAAGTGACAGCTCCCTTTGATTTGTACGGCAGGCGTTACCGACGTTATGAAATCAGCTCTACTTCTCAGCTGCGTACAGCTCAAGTAATTTCGGTAGCGGAATCATTCCTTGACCGTTTCTTGTCCTATCCTTTTGCACAGTACTTATGATCAGCGTACCGGCCAACACTCAAAAAATTATTCGTTCATAGCAAACGCTAGAACCAGAGACGGACAAGAAACCGTTTCCCTAACGCTTCCATTATTCCACGCGCACGCCTTTCCTGAAGCCTGATACATAGGCAGTCTGCTAACCAGACAATCAAACCTCTCTGCCACGCCTTTCCCCCAATCCATACACTCCTGCAAGAACTGGCGTAGATGCAGTCGGACTCCACGGTCTACAGTGGGCCAGTATAAGTGCAACATCATTTACTCCCTCTTCTCCACATTGGTCTACATTCTGACGTGGCAGACGCCATTGTTGCCTAAACATAGTAGATCACCAGCACTTATACACTGAGGGTGTCTGTTAGTACCAAGCAGTCATTTGGTTGGTTCCTTCTGTAAGCTGATCTGGCGATACTGGAGTAGCATCCACGGGCGACCAATCAATTTCAAGCTCAAGGTTCATAAAGGATTAATTAAAAATGTCTTATGAAGAAGATGAATCGAAGCAGCATCTTCAAATTTTCACGAGCACAAATAAAAAAAAAACAAACATTGCTGTACGCTGAAAATTTGATCTAGTGGTCACCTTCAGTGAGTGACCCATCGATCAAATTTTAGTTGAAACTCTTATTTGGTACTTCAAATTTGTACTTTTTAAAATTCAAGGTTTAGCTTCGATTTATCTTCACCTTAAGTTGTCACGAAAATGTTCAATTCAAATATTTTGTAGCACGAGGTCATGCGACACATTCATATTTGCAAAAATCTTATTGAATGGTCCAAGAACACTTCAATTGATGAAAAAAAAATTCAAATTAGATTTATCATACGGTGATTTTGGCTTGGAAATGTACTCAATTCATTAAATGTGGGTCATTTAGTAATACGGAAGCAGGTTCTGAATGTTCCGTACATGTCACAATTTCCCACATTTGGACGAAAGTCGAGAGACTTATAAAACTGTAGATTATTTCCTATAACTACAGTTAGTGTTGTCAGTTTGTTTGTATTTATCGAGCAACGGACTCATGTTCCATAACCGATCGTTTGAGAACGTCGCGACCCATTGGAAGCCCGCACTATAGAAATCTCAGCCAGCACGTCGTTGTCGAGTGGTGTGCGGTATTTCAATAGCGCGCTATCGGGCTACACGGGAAAAAATTATGTGGTAAAAATAACTATTTTAGCTGACTACGCCCATTCTTAAAACTACCATGGAAATTCAGACCAATTTACTATGTTTACGGTACACCCCACCGCATTACTGGTACATTTGACAGAAATAATTTACAACAATCTGATTCCAACTACAGACATGGTAAAATCAAGCGCATTTCTGGTCTGCTGAAAATTGCCGGTGCGAGCGCTTATGTTAACCCTTTATTGCGTGTAGGCATTGGATATAAATAGAAAGCGTTGTATTTGGATGGGCATCTAATTCTTCCGAAAGAGGTGCGCTTTGTGAAAGAGGAAAACGTGATTATTGAGCTGAAATCGAATTCAGGTTAACTTCTGCGTCCATGAGTTCTCTCCTGGCGTAAGGATAACACGCCCTATCTAGAGAACAGGGAGTCGTGAGTTCGATTCTCAGCGAGAAGACGTGTAACTTTTTCGCAAATTTCACATCAAATTGTGCATTTAATCCAATTGCAAAGTATGTGTAATGTATAGTTTTTCGGTAGTGTTAAACTTCCACTCGGCTGGTTTGCTCAGATATAGGAGGACGGAACTTTCATAACGTGATTTTTTAATTCCGGTTTTCAATACCGGAGCTACCGAACAAAACCTAAAATGGTATCTATACATCCAGAATGATTAGAATTTACCTACAACAGTTTTAATTTGCTAAAACTGTGGTTTTCTTATGTGTCTCTACTAGATTTAGGGTTGCTGAATCTGATGCCGTTTTCAGAAATGTTCCAAAACGTAACAATTTTTAGCTACAGGTAACTTTTATACAAAGTTGTATAAAACGCTAGTTTTATTGATGTTTATAAAAAAAAATGGTTTATCATACTTGTTTGTGTTATAATCCACTAATAAACGATTTCTTCACCACCGCTTAGGCCTTAAATCGTATGGGTAAATGTGGTTTACAGCTTAAGCGAAGGTAAAGAAATCGGCCCTAAGCATGCAAAATAGGACTTTAACTTTTAATTTCACATATAATTTGGTTGAAATTGCACGATAAAATTTAGATTAAATCGATTTTTTTAACATGCTTGCATTCTCCACACAAAACTCTTCGTTTCTCTTATATGGCAAAATACAATACTTTTCTAAATTATCAAAAAATAACTTTTGAGCATTGAAAGTATTATGAACTTTGTTGATAAGTAGAATGCAAGTGTAAGTCAAAATACGCGTATCTGTCAAAGATAAGCATTTAGGACGGAATTGAAAGGTACAAGGTACTCCAATCTACTTTTCAGTTTCTCTTTTCTCAACTCTTAATCAAGTAAATAGCGGTATTTTGGTGCTTGAGACAAAAACGTGTTCCACAGTGGTATTAGTCAGAGAATTTATTTATATAGAGAAGCGCGAATTCTGAGACCAAAGGTTCCAATTGAACCGTCAAACGTGGTTCCAATCGAGCAAATTCAATGAGACTCAAAAAGATGTTACGCAAAAGGGACGATGGAAGTGAAAAGTGATACGAAAGTGACGTCATTGATAAGCTTGGTTTCTTTTGGCGACTGACTGGATGACACACTTAAATATTATTTGAATGACCTCAACTATTGATAGTCATTGCAAATGTTGTTTACAGAGGCGTCGCGTCCGCATGTGCAACATGTGCACTGCACAGGTGGCAACTCGCTCATCCAAACCACCTACAATATGACTGCTTTTGGAGTTCAATATAATAATTCTTCCAACAAAATTTATCCCATTTCATGTTTTTTCTATTCCTGATAGGTTGCAACATAATTTTCACCTATCAATTTTTAAATTTTTGCTAAGCAAATGAAATGCAATAGCTGGTTCATGCGATCCCGAGGAGGAACAAATAACTCCCCAATAACTTATGCATACCATTTTTTGGTATCATACCAAAATTAGGTATTGTTCAGTTGTCAATACCTCAATTTGGTATTATAATAGTATTGAAGATAATATTTCAAACAATTAAAAATACTTCATTGAGGTATTAAACAGCTATTGAGGTCTGCTGGAGGTATTGAACTACAATTGAAAAATTTCATTTTTATATGAAAATCCATCAAGTATTATTGAGGTATTACAATACCTGATCTAGTTATCAGTTTGGTGTGCGTAGAATATGCTTGAGGTATTATTTGAGGTATTTTACC
Source organism: Aedes aegypti (assembly GCF_002204515.2). NCBI lineage: Eukaryota > Metazoa > Arthropoda > Insecta > Diptera > Culicidae > Aedes > Aedes aegypti. Next base: position 415,840 of record NC_035108.1, read on the forward strand.
TCTTATGCAGGGCTAATTCATACCTCATTCAGGTATGTAGTATTGGAAATTATCTGGTATGGAATACCTCAATTTGGTATTCAGTAGTTATTTTCTTCTGCTCGGGATCTGAGACCTAATTTTCCTAACGCGCTTCGCGCGATGTATGCTCCGCAACATTTTGTTCCATGCTACACTTTGCTGCTGTGACGATGGAAACCAACGCGTGCACTCTCATCGGGAAACGCGCTGCCTTGTATCGTACACGCAATCCTGCATATGTGGTAGAAAGCTTTTTGAACTACAAATGCCAGTGTGTTAGTAGCCAAAGCGTCCACTCTGGCCGGTGCACAGTTTTGCTACATTAACAAATTTGATCAGTTCGAGCGTGCGGATGGCGAGACAAGAGGAGAGAAATCAGTCCACGAGAGAGATCCATTTTGCTTGCTCTCACGCTTGTGGTGTGAAGTGCAAGCGTGATTTTTCTGGCGGCTGGCGGTAGGAAGTTTTTGCTAGTTGGCTTGGCACTCAGTACTCACGCTGTTGCTTTTTGTTGTTCACTGGTTAAAACACGCGCTGATAACATGCAGCATTAGCACGGTGGTACTTACGGTGGCCAATCAGATGACAACCAGAAAACTAACTCAAGAGCGGTCGCGTCTTTCGTAAACCCCAGCATCTTCACCTTTGTAGTATGTTTTAAAAGTCAGCATATTTCATGACGCGTGCACTAAGCAGGATAAGTAAAATCACACACACAATATTGTTTTTCTAAAAAAATCTTAACGAAATTCTAAGTAATCTTTTTTACAAAACACAACTATGGTATGAAAAAAGATACTTCAAACTACAAATTAAGCGTATGGAACGATTAAATTATATTGTGTTTCTATGCTTTTCAAGAACCTTTACCTAGGTGGACCATACTGCCACTATGGACCCTACACGATGAAACCGATATTGTTTTTTTTTTTAAGATTTCCTAAAACGGGGTAAACAGAAGAAGTAGGGCGAATAGAAACAAAGCGACCTATAGTTAGGAATGCTACTATTATGTAATCACAATCTTCAAAAAAAAAAACACCCTGAAATATTTTTGTTTCATTAGTTTGATAGAAAAAAAAGTATGGTCAATTTTCAAAATACAAATTTTACTATATTTTTCATACAAAGCAAGAAGAAAATAATAAAATCTGAAGTATGTTTGATAGCTCAAACATTTATTTTCAATTTCTAAGATGATCAAAAATGTAAATAATGTTTGAGTATCTTATTTATTTATTTATTTTTCACAACTGAAATGTGAAAACACATTTTGACTTTTCTTCAAGATGTACTTAGAAAGTGTTAATTTTTGAATTGAAATAAAAAAAAAATACTGATCGTTACTGAACAGTTATTCTATTCGTCAGTGCTGCTGAAATCGTTACTTATGACCCGCATAATTAGAATTATTTTTATGTTCAAATTTAAAATTTGCCCATAATCATGAAAAATTGGTAAAATAGAAAAACTATTGGTTTAATTGATAAATCAAACTCAACAACCCGAATAGCATATGTTATCTTAAACGTTTTCAAACAACTGAAAAATTAGAAGAAAATTATATTTGAACAAACATTTTTATTAAAAATATTTAGAATCCGCGGTATACCTAATAATGAAAAATAAAATGATACTAATTTAGAAGTGCACAGGTTGACAATGAGGCCACGCGACGCCTCTGGTTGTTTATAAACAAAGTCAAATTTTCGCCGCGTTTCCCTAGTATAAACATATTCTCTGGTATTAGTCTCCCCTTCTAAGGAGTAGTGTGTGGTCTTTTGATTCTGTTACATGCTTCTGTCAAGATCAATCGTGTCCGGTTCGCGTTGTGAGAGTACGAAAGATATCCGTGTCCAGTCGAGGATGGATTTCTAACTGATGAGCTCGTTTCATGCTAACGATAACAATTTTTATCGTGACAACGTTACGTTTTTTAATTTTGAAACAAACTATGGATGGTTCATCACTACAATTGTCGACATAAACCCTTATTCCTGTTTTATATAATACTGATACTAGTTTGAGTGAGAATCGTATTTTTCCTGCCTATCCATGGATAGCATCACCGACCAGGGATGACTCCCAAATCTATTCCTCCCTCGCTAATCTACGCCCTTTCCGTGGTTGATTGTGAAGATGTAGAGGTGTTCTCGGTCTCTAGAAGCAACAATCATTATATCACAGACAAACAGACGTAACACTTAAAACAAATTTCTTCAAAATCCATCGCCCAGTTTACACCATCATCATCTGGTGAGCATGTTGCACAAAAAAGGTGTTTCGTGCAACAAGACCGGTAGATGGCGGTAGTTTGAAACGTTAAACGCAAAGAAGTGAAGAATCTGACGATTGTTTGCCCTGCTATTTTTGTTCCGCTGTGTTATTCACCTCGCAAAATTTTGAACCTCCAGTAGGATTTTCGGAACACTTACGAGACTTTTTGATTTGTCTAGTTAGATTTATTATAACAAAAGTTTTTGGGCACTTACCTTAGATGTGGAAGATTTACTGTCTCTGCTGCCTAAAGCGACTAACCTTCTTTTGGCCAACGATTGTCGATGGTTGGGTCACAGTAGTTTGTGAACTAGTTTCGGGTTTGTGTTCCACTACGTCACCCATTATCTAGAAATATATAAAAAAAAAGTGCCAATATTTATTAACAAACCGATCCAATAAACGAATTTCCTTACATCTACCGGTGCAATCTCTGGCTTTTCGCGAGGTTTCCTAACAATTGCCGGTTGAGATTCCGTCATATGAGTTTCCGCCAAAACCATTTCGCGATTTTTGAGAATCGATTTCTTCCCCACCGGCGACGATAGAGGAAGTTCTTTTCGCAGGCAATGTTCGAACAAACGATAGATATCTGCCGGACTGCCAATAGACTCTTGATCATCATCTTTGGGAGCTGGAGAACCACCATCCGGCGAGTGAACAATTTTGAGTTGTAATGTTTTGCGGGAATCATCATTGGAGGTCACACTACTTTCTTCCATTTCGACGTTATCATCTATAATCTTCACACTGTCACTGTCAGCAAACTTAATAGACTTTGTTTTCTTAGAAACTGAGCCTTCTTTTGTATCAACGGTTGAGTTCTCCCAGGAAGGATGGAGGAAATCAAGAGCCTCTTCCACTTCGTATCGCAAATCACAAAGGCTAACCTTTTCATCGATGCTAATGCCTTCCTTCTGAAGTCTTGTACTGATTTCATTGAGTTTATTCTTGAACGCTTGCACTTTGTCCTTTTTATTCATGGCCTTTGTGTCTTGTAAAAGTTTCACGAATTCCACAGAAGAATCTTCCTCTTCAGACTCATCCGAACTTTCCTCCTCATCATCAGTGGTTTCAATTTCGACTTGTTCGTTTTCGAATTCTACCACAGATTTTTCCGATTCCTCGTGAGGTAACTTATCTATACCATTTGTCTTTTTTCCATGGGCAACTCTTGGCTTTGTGGGTAACTTTATCTCCCCACTCATCAACTTCCGCAACTGTTCATCTGTTTTAACCGGAATCTCCAGACTATCCATTTCTTGTTCCAATTCCTCCATCAGTTCTAGCTCTTCCAAGCGATCCATTAACGATTGATCCGTTTCCGAAACCACGCTTTTGTTCCGTTCTTGAGCTTCTCGCAGTTTAGATTCTCGGGATCGTATCCGGTGTTCCTTGCGCCAAACTTCCTCTTGGGCTTCATCGTACTCTTCAATGATTTCTTGGCCACTGAAAGCATCTTCCGCGAAGGGAATCTCCACCTTACTGGTGAACATGTCCCTTTCCTTCTCGTACTTCCGCAGAACCTCGTTTGCGGTTGAAATCCGGTGGTCAATGATCCGGTTGGCTTGCTCTATCGAACAGTCGGAAAAGTAACCTGATCCGTGGCTTGCCATTACTTCCCCGGTGTGATAAAGCTGGCCCGGAATGAGAGCTTTCGACCCCACCGGAATCAAGATATCGACTTTCAGCTCTTTGCTGTACATTTTCAAATTGTCTTTGAGCTCTTCGTGTTCCGCTCTGTAGGATTTCCACCTTTCGGTTTCACGTTCGTTGTTTAACAAGGCCTGACAAGTTGCACAAAAACATGTTCATATTTAAGCACCTAAGATGCAGCTGATTCTGTAAAAACTTACTTCGTAATACGCCTGGTTGTAAAGATTCATTCCGTCCATTTCCAATTGATTCAAAAAGCAACGAATTTTGAGCGAAACAAGAACAAAAATGGAAAAGAAGTTTCGAATGCCGAAATCGGAATTTTGAAAACGCGGTCGTGAAGTGAAACATTCCACGGTTGTAAACAAACTAAAGCGGCTTTTTTCTTTTTTTGTTTTGCTCGCCGTCCTCGCGCTCGCGGCTCAACACATTACATTGCATTACACTACGTTTCGAAACCATCAGCTGATTGCAAAATCATTTAATGATGATGTCAACTGACAGATCTTTGAAGATACACGGAGAACCGAAACAACTCAAATTTAAGTCAAAATTGAGTTGTTTGTAAAGTACTCAATTCTGAGTCATTCCACTAATTCATTGAATTGAGTGATTTTAACTGTATTGCAATAACTGTATTTTGGATCAAAAGTACCCAATGAGCCATTTTACGAGACGTTTCGGAACAGCTGATCGCCGCAACGGCGTCAACTGACAGGAGACCTGGGATTAAATCCAGCGTGATTTTTAACAACGCCTCATCTTACCAAACGGTGACATGGAGAAACTGACAAAAAAGAGATCCAAAAATGTTCGTTACTGCAACATTACACCTAGGTTGGTTGGTTTGACTTTATTAACGAGATTTTTAGCCCTGGGCTAGTTCATCTCGGAACATTACACCTAGTCATTGTATCAGCTACCTCTTTGTTACCCATATTGCACATAAAAAGGCACTTTTGTGATCAGAAATATTTTAATATTTTTTCTTAATTTTAGTTTTCGCCTGTATGAAAAGCTACGCTAGAAATGCGCACAGTCATCAACCATCATCATCGCGAAAACTGACGACGATGATTGAAAAATCCCAGGTCTCCTGTCATTTGACCTGCTTTGTAAAATGGCTCATACCGAGAGTTGTGTTGAAGCTGATTTTTTAAATAATGAAGTATTTGTTTTTAATTATTATGTTTAGCAATGAAGCAACTTATAAAGTAATATTAATGCAGCAGTACAATTTATAAAGTGATGTTATAAAATGTTATAAAATGGATCAAACATTGCACGGTAAATGGCTAGGCATGGCGTATCATTGGTACCTCGCGTACCTGCAGGAATAAAATAGACCCCTTTGTGTGGTCCTCAGCCTCTTGCCCAGCAACTCCTATCCCTACCTCCTCGTGGTACTGGCCGGGGTACGATTAACCTTAGGGAAAATCGGGTAACCAACCCGGGTGGGAACTTTGGCGTATGCTGACAGGGAAGGGGGGTTTGCTTTTGGTTCTGCAAACCTGGACATTTTTCTCACAGATTTCATGGCAAGAATTTTCTTTGAATCCAGAGCTGGAGTCTGCAGACTCCATGGCATAATATTGAGCACGATTAGGTGATAACGAAAGAATGAGTTCCAAACGAAATGTACACACACACTCAAACAGAGTGTGAGAGTTCGGTAAATAAATTTACCATAACAGATCTGTAATTCACCGAACTACCGAAGTTTCGGTAATAGGTGAGTTTTTGACAGTATGTCAGAAGTGAAATTAACGATCTCCGGTAGTCAACTGTTGAGCTGTCAAAAAAAATCACCGAACCTTCTGTGAATCACCAGTATTACCGAAAACGGTAAAATATTTCACTGAAGTTTCGGTAGACTAAGGAGTGGATCACCGAAATCGGTAATTTGGCAAATTGAAAGTGTTTAATTGTTTACCTCGACGCGTCGTGGTGAAAATTTTAGCTTGCCGATGTTCTATTAATAAAAAGTTCATTCTAAGGATTTACTCAATACAGGAATACGATAGAGGTGAGTAAAAAGCAGCTTCCAAATGGTTTTTATATGGACTAATGTTATTATTTCAGGATTGCAACGACCGCTGCGGTTCCGCAATTTTCCGGCAGCCCAGCACAAGTCCCCAGTACCCGCAAAATAAGTTCATGGATTGATTTATGTTAATTGATATTTGGTTATCCAATCATGTGTAAATATATAGTGCAATATTAAATGATAAAATAAAGGTGAAAAAAGTGAAGTATACGTTTACGTTTTACTATTTAATAATAAGAATTTGGTTATCCGGAGGAACAAACCCGTGTGCCGTATTTACAGATCTTCGGTAAACGTTTACCGAAAACTCGGTAGTTTTGACAGCTGAGGTGCGAAACGCAGATTACCGAAAGGTCAGTCATTTATTCGTTTGCCGAACTGATTACCGACCGTTCAGCTGTTGAGATTTCGGTAATGAGATTACTGAAGTCGGTGATTTGGTTTAACTGTGTAGACCACGCAATAGAGGGATTTTTACTTGAGCCTATCTGTAAGCGTTTTCTTTCGCGGAGTGTCACGAGCGTAGCGCCGACCCTGAGGCTTGGAGACGGGGGTCTCATCTAGGCTGGGAGTAACACGGCCAGCAAGTTACAAGCTCTTGAAATATGTCAAATAAAGGCAATGTTATATCAATGTTGTTGATATACAGTAGAAAACGTGCAATGTCATAATGCTTGTGGTTACTTGGGAGCATACTTAGCTTAAATCGGGTTGAAGTGCATAGCTTTGCCTTATGAACCCAAACTTTGAAAACAAAAACAAATGTTCTCGTGGCAACCTGGAATCGAAAGAAAGGACCTTGCGATCGTTAGGCCCGTGCGTACACTCAGGCAAATGGACTATCGATAAACATAGGAATCCCTTATGAAAATTCACCACCAGAAAACGGATTGAAATTCCTAATTTTGACTTATGAAACCAGAATTTGAAAACAAAAAACTTTTTAGCGGCAACCTGGAATCGAACCAAGAACCTTGCGATCGATAGGCCCGAGCATACACCACGCGCCTATCGACGCCCTGATGTGGAGTGGTGCTAAAACGATACATAAAGCGTTGGTATTGCAATAATCGTTCCACCTTCCTGTGGGGTTTGGAATTCTGGAGCTCGATTTGAAAAGGTCGAATGTGACATTTTTGACTATCTGAGATAACTCTCCATGAAGTTTCTCAAACAAAATTCAATTCCTATTTCAAGCAAATAGCTCAAAAGTGTTCAATATACGTATTAAGACACAAAATGAAATCCCCTTCAATAAACTATCAAACAAAACCATTAAAATACACTCAATTTATTGATTTATGATCATTAAAAAGCTTTCCGTCGATATAACATTGTTTGTTGTTCATTCGACCTAATCGATACGACCTAACGCTAGTCACCACTGCACTTCGAACGGGTACGTTCAGACGTTTGACATCTGAAAATGTCCATACGTCAAAGTACGATCGGACTGATTGGTGTCCAGTGAAGTACATACGACCCACCGTTGTAAACAAAAATAGAGAATTTCAAAGAATTTCTGAAGTTTTCTGCATGAAGGTATGTATTTCGTGAAGTTGGTAAACGATTTATGCGATCAGCGATGTTGCTCAGAGCAAATCCCCATCTGCGCTGAATGTCTACTGTAGAAAAAAGGCAACGGAAGCGATTATGGATGGGTTCCCGGATAAAAAATACAATACAAAAACAATATAACGTATTGTAACAGTACCATTCAATATATTGGAAACACAATACAGTATGTTGTAAAATGACAATACAATTACAGTACAATATATTGTTTTGAACAGTTCACTGTATGGTATATGAGATTTTTGCAATATAATGTATGGGTGGTTAAGTATCGTAACAATACAAATATAGATATTATCTCATACAAACATTTTGAAAATATAATACGATGTATTGTTCGTGTATTGTCTTGATTAGTTATTCGTGTATTGTTGTACAATACAAAAACAATTCAACGAACTGTATCATGGTTGCATTCGTCGTTACAGCTAATGTCAAGTGACTTCTAAAAAACTACTTATTTTTACTTTTTGAATATTTTTCACCCAACATTTCTTGCTTTCTGAACTTGTTTTGTTAATTTCTTTCAGCAAAGCTACATAGAGAAAAGCAACAGTTGTTTTACGCGAAAATAGGAATTTGACCAAAATTGTAAGGTATAAAACCAATTAAAAACAATACAATGTTCTGTTACAATATATTATATTGTTTTTGAATTGTATATCCAAACAAGAATAATATTGCTTCGACATTAAATTACAATACGCTGTATTGTATCCAAAACGTTATATTGTACATTAATGGTTTATTCCATTCACTGAATGATACGTTTTTATCCGGGTTAGTCGGATGGATAATGGATTCATTGTATATGTTATATCGTTGCAAATAAAATTTATACTGAGATGTTGGCAAACAGCAAAGCAACACTTGGTGCTGTATCGTTTCCTAGGAAATCAAGTTACAGCGTTTCCGATTGTTTGGAAGACCTTAGGGAAAGGTTTAAAGATCCACTCCGTGACAATTTGCACTCTTAGTTCAACTTTGGTTTAATTTTCGGCCTTTAGCATTACTGCAGAAGTACTAATGATGCCTTATGAATGTTCCTGCAACGATATAACATATACAATGAATCCATTATCCATCCGACAAACCCATCCATAATCGCTTCCGTTGCCTTTTTTCTACAGTTGACATTCAGCGCAGATGGGGATTTGCTCTGAGCAACATCGCTGATCGCATAAATCGTTTGCCAACTTCACGAAATACATACCTTCATGCAGAAAACTTCAGAAATTCTTTGAAATTCTCTATTTTTGTTTACAACGGTGGGTCGTATGTACTTCACTGGACACCAATCAGTCCGATCGTACTTTGACGTATGGACATTTTCAGATGTCAAACGTCTGAACGTACCCGTTCGAAGTGCAGCGGTGACTAGCGTTAGGTCGTATCGATTAGGTCGAATGAACAACAAACAATGTTATATCGACGGAAAGCTTTTTTATGATCATAAATCAATAAATTGAGTGTATTTTCATGGTTTTGTTCGATAGTTTATTGAAGGGGATTTCATTTTGCGTCTTAATACGTATATTGAACACTTTTGAGCTATTTGCTTGAAATAGGAATTTAATTTTATTTGAGAAACTTCATGGAGAGTTATCTCAGATAGTCAAAAATGTCACATTCGACCTTTTCAAATCGAGCTCCAGTAAATAGTTAACTGTGTTGAGCTAGCAGGTTTTGATTATGGGGGGATTTTGTAAACCCAAGATGAAAGAAAAAAGGTCGAATACGCGTTTTTTTAATTTTGGTGTTTTTGCTACATTGGACCTAATGCGCAATAGGACGAATGAACAAATTTTTACTATTCCTAATTTTTGTTAATTACGTCAAAGTGTCAATTTATTTTTTTATTTTAGAAGAAATATGATATCGATATGATACTTTACCAGCATGATAAGCTGAACAGAATCTACCAAATGGTGAAATAAACGCGATTTTTTACTTTTGTTACTTACGACCTTTTCACATCGAGCTCCAGAATTGATGTTCGTTTTTTATTCATATCACCCATTGTATACAAATGTCGAAGGGCCCTTTTCTAATGTTTGTCCAGAGATCAGCGCATTCATGTGTGTGAAAAAGTTTCACCGTGTATCTGTCATTTGACATAATTTTTACGCACGCACTGCCGAGCCGAGAGATCATCAGTGTTTTGTTGTTCATTCGATTGCCACAAATTTTGCAAATCTTCTCTTAATCGTTAAAATTATATTACTATTTTGCCATTACCGAAAGGAAACTGCCTGTATCATGACCAAAGGTTTGTTCCGACGCTCCCAATTCGTGGTTCTTTCCATTTCATCGGCTATTCTTTTCCAGACAAACGAAAGGCCGAGCATGATGGCAAACAAGTCACGGATAAAGCCGCTGTCGGATCCGGCAGCAGTGATCCGGTAGGGCCAATTGTCCGGAAGGGAGCGCTGATGTCGTTCCGCTCGAAGAAGTTCACAAACATCCCGATTAAGGATATGGTAAGTTATTAAGGCTTATAAATTGATACTATGGCTAATAATGCTTCTGCCTTTCAGTATGGCAGATGTCGATATGTGAACGCTTTCATGAAGTGTAATCGAGTTGGTGAAGGAACTTACGGGATCGTATGTGAGTATCTTACTTCTGTAGATTGGTTGTAACTCAGTTAAAAACTGGGAACAACCTTTACATTGTAATTTTACCAATTCATACGAGATCCATTGCTTTACTAAATTATAATTACCTATCTCACAGTGTGAAGTTAAAAATTAAAAAAAAAAATAGTTTGAATCGTTAATTGATCTTCAGCACAGTTGCAAATCGTATAGCGAATAAAGTTATCAACAAATCAGACAAAATGGTGGCAATAGAAGATTGCCACGATAAGTGATTTATATATTAAGGTTAAGTTTATTGAAAATCGATTTTTTTTCTCTTATAAACAATGCATCTCACCTGCAAAAATCTGAACTGCCATGGCAAATGAAATGTAATATGTTGTTAACAAATTAGAACGATAATGTTGTATCACACAGAACACTTTAATATGTATAAGAAATGTTTGAAATGGCACTACAAAGGAATAAAAAAAGATATAATTATGTGTATCTTTTGAATTCGTTGGACAATCGCTTGATATGTTTAATCTTTTACTTCCAGTTCGCGCACGAGACACGGAGAACGAAGAAATTGTTGCCCTCAAGAAGGTCCGGATCGATCAGGAAATGTTCAAAGACGGTTTTCCGGTCAGTGGCCTACGCGAGATTCAAATTTTGAAAAACTGTAACCACGAAAACGTCGTCAAGCTAAAGGAGGTGGTTGTGGGTAACAGTTTGGAAAGCATCTTTCTGGTGATGGAATTCTGCGAACAGGACTTGGCTTCCCTGCTGGACAATATGGAGACACCATTCTCCGAGTCGCAAGTAAAATGCATTGTGAATCAGCTGCTGAAAGGATTGAAGTATCTGCATTCACAATTCATCATACATAGAGATTTGAAGGTTTCGAATCTGCTGCTGACTGACAAAGGCTGCTTGAAGATTGCAGATTTCGGATTGGCACGATACATAAGCGATTCCGATAAACCAATGACCCCTGGACTGGTAACTCTTTGGTATCGTCCTCCAGAGCTACTGTTCGGATCAAAAGTTCAGACTACAGCAGTGGACATGTGGGCCACAGGATGCATTCTAGGAGAACTGTTAGCCCATAAACCGCTTTTGCCTGGAGTGAGTGAAATTTCTCAGATCGAGCTCATCATCGAATTGCTGGGAACTCCATCGGAAACCATTTGGCCAGACTTTTCATCGTTGCCAGCGGTGCAAAATTTCACACTCAGGTCTCAACCCTACAACAATCTGAAACCGAAATTTGCCTGGCTTTCCTCCGCGGGACTTCGCTTACTAAATTTCCTCTTCATGTACGACCCTAAGAAGCGTGCCACGGCAGAAGAGTGCCTCCAGAGCAGCTATTTCAAAGAAGCTCCTCTGCCATGTGATCCCAAACTGATGCCCACATTCCCGCACCATCGGGAACTGAAAAACACCGCCAAGGAACCAACGGAAATTTCGGCTTCTACAGACCAGATTACAATACCAACCATTTCCGATCTGCTGGGTTCATTGGTGAAGAAACGACGAACGGAATAAACTCAAGATCTACAGTGAAATAACAGCCAGTACCTGTTTGCTTTTAATCTGATTTATTCTATTGAAGAACCCACCTAAAGATATTCCCGATCCATTGGAGTCTTCTTGGCTTTCTTGTCGCGAGCTCTCGGGAACCAGCGATGTTTTGTCGTAAAGGTGACTTTGGAGAGCTCCTCGCGTACCATTTCCGGATGTTTGGCTTTCAGTTGGCTGGCTCCGGACAGGACCAGTTCGTCACGCACCAACGATGGGCCGGATTTCACCGAGGTTCTCTCGATGGGTTTCGAACACTCGTAGGGAAATGTTGGCTCCGGGTGCCAGGCCACGAAAACTTTACCACCGAAGGCAGGGTTGACGCGTTGCACTAGGTTCTGGGGGTTCCCTCTGGCCACTTGGACATTTTCGTACTGTTTTAGCGTAACAAAATGATTCCAGCGACGGAAAATACGACCGCACAGCGACATGATGCAACAAAGAGTTCGATTTCGACGGGCGAAGCTGTCATATGAATGTCACATGCTTCCTACACACTAACCACAAATTGAACAAAACATTAAAGTTAAAGTCGTTTTCGAGAGAGATTCGCGTTTAGGGCTTATTAAAAATCAATAACAACGAGAAAGCAAATAATATTATGTTTTCAAGATAATAATGAGTACATAAATAAATAAAAGAATAACCGAATCTAGTACTGTACTATATAATTCTAGAATTTGTATCCTTTTACAGATACGCGTATTTCGACCTCATCTGTAAGGCGGTCTTCAGTGCCGTTAGACTAGTACACGATACTGAAGAAGGCCTTATACAGCTGATATCAAAATACGCGTATCTGTCAAAGGATACAAATTCTAGTGGAATTGAATGGTATAGTATCTAATTCGGGTTTTCATTTATTTTTAGGTATTTTGCTTAACAGCTCATAAAAAAATTATAATCTTATAAGCCTGTCATCGATATAATATTTAATATCGCCTGTTACTTTACACCGTGTTTCAAATTTGGATTCAATTTCGTCCACCGTGTTTGGCTTGTTTCTTTTTTGCAGTGTCACTCTCGCCGTGTTTTGTTTACGATTTCAAATTCAACCATTGCTTTCGTATAAAAACACAAGATCATAATTTATGAGCAGTTTTGTTTTACATACAGTTAAGTTTCGTATTCTACAAATTTGTGTTTTTTAAATAGTATGATTATCGATAGGGGAAAAGTTAAGAGCAGTGAATGGACAATCAAGCTACAATTTCATCGCTATATTTTCTTCAATTGTACACGTTTTGTCAGTATTATCCAAAACGCGGAATTATTAGTTTGGGCCCATTCACATATTTCATAAGGGCTTATTGTTAGAGTGTAAGCGATGTTTGTACAGTGACGGGTATTTGACAGAATATGTCTTCGAAAAAATGTTCGAGATGAAAATAGATGTGCTAGGAAATGAACTGAAAGTTGTTTAATTTTAATCTGCTTCCACGGTGAATCCCTTCACTTAGGACTTGTTCACAAATTTCATAATGCTGAAGGGGGTGGGTGGGTGTCCTGCTTACGGCATATACAAATTTTGTAGAATTTTCATACAAAAAGCGTTACATGAAGGCGGGTGGGTGTCAAAAAATGGCCATTTTCAGCGTTATGAAATATGTGAATAAACCCTTATTTCATAACGCTGAGTGGGTCGGTGTCTTCGAGATGTTACAGGTCATGCGTTATGAGAGGGTGGGTGGGTGTTGAAAATGGCCTAACAGGCTTGCTACTGACAAGAAAAGGAATCGCCTACACACTTAAACGGTTTCGCCGAGAACCCAACAGCTGATATCTCGGTAATAATTTGACGATTCTCGGTAAAACTTTTACCGACATCTCGGTAAACGTTTACCGAATCTCGGTAACGTTCGCCGAGATCTCGGTAAAAAAATCGAATTGCCGAAATCTCGGTAAAATAAGTATCGAGATTCGGCGTTAAAAATTATCGAATTCTCAGCTGTGTTCTCGACGAAAAATTTTACTGAGGTCGGTGAAATAATTTAATTGTGTATGTCCTATTTCTTCCCAGAAATGATCCTGGAAATCACATTTTTCTGATCACAGTACGCAGTTGAGAAGAAATGTCATTTCAAAGGGGGCTCTCTGTAGGAAATTTCTGAACCCATTCTGTCAAGGAATTTCTTTACTTTTCTTGAACGAAACAGCATACTTAGGGCCCATTCACATATTTCATAACGCCAAAAGGGGGGGTTGGTGTCCTCGTGATGTTACGACTCATACAAAATTTATAAAATATCCATACAAACAGTGTTATGAGTGGGTGGGTGAGTGTTGAAAATAGCCATTTTTGGCATTATGAAATTTTTGAATAAACCCTTAGCTTTTATTAGGACCATTTTTTTAATTTTACCTTTGCTTCGTGACTGTACGACCTGTGAGAAGATAACATTCTTCTTGCACACTGCTTGGGAGTAACGACTAACTAAACTAAACGTGATGGCTCGGTCACGAAAATGAACTACTTTAAAAAATATCTTCATCAAATAATAAAAATCGTGCTTAGTCAACCAATTTTGTGCGTAACCATGTTGATGAAAATGTGCCACCCTGCTCTGGGATCCATAGTTATTGTGGAGAAAATCAAAGCCAAAGAGGAATCGATAGAGTACGATACGTCATCATTATCATCATCATCATTGAATAGTTCATTCATAAAATTTACTTTCGGTGTCGTGGCCGCATCAAAATTTGGAAGGACCAAAAGTTTTGTTATTTGAGAATTTGCCGAATTTGCAGCTTTTATTCAACGGAATCGGAATTTACTCAATCGGAATTTCCTCTAATCATGGAAAAAACCGAACCGGATATCTGCGATACGATGCAAAATGATGGTAAGTTGTTCCGTGACTTGCAAAAGATGAGGCCACTAATTGCGATTACGGGGTTTAGATTTCTTCCGAATCTTCCTGGAGGATCGTCAGGAGGCCAAAGCGAATCTTTCCACGACCATGACCATTACGGAGCAGATAGCCAAGTTGTCCGAGGGTCTGGAACAAATTTCGGCTCATCTGCAGACGCAGGTCCGCGGTCAGTATGGAGCGCTTCTGTCCCAGGCAAATCACGCAGGTCGACTCCACACGGCCATCAGTTCCATTTCCGGCCACATTGACTCCCTGCAGCACAGTGCGGACCGATTGAAGAAACAGATTAACGTTCCGTACGAACAGCTGGAAACGCAAACCAAAATCTTGGGCCATTTGCATGAGGCGTCCCATGTCCTCCGGCAAAGTGGCCGGTTTTTGCAAATCTATAAAGCCTTGGACAAGGCGACGGAACTTCCGGAACAGGCACGGATCGTGTATGAACTTGAAAGCGTCATGGAAGACGTTGACCTGAGTCAAATAGAGTTCTTGAAAGATGAAATTTCTGCCATGACCGCAGTGAAGGCTCGTCTTGTGAAGGTAAGTTCCCTGGAATAAGGAATCAATAAGCTTTGAGTAATCCGTAATTTCTTTTCAGGTTGCCAATAGGGATCTATTCCAAGGCATTCAAAATGCAAAGGAAGACGAAACAAAGAACTGCTTGAAAATTTTCCTCAATTTAAAAACACTTGCAAAGTGCCTGGAAAACATTTCGGCCACTTATCAGAGATACATTAGAGGTATGCCTAATGGTGATTTCAGGTGAGACCGTTTCATACATGATTTTCTATTTTTTTTTCTTCTAATGTTCTATAGATTCTATAAAAGAATGCTACGCGGCTTCGGATGTTGGAAAATTGCGTAAGCAGGATACATCTTCCGGCAGCAACAACAAAGACAAGATTGATAGAGGTTCCACGAAAGGTCCCGGAAAGGCTCCGGTTTTGGGCAGTTCGACTCACTTCCGGACCAAACTGTGGCAAGCTCTGGAATGGCTCTTCTTGGACGAATTCTACAGCTACTGTCAGCAGATAGCATTTCTACAGCGTTGTTTGCTGGGCTTACCCTTGTCGGAGGATTGCCTCACCATGGCCAAAACCATAGGCAAGGACTTTTGGAATAAATTGGAAAAGCAACTTATCGAATCGTTTTCGACTGCTCAGCCGCACGTTTACCAAGCGCTTCAGCAGGGCCTTCCGAAGATGCTTTCCGTGGCACGTGCCCTGGAGAAGAAAATCGACAACGCGTTTGTGTTTGGAGAAAAGACATTTGTGGCACTGGAGGCCGGATATCTGGAGAAGTGCGCCAACAATTTGAAAACGGTGCTGGTCGATATAGACTTTCCGAACCAGGAAGTTATCGATAACGTCGTACGAGTGGCTTCTACGGAGTTGAATGCAGCAATTGTGGATGATCGTCTGACGCGTCAGGTGACGGACGTAATTTGTGCATCGAACCAAGACTTGTGGAACAGAATAGAACGCAATGTGAAACTTGGAGGCGACACGCAGCAAGTTTTGGGTAAGTATAGCAACATGGGCAAAACTACTAGGGGTGACTTGCATTTCCTAAAATTTGTAGCATGACTATCAGATAATTCATGAAGAAAATGAAGAGCTTCGTCTGAGAATATTTGAAGAAAATATTGCTTACTATTTGGTGAAAAACTCTACTACAGCTACTTGATGAAGATCAAATGATATCCTTAAATGAGGCACTTTCGTAGGATCCACACAAAGCACTTTGGCAGATACGTTATACAATATTCGTACGTTTGCAACTATTCCGATTTTTCATTTAAAATGGTGACCTCTTGAGGGTCAGTTCTATGTTATTTTTATGGACGAATTTCGGTCAAATTTTCTCAGTTTTTTCACATAACTTAAGTTTCAACATATATTTTTTCAATGACGGTTTGGCTAAAGTGGATTATTTGACAAATTTGATTAACTCACATAACTCAAAAAGCTTCATGCCCTCTTGAGCAAAGTTATAGAGTTAGAAGAAATGAGCAAATTCGCTGAAGACGTTTGTGTTGTGCTAGATAGACGATTCTCCGGTAGAGAATGGGGAGCGGGCAAAATAGACAGCAAGTTAATAATATTTTTTTATCATAATTGTCATTCATGTAGGGAGCCAGATCCTATTCTTGGCACTTTTGATTCACTTCGGCAGTGCGGTCTTTTGAAAGCTACTGAGCTAATAAGTGGCCCAATATGCGTCGTATTAAAGTGCTTCTTATATCAAAGTTTCAGATGATTCGACCGAGAAAAAATACCCATGCCAAAGTGAATCATGGAAGTGTCCAAGTAGCTTTGCACCTTAGGAATTATTTTTCTATTAAAATGTCAGAAACGCACCAAAGTTCTAACGGAAAATTTTATAAAAATAAAGAATATTTTGGGAGAAATTCTAATCCGAGTCAGCGAAAAATATCCAATGAGTTCCTTTAACGACTTTGCCAGAAACTTTCCAAATGTAAATCAAAATGTTCATTACAATGTGATATGGTAGAAAAAACTCTCTACTTTTGCCCATGGCAATCAAATTTAAGTTATTGAAATCGGTTATTAACAAATAAATGAAAACCGAAACCGCTCTAGTACGTTCAATTCAACTAGAGTTTGTATTTTTTGATATTCTTTAATGGTAATAAATTCTATAGTATTTCATTTCATTTATTTATAGGAAGAGTGTAGAGCTTCTTGTGCACTTCCATAATTCACTTTGGCATGGGGTATTTTTTGGGCCGAATTATCTGAAACTTTGCAATAAGAAGCATTTCAGTACGACGCATATTGTGGCCAAATATGAAAGCTCAGTAGCTTTCTAAAACCCCACTGCCGAAGTGTATCAAAATTGCCAGGAATAGGATCTGGCTCCCTGTTCCACTAAACAGCTCGAAGATTTGTTATTAACGGTTATTAACTTTCTTATTGCTATTTCCAGATAATCCCAATGTATCCCAGTCGCAGAATATTACACTGGCAAACATTGTCCACTACCACCACGAAGCAATTTGCAGACTGATTCAAAACTTAGGCCCGAATTTCGTCAGCACCGATTCGGCGACCAAGTTGAAAAAGAGTCTTAACGATGGTCGTACGATAACCCTTGCCATCATGCAACAACTGATAGCGTCGATTCATTCTGCCGTGAATATAATATTGCTAAGTATGCACCGCGAACCGGGTCTCAATACGGCATCGATTTCCACGGCTGGCCCGTCGTTCTACATGAAAGAGCTACAGGATTTCTTGGTGCGTTCGTGGAATTCCCACATTGTTCCATTCGCGGACAAGTCAGTGATCGATGAAAGCGGACAGCATTTGGCTGCTCGATGCATTGAGCTTTTCGTGCAGAATGTTTCGATTCTGCGACCAATCTCCAACTCTGGCCGACAAAGACTCAAAGCCGATTGCCATCATTTGGAACTGGCGCTGAAGCCCATTGTTCCTGATTTGGCGGTTTTAGGGAAAAGCTTTCGCTTGTTGAGAGCCATGTCATCGCTTCTGGCAGTTTCGGCTGAGGAATTGATAGAGCACACTTCGGGAGCCGGTGGAGTGGTACCATCCTATATTGTCCTGTTCATGTTGTTTGGCTTTGCTGGACCGGATTTAGCCAGCCCACATGCTACAGCCGGGTGGTCAAATGAGAAACTGATTCAGTGGTTGGAATCACATTCCTCGGAACGTGATAGGTTGGAACTGATCACAGGGGCTTTACAAAAATATCGAGCCGTCGTTCGACAGAAGAACATTTCCCAATACGATGTGGTGTATCCGCTAATTGCCAACTATTTGGAGGAATCTTTGAAAGAGCTTGCATCCCAATAGTACAACTTTAGACAGGTGAGTATTTGAGCCAAAATTGCAATAGAAATGATTTTTAGAATAATTTAGATCGTGACATGATTATTTTGCGTTTTTTTAAGTTGTAAGTTACAACTTATATCTTTTTTTCAAACAAAAGTATTCGTTATTACTGTGAATCAATCATTTTTTACGCTTGTTTTTAAATACGCATACTTAATACCATACTTAATACTTAAATACCATACTTCATCCTTTTCTTCATATTTGGGATGCCCTTCAAGTAATCGTAAGTTGTAAACACAAGGACACACTTCGCAGGAATTCGAGAGAATTTTCTACCCGTTGAATTATTGGAAGTTTCATCAGTGTTGAAATCGACTCTAATAAACCCATCAAACATTTCAAAGATAAAAACAAAATCTTCAGCATCATTGATGAAAAGAAATCAATCGTGTTACGTTCTCTCAATTTCTAAAATACTTTTATTGCACTTTGTAGGCATTATCCATTATGTATAATATATTATTTTTGCTATAGTTGGCAGATATGAAACACTAAATATATTTTATTTTGGCTGAATTTGAATTTTATTGGATTTTATAGTGATGACCCACCTTGGCTACATCATTTGTGGAGGGCGACTTGAAATTCTTCAGCAGATTTGTTTATTTTGTCTTGGACCTATTGAGCTCGAAATTTATAACAATATGTTAGCATATCTGCCCTCATGGTAAGAAGGGGCACAGATTGGAGTGCGCCAATTACCGAGGAATAACGCTCCTAAATTCGGCGTACAAAATAATGTCGCGTGTTATGTTCAACAAATTGAGACCGCTGGAGGAGTCCTTCGTCGGCGAACACCAAGCTGGTTTTCGTGAGGGCCGATCAACGACGGATCAAATGTTTACCTTGCGACAAATCCTTGATAAGTTCCGGGAATACAACTTGCAGACTTACCATCTGTTTATTGATTTCAAGGCGGTGTACGATTCAGTAAAGAGAAATGAGCTATGGCAGATAATGATAGAACACGGTTTTCCGGCGAAACTGATTAGACTGATTCGTGCAACGTTGGATGAATCGGAATCAAGTGTGCGGGTTGCGGATGAGACTTCAACCTCCTTCTTCTTAACCTTAGATGGATTGAAGCAAGGAGATGCGCTTTCGAACCTATTGTTCAACATTGCTCTCGAGAAGACGCTATTAGGAGAGCGGGCGTGCAAAGAAGCGGTACCATCGTCACCCGGTAGCATATGCTCCTGGGTTTTGCGGACGATACCGATATAATCGGAATTGATCGTCGAGCCGTAGAAGAGGCATTCGTGCCTTTTAAAAGGGAGACAGCAAGGATTGGACTTACCGTCAACACCAGCAAAACAAAGTACATGATCGCTGGTAGACAGCGTGGTTCCAATCGTGACGTTGGTAGTGAAGTGGTGCTGGGTGGTGAAAAATTTGAAGTAGTGGAAGAATTTGTGTATCTTGGTACTTTAGTGACGTGCGATAATGATGTTACCCGCGAGGTGAAAAGGCATCTTGCAGCTGCGAATAGGGCTTTTTACGGTCTCCGTAACCAGCTCAAGTCCCGTAGCCTGCAGACGAAAACAAAATTCGCACTATATAGGACAATAATCCTTCCGGTTGTTCTATACGGCCGTGAATCCTGGACGTTAAAAGAGGTCGACCGGAAAGCGTTTAGAGTTTATGAGCGTAAAGTGCTGCGAACAATACTCGGTGGTAAACAAGAAAATGGCACCTGGTGGCGTCGCATGAATCATGAGTTGCACCAAGTATATAAAGAAGTGGATATTATCAAGCTCATAAAACACGGCAGGCTGCGTTGGGCTGGTCACGTGGTACGAATGCCGGAAGAACGACAAGCAATAATAATATTCAGTAGAGAACCCAGACAAGGCCGTCGGCATCGTGGTAGGCCGCGCACACGTTGGCTTTTTGCAGTTGAAGAGGTCTTAAGTGCCCTTAACGTTCAGGGCGTTTGGAAGCGATTGGCTCGGGACCGAGTCCAGTGGAGAAGAATTATTCATTCGGCGTAGATTCAACGTAGCGGATTGTAGCCCATCAAGTATCAAGTATCAAGTAAGTATGTTAGCATGTAAGCATAAAACACCTCATGCCCAAGAGTACAAAACGGTCTAAAATACGTTAGTTCCCAACGGCCTACATGAATTAGTGAGGCATTGAATTACATGACTTTTTCGGTTAGGACGTTTTTTATACGTTGAATCATAAATTTCATACGACGACAAATCAAACGAACGACTTTTATTACTAATTTATTTATTACCATCAAGAGACAGCGTACATGAAGCAAACTACGATTTATACAAACTAATGGGTGCGCCTTACAGTACAAACTGATACAATAAGATAATGATATTCATTTACCGCGCACGCTGCTTTCAATAGTTTGGCGCGCTGTTGGGTTTGTGCCAACTAGAGAAACTGAAAGCTAGATACGCCCTTATGATACTTAACGCGAGAGATAATTCCTCCAGTCTTATAGTGGTCTATTTGGGTGCTGCAGATAATACTCGGCGGAGAATATAACACGAGTTATGTCAAAGGTATTAAGTACCGAATATTATTAAGGTTGACTTCGATCGAACAAATATATCCTATAAATAAATAGTTGAAGTTTAAATACGTGTATCTGTCAAAGGATATAAACTCTAGTGGAATTAAATGGTATAGTGCTAAATTTGGTTTTTCATTTAAATATATTCTTGTTTGATACCATCACGACTTTTTGGTTCTCATGAATCGATGACAGAAGACTGAAAACAAAATGCCGAAAGGAGAGAACGTCAAAAGACGAAAGATCGACAGATGAAGGGTCGGAAGACAAAAAGTCGAAGAAGGAAAAAGAAAACACAAATAGTCGGGAATCTTAAAAAAAAATAGAAAAGCCATATTTGCTATCTTTTAACTTGCTTTTGAGTCATTTTTCTTTTCGTATTTCATTAGCTCTTCTTATTGTTGTTAGAGAGCAAAAAGCAAAACAACACAAAAACCGAACTTTAGTGCGTTTACTCAATTTTGTGTTAGTGACACAGTACTGAAAGTTGAGTGATTTGATCTGTCGGTTGGGCAACTTAGCCAGTAAAGCCTGTCCACGTTAAATTTCGGACACCCAAATAATGGCAGCATAAAAAAGTTACACATAATTCAACAAAAACAATTGTTTATTTCAGAATAAAAGAGTTATATCTACAAAATAAACAGTTGACAAGGATGTTAATCCTTCTTTCTGTAAAATTCTCGAACTTTCTGTGGTACACCCGCCATCCGTGTCCGAAATTTATCGTGGACAGGCTTTAGACATTTTTTCGAATGGATGCAAATGGCATTAACTTCCACCCCATTAACTCAAAAATAGGTTAACGCACGAACCAGAGTGGAATGAACTCACTTTTGAGTACCGTAAAATGGGGTACCTTTGATAGTTTTTTCGAAGAAAACTTCAATATCTATGCATGCTGTTTCAAAGAATTACAATTTATATTTTTAAAACAAGTACTGACATCCTAGCTATCGATTGCACTCGATAGATTGCCAAAAGATCGATTCTAAATGGATATATTATTTTTCATATAATCGAAAGTTGGTTTTCTGTTTTGGGGTAACTTTGATAATGGAGTATAAACCGAACAAAATTGAATGAATTACGGAACATTTGTAAGGAGTTGCATACCTCTAGGCGTTTAACGCTATATGGAAATTTCTGACTTAGATTACAAAAATGGTTTTGAGACCGAATTCATGTTCTACTATAATCAGCCTTTCGAGGATAAGTGACGAACTCATTATGAATTTATCAAATAGTGATCGTAGAACAGATTGTTTGTAAGCGTTGCAAAAATACTAAAATCTTGTAAATTTTTAATATTTGCGTATAAATCCTAAAATGCACTTGATTCCAACGAAAATAGCTTGGACATGAAGTGCCATACTAATACTCTTTACTTTTGCATTCGTTTTGGATAACTGATTAACAGAAACTTCGTTATTTCGTTTAATGTGTTGTGGGTCTCGCACTATCAAAGTTACCCGCATTATCAAAGTTACCCCGTTTTACGGTACTTCATTTACTTCGATTTTAGGTTGGCCAACGGTGTTGCAGATATTGTTACTTTTTATCATTACTACATTTTGTCTTTCGCTCTTTTGCCCTTAAGCTGATTCCCATACAAGCATCTGCTAATTTGGAATAAACCAACCCATAACGGCAAGCTATTATCAGAGATCGCCCAAATTCTTACAGAAATCTGTAGCCTTGACCCATTCTCACCCCCGACGACGGTACAACAATATTTCAAAAATATCAAAAAACATTAATGATATCCTTGTTATGGTCTTATCAATTAGGCAAAAAAGACATGCAAAAAATGATACGATTGAGTATTGAAAGATAAATTTGAAGAACCATTTCCTGGGTTCTGTGGTTTACATATAATTTGGACCAAACTAAATAGAAATTACGGTCTAAATACTTTTCTACACTGAACCGAACAGGCATTGGTCTTCAGTGGAAGCGTAGAAGCCTCATTCAGTCTTGGAATATGTGGCATAATTGGCTCGATTGGACGACACAAGCGCTTTCAGAACAGTTTAGCTATCACGAAGGAAACGGGTCCCATAGTGCTAGAGCCATTACTCTTCTCCATAGACAAAAGGGCAATGGTCAGAATCACATATGGCGACTCCCTGCTCGGCATATGAATGAATTATTTTCCACACAGAAGGGACGTGCCATTTTGATGCGTGCCTGTGCTTAAGTCCGGAAGCTAAGAAGCTTACGAAAGCGATATCACACATCGCTGGGTATGACAGTAATAATGATACCACGGCCGAGCGCTTTTGCCGCTGTCCCTAAACAATGAAGCTTCATTTGTGACCAGTCATCGCTGGGCTGGGAAGTCTATTCATGTGGGTATTTACTCTTACATGATCAGTCGACAAGATTTCTCTATATGTGTTGTATGTGATATCAATTCAATGACACCTTTCTCTTAAATCCCGGTGCCTTTCAGAAGAAACCCATTAATCAAAGTAAACGGTAGCTCTAAATGTCATATTGCCTCCTACTCCCAAATGGTATCCCTTAGGTATCAATAAAACCTACAAATCTTAAATTGCAACTTGCTACTGCGTTATTAGTAAAAGCTGATTAGATTTTTCAACGCAATATGTTTGACACGTCACTTGATTGGTGCTTGAGATAATGCCGATGATTCTTGGATGCGGTACACTTTCACCTTAACCAAATGGAATTCCATGTTCATTATTGGAGTATCTAATGCAATTTCGAGCTTTTCGTATATTTTTGTCTGTTGATTGTACTACAAGTTTGCTTCAATATAAAAACTTTATCTCTCTTAGTCTTACTTTGTTGTAATTTAAAAAAAAAATAGATTTGTTAAGGATTCAACTTTATACGCTCCCTAGTTTTTTTCAATGTTGAACCCTGAACGCTGAACGTAATTAATTAATATCATTTGAGATTGTTGTTCCCAATCGAATATAATATG
This sequence comes from Aedes aegypti, assembly GCF_002204515.2. Taxonomy (NCBI): domain Eukaryota; kingdom Metazoa; phylum Arthropoda; class Insecta; order Diptera; family Culicidae; genus Aedes; species Aedes aegypti. The sequence goes on from NC_035108.1 coordinate 439,816, forward strand.
ATGCCGAACGAAAAGAGTGGACATCACGCTGCAAGCTTCCAAAACAACCTGTTGCTTTTGAAAGTTCAATCGAGGAAGGGTCGTTATTTGCCCAGCAAAGCAAATAATAGCACTTGATTAGGCAGACGTTGTACTTTTTGTCCCTTTCAAGTTGGGGACTGAATGTCGAAGAATGTATCCTTCAGAAATCGATGCCGTCTCGACCGGAAATGTATGGAATCTATCTATAAATATATTCAATCAACGTCCCCATTCAAGCAAATGTGGTGGAAATATCGATGGATTGAAATCGTGCCCAAAAGGGTTCGATAATAAAATTTGTTAGCATTCTGGTACTGTTCTCTATTGGTCGTCCCTAGTAACGTTTGAAATGTAAGTTTCAAACATGTGTGAGGCATATGCATTACCGCTTCTCATTGATTAAAGCTGTTTTTTGCTCTTTATGATCACTGCGTGTGATGTTGAAATAATGCAGACAATCATCGCGTATGTACCATTATGCAGTTTCAATTATTTACCACTAAAACATATAAAGCGCATTGATGTAGAAACAGAAACGGTTGGAGGGTCAGTGGTGTTTAGTCCTCTCCCAGAGTCGTGCAGATTAGGAATTTGTATCAGTTGATGGGTAAGTTAGGTTAAAAAATAATATTGTTTGAATATCGCATGCATATTGCAGAGGCATAGGCGCAAACTTTGAGGGGCCAAAGCATTTTTTGCTCCTTCAATAATTTTTAGGAGAGGCGAAATATTTTTTTGACTGCCCAATAATTCCGACAAAAATTTTTTTAACACCGATCCGTTCTCAATTAAAGCTTGTTTCATATTTACTTAACGGAATGTCGCGAATCAATAATTAGTTAAAACTTATTTAGAATTCGAAGTCGAATTTCTTTTTCAAAGGAATCTTTTGGTGTTTGTCTAGTTTTTAACTCAGAAGTATCTTCCTTCGGTAATAAAGAATTTTTGAAAATGTTGCAAAATCATAACACCTTGCCCATCTCGAGTCAAACGTTTAACCAACGCCTCTCGTTCTCGTTTAATATAGAGCTGATCTTAAGAAACGAATATAATTGAAAACATCGAATCCAATATTTTTTAGAAACCCTCATAGGACGAAGAACGCTTCGATAGAAAAAGTATTATTCTCTAAATGGGTTTTAAAAAGAATGTACAAAAGCTTCCCTAAAAATCATTGATGCAAATTTGAAAAATACCTAATGTACATAATTAACAGAAAAACGTCAGCATAAGTAGGTAATGGCCGAAAAATAACAGAAAATAAATGGTACCTTAACAGTGGCGCAAAAGTGGGTGAAATCCACCCCCCCTCCCCCAGAGCAGAAAATGTTTATAAGAATTATCAAACATATTTTTGGAATTCAACACTAAGTCCACAAACAACGGAGCAGTAGGTTGTATTAAAAATAATGTTGTTCTAAGATGTGGCTCTCTTATTTAAATACCTTTAATGTCTACCGAAAAGCTAAACATTACATATAATTTGCAATTGGATTAGATGGACAAATTGATGTGAAGATTTGCGAAAAAGTTACACGTCTTCTCAGTGAGAATCGAACTCACGACTCCCCGATCTCTAGTTGGGGCGCGTTAACCACTACGCCATGAGAGGACTCATGAACGCAGAAGTTAACCTGAATTCGATTTCAGCTCAATAATCACGTGGTCCTCTTTCGCAAAGTGCACCTCTTTCGGAAGAATTAGATGCCCATCCAAACACAACGCTTTCTATATATATCCAATGCCTAGCCCGAGAGCGCATTGTTTTTTAGATATAGGAATAGCACACTACACTAGCCAGCAACTGCGCTGGCTGAGGTTTCTATTGTGTGGGCTTCCAATGGGTCGCGACGTTCTCAAACGACCGGTTACGGAACATGAGTCCGTTGCTCGATAAATACTTGTTTTAATTATGAATCGATGGGCATCTAATTCTTCCGAAAGAGGTGCACTTTGCGAAAGAGGACCACGTGATTATTGAGCTGAAATCGAATTCAGGTTAACTTCTGCGTTCATGAGTCCTCTCATGGCGTAGTGGTTAACGCGCCCCAACTAGAGATCGGGGAGTCGTGAGTTCGATTCTCACTGAGAAGACGTGTAACTTTTTCGCAAATCTTCACATCAATTTGTCCATCTAATCCAATTGCAAATTATATGTAATGTTTAGCTTTTCGGTAGTTGTTAAACTTCCACTCGGCTGGTTGGCCGTAAACCACGATTCATAATTAAAACAAGTATTTATCGAGCAACGGACTCATGTTCCGTAACCGGTCGTTTGAGAACGTCGCGACCCATTGGAAGCCCACACAATAGAAACCTCAGCCAGCGCAGTTGCTGGCTAGTGTAGTGTGCTATTCCTATATCTAAAAAACAATGCGCTCTCGGGCTAGGCATTGGATATATATAGAAAGCGTTGTGTTTGGATGGGCATCTAATTCTTCCGAAAGAGGTGCACTTTGCGAAAGAGGACCACGTGATTATTGAGCTGAAATCGAATTCAGGTTAACTTCTGCGTTCATGAGTCCTCTCATGGCGTAGTGGTTAACGCGCCCCAACTAGAGATCGGGGAGTCGTGAGTTCGATTCTCACTGAGAAGACGTGTAACTTTTTCGCAAATCTTCACATCAATTTGTCCATCTAATCCAATTGCAAATTATATGTAATGTTTAGCTTTTCGGTAGTTGTTAAACTTCCACTCGGCTGGTTGGCCGTAAACCACGATTCATAATTAAAACAAGTACACCTTTAATGTGTTTAAAAAAAAATGTTCTCGATTTTTTTTTATAAAAAAGCTGCATTTTTCAGAAAAGAAGTGCAGATATGTATGCATATCGAGACCGTTTAAAACGATGATAATTTTAAAATTCGATGTTTTTTAAAATCTTATTGTAATGAAGACCGTGGTTGAGCTGCTAAGCCGAAAATTCACAAACTTTCGTCTACAATCTGAAAATGCTTTAATATTTGCAATGCTGATTTGCCTTCGACAAACTGCTAATGATAGTCACAATGCTTCTTACCGCGACTTACAATGAAAGATCATTCTTTTCGTTGACAAATTTGAAAACGTATGTAAGAAATAGAATAGAACAGAGGAAGAGTGATTGAACGCTATCACGCCAATGTGTGTGCGTGCATCCAATTGCAGCTTGGATAAACTTTCGAACAAACTACGAAAAATGTAGATTTAATCGATATCAGAATATTGTAATCCCGTTTAGCCATTAACATATAAAAAATGTAATCAGGTTCCAAAAATATTTCATTCTCTAAAGGCTTTGTCTTATGCTTGTAAAGAATGACGTATTCTTTGGAAACTTCCAAACCCCAAAAAAGTATTTCGTAATATTTTTGGAAAACTTCACCTGGTGCAACAGATTTTCTTAGAGGAGCGTTGTGAATTCATATAAAAATGGATGCTGAATGAGAAAAGCTTAATTTTTGCATATGTTGTTACGTTTTACGCACGTCTTACTTTCCGAAAAACACATTACCTTAAAGTTAACAAAACCCCCCCTAGAGTCAAATCCTGGTTGCGCTACTGTACCTTAACATTGAGCTAAAAAAAATCTATGAACACTTTTTTAGTGATATATAAATAGAGTTTTTTTTTTTAAAATTTCTTTATTAGTATCATTCCAAACATTACATTCATTTCTTATATCTAGGTATTCTGTGTTAGACAACACTTGTGATACACCCATTCAATTATTTACGACGTTTTTGTACCAGTGTAAAATCGACTCGAGAAGTGTTTTACATTGTTTTGTGCTTACGTCGCTTGGTCTTCACATATAAGTCCATAGAAGTCGAGTCTAGTACACGACACTGAGGACGGCCTTACAATTTAGGTCAGGCAATTTGCATTTTTTTTCCGCGAGATAATGACTAGAACTTTTGCCCCACTATGGACCAAAAATGGTTTCCAAGCATTTATGCAAAAACTAATACCCCTCAAAGCATACTTATGCTACGCTTAGAAACGTTCTTACATAAGGAATCGAATTAGATTTTATTGCTAGTTTGTTCCATGCAAGGAAAGTTCCAAAAATCAAATATTAGCCATAGATAACTTTTCCACATCTCAATCATTGTCTATAATTTTAGGAGTAAAAGCCTCTTACTTGAATAGTATTGAAACCACCATGACATTTGTTTTAAGAGGTAATTAATCATCATCGTTCTGAAAAATTTTAAAACCAGTTTTTTGCTCGAAATTGAAGCAATGCCTAAGAATATCTGTCATTGCTCTTGCTACCTGTAATGCGTTGATTTTTATGAGAATTTCTTTAAATTTGTACGAAAACAATGGTTTTAATATTAATGATTGAATGATGGATTTTTGAGCCCTAATTTGTGCTTGAAGTCCTTGAAAATCTTGCCCCACTCGAACTTTACCCTATAATAACAAAAAAAAAATCTTAGAATTTTTAAATTATGTCACAGACGAAAACATCTCGATCTTGACTTTTAAATTTTGCCACTTTAACTCTTTCTTATTTATTCGAACCCTCTGAGAAGAATCCCAAAAAAGAGAATATTTATCTTCTGTCAAATGATAATGCAATTAGGGTGGAATTAAAAGGTACAATACTCAATCTACTTTTGAATTCCCTTTAAATTTTCCACTTCAATGATTTCATTAAGTTAGCCCTGAACAGAGAAATAGTTTATTGCACAGCTGATGAAAGTTTCTTCAAGTTTGCTCAAGAAATTCCACATAATATTCCATCAGGACTCCTATCACTTTTTTTCTACTTTCACCAATTTTTCATTACATGCTATGTATGTGAACAAAAAAACAATCCAATCTTCTACGAATTATGCTGTTTTTCTGATGGACGGAAAAGTCACCTAAAAATTACGTTGGAAAGCTTGGAAACTGTCATTTTAGCATACTTAAAAACGACCAAAATGTCACTTAAACCTCTTTGTCTTTGGGCCCCTCTAGTGTTGTACCAGAAATATCTCCCAGTATTTATCAATTTCACTAGAAATTTTTCAAGAATTTTATCAGACAATTTTCCTCCGTTGCTGTTGTAATAGTGTAATTATTTTCTTCATATTTTAAATTACCCAAAATTTCAAACCATGAATTCTGCCTTTTCTTTTTTCAGTTAATTGTATGTAAATTCCCTCACACATGTTGATATTGATTCTGTAAAAAAAATACAAAGAATAAAATTTCAATCGATAGAAATCCAAATATATTAAGAGGTTTTTTTTATTTATTTTGAGATATTTGTACCAAAAACTTCTAATGGTTCAATCGCCGCGACTTGATGTGTCAATGAATCATCGATTTGTTTTCGGCGAGAAGTACTTCTCGCCGAAAACAAATCGATGATTTACTGACACATAAGAAATTTCTATTGCATAATCAGAATTGTTAGATTTTGTTGTGTTCAAAAAGGTTGAAAAAAAAAACCTTCAAAGTAGGGTTTGTGGAGCTCTGAATCGTCGTTGTTAAGCGGGAGCCCCACGATGAACTTTTCATTCCATTCTGACGTTACTATAGGAGTGAGGCTTCGAAGTTGTGCCATGCCTACTAGATCGTTCGATGTCCGATCCGATGCTAAATTCTCGGAGTTCTTTCAACAGGCTTTTGATTGACAGCTATCATAACAGGGTTTGAAGACAAGATCTATGACAATGTTCATTCAATACCACACATCCTCCCTCTTCTCAGGAAAAAAATGAAGTGATGAGTTTTCACATAGTTTTCGTCATCACGAAAGCTTCTAGGAATATCTTCTACATCGCTAAGAATTTTACTGATGTATACTGATTCATATCTCTACAGTTCAGTTGTACATGCGACTTCGAAACATGTTTCCGCTGTAGGATACCCACACAATCAGGCGTTGAAATTATTGATCGGTTGAATTTCATTCGATTCATTAGAAACGGCAAGCTAATTCTATGCAACGACATTTCTAAGACGAACTAATTTTGGACAAAATATTGCTATTATTGGACTGCCTTAACAGAGTAGCATCAGCATTTGACCTTCATCGTGTTATACATTCAATTCGCCGTACTTTCACGGAAATACTCACTTGGACATACCTTGATCTATTTGAATGTAAATGTAAGTTACCAAACATCATTGGACTTACATCTCTTGTTCTTTAGAAACATTTTCGACCGCCAGTCGCACATGCATGTGAGCATCACTTTTATTAGGAACCAATTTGCGACCACCAGTCGCGATAGCAAGTGTACACCATCATTGCTTAGAGCAAATATACGACCACCAGTCGCGCTAACAACATCAATAGCACTTGCTAGGAACAAGTATGCGACCACCAGTCGCTCTAACTACATCAAAAGCAGTTACTAAGAACAAGTATGCGACCGCCAGTCGCGGTAGCAAGTGTACACCACTATTGCTAGAAACAAGTATGCGACCACTTTATCCATATGATGTTGTTACCCTGGAAAATCAAGCGCTTGGCCCTGTTATGGTTTATGTCCGTTGGAGCCTATAGATTATATATTCATATTATAACGTTTTGGAAAAGATGAAGAGGCAGAATGCGCACTTCATAACTTTGATGAATCAGCTCGAAATTAACATAATCTTTGAATCGAAATGAAACACTTTTGCCATTTTTTTACATCCGAATATTTCCATCGAAGCAATCCAAGCAAAACAAAAAAAAACCTGTATCGCGCAACTCAAATAGTTGGGGTAATGCTGGTTTTCAGTAAGAGCAACAACAAGAACAGAGAGAAACATTGCTGCTTCAACGAGAAGTGAAGTGGCTAACACATATTCATGTCATATTTCCTCCTTAATCAGTTTTCACTTATTCATAGAAAATACAAAATTGCTGTTTACTTACAGATATCCACCTTCATCTTTGTTTTCAGAATCAAACTTCATTCCACAATCACTTTGAACACATATTTTCACACGCGGTTGGTTTAAGAAAAAAATAAAACACTCGACACAAACACATTTTCTAGTGGACACTCTCGCTCGCTAACGAATCCAGGCTCTCCAGGAACACAAAAAATTATTTAACATTCTGGCAGGTTCGCCAAATGAGGAGCTCTGAATCGTCGTTGTCAAGCGGGAGGAGTGAGGCGTCGAAGTTGTACCATGCCTACTAGATCGTTCGATGTCCGATCCGATGCTAAATTCTCGGAGTTCTTTCAACAGGCTTTTGATTGTCAGCTATCATAACAGGGTTGGAAGACAAGATCTATGACAATGTTTATTCCGTACCACACAGGGTTGTACACCTACCCTAGCTATGGACATAATGGTTCCCTATTTCGCCATACGGGATAATTTGATTACCTTCAAATCTTTAATTATTCTGTGTGTTTAAGTGGTGCGATATAAAATTTATCTTGATGTTGAAACATTCAAAAATTTTCAAAATGTGGAAGTTTTCGAGAAAACACATATGGCCAAATAGGGAACTATTATAGCCATAACTGGTACACTTTCCTTAGGTTTTCCTAGAATTTGACAGAAATTTGATTAAAAAACTAGGGTAGGTGTACCAGTTATGGACATAATTGGTCCCTATTTCGCCATATGTGATTACTTTCATGACTTCAAAGTTTAAAATTTTGGTGTGTTGTAGTAGTTAGATTTAAGATAGATCTTGATATTAAAACATTAAAAAAATAATTTAAAATGTGAAAGTTATCAACATTTCACATATGGCCAAATAGGGAACCACTATGGCCATAACTGGCACGCTTTCCCTATTTTTAGAAATGCTTGATGTTAATTCATAAATACATTTGTAAAAAAAAATCCTGGAATAAAAAAAACAAGAATTATAATTTATGAAAATGATAGAACAAACCAAAATTTTGCTGCGATTCAAAAATTAATTTTTGATGATTTTCATGGAAAAATGTGTAGGAAATATTATGAGATATTACTAAAGAAATTCTTTAAGCAATTTACTCTACAAGATCTAGCAGAATTGAGTCGAATTTCCCCTCAAAATTGGTCTTTAATTAATTATTAGCAACCTCTATACTGCCGTGGATCGCAAGTCAGTCCCATCTGTAAAAAGTTGGCATTGAGAAAATGGGATGTGAAGTTTTCAAACTCGTTTTCCATACAAATATTAAAAAAATCCAGAGTATTGGTACATGTTTCAATCTTTATGAAACTTTCACAACTTGCTTTTCACTACGATATCTTTCCGAGAAAAATAATAAGAAAAACAAGTTACATTTTTGTGTTCCACGCTGCGAAAGTCTATAGTGGGATTGATATGCGGTTACTTTTCATTATGGGACAATTTGACTCGCTGTTTTTTACCTATTTTTTCCGAAAAAAATCATAATATTTCATTATTGCAGCTAAAAGAGCATTAGAAGAGATGTTGAAAACTGAACTCAACTCAATTTTGACGAAAATGCAGATGGGACTGACTTGCGATTCACGGCAGTATAATAAGTATCGTTAAAATGCTTAAAAAAATCTCCGATAGTTCGTTTATGTGCTCCTATGATATAATTTCTGAAAGAAGTTCGAAACCATTTTTTTTTCATAAACTTTGCTATGGATTCTGCCAATAATTTAATACAAAACTCTTTCAGGAGTTTCAAAATACTTTCACCTTCTGACAAATATCGAAAGATATTTTATCATAATTTCTTAAATATTTTTTAAAACCTGAAATGCTTCGACCATAGAAAATATGAATTTTACAAAATAATCCTTGAACCCTTGGTACAGAAATAACTCAATGAATTTGATAAAATATTTCTCCAAGAAATTTCATAATGAGTGCTACTTGAAATGTGTATCGCTGTGTCTGATTCCAAGAGGAATTCAAGAAAATAATCTCCCAAAAAATCTCTACAGAACTACCTTGCAATATTCATTAAATTAATCTAGTATAATTTCTGTAGTAATCCCTGGAGTAGTTTTTGTAGAAACTACTGTATGAGTTAACGATCAACGCTCCGTCATCGTAATCATCGTCATCATCGAAATTTCAAAAGCAGTTTTTCTGTTCAAAGCTAAAAATTATTCGAGGAAAATGTGTTCACTGCGTTTCGGCTGGAGAATAGAATACAGTGAACACATTTTCCTGTAAATTTTCTTGATTTTGAACGAAAAAACTGCTTTTGAAAATTCCGAAATCAATGACAGATCCTGCCCCCTTAAGGAAAGTCGGAAAGTCTCGGTTGTCGCGACAATTTTTGTAACGCGAGTAGTCGCGCGTTGTACTTTGTACAACAACCTTGGTTTTGCGAATACCCAGGAATCTGACCACGTAGAACGATGACATCATTATGTTAACCATAAAATTCGGAGTTTTGCCACTAAGCGGCGCTAGTGAGCATAAAATTTTTGTTTTGCGGATCTCAGGATCCTGACCACTTAGGAAGATGGCGTCTTCGGCAAAGTTGTTCGGTAACTCAAGGACTATCATTAATAGAGCTAGTTGATTCGAAACTTTGCCACCAGGTGGCGATAGTGAGCATAAAACATTTATTTTGCAAATATCTCAGGAGCCTGATCACTTAGAGAGATGGCCTCTACGGCAGAGTTGTTCAGAAGCTTAAATGCTTTCTTTTTTTAATCCTTGAAGTTCGAGATTTGGTGAAATAATGATAGTCCCTGAGCTTCTGAACAACTTTGCCGAAGATGCCTGTATAAAAAGTCAAGATTCTGCAGTATCCGCAAACAATTTCATGCTGACTAGCGCCGCTTGGTGGCAACACATATCATTTCTTTGCTCAAATAATGATAGCCCTTTAGCTACTGAACTATTTTGCCGATGACGCTATCTTTCTAAGTGGTCAGGCTCTTGAGGTATTTGCAAAACAAAAGTTTCATGCTCACTAGCGCTGCCTGGTGGCAAAATTTTGAATCAACTTGCTCGAATAATGAAAGTCCTTAACTTACTGAACAACTTTGCCGAGGACGCCATCCTTCTAAATCGTCAGGATCCTGAAATATCTGCGAAACAAAAGTAAAATATTCATGCCTTCTAGTACCACCTAGCGTTCAAATTCCGGATTAAATGAGGTACCATCAGATAGCGCTTCACCTCCAGAACAACTTTACTGAAGATCCCAAGTTTCTAAATTATCTGGATTTTGCGATATACCGATTTAAAACTGTGATTCACTCGAATCGTATATAGTGCGATCATTATCATGCGACTTCCATGTACATTTATTGATTAGAACGCATTAAAAAGGGCCATACTTTAAATAAAAACTGTCAAGTATTGTTCTTAAGAAAATTCTTGAGGAATATTTGGTTTTGTGTCGATAGAGATTTTTTATTGCAAAATGATAGCATATATGTAAATTATAACTAACAGCGCGACAGCCCGAAGGATAAGAAGAAATATTTTCTGTTTTTTTTCCTTTCAAAAATCTATTTCAAGGAAAATCCCCTAAAAGTTCGTGGACGAAACCCTTGAGTAAACTCTTGAAAAATTATCGGTGGGAAATTTGGACAAAGAGCCAGAAGTATTCCTCGATGATCTGTTTTCAATATGCCGCCTGAAGGAAGTAATGTAGTAATCTCTGAAACAATTTATAAGTAATTCTTTCAAGATTATTTTGGGCTAGATATCTTGCGGCACTTATAGAACCTGCAAGAACTCTTGCAGAATTTCCAAAAAAAAATCGGGTAAATCTTTTGGAAGATTAAAATTCTTCTAGATTCCGTAGAGAAAAATCTCGAGATACATTAATGGGAGTACTTTCTGGAAAAAAATCTATTGTATTTCAGAAAACTTTAAAAGATTTGTTTAAGAAATTCACAAGGAAAATCCCGAGGGAAACGTTTAACAAATGGCTGGTGGTGGAATTAGTGGAAAAATTGCGAGAAGGGTCCCTGTAAAGCGAATCGTGGATTTTTTAGAGCAATTTATGTATATGTAAGTTGTGAAGGAGAAATGTGCAAAAGATTTCACTCAGAATTATAAAGATGTTCCCCACGATAATTCTTAAGAAACTGCTAGTTGAACATCTGGAAAATTTCATTACCATTTTTGAAGGTATGCTCGGAATTCTTAGCTGAATCTCATAAAATCTTTAAAAAAATCTTGCAGAAATGCACGAACTAAATTTTTTATATTAATAAATTGATAATTTGTAAGAACAGCTGCAAGCATTGCTGGCGATTCATGGCGAAGATTTTTTGGAAGAATTCTTCGAGGGGTTCGATCTTCACGAAAAAAGGGAATACTCCGAGATTAGTAAGAACCATGGTCATTACGACGCTGGGCACCCTCAGTAAAAAATCCTTGTTATGCCAATGGCGAAGTGTGAAATTTTTCCCCAGCAAGTGTGAGTGTGTTTTACTCCAAAGGAGTACTTTTAATTTAACCTGTAGCTACAGGATTCCTCTGAACAATGGTGTAATCCTACGCGCAATTCAAACTTTAATTATACCTTCTGCAGTGCAAGTAGGTAACTAGGTATTTGTTTAATTGAGATTCCACTCAATTAGCTGCTAATTGATGTTTGCTATCGTTTCACTCCTGCACAGGGGATTAAGAGGCCTTAATATTATGTTGATTCAATGGTTATATGATGGTAACATTATCACTGGAAACTGTTTTTTTTTTATTTTGCGATTATATTGTAGATATCTGGAATTATATTTTCATAATCACACCTTAATGTTGTCTTATCCTCCTACTTATCAAAAATTTATTTCGGTAATGAATTGTTGGACCCTCATGTATTACTGACTATTTCTAATTCATAGTGATCTGTATGTTATTCTATAGCGTTCCAAATTGATTAAATTTTCCTCATTTAGTGAGTAGACCAAGTTCCACTGGTAACGTAGAGCCACAAAGAAAGGAAGAACAGATAGAGGATGGTAGTTGGTTGACGACAGGTTGTACTTAGAATGGAAGACTTTTTATCCCTTGCACGATTTTCCACCAGCTATCAAAATCTAATCTAGAAGCTTTGGTTTGCCTCTCTTTCCCTGCTGAAAAAGCTGGATGTAATCTGGCAAAGTTATAGTGTTCCATATAAAACTAATCAAGCAGCTACGACTTTCGGTGTGCTGCTTTGAAACGCAAACTCATTTTGTCTTGTACGTGTAATTGATTTAGATACTCTTTGAACTGTCGTTGTTCGCTCTCTAGTTGGAAAAATAATCTAATAAAGCGATGTGTTCGATGAAATTAGCTGTCGTAAAGATTGACGGCGAAGGAGGCGTTTTTCATTTTCGTAGGGGGACCTTTCCCTGGTTGTTAGATTTAAGTTTTGTGCTTCAAGTATCGTTGATTTTGATATCAAGTTCTAGATTTTTCAGATGATTCAATTTTCAATCGATTTTAATAGTATAGTTTTTTTTCGAACGCAAATAGTGGTGCGTACAAGATTGGTTTGAGATATCACCAATTTTTCATGTTTTAAACGCTGCTATTGGAATTGCTTTGAGAATTGTTCCATCGGCGATGTTTGACATTAAAGTGTCCAATGACAAAAGTTAGGCTTGTTAGAAAAGTGATCCGTTGACGGACATGATTATTGATCAAGCGATCGTTAATAGAAGAATAAAAATTATTGGAAATTTCACCTACAGAATTACGAATACGATAAACGTTCCCGTTCGTCTGATTGATAAATACAAACCTCAATATTTTGTTTGCGTGCAGGGCAAACCAAAAAGTTAGACCTATGGGTGCCCCCAAAATTTGCTTATAGGTACGATTTTTTGGTATCTTCTGCCACACGAAATATTCATGAAAATTCCAATATCTATCAACCTTTAATGTCAACTATTTATTTGTTCAACGGATATTTCTTAAAACTACTAATTGAACTTTAACATTGCACTTTTTGCAAAAAAATAAAATACTAAAATCACTAGTAAGGCGAGCAAATACCTTTAAGATCTAATATGTGTTGCTTATCTTGACAGATAGGCCTATTTCGTCTGCGACTTACAGACTTCTTCAGTGTCAAGTGCTAGTTTTAAACATACTCTAATAATCCCTCCCCTAAATTTAATAAAACAGTGTAGGATATTTCCTGCATTTTCGTGGGAAGTTGAAACAGCAACACCACGAAAGCCTACCAAATAACTTAAAGGAGACTCAGCTTGATGCAAATGTTAAGAAGACACCACTCCGAGCTATGAATTATTGATCAACATAGGCAAGGTAATAAGTACGACGGAGTAAAAGTTCATGACAGATATTAATGCCCCATGGTGCAACGGATTCTCACCGGATGATATGTTGCCTTCCCCTCCGGCTCAATGATGTTGATGTAGGTGATGGTAATTGGAGCTAATGATTAAATGCGATATGACCTGCAATTCTAGGCGAGCAGCAGATAGACAGTGTTATTCAATAAATCATAGAGGAATATTTCCACAGTAGGTGGAAGCAAATCTAAACTCAAACAGAATGGGATTTACAACTGATGAAAAGCCCTTCTACTGATTCTGCGAATGGCAAAGCTCAAAACATAACTTTACTCTGTTTTTTGTACATCAACAACGAGCCAATAAATTCAATACGAAAGTATAAAAATTCAGTCCCGGAGGTATCACCTAAATTCCATTCTGCGTGTCTGCACTGGTATGTATGTATCAAACAGGATGACTTCAACGTATCGTTAAAAGATACGGAACCAATCGAATCAATAGAGTAAAAGTTTTTCATCAAAGCGAAAAACGCGTGCCACTTCAGGGGAAAATTATGTCAAATGCTCTTTCATCGTATGTTTTGTTTTCCTCTTAAAAATAAGATTATTATATACTGAGAATTCATTCTAAATTCTCGTTGTTTGAAATTTTAGTCTTGGAAAAGATTATAGCCCTGTTTCTCAAACTTCTACAACTATCGCCACTTTAAAGTATTTTTTTGGCAATCACCCTCTCATATGTAATTTCAATATTGTTAATCCATGCTGTGTAAAAATTTTGATCAAGTGTGCCGAAAAAAATGTTCAATTATGAAGCATACTGGTGTGGTTCTTTGAATATGATAAAAATGTTAAGCACGTAATGCTACGTTCAGACTAGAGCTGATATTACGTAATATAGGCTCTCTTGATAATAGAAACCTCACATCTAGTTTTCACTGGAAAGAAGAAGTATGATGTTCGATATCAGTATAGCCTATATTACTTAATATCAGCTCTAGTCTGGACGTAGCATAAGATTCCATCCATAAAAATGTAATTGATGCATATTCATAAAAAAATAAAATAAGAAAAATCATATTGATTAGTTCTCTGATTGTAAATAAATGAAAAAACATAAATTAGTGCTATACCATCCATTGAACTCTACAAGAGTTCTTTTCCTTTCACAGATACGCGTTTTTTGATCTCAACTGAAAGGTCGTCTTCAGTGTCATGTACTAGACTCGAAGGCGAGTGGAATTAAATGGTATATGTAGCACTAAATTCGGGTTTCATTTACTCACAGGTATTCCACTAAACAGCTCGAAGATTTATTATCAGATTTTATGCGTTAATTTTGATTTCATGTCGACATGTCCGTTATTTTGAATTGTTGAAATTAGTTCAAAAATATTTAGACACTGAAAGCCCAATCTAAATGAAATAGTAAATGAAGAACTAGAAAACTCTTGCTCATAGTGAAAAGCTATTTTTTTTTTTCTAAACTTCTGAAGACCAGATTTTACTGCCCACTTCCAGAATCACTACCTTACAGTGTGCGTAAACTCATAATCTCAAATCTCAATCAGTTCCGATCTTTCGTACAAACTTCATGCTTAAGATGCTTTACAGAAGCAATGGTGCATTTCATATCGTTCTCCTCTACCGATGACAACAAAGCCAGATCCCACCAGAGTGCCAATCAATATACATTCAATTTTCGCTACAACCCCTGATACATATCCACCGCAAGGGATGTAGTAGTGATTGCCAAACGGATGGATTGGATACGGGGATGATGTAGCGATAAATCTGTTGACTTTCTCTTAAAGGAATCTACGCAATCTGATAAGCGTGAAGCACAATGTGAAAATTGTGAAAAAGTATTAGGAATTTATAAAACCGTATTTAATCATAACACCAAAGATTCTCGTTTATCATTGTCGTTTTCTAGATTTATTGATATAATGAGATAAACCGAAATGAAGTATTCGGAATACCAGTTTTTGAATAAATAGTAGGTTTGGAGCACCAATCCAGTTATATTAATCGACTTTAACGATCGAGTTTAACGATTTCATATGATGATGTCTATAGTTTACGTGTGAGTGCCTTCGTTATATGCAGAAGTGTAATTATTTTTAAGCACAATTTTTATATGAACTTATGTTTCTTCGAGGAATAATTGCTTGTCCTAAGCAAAAACAGCTTAGATAATGGACGCTTTATCGTTGGCTCTAATTATAGTATTAAACTAAACGACGAACAACAAATAGCTTAACAAACCGGAAAATCATTAGTCCTTACACATTACTCAGCCTCAGTTTGCCAGTCATTTTCACTTCGATACTTGATAGAATGAGAAATATGACATAAGTACTTTAAGTGCAAATCTGTAAGGACGTAATGCCAAGAAGAAGAAGCATAGGGACACTTGACTCCTTAGCTAATATACATACACATTATATTTATGGAGCAATAAAATTATATTTGAAACATTTAATTTTAATTTTAGCGCATTTTTTCCGATTTTAGTTAGTTTCATATTACAGAAAGTGATCAAAAGGGGAACAAGTGCCACCAAACTTCTTTAAACGTTTCATAACTCATTTGAATACCGAGAGTTTAAGCCAAAAAAAAGAGGATCAAGTCTTTTCAGTCACAAGAATTTCTGACTGTATAGAAAGCTAATATAAAAATTGCAGTGGTATATAATAAGCAAGGTACCGTTATCCATAACTTTTTGTTATGATATTCCTTGCAATACAAATATTGTTAAATCAATGTCAACAAAATCAGTACTTAATTGATCTTTATCAGACACACTGGGATGAAATTGATCACCATCGCAAAGCAGGTTTAGGAATAAAAAAAAATCCCTACTCACTAAATTAGAGTCTCCTCAATATAAATATTATATCAAAATCAAAATTTACGACTCGTGTATTTGAGCAATTTATTGTAAAATCAATAATGTCTGCATAATACACCTAAATGTAGGCAATTTTGCTTGGAATAAGCATTATTCGAGAATTAACGATTTTACGCGTAAAAAAAACTATGCTTGTAATGCAGTATGATTTCAATATTGAGTTCAGTAGTTTGCACTTAAGCTTATAAAACATTTTAAACACTCAACGTTTGCTGGTAGGCTTCGGACCAGCGAATTGTTTAACAACGACATTTTCAACAGTATTGCTCACACCTTCAAAAACTGTGAATATTTCACTGCAAAACTGGCGTTATTAGTAATGAATTTGTTCAAAATCATTATTAGACATTAGAGTGATGCAAATTTAGAAATCTTGGCTCCCCTATGCTTAAACAATTTATATTATGGTAAATAGCATCCTCCCAAAGTTTGAAATTAATCGGAAGAAATTTGACTGTAACAGGCCATTTGAAGTTTATATGGAGATTACTATGGAAAACGCCATCCTTTTGGTTTCAGTCCTCTATCTCTTTGTCATAATGTTTTATGGAAAAGTGAACACAATCTTCTCATGTGAAATCTTTTCAGCTACAACTTTGCCGAAGACCACATTTTGATTGGACGTCAGGATAAATTGCTATTGATAATCATAAACTGGGTATGCATTTTGCATTCTGAACCAACTGCCCGGCAGGCAACAGTAGTGCTACTGGTGGGTAGAATAGATCAAAGTAATCCAGGCTACTATGTTCTACAGCAAAAAAGCAGTGTTGCTCTGAAAGTAATTGAATGATCATCTCAGCATGGTTTAGACTTTGTTATCAATAATAACGTCCCATCAAAATGTGATCTTCGGCAAAGTTGTAGCTGGGAAGATTTCACATGAGAAGAATTCGTGCACTTTTTCATAGATTATTATTTCAAGCAGTTAGCGGACTGAACACAAAAACTTTGCCTTTTTCATAGTAATTTCCATATAAACTTCAAATGGCGTGTGCACAACCAAATTTCTTCCAAATCACTTCAAGTTTTGGGACAATGATTTTTATTGACACCGTTTAACCCTTTGGGGCCTGATTTTTTCCAAGAACTATTATACAGTTTTTTTAACGCCTTTCAATAGTTTTGGTGCTCAAAATGCTAAACATAACAAGAAATGATGACAAATATTTTTTTGGGAGGTGCTAGGTCTTCCAATCTGCTCTTGAATTCATCCCGAGGAGGACCAAATAACTCCCCAATAACTTATGCATACCATTTTTTGGTATCATACCAAAATTAGGTATTTTTCAGTTGTCAATACCTCAATTTGGTATTATAATGGTATTGAAAACAATCTTTAAAACAATTAAAAATACTTCATTGAGGTATTAAACAGCTATTGAGGTCTGCTGGAGGTATTGAACTACAATTGAACAATTTCATTTTTATATGAAAATCCATCAAGTATTGTTGAGGTATTACAATACCTGATCTAGTTATCAGTTTGGTGTTCGTAGAATATGCTTGAGATATTATTTGAGGTATTTTACCTCTTATGCAGGGCTAATTCATACCTCATTTAGGTATTAACTATTGGAAATTATCTGGTATGGAATACCTCAATTTGGTATTCAGTAGTTATTTTCTTCTGCTCGGGATAACTTGAAGTCTATGCTTGTAATAACAACCTTGTTCATCATACAAGGTGATGAACTGTAATCTACCGTATATTCTGAACCTTCTGAGTGTTCAGCAAATATTATCAGATCATTTCGAATGTTCCAGATTATCTAACTTGTCGGGATGTTCAGTACATAAGATCTACAACGCGATGAGAGTCAGGATTTAGTGGTAATAAATTAATAACCACGAAACGAAGCACTTCCGAAACATGGTGTATTCGACAAAGTTTCCAGTCATAATTAGCGACATCTATTGGGAAGCATCCATAAATTATGTCACGTAAAAATATACTATTTTCAACCCCCTGCTTTTCACCTTATGTTTAAGAACAATTTGTGAAAACGTCAGTAGAATCTAAATGCGTAAACGACTAGAAACACGTTTTGAATATATGTGTTTGTCGACGAATCTTCTTCTTTTTTCTTGGCATATCGTTCCCACTGGGAGGAAGCTGACTTCTCAGCTTAGTGTTAGTTTAGCACTTCCACATTTATTACCTGAGATCTTTCTCAGCTAATGACCTTTTTGCATGGATATATCGTGTGGCAGGCATGCGCCCATACTCTGTGCCCAAGGAAGTCAAGACTCTTTCCTTTACGAAAAGATCCGGTAATCGTCATACAAATCTCGAGCTCTACTTCTTTTTTGCAATCGTGTGCAATGCAAGCTACGGAAATTCTCATTATTCTACGGTAATTTACGGATTTTTCCAACGGAAATCTACGGAATTGCAATGCCGGGGATCTCTCCCCCGCTTATCACTTTTCGTCTACGGAATGATTTCCAAAGAAATCTGGCATCGCTGATTATTTCTAGCGCAAGCAACTACTGCTGTAAATTTCGAGAATTGAGCTTCGGGATAGTCTGAACGTCGTAGAATATCCCAGGACATGAAAAGGCATGTGAAGCAGCGTTTTTCTTGACATAATAGGTATGTATTACCAAGTACGAACATCAATTGTATTTACAAAAGGCATTTTAAGCTACTTTTACACTAATTATTCTATTTGTCAGACTTCTGCATATTCAGGATGTTCTAGGATGCCAAGAAGGACATTAAGGCATACACTTAAAATTTTTCCCTGACAAGGAAGTATATTTGCAAGGACTTTTCCGAAGACAGTAAATTTTAATCATTGGTTCTTTGTATACAGCCATTTTCCGACTGCGGTCATAAATGACCGTGCCGGCCCCAAAGGAAAAACTTTGATCATTTTAGCGAGAAAAGTTACTGGAACAAGGGTAGACCTGAAGTTCTGAACTCCAGGGTAAATTGGAGGGCCTGGAATATCACCAACGTTCCTTGAAATAGCCAATTGGTCTGTGAGAAGGTTCATTGAACATGGTAGATTATATAACTTCACTCAGTTTAGAAGGAAATATTACTGGAAAAATAGTAGACCTGAAGTTCTGAAGTCCTGGGGAAAGTTTGAAGGATCTGCAATACCTTAATCGTTCCTTGAAACAGCATATTGATCCATGAGAAGGTTCAGTCAACATAGTAGATTATATAACTTCACTCAGTTTAGAAAGAAAAATTACTGGAACAAGGGAAGACCTGTAGTTCTGAACTCCAGGGTAATTTGGAGGGCCTGGAATACTCCAAAGTTCCTTGAAATATCTTTTTGATTCGTGAGAAAGCTCAGTGAACATCAAATAACTTCATCGTTTAGTAAGAAAAATTACTAGAAAAATTGTAGATCTGAATTTCTGAACTCCGGGGTAATCTGGGTGGCTCGGAATACCCCAAACGTTCCTTGAAACAGCTAATTGATCCGTGAGAAAATTCAGTGAACATGTTAGATTTTATAACTTCACTCAGTTTAGCGAGATAAATTACTTGAACAAGTGCAGACCTGAAGTTCTGAACTCCAGGGTAATTTGGAGGGCCTGGAATATCCCAAACGTTCCTTGAAAGAGCTTATTGATCCATGAGATGGTTTAGTGAGCATGTTATATTATATAACTTCACTCAGTTTAGTGAGATAAATTACTGAAACAAATGTAAACCTGAAGTTACGAACACTAGGGTAATTTGGAGGGCCTAGAATACCCCAAACGTTCCTTGAATTAGCCTATTGATCTGTGACAAGGTTCAGTAAACTTGGTAAGTTATATATCTTTACTCAGTTTAGCAAGAAAAAATACTGGAATAAGTGTAGACCTGAAGTTCTGAACTTCAGAGTGATTTGGAGCACCTAAAATATCCCAAAAGTTCCTTGAAACAGCCTATTGATGCATGAGAAGGTTTAGTGAACAGGAAAGATTTTATAAATTCACTCAGTTTAGCGAGATAAATTTCTGAAATAAGTGTAGCCCTGAAGTTCTGAACTCCAGGGTAATTTGGTGGGCCCGGAATACTCCAAACGTTCTTTAAAACATCCTATTGATACGTGCGAAAGTTCAGTGAACATGGTAGATTATATAACTTCACCCAGTTTAGCAAGAAATACAACTGGAATAAATGTAGACATCAAATTCAGATTTCCAGGGTAATTTGGAGGGCCTGGAATACCTCAAACGTTTCTTGAAGTAGCCTTTTGATCCGTGACAAGGTTCAGTAAACATTGTAGATTATATAACTTTACTCAGTTTAGCGAGAATAACTACTGGAACAAGTGTAGACCTGAAGTTCTGAACTCCAGGGTAATTTGGAGGGCCTGGAATATCCCAAACGTTCCTTGAAATAGCTCTTGAGATTTTCAGAGGTTGGTAGATTCTATTTGAATTTGTAATGTTATTGTTTTTAACCCAAACAATTACTGTTACGGTTGTAGATTTCAAAGAGTGTGGTTCAGGACAGTTTGGACGTCCTAGAATATCCCAGGACATAGCAAAGCAAGTGAAATAGTGTTTTCGTTAAAAGAGTAATTCAGTATTATCTAGCCTGAACATCATTTATGTTCACAAACAGCATTTCACGCTTCGTATGTACTTATAGTTCAATTTTCCAAACTTCAGGCTGTTCAGGATATTCTAGGTTATCAATTAGGTCATAAAGGCATATACTTCATATTTTTCTCTGATAAAACAGTATATTTGTGATAACTTTGCCGAAGACAGTATATACATTTGTTCATTGGTTCTTTTTTACAGCCTTTTTTGTACTGCGGTCATATATGACCGCGCCGGCCCCAAAGGGTTAAGCATAGGGGAGCAAAAATTTCAAAATTTGCATCAGTCTGTTAGACATCTATTAACTAGAAAATATGGAATGTCTGTGATGCCAACAAAATATTAGGCATTCTTGGAAGGAAATACTACTTGATCAAATTCGCCCCAGTGATCAATTTGCCCCCGGATTAAGGTACCCCTTGCGTTGTGCCCTTGAATTTTCGGTGACAAGGACAATCATAAATAAACCTCAAGTTTGCTCATAATTCCTTCGCTCTGTTTAATTGAGGGAAACCACACACCCTACGGGATAACTAGTTTTAATATAGCACGAATCTCATTCCAATCCCTAAAATATTTGTGTTTTATAAATTCTCTCTTATTGTTATTATATTGTTTAAAGTATGGTAAATACACAATCAATCAATCTTACGACCCATTAGACATCAATAATTTGACGTTTATGGTAGAACGACATTAATTAATTCATAGTCATGTAATAAACCATGTAATTGATGACTTTGATATTGAATTTTGGCTAATTCAACATTTTACATCAGTTGCAATTATTGAATACTTATTTTTTATTGCAATGTAATCAAAAAAAATGTGACGAATTTCAAATTCACAATGGAATTACGCGAATCGACCGCGGCAAGGATTTTTTTTATTTTATTTACAATTCTTCGTCTCCTTGTAAACACATTTCCCAAGGGTCAATTGAGATCCGAGATTAAGTTCCGGAATTTTAATTTCCGAGAAAGGTTTTTTTTAGGTACTTTGTATTCCGGTGTTGAGTTTTTTTCGTTCACCATCAGCATCAGCAAATAGGGATCTGAGTGAGTTGGAGCAGATATTGTTGTTGATATTATAGCGAGAGGAGATTAGCAATTTTGAAGTACCGCTTTTCCTATCGCAATCTCGCAATCTGTCTGAGTAATCAGTGTTTTTTTGTTTTCCCTTTTTTCCCTGCCTGATTGCGGAGGAAATGGTGGAAAAAGGATTCAATCCAATAACATCAAGTACCCACAAAACAAGATAGCAGTTTCACTTGATTGAATCGGAAAATTGCTGGAAGCGATCCGTTTCATTGGGGCGCAACAAGCGATTGAGTTGTTTAATCAAGAATCGAAAATGTGCTTACAACAGCATCGGAAGAGTTGTTCATTATCCCAGCGTTTATTGGATTTACATAGAAGCAACATAGCTATTGTTGCTAAATTTTCAAGCTGTTTAGCCTATACAGAGCACAATAGTAAACGTATAAAGGTGAATGTGTTATCTTGAGCATCACTACAGCACACGTGCACACCGTTGCCCTAACTGTTTACCTTATTGATCCATCAGGCAAAATTTGCATAAAGTCAATTTCATCTTGCGTCGCCGACAACATCCGTCGTTTCAGACGTATCTTTGCTGCAACTTTGTCTTCGTTCACCGACTTGCTTTCAATAGAGAGATCTTCGAAGACGATACACTACATATTAGTTCCTCGTTCCCGGGAAGCAGTGCAACCTTACAAAAATGAGAATTTAATTAGCATTTGGATGTCTTGGCTTCCTTTTCCTCGGTAGTTGGATCGGTGTCATAGGAGGAAGTCTCAACGTTTTCTGCTGCAGTGTTGCAATAGGTACAAGAAATCTGAGAAATTATTTTTTGATACCTAGAAATCTCAGGTAGTTAATATTCTGGAGCTAGCCATTTGACATATGGTCATCTAGCACAACGCTATTTGCCATTAAGGACATTTGGCATAACGGTCGTTTGACATAATGGACATTAGGAATAGCCACAATTATAACCCTTTTCTCACGGGATGTCTGTTCTTTCTTGATAGAAAAATGTTGTGCCAAATATTATATCCCAAGTAATACATTTGTTACAATTAGGGCATATAAACTGATATACGACTAAATCCGGTTTTATAATACTTACTCTAACTTAATTACAACATGTGGTTATGCCAGATGACCCAGACCTGTACAATTAATTTCTAGCCTTATCTTTTACCCGAGTAGCACACATGTTATATTTGAGCATTTTCGACTGCTATATGACCAGATCAGGTCATATATGAGTTGATAATGCTCAATTATAACATGTGTGTTGCTTGGGTATGGACTTTACATCAAGATTACCGCTCTACAAAATACAAATACTCTTTAAGGGGTTTTTAAAAACTTTATTCCATTTTCAAACCACCGCGCATCACTTTGCAGCAAGGAAGTGTTACCCTCAATTACAAATTATCCAAAGAGTGTTGATATCACCCTGCTGTTGTGCTAATCCTGCGAGGCAAGCAGAAGCCATACACTAGAAGTGAATTGAAGCATCAGATAAGATCACGTTTTCTCTATAAATAGCAAGGAGCATC
This sequence comes from Aedes aegypti, assembly GCF_002204515.2. Lineage (NCBI taxonomy): Eukaryota > Metazoa > Arthropoda > Insecta > Diptera > Culicidae > Aedes > Aedes aegypti. Next base: position 463,026 of record NC_035108.1, read on the forward strand.
ACGCTCTTTTGGGGTTTGGGGTGCCTGCCTTCCTAGCGAACGACGGCAAAAGGAACATGTTAAACATATAATCTGCTCATTTTCTACTTATGTTGCCATCTCTTGACAGCAGAAAGCTCATCAGTGCACTATGCATGCGATGTGTTGATCTAACACGATTGCTGTGCGGTGCCATCTAGCGGAGAGAATGCTCTCCATTAGATTGTACAGGGTGTCCGCAAATTATCCGAACAGCAAAATATTGGAAAGATGATCTCACATTGAAAACAATGAAAAATCAATGTCCATGTACCTTTTATAATACATCTATATGTTAACACAAAATACAACTTTAAAAAATGTCTAAATGATTGCTTGTTACTGATATAGGCAAATTTAAATTTTTCGGAGACGTTTTTCCTGAGGGCCGCTAGTCATACTGGGGATGTGTTATCCCTAAAACCTCAAAGAGATGAATTCAAATGTCCTATTATTATTTGAAGTAATCTACAGGTTAGTGGCTTCAAGTTAGACTGGAAATAGAAAATTGTACGGTTCAATTCCAGTGAGTTCTATGGACATTTCTCTTCCGTCATAAAGCTCGGAAAACAGCTCCCTTTAAGACACCTCAATACATTTGGGTTGGTTTTGCAATTATTTGAAATCGGAAATGTGTCAAACTTATTTCTTAAGAATATAATAAGCCAATGTTTAAAACCATGCAAGAATATTGAATTTATTATGCTTGATTGTATAGAGCCAGGTCTTCAAAGTTTGTACGGATAATTTGCGGACACCCTGTATGGCAGTGCCTATGCCGAGTTGGATTTGATTGTTCAATTGCCAAGGGATTTCTCTGAAATTTGGATATGACAAATGCAATACGTGACGCAGTCTTTGTGCATTGGTTGATATGAAACTGATATGTATTGCGGGCTGGAGTGCGCGTGATGCCATTTTATGACATTTCTGAGAATTTAGAACATGTATGAACCTGAGACGAGACTCGCGAAGAAGGTCTTCTTTTTCTGTGATTGCTGAGTTTTTTTCTTATTCCACTTTGTGTTTATACCAATCATGCGCAAGCCGTTCAAACCTTCACATGGACCTCTCAGCAAAAAATGATTGCGTTTGCATCACTCCGAATCATAAATACACGGGTAAAAATACGGCACTCTAAAACAGGAGAAAGAGTCATGATTTCGGGAGGAAAGTGTGTTTTCATGTTATGAAAATACACCATGACCAAAAGTCATGAAATCATGACGCATTTTACCGTAACGCAGGCTGTACGTTACGTTTTCAATTTTTAGCGAAGAAAAATGGCAATTAAAATTCTCAAATCATGAAGCATGTATGCTGGAACCATGAATAAAATTCATGGAATTAGTCATCTGTCATTTATGATTCCTATTTTTGATACGAAAAGTGGCAATTTCGGTCATGAAATCATGAAGCAGGATTCCTGAATCATGAACTCAGTTCATGAAAACGAAACATTATACGTCAATTTAGATCCCAGTTTATATTTGCCATTGGTAAACAAATAAAACAAAGATTAAAATTTTTACTGCTTTTGTGCCGATAGTTTCGCAATAAACCGTGAAAACATTCCACAAATGTCAACCTAATGAGTGTGACATCTTTAGCAGGAACGCGAACATTCGGTTTGTACGCAAAATGTTGTTTCGAGCATCAATTGAATTGGTAAATGGTCCCTGGGCTGGTGGATTGCATGAGTCATGGAACACTCCTTAACAACTCTGCGGATGTGAAAAGTGGAACTGGATCATCCGGCTGCCGAAGGCCTTTTGTGACCTGTTCTGTTATAGGACGTGGGGTATGCATCACTTCCGAACAATTGAAATCGCCGACGAGCTTGTCAAGCAAAATCTTCGCTCAAAGTGAAACATTGCCCGGTTCTGCAAAGTCAGGATTAAGTAAGTACATTGATTGTGTCGTGAAACAATGTTGGAACTCACGAGAATTTCATCAAGAATGTCATCGATATGATGACAAGGTTCCGAAGAATTTAAGCTTTTTCAAAACAAAACTTTTTTTATAATTTCACTAGAAAAGATCACCGATCGTAACGAGACACGTTGACTAAGGTGAAGAAAGTGACAGTTAAATTTGTGTAACGCCCTGAGCATACAAATTCTTGCATAATACTCACGATTTCATGACTTTTAGTCATGATATCATGAAACATAAAATTTTATGAAGTCATGACTTTTTGTTCATGAATCCGGCAACGGATTTTTTTCCGTGTAGCTGAATCATAAATAGCAGCAATCGTAGCAGACATTTGAAATAACTAATCTTATGTTGAGATTTATCAGCAACTTTGGAAAAAACAGCTCCGCTGACTTAGGTTTTCACTCACAGTTTATTTTGAATATAATACTTTTCACGTTTGCAGCCATAAAATCGGTGGGCTGCATTTGACGTTTCGTGACAGTGGAATCTGGGCTGCATATGACGTTGATATTTTTCCTCTTTGCGAGTCTCTCTCAGGTATAAGCTGGTGGAAAAGTATGAGATGAAAATGGCCCGCGGGTTCGTTGTACCCGACAAGACCTATTTTTTTGTATGATTATTTCTATTAATCGAATTCAAGTCTTTAAAACATGTTGGTTTGCGTTACTTATGAACACCGATATGTTTTGAAAGACTTGAATTTTACAAAAATAAAAGGTTAAGATTAATTGAATGGACCGGATGGTAATGCTAATGATAAAATTATAGAAATCAATAAATCTTACTCAATATTCGCGTGATATTCCTTTTGCACCCCTTTACAGGCTCTGTCCCAGTGAGGACATCATGCCAAAAAGAAGAAGAAGTATCCCGTATATTCTGTCGGGGAAAATTGTACTTCTTCAACTTATTTTCCATACTAACTTTAAGATATCCATATTTTGCATCTAAAACTGTATAATACAAAGTGTATGGGAAAATGTTCGCCAACAAAATGACTAGGGACAATGGACATTTGTAATTTCGCGGAAGCCACAAAATCCGCGAAATTTGGCATTCGACGCGAATCACAGGAAATCCCGCGGGGAATTCGTTATATACGATCATCGCAGTAAATTCCTGTTCATTGCTCATGAAAATGGTTTATTTATTTTAGAGTCGAGGTCCACCATTTAGTTTAAACTTGGACGTCCTTTTTTATGAAATAAAAACTATAACTTCTGAAATACCGTTGTACTTGTACATTTCAAGGATGTTTTCACCGTTAATATGCATTTAAATGTTCAATTTGCTCAAAAGTATGCTGCCAATAACCGAAAATATGTAATATTCGATATTTTTGACAACTTCGAGTAAAATATTTAAATTATTATTTGGATCCATTAGAAAAACGTAATCCAATAATAATTTGATTTGTAAATTTTACACCAACTTGGACTGCTTCAGTCATAGTGGTGGCTTTGAACATTGCATCAATCATTAGATTCAATTGTTCAGTTAGAAAATAAAAATCAGATGCAGACTTATCACTTGAAGTGGGTACATCTGATGATTTCCCATTAGAATTTCCGGTAGACGAAGAAGCGGAGTAGGAGTTACCTGTGGCGTACTGTACTGGCTGTACTCATGGAACGAATAGGGGAGGAGTTCAAATTACCTGCTACGATATCGGCAAAGGATTTACAGATACATTGGGTAGATACATTCGAAATTGAAAGATTCGAACGGCTACCCGCGGATTAAAATTAGTTTGTGAATGAGCATGATTATGATCTTCCTGATGGGTATGATTCCTAATCAAGCGATCATTAACTGAAAAATAAGCATTGTTCGATACTCTACCATGCGAATTCCGTTATCGTAACGGATATTATCTTTCATCTGCCTGGCACGAGCCTCAATGACTCTTTTGCGTGAAGGGCAATTCCAAAAATTTGACTTATGATTGGCCCACAATTAGAGCATATAAACTTGGTGGTATCTTCTTTCACTGGACAGACGTCCTTAGCGTGAGAAGAACCTCCGCAAATCATGCATTTAGCATCCATGCGACAATTTTTTGTACCATAACCCCACTTTTGGCACCGACGGCACTGAGTGGGGTTCTGGTAATTTCCTCCAGGTTTCTGGAAATGTTTCCATGTCACACGGACATCGATCAAAAGTTTTGCTTTTTCTAAAGCTTTAATATTATTTAGTTCTTTTTTGTTAAAGTGAACTAAATAATATTCTTGAGAAAGCCCTTTCCGAACAATGCCAGATTGGGTTCACTTCTTCATAATGATTACTTAGACTGGGAAAAATCCAAGTAAATCATTTATTCCATTTTTGATCTCTTCAGGTGACTTATAGTCACTTGAGAGACCTTTCAAGACAACTTTGAACAAACGTTCAGTTTTGTCATCATAAGTAAAAAAATTGTGCTTCTTCTCTTCAAGATGTTTGGGAAGAAGTTCGCGATCTTTAAGAGTTTCCGGCAAAACGCGATTGGATTTGGAAAGAAACCTTGATTATCCTAATGGAGTTCAAGATCTCCTGCCTAAATCCCCCAAATTTGGAACAACTGACCACGATAGGCGGCACTCTTTGCTTCCTCACTTGAATCAAAGAGCCTGGGCTAGAGGCTACTTCGATTTGGTGTTCGGATAATTTTCCTAGAGCATCGAACTGATTGCTCATTTTGATACAATTATTCATTTCACCCTTGGAAGAAAGTTCGCATTCCGGGGAAGCGTCCTTTCTTCCATTCTTGCCACGTTTAGTGACAGTTTTAAATCCCACTTTTTTGGAAGAAAGTTGTGAATTCAGAGATTCACCCTTCCTTTTGTTTGTTGTTGATACATTGTTAAGTTAATAAACGGAAGAAGACGTGACCTCCTAAGAGGTTTTTTTCCCAAGACGGTGTCCAAGAAGGATTACCACCGTTAGCTTTCGCCAACGGGTCCAACGAAAAATCGAAGGCACGGGTCCAAGAAGGATCGTAAAGGAATCAATAGTAGAAAAAATAGTACTGAAAAGTACTGTTTTAGTAGCACTGAAAAGTACCGTTTTGAATTTTAGCACTGAAAAGCACTGTTTTTGTAGCACTGAAAAGTACTGTTTTATTGCTTTGGGTAGTTTTTAAGAAAACTTCCAAGAGCAGAGAGAATTCGTGTACGCACAGCACGAAGGTACGATGCGCACTGATACCGCAAGTTGTTATTTTTGGGCAGACACCGGGACTCGATTTTTTGTTGAGATCGCAGTAGGCAGCGCGCGCGTGTTTAAAATTCATCTGTCACGTTTTTATCGTCTCCGCAACTCGGCACTCGGCTGGTGCTGTTTTTGAAAAAAGTGTCTAGGGTAGGTGTACCAGTTATGGCCATAGTGGTTCCCTATTTCGCCATACATAATAACTTTAATTTCTTCACATTTTGAAAAGTTTCGTGTGTTTTAGCAGTAAGACAAAGCGTAAATCTAGATGTTGAAACATTCAAAAATATTAAAAATATGGAAGTTATCGAAATTTCACATATGGCCAAATAGAAAACCACTATAGCCATGACTAGTACACTTTCCCTATAGCGGAAATAAGTCGGTTTATTCTGCACGCGTTCTGCTGGGCAGTGCTTCGTTAAAGCCCAAGCAGAAGGTGAAGATGTATCGAACCATCCGGAATCCGGGCAGCGGATCGGGCTGAGGGCCTAATCGTTGGTGACCAATCGATCAAGTTTTCAGCTTGAGCCGCTGTCTGGTTCTCTAGATTCGTGCTCTAAAGGGTTTCAGTTTTGGCTTCGTTTCATCTTCACCTGAAAAATTGTTTTTTTTTTGCGTCGTCGCCGAAGTTTTTTTTTTCCTCGTTTTAGTTTGCACGAGTTATGCGTACAATCGAATTCAGGTTTCCGCGTCGCCGGAGTGATATTTTGCTTTTGTGAAATGAGCATGCTGATGAAAGTAGCTTACAGTTGCTCAAATAAGGATGGATGATCAATTTGGTGAGCTCGTTTCATGCTTCTATTTAAATGTACAATATATTTTGAACTGACATTCAACAAAATATGAACAATTCTTCACTGTAAGTGTCGACATAGACTCTTTCACTTAAACATTTAGAACCCTGTACCCTTGTTTACAATCGAATTCAGGTTTCCGCGTCACCGGAGTGATATTTTGCTTTTGTGAAATGAGCATGCTGATGAAAGTAGCTTACAGCTGCTCAAATAAGGATGGATGATCAATTTGGTGAGCTCGTTTCATGCTTCTATTTAAATGTACAATATATTTTGAACTGACATTCAACAAAATATGAACAGTTCTTCACTGTAAGTGTCGTCATAGACTCTTTCACTTAAACATTTAGAGCCCTGTACCCTTATTTTTACCTGATTTTTATCATTATAAAAAAACACCTTTTTATGGTTCGACGCTAAAAGTGTCGTCTTACCGTATGTTCATGTTGTCTTTAGAGTTTTGTGAAGGTGATTTTTTGAACTGAGGTTGCATTAATCTCATCCCTTACCAAGGTGAATGCTGATCATGCAGCTATGATCCCTCTCCAGTAACTCCTTCCTGCGACAACCATGGCGATGCAGAGGTGATCCCGGTCTCTAGTAACAATGGATGTCACAATAACATTCCTTCCCCTCCCCGATGACCGTAAGGACGAGGCCGACGCCGTTATTGACTTCTTATTGTTTGGAGTTCTCGAAAGTGTACATTGAATTTGGGAAGCTACTCCCGAGCTACATCTCTTGATTCCTTGCGCAACTTCGATTATTCTCGTGAATCACGGAGTAGCAACTACTGAATTGTACGGTCATCAATGCTTATGCTTAGACACCGGGTCTCGATATTTTGTGGATTTTACTGAAAGGTTAATAAATACAGTTCATAATGTGAGTGCCTCTATTATTCCATATTTCAAACACATTGCCAAGGTAAATCATCAAAAACTGGTGAAGGATTGGGAGATTTTTTTAATTTTTTATTGGGAATTGAATTTTGCCAGTAACGAGATGTCAGAAAATTACTTAGCGAATCTCATGCCAGAGGTTCGTACGACGTTTAGTCAAAAATGGAAAAGTAATTGCAAATAACTTTCACACAAGGTTCAATAACTCTAGATCATACTCTCGAACATCAATAACATTTGAGGGATGGAAATAAAGGTAATAAGAATGACACAGGAGTTGGAATCACAGTACTTAGTTTGATTACAACATAATAAATAGATTCAAACGAATTTTCGAACATGCAAGCAGCTCCAGTGGTGCACAAATCAACATACAAGATGGTGAATTTCGATGCTAGTTGACTCAAATCGATGCATTTTCAACAGCCAATATATCTAAGTTAATAGTTGTGTTTTGATGCTTGGGACAAAAAATTGTTGCACTGTGCTATGCAAAACAAAAATTAGTTAATCTTAAGCTCCCTTTCACCATACGTTCTTTTTTTTTTGTATAACAGCTTCAAACATTTGGGGAGCCCAAATACAAAGGGGTGTAAGTGACATTTTGGTCGGTTTTGAGTTGAGTATACTGAAAAATTTTCAAGGTTTTTAATGGTATTTTCAGGTGATTTTTCCGTCCAATAAAAAAAATAACATTATTCATAAAAGATTTGCTTGTTTTTCTGGTTCCCATGCAATTAGTATGGAATAAAAAATGCTGAAAAAAAAATTAAATTAAATTTTCTCAAAACATCTCTTTGCGTCTAACCCCCTAATTTAAAATCTCAAAAAGTGAAGTTATTCATGGATGCTAAGAGCACAATATAGGGGCCCAGATAGCCGTAGCGGTAAACGCGCAGCTATTCAGCAAGACCAAGCTGAGGGTCGTGGGTTCGGATCCCACCGGTCGAGGATCTTTTCCGTAAAGGAAATTTTCTCGACTTCCCAGGGCATAGAGTATCTTCGTATCTGCCACACGATATACGCATGCAAAAATGGTCATTGGCATATTAAGCTCTCAGTTAATAACTGTGGAAGTGCTCATAAGAACACTAAGCTGAGAAGCAGGCTCTGTCCCAGTGGGGACGTAACGCCAGAAAGAAGAGCACAATATAATATGTTGAAGAAATGTTAACTTTAAAGTTATTGAAAGCAACAATATACAGAAGGATTTTTTGGAAAGCTACTGGACCCATTCTGCAATCAATATGCTCCGTTGATGAGTACTACCGAGTTTTAGACATTTTGGGTGAAAAACGATACCAAAGTGAAATTTGAAAGTGCCCAAGGGGTTGTCCATTAATCACGTAAGACTATTTTGAACATTTTTCAACCCCCCCTTCCCCCCATAGTAAGAATTTTTGTATGAAACTCAAAAATAAATTGTATGGTGCGTAAGAAATCTGAAACCTCTTCTCCTCCCATAATCCCATATGTAATTAATGGATGGCCCCCAAGTAGTGATGATGATGATGATGATATAGGCTGCCATCTATTGTAGCAAGGTATCCACCGGTAGCAATGGCCTATTCTAACAAAACAATTTGTTCAAGATTGTATGACTCCTGTCTGAAGGGCCAAAAATGAATGGCGGACCCGTAAGAAGAGACACTTACGCGAAACCCGCAAGGAAAAATAATCTCCTTCCAAAAGTAAGTTCACACGAACAGTCGTACAATCAAGCCCTTGCTTGTCAGAAAGACCCAATAGATGGGAAGAAGAGCCCGCCCTTTTTCCACGAAATGTTAGCGATAGGAAGTTGACAGTTTCACTCTTCCTATCCATCTCGCTTCAATCGGGTGCCCTGATGGTCCCACCCAACCCAAAATGCATATAACATTGGAAATATAATCAAATAACACAAGTCATCATGAAAAGATCTCACCGGTTTTTTTTATCCTTGTAGTATTTAGAAGCTGGTCGTCGCAACGATGTTCGGGAGTAACGTGGCTCACCCTGAACTACATCCCTGAAATCGTTTGATGAGCGGGAGCCTTCGCTATTCTCTCATTTCAGCATCGGCAATTAAAAACTGTATTTTCCTATCCTTTTTATATAAGCGAGCAGTAATGATCAGTTCTTTGGTTCAAACGGGTGCCTATCCCATAGAATATTTTAACATGTTAGTTTAAGCGTCCTGTAGATATGTTTCGGTTACAAATAAATGTAGATATGTGTATAGTTTTCGTAAAATATATGTTATGAATCGGATGTCGCGTGTGAATTACGAGAACCTAAGAGATATGACCCGAAACTCTGGAATCTACGGATCGGAACCATGGCTTCTAAGGAATCGAAACGAAGTCTTCACAATCTCCTACGATCACCTAATCCTATTCGTGTTGGGGGATTGACGGCCCAACATACAGTCCACTCCAAGCAACCGCAATCCAAAGGACTCTCCCTTAACATTTGTGGTCCTTCGAGCCGGATTGTTTGTTATTGAAAAATATTTAGTTTTCTAAAACTCACTTTATCTACCCTGAAGTGCCATGCGATGGTTTATAGAAAATATCAAAATACAGTTCCAACACCAGTCCTATAATTTCTCCCAACTCCTCCGCCATCCATGTGTCTTAGATCCGGAAAAGGCATTTTTCGTTCATCAGCTTGATGAAAAGTGAATCTACTCCGTAGATCGTAGAACTTCCATTGCCTTCGATCACCATAGAAATGTCGCTCAACGATGTGTTACTGGTTGGGCCGGTAATACAGGAGGATCTCAGGGCAATCATCTTGCGAAGTCGCACCAAGCAGATCATGCTTGTCTCGGATGTCGAGAAGATGTTCCGACAAATATGGGTGCATCCGGACGACAGACCTCTCCAGACCTGTGGCGCTCCAATCCTCAGGACGAGGTCAGCGTGTTCGAGCTGAAGACCGTGACGTACGGAACGAAGTCGGCACCGTATTTGGCCACAAGAACTCTCAAGCAGTTGGCGATGGACGAAGAGGCAACGTATCCCCTCGGTTCAAGAGTGGCGAGTGAAGACACATACATGGATGATGTCATCACTGGGGCAGATTCAGTGAAACAGGCTTGCGAACTTCGTAAGCAACTGAGCAAAATGGCGGAAAAGGGTGGATTCAGGCTCAGGAAGTGGGCGTCCAATTGTCCCAAGGCCTTGGAAGGACTTCCTGAGGACAACCTAGCGATCCGAGAGGTGGACGGAATCAATTTGGATCCGGACCCGTCCGTGAAGACCCTCGGACTTACCTGGATGCCGAGGAGTGATCAACTAAAATTCAAGTTCGACATTCCTTCGGTGAAATCAACCCAGCAATTCACCAAAAGGGAAGTTCTTTCCATCATTGCAACGCTTTTCGACCCTTTAGGCCTTCTTGGGGCAGCAATAACAACTGCTAAGATCGTGATGCAGCTTTTGTGGAAATTCCGGGACGTTAACGATCGCGCGCTGGACTGGAACCAGCCAATACCTTCGACGGTGGGTGAGATTTGGAGGAAATACCTTGCACAGCTTCATCTACTGAACGAAATAAGAATTGATCGTTGCGTTGTCATTTCGGGTGCAATTTCCACGGAAATCCATTGCTTCTCGGATGCTTCTGAGAAAGCGTTTGGCTGCTGTATTTATATAAGGAGCGTAGATGCAGCAGGGAGGATTGAGATGCAGCTTCTTTCTTCCAAATCGCGAGTAGCCCCCCTGAAATGTCAAACAATTCAACGTTTGGAGCTTTGCGGCGCTGTATTATCAGCGCAACTTTTCGAAAAGGTTCGAGATTCTCTGAGAACTCCTTCGCAGCCGTACTTCTGGACGGATTCCACCTGTGTTCTGCGATGGGTTCAAGCTACACCAACCATGTGGACCACGTATGTGGCCAACCGAGTGTCAAAAATACACACGATCTCCAACCCGGAGCAATGGAGACACGTTCCTGGCAAAGAGAACCCTGCCGACCTGATTTCCAGAGGAATCATGCCGGAAGATATCATAGGAAACGATTTCTGGTGGCGTGGACCGCGTTGGTTAGGAGCAGATCCGCAGCAATGGCCGAGACCACCGGAGTCATTAATAGTGGATGAAGCAGAGGAGCAGAAGCGACGTACAGCTGTCGTTTGTACCGGTTCCCAAAATGCAGAATTCAGCGATTGGTATTTGGGACGATCATCGTCGTACACCGAACTCGTCCGTCGAACAGCGTACTGCTTACGGTTTCTTGAACTGTTGCGTACTCCGAAAGAACAGCGAAGTCCACCGAAATTCCTGACTTCAAAGGAGTTAGGAAAGGCGGAGATCACGGTTGTGCGACTAGTGCAGCAAGAATTCTTCGTTGAGGAATGGAAGGCGCTATCAAAAGGAGAAACAATTCCAAGGAAGTCACCATTACGATGGTTCAATCCGTACATGTCCGAGGATCAGGTCATCCGTGTTGGAGGCAGGCTACGCCATTCGGAGGAAACCGAGGAGACAAAACACCCGATGGTTCTGCCGGCCGGTCACCAACTCACCAAGCTGATTTTGCGACACTACCACGAGAAACTGCTGCATGCTGGGCCTCAGCTGTTATTAGCAACTGTTCGTCTACGATTCTGGCCGTTAGGAGGAAGAAGTGTAGCACGGAACATCGTCCACCGTTGCGTGAAATGTTTCCGGTGCAAACCGTCGTCGATGGAACAGTTTATGGGTGAACTACCGGCTACTCGAGTAACCGTGTCTCGTCCCTTCTCGCAGACCGGTGTGGACTATTGCGGACCGTTCTACGTACGACCAGCACCGCGGCGTCCAGCAGTCAAGATGTACGTAGCGGTATTTATCTGCCTCTGCACCAAGGCGGTGCATCTGGAGCTTGTGTCCGACCTTACCACCGATCGTTTCATACAAGCTCTGCGACGGTTTACATCCAGGCGAGGAAAGGCAAAGGATATGTACTCAGACAATGGTACCAACTTTGTTGGAGCCTGTAACAAATTGCAAGAGTTGTATAAGTTGGTTAGAACTCAGGAGCACCAAGAATTACTTGCCAAACACTGCTTGGAAGAGGGGACCCAATGGCACTTCAACCCACCAAGTGCTCCGCATTTTGGAGGCCTGTGGGAGGCAGCAGTGCGGTCCGCTAAAGGGCATCTGGTGAAGGTAGCAGGAGAAACGCCAATATCGCCGGAAGATTTCAATACGTTACTCGTCCAGGTAGAGGGTTGTCTAAATTCTAGACCGCTGACGCCCATGTCGGACGACCCCAACGCCCATGTCGGACGACCCCAACGACGCCGGCACATTTTTTGATCGGATCGAGCCTACAAGCCCATCCGGATCCAGATTTAGGAAACGTTCCGATGAACCGCTTGGATCGGTACCAACTGGTACAGAAAATCCTCCAAGACTTTTGGAAGAGATGGAGGCGTGAGTATTTGTGTCAGCTTCAGGGGAGGAATAAGCGCTGGAAGCCACCGATTGAAATCGAAGTCGGCAAATTTGTCGTCATCCGAGAGGATAATCTGGCGCCATTGAGATGGAAAATGGGCCGTATCACTGAGGTCCATCCGGGAGCCGACGGAGTAGTGAGGGTGGTTACAGTAAAAACTGCTTCTGGATTTTTGAAGCGAGCTGTAGAGAAACTTTGCCTTTTACCGTTCCCGCAGCCAACGTCCAACCAACCAGACCAATGATTTGGAATTCCCTTCCTTCCCATTCCCGTCGAAGAGGATCTATTTTCTTTTCAGGAATTGCAACAATCCCTGGGTGGGTGAGGATGTTGTGGAGTAGGATACCTCAAACCTCCTGCAGCTACAACCCTGGATCTCAACAGTATTAACTGCAGCCTCAGTCTGCTACACATAATAGATTAACTGCAAACCAGACAGCAGACAAGTTGTATTGGATGGATAGGCTTACGGCGATAGATCTGGAATGTGTAAAAAGTCATTCGTGGCTACCTATCGAGATGGATGGTCAAAGCGAGATGATGAGAGTTAGGGAGATAGTTGGAGAGCTTGACCATCCATCTCGATAGGTAGCCACGAATGACTGTTTACACATTCCAGATCAAATCCACCCCAACAATCCAGCCCAACAACTTCTCAAACTGCACTGCCCGAAAACCGAAAAAAAAAATACTTCTGCTATACGAAAACTGTACCCGCTTGCTGGGCTTCTCCAAATGAAGATCGAACGGTAGAGTTGTCAAAATCGAACGGGCACTGCATTAAATTTGCAACACTCCAATTGAACACCACTGTACATGCCCAGTTTTCTAATCGTGGATGGCCCCCAAGTAGTTCCTTAGCTAATACCTAATACACAATAATTTACAAATTGGGATTAGAACAAAAACTATGCCCGAGAAGCTTAATAAGCACGTGCTGCAGCATTTTCCTATGCAGATTGTTTTTGTGTTGCAGCTATTTTTTGATGAGCTACATATGTTTCATCTTGGAAGAACATCTATTAGGAACGCAAACATGCTGAACGAAGCAATGGGCTAATGCACATTCCATTAGCGTAGTTATTTCAACGATTTGCTTTTTTTTTTGTTGTTGGTGCAAAACAAAATCGACAGCAGAACAGAAAATCCATTAATGCTCATTATTGGCTAACCACTTCCGAAGCAATGAGTAAGTTCATCAGAAAGGGGTCGGTATGCCATCTTGTATTCTCTTTTGGGTGTGAAGGATTTCGGATGACAAAAAATGCACGTTTAGTAGAATTATGTTGAAAAATTCGTCGAGTATATGTCATTATAAAATAGTTGATTTTCACATTGCTACTATAACATTCATTGGCATTTAGTTTGCTCTGCATCACGAAGGAAACGAAAAAGAATTGTTAGTCAGGCGTGTCCCTCATCGATGATAGTCATCATTTTTTTTTCGGGGAAGCATTTTCTGTACACAAATAAATATGAGGATGCTTTCTAAGTAGTATCACTCCTGCGAGCATCTCGTCTCTCTTATTCACACATTCACGCACTACAGCATAATCGCCCAATTTCTAACGGCCAGCATCGTTACCATTATCATGATCGTGAAAAATCTCGTAACCCGTTTGCATTTGCGGATTCAGAGCATCCTCTGCTTTGTCTGCGACCGTAGTGTTATAATCATTGACGTGATATCGAATCGGATACGTCAACTGATTCCCCCGATCCCAAGTATACAGCTCCTGTGAATGGACAAAGATGAAGTAATTAAATTGCTATAAATGGATCCATTTTTAATATATATCGAATGCAGAAAGCGATCCAGGTCAGTAACAGGGCAATCATTATAGCTTTAATTACAATTGTCCTGTGTAGCAACAATACTGATTGATAAAGTATATGATACTGCATACGAGAGTAACATAGAGCCAAGCTTGTTGAATGAATGTCGATTGGGTTCTGCCTTCTTGCGTAAAGGTCTCAGAACAAGGTCGGTGCTAACATGGTTCATTTGCATAATTGATTTGTAAACTAGCACGTTTCCAAACACTGCTCAGAGCGTGTATCGGTTGTTGCAACTAGGTACGATACATCCATGCTCATTGTTTCGAAACTGAGAAAGTATGTAGAAATTTGGATTGCTCTGCATGGTTAAGCAAACCATTCTGAATGCGGTGGAATTGAATAACTTTGCTGGATTTCGTTTGGGTGGTGGAGAATTGCTTGCCATTTATCAAAAACTCGTTACTCTCGTTCACATAGTGGATACACGTTGTGCAGTGACTAAGTTTGGGATTCGAATCACAGTTATTCTTTTTTGAAAATGTATTCAAAGAGTTTGATAATTTGATAATAAAATAATTACAACTTCGAACATGCGAATTGAGCGGTTTACATACCAACGAATTTGGAAATGTAATAAACTAAAAGCTTACCTTGTTTTTAGGATTGTAGCCCACTGTAGTGGTTTTTCGGAACGGATTGGTAAAGGTGAGACTCACATCTAGCAATTTACTGTGGTACAAATCCAGTGCCAGTCTGATTTTCGTGTTACGTTCAGTAACGGAATCAATCGCATAGAGCACACCACAAACGATGAACATCTCACCTACCTTGTGGTGGTTCACGCTGATGTTCCAGCTGAAATCTATATCCAGATTGAACTCGTTGAGCTACGGCGAGAAAGCGTTACAAAAAGTTGTATCAGACATTATCAAGTGAAAGTCATCCAATTATAATGTCAAGCCAGCTTTGCGGTCGGTTGGCACTTCAGAGCAATTTCTATCTTTTCCTCCCGGAAATACATCACCAAAGTTGACATCATCAAACTGTTAACTTGCGCTGTTTTTCAGAGCGCCTCCCGGTTTCTAGTTTGAAGGTATGTCCTGCTTTGCACGCTATTTTCAAAGAGGGTTATTATCCAACTTTTATGTACGGGATGTTGCTCTTGCTCAGAAGAAACAAGTTAGTGAAAACCGCAAATTTTTATACCTTGGGTTATTAAAAAATGTGGTAAGATGATGATCGTAATAACGATGTTCACTGTAGGCTGACTTAGAAAAAAAGAAGTAGACGATTGAGAGTTGATAATAATCCTTTGAATCAACATACGTTTTTTTACTACAGTGATGCTTACAAGTTTTCAGTCGGTTACAAAATAAGATATGTCGACTTAGAGGGGGAAACACGTACAAATGTTTTTTTAAGTGTTGAATAAACCAAAATGGGAGGATTACATTACACTAGCGTTTCTATTTTCTTTAAAGTCAAAGTATCGATACACCTGGAGATCACCACTGCAGACGGAATAACAAATCGACCACGTTTTGATCGATGGACGACACTTCTCCGACATTACCGACGTCAGAACCTATCGTGGCGTTAACATCTGGTGATGGTGAAACTGCGCCAAAAACTATCCGTCATTAACAATGTACGGTATCGACGCCCGCCTCGGTATAACCTAGCGCGATTGGCCCAACCGAACGTCGCTGCCGCATACGCGCAGCATCTCGAGGTAGTGTTGCCGGAAGAGGGCGAGCTTGACGAAGCCCCTCTTGAGGACTGCTGGAGCAACATAAAAGCAGCCATCAACAACGCAGCAGAGAGCATCGTCGGGTACGTGAAAAGGAGGACATGTGACGATTGGTTCGACGATGAATGCAGGCAGGTTTTGGAGGAGAAGGATGCAGCGCGGGCTGCAATGCTGCAGCAAGGAACGCGACAAAACGTGGAGCGATATAAAAGTAAACGAAAGCAGCAAACCCGCCTATTCCGGGACAAAAAGCGCCGCCTGGAAGAAGCGGAATGTGAAGAAATGGAACAGCTGCATCGTTCACAAGAAACGCGAAAGTTCTACGAGAAGCTTAACGCATCCCGAAAAGGCTTCGTGCCGCGAGCCGAAATGTGTAGGAATAAGGACGTGAGGTGATTGAAAGGTGGAAGCAGCACTTTGATGAACACCTGAATGGCACGGAGAACACAGGCGCCGAGGGTCACGACAGCGGAGGAAGTGGCTACGTTAGCACGGCGGATGAAGGAAACCAACCTGTCCCCACATTGAGGGAAGTTAAGGATGCCATCAACCAGCTCAAGAATAACAAGGCCGCTGGTAAGGATGGCATTGGAGCTGAACTCATCAAAATGGGCCCGGAGAGGTTGGCAGCCTGTCTGCACCGGCTGATTGTCAGAATCTGGGAAACGGAACAGCTGCCGGAGGAGTGGAAGCAAGGGGTCATTTGCACCATCTACAAGAAGGGCGACAAACTGGAATGTGAAAACTATCGTGCGATCACTATCCTGAATGCCGCCTACAAAGTGCTATCCCAGATTATCTTCCGTCGTCTATCACCAATAACAAATGAGTTTGTGGGAAGTTATCAAGCTGGTTTCATCAACGGCCGCTCGACAACGGACCAAATCTTCACTGTACGGCAAATCCTCCAGAAATGCCGTGAATACCAAGTTCCAACGCATCACTTGTTCATCGATTTCAAAGCGGCTTATGATAGCATCGACCGCGAAGAGCTATGGAAAATATTGGACGAATATAGCTTTCCCGGGAAGCTCACAAGACTAATAAGAGCAACGATGGACGGTGTGCAGAATAGCGTGAAGATTTCGGGTGAACATTCCAGTTCGTTCGAATCCCGCCGGGGACTTCGACAGGGTGATGGACTTTCGTGCCTGCTGTTCAACATCGCGCTAGAAGGTGTCATGCGGAGAGCCGGGTTCAATAACCGAGGTACGATTTTCACAAGATCCACAAGAATTTGTTTGCTTCGCGGATGATATGGATATTGTCGGCAGAACATCTGGAACGGTGGCAGACCTGTACACCCGCCTGAAACGTGAAGCGACAAAAGTCGGCCTGATGGTGAATGCGTCAAAAACAAAGTACATGCTGATAGGCGGAACCGCACGACAGAGCCCGCCTGGGAAGCAGTGTTACGATAGACGGGGATACTTTTGAGGTGGTTGATGAGTTCGTCTACCTCGGATCCTTGTTAACGGCTGATAACAACGTTAGTCGTGAAATACAGAGACGCATCATCAGTGGAAGTCGCGCCTACTATGGGCTCCAGAAGAAGCTGCGGTCGAGAAATATTCACCCTCGCACCAAATGTACCATGTACAAAACGCTTATAAGACCGGTGGTCCTCTATGGACATGAAGCATGGACCATGCTGGAAGAGGACCTGCAAGCACTTGGAGTGTTCGAACGAAGGGTGCTTAGGACGATCTTTGGCGGAGTACAGGAAAACGGCGTGTGGCGGCGGAGAATGAACCACGAGCTCGCTAGGCTCTTCGGCGAACCCAGTATCCAGAAGGTTGCGAAAGCCGGAAGGGTGCGCTGGGCAGGGCATGTTGCAAGACTACCGGACAACAATCCTGCAAAGATGGTGTTCGCGTCGAATCCGGTTGGCACAAGAAGGCGAGGAGCACAGCGAGCGAGGTGGCTTGATCAGGTGCAACAAGATCTGGAGAACGTGGGCCAAAATCGAAGTTGGAGAGATTCCGCCATGGACCGAGTAAATTGGCATAACATCGTTAACGAGGTTTTATCAAATTAATTGATGTAATACCATCTAAATAAATAATAATAGAACAGATTGTTTTTAAGCGTTTCGAAAATGCTAAAACTGTAATGTTCTGCATTCAAATGAAAATAGCTCTTACATGAAGTGTAATACTAATATTCTCCAGTTTTGCATTTGTTTTGCTTGACCGATTAACAGAAATTATGATATTTCGTTTTGTATGTGGTGGGTAACTATCAAAGTTACCCGCATTATCAAAGATACCCCGTTTTACGGTACCCAG
The DNA here is from genome assembly GCF_002204515.2 of Aedes aegypti. Classification (NCBI taxonomy): domain Eukaryota; kingdom Metazoa; phylum Arthropoda; class Insecta; order Diptera; family Culicidae; genus Aedes; species Aedes aegypti. The sequence continues at coordinate 481,117 of NC_035108.1, forward strand.
AACCGTAGCGTTACCTCATCGCGCCCTCGGCGAACCTCTATTTGCGCGCTCTTCAAGTCAACATAAAAATTGCAATATTCAAAACGTATGTTGCAATACTCGCTGAAACAATTCCATACTTTTGGCCGGTAGTGTATTGTAGGGTGCGTCATCTTTTACGTCGGTACGTGATAATTGAATAACTGAATCTGGAATACATTTTTTGTTCGTCAAATGTGGCATTTTTGTTTCTGCCATACATGTTTACCACGATATTTTCAAGCATACGAACGTTGAGTTAACATAACTCAAATATTGTTTTAAATGTTAAAACTGAAAATGGGCCAGATTTTCCTAAAAGAGATTCTTTTGGTAATTGTTGAGTTATTTATGTTTTCAAAAATGTCGAAGACTTCATTGTTTTTTTTTTCAAAAAAAATCAATAGTTGATCTCGTCGATGCAATTCTTCGCAAAAAAATATCTCAGAAATATAAAAAGTTTAAAAATTATTGATTATTATTAATCCTTCTTATTCCATAATTCTCTCAAAGTGAAATGGTTGTCAGTTAGTGTAAAATATTAAGTTCAGAGTTCTGAAGCTAAACATATCAGTGAAGTGTGTGAGAATTTAATTTACGTCTCCGAAGTTAAAAAATTGTAGATTGTGCCAAGATATGATATTGACAATAAGGATTTTCACAGAATAGGTATCATAATCAAATCTAAAGCTATGGCCTGCATTTTCATTGTTAGTTATGGTGACTAGGGTATGGTATTTCCGGCAGCTTTGTTCTTCTCTTCATAGACGGTTCTTAAAATCGATTGGGTTGAAAATTCGTATGAAACTATTTCGCATAAATGTTTATGTATATCTCAGCAGAATGTCGGAACATTTGACATGCAAAAACCTTTCATTAGGAGAAAAACTGAAGAAAATACATAAGTTCTCCTATGTTCCGTACTCTGCCCATGATTTCATAACATTTACGGAGAAATTATTTCCCAGAATTTTCGTCCAGTATTTTGTATTCAAGATTCTTTGAATATATTATTACGAATTTTGTTAGAATCCAACTCAACATACTCGTAGGCTTTGCAACTAGGAAAAAGTAAAGTAATTGTTGCAACGAATTTATATTGTCTCATAAATCTTTAAATTATAAATTCTGCAATTTTCAGAAATGTTTTCAGCGTACGTTGGTAAAAAAACCGAAAAGTTTTCAATTTTCCACTGTTATGTCAACGAAACACCGAAACTGCCAACCTTATCAGATACATCTCTTCCAAAATTGTATCAAGCGTGCCACGCATTTCGACGCCTCCTGAAGGCTGGTACCCTTGACGGGGCCAACCACACGGTACGGAGCTTTATAGTATATATGAATTGATCTCTGCTTCTTAGAAAAAGACTTATTGTTGAAAAAAAAACAAGTTCAGTGCATACAGCACTGTTCTGAATAAAAGCAGCGCATTGCGATTTTCATACAAAATGGGCAGCTTTGGCATGTCCTAGTTTCGTTTCCTTTCAAGTAATCGTGTTGAAACTTTCACCACAGAATGTATTCAATTTTGTAAATACAAAATTTCATTTTTCTGAGCCCCTGCTAAAAAGTGAGACACTAAGTAAAATTTTGCGAAATAATAGCTGTTAGTTATTGCTGGATTATTATTGGAAACCATTTTTGGTCTTTAGTGGGGCAAAAGTTCGAGCCACATATTTTCTCGCGAAAAAAAAAAATGCAAATTGTCTAAAGCTCACATTTTTAATTTTAGCGATCAGGCATATATCGTGCGAAAAAAAATCACCAAAATTTCTCATTTTTGCTTAGTTTGGCGAAAAAGTACTATTTTGGGTATATTAAAATCAACCCTGTTTTGAGCAATTTTTTGATGAAAATTCAGTTTGTATTTTTCTGCTAATATAAGTTTATCGATGGTAAAATTTCAGCGTGTTATAAAAGTTTCGATGTTTTGTGTTTCGGCCAGCGAACTTTAGCCCCACACTAGATTCGATCGAACTCTTGCTCCACCGCTGGGGCACAAGCTCGTTTGAGACAATAAATTTAAAAACTGTTATAACTAAAAATGGGTTAATATTTTGCCAATAGTTTGTTCAGCAAAATTGTAGCCAATATGTTTTTAAGAATTTATTTTCAATGGCTTAGTTTTTCTGGACAAGCTTTTTTTCTTCTATGGACAACTATGAAAAACTTCAAATGACGATTTCTCTAAAAAAATAATTTGCTGTTTTCCCTAGCCCATTTCTTATGATCTAGAGGATTGTACCCCGTTTGGCATAAAGTCGTTTGGCATAAGGTCGTTTGGCATAAAGCCGTTTGGCATAAAGTCGTTTGGCATAATGGCCGTTTGGCATAATGGTCATTTGACATAATGGTCGTTTGGCATAATGATTGACTTAAAATTAATATCGGCATTTTTAAGCTTTTACCGAGATCAACACCACAGAGCCCATAGCAAAAAGTTTTGGTAGGTTATAAACAAGCGTGGTGTTCGTTCAGAGATTTACCAAGCTAAGAATTACAAAAAATGTTGTGACATTAGAGAGCATTTCTAAATAAAACTCGTGACAAATCTCTACATCTCAGAACATAGAGTGTCTTTGAGCTTGTTGCGATATACATATTTGAAAACAATAAATTGGCAAAAAAGTTCGCAGTTATTCATCGCTCCCTTGATGAATAACTGCCAACTTTTTTTTTGCAAATTTACTGTTTTCAAATATGCTCATAAAATATTTCGCTGCAGATCTAGCTCTGTCCTAGTCTGGACGTGACACTCGATGGAAATTACTTGATAAAAGAAAGGATTTTTTTTTGCAAAATATCAAAAGCTCTAATCCAAAGATCTATCAATGCGATTTAATGCAAAAAAACTATATACGAGAGCAGATTATTTTTCGTTTAAAATGTTTAAGGTTCTAACGCAAAAAAAAAAATTGCTCAAATGGTCAACACATCTTTAAAAGAAAATATTTGTGGCAAAACTTTTCAACGGTTCAATTTAAATTCTAATTTTGGAAGTGTACATCAAAAATATCGTCTATTATCGAGAGAAGGGAAAGTTTGTGATTGAAATAGTATTTTTTCCAGCATATCTCGAAAGGAGATCACGCGTTTGCCCCAAAAAAGTATATGTTGAATATTGGCAGGTAATTAAAGTAATTTCATTCTTACAATACATCTGGCAAGAATTGATAAAACAGCAAAATATAAAAATGGTTAACATTTGGCTTTACTATAAAATAAAATTTAAAACAGTATAAATATAAAGAACAGCCTATTTTTAAAAGAAGGCAAAATTTATAATCAAACCAATAGAAGAATGGACGCCAAAAAATATTGCGGCATAATAAAACGAAAAGACACAAATAGTGCGTTCAGAATCATCGAAGTGATTGTGCTAGTTTTCCCCGAATGACTGGTTTCCCCGAAAAGTGGTGACGAGAAAGAACAATGAATAGTCAGAAGAAGGATATATTCTGTCATTCTCGGCTATACACATGTTGGCAAAAATGCGGAGAACGGTGAAACTCGAAAGAACCGTCAATTAAATAAAGAAGGGTGCATATTAGATGGTCAGTTCGTTCACCACCCTGAAATGTATAAATTTACGACAATTATGAGTGCTAAAAACTTTTTGAAGAAGTGGGCTAGTCGGGAAAACGGGATATTCGGGAAACTGGCATTCGGGGAACTGGCGTTCGGGGAAACGACACTCGGGGAATCGACATTCGGGGAAAAGTAGCACAGCCCATCGAAGTAACTGCAGTAATCGATTTCTCTTTTCGCTGATAATTTGAGCAGATCAATGTTATCGATTGCCGCCCTTTTGTCAGTTGAAAAAAAAAAAAAAATACTTAAATATATAGCTCCAAAGAACAGCCTATGCATAAAAGAAGGAGAAATTTATTGAAATTTAAATCAACAGTTTTCATACCTATAATTATGGTTACATCACATTTAGAAAAAAAAAAAAAAACAATTAAAAACAGGGTAAATTTGTGCTAAATATATAAAAATCTTCAGTGCAAAAATTTGTTCCAATAGCGAAAATCAAAAGAAGAATTAATATTTGAAAGACGGATAATTTCTGGATAAAAATTAAAATACTATTGGCAATAACTTTCCTAATATGCTTAAATTTATTCAAGGCGAATGCTTGTTGAATAAAGTGTCATTTTGTGTCAATTAACTCCAAAACAAGTCATCAGAAAGATTCAATTATATAAAGAAGGGTGCATATTAGATGGTCAGTTCGTTCACCACCCTGAAATGTATAAATTTACGACAATTATGAGTGCTAAAAACTTTTTGAAGAAGTGGGCTAGTCGGGAAAACGGGATATTCGGGAAACTGGCATTCGGGGAACTGGCGTTCGGGGAAACGACACTCGGGGAATCGACATTCGGGGAAAAGTAGCACAGCCCATCGAAGTAACTGCAGTAATCGATTTCTCTTTTCGCTGATAATTTGAGCAGATCAATGTTATCGATTGCCGCCCTTTTGTCAGTTGAAAAAAAAATACTCAAATATATAGCTCCAAAGAACAGCCTATGCATAAAAGAAGGAGAAATTTATTGAAATTTAAATCAACAGTTTTCATACCTATAATTATGGTTACATCACATTTAGAAAAAAAAACAATTAAAAACAGGGTAAATTTGTGCTAAATATATAAAAATCTTCAGTGCAAAAATTTGTTCCAATAGCGAAAATCAAAAGAAGAATTAATATTTGAAAGACGGATAATTTCTGGATAAAAATTAAAATACTATTGGCAATAACTTTCCTAATATGCTTAAATTTATTCAAGGCGAATGCTTGTTGAATAAAGTGTCATTTTGTGTCAATTAACTCCAAAACAAGTCATCAGAAAGATTCAATTGTATAAAGAAGGATGCATATTAGATGGTCAGTTCGTTCACCACCCTGAAATGTATAAATTTACGACAATTATGAGTGCTAAAAACTTTTTGAAGAAGTGGGCTAGTCGGGAAAACGGGATATTCGGGAAACTGGCATTCGGGGAACTGGCGTTCGGGGAAACGACACTCAGGGAATCGACATTCGGGGAAAAGTAGCACAGCCCATCGAAGTTTTGATTTGACTTGACTTTATTAACGAGATTTTTAGCCCTGGGCTAGTTCATCTCGGGACCAACGGCTTTACTTCCCTTCCGAAGGAAGTCGTCACTATAACTTTTTACGTCATAAGTGACTATGTCGGGGATGGGATTCGATCCCAGGTCCTCGGCGTGAGAGGCGAGTGTTCTAACCACTACACCAGGTCCGTCCCCATAATAGCCCATCGAAGTAACTGCAGTAATCGATTTCTCTTTTCGCTGATAATTTGAGCAGATCAATGTTATCGATTGCCGCCCTTTTGTCAGTTGAAAAAAAAAAAATACTTAAATATATAGCTCCAAAGAACAGCCTATGCATAAAAGAAGGAGAAATTTATTGAAATTTAAATCAACAGTTTTCATACCTATAATTATGGTTACATCACATTTAGAAAAAAAAAACAATTAAAAACAGGGTAAATTTGTGCTAAATATATAAAAATCTTCAGTGCAAAAATTTGTTCCAATAGCGAAAATCAAAAGAAGAATTAATATTTGAAAGACGGATAATTTCTGGATAAAAATTAAAATACTATTGGCAATAACTTTCCTAATATGCTTAAATTTATTCAAGGCGAATGCTTGTTGAATAAAGTGTCATTTTGTGTCAATTAACTCCAAAACAAGTCATCAGAAAGATTCAATAAAAACGTAAACACGAAAAATTGAGAAATTCTTAATTTCAGACTCTATGCCAAACGACTATTATGCCAAACGACCATTATGCCAAACAACTTTATGCCAAATGACCATTATGCCAAACGACCTTATGCCAAACGGCTTTATGCCAAACGACTTTATGCCAAATGACCTACCACCGATCTAGAGCAACTTCCTTTGAAACAAAATCTGAGGAACGTGAAAGTTGAATAATAACCCCTTTTGACCATAGCGTGCATTTTGGGATAGTTTGGTGCAAGTCAAAAAGCGTGATAATCGCGTTGGAGTGATGTCAGCTCGACCGAGCAGTATTATTGCATTACCTTGGCAACGATGGTATTGTTGGAGTCAGGCGTAGAGTAGATGACCCACAGGCCGTTATCGTCCACGTTGAAATCCATGTAGTTATACTCGGTGCTGTAGAGAAAATTGGAACCATTCGTCGCGACACCCTCTATCTCCTTGACCGCTGATTGCATGGGAATAAGTGGAAGAAAGCAGAATAGGACAGTCAGTGGCATAAGTTTCTGTTTGAATATCAAGTGAGATATCACGGATGAATGAGCCTATTGCATTGATCCTGTTAATTTATGCAATATGAGTGAGCATTTCAAGATGAACATTGAATTATGTCATGGACGTAGTGTACCGATTGTTTTGTCCCAATTAATTGAGATTTAAGGAGTGAAAACGATAACATGCCCTTTCAGAAAGCAAGCATTGAAGAGCTTTATGCCAAATTTATTTCTCGATAACTCGCGTTACTTGCCTTAAAATATTTTTTAATTTATAAGACGAAGCTCACGGGTTATGCATTTGTAAGTGTAAAAAATGAGATTTGATTCACATTAGCAACAATACGATCGATCTGGTTATTTGAGGAATGTTGAATGGAAATCGTCTAAACCTAAATAGTATATTGCCCCACCATGATGTGTAGAATCTATGCATATGGCTTATTATCACATTAATCTCTTAGTAATGCGTGTAAGAACACTGTGGGGATGTTTGCTAATGCTATTTTCATTGTAGGTATAGGAAGTCACATAATAGAATGAATCGGTCTCTGATTAAAGCAAAACGCCTGCAGCTGAATGTAAGGAACGCATCCTTATCATCGTTTATCCATTGTGTTGTGAGAAAGTGTCCTACCTGTGTATGCGACGGAACATCATATCCACTTACCGGTCTGTCGTTCCAGGTTGAGGTCATATTTGATGATTCGTGGAGAGTTCCGCTCGTTGTAGTAGAATGACCCGTTGAACACCACGTGAGCATTGCCCTGAGTTGGAATGCAACAAAATGTGAGAAAAGCAGACAAGATTAGATGACTAGGACACAACACAACACAGGACATGACAAGCTGGCGAATGTTATTGTCATTGTTGTCGTATAATGCTGGTTTATGTGGCTTTGCAAAATCCTTTGGATTTTCCATTTTCCTCTTCCTCCTCTAACTCAGTATTAGCGTTCTGCTATAGAGTACTTAGTCTCGGAAACACGTCTGTCGTCTTGTCTTGAAGCTGATCGCATTGTTATTAGGATTAATGTTTCGTATCGTGGTCTCGTTCGTCGGTAATGGAGTGTGGAATTGAACATGTCCGAGGGTTGCAATTTACGTTAGCAATGTTCGTTATGGAATAGGAAACATAATATAGATGTTAAAAATTTTCCGTTTTTTATCGGTCGTATAAATTCACCGACCTGTTGGCGTCGAGATGGAATAGTATCACTCTGATAAAATTCAATCGATCGATACATTCAAAAGTCGTCTCAGAGACTTCAATGGAAGTTATTTCTCGTGAAGAGTCCACATCACTTTCTAATGATTGTGTATGATTTTATGAATATTATTCTGTGAATCCTGTTAGAAATTTTCCAAGGATTTTGTGAGAGCCCATAATTAGCCATTTTGGTGGGCCACGAAGGTGCATAACGGATAGTCCATAATAGGAAACGTCATATTTGTCAACATTTATATTATGGACACAGGTGGGGTCTACAGCAAGAATAAGAACTGGATCTATGATATGTGGTTGAAAGTACATTTGTTTGAATGGACATTTTTGTCGAATGGACATTTGGTCGAAAAGAATTTAACTGCTTTAAGAATCATATGATATTTTTAGTCGAAAATTTAGTCAAATAAATATTTTTAAGATTATTTTACAGAGTATCGTTTTGGCGTTGAAATACAGTGATTGAGCTATTCGAAAAGGGGAAAGCATGTATGGTAGGTGCTATTACTGGAGGTTGCATATGCTAGGACAATATGATAGAGTGCAAGAAACCTGCATTAGTGTAATGGTATTTTTTCAACAAACTGCAAGGCTTCAATATGCGACGTGCGATATTTTTGGATATCAGTTGATCACTCCCCCACAAAACCGATTGACTCCTTGCGTTATTGATGCTACTTGTTTTTTTTTTCACTCAGACTTATTCTGAGGGTCTGATGATGAATCGAGACGAGCTGGCCTCAAATGGCACTTCACTGGATTCACTGGATTAACTTAATTCTTTTGTTTGATTATTTTTGATTGAATTAATTTTCAACTTATTTTGATTGAACTAAAAATAACTTAATATTATTGACCTCAGATGAAAAATATGTTTGCCCAAAATAAACTTAAGATCATCCATTGAACAAAAATTCTAGTTTGGTTTTATATCCGTTGAACCAATCGATTTTTCGATCAAATCTTTCGACGAAATGTTCTGAAGTCATTCTACCAAACGTCATTCGACCAAATGTCCTAAAGCCTAAGAACTACAGCTTATTACGAATCTATGACCTTTGGGCTAATGACATTTAGTCGAATGACGTTTGGTCGAAAGAACATTTGGTTGAACGGACATTTCGTCGAATGGACATTTGGTCGAAAAGGTTTGGTTGCAACAGAAAGCATAGGATATATGGTCGAACCGACATTTCGTGTAAAGGATACGGGGCATTTCTAAATAGTATGGAAACAAAGTTTTACGTTTAGCAGCATTTTGTCGCTAATACAAGAGTGATTGAATAATTGCCATTGCCATTTTACCAACAATGTATATGCGATTAGCAAAATTTTGTTATTCAATTTGATGGACGCTTTCCTAACATATTGATCAACCTCTTGTGTTTCTTGCTGCTTTTTCGATCAGGCATGTTCTGCGATTCGAGATAAGCTGATCTTAAATGGAAGCAAGCCAACTTCTGTCGCCTCAGTCAACTCGTCTTCCCTCACCCGATACATAGAATTAGCATAATTTTCATTGTTTTATAATTCAAAGTTTCTACTGCAAACTCTGTTATTTACCCAATATCTTTAACACTGTCAGCAAAGCCATATATTTGCTTGAAGAATGTTATTAAGCTGGAATTCACAATAAGCCAATCGGTCATAAGTAGAGTTACCGACACATAACATTGACTTCGCCACAAAGTTAAAACCTTTAAAGCAAATTTTTTATGCCGATTTAATTCTGATTTCCGCATTCAAAACCCTTACTCAAGACCCGGAAATCAAAGAAAGATCCCGAACACTCTCTCCGAAGGCTTCCATCAGATGAAGATCAGCAGTTCATAACGAAGAACGGTGACATTTCAAAAGAATAATAAATAATAAAACATTATGTTCACATCGTGAGTAATAAAATAACTTTTTGAGCAGTTTTTAAAGAATGATGATATTTTTAAAGAATAATAAATTCACTAGAGCTAAATATTTCAGCCAATGTACAAAAAAACTCCTTCTTAAAAGTTCATTTGAATAACCATCGAAATATTAGATTTTAGCATACCCTCAAATTTCAAATAAAAAGATGTATGAGATTCAAAATTAAGACTACATAAAATGTCCCATTGTTAATTCAAAAACAGTTATTGACTCAGATGATTCAGAAGAATACGTTGTGCTACCAAATTTGCAAAACTCAGAAAACAATTAATCAATTTTATGAAATGATCTTTCACTAAACTATTTGAAAATAAGCTTTCATTCATGTTTGCGTACAACTAAACGTCATTCAACCAAAATAAATGTTCCAAAGCAATTCGACCAAATGTCCATTCGACCAAATGTACTTTCGACCAAATGTACTTTCGACCAAATGTCATTCGACCAAACGTCATTCGACGAAATGTCCTAAAGCCCGATTCTGAATAGTGTGGAAACGAAGTTTTACGTTTAGTCTGACGTCGAGAGTAGCATTTTGTCGCTAATACAAGTGTGATTGAATAACTTAAAAAAAGTATCAGCTATTTTACCAACAATCTATGTATATGTGATTAGCATATATTGTTGTTAAATTTGATGGACGCTCTTCCAACATTTTGATCAACCTCTTGTGTTTTTGACGTTTCAAGCTGTTTTTTTCGTTCAGGCATGTTCTGCGATTCGAAATAATCTGATCTTAAATGGAAGCAAACCAACTTTTATCGCCTCATTAAACTTACACGATACTTAGAATTAGCTTAGAAAAAGCTTCTACTGCAAACTCTGTTATTCATCCGAGGTAATCAACACTATCAGCAAAGCCATATATTTGCTTGAGCAAAGCCATATATTTGCTTGAGGAATGTTATTAAGCTGGAAGTCACAATAAACCAATTCCATAAGTAGAATTACCGATAATTAACATTCACTTCGCCATTATGGTTTTCCTCAAAGCAAATTTTTCCTGCCGTTTTAATTCCCACGTCCGTAAGCTGCAAGATCCCGAACACTCTCCAAATGCTTCCATCAGATGAAGATCAGCAGTTCATTACAAAGAACGATGACATTCCAAAAGAATGATAAACAATAACAACTGTATGTTCACATCATTGTGTAATAAAATAACTTGTTAAATCATATTAATAATTAATAAAATCACTAGACCTAAATATTTCAGTCAATGTACAAAAAAACTGTTTCTGAAAATTTCATTTCAACAATCATCGAAATCCTAGATTTTGGCATAACTAAAATTTACAAAAAAAAAATATATACATGAAATTTAAAAATAAGACTACATAAAATGTCCCCTTCTTTATTCAACAACAGTTAATGGTTCAGATTATTCAAAAGAATACTTTGCAAAACTTCAAAAAAAAAAAGACACTACACGACGTCAATGCTTCCAGTGGACTATTTGCCCTTTGAAGGAAGCACCACACTAGACAACGGACCAGCATGCAACGCCCAGTGGCACAGTCGGAAAACATTCCTCTCGAAAAGTTTTTCGGTCTGAGGCGGGAATCGAACCAACACTCCTTAGCACGATGCGGCTAAATGCCTCGGTGACACTAACCGCACGGCTACGAAGCCCACAAAAAACATATAACTTATAAACTTATAAAACAATAATCAATTTAACAAATGATCTTTAAAATGAACCATTTCAAAATATGCTTTCAACTAAACGTCATTCGACCAAAATAAATGTTCCAAAGCAATTCGACCAAATGTCCATTCGACCAAATGTCCTTTCGACCAAATGTCATTCGACCAAACGTCATTCGACCAAATGTCATTCGACGAAATGTCCTAAAGCCGCTTATTACTGGAAAAAATGTAATGATATTGTGTGTTTTCAATGTGTTATATAAAGTAAAGACATGAAACTTATTCACAGGATCCGCTAAACGTATGTATATCCAACTAGAATACCATTACAAAAAATCACCGATAAAGGATGTTAGCTACTTAACGGTCGATAATTAGCGATGAAACCCTATAGTCAATGACAACAGTTAGTAATTAAATGCTATTTTTATGTTTAGGGATCTGTATCTTAGCTTCTACTGGTCCCAATTGGCTGAAATTTGAGTGACGAGCTACAAATAACCTAAAATTTTGTCTATAGTGAATTAATTACTTAGCAGTCATTTTCCACATGATTGTTCAAAGACAATTTCCAATTGAAAATATTTAATTTTTTTCAAGAAATGTAAACTACCCACGGTACAAAATTGAAAAATAAAATCAAAATTCTCATATCGAATTCAAATTTGTGCAAACAAAACGTGCCCTGTGATGCACTTACTATGAACAATATCAGCTAGGACATTGTATTGTGTGAAACGCTTCTACTGTGTAACAGATTCGTGAAATCAATTCCGCCAAAACCACTACCGTCTGTCAATCCTTGTCAACATACGTTTTAATTGATGTTCATGTTTGTGATTCATGCTTCCTCATCAATGCGTGGGAAAATACAGTCAAACCTCCATGAGTCGATGTAACTTCTGGAAGCAATGAAGCCTTACTATTTATGAAGATTCTTTCGAAAAGGCTTTTCAAAGGACTGATATTCTCATGATTCGAAGGTTCCCGCAAAATTGTGTCATGAACGTTTGACTGTAGTTCGTGCATTTTGAATCCGCCTTTGTTCCGTGCCATGCATTGTGATGAGATACATACCCGGAATGGCTTGTCTAGTCGATACGTCTTGGTGGACACATTGTTTCGGTATGTTGTTTTGTTGGCAAATTCATACAGGCGCATCGTGTCGTTGTCTCGCGTTGCCCATATTTTCTTCTCAACCGCATCATTCCTCGGAGCAGCATCCTTCAACCATGCACCGTAGTTTTGGTCGGTGTATTTGTGATACACGGGCTTTCCAACCGCGTAGAGCACACAATCTGTAAATAGTGTTTGGTACCGATTTTAGGGTACGAAATTCTGGGGAATACCTACTATTCCCCTGACGAAATGTACATAATTTAGTAACAACGCACCTGTTGTTCTGTTTGGTAAGCCCGGATAGCTCACATTCCCAGTCTGCTTAATCTCCAAGTTGCCTACTAAATCATACAGCGAAACAATGGCGTCCTTACACTTGATATCCCTTTCAATAAAGATTTTCAAACGAATGAAAACTACGTCTTCCACACAGAACTCAATACTCACCTGGGATCAGGACATTCAGGGCATGTTGTCGGTGGCCCACAAATGTCCTCGTACGACTCGACTTTAGGTGGCGGCCTGCCATATTCCTGCGTATCGCCCATTCCGCCAGGTCGTTGCATCATCGTATTGTATGGTGTATTTTCCAAGAGATGGAACTCCGCTTGAGTTATTGCTAGCTCGTTCTTGGCAATACAGTGGTACGCACCGATGTCAGCAGGTTGAACGTTGGTGATATTTAACCGCATTATTGATTTATAGCTGTGGGATAAGGTACTTTCTTAGGATACTGTACGGAACATCTTATTTTCATTTGAAGAGAGAAATTCAGTCTCAGGAGTCAGGTATTGATTTGTGAACTTGTATCACACCATGCAAAAGTTTCTCGAGAGGACAGTTTCCATTTCATCAGATCATGACCGTAGATTACGGTTCTAATTAAATTTCCTACTTTTTAACCGCAATGGCTGTACAAACGATGGTGAAATGAAAATAGAATTAAAAATGGAAACGTTGAGAGCATGAGAAAAGCAAATCACACTCGATGTCACCGAGCAGGACGCATCTGCAAACATACCTACACGGACATAGTCTGTCGTACTTCTTCTTGTTCGGCTTCTACTGCTGTTGTGTCGTCTGATTTCAAAACAGATTCACATCTCTAATGAAAAGTGAAAAAGCAACCAGGAAACATAAGGTAAAAACCACATCCTAAGGCTACGTGTGCCACACTCAAGTAAACCTGACCTTGCCTAGGCGGACAGTGGGCTTTCATTTAGCGAAGGTGGATGGAATCAATTCGAGGAAATTTAAATGGCGAAATTGCCGAACGCGAAAATAACATCAGCAAAGCCAAAAACAAGAAAACGTAAATATTTCATTTAAAAACCAAAACTAGGAAAACCCTTACGATATAGGGGTGGAAGCGAAATGAACAATCCTGAATATTCAAAATAAAAAAAAAAACACCGTCCTGAAGAAGCGGCGTGCATGGAGATGAAGATGACCAAAAGGTTGAAGTAGCACTACAATAAGATCCTGAATGCCGCAGAGCACACAGGCGAAGAGGGTCAGGTCAGCGAAGATGATGACTACGTTAGTTCAGCGGACTTTGGAAACCTAACAGCGCCCATGACAAAGGAAGTTAAGTATACCATTTAACAGTTTAAGAATAACAAGGCAACAGGCAAGGATGATACTGAAGCTGAGAGTACCAGAGTGTTTTTGGCCCATCAGTATCCTTAAATTTTTCATACATGTAACTTTGAAGTTGAAAAGTGTGGTAGGTTACCTCTTCTGACGGTATTATTTAAAAAAAACATCTCAAGAAAAATATTGGATAAGTTTTGGATGAAATTATTTAAAAAATCTTAAAAATAATTCCCAAAAAAAAGGTTGGATGGAGTTTTGCTGGATAGATCTTATGATAATATTTTTTCCTTCGGGCTGTCGCGTTGTTGTACAACAGTTGTGATTCTAAAGGAATAGATTTTGGTTTGGGGTCGATAGATAATAATAATCTTGCAACAAAGGTATTTATTGACCCCAAAACAAAATATAATCCTCAAGAATCTTTTTAGAATAACACTCGACAATTTTTGTGTACAGTGTGGAAGTCGCTTAATAATAAACGCGTTATATACGGTTCGAGTAGACTTCAATTTGAAATAGATATATCTCACAATCCGGATAATTTCAAAATTTGGGGTCTTCAGTAAATTTGTTCTGGAGGAGGAGTGCTAATCTAATGGTTTCGGAATTTGACCGCTAGGTGGAGCTAGTGGGCATGAGTTTTTTATTTTTGTTTTGCATATATTTCTGGAGCCTGTTCATTTAGAAAGATGGCGTCTTCAACAAAGTTGTTCGGTAGCTATCATTATTAGAGTCAATAAATTCGAGATTTTGCTGTCAGACGGCGCTAGTGAGCATGAAATTGAAAATGAAATTTCAGGATTCTGACCATTTGTAAAAATGAAATTTTTGGTTAAGTTGCTCAATAAGTCAAGGACTATTATTGTTGGAGCTATTTGATGCAAAGTTTCGTCACCATGCGGCGTTAGTGAGCATGAATCTTTTGTTTTGCAGATATCTCGGGAACCTAACCATTTTGAAAGATGGCGTCTTCGGCAAAGCTGTACCACAGCTCAAGAGGTATCATTATTTTAACCAAAAGATTCAAGGTTCTGTCATCAAGTGACGCTAGTGAGCATGGATCGTTTGTTTTGTGAATATTTCAGTATCCTGACCAATGGTCAGTGACCATGGAATGGGAAAGGATGATTGATTGAACACCTACTTAAGAAAGCAGCAGAGAACTCTACGACCTCTCATAGGTGTTACGTTACGGGATGTTGTGGAATGTTGATGGAAAGGGTACCCGAGCAGAAGAAAATAACTACTGAATACCAAATTGAGGTATTCCATACCAGATAATTTCCAATACTTAATACCTAAATGAGGTATGAATTAGCCCTGCATAAGAGGTAAAATACCTCAAATAATATCTCAAGCATATTCTACGAACACCAAACTGATAACTAGATCAGGTATTGTAATACCTCAATAATACTTGATGCATTTTCATATAAAACTGAAATTTTTCAATTGTAGTTCAATACCTCCAGCAGACCTCAATAGCTGTTCAATACCTCAATAAGGTACTTTTAATTGTTTTAAAGATTTTTTTCAATACCATTATAATACCAAATTGAGGTACCGTAAAACGGGGTAACTTTGATAGTTTTTTCGAAGAAAACTTGAATATTTATGCATGCTGTTTCAAAGAATTTTAATTCTTATTTTTAAAACAAGTACTGGTATCCTAACTATCGATTCCAGTTGATAGATTTCCAAAAGATTTATTCTTAATGGATCTATAATTTTTCATATAATCGAAAGTCGGTTTTCTGTTTTGGGGTAACTTTGATAATGGAGCATCACTCGAACAAAATTGAATGAATTACAGAACATTTGTAGGGCGTTGCATATCTTTAGGCGTTTAACGCTATATGGAAATTTCTGACTTAGATTACAAAAATTGTCCCAGTTTGTAAAAATAGTATTCGCTAAGAGTTTTGAGACCGAATTCGAGTTCTACTATAACAAGGCTATCAAGTATAAGTGACGAATTCATTATGACTTCATCAAATAGTGATCGTAGAACAAATTGTTTGAGAGCATTTCAAAATTGCTAAAATCTTATAAATTTTCCATATATACATATAAATCCTCAAATGTACTTGATTCCAACGGAAATAGCTTTAACATGAAGTGTCATACTTATACTCTTTACTTTTGCATTCGTTTTGCTTAACAGATTAACAGGAACTTTGTTATTTCGTTTAGTATGTTGAGAGTCTCGCATTATCAAAGTTACCCGCATTATCAAAGTTACCCCGTTTTACGGTATTGATAACTGAAAAATACCTAATTTTGGTATGATACCAAAAAATGGTATGCATAAGTTATTGAGGAGTTATTTGTTCCTCCTCGGGTAGTGCCATAGGATACGTTCGGTAGATGTTCTGGCCGACAAATGGTTAGTATTTACGCATTGTGATCATGCGCTGCTGATCAGAACAAACTCACTAAATTATTTTTCGAAACTCCTCTGCAATCCGTCGCTCCTCTATTAATGAGCGTGAGCCGTAACTTGGCACTGCCCATCAAAATGCATGCACCGCAGCAGTGTTGTGAAAAACTCAATTTCTCACAACTCACGCTTGAGATTTTTCATGCGTGAGTTGTCAATCACGCAACTCAGCAGTCAAAAAATCACGGATGAGTTGGCTCACCTTTTTGACTCATTGTCTCGCATTTCCACAGTTTACCACACGGCAATAATTTCTTGTTAGTCTGGTAAAATTTAGTAATCCTTTCTAACGTAAACAACAATATTCGGGTTTCTCGAGTTTTGGCCGGGTTTTGCGACTGAATCATTTTTTACGGTATGAGTTGATTGAGTTGATTTTGCATCAAAATCTCAAGCGTGAGATTTGCGAAGCAGATCTCTAATGAGTTTGCTCTCTCGGGAGAGCGTATTGATTGACATTTGAGTGCGAGTCTATCAACACTGCACCGCAGACATAAAAACTGCAGTTCATAACCTATCCCGAACCGAGCATCCCACATTTAACACACACAGAAGATAAAAAACGAGTCGCGCGAAACGAATCCAATTGCTGGAGCCATCACAGAACACTTTCAGCAAAACGCAAGCAAATCATCTTCCGAAAGAGAAAAACACTTTTATCACTTTGAAAAACATGTTTCCACAGAACATTTGCACGTGGCATAGCACCATCCACCAAATCTATTTTTTACAAGCCGAAAAAAAAACCCGGAGCGAGGTAAACGAGACACAAAATTCAAAACGCAGCCGCCCGCGCGCACGGCTTGCTGCGATCGGCTATCAGTGTTAGAGCTAGTTGATTCAAAATTTCATCACCAGTGAGCAAGAAAGTTTGCATGAAAATGCTCTTAATACCATCTTTCTAAGTGGTCAGAATTCTGTGATATCTGAAAATCACAAGTTTTTACGCTCACTAATGCCTGGTGGAAGCCTATCCAATCTCATGGTTCAAATAAAGATAGCCTTTGAGCTACCAAACAACTCTGTCGAACACACTTAAATTATTTCACTGACCTCAGCAAAACATTTCGTCGAGAACCCAACAGCCGAGATTTCGGTAATCCTAATTTTTTACTGAGATCTCGGCTAACGTTACCGACATTCGGTGAACGTTTAGCGAGCTCTCGGTAAAAGTTTTACCAAGATTCGGCAAATAATTACCGAGATATCAGCTGTTGGGTTTTCGGCGAATCCGTTTACCGAGGTCGGTTTCCGAATTTAAGTGTACAGACGCCATCTCTCTAAGCGGTCAGGCTCCAAAAATAACACACACATCATACTCGCTGGCGTCACCTGGTGGCTTTATTTTGAATCAAATAGTTTGAACAATGATACCTCTTGAGTTACCAAACAACTTTGTCGATGACCCCGTCATGATAAATGGTCATGACTCTGAGATATCTGCAAAACAAAAGTATTATGCTCACTAGCGCCATCTGGTGGCAGAATCTCGAATCTCATGGCTCGAACAAAGATTGTCTTTGACCTACTGAACAACTTTGCCGAATATGCCATCTTTCTAAGTGAGCAGGCTCCTGAGATATCCGAAAAACAAAAGTTTCATGTATACTAGCACCACCTGGTGGCTTCATTTTGAATTAAATATCTTGAACAATGATTGCCTTTCACTAACTAAACGACTTTGCCAAAAACGTCAACTTTCTGAATGGACAGGATCCTTTCACAGCAGTAAAAGTTTCAAGCTCATTAGCGTCACATGATGTCAATACCTCGAATGGCAAAATCTTGAATCTCATGGCTCAAATAAAGATAACCCTTGACTTACTGAACAACTTTGTTGGAGAAGCCATCTTTCTATAAGCAGTCAGGCTAGTGAGATAATTGCAAAATCAAAGTTTCATATAGACTACACGCTCAAAAAAGAGTTCTGGAAAACGTGAACTGTCAAAAATACACCATGAACTACCATCATGTTTACGCAAAAACATGATCTGGTTCACGGTGTATTTTTGCTTGTTGACGAGTTCACGTCTACTGTTCACGGAACGAGAACGGATTTTTTTCTGTGTAGCGCTGCCTGATGGTGGAGTTCCGAATCAGAATGACCACCGCATGTCAGCCCTTGATCTCCTAAACAACTTTATCGAAGCTAGTTTTTTAATATTTAATCTACTTTGCAAGATATTTTATGTTGAACATGAAAAATTAAGGGTGTCGTATAAAGTACATCGCGGGTCTACTCGCGTTACAAAAATTCGCCGAAAGGGAAAGATCTCCTGTTAGGCCACATTTCCATATGCCAAACAACTTCGATTCCAAACATATGCCCTCGATTCACAGGAAACTGAGAAATTGACTGGATCATGTAAAAATCGACATCATAAAATTGCGATTCAGCGGAACAAGTCCGATACTGAATATGATACTAATGATACCAATATAATCTATTCTATGCTCACTGTGCTGACTGGATGTTGGTACCAGAAAGCGATGCATCCTGTGCACCGGTGTACAAACTTCCGACATGCATAGGCATCAGTGACTAGGCTCTGTCAAACCTGTCGGAAAACTTCCCCTGGGCCGCACTGCAACCTAGTGGCAGAAGATTCTTTTTGAAGTGAAAGAAATAACAATCCTTATCCGTAATGTACACGTACCTACTACCACTTGAAGGATTTGCCACCGACTGTGATAAAGGGGGATGACAAAATTGTACGGACATCGCGCTAGTGCGAGGGATTGTGAACTTTTACACTTTCCTTTTCATACGATGCGATGGATAAGTTACTTGTTGGCGTTTGCTTCTCCATACGTGTTTCAGATTCCTTCGTAGCCAAAGCTTTTCTGGTCGGCAGCAAGCGTCGGTATTTCATATGCAAATAAAATTCCCACAGGCTTAGAGTCGGTATCATAAGCGGCTTGCAAACTAAGCGAGCCCGTACGGCTGAAAACATGGGATATTGGCCTCCAGCCGAAAAATCAGTTCCGGAAAAGATAAAGCAATTGCCAGTGGCAAAAGCCGGATAAGCCTGGGTCGTAGTGTATGTCTCCGAGTTTTGGGAGGGATTTTTCAATGTTATATATGAAAACAAATGTATAATCCCGTTGAAGTCAAGATTCAATCACATTTTGTATTCATGCTTCAATACGAGAGAAGGTAAAATTTGCCATGAGTTATAAAAGAAGAACAAGGCAAATCAATTTAACGGAACGAGTAGTTACTTGTCATCTCCTTTTTGTAAAATGTATCACAGATAAAATAGGTCAGAAATAGAAGGACGAGAATAGAGAGGTGTCCAGCACGGCAATAATGCTCAAATATGTAGAGGTGAGAAAAAAAAAACTATCTCTGTGAAGAGTACTCTACCGCTAGAGTGTGGTCGTATTTTACGGAAGGATTAAATGTCGATTGGGGCTCGTTGCAAAGTTTTCCTGAATAGATACGACAAAAAGTGAACGGAGCAGACAAAAGCGCTGAGACTAGCTCGCCACAAAAATTAAAAATGTTTCATACGACGAGCGGTGAAAAATGAATCAAGCTACTAGCGGAAAGCATTCTGCTGCCCGTTGTACGAGCCGAACAAAAGCAGGGACAAAATTTAAACGATTTTTTATGACCGTTCAGTTGCTTTCTATGCCTTACCCGTCGTTGTGTGTTTCCATCTGGAATTTGTCTCCTGGTTCTAACAGACGACCTCCTGGTTCACGCTCCCAGTACTTTAATGCTTCCGGGAATGCTTCCACCTGAAATTTCATAGAACAGAACATATATCAACTTACAGCAAGCGGCGCAGATTGCATTATGATTGTTGGGAAATTGTAACATTTTTTTGTATAAAATGCATTTCTTCCTTTTGTAGTTTTTCAGGTGGAAATGGTATCAAAAGTATTGTTGACAATGACATTAATAAATGAACAATAATGCTGATCTATTTTCACGATTTATAGTGTTTTGCTACAAAATAGATGGATTCTGCTTCCATTCAAATATGGCTATGTATTGAACATATTCTTTTATGTATGACAATGGTTCCTAAACTTTTCGGACCCGCGATCCCTAACGCCTCGCGGACCCCTAAAGGAACTTTCCAATGCAAGAATTCTCTACGATCTTTTCAAGATTCCGACAAGAAACTTCCTTGACCGATCTTGACAAAACCCAACAAAAAATCATGCAGGACAAGTAAGATAAATTACTTGGGCACATCCTTCATCCACTTTAACATCGGGGTATCTTGTCCATCCAATTGTCTGATACTCAGCAGTCAGCCGTACGTATGTACGGTTTCAGGATAGAGTAAAAAAAAACAACTTGGGCACTTCTATAATTTATTTTGGCATGAGAGATTTTTCTTGATCAAATTGTCTAAAACTTTGCAGTAATAAGAACTACTGGAATTCTTAGGAGTTTCTTGTTCAGAATTTTGCCTGAAAATATCCGAAAACCTTGTCGTTTATCTATAATAATCACTTGGCCACTTCACATGTTCAAATACACAAAACGCTATTATCATTGTTAAGTTAATGAGGAAGATATGGGAGCGTGGATTTTCAAACCTTTTTTTCAATGTCGAATCGCCCTAGAGTTGATGCTCATACTTTTTTTTAACGATTGATGATAATCAATCAACCGAAAAAGAAAAAAAAAACGAAAAGACCTTTGAACCAATGTTTTTAGTCTGAGTAAAGTCAGTCCGATAAATAAGATATTTTCATAATCTAAGAATTTACATGTGAATGTAATGGTGACCACAAACGTTGATGAGCCAAATGCCTTTACATATAGCCTGGCTTCATTTCGCAGTATCCAATTACAGAATTAATGCAATGAGAATTAAATTATTTTGTTGTGTTTGAATCTCCAGGATCACATGGGATTTCCAATTGCTCAAAATTATGTGTTACATTTACTATCAAATGCATCCATCAAATGATCAACTACCAAACTCGATATCCCATCAAGCAGCTATTTGATAATTGAGTACCGTCAGACGGGGCTACTTTTGATTCCGGGGGCTACTTTGGACACTCACGTTTTGGAAAAATCAAAAAAGTCCAAACTAATATTCACAAGCTACAAAACATTTGGTATGTAAACATTGTTTGAACTTTCCACATATGGTGGAAAGTTTTGGGATCATCACAAAACTATCGAATCGTCATGTTTTTAAAAAATTTGGAATTGTTTTAGGTTAAAAGTTGTTGTTTTGTAAAAATAATTGAACAAATCTCGATTACTTTTTCAAATCGACGTAAGTAATTTCCATACGGTTTTGAGAAAATTAATTCAGAAGAATCACAACCTGTCTTCTAAAACTGTTTTAAAATGCATCACCTTTTTAACATTTTTTCGACGTGTACATTGCTTAAATTTTGCATACAATGAGCTCGCGTTCAAAAACTATGGAGTTCCTATTATTTCACATAAGAATTTTATGACAAAATTATAAGCCGTTTTATTCAGTTACTTGCGACGTTTTTCTACCAGTGTAAAATCGACTCAAGTAGTGTTTTGTTTTGATTCGTGGTTAAGTCACTTTGTCTCTCCATACAGCGGGGCGGCGAAAGTAGTGGTTAGGTTGCGAAAGTTGAAAATCTTACTTTCGTCGTTTTGTAAATCCGGAAATTAAACGTTTTAAAAGTGAAAAATCGAGTTTGTTCAGAGTGAAACTTGTAGAATTTCGTCTGCGAAACACGTAGGATTGATAAAGTAAGTTTGTATACTTTTTTGACTTGAGTCTGTATGAATAAGTTTTCGAGAAATGTCTCAATATTACGACTTTTTTTTATGATAAATTGTTGGTTTCTATATTCTACAACACAAAAGGATTAAAGAAAGTTAATTATTATGAAACACATACAATTCCAACAGGAAATTCACAACGTAATCGTTAAAAAAATATTTTACGGTCATATTTTACCTGAATCTGCTTTATAAAGCAAAGACATCCTTTAACTGCTAATGTGCTGTAGCACGTTTGATCCAGGCAGCCTTAGCGGCCACATAGCAACGACCATTGATTAGTTACCCACCTTATTGATTCAATAAAACATTCATTCTGTATTTTCCCATCAAACGAACCAGACGTATTTTTAATTAGTTCGATACAGAACAATTGGCGACGAAAGGATTTCAAACCTACGAAGTTATTATGGAAGGATATGGCCCACCAAGATTTTCGTTTGGAGACCAGTGGGAGATGTATCAAGAGCGGTTGGAACAGTACTTTCTGGCTGCGGACGTAGATGAGGAGCGTAAATCCGCTGTACTTCTGACGTCAATTTCCCTAGAAGTCTATCAAACCGTGAAGAATATCTGCCATCCTTCAAAACCGAATGAGAAGAAGTACGATGAGCTGTGTGCACTTTTGAAGGGAAGATTTTGTCCGACGATGGTCACTTACCGGGAACGAGCGATTTTCTACAGGGCTCGACAGGAATCAGGAGAAAGTGTTCAAGAATGGTACGTCCGTTTGAAGAAGCTATCCCTGAATTGTGAATTTGGAGAACATTTCTCGCATACTCTGAGATAACGCCCTAAAAGCCATTGGTAACCGTGTGTGTAGCTCGTTGTTTCTGAGCAAATGAAGGAATAAATATCCAAACCAACATCACTGGTAGGTAGATAATGATCCTTTCTTCACCATAGAGTTGTTCAACAACGTGTAAATCCAATCAAATGCTCAGAAACAATGAGCTACACACATGGTTACCAATGGCTTTTAGGGCGAGATCATAAGTTATGCGAGATTTGGACCATGCGCTGAAGGATATATTCGTGACGGGTCTTCAACCAGGTCCGATTTTCGAACGTTTGTGTGAAGAAGAGGACACCGTTGCACTAGAGGACTTGCTCAAGCTTGCGGCGAAACGAGAAGCAACCTTGAAAAACAGAGGATTTCTTGAAGTAAACAAGATTAGCGAAAGGAAGGCAAGTTATGGGGCGAAGTCTGCGAAGAAACCAAGTTCAGCTGTTTGCTATGCGTGTGGTAAGAACAATCACGATTTTCGAAGCTGCCAGTACCGGAGTTATGTCTGCAAGATTTGCAAGGAAAAAGGTCACATTGCCGTGGTCTGTCCGAAAAAGCCGAAGGAGAACTCTGGAAGAAAAGAAAACAAAGTCAATCATTTGGAGGTGAACAGCATCGGCTGCTCTGACCCTTATTTCGTGAACGTTGCGGTTAATGGACGTATGACGAAGTTTGAAATGGATACAGGATCACCGATTACAATAGTTTCAGAAGCGTTTTATCAAAGCCAGTTTGGAGAATTTCCGTTACATCCGTTCCGTGGTAAGCTGGTGTTTTATACCGGCGGTGAGGCTACACCGAAAGGAGCATTTGAAGCTGTTCTAGTGTATCAGGGTCGGCAAGCTGTTGGTCAAGTTGTTGTCATTGAAGGAGGACGCAACCCATTGATCGAACGAGATTTTATTGGGAAGTTGCTGAATTTGCGAATCAACAAGTTGGATACGGAGTCATCAGAGAAGCATGAAAAAGAGCTGAAGGAAGTTTTAGATCGTTACGGAGAATTGTTCGATGGATCGTTGGGCCGTTACAAGTATTCGAAGGTCAATTTGCAATTGAAGCCGAATGCTGAGCCAAAGTTTTTCAAGCCAAGGAAGATACCAATTTCGTTCCAATCCAAGGTGGAGGAAGAATTGGAAAATCTGGAGAAGACAGGCATTATTTCGAAGGCAGAAACCGCTGACTGGGGAACACCTTCGGTTCCAGTTTTGAAGAAAGATAAGTCAATTCGTCTATGCGCTGATTACCGGGTAACCGTGAATCCGTTTCTTGAAGACAAGCGGTACCCAATGCCGGTTGTAGAGGATTTGTTTGACGCGCTGCAAGGAGGTAAACTGTTTTCGAAGTTGGATTTGAAGTCAGCATATAATCAACTTGAGCTGGAAGATGAGTCCAAGAGAATGTTAGCATGGAGCACCCACAAAGGTATTTATCATGTAAACCGATTGCCATTTGGAACAAAACCGGCCTGTGCGATTTTTCAAGAGGTTCTAGAGAAGCTACTACAAGATTGTCCGGGATGCGTCAATTTCCTCGATGATGTTTTGGTAACCGGTGCAACAGTTAGTGAGCATATGAGTAACTTATCAAGAGTCTTGGAGAAGCTTTTGCAAGCAGGATTTCGCCTGAATAGAGAAAAATGCGAGTTTTTGAAGACCAAAATGCAGTTTTTGGGATACATCGTAGATGGTGATGGACTACATAAAGATCCAGAGAAGGTTCGAGCTATTATGGATGTTCGAAGACCGGAAAATGTGAAAGCGCTACGAGAGTTCCTCGGGATGGTAACGTATTACGCCAAGTTCATTCCGAATATTTCAACAATATTGAGTCCGTTGTACCGAATGCTGAAGAAAGACGAAAGATACAATTGGTCAGCTGAATGCGATGCGGCTTTCGAAACCATCAAGCAGATGTTGTGTTCCGACAACGTTTTAACTCCGTACAATCCAGAATTGCCTGTTGTGTTAATTACTGATACTTCGGGCAAAGGTGTCGGAGCTGTACTCTTGCAAGTATTCCCAGATGGAAGTCAGCGGCCAGTAACATTCATTTCGAGAGTGCTGAAGAATCATGAGCAAGAATATTCACCTTTGGACATGGAAGCGCTGGCTGTTTATTATGCTGTACGAAGATTGAGTGGCTACTTACTTGGAAGAACATTTACAATTTTGACGGACCATCAACCTCTGGTGTCGATATTTGGACGAAAAGGAATTCCAGATATGGTGTTTGGCAAGCTACAACGTTGGGCTGTATTCCTGGCTAATTATGAATATGAAATCAAGTACATCAAAGGAGTAAGCAACAAGGTAGCAGAATTTTTGTCACGATCACCAGTTCAATGTAGTGAAGACGACGTTGGAGATGACGAAGAAGTAATGTTTCTACAATATTTGGAATCCGAGACAAGATCGTTAGTGGAACGAAAGCAGCTCATTATGGAATCTCGACGCGATCCTGTTGTTAGCCGAATAGTGAACTTCGTGAAGACCGGATGGCCAAGCAAAATGAATGACCAGGAACTTAAGAAGTTTCATGTTCGAAAAAAAAATGAGCTGACGGTTGAAGAAGGAGTGCTTTTGTGGGGCTATCGCATTGTGGCGCCGGCCAAGCTTCGTCCATTTTTGCTGCAAGAACTACATTCATCGCATCTTGGAATAGTCAAAACGAAGTCTCTGGCCCGCAATTACTTTTGGTGGCCCAATATTGACAAAGACATTGAAGACATTGGCAAGCGTTGTGAAATTTGTATCCAGCGTAGACCGGAAGCAGGTAATACCCCGATTTCTCCATGGAAGTTAAGTTCAAGGCCATTTGAGAGGATACATATAGATCACTTGTTCCTGAAAGAGAAGAACTTCCTCATAATAACGGACAGCTATTCAAAATGGGTGGAGTGCTACCTGGTTCGTTCGCTTACTACCAAAGAAACCATCGAAAAGCTGGAGGATTGTTTTTCACGTTTTGGAAACTGCGATGTTCTTGTATCCGACAACGGAAGATCGTTTACGGCAAACGAGTTTCAAGCATTTTGTCAGGAAAGAGGTATTCGTCATTTAACATCAGCACCCTTTAGTCCCTGCTCAAACGGTGCTGCGGAGAATGCAGTCAAAACGTTCAAAAATGCTTTGAAGAAAATGTTAGCAGATTCCGGCAACCGTGGTAAGTCTTTGGCAACAATAATGAATCATCACCTACAAATGTATAGGGCTACACCGCATTGTACCACGAATGAGACTCCTTTCAAGTTAATGTTTGGACGGGAAATGAAAACCAGATTTGACGTTCTAAGAAAGCAAACCAACGTTCAACATTTCGAGAAAACTTGGAAACTCAATATTGGAAAGAAGGACAACAATTTTGCGGTTGGTGAGATGGTATATGCGAGGGATTATCGAGACCCTGATCGACAACGATGGATAAAAGCCAAGATTGTTAGAAGAAAATGCGAAAACATATATGAATGCCATGCTGCCGATTTGGGAATGATTGTTAGAAGAACACATCAAATTATGAAGTACGCATATGACGATTATGAAGATGAAGGTGCTCGTGGAGGAGACATTGAAACAATTGTTGCTGTTCCTGATGATGAGTATCTATCCGCGGAAGATGATGACAACCCAATTCCACAACCAGATCAACAACAACCAGGTCGCAGTCGTGAAAATGGAGTATATGTTACTAGAAGCAATCGGGTGGTACGAATTCCAGACCGCTACTAGCTTACGGGGGAGATGTGCTGTAGCACGTTTGATCCAGGCAGCCTTAGCGGCCACATAGCAACGACCATTGATTAGTTACCCACCTTATTGATTCAATAAAACATTCATTCTGTATTTTCCCATCAAACGAACCAGACGTATTTTTAATTAGTTCGATACAGAACAGCTAATATAAACTATTTTTACGCCACATCAAAACGATTGAAAACCAAAATGCATCTAACAAATGCAAACTTTAAATTGTTTGTGATCTTGTAAGTCATTAATATTTTACATCATGGATTGCACTTTGACCATTCGCTTGCATCAACTTGAAAAATCAAGAATTATTAGTGACATTTGAAAGGAAATAAAGTTGAAATATCAATCATGCAAACTAAACATTATGAATAGCATGTGTTTCTGAAAAGTATTGTATAGGTATGTGTAGTGTTTTTCAAGCTAGACAATTTTCAATATTATGTTTATCACTGAAAAACATTCGAAAACATCACAATGGACGAAAATCAATAGGATCAGTTTTAAATTTATGATAAAAACTCATTTTATAATCAAAACGTATTTCTAAAAGTGTCCAAAGTAGCCCCTTTTTTGTCTTGAAAGATACATATTTTTTCGCTATTCAAGCAACTTTTTTATTTATTGATGGATTTGCTTCATTTTTGCACATTTGTTGCGTACATATAAAACTTAGATATATGCAAGAATTATCGAAATCCATCCATAATTCTTAGAGCTATAAATCCTCAAAGTTGAAGAATGTGGATATAATGTCAAAAGAAGCCCCGTTTGACGGTATTCGCGAATGTCCCAAAGGGGGAGTCTCATCAACACTTTTGTAAAATATCGTAGCGGATACGCTATTGAGACAACTTAATATTATCTAGGGGGTGCGGATTCGAATATTCAGGTCGTTCAAATTGAACACAATCTTTTCCACGAATGCTAACCGTTGTTTGTTTGCTTGTCTCGCAGGAAACCACATTCAAAGAGCACTATTGAAGTGCTTTACACAAAGCATCATCAATTCAATGCAGACAATGAACCCAATAAATAGAAATAAATAAAATTTTCTGGCTGTATATTCAGTTAGAAACATATTTTAAAGAAGTTTTAAGGACATATCCCCATGAGTACCAAAATGGCCTCTAATATGGCACCTTACTTCCCCCTTCGCTTTCCGCTCCCTCCTCCCACACTTCTCACAGTGTTTTGGAGAGCGATCACAAAAAATGATTATTTGAAGTTACTAACCTTATTGTAGAGCGGTGGTTTCTTAACTGAAAGCATTCCATAATATGTTTTTCACAAATCACCAGTTTTTGAATGCAAATACGTAGTTATTTCTGTGATTTGTGTTGTAAAATACCACGCACTTCCGAATCACTTCTTCTCCACGCACCGAGATATTGTTTGCTGGCTTTTCGGTGCCCGTTCTAAAACTCACTTTTAATCGTAATCTACTCACGGTAGCAATTCAAAAATCTAATGCGATACTTCAAACACTTTGATTATTCACGCACGATGCTTATATTGCTTATAATGCTTATATTAGTCAATTTGTGCTCGAAAACAGCACCGGAACGCGAATTCACTGAGCCAACATTGTTTATGATTCGGATGCGCCGCTCTCACTTATTGGAAGTGATGCCAGTTTTTATGTTTGCAATTAGAATGGTTTGGATATTCATACACTTGCTACAACCACGTATTTTACAATTTCATAATGCTCAAAAAGTGTACAATGTCACAAGTGTTGCAAAACATTTTTATGCGTGAGAAAAACAATGTACGACGCAATTTAACAGCAAAAATGAATATAAGATATTATACAGTACAATTGACTGTAGAATTCAAATGCATACTGATGGCAACTTTCTCCGTCCGTGAGAAGCGAGAAAAGAGAGGAGAAAATTGCCAAAAATAGTAAACAACACACGCATGGTGTGAAAAATGCTTATAATTTTGGTCAAAAAACATGTTTTCACTACCAAATGAAATAAATTGTGATTCTGAATTTTTATGAAGTTGTTGATGAATTCATATCGACAATAATACCTCTGTATGAAACGAGTGCAAGTAACACTACCTACATAATTTTGTTGGTGGAAGTACCATGCCCACACAGTTACGGATCACCCACAGTGACGGATCACTTTGGCGTTCAACATCGGATAACTCGCTCAAAACATAAACGTTGACGTAAAACATATTTTTCTCATGTTATACTATTTGTCTTCTACCATTTGTAATGTTAAGCACTACATTCAACCGCTAAATAACGGTGTTTTTGACAATTGTTTAGTTGGTACCACACAGCTATCATTATATGGTTGTTTTCTGTAAGAAGTGCCGTCAGCATTCCCACAGGTGGTAAAATTCAAATGTTATAGCATGTTTTATGCTCGTTCGCTTCGATTTAGTATGAATTCATCTTTGGAAAACATTTTACATGAATTTTTATTCAAAACACCAAATATTAGCACTTCTTACTAGTGATCCATAATATGGACCAGGAAATGATTTTTTACCACGGTTATGGATCACTTCCAAAGAATGTAGATTACTGCTATTTTATGCATTGGATTCGACATTTTCAGACAATAGCACTAAGGATAAAACTAATAAAACTTCAAGGTTTGTAAATTTCATATTTTAGCAGACAAAAATGGGTGGAAAACTTGGTGTGGAACGGAAACAGTTCATGTCTCGGTTACTACAATGCAGTATCACAATAAAAAGGGCATTTTACCCTTGTTTCCAGCTCTAACACTGCTATTTTTTGCAGTAATATATGTCACATTGTTAACTTTCGCCATACCATGCAATACAGATGCATTGAGTTGAAAATCTTTTAATTTTGCGCACTGATCCGTAATATGTCACAATTTCATCCATAATATGAAAATTGATCCATAATATGGTTTTCAGGAATCGACACAATTTTTAATTTTTATGCAATCCTATGTAAATATTACACTCAAAACAGTTTACTAACCAAAGTTCCAATTTGAAACGATTCGATTCGTGCTTTTAAATTACAATTTTACGTTTTCCATGTCGTTTTATTGAATTTTATATGTTGGGCTCCACACTATTTGATCCATAACTGTGGGGTGATGGTATATATGAAACATGATGATTTATTTTTGGCCGACGCACATAACATTGTGCTCCGCATTGTTGGGTGGCTCGAGAGGGTGCTTTAGCGGGTGGCTCGAGTGGGTGGCAACATTATGTTTACGTGCTCAATGAACCTTCACCTTAAAGAGACTTATGCTTCTTTTCTTCTTCTTTTTGGCATTTACGTCCTCACTGGGGCAGAGTCCGCTTCTCAGCTTAGTGTTCTTTGGAGCACTCCCACAGTTATTAACTGAGAGCTTTCTTCGCCAAAGTTGCCATTTTTCGCATTCATATATCGTGTGGCAGGTACGATTATTATCTATGCCCAGGGACGTCAAGGAAATTTCCATTACGAAAAGATCCTGGACCGACAGGGAATCGAACCCAGACACCTTCAGCATGGCTTTGCTTTGTAGCCGCGGACTCTAACCACTCGGCTAAGAAAGGCCCAAAGAGACTTATGCATGAATTGAAAAAAAAAACAACATTTTCCACATTTGGCAGCCTTTGTGTTAAATAAATTGAATAACATTTTCTAGCGTGACGAAATCATGACAGCCTAGCTGCTTGTTGAATTTCAATTCGCATCCCCCAGAATATTACCGGTTTTACATCATATGTATTTGCCAATGACTGTATATACCTATATCAAACGTTATTGTATTTTATACTAGTGGACCCCTTCTTGAATGCTGAGCTGGTGGTACTGGGGCTAAATCAAACATGATCACTTGATGGCAGTTGTGCGTTTTGTTTCCCGGACTTGAAGTAATCCTGGGATTCGGGATTGTTTTTCCATATCCCGGGATTTCCTGGCATTTTAAAACTAGTGCGAAAAGGTCGAAACGTAACTGAAAAGTACATTTTTCTGATTTTAATCATACGAGTTTAAACTTCTATTGAGTCTTTTAAAAATACATATGCTCAAGTTTGTCAGTTTGCTGTTGAAGTTGTAAAACAGTGTTAAAGGAAACACATGAATATTTTTTGAAAAAAAAAAATCCTCTTTCAAACACATTTTGTGAAAGATTTTTAACAAAACCAATTTATGCATCGATGTTTAAATTTTCGAATGTGGCAATTGTTGTCAAAATATTGGGTTGAATAAAGCACTCTTGTCTTTATTGTGCATGCAACAGGTTACCACCTTTCCATTTCTACTGACGACATTGGCCGGAAAATCGTCAGGTGACTAAAGGTCTTGTTTGCTTCTTAGGTAAACTGTTTACGTTGTGTAGCCTCAGGAGAGTTTGTTTCTCTTCACAGAGAAGGAAATAACGGATGATGCTTTGCGAAGCCAAGCTCTAACCGCAAGTAGGTTGGTATCATACCTGGACACGCCTGGACTGGCAGAAGTGTCAAAGATGTATAAATTTAGATTTATGACTGCTGCCAGCCACTAACGAGGAAAATTGCCTTCAAGGCAACAGAAACAGAAAGGCAAAGCGAGAGCGCCTTGGGCGTGATGAACCAGAAGAATATGGCAATAGGATACATCTAGACTTGTCAAAAGGTATTCCAAAACGAAACGATTCCCCCAAAAAGGGTTCCATTGGGTTGAGCTGTGGGAACAACGTGGGAGAAAATATGAGATAACTTAAATTGAACTTGAGTGGAGGTTGGTACCAATAGCTACTGCTTTTCATCGGTTGCCAGGAGATTTATGAGGTTGAATGTCGATGGAACGGGTGCTCTTGCAAAGTTTTCGGTTTTCGGGGTAGCTTGGTTTTGTAGGAATTACGGGTGTTCCGATATCATGTAATTGAATCAGAACTTGCAATGTGATGAAATTGAAATTTATCTTACTTCAACAATCTTGGAAAGTACTTACTAGCCGCAAGTATATTTTTGGTTGTTGACTTGTTCATTGGTAGGAGAGTTTGCAACTTTCTATAAATATACAATGTCCGTTTTTCTTTCGATATATTGGAAGTTTGTGTGGGATGCTAACACGATATACACATGCAAAAATGGTCATTGGCATAGTAAGCTCTCAGTTAATAACTGTGGAAGTGCTTATAAGAACACTAATCTGAGAAGCAGGCTTTGTTCCAGTGAGGACGTAACGCCAGAAAGATGAGGAAGAAGTGGGATGGTTCCTCCGAATAGTCATCAAAAAGAAGAATTTGAAGACTAAACGCTTTGGATGTGGTTCCAACGCTGTTGAAACTTTCTCATATGAGTCATGGAACTATACCTAGTTCATTCATATTTTTAAATTATATTTGGCTAACTCTTTATGTTTAAAATGGATCGCATATTTTTGTGAATAGTCCATTAAACTCAACAGATACTTGAAAAACCAAAGTGAGGACTAACGGTATCCGTTAAGTGATTCATCTGCTAGATAAAACTTTTTTGAGTAGTATGATGGATGTGAATTGTGAAAATGTATTAAAATATCAAACCAATAGTGGAAAATGTTTCCAAACTCATTACTTACCTCACACTCCAAAGTTGCAGTTGAGCCCAGAGCAGTGTAAACCATTTGGTTTCGAACTCTTATCAGCGGAGGGACTGTCAAATGAAATTACAAATCAAATTAGTCAGTATCGTGAAGTTGAATTCTGCTTTAAATTCAAAAATAATACACACTCCCATTTCCACTTAGAGGCAAAAAAGCTCTTCTCATCCATAGAACCAGCGAGACGATGTAAATAAAGCATCATTTTGTGTACATGTTTTGCGGTGTTAATCGTTTCCGGAGGTGAGTTGGTACATGTACTTCTTAGCTTCATGCTGAAAAGTTCGCCTTGAGAAGCGAGAAAGCTGCTGCACAATGTGAGCATAATGCATGCGGCAAAAAGTGCATTCTCTGCACTGCTGCACGAAACAATGATTACGTGGTACCATTTCGGACTGCTCGGAAAAAGTATGATTCTAGGCGGAAAAGCACGCGTCGTATTGGAAAAGTTGTTCTGTTGAAGTGGTTTTAAAAGTACAATCGTCCCACGGTTATGATTCAGCAAACAATACACAAATTATGGAGATAACATGTAACGAAAATTTATGTCTATTGTGCTTCAAACTATATTCAAATCCCAGGGTATACACTGTAATGCAAAGATTCACACTGGAAGTTCAAGATCCTCACTGGTATCACAGAATCCTCATTGAAATCACAGGCGTCACATCCGAAATCTCAGACTGGAATCCCAAAAACAGAATTCACATCAGAATCCTAGAATACATCTTGGAATCCCTTTGAAATCAGGTATCCGTGTTACAAACCCAGGATCCACACTGAAATCCTAAGATCCACGCTGGAATCCCGAGGTGGTCACCTGAATGTCGGATTCCACACTGTAATTGTACGACTCACCAAGAATCCAACTGGAATACCAACACT
Source organism: Aedes aegypti (assembly GCF_002204515.2). Lineage (NCBI taxonomy): Eukaryota > Metazoa > Arthropoda > Insecta > Diptera > Culicidae > Aedes > Aedes aegypti. The sequence goes on from NC_035108.1 coordinate 514,093, forward strand.
GAAATACCAGGATTCATACAGAAATCCCAATATTCACGCTGGAGTCCTACGATCCTCTCCTCAATAGAATTGCAAGATATGTGTAGTGTATCAATACTACGATCCACGTTTCAGTCCCAGGATACACACTGAAATACGCACTGGAATATCAATATCTACATAAGAAATCAATGATCCACAATGGAATAACACTATCCATACTGGAATCTCAGGATCTATACTTCAATCCCGGAATCCACACTGCAATTTTAGGATTCACACTGGAATCCATATATCCACACTGGAATTCCAGTATCCACACTAACATCTTAGTATCCACACTGACATCCGCAATGTGATCCCAGGACCCACACTAAAATACTAGAATCCATACTGAAATCCAGGATCCACACTGGAATCTCAGAATACCCTGAGAATCACACTGGAATTCCAGTATCCACACTGGATTTATTAATTTATTTAGTTAGCATCTAAACAGATATCACTGAATCAACAATTTGACGTCTCAATACTCGGTTCGTGGCCACATATCTCCATCCTCGGTTCTGCCCCACGCTCGCCAAATCGATGCGCACTTGATCCGCCCACCTAGCTCACTTCACGCCTTCTTGTACCATCCGGATCCGAAGCGAACACCATCTTTGCAGAGTTTATGTCCGGCATTCTTGAAACATGTCATGCTTATCGTATCCTTCCAGCTTCTGGATACTGGGTTCGCCGTAGAGTTGGGCGAGCTCGTGGTTCATCCTTCGCCGTTACACACCGTATTCCTGCACACCGCCAAAGATCGTCCTAAGCACCCGACGTACGAAGACTCCAAGAGTCCTCCTCGAGCACCGTATTTCACCTCCGTATTTCACGACTAACGTTATTGTCAGCCGTCAGCAAGGATCCAAGGTAAACGAACTCGTCGACCACCTCGAACGTATCCCCGTCTATCGCAATACTGCTACCTAGGCGAGCTCTCTCGCGATCGGCCCCAAAAGCTAGCATGTACTTTGTCTTGGACGCATTCACCACCAGTCCAACTTTTGCTGCCTCGCGTTTCAGGCGGGTGTACAGGTCTGCCATCTTTTCAAATGTTCATTTCAACCGTGAAGGTAACAAATTGACTGGATCTCGTAAAAATCGTACCCCGGCTATTAAGCTCGGCTCTCCGCATAATACTAGCGAAGTATTGAAAAGCAGACACGAAAGTCCATCACCTTGTCGTAGTCCCCGGAGGGATCCAAACGCACTGGAATGTTCGCCTGTAACTGAGCTTTCCGGGAAAACTGTTCTCGTCCATGATTTTTCATAGTTCTACGCGGTCGATACTATCGTATGTCACCTTGAAATTGATGAAAAGGTGATGCGCTGGCACCTGGTATTTACGACATTTTTAGAGGAGTAGCCGTACAGTAAAGATCTGGTCCGTTGTCCATCAGCCATTGATGACTTCCCACGAGCTCGTTTACTATAGGTAAAAGACGACGGAAGCTCAAAAAATTGAAATATTTCATGTTTCCTGCACAATCTTGTGGAAGAAATCTAAATCAAAAACCTGTCATTAGACTGTCCTTGAGCTGTTTTATAACTTTGTCGGAGATACCATCCATCCATTTATTCACATACATTTACTGTACTAAAGGAATTGATCTCTAAATAGATCATTGGGCATTAATGGGTTAACCAATATGTGCTCTACAACCAGGCATGAAATTTTCACCAACAACATCAAAAATAGCAGGATAATTAAGGGCCCTATTTTATAAGTCGAGTCGATCAAAAACGACTCGACTGGAGTTACTGTCGACCAAAAATTTTGCTCGAGTCGGCTCTGTCACTCGAGTTTATCGACAGTTGTCACTTTATGTGACTGGATTACTATGGGAGTCGACGGGTGACATCTGAAATATGCATGCTTGCTTCGATCGACAATGACTACAGATGAGTCACATGAAACCGTTCGATTTACAAAATAGACCCCTAAGAAAATACACGGAAAAAAATATGATTCCCAAATCATGATTTAAAAGTCTTGAAATTCAAAATTTCAAAAAAATGGGAAATTTTTTTTTCGCAATGTGATAATGTTTAAATAAGTATTATACACTTTGGAGATCATGACAAATTCACAGTTCTGTATCATTTGGGTAAATGTCGCATTCAGGTAAATTGAATTCGAGTAAGTGTCAAGGCAGCATATTTCGATATTACAATGACATCAAAAGACTGAAAGTAAAGCCACTAAAAAAATAAAAAAAAATAAATGATCAAAGCTTTTAGCTGATGTGATAATCAATGAAGGAGTACAATTTGTATATATTTTTCGTGCACGTGCATTAACTTCAAATACCTACGTTGGAATGGATTTTTTTCATTGAAAACAATTCCTGCAATTAACATCTGCGAAATTTACGAACATTGAGCGTTTGAAATTATTGCAGCATTTTCAGTGAGCGATTCATCGCTTTGTCGTCGCAATCAAGAGTGGGGTTCAAAAATTTCAATTTCGGAAACTCGATCTCAAGTATTCGAAGCTCGTCAGCTGTATAACAGAACAGTGAACGATACTCGCGTATCGAAATAGTTGGCAACATTATTTCGCTGTGGAGTGCCAGTTAATCCATTACAAATTGAAATAGTACCAAAGTGGATGTACGAGAAGAGCCTTTTTGGGATGCTATTAGAGTGGAACTGGAGGAGGGTATTGCAAATAAAGTGATGAAATTCCTGCTGGCAGCTGGTTTCCGAGGTACATACATTGAATTTCGATGTTGAACGTCTGGTTCGCTGGTGGTGGAATTCCGTTGTCTGCCAGGCACTGATAAGCTCCCATGTGCACTCGATTGATTTTGGTAATGTTGAGAGTATGGCCAGCCATCGACGAAGCTGCATGGTGTCCATCGGTCAGAACATGACCGAGTCAAACGGAAGACAAAAGCCGGAAGCGTCCACAAGAACAGATGGGAAGAGAAGTATGAAAGTTTTAAATTCAATTTACCAGCTTTCTGTATGACGATGGACGGTATTGGTAACACACTGTGAAAGGATTGCAAGCTCAAAGGAATGACTCTTTATTACCTTGCCATGCACCATTGGAGATTGTTTTTCCATCCTCTCGGCGCCATTCGACGTGTGGTTTAGGCGTTCCAGTGGCAGCACAACGTAATCGAAGGTGAGTGCCCTCCTGAACCACGATGGGACGAAGTGCTTCCGGTGTGCCAGAGCCGGCTATCGTTGGTGGCACGAGAAGCTCGTTGGAGAACGTATCGTTGACCTTAATCTTCCACGCATTAATTCCGGGTGTTCCGGGAGTGCCGTTGATGCCGGGTCGTCCTGGCTTACCTCGTGGTCCGTGCAGACCTGGAAATTCGAAACAAATAAAAGCGGATTAATTTTAACACTTTGAAAAATTTATGTGCTTTTGATAAATATTTTTTCAATGAAATACTTTCAAGCTTTGGAAGTATGGTTCAAGTATTTGAAACAAGAGCATGATGCATTTTAGCTTCACACTTCAGTCTGCTGGTCGATTTTCTCTCTGTGTTCGCAATCAACTAAAATCAACCCTTTCCATTTATCCCTTTCACCTGGTGTCGTGAAACTGGAAATTACTTTGTCAAAGGGAAAAAATACTCCAACACGTTTTAACCTGCATCATCCAAAAAGTGCCTTCCTTCCTGTAGTGTCTACCTTCGTCATATATATTCCATTGTATCTCAAAGTCGGTGAGGCAAACCGTCAGCTTTCTGAAACTGTGCAACCCATCAACGTTGCGTGTTCAGAGTAGCAGGTACCTATAGGTAGTGCCAAAAGCAATCAATCTTTCTCTGGATTGGATATGGTGGTAGGAGTTTGCTTAAGCTGGCTTGATCTATTGGGTTGCGGAAAGGGGCGCTGAAAAACAAATCTACGACGGACAAAGCAAGAGCCGGAAATAATAACAACAGCATGCGGGAAAATGCTTCTCACTCTCGGAGCATGGTTTGTCGATTAGTTTGAATTTATTTGTTGGATGTGCCTATGTAACATATAACCAGGTGTAAATGGAGAATGGTAAAATTAGGAAAGGATGCTGAATCAATTAGAGGTTAATGAATCCTTTCTAACTATGTTTCGTTGATAAATTTAGTTAATAGGTATTTTATTCAAACGCAACACCGAGAACTATCAATTAAACTGACACAACTGTTCTCGTTTTTATTCCAACTTATTTTGTTGTAGTGTCTCTAAAGTGTGTTGATCCACTGCACAATTCTCGCGCTTTATACACATCAGGATTAGAATAATGGTGAATGTTTTAGTGAGTATAAGACTGTAGTCATTTTGATGATTTTTAAGATAAAAAATAACTCGCGTCGCATCATGTCGCTGTTTCGAATATTACAAATCGAAAATATTATCGGCTTTAATCTTTTAAATATACTTTGACAATCTTCTCTATAACAAATAAAGCTCAATAACATAATTGATAAAAGCTCGATCGAATAAAAAAAATGTTTCGATCATATTTTGATTACTTAGCCTGTGAATTGCAACATGTCCTTTTTGATACAATAAAAATACCAAATAGCATATTATAATTAGTCATAAGACAGGGGCCTTCCTTAGCCGAGTGGTTAGAGTCCGCGGCTACAAAGCAAAGCCATGCTGAAGGTGTCTGGGTTCGAATCCCGGTCGGTCCAGGATCTTTTCGTAATGGAAATTTTCTTTCCTGGGCATAGAGTATCATCGCACCTGCCACAGATATACGAATGCAAAAATGGCAACTTTGGCAAAGAAAGCTCTCAGTTAATAACTGTGGAAGTGCTCATAAGAACACTACGCTGAGAAGCAGGCTCTGTCCTGGTGAGGACGTAAATGCCAAGAAGAAGAAATCAAATTAGGTATTTCAAAACTAGTTTTGGCCAAACTTTGGTTTCTAGCAATGATGTTCAGTGCTGTAGATGTCACTTTTCTTCTGATACATTGCCCTTGTGGTAGAAATTTTCCCAGGAGATAACATCATCAGAAGCAGATTTGTTACGATAAATATAATCATAATCCATCAAAGCACCATCCAGAGAACGATTATCGGAAAATGGTATAGCCATAAAACAGACACACAAGTATTGTAGCTCATCAATATTGCACCACAAGATCATTTATTTTTTTGTTCGATAACCCGTATCCACACCGTTAGCAGGAGGAATGATGGGGCATTATTGAAAACCATGTCTCACTGCAGTGTAGGAAATCGGACAAGCGAAAGCCATTATAATGGATGGTAAAAGATTGATGCATAATTGACTTCCGCCGAGTGTCGCTTTAGATGACAGCTGCCTCGGGTGTCGAGTTAAATGGTCTCTGCCGGAAATGACAAAATGATGGGGATTTGGGAAGAAATGGGAGCCATAACTTTTGCCCATGGATGCGTGAATGATAGATGCATTGGCCAACCCTGTTAACTGCTGCCTTGCGGATGAACGGAGAATATGAATTATTGGATACTTTGTTTTTATTCTGCAAATTCGTACTCGATTGAACTGAATGACGGCTATCAACGTTTTTCTTCATTCGAGAGATTTAGCTTCATTTGACTATACCAGATTGAGTTATATAGAGTAAGGTAGGGCAAAAATCTTTTAGAATTTTGCCTCTATTCAGAAATTTCTGATGTACATATATTACACAGCGTAACAAAAATGACATTTTTGCGCGTCTCAAGGATCAAACTATGTGTCTCTGGTAGATTTGGGGTTGCCGTATATGATGTCAGAAATGTTCCAACACGTCACAATTTTAGCTACAGGTTGCCAAAGTTGTATAAAATACTGTTTTCGTAAATATTTACATCAAATTTTAAGTATTTCAATATTTACATCAAATTTTAATTATGATTTATCAAACTTTTCTGTGATCTAATCCACCAAGCATGCAATATATGATGTAAGCTTCCATTTAAGATATAATTTGTTTGAAAATGGACAATTAAATTTAGGTTAAATCGTTATTTTCCACATACTTGCAGTCTCCATACAAAATTCTTTGTTTCTCTTATATGGCAACAGTGCTGGAAAAGTTCGCGTCACGAAGCAGCTCACGAGTGTATACCAACGCATAACAAACATCACAGACTCGGAATCTGGCTAGGTGTGAGTAAGTCCGCACCCGTCTGCTCGGGAGAACATGTCAAAAGAAGTAGCAACAAGCTCGCGAGCGTTTACTCGCGAGTAACCGAGCAAGGTGTGATTTATTATGGTTTTGACAGACAAATTAATTGTATAACATATCGACAGTAAACTACTCGTTTGTAGTCAAAAGCCCTTGAAAACCATAAATCTCGGAGGGTAAGCAGCTTTTTTCCCAAAAGCACAATATGACTCTGAGCAGCTCCGAACACGTTCGCGAATCACTTTTAGCTTCAGTTACTCGGGAGTCGACAGATGCGAGTAAGCCAGCGCTCTGACGCTCGGGAGCGTTTGGTTTTGTTTTTGTTCCAGTTCAGATGAAGCGTTCGCCACTTTCCATCACTGTATGGCAAAATACAATACTTTTCGAAACCATCATAAAACAACTTCTGAGCATCGTAATTATTATGAACTTTGTTGATAATAATTGTTGTACAAATGAAGTTTGGATTACGTGGCAAATTAAGTGATTAAAATGCTATGCAAGCTTGGAAACTTGCATGCAAGTTGGCTGAAATAGTCAAATTTAGCATAACAGTCAATATTTCTAAAACTATATGTGCTATGATATTTTTGAAAACGGCAATGGATTCGGCAGTCTTTAATTTAGTAAAAAGTGGTATTTTGGTGCTTGAGACAAAAACCTGTTCCGCAGTGTTATCAATTTCATGATGGATCGAATGCTATTCTAGTGGAAAATATTCACTACAAAAATGATAAACCAATTGAAATTTGAAAAAAAGTTTTTGTTAGTTATTGTTTATGAAATAAAGACAAAAGTTGTTCGATTTTTGATGCAAAATGAACTTTTGCCTCACCTTACTGAGTATCTCGATGGAGTATTTTAATATGAAATATAAGTCATGGAAACACTATCACATTCAATGACAATAATTGAAAACTGCTTACCCTCTGGAGGAATATTGATATAATTTAAAGAAAAATTTTCGTACAAATTCCTCAACGAATCTCTGGATACATTTCTCGATTTTCTGTCATAGGCAAGTTCCGGCTTTAACCATAATAATACTGCTTTCATGAAAAATGTTCTTGAGCAATTGGAGCAAGTCTGGATGAATTGAGAGTTTTATTTTTCTATATAAAGAAATTCTCCAAGACATCTATGGGGAATATATGGAAAAACTTCTGGCAGAATTTCTAGAGTGATTCCTAATTTTGTCAGCAAATTTTCTAGAGATTTTACCATTTTTCTCATATTTGGATAGGTATCTTGTGTAGAATTTTGAACTGCTTCTAAATAACTTTGAAGAAGACACAATGTTTCTATCTTTTACTAGCTGGTTCGACGTGACTTACCACGTTTGAAGCATGAATCGTCCGACTTATCAGTATCTCGTCAATCATTTGTTAAAACACTACAGTTAGCTCTTTCTTACCCGATATCGAGTTAGAGTATCTTAGCAAACATTGGTTTTGGTTGGTTCTTTGGATTGCATTTGCACTAGCTTAGTGTTCTAAAATTCGATACCTCCCTAATTCGATGATCCCTTCAATGTTGTGTTATTGAGAGTTGACTATGAATTACTTTTCACATTATCGATCAAATTTTAACAATCATTGGGTACTATGATCATTTGTATGATTCGGTGATTATTCGTACCTCAACAGTGATGAATAGCAGTAGAAAATGTAGAGAATTAGGATGGATCCATGAATAATCTCTGACAGGGCTTTCCAGATAGTTTGCACTTTAAGGAAAATCTGTTTTGACTATTTGGCCATGAGAATTGTGCTTTTTTTTCAAGTATAGTTTTTTCTTGATCTCAAAATGAGTGGCTACACCGATTTTCCATTCCTTCGAGTTTTTTGTGAACATGAAGCTTTCCATCCATTTGGGTTTGATTAAAAGTGAAATTTTAAATTTCTGTTATTTGAATTTTATGCTTTTGTGAGGAAATTCAATTTCAATGTTAACATTGGCGGAGCCCTGGTTTGACTGGAAGTGATCCATAATTGCGAAAAACAAACAGTTCCTGATCCATGCTATAGAGCCCTTATTTTTTAGCCCTGCGTTAGTTCATCTTGGGACTAACGGTTTTACTGCTCTTCCGAAAGAAGTCGTCACTATAACCTTACGATCATAAGTGACAATCTCGGGAATAGGTTTCGATCCCAGTTCCTTGGCTTGAGAAGTGTGAGTTCAAACCACTACACTAGGCCCGTCCTCAAAATGAAACCCTTGTCAGGACTGCTAATATTCAGTATTTAGAATAATAAATCTGGATAAATCTTGCTCAAAAATGATTTAATCTATGTGCACAAGCTATTTTCATGTCATAAAAGTTGAATTTTAACATCTGTGGCGCTTATGACACTACAAACAGACGACGATATTTTGATAGCTGTGTAATACCAACATAACATTTGTTGAAAACTCCCTTGTTTTACGGTTGAATGTTATGCTTAACATTAGGGATCATTCAAAAATGACTTCCACAATCTTGGGGAGGGGATGGGGTCTACGAAAGTGTGACAGTGCGTATGTAAGGTAAAAAACAGAAGCGGAAAAGGTGTGACTGATGGGGGACGGGGGTGTCCCGAAAAATCCCGAAAAACGATGGACGTCATATTTGAATCATCCCTTACAAATGTTAAGAAAAAGAAGACGTTTAGTTTAATTTGACAAACATACTGAGCCAGACAAAAAATAAGATCGCCTAAGCGAAAAATATTTAATTCGTTGATTCTGTTGGTTTTCCTTCTTATTAATATTAATATTTAAATTATATTTTGTTACAGTTATTTTGTGTTACGATCTTTCTTATCAATCCGCAAATCTATAAAATAAAATAATAATTTTAATAAAAATTTCGCAAAATATCATGCCTATGTTTAAGTTTTAACATCCCTGTTGCATTAAAAAAAAGTTTTTTACAATTTCTCATCGTAATAGGTTGTTTTTCATCACGCCAGCCTGTCATGGCATGGCCTACTTTCCCGCATTGTGGTATTACCCAACTGAAAAGCGTTTGGTAATGTCTCATTACGCAACGCATTTCAGTAACGTAATGAAGCACATCCCAGACATTCGCTTGTATGCCATTTTTTATCATATCAAATATGCACGTATATCGCCTCCACTTTTGTACGCATGAGGCCTTTTCTCGACATCTTATTTGTGAAATTTTACACATGTAAGCATCGTATATCGCAAAAGGTGATTTCGTTATAAGTACGTTTTGGTTGTATGGGAATCTTATTCATTTAGTTGGTGTTACATCAATTAATTTGATCAGACCTCGTTAACGATGTTACGCCAATTTACTCGGTTCATTGTTGTGTCTCTCCAACTTCGATTTTGGCCCACGTTCTCCAGATCTTGTTGCACCTGATCAAGCCTCTTCGTTCGCTATGCTCCCCGCTTTCTTGTGCCAACCGGATTCGACGCGAACACCATCTTTGCAGGATTGTTCTCCGGTAGTCTTGCAACATGCCCTGCTAAGCGCACCCTTCCGGCTTTCGCAACACCTTCTAGCGCGATGTTGAACAGCAGGCACGAAAGTCCATCACCCTGCCGAAGTCCCCGGCGGGATTCGAACCAACTGGAATGTTTGACCGAAATCTTCACGCTATTTTGCACACCGTCCATCATTGTTCTTATTAGTCTTGTGAGGTTCCCAGAAAAGCTGTACTCGTCCATGATTTTCAATAGTTCTTCGCGGTCGATATAATAAGCCGCTTTAAAAACGATGAAAAGGTGATGCGTTGGGACTTGGTATTCACGGCATTTCTGGAGGATTTGCCTTGTTATTCTTGAGCTGGTGAATGGCATCCTTAACTTCCCTCAATGTGGGGACAGGTTGGTTTCCTTCATCCGCCAGTCACTTCCTCCGCTGTCGTGACCCTCTGCACCTGTGTTCTCCGTGTCATTCAGGTGTTCATCGTAGTGCTGCTTCCACCTTTCAATCACCTCACGTCTGTCCGTCAAGATGCTTCCGTCCTCATCCCTACATATTTCGACCCGCGACACGAAGCCTTTTCGAGATGTGTTAAGCTTCTCGTAGAACTTTCGTGTTTCTTGTGAACGATGTGCTGTTCCATTTCATCACATTCCGCTTAATCCAGGCGGCGCTTTTTGTCCCGGAATAGGCGGGTTTGCTGCTTTCGTTTTCTTCTGTATCGCTCAACGTTTTGTCGTGGCTGCAGCATTGCAGCCCGCGCTGCATCCTTCTCCTCCAAAACCTGCCTGGGATGTGTTTTATATAAATATCATTCTTAGAAAAACGAAGAGGTCTATGAATTTTCGTTCTTAGGATTTGTGTAATTATCATTATTTCATTGTTGCAACAGCAACAGTTGATGATTTCCATCCTCCATGCATAACATAAGTAAATATCTACCCCAGAATTTGCCAGTAGAGACGTGGAGACCGACAAAAGCAGATCTACGGTGGTTTGAAAAGTTATGACAATTGCTCAGTACAACCTGATCAGAATTTCTCAAACATGGCTGTGGATAAACTGAACTTCGCAGTCGACCCTTTTGAGTTTTGGCAGTCGAGTAGTATTTTAGAACAAAGTTAGTTATTCTCAAATTACCGGGAGCAGAAAATAACTGTTGAACTGTCAAGTTCAACCATGCTCGAGAGCAGGGTTATTTTTGACCGGAGGGGAAATAACCATCAAACTGTCAAATTTTAACTAAATTAGCAACGAATCGGTGAAACGGTTCAATTCAATTCAATTCAATTTTAACTAAAAATTAAACGAATCAGTGAAACGGTTCAATTATTTTTTTACCTATTAAAAAGCAATCCAAGAAAATCTACGAGCTTTTTTTTCGCTGGGGTGGTCTGATTGCTTTGTCCGTAACTGAATGTCTCACCTCAACGCGAACGTTTGGAGCGAGATATTCGGTTTGAAACGTCAAAGTTATCCATAATCATGTGTGATCCGTGAATGTGTGGGCATGGTATAGATCATAGTTTCCCAAACTGTGGGTCGCGACCCCCTGAAAGGTCCCAAACTTGTTTAAAGTTTCCTAAAACTTTGGCCACTGGTTGGAACTTATTCATCATTATCTTACTTAATCACTAAAACTGTTTCTTCCAGTGATCAGGCATTGGGTCAGTCATCACTATCAAAACTATTCTTAGGCTAAGATCGAAGGCTAAAACATTTGACTAATTGTTAAAGAAATGGTCCATAGTTGTACTTCCAAGAGTCGAAGGTCCATGGAAATATTGAGTAATGGAACAAATATTTTTTGGGAAGCTGTTTGAGAGGAACATCATAATACTCATGATTTTTTTATTTTAATTTTTAGTGTGGTTCGGGGTGTCAAAATCTCAATCAAGCCTTTGCTCCTCAGATATTTCTAGGAAAACGTTTAGCATTTTGGCTAAGATTTTATGGACGGAAGAATAAAACAAATTCTGTCGTAGAAAAAAATGTATGGGACTGTTTTAGCTGCAAAATTGGCTTTTCTTAAATTAAGTATGTAAAATAATCCTTAAATTTAAAAATCTTCAATTTTCTCCGACAGAATATTTTCAAACTTTCAGGGTATGAAAGAAATTATTAGTGTCCAAAAATATCTTAGGTACATGCAACATCGATTATAATCTAAATATTGAGCCCGTGTGGTTCCGTGAGTCAATATTGAGCAATGGAACATCTACTCGTGGAGGGTTGACTTAATTGGAAAGTTTTGCAAGAGTACAATCATAATATGGAATTTTGATAGATGTCGAGACATTCAATCAATTCATGTTGTTATAAAAGTTTTCTATATTAATATTTTCATCTTGTAACGAGCAGTTGCGAGTTAAGAAATCGATTTGAATTCACTGTAGTTTCAGAACAAAATTCGTCTATGGACAATTTTCCACTGGTGGGTCGCAAGGAATATGTTTATTGGTTGGGCGCAATCAAAAAGTTTGAGAACCTATGGTATAGATACACATCATTTTCGTTTTCACTTTTTATCGATATAGAGCGCAAAAAATCCTAATGTTGATTGTTAAATTTCAGAGTAATGCTGAAAACAAATTAAATATTTTTTAACGATTAAAATAGAATAAAGCATAGCACAAACTGTCACTTCAACAATCAACATTTTTTAGTTTGAATAACATTATTATTTGGGCAAGATAACTAATCGGTCATACGGAAAACATGTACTTCGGTGTGCGTTTGAAATTTCCCATTTTAGCGTTACGTAATAAATGTATGCTGCCATATGACAAATATGTTTATTGAATTTGTCTCAACATATATTCATTCGACAACTGTTTCTGCGTGTAATAGTTATGAGTTCACTTTCTCTGCCTCGTGGTCGTGATTTTAAAAACAAAACAACATTACAATTGCTCTCGTGAGAGCCCCGTCATTGCGACCTGACGGAATGAGCACATGAAATATAGCTTCTTCTAGTGACAGTGAGAAGATTGGTTTCGTCAGTGTCGCAAGCCGGTCATGATTCTTAACAGCCCTGCTCGTGAGATAGAAAATAGTATTATCTATTTTATTCATCTTTTTTTTGGAGTAGGAAAACTCCCCTCTCTCCAAAAGCTTAGCTTAGCTTAGCTTAGACTGACTACACATATCAATGGTTGCTATTCCGTGATTGACCGAAGTCAGTGAAAATGCACAAAGAATCAACTAGAAGTTCGGCTGGGATTGGCCAAAATCTTCTTCAGTGTGCATAATTCAGTGCCTCTATTTATACAGGGTCAATAACGGCGCCGGCCACGTCCTTGCAGTCAGGTGGGATTGGAGGAAGGAATGTTAGTGTGTAACCTTTGCTATATGGAGACCGTGTTTACCTCTGCATCTCCACAAAGGTTACTGGAAGGGATGTTTGTTAATGGGGAGGATCGTTGGGTCACAGGATTCACTTTGATAAGCGATTAGACCATGATAAATTATTTGACGCGAGCTAAGGATCAAACACAACTAACCTGCTTCGCGAACCGCGCCACTAATAGATCATGCCACGCGAGCGACGCGCGACACGATTGATCCTGCTCACATCACCCGCCCCCGCAGGAGCAAGCGACGCGAGCAAAGGATCAAACACAACTAACCTGCTTCGCGGACCGCGCCACTAATAGATCATGCCACGCGAGCGACGCGCGACACGATTGATCCTGCTCACATCACCCGCCCCCGCAGGAGCAAGTGACGCGAGCAAAGGATCAAACACTACTAACCTGCTTCGCGAACCGCGCCACTAATAAATCATGCCACGCGAGCGACGCGCGACACGATTGATCCTGCTCACATCACCCGCCCCCGCAGGAGCAAGTGACGCGAGCAAAGGATCAAACACAACTAACCTGCTTCGCGAACCGCGCCACTAATAGATCATGCCACGCGAGCGACGCGCGACACGATTGATCCTGCTCACATCACCCGCCCCCGCAGGAGCAAGCGACGCGAGCAAAGGATCAAACACAACTAACCTGCTTCGCGAACCGCGCCACTAATAGATCATGCCACGCGAGCGACGCGCGACACGATTGATCCTGCTCACATCACCCGCCCCCGCAGGAGCAAGTGACGCGAGCAAAGGATCAAACACTACTAACCTGCTTCGCGAACCGCGCCACTAATAAATCATGCCACGCGAGCGACGCGCGACACGATTGATCCTGCTCACATCACCCGCCCCCGCAGGAGCAAGTGACGCGAGCAAAGGATCAAACACAACTAACCTGCTTCGCGAACCGCGCCACTAATAGATCATGCCACGCGAGCGACGCGCGACACGATTGATCCTGCTCACATCACCCGCCCCCGCAGGAGCAAGCGACGCGAGCAAAGGATCAAACACAACTAACCTGCTTCGCGGACCGCGCCACTAATAGATCATGCCACGCGAGCGACGCGCGACACGATTGATCCTGCTCACATCACCCGCCCCCGCAGGAGCAAGTGACGCGAGCAAAGGATCAAACACTACTAACCTGCTTCGCGAACCGCGCCACTAATTGATCATGCCACGCGAGCGACGCGCGACACGATTGATCCTGCTCACATCACCCGCCCCCGCAGGAGCAAGTGACGCGAGCAAAGGATCAAACACTACTCAAAAACTCCCCTCTCTCCAAAAAGCGTAAAACCCCCTCATTATTTCAATCATGATTACAAGTGTTCACCACCAGGGGCTTTCCTTTGCCGAGTGGTTAGAATCCGCGGCTGCAAAGCAAAGCCATACTTAAGGTTCGATTCCCGGTCGGTTCAGGATCTTTTCGTATTGAAAATTTTCTTGACTTCCCTGGGCATAAAGTATAATCGTACCTGCCACACGATATACGAATGCGAAAATGGCAACTCAGGCAAAGAAAGCTCTCAGTTAATAACTGTGGAAGTGCTTATAAGAACACTACGTGAGTAGCCGGCTCTGTCCCAGTGGGGACGTTAATGCCAAGTGTTCGAAACGAAATGTTAAGCAGGAGTAGTATTGATGTAAAATGTTTGAATAATAATGTTGTAGATAGTTTGAGAAGCACACTTCCTTAATAGAAACTGAGCACACTGGAAAGTGAACACTAGACTGATGCAAATTTTGAAGTTTTTGCTCCCCTATGTTTAAACGATGTCAATTATGATGAAAATGATTCTCCCAAAATTTGAAGTAATTCGGAAGAAATTTGGTTGAGCACAAGCTATTTGAAGTTTATATGGAAATTACTATGGAAAAAGCAAACCTTTTGTGGTCAGTCCTCTAACTGCTCGTCATAAAAATCTATGGAAAAGTGAACACACTCTTCTCATGTGAAAACTTGCCAGCTACAACTTTGCCGAAAACCACATTTCGATGAGACGTATGGATAATTTGTTATTATTGATAACAAAGTCTAAATCATGCTGAGATGATCATTCAATTACTTTCAGAGCAACACTGCTTTTTTGCTGTAGAACATAGTAGCCTGGATTACTTTGATCTATTCTTCCCACCAAGAGCACCACTGTTGCCTGCCGAACAGTTGGTGAAGCATGCTACATGCAAACCAACTTTATGATGATGAATAACAATTTATCCTGAGGTCCAATCAAAATGTGGTCTTCGGCAAAGTTGTAGCTGGGAGGATTTCACATTAGAAGAATTTGTTTACTTTTCCATAGAATATTATGACGAAGAGATAGAGGGCTGAACACAAAAGATTGGCGTTGTCTATAGTAATCTCCATATAAACTTCAAATGGCTTGTGCACAGTAAAATTTCTTCCGAATCACTTCAAACTTTGGGAGGATGCTATTTACCATAATTAAAATCGTTTAAGCATAGGGGAGCAAACATTTCAAAATTTGCATCACTCTAGTGTTCACTTTCCAGTGTGCTCAGTTTCTATTAAGGAAGTGTGCTTCTCAAACTATCTACAACATTATTATTCAAACATTTTACATCAATACTACTCCTGCTTAACATTTCGTTTCGAAGGCGTTGAGTCGGTATTATATAGACGAAAGAAAAAGTTACTGTACTGAACCTGACACTATTCATTAGGATTACATTTTCCGTTCCATTTGTATGATTAAAACTCATAAAGAGTACTCAATTAAATATAATTTTCTGTTTGACATGCTTACCTCTTGGCCCTGGTTCGCCTGGTGGTCCGACTGGTCCCATCGGTCCAGGTGTGCCTGTAGCAAATGGAAAAAAATAACCACTTATTGTTGCCAACATCATAAAAATCAAGACCAAACTTTTCCCATCAATACTTCAACAACTACGACCACCGACTGCGCTTCGAGCGCCCACAATTGACCGTGGCATCACAGTTGTAATCGTTTCCGTTTTAACGAGGTAAAAGTTTCGTCATAACCATTTTCATTTAACCGCAGCGGCACTACTCACCATTCTTTCCGTCTATCCCGTTTTGACCGTTGATTCCAGGCGTGCCATCTTTTCCATCACGTCCGGGAATACCATCTGCCCCTGCTCTCCCAGGCACACCATCTAATCCCGGTTCTCCCGGCACTCCATCTCTTCCGTCTAACCCTGGGTTTCCTGGGTATCCGATTTCACCCTTGGGGCCACGTGGACCCGGTTTACCTTCGCGCCCATCGATGCCAGCTGGGCCAGGAATGCCAACATCACCTCGGTTGCCTTTCGGACCAGGTATACCAGGAAGACCAGGTGGTCCCGGAGGGCAGTATTCCTTCGTCGCACGGCAGAAACCGGTGATCGCGTCATACTGTAAGAGCAAACATGGAAACACAAAATGCCATGAAACTTGTGCCTATCACGTAGCGCAAACATTTACTCTGGAGAATTACTTTTAATGACAATTAAATAGTTTACAGTGCAACTACGTCCTGTCACTGCACTGTAACTCAAATTGGGCTTCGTCAACATTTTTTTTTTCATTCCCATATTTACTAAAGGGCAAAGTGGTGGCCTTCATCCAGACCTTTGGATTGCACCGGTTGGGTTGTTTGTTTGGTGGTTGAAAGAGGGGCGTGACGATTTGAGTGGAGCAATATTTGTTCCAGACAAACATACCATCGAACACGATTTACTGACAATTGAGTTCGCTCGACGTGATGAGAGCCGTTGTACGTGATAAATATTAACTAGCCATTTGCTAGTAGTAAATTGTTTATCCAAGTTCACCTTCGTGTAATGTGAAATTTTCTTTGATGTTTTTGTGGACCCCTCGATGCAGCCACTTGCAAAGTGCATCCGTTCATTGGTTACAAAGTTTCCAGCAGGCATCCATCCTCAGAAATGGTGCAAGTGTGTTCCGGAGGTACTAAATTTCATACACTTCTTCCCACAGTGAACCACGTCTACTGTTGAATCACGACAAACGCTCCGGGTGGTGGTGACATAGTACAAAAATATCATAGCACCTACATCGATGCGAAGCGTTACTGCTCTTTTGAGGGTCTTGTCTGGTGCCAATGTTCGCTCTGGGTGCATTGCAATGATGGTGATATGACGTTGTTGTCCCTGTTTAACTTAGTCCGACCGTAACTTGATTTTATGCACGGTGAAATTTCCGAGTCTGTAAGGGTACTGATTTCAAAACAGTCGCCCATGTTCGAGTCATTCCGACGATTCATTCGAAGCATCGGTTGAGTGGGAACAAACTTAGTCGGTTGCCAAAATAATCTATTTAGTGTATGAGAAGTTATACATTTATGAATGACAAATGTTTAGTATAAAATTTCATTTCATGTAGTAAGAATAATGTGAAAATAACGAATTGTAATGTCACACTTAAGAACGGTAATTCGGACTCCAGACACGTTTACCAATATTCCGTGTACATGAGCAGCTCCAATTTTTGCAATGGAAATGGCTTCGGTTAGTGCGGTCAGCAACAGAAACCTTAATTGCAACTATCGCGTCGTCGACGGTCATAATGACGATACCGCAAATTGGGTGTGAATATCGGACTAATGGAATTGAAATTGTGGGATAGAGACTTGTTGGTACCAAGTGAACATCTACAGGGGCCTAGTGTGGTCGAATAATAAAATAACTAGTGAGAAAGGCCTCGTTGCATGTTTGTTTTCGGAATGAATCACTTTGTCCTGTATTCGATAAGCTCTTTAAAAAAGACACCTGCACGTTAATGCTTCCAGTGGGCGTTTTGTCCTTTGAAGGAAGCACCACACTAGACAACGGACTAGCATGCAACGCCCAACTTATAAGCTTGTTGTTGTATCTATATTATAATTGTTTTTGCGCACTAGGTATACTACTATTCTATAACAATTAAAGCAGTTGTTTTCTATAAGATTTCTTTTAAACCGAAGCCAAGGACGTAGCCAAGTCAAGGGGAGAAGCGAGCGATTTCATTCATAAATTTTACGCAAAAACTATCATTATACACCCTTTTTACATGAAACGTAAAACTTAATTTTTCATTTTCATTTTTAATTCAATTTGTTTTCTGAGTTACATGTCCTTTAACAGTTTCAAAAATTCCATATTGGAAAAAGTTTGAAAATTCGATTGGTAGATACCTTAATGACCAGCAATATTACCCTGGCCAGTTATTGACACGGAATACAACAAGTTCATACAGTTCCTTCAAGGATTGGATTCCACCAACAATTCTTCCAAAAATGTCTAAGAAATCCGTTCCTCCATTTATATTAACTGTTAAAAGTAAAATTTTCTAATCCATTGAATTATTTTACGAATTTCTTCTAAATTTAATTCGTGTTTGATTTTTTTAGAAATATCTTTGAGAAAAACTGTAAAATCTGTTTATATTTTCTTTTCAAAAATTCTTTTTAACATACTTTCAAGGATTTTTGTAGAATTAACACCAACAACTACTCCAAGAATCAAGAATTACTCTTAGATTGCCAAAATTCCTACATGGGTTCATATAAAAGCTTATCTGTGGATTTCTTTAGAAATTCCTATCAAATCGAGTCTAGAAGAACGGCCTTACTGTTGAGGTCGAAGTACTTGTATCTTCCAAAGGATACAAACTCTACTGGAATCAAAGATTGGACTCGGAAAAAATGCGACACTTTGTTTTGGGTGTAACTTTTTATCACGTGGGTAAAAAGTAATGCAATTTTGGGTAGGACTAGTTTAGACCTAGATAACCAGAAGTCGCATAAAAGTTAGCTTAGCTTAGCTTAGAATGACTACACATATCAATGGTTGCTATTCCATGATTGACCGAAATCAGTGAAAATGCACAAAGAATCAACTAGAAGATCGGCTGGGATTGGCCATAATTTTCTTCAGTGTGCATAATTCAGTGCCTCTATTTATACATGGTCAATAACGGCGCCGGCCACGTCCTTGCAGTCAGGTGGGATTGGGGGAAGGAATGTTAGTGTGTAACCTTTGCTATTTGGAGACCGTGTTTGCCTCTGCATCTCCACAAAGGTTACTGGGAGGGATGTTTGTTGATGGGGAGGATCGTTGGGTCACAGGATTCACTTTGATAAGCGATTAGACCATGAAAAATAATTATTGGTGAGATATAAACATGCTTATATGTAAATATGATATTTTCAATTGATATGAACAATATCTATATAGAGAAAAATTATGCCGACACTTGACGTGACGAACCTTTCAAAGATTCTCTTTAATGAATGTTCGAACCCTCTGAGCAGAATCTCAAATAGAGAAACTTGAAAGTAGATGGAGTACCGTGTACCTTTTAATTCCGCTCCTAAATGCTTATCTTTGACAGATACGCGTATTTCGACTCGTATCCACTCGTATCAGTACGAGTAACTGACACTGAAGAAGACTGCAAGTGGTAGTCGAAATACGCTTATCTGTCAAAGATAAGCATTTAGGAGCGGAATTAAAAGGTACACGGTACTCCATCTACTTTTAAGTTTCTCTACTTTCAAAGTTTGTTGAATAAAGTGAACCTTTCGCAAGTCTACACTCGTAGTGTCGAACCATTCAAAGTATTTTTAATTACAAAAATGAAGGTAAAAGGAAAAAGGTGTTTGAAAAAAAAAGTAGACATAATCAGAGTTTTTGTCGACACTCACAGTGACAAACCTTTCATAGTTTGTTGGAAAATCATATTTACGTCTCACCGTTGTAACGATTAAAGGTGCAGTCAAACATATTTTATAGATTAGAATAGTAGCATGCAACGAGCTCACCAATTGATCCGTCTTCCTTGAGCAGCAACAATCCACTTTCAGCCTCATTCGTTTGCTCGGCTATATAAAAGCACTCAGAGAAAATTGGCGCGCGACCCGAGAGGGAAAACAACTGACGACTGCTCGGGCTTTCTTGACGCACTGCCCAGGAGCAAGCGTCAACGTCGAAAGATCAAAAAGAACTAATCGAACGCGGAACTTTTTCACTTTACTCGACCGATGCGCGACATGTTTGATCCTGCCCTCATCGCCGGCCCCCACAGGAGCTAGCGTCAAGGTCGAAGGATCAAACACAACTCAACCAGAAGTCGCATAAAAGTTAACTCAATAACTCATTGATTCATATAAATTACATCAAACCCGCAAAACAAAATGGGGAAAATCGTCAGACTGATGAGTTTCTTCGCATAAAACCCTTTTTTTTAAGTTCATTTGTACATTTTGTTTCATCCCGTACACTCGTACAAAGTAAGTCGAATCAATCCTTAGCAGCTGTCAAATCAACATTTGTTATCATAAGTTAAGTCGCATACTCTCGCATTGTATGCTCTTATTCATCATGTAATATATGCACGTTAATCGCCTCCACTTTTGTACATAGAAGGCCTTTTCGTGACACCTTATAAGTGAAATTTTGCACATGCAAAGCCTCCAGGTGATTTCGTTATACGATGCTCAAAAGTTGTTTTTTTTTATGGATTCAAAAAGTTTATAGTATAAATTATAATTAAAGAAATTAAACCCGAAAGAAGCATAGGATAGAATCTCGATAAAATCTCTGCACTTTTTCAAATGTATCTTGTTGTAAAATTTTTTGAACTCTTAAACATTTTTAATTTTCGGAAATGTTTTTTTTTAAAGAACTTGTTTTAGAAAGAACTTGTTTTAGAAATCCACAAGATAACTCTAGGGAGTAGAAAATATTGGATAATTCTCTGATAGAATTTCAGAAAAATGCCTAGAAAAAGCTTGCTTGCATCGTTTATTCTTATTTTTTTATGTTATATCTGAGCCATTCCATGAAAAACCGATCTAGTGGGTCACAGAATTCCGTGAAAATTTGCTATTTTGTTCCTTATCCGAAACAAGGATACACGTGTTTTTGGATTTTTTGATTAGGATGACCATTTCCGAAATAGGGTGACCAAAAAATCGCGATTTTGCGAATTCTTTTATTTTAATTATAACTTTTGAACCGCTTGACCGATTTTCAATTTTCTTGGACGAAATGAAAGCTTTGACTTTTTAAAAGTAACATAAAATTTTACCAAAAACAGGTTTTTTACATGTAAAAATATCAACAATTTCCATTTGTTCGTGTTTTGAAGGCCTCGGGACCAAAGGGGCTACTGCTATTCTCATTTTTCTTGAAGGTTCAGATAATTTTACGTTTACAGTCAAATTTTTAGCGATGTGTGTTTTTTAGTTTTTGAGATATATTTTTTTGAAAATAAAAATCAGTCATTTTTTATCGGCACACACTGTAGGTCTCAGTGCATTAGATTTTACATTTAAAAAAATCATAAGTTTAAAACAGCTCAACCGATTTACAATCTTTTTTTATGGAATGATAGCTTAAGATTTCAACTTTTCAGAAAATGAACAATAGGTTATTTTTTCTTTCAAATTAAAAAAATCTGATGCGCTGAGACGAGTGTGTGCCGATAAAAAAATGACTGATTTCAAAAATATATATCTCTAAAACTAAAAACAAACATCGCTGAAAATTTGACAGTAAACGTAAAATTTTTAGAACTTTCGAGAAAAAATGAGAACAGCAATGTCCCAAAGCTTTCAAAACACGAAAAAACGGAAATATTTTTTTTTTTTTTTTCATGCAAAGAACCCATTTTTGTAAAATTTTATATTTTCCTTGATAAGTCGAAATATTTAGCTTTCATTTTGTCCAAGAAAATTAAAAATTGGTCAAGTGGTTCAAAAGTTATGATTTTTTTTTAAATAAAATTTTTGCATAGTCGCCATTTTTATGGTCACCCTATTTCGGAAATGGTCACCCTAATCAAAAATCCAAAAAAACGTGTATCCTTTTTTTGGATAAGGAACAAAAAAGCAAATTTTCACGGAATTCGGTGACCCACTAGATCGGTTTTTCATGGAATGACTGATCTGGAGTAATTCCTAGAATAATCCAATTAGCTGCAAAATTTTCCCAATTTGCTTAAAGGAGCCTAATAAACATTCCTGAAAAAAAAGGTAGGACAGTATCTTAAAACTACTCAAGGCAAATTAATGGAAACAAATTGGAGTAATTTCATGGGTAATCCCTGTTAATGACAATGGATTGGAGATTACCTCAGTAAAATTCCTGATTTGGAGTAAATTCTGTATTATTTTCAGAAGAGAAATGGAATTTGTGGATGAATTTCCAAATTCGTTCTTGATGGAGTTATCTTGGGTTTCTCATAGCAAACTTATTGATTAGTCGCAGTTTACATTTCAACAAAAATTTTCAGAGAAAATTTTAAGAAAATGGATAATCGCAAAAGACTTATAAGGATCAATATTCAAAAGAAAATCTGAAGAAACAAATGAAAGGTTTTTAAGGGACAAGAAAAAAGCTTGTTGTGATCCTCAAGAAAGAAAAACAAATCTTAGGGGTCATAATGGGTGTAATTTCTGATCACGTTGAGAATTTTTTTTATCAAATATTTAGAAGAATTCCCGAAAGTGGCATTTTAGTCTATTACTTGGAGGAATCTCTTCCCAGTATTTTCTTTGCTAGAATCACAAACTCTACAAACGTCTCAGTATTTTCGTTGCTAGAACTACTAAAACAATTTATGATGTAAACTATTATATCTAATATGAACAAAAAAAGTTTGTTAAGATTCCAAGATGAATTCCTGGAGTTGAGAATGTTTTGTGAAATATTTGAAGAGATTTTGTACAAATTTAAGCATCTGGAAAATTTTAAGATGCATACCCAATTGTCTCTACTTATACTCTTCGAACGTAACTTTAAAAAATATTTAGATCTGTATTAGAATACAATCCCGGCTGTTCCCATCTATAAAACTTTACTGTTGTTTCTTTTTGACATCCATTTTATTCAAACAAAGCCTAAATAAAAATGAAGTGCCCTCGCAATCATCATTTCCATAATCTTTCTAAAAAAATCCTCTTTTCACAGCCAACTTGAAAAATATTTGGTCGTTGTCTCTTCTTACTTCACAGGTACATAGAAGGACACCAAAACATTACAGTGATCCGCCCTATTGCATGCCAAATTGTACCGCATAATAAGAAATTAGGTGGTGTCACCCTTGTATAAAATTCTGGCCTCATTCGATACCATCAGTATCGAGTTTAACGATCTTAATCAAAACCTATGGAGACGCATGGTGACTCGCTCTTCTACAGCCAGACATTATCGACTGAACATGCTCAAATCTACGGACGTTCGCCGTTCAACTTTCAGGCCCACCGTAGATGTAATCCGCGTAGACGTTGGATAGCACCTTATACGAAGAGAGTACTGTATCATCGTCGCATGAAGTCACTGCCACTGACTGCTGGAAGGAGGCAGGTTATCAAATTATCTCATTATTTCTCCCAACACATGAACTCTGGCTTAGGCTTTAGCAGAAGAGATAATAAAAACATACGATACCCTACCGAGAAGTGAAACCTGATATGCATCGGTGTGTCTTATGAGAAGGAAAAGTTACATCCTGACGCTCTTGCCTATTCGGATTAGTGTATGCTGTTTCATCAAAGTTACGTGTTTGAAGCCGGATAGTAAGTTTGTCAGTTAATGTGTCGTCTGTAATGACATTTTCCTTTGAAATTCAATGCTTCAACTCAACATGAGCTTTATTTTGAAAGCGTCACTTACGTTTGAAGATCTCAGCAATTAAGGTAGAGAGATAACCTACTCACTTTTTAAATAATTGAACACCCGTATTTAGTACTACAAATACCATTTAATTCCACTAGAGTTTGTATCCTTTGATAGATACGCGTATTTCGACCTCAACAGTAAGGCCGTCTTCAGTGTCGTGTACTAGAATCGAGCCGAGTCTAGTACACGACACTGAAGTCTTTTATAGTTATGGTCGAAATACGCGTATCTGTCAAAGGGTACAAACTCTAGTGGATTTTTCATTCACTTATAGGTATTCCACTCAACTGCTCGAAGATTTATTAAAAGTATAATTGACTAATTTGTGGGCTTCGCAGCCGTGCGATTAGTATCACCAAGGCATTTAGTCGCATCGTGCTAAGGAGTGTGAGTTCAATTCCCACATCAGGCTGAACAAATTTTCGAGAGAAACGTTTTCCGACTTTGCCACTGGGCGTTGCATGCCGTTTCCTAGTGTAGTGCTTTCTTCAAAGGATAAATAGAGCCTGTTGAAAGCATTATCGTGTCCGTGTCTTTTTTTTTAACAAATGTTATGTTTAAAAACTATAAGGGTACATCCCTATGGGGTTGTACGAACTGGTGACGTAGGACCACGATGGTTAATTTAACTGAATTTGATGTCGTTCTTGTTGCTCGTTTTGACTTCATACTGTTTTCAGTGCTCGAAACTTTCGTAAATATTTATGCATATAACGATTTGCAGCCAAGTGTACGTTTAATCATGTCCCAAATATACACTATCTTTATCCGATGAATTCGTCATATTTATCTATGAAAATGTGAAATTTCACTTCAGGTTGTATGATCATTTTGAAATTATATTAGTAACCTCCTATGAAATATAAGGTAGCATTGGAAAGAACAGTAGTGATTGAGGCTTGTTCAGCATGCTGAAGCAAAATCAAAGTAATTCTAATTAAAGGATATTTAACAGCAATGTGTCTATAGGAAGTTATTCGAGGATTATAATGAAAGCTTCAGTCATCGCTTTGTTGATCCTATGGTTTGAGAGAAATATTATTCATCGCTTGGCAATGTGATAAATAAAGTCTGAAATATTACTCTGTTAACTCTCTTACACACATTTGGTGGCCCCGAAAAGAGCCAAAGGCTTTGTTAGCTCGGATGCTGTCATAGATGAATCGCACTACAGGATGTTATCAGTTGATTGCCATGGTTAAACGAAGAATCCCCAACGCAAGTGTAGAAATTTGTATAAGTTCTCTGCTTATAAGACGAACCAGGTGAATGTTTCGTGGTGTGGATGGCACACATCAGCAACAGGTATTAGATCACACGGCTGAAGTCGAAATCTGAAAACGTAGCTTAAGTTTGAAATCTTGTGCGATACCACAAGCCGAAAGCTCGATTTGTCTAATAATAGTAGTAATGATGCCTAACGGGCTTGATTCTTGACTGCACCACAGATGAGTTTATCACGAGCCGAAATCTCATAAACCAGATGCTGATCAACAGCTCAGCAGGCTTCTGGCTACGAGGTGCTCCTCGCTAAGCAGGTTCGGAGAAGCTCTTACCAGCTCGAAAGCAAAAATGGAATGAAACCGAATCCGGCGAAGGAAGCATGCTTTAATCCCTTAGATTAGCAGATGATGCTCCTCCCATTCGTGCTCTTCTCTTCTAGTCGACCAATCTGGAAAATGGGTATGTGCCAATAATGTTTTGGGCTTAGAATTACTTGAAAATTGCGAAAAATGATAATGCGTGAGAAATTGATCAAACATGAATAGTTGGAATGCTTGACATTTACTAAATATTCTCTAGTTAGCTATTGATAATCAATAGTTTTCTTTGGTATGAAAGTGAATTTCTGATTAATGGGTGCCAAAATGATGAAAATTGTTCAATCAGAATTTCTCTTGAAAACCATTCTAAATGTGTCGCAATTTTGTTACATGTGATCATTTTCATAATCGAAATGCTCGGCAAATCAAAGACACTGTTGGAAATGCCACTCTAGTTTACATTCGTTGTGAAATGTTGAGCACTCACCTCGACGGCACAGCAAGGCGTCCAAGAATAGTCTCAAATTGTCGTGCCATCAATTATTCATGACAAATTAAATTTTGTACGAAACTGTGAGATTGATTGAGGAATAACAGATGTAATAAGGTCGGAAATATTAATCTTTCAACTCTTTTCCACAAATTTGATGGCCCTGACAAGGGCCGATGGCTTTCTTAGCCTCGATGCGGTTACAGATAAATAGCACTGCGGGATTGATCAGTTGATTGCCATGGTCCGTGGATGGCGCACAACAGCAACGGGTAGTGGATCACCGGCCACAAGGCGAAATCTGGAAACGATGCTCACTCTTGAATCGATTAGCAGCAGCTCCTCGGATCAGCAACTCTGGGGGCTTCTGGTATCTGGTTCCTATCGGGCTTGCTTCTTGACCGCCGATGCTGAATTTATCACGGGTCGAAATCTGGGAGCGCGGATAAATTTGCGGCGGCGACGACGATGGCTTGGACGCTTCTCCGAGCAGCAGTAGTTTGCCGCTCGGAGAAGCGCCCAAGCTATCGTCATCGCCGCCGCAAATCAATCTTGCGTCTTCCTCTTCCGACGACACAAATTGGACTGTGACGCGGGTGCAAAAGCAAAGCGAGAATGACTCGCCCGACCGTGTTCACAGTCCGACCGCAAAAAGAAGACTGAGAGAAGAAGCAGGGACCCGTCTGCTTTTATAGTGGGAAGCGACACCGTCGAAAAGTGCTCGAACGTGATTGGTTGGATAAGAAAGAGGTCAACATTTATCAAATTTTCAATAGTTAAACAACAAAATTCACTTATCGGATATATTACTAACGATGCGTAGATACATTTCTGATCGAATGATACTAAAATCGTAATAATTGGTTCATAAACAACTGAGTTATTAACGTTCAAAATCTCCCCTAATTTCGTTACATGTCTCATTTTCCGTACTTTTAAAGTGCACCCCAATATAGAAAACAAAGACGTAGTCCTACGTCAAAAAGCAGAAATAAATAAATTTCAAAATACTAATAAATGATGTGGAATTTTTTGGCCAACCTAATACAATATACACGATTCATCACCAAATCGTAGACTCCCCTTCCCCCCAAAATGCAAGATCATTTATGGACGATCCCTTAATTGTTTTTTTTTGTGTAAAGAAAGTTGGAATGGCTGGGGTAAGATGAAATGGCAAAGTATCGTTGTGAAATTGAATAGTGATGAAAAATTAAATTCCAGAAACATAAAGATGGCAGACGAAACTAAGTCTTAAGAGACAAAAGTCTCTTGAAATTTGTTGACATCATATTTCAAGCTTTGTATTTCATCTTGCCCCATCCTTTTCAACTTGCACCGGTATACTTTAAAAGAGAATGGTGAAAGAAATAATGATAATAGTCATACGAGTTGGAAATTTCGCTTCATTATTTCTTATATTTTGCGTCCTGAGAATTCATTTGAGTTCTTACATTTTACTTTTTTTGAGTGTTTAAGAATATACCGGGAGTTCTACTGTATTTGATTTACATAATTTAAATTGAATAATCTTATCAGCACAAGTCATCTCTTCGGAGTCAACGATGACGAGGTTTGCTTTTGATAAAGGCTCAATGCTATACCGCTTTGCGATTGCCACGTAAGCCGGCTTTAATCTTACTCAATCCTGTCGGATGATATCCACCACCCTTTCGACAAACATGCCTTGAATTTACTGAGCTTGTTTATCCTCTCAGTGGTTGCGGTCGTCCTCCTTTGGTAGTCAATGCCGTAATGCCCTTCCCGTACTGAGCTGGTTTGGTAAATCTTTAGCGATTGGTAGTGGCTTAAATTAAACTTACTGATGACGACTAGACTTGTTTGGAAATTGGGATCATTTTTAACCAAAGAAACTCAGATGATAGCAACAATATTTTTCCTTTACACTGCATTCAAGAAACGTTCTTCGGAACTGGCAAAACACAGTTCTTAATTAAAAGGGACGGTTTCATTCACTCAATACCACGGTAGCTTGTAACGATGCTCGGAAAAGTGTGAAATCTGTTCTGTAATGTCTTCGAGGTGGTCAATCTTCCATGCCATGTTGGAACGATTGGCTTTAACGGCATTGGGTTCGGTTTCAGAGTAGAACAATGTTGCCCTTTCTCATGTTTCGAGGACGCTCCGACGATGTTGAATATTCATTGCTCATTTAGTTAATTTTATTCGTGCCCGAAATTCTGATTATGAGAATTACTCCGACAGCCCGTAGGTACTTGGGGGTGAGTCGGTAACTTTATTGGACGAGACAGTCGTGACCTTTGGCTCTGGTGTAAGATACGTGTGGAGGTTGTAATTCAAGCAAGAAAAGTATAGTATGAGATAATAAGTATGAATGATTTTTGGTTCTCAAACTTAAAGATTACACAGAGGAACAAATTTTTGATTTAAGCACCAAAATATCTTTTGACCAACATATTCAGCTGTTCAGTAATCCAACCCACATGGTTTTTAAATGAATTAACTCATTGCGCGTGGTAATGGATACATTATGAGTGAAATTATAAAAAAAAATAGCACTCGCTCTGCGCGCGGTATATATGACATGAGATGGACTATAAGAAGGGTCTGCGTGAACTGTTGGGATTTGAAATTGAAACTTGTAACCTTCTGAGATATTGGATCGAACGAGTGGCTTGGTAGCTTATTTGGTACAGCACACGTCTACCATACAAGAGTCGTGAATTCCAATTGAGCACGTGGATTTTTTCTTTCATAATTTATCCATCTGTATCACGCGTAATGAGTTAATTTATTTAAAACCATGCGGATTAGATTACCGAACATCTCAACAAATGAGTGAATATATAAACAAATTAATTTTGAAAGGTATTAAAGAAGCCTGGTTTCTCTAATATCTATGGCTAGTTTACTGGTGCAAGTATTTGTAGACAGTAAGATTCTTATGTCAATCTATTCATTGATTTGACTTGTCAGCCACATCCGATATTAATTTATGTTGTGACGAACGGCACCGATCTAAGCCTATACTTACCGGAAT
This sequence comes from Aedes aegypti, assembly GCF_002204515.2. NCBI lineage: Eukaryota > Metazoa > Arthropoda > Insecta > Diptera > Culicidae > Aedes > Aedes aegypti. The sequence continues at coordinate 542,740 of NC_035108.1, forward strand.
GCGAGAGTAACTCGTTAGCCAGACCCAAGTATCGCCTCCCGGTGCTGCTCCTTTCTGACCGGTTTTCCTGATAATCTCGGCGTCCTTCTTTTCCAGCTCGGTGCGCAATTTCGGGTTGAAAAACTCGACGTTGGGTCCTGAAAGCACAATGACAGGAAGATAGGATTTGGTCGTAAATAAAGGTTGGCAACAGAAAAAGATCATTCCCAGCGATAGGAATGTCTTCTCTCTTCTAACGGCGAAAATCGCCCATTTGAAAGGTGTCTTTTCGTAAAACGACGCCACCACTTACCGTCTTGATCCGGCACAAGACTGTCGTCGAATAAGTTGAGATCTCGCTTGAATCGGGACTCGTGTTGGCCAGTGGATTTGCGTTCATTTTGTACTTTCTGATTGTCCGTTTGATAAGGCATACTGAATCTGAATGGAGAAACAACAATAAATTTACCAATTATTTTGGATAAGATTAATGATTGCAGTCTAGATTGAATAGTCAACGAGTTGTCAAAGTAGTGCTATATAAAACTGAATTGTTCAGCAGTTTGTGTAAGGTCTATATTCCACAGTTAATTTCGTTTATCTAATTTAGAATATTATGATGAATCGATTCATGATCATGCGCAAGTTAATTTGACACTCATCCATCATGAATTAGCATTTGAATCAAATCTAATGTTTGTCAGACGAATACGTGAGACTAAATACGCATCCTACTATGGCACGTGGTTTATCGAGTGGCTGTTTGAGTTCGAATTAATTCCGCCAACACTTGGTTTTGTTCATAATACTAATTGATGTAGTTGATTTTATTACGTTGACACATTTCTACGGCTAGACACCTCTACCTACCAACCCATTCGTTCTACTTGATAATTTTGCTCATTAGGAATTTCCTTAACGAGCTGGATTGTTTCGTGTCTGTAGTTTGTAGCAAAATTCATCGTTGTCGGAGCAACGGCACAATTGCCGTGTCAGAAACAGGACATGCTCCATGGATGGTGCAAGCAGTGATAAAATGTTATTTCCTTTTGGATTTTGCTACCTATTTTGCTTTCGAAATTAACAGCTTCGACACTTCTACATCTAGAGGCTTTGGCTTACAGCGTGAACAACATTTATAGTTTATGTAGCACAGTAAATAATGTGCTTTAGTAAATTAATACACGAAAAAAAACTGACATTGAAGAATAATGATTAGTGCATCCCGACAGGTTAAGTTCATAAATTTACGACGATGTTACGGTTCACACAAAATTAGGAGAATATTCATACAAAAAGCGTTACGAGGAAATGGATGAGTGTTAAAAATGGTCATTTCGGGCGTAATGAAATATGTAAATGAACCTAATATGATATTCCATGAAATTGCAAAAAATGTTGTACGCAGCTCGTTGCAGATCTCGATTATCACAGCACTCAACAAACCTCGTTGGATAAATGTACGACAGGTGCTGTAAAAATCATCATTCTGCCACTTGTTGCGTAAATTAATATTAGCATATGCACAGTAACCTTATGGATTCCAATTTTTGTATTCGTTCTGAATAAATGTTTTACTACATAAAAAAATCTAAACAAGTTTTTGACAGATTCGCAATTATATTAGTTTTCGTATTAACCTTTAATTCGTATTTCAAAGCACAAATAGTCAACAAATGAGCACACAACTGAGATACGACTCAGTGAAGTGGTCTTATGCGAAACGTCCACCCTTAAAATTATGAAAAACGTTCCGCCCCCCGTATATGCCTGAGTGAAAGCATATATACCAAAACTCTCACCGCTCACCGGATACTAAACGGATTCCAATATTTTTTGTCAGTGTGCTCGTACACACAGTGCCGGATTTGGGCTTCGGGAGGCGGGTAGATCTCTCTCTTTTTCTGAAAAGTTGAGACCTTAAGCTTTCATTCCATATAAAAAGATTGGAAATCGGTTGAGCTGTTCAAAAGTTATGATTTTTTTTTAAACATTACAAATCTAATGCGCTGAGATCTAAAGTGTGTGCCGATGAAAAATGACTGATTTTTTATTTTCAAAAAAATATATCTCTAAAACTAAAAAACATACATCGCTGAAAATTTGACAGTTTAAGTAAAATTTTCTGAACTTTTAAGAAAAAATGAGAGCAGAAATAGCCCCTTTGGTCCCGAGGCCTTCAAAACACGAAAAAACGGAAACTATTGAGTTTTTTCATGTAATAAACACAATTTTTGTGAAATTTTATATTTTTCCCGAAAAGTCAAAATCTTTAGCCTTCATTTCGTCCAAAAAGATTGAAAATCGGTCAAACGGTTCAAATATTATAATTTTTTTACAAATTAAAATTTTGCAAAATCGCGATTTTTCTGGTCACCCTATTTCGGAAATGGTCACCCTAATCAAAAAATCCAAAAATACGTGTATCCTTATTTCGGATAAGGAACAAAATAGCAAATTTTCACGGAATTCTGTGACCCACTAGATCGGTTTTTCATGGAATGGCTCAGATATAACATAAAAAAATAAGAATAAACGATGCAAGCAAGCTTTTTCTAGGCATTTTTCTGAAATTCGGTTTTTCGGTTTTTCATGGAATGGCTGGATAACAATAGCAAAGATTCCATTGATGTTTTTTTCTAATTTTGCTGCAGACACTTACATTTAATGAACTTGAATGACAGTCATTTTTGAAACAATATGTGAGTCTATTAACTATTTTATTTTACTGTGTAGTTATTTTCTGATTTCCAACTTTTATTGTTTACAATTGACCCAATCGCGACCTGAGAAATAATATCTTATCCAATACTCAATTTGATTTCCGTATATTACATCTGGTTAAGCTGCAAAGATTTCCTACGAATTCGAGACATATTGAACAATATCATTGAATTCCTTCATGATTTTTCTATATGGCTCATCATTGATCAGGAAATATTACAATGAAACATAAAACTGATTGCCTTAAAACGCATTTTGAGCCTCAGAAGTTAAAATTGAAGTTCAATTTCGGAATTTGTTCTGATATTTAAAGGTCCTGCTGATTCTTGAAATTTTGTAGATCCTACTGGAGACTTCCTCGACTTAAGCATTTGCAACAATCTCAATTATTCTAATCTGAATGGTTGAGTAGAGTACAAGAGTATTTATGAAAACGAATCAGTTCCTGGTTGACCCCGTTTGGCACACGTGATATCCATTCGGCCAAATATCCATATGTCAAGTGTACTCTTTCTTTGTCAGGGTTCAACATGGCTATTTTAAAATATTCAGAAATGTTTGAAGAACTTTGAACGGTTCCTTTTGAAGGTTGGGAAAAAATATCCAATTTTGGGAGCAAACGATTCGTGGTGACTCACGCACCAAAGTGAATCGACTGTTTTGATCGATTCAGTGGCTGATCTTATGAAATCAAAAATGAGTCATGTATTTCACAAAAGAAACACAAATTAAAACATTTATTGAATGAGAATATTTTCCTACTATTTACAGCTACTTTAACTACTCATACATGTATGAATTGTTTGACTATGATAAGTCCAACTCAAAAACTTAGGATCCTTAGTAAATTTGTGACCCTCTTCTAAAATTGTCGGAGCGAATAAAACGTGAGTCTTTTGAAAACAATGGTGATTCGTTCTCTCATTTTCGAGAGCCGACTCTTTTGAATGATTCGTGTTTGACTAATGCACAATGAATATCTTTCCATTGTTTGAGGAGATGATAAGATAACTTTACAGGGTATTATTATCCGAACAACAAAATATGGGAAAGATTATCGCTCATCGAAAACGAAGAAAATAAATGTCCATGTTTCTTTTTTAATTCATATTTATGTTCACAGGAAAAATAATTCTGCAAGATTTCAAAATATTTTCTTCATAGACACATTTTAAAATTTCGGAGAAGTTATTCTGAAAGCCGCTAGTCATTCTTGGGATATGTTTCCTTGTATTGCAAAAGAGATAAATTCAAATGTCCTTTTCATATTTGAGATTATTTTTAGGCTCTTGGCTTTAAGATATGGTAAAAGTAAAATATTATACAGGAAAAAACAAGTGAGTTCTTAGGACATTTTTTCCGTCTTTTTCTTTCATTCAGGCCATCCGATAAGTTCATCTGGCGCTTTCTACAGTCGGCTATCCATAGCTCGATATTGAAGGGATAATCGAGCTAAGGAGATATCGAGTTTTAGAACCTAAAACCAGTGCAAATGCGTTCCAAGGGATCATCAACCAACATTTACTATGGTTCTCTTACTTGGTATCGAGATACATAATATCGAGTAAGGGAGAGTTGATTGTGTAATGCTGTCCCGAGGAGGAAAGAATAACTCGACATAGCTTATGCATACCATACTTTGGTATCATATCATAATGCATATCTTATGCATACCATACTTTGGTATCATATCATAATTAGGTATTGTTCAGCTGTCAATACCTCATTTTGGTATTGTAATGGTATTTAAAAAAAAAAATGTTTAAAACAATTAAAAATACTTCATTTCGGTATTCGATAGCTATTGAGGACTGCTGGAGGTATTGAACTACTATTGAAAAATTTCACTTTTATAAGAAAATCCATCATGTATTAATTAGGTATTACAATATCTGATCCAATCTGATGGGGCCTTCCTTAGCCGAGTGGTTTGAGTTCGCGGCTACAAAACAAAGCCATGCTGAAGGTGTCTGGGTTCGATTCCCGGTCGATCCAGGATCTTTTCGTAATGAAAATTTACTTGACTTCCCTGGGCATAGAATATCATCGTACCTGCCACACGATATACGAATGCGAAAATGGCAACTTTGGCAAAGAAATCCAATTATCAGCTTGGTATTTGTAGAATATGCAGAAGGTATTATTTGAGGTATTTTACCTCTTATGCGGGGCACATTCATACCTCATTCAGGCTGTAAGTATTGGAAATTATCTGGTATGGAATACATCATTTTGGTATTCAGTAGTTTTTTCTTCTGCTCGGGGTATATTGGAATGTTTTGAATTTTTATAAGACTCTTGTTTTGCAAATATAGAAACAACTAGTTTTTCATATTTATGTGTGTTGATACAAAGTGTGGAAGTGCAATGATGGACACACACACTTTTTGAGTGGTTCATTGAGCACCTACTAGATAAGACCTCTATTTAAAAATTTGGGTGAATTTTTGAAACATGACTGACGACTAGTCCTACGCCATTTTGGAATACAAGATGGCAACTTTCGGTTTATGAAAATAACTTCAAACGCACGCAATATGGATATTTTTAAAACGAGACTGACGAGTAGATGACAGAAATCGTACATAAGTATAAGTGTGAAAACGAAGAATGTCTTCAAGTCGAGTCTAGTACACGACACTGAATGCGGCCTTACAGTTGAGGTCGAAATGAGCGTATCTGTCACAGGATACAAACTCTAGTGGAATTAAATTGTGTAGTAGGGGGATTAGGGGCATAATGAACATACGGGGGGAAATGAACACCTCCTCAAAATCTGAGAATATGCATTCTTCGTCAAAAGTTTATACCCTGCATGAAATCTATATTGCATTTGAAATATTTGACGGTATAAAACTTTATTTTTTGCATCAATTTTCCTTCAAAATTCGACAAAGTTTTTCTCAATTTCAAATTGGCTTATAAGCAAGGTCGTGGAAGAATATAAGTTTGGAGCAAAGTAACGAACCTAAAGAGGTTGTTTTTAGCTATTATGATCGATTAAAAGCCCTTTTACATATCGGTACGATTGATAGTCATTAAATATATTGGAAACACTAAATTTCATGCAAGTGTTCATTTCGCCCCGATACCTTTTTACCAGCCTCTTTTTCGACCCAATTTTTTATCTCGCTTTACTGACATATGATATGATTTTTATCACCATGAATGAATGTAGCACTAGGGTTCCTAGTACCGACCCCTTTTTTGGCGAGTACCGGTTCTACGGTACTGTAACTCTCAGTACCGGTAGTTCCGGTAAAATACCGATACTGGGGCATATTTTTGCAATACTTAAAGTACACCGTGCTGCTTCAATACCCGGACACTTATGCTGCCATTAATGTTTTAAATCCGTTTGAATAGGTTTTCTTCAAAAGTCATCAAAGTGTTTATATGCAACGAATACTTTCATGTTTTATCTAAGCAAAAATGATCAATTTTTTCGATAAAATTTAAGAATTTACCATAAACATAGCTAAAACAATGGAGCATGTCTTGTTCTTAAATCCGGACACCAACACACCATGTCTGTAAATCCGGACACATTTGAATCGAAATCCGGACAGCTATTTATTAACATACTATTAATAGATCACAAAATGTAAAACTGTTTGAATCAACTCAATTAATCACGCTCTTACAAACTGTAGTAGTACGTATGTTTTCTAATGGTTTAAACACATTAAAATGTGAGAAAATGTTTGGCTTGATTACCTGAATTGAGACGACTGTGGGTTAAACTACAATAATCACTTATTAGTTAAATTTTTCGCATAAAACTACGCTCTGAATATTTTTTATCATTAATTTCACTTGTTTTGATTGTCTTGAAAGTTTTCTTCCGGTTTTACTTGTGGATTTTGTTCACATTATTTGATTTTAATGTCTGGGTTTCAAACATTTGGCTCCAAATCCGGCGGGGACGGACCTGGTGTAGTGGTTAGAACACTCGCCTCTCACGCCGAGGACCTGGGATCGAATCCCATCCCCCGACATAGTCACTTATGACGTAAAAAGTTATAGTGACGACTTCCTTCGGAAGGGAAGTAAAGCCGTTAATAAAGTCAAACCAACCAATCCAAATCCGGACAGCCTCTTTCTCAAGACGTTTTCACTGTTTCAAATTCGTGTTCACTCCATATTTTTGTAATGCTAAACTCTTGAACAATCACTTAGTGCACAGTTGCGTGTAAATCACTACATTTCCAGTATAATTTCACAACCCAACCTTGTGAGTGCGTTCGTCGACACTATCAACAAAATCACTTGTACCGCGTAGAAATGACGTTCAACTAGAGCAACTTTTCTGTTTTGTTATTTTTAAATGATTTGAAATGGTAACTATATAATAAATGAATTTCAAACGATCAACGTTGTTCAAATCAAAAATTATAATATAAATTGAACATATTCATTTTGTCTGAAATTAACTTTCATTATCATAGTATCCGGATATTGTTACCGTCCGGATTTTGATTCACCACGGTACAGTATTGGACAAAAAATTGCATTTTATTTCAAACTAGCAAGTTTGCTGAAAATATTATCAAGCCTATTCTTTATTTTTATGAATTATGACACTAACAATATATAGTATTAAAATAATAATGAGTTAACTTTTATAACATTAAACCTCTTAAAAACTCAAAAATATGTGCTGAAGTTCAAACTAAGTCTGGAATGGTGAACCACATTTAATCAAATCTATCGTTTAACCAGTAACAGTTGACTACTTTAAAGTAAATTCGTAAAAAGCAGATGTATGGTGTAGTATTGTATGTATTATGAACTGTTTTCATATTATCATCCTGTTTTCATTCATAAAGTAAGAATGAAAAATGAAAAGCATGATCAAAGTTCAATGTTTAACTGCCATACGTTTGCGTATTTTTGTAACAAAACTTTCAGACACGGAGAAAGCTCTTTCTGGGTCCATCCAAATGTTGCTCGAATTGGTGTCCATTCATCGTGAAGTGTCAACAAATATTTCGAACTTGGCAGACTCGTAATACACGAAATATGCCGACACATTTCTATCAATCTTTGTACCATATTTGAAGCACCTTTAAATGCTTCAATATCCTGAAGCCTTTCTTTACATTCGTACCTAGTTGTCTTGGTATTCACCATTAGTAGCTTTATTTGTATTCCATAATCGATAGGACCTGCTAAATCATTTCTGTTCAACAACTTCACCCTCAGGTTTTTATAATGCTCCAAACATGTTTTCAACAAGATGCAAACAATTAGCGTGCTTCTAAAGCTTTTATGTACGGAGATAAACCATCTATAGAGCTGAAAAGATCAAGAGTATAAGGCTCCATGTAATACGTTCTTGATCAATCTGAATAGTTCATAATCAACGAAGTTTGCCAAACTAACCTATCATTTATTGTAAAGAAGTTTATTGATTCCAACGAATATTTTATTTTTCTTGAGTACCGAAAATACCGGTACTCAATGCTTCCCAGTACCAGTACTTCGGTACCAAAAATTGGTCGGTAGTACCGGTACTCCCGGTACCAAAACCCTATGTAAAACGTACTACTAACATCAAACTTGAAAACAAGCCGGGCGTGAATTAAAAATATTGCCATTTTATGGTCCTAAAACGAACATTTGCTTAACGTATCCATTATGCCCCTAACTTCCCTACCAAATTATGTTTTCATTTATTTACCATATCCATAAATAATAAAAAACTTGGGGGTAAATAGCCTAACATGTTTTTGAAGCTTTTCGAAATCAGCATTGATTTATACAAAACTAACAGAGCCACAACTAATATCATTGAAACGACAAAAAATCGACAAAAAATGAGTATTCTGTAAATATGCAGTGCTCGAATATTTATGAAAAACGATTTATTCCATATTTACGAATCATTTACTTCTCCCATTGTTTCTACATAGTGAAGCGTTAAATCGCGGGTGACTTGAAAAAAAAATGTGAATATTTCATCTCAACGCAACAAGCGGAAGTTCGTTTTACGAAAACTCCGAGTTAACCAAATTAAACCATGATCCAGTTATACATCTTTTATCCCCTAATGACCACCGTTAAAAATTCTACTGGAACGCTCTAAAATCCGCTCCCCGAAAGCATTCCGTTCCATTTCATTTCATTTGGTCTGCTGTGTTGTTGGTCCGGATGGAAATGTGCAGAAAGTAAGAAATCAGAAAAAAAGCTTGCTCATGACTGTGTTTTAATGGTTCCTGGTCATGAATGGGATGGGTGCTGCAGATGCCACTTTCAAAATTTCCTGTACACAAGCTGAGTTGGCAAAATATAATAGAAGCTTTTAAATTTAGCACTGCACAAAGCACATTCTGTATCCGCGCCTTTGTCTGTATGATGTTTTATGGTTCTGGGAAAATAATTCACAGCTGTTGAAGATTGGTGACTTTGATGTTGGAAATATTAATGAATCGCACCGCATCAAAAGTGTGGCCGAGCTTTTATTTTCATAGTGTAATGAAAATCACAGCTAACTTAATTTTAACGCCGCTCTGGCACTTCGTTTGGGCGCGCAAACTCACAATTTCAGTAATTTTCACATTCCTCCACGTGCTCCTTAAAATCCTTTCACGGCGGTAAACAGATTACAGCAAGCATCGCGTAATTTTCGACTTTTTATTGCGCGCATAAACCATCGCTGCGCTGCCGTGGTATATTTGCAGAATATGTTTCATAAATTTAAATGCTAGGTAAACAGGAAAACAGGGAGAATGGAGCTTCCGGCCGCTGTTACTACACGTCTACCGACGCGTGCATACACATATTTTATTATCTGCTACGTACCGCGAGTTCGCCCACCAATATTCCAAGTGGGTGGAAAAACGAACCGCTGCTGACGCCGCAAGGTAATTTGCAACGACGAGGTTCGTATATTTGTATCAACGCGCCATTTCATTAAAAGTGGCATAAATTATTGAATGGAGTCATTATTTTTGGATGCTTTTTTGGCCTGTTTGCTTACTGTAGATGCTCAGGGCTTGGGGTACATGAACTGCTTCATGTCTAGAAATTTTGTGAAATACCATGCAAAGGAGTCTCCTGAATCTAACATAACTACCTTCTGTGACTTTTGGTATGTACAGTATTGGACAAAACATTAGCAATTTGTTTGATTTTCCATACAAAATTGCCAAATTTGAAGGGTTAGATCTCAGTTATTTATGGACCGATCTGAATAAAATGTTCACCTCACGTCAGAAAGAACTTGAATTGCAACATATATTTTAGAGTGATTTTTACAATCACGAATTCCAAAGTAATAACGTTTAGACTAAAGTGCAATTTTTGATGAAAAATTTCAAAAGATTTATCTGAATCCATATTATCCATATTGTAGTCCTACACAAAAATTGTCTTCAGCAAACTTGTTCATCTTGTATATATCTACAACTTTGCCATGAAGTTGTTCAATCATTTTATTGTGTTATGCCAATTATTAAAATATGTCAAAAAAAATCAGTTTAGTCAAACAGTTGATTGATCGAAAAAAAAACTCAAAATGTATATTGCAATTCAAGTTATTTCTAATGTGAGGTGAAAATTTTAATCAAATCGGTTCAGCGATGAGATCTAACCCTTCAAAGTTGACCATTTTGTATGGAAAATCTAAAAAAAGTGGCAAATATTTTGGCCAATACTCTAAGTTAATGTTAACTTTTTATTTTCTTACTGTTAACTTTTAATTTTCTTACTTAGATAGCAGTGTAGTGACGGTATCAACTCATTAATTTGCTCCAAACAGAATTACGGAAATTGACTCGCAAGAAGTCAATTTTTTTTGTCATTGGTAACTTTAATGCGAAATATCGCTCATGGAATAAGAAATTCCAACGGCAGAATTTGATTTGATGAATGCTCTTCAGGATATTACTCAATTCAATACCAATGTTTTTCCTCTTTTATAAACCCTTCACGATTGAATTGATCTCAACTGACTCTAGTCACCTTTGTACTCAACTGGTGCTGATTTTGATTCTGATCCTGTCCCTGTTACATTTCAAATATCCAATGAAGTGATTCTCAATTCTATCAGCTTCACTTTGAATTATTTACGAGCCGACTAGAATTCATATGAATCATACATTGATAGTAATCTTAATGCTCTCGAAGCTTTAACAAATTTCATTATTGAAGCAAGGGGCATTGCAATATCAATTTGTGAAAGAAAAAAATCCATCCATATCCATCCAAATCCATCTATAACACAGCGTAACAAAAATGACAATTTTGCGTGTCTCAAGGGTTAAATGATGTGTCCCTAGTAGGTTTGGGGTCGCTGAATCTGATGCGTTCTTATAGTCCCTGTACGTCACAATTTTTAGCTACAGGTCGCCAAAGTTGTATAAAACACTGGTTTAATTGTTGTATACATGAAGTTCAAAGTATGATTAATCAAACTTTTTTTGTGATCTAACAAGCATGCAAAATAGCTTAGCTTAGCTTAGCTTAGACTGACTACACATATCAATGGTTGCAATTCCGTGATTGACCGAAGTCAGTGAAAATGCACAAAGAATCAACTAGAAGTTCGGCTGGGATTGGCCATAATCTTCTTCAGTGTGCATAATTCAGTGCCTCTATTTATACAGGGTCAATAACGGCGCCGGCCACGTCCTTGCAGTCAGGTTGGATTGGGGGAAGGAATGTTAGTGTGTAACCTTTGCTTTTTGGAGACCGTGTTTGCCTCTGCATCTCCACAAAGGTTACTGGGAGGGATGTTTGTTAATGGGGAGGATCGTTGGGTCATATGATTCACTTTGATAAGCGATTAGACCATGATAAACAATGATTTGTGAGATATATACATGCTTATACGTAAATATAATATTTTCATTTGATATGAACAATTTCTATGTAGAGGAAAATTATGCCGACACTTGAGGTGACGAACCATTCAAAGTTTGTTGAACAAATACCTAAATGTAACATTCCTACAGCTGTCAGGACGAAAGCATGTGTTATTATATTTTACTCATTTGAAAAGAAACAAAAAACTCGATTGGTTGGGACATCATAGAACACTCTTATTCTTATGCCGACACTTACAGTGGCGAACCATCCAAAGTTTGTTGAATAAAGTGAACCTTTCGCAAGTCTACACTTGTAGTGTCGAACCATTCAAAGTTTTTTTAATTACAAAAATAAAGGTATATAAGAGGTGTTCTGGAAAAAAAAATGTTAAACGTAAATAAATCATGAATCAGAGTTTGTGTCGACACTCACAGTGACGAACCATCCATAGTTTGTTGAAAAATCATATTTACATCCCACCATTGTAACGATTGAATGTGCAGTCATACATATTTTATAGATTAGAAATAGTAGCATGAAACGAGCTCACCAATTGATCCGTTATCCTTGACTGAGCAGCCACAATCCACTTTCGACTTCACTCGTTTGCTCGGCTATAAAAAAGCACTCAGGAAAAAAAAAATAAGCGCGCGACCCAAAAAGAATAAAAAAAACTGTTCGGGCTTTCTTGACGCACTGCCCAGGAGCAAGCGTCAAGGTCGAAGGATCAAACAGAACTAACCGATCGCGGCACTTTTTCACTTTCTTCAACCGAACTCACTGATCACGCCACTTTTTCACTTACGAGACCGACGCGCCTGATCTAACAAGCATGCAAAATAGGACTTAAACTTTCATTTCAGATATAATTTGGTTGAAATTACATGATAAAATTTAGATTGAATCGATTTTTTCAACATGCTTGCATTCCCCATACAAAACTCTCCTTATCTCTTATATGGCAAAATACAATAGTTTTATAAATATCCGTAAAACACCTTTTGAGCATCGAAAGTATTATGAGCTTTGCTGATAAGTATTTTTATACACATAAAGTTTGAATTACAAATTAAGCAAATAAATTGCCATACATGCTGAAAACCTGCATGCAAGTTGGCTGATATAGTCAAATTTTGTATTTTCAACAGCCAATATTTGAAAAACTAGACGTGCTATGATATTTTTGATAACGGCAATGGATTCAGCAATTAGGTCAACAGCGGTATTTTGATTTCTGAGACAAAAACGTGTTCCGAAGTGTAATAGACGAAGATCCTTAACTTCTGCTTCGTTTTAAAACGTGAGGAGAAGGCAACTTCAACGCATTCGCGACTCTGCGATGAAAATTATATAACAATGTTATGTCATATGCAAAAAAGAAATTATAAAGCATTTTACTCAATAAGGAAACAAAAATTTTGAAAATATTTTTTTTTCAATTTGATCCTGGCTCTAAGTCCTTTTAGAAAATATCTAAAATTTTGATTGAGATACTAAGTTTGAGAGCACTGCGAGAACTTTTGCTATTTCAAGGATATTTTTTTTTGTTCTAATAACAAATTATTTTCAAGGGGCAACAATCCTGTATTTTTAAAACAACATGAGGTATTTTTTCAATTGAAAACACTGTGGAATTCTTGTTGACTTTATGTTAGATATTGTAAACTTTTGATAGTTCTTTTAATGCATGTGTCATACTCAATGTGAAGTAAATGTGGCCCATTTGACCTGACAAACAAAACCGGATATCAGGATAATGAATAATAAAAGAACAACTCATAACTAAAGCTGCAATCTCATGAAATGTAGATCAGGACCGCCCCTCCTCCCTTCCCACCTTGGTAATTGGAATTGGAAAGCATCCAATGTCAATTAGAACGACGAAATCTGCCTAGAAAGGGCGAGAGGAAAATATAACAGCAATGTCTTCACTGCAGCCAAAAATCAAAAAGCAGCCAAGAATGGAAAATGCACGACAGTCGTAACTTGTAGCTTGTTTTTATGGTGAAACGGAAATATTGACTTCTCTGCTAGAGCAAGGGAAAATAGTGCAAAATGCACATGTGGTCATATAATCTTTCATAAATTATACTGCGTCCATATGTTCATGTTCCCATATGAAACACGTGTTCCAATTATTTGCTGTATGTTAAATATTAAATCAAAAAAGGCAGAGCAATTAAAATCCAATGTTTTTCACAACCTTCCCCAACAGAAGTAATCCGCTATGCTTCAACAGACACCAAACGAATATCCAAGGAGAAATGATTTACTTTAAAGCTTTATTACCCCCCGTAAATCATGTCGCGTAAAGCTAACATGAATAAAATGTAAACAAAATTATGTTATTCCTTGCTTTCTCTTTGTCGGATTGTATGGATTGTGTGCGGTTACTCGACAACGTCGTTGCAGTTTCCTAGCACCAGCTAGGAAGGAGCATATTTTGGCGGAATGGGAAAATCTTTGTTGGATACTATGGAAAAGTAGAAGCGAGAAAATCGTTTGGCAAGGTAGGAATTTTCAGAAACGAAACGAATAAATAAATCTAAGTAGATCCGGCTGGGAGTTTTTCAATTCAACAGAGCGGAGTTTTTCAATTTAACAGAGCGTAATGAAGAAAATGGGATCCAGTGTAAATCTGATTGCACAGTACACCTGAATTTATCTGGGTAGCTGGTATCTTCTATTATACTGGAGTTAAGAGTGCTATAGTGCAAGGAGTCACTAGAAAATAATATTGCAACGAATTCCATTCTTCGTTTTGCATACATGTTTCTTATTTATCTACTTAAACCGTATATCAATTTGCTTAGTTAGCTTTATGGTTGACTATGGGGCTTGATAGCTTGATGTAAGAAGTACTCGTTGAGCAGATTGGTAGGTTTCAGTTTATTTTTCACTGAGACACATGTTTACATTTTAAGTTATACATCTAGCATATATTATATGTGTATATGAATGCCAATTATTTCAAATAATTTAGTTTTCTGTTAAACTAGAAAAAGGTCAAAGTCGTATATAAGGTCAATATGTCCAATCAGAGGAAAAATCGATTTTAAAAATAAAATAAATTAAAATGAGCTCATCAAATGGGCTAATTATTATATTCCATGACGTCTGTTTCGTGTAAGTATTACAAATCCACGGCAAATATAAAGGAGGAGTTGGAAATAGATAGATATAAAAAACTCAACAATTTTTTTTTACAGATTAGGATTTGATCAAATTACTCTCAAGGAAGGAATTGTCAGAAGGGCTTATTCTTGCGTAATTTCAAGTGAAATGAATAGAGATGTTTAATATATAGTTTTAGTCAAATACTTTGATTTATTTTTGAAAAGGAATGAAATTACTTCATCAGTAGGTTCGTGGAAATTTTTTTTGAGAGTCCTGAGTATAAACGAAAGTTTCTTTTGAGTTCTTCATGAACTTTGTCAAGAAATTCTACATAAAAATAAATTTCCTGAAAGTTGTCAATGAAAGAAGGAGTTCTGGAAGTTTTTTTTTCAATTTATATTTTCGTTTCACTCCCGTCAAACGAAACAATTCGTTTCACTCCTGTCAAATCATTTCGAAAGTTTCACCATAAATTCCCAATATAATATTGAGCAATTCTCGCTGAAACCAGGCCGCCATCGGCACCCATCGTTAGAATTCCAATTTTATGTCACTGATCGCTAGTTTTCGATAATACTTGATGGTGGTCCTTTCGGTTTTCTCTAATTGGTGAACCCCTCGTACGCCAGCTAGCTAAACAGTTTGCGAAAAAGCCCATTTTTTTGGTAAATCTTGGGTATTTGTTCACGTTTATTTCCCTTGGAACACATAGCAAACTCAGTGGCATCGTATAGAGAAAGGATATAACTTTCATTTGAAGTTAAACAAATTTTGGAGGCCATTTTATAATTGGCCGCCATCTTGATTTTTTTTTAGAAAAATCGTGTTTTCACTATTAGCGCACCGCTAGTTTTTAATTTTGAGATCACCATCAGAAAGCTGAGGAAAAGTTGCGTGAGATAGGCTATAAAAACTAGATGAGCAATGGTATTTACCTTATGAAATGAACAATTATCTAAATCATGTTCTACGATTTTGACATATATGGCGAGTGCAATCAAAGCAAACATCATATTTTGTACAAAAAAAAAAACAAGTTTTCAATCATTGGTGTTTTATTTGAGTCGAGTGAAGAATAGCAGTAATATTTTGAGTGAAAAAATCTGGCGGCCATTTTGTTGAGTGCTAACAAGGTGAAAACTCATTCTACTACTTAAAACCAAGATGGCGCCAAAATCCAAGATGGCCGCCAGATTTTTTCACTCAAAATAATACTCCTATTCTTCATCTCACTTGAATAATACACCAACGATTGAAAACTTGTTTCTTTGTTGTACAAATAATGATGTTTGCTTCAAGATTGCACTCGCCATATATATCAACATCGTAGAACATGATTTAGAAAATTGTTCATTTCATAAGGTAAATACCATTGCTCACCTAGTTTTTATAACCTATCTTACGCAATTTTTCCTCGGCTTTCTGATGGTGATCTCAGAATTAAAAACTAGCGGTGCGCTAATGGTGAAAAAAAAAACGATTTTTCTAACAAAACTCGAGATTGCGGTCAATTTCAAAATGGCCGCTAAAATTTTTTTTTAACTTCAAATGAAAGCTATATCCTTTCTCTATACGATGCCACTGAGTTTGCTATGTATTCCAAGGGAAATATGAGACATATCACATGAAGAAATACCTAAGATATACCAAAAAATGGGCTTTTTCGCAAACTGTTTAGCTAGCTGGCGTCCCTTAAGTTTTATCGAAAACTAGCGATCAGTGACATAAAATTGGAATTCTAACGGTGGGTGCCGATGGCGGCCTGGTTTCAGCGAGACTTGCTCATTACTACTTTTATATATATTATTGGGTTATGCGGGGCTCAAATACCCGTAGCGTCAAACACGAAGCCACCCAGTATGTCCATGCTGAGGGTCTTCAAGTGACGGATCGAATGTACAAATATTTTGCGAGCGTGAGGCAGAACCGAGGATTGAGAGATGCGGTCACGAACCAAGGCCTATGGTGTGAAATGGTTGATTAAATGTTATCTGAATAGTTTTATTTTTTATATTATTTTATTGATGTACAAGGGGGTAAGGGGCCAAGTCTCCATCATAAGTTTAAAAACTCACACCTTCCTCAATACACCGGGAGTTTTGGAGTTTGGGAAGTAGACAACGCAACATCTTTGACCAGAAGGTTCTTTAAGTTTTGCTTCTACTCTAGCCTTCCACTACACGTATGAATGGTGCAAGGTCAAAAGAACATGGAATCAGTCATACATATAGCGGTAGTGAAGTGTTTTGCCTAAGGATTTGGGAAAGAAGGGATTATGTGTGGTGTTTTGTTAATAACTCTGTGGAACAAATTTGTTTTTAGTTAGGTTAATAATTAGTTAATCTGATTTACCTTTCAATTTATAACAAAAAGGATTATAGAAATGTTATACTCATCGTTTTCTCGGCTATTACGCTGCCATGAAAACGATCTACTTATGTAGCTAAACAAGCAGTAAAGCAAGAAATCTGTTATTTCGTAACTATTCATTTGATCTGCGTGTATTAATGTTTTGTTCAACGTCGTTGTTGTTTGTTTTGTCATGTCATTTGTATGATATTTCCCATTTAACTATTGTCTGTCGAATTAAATCATTCTGATTTGTCATTTCAGTAATTAGAATCCACTTTGTTATCCAAATTTCTACAAAGTCAAGTAAACTACCTGTGTAACTAATTATTCAATCTGAAATGATTTATTTTACGCCCAAAGTTTTTTTTACTTAAATTCCCTTCGCTTTTTTAAAAAGGAAACATTATGAAAATAAGCCATCCCGAATTTGTTTGAAAAAGTAGTGTCATTATTATATTAATACTGTATAGTCGAAATAATTGTGTAAATGTCTTAAATGTCAATGTTAAATTGTTATTTAAGTCTGAACCAAATTAGACTGTTATATCGATACTTGTCCTATTTAGCTGAAAGTTGCTGCGATTCTTCGTTGATCCGTTGGTTCCGACGGTCGTAGTTGTGGCGGGTTAACATGAATATGAAAACAAGGATAGGGAGAGAAGAAATGTTAGTGACTGTAACATGCTTTATTGCAGTATTGGCCTACACTGAAGTCATACAAAATTCGCTCTTTGAATTCCCACGATAACAATTCCTGAAACTGATTATGAAGCATATAAAATTTATCCGAAAGAGCAAAAATCTTAATGTTTCAATGTGGGACAATCCAGCGTTATTGCATGTGAGAAGTTCTTGGCGATATTCTCACAACGCCATTCATAATGGTTCAACGGATGTAGATAAAAGATCATTATGATAAAATAACCGCGACGGCATGTTAGTAAGCTAAGAATGACTATTGTATTTGCAACTGTTAATTTAGATAGTTAAGCTCAGGGTCGATTATTGTATTGAATTTTCGATAAAAGTAAAAGTAAAGCGTGAACGTGAAGTAATGACCTTGTATCCCATCTTCAAGTGCTCATCACAAGCACAACACTTCATTCTGGCACTTTAGAACGTCCATGTTGAACCTTGTTCACACAAGAAATCTGCCCCGACCGAGTTGGCAGAACGCGCCCATACCCCTTTCTGAATCGAATGACAGGGTTAAATGTTATCTGAATAGTACGAGTATTCAAAGAAATCTAACAGTAATTTATAAGAAAATTTAATCACTTATTATTTACGAAAGTCAAACTGAAAACTCTTCATGAGCACTGTTGACACACTTCAAACTCTTAGTTAAGTGCTCGTAGCAGAGAAGTAAGCTTTGAAACGTAACATTAGAAGAATGAAAAAGATGAAAAAAATTAAATACATATAGATAGAAATACTTCATAGAGTTTTGGGTCGCAACTAAATTTTTAAATTTGAAGTATGCAACAAATAAATTGAAAATACAAATTGAAAAATAAAAATTGATAATTTGATTTTTTTTGCATTCTAAAAGCCTAACCCTTTTCGAACTTTTTGTTGCATTGCGTCAGTCACTTGGCACTAAAGACCTACGTTTCATTATTATCACAAAAACACTCTTCCAACATGTTTTTTTGTAAATGTGGCTAACCGAATGGCTGATACCATTGTAATATTGCTGTAAAAAAGTTGAACAAACTTCCAACGATGAATAAATATCTCCATTTTGTCGGACCCACAACAAAGTTAACCGCATACATGATGCAATAAAATACCGTTCATAAATTGAAATTCTACAAAAACACAGCTCGCTCCCTTTTGTCGAATCTGTCCATTCGAAGCATCAGAAATGCCACCCGGTGTTTTCTTGTGGTAATTTGTGTGAGCATTTCCTTCCATGAAATAACTTTACTAGAGCGTTATTGGATTTAAATTCACTTGAACGACTTTTCCGTCTTTTTGTGGGGCGATATAAAACAAGCATGATTTCGCCGCATCGGAGCAAAGCCAAGTGCGGAAACCGAAAATTGTTGGATTTATTCGTATGCGGCGAGCTCCAAGACGGTAGCAAGGAGAAAGTTTGAGAAACTTTGAACTAC
The DNA here is from genome assembly GCF_002204515.2 of Aedes aegypti. Classification (NCBI taxonomy): domain Eukaryota; kingdom Metazoa; phylum Arthropoda; class Insecta; order Diptera; family Culicidae; genus Aedes; species Aedes aegypti. The sequence continues at coordinate 561,840 of NC_035108.1, forward strand.
ATGGAAGTACAAACAGCACCTGTGACTTTTCGTCATACAATGGACTCCTCCGGGCTGGCGAGAAGCTAATCTTTGTTGTAAGTACGAATGTAACTTTTTCCAATTGTCAACAAAGAGTCACACATGGTTCAAGTGGCGGTGAAGGAAAAACATAAGGGCAATGTCAGCGTAAGGCCATTAGGTGAAAACTACCGCATTTATCAAAAAAGTTTGTCGAGTGTTCTGCAGAAGACTAAAGGATTTTGTGACACATTTTTTACCATCGGTACATATGTTTGAACAAGGTAATAATGTTTTCGATAAAGTTTATTTTAAGGTCGATTGAATTCTCTTAAGTAACGCAAAGGGGATAGTTTTGTTTTCGGATCAGCTATGTAGCTGCGATACTGCTAACGGTTTAGATTCTAAAATAAATCAATCAACTATGATCGATGATGGAAAATTTGGTTGCGTGCTCAACTCTCTCAACCGGTATACACTTTTTATGGATCGATTTGTGACAAAGGCAAATAATCGCAAACCTGTACCCGGTATGTACCATTTTCAAATTCGAAATTTAATGAAGACGAATGTACGTCAATCCTTGCGATTCATTTGATTCATTATTTTAGCCTAGTTCCGTTGCCTCTGTGTACTACACAGACACTGAATACGACATAACAGTTGAGGTCGAAATTTTCATGTTTACAAATTTCAGTCCATGGTTAAATGGTGCAGTACTGAATTTTATATTTTATTTACCCAAATGTATCGCACTAACAAGCTTAAAGGTTATCATAAATAATTTGTTGGTATGATTGGATTAAGCTTTGGTACTCAAGAAGTAGTTACGTATTTTCGACTACAACTGAGGATTTCATATAGGTTTTTTATTTAGCAGAGAGTCGTGGATTTCCTATTCGCTATTTTGCTTCAAACTGAAAAACGTAGAAATTACAAACTTTAATGTCAGAAAGAAGTGCAAAAAAAAGTTGCGTTGCCTGTGCTTTGGGGTCATATTAACCTCAAATTCAGATCGTGATAGCTTTGCGAAATTCGATTTTTCTGCAATTTTGGGAAGACACCACTTATACGACCACAATATTAACAATATGTTCATTGTCAATACTTTTCCGATTTTTTTTAGCAAAATCACTCGTTAAAGAAAAAAAAGAAAGATATGTATTCATAATTCCATTTCATAAACCATGAATACAGCTATCCCCAATGTAAGACAGCAATCGATATCTATAGCATGTGGAATTTCACATAACTGGGTCCAATGTGGCGGGTTACGGCAACAATCACAATAGTTATTAATCTTCGAGTTGATTAGTGGAATACCTATCAATTAATTAAATTTAGTACTATTTAGTACAGCGTTCGTCGGAATAAAAACGATGGGGACGCATGGTGGCTCACATTTTAGCAAAAGTCTTGGTTTATCAGCTCAAATCACATAAGCATAAGGGATGATTCAAATATTACGTAACGCAAAATTGGTCAATTTTATACCCTCCCCCTCGTAACAACTTTTGTATGGAAAATTTAAAATGTTTGTATGGACCGTAACTGATAGGGGATAGGGGCTCTCCCTGTTGCGTTACGTAATATTTGTGTTCAGGACGGCGCCCTATCGTCCGAATAGTTTCTCACCGTGTACCTGCTGCCAACTGTGAGAAACGAAGAAAAAAACTCCGCCGATGACTTCGCAGCCGATCGTTCGTAAAACACAAAACAGTAAAAAACAGATAGCCTACTAGACACACACACACGAGAAACACAATTTGAGACGGTCAGTGAATAACAGTGAAATAAATTACAGATTGTTGGACAGGATTCACACGAAAAAGGGACTAAAAATGTAAGCTAAACATTAAATTTGTTATTCTACTTATATCTAAATCATGCAAACTATGAACTAAATTGTAAAATTTGTTTCATCTGTACAAAGAAGCTCGAAACCCTGATGATGTGTTGCAAGACCTAGTGAAGGAGTTTTTCTCGATGGAGCATGTTGGCGTCGCTGTAGCACCTTTGCTGGAAGGTTCCGACGAAATGCGATCCAGAAAGATTCTCGAAGAAACGACTTCACGGCTGCCATCCGGTCGATTCCAGACAGGGCTGCTTTGGAGATATGATCGCATCAACTTTCCAGACAGTAAGCCGATGGCAGAGAGTCGGCTCAAATCGCTGGAGGGTCGTTTGTGGCGCAAACCTGAGCTGTTCGAGAACCTGAAGCAGCAGATAATCGAGTACGTGGAAAAAGGGTACGCACACAAAATTACACAGGAGGAGATTGTCAGCTCGGATCCCCAGAAAGTGTGGTATCTTCCATTGGGAGTAGTTGTTCATCCCAAAAAGCCTGGGAAAGTTCGCATAGTTTGGGATGCAGCAGCGACCGTCCAAGGCCAATCCCTTAATTCCGCCTTGCTTCCGGGACCAGATCTGTTGTCCTCCCTCCCGTCGGTGCTCTCCAAATACCGTCAACGCCAGGTGGCGATCTGTGGCGATATAAGGGAGATGTTTCACCAGTTCCAGATCAGACCCGAGGATCGACAGGCACAACGGTTCCTGTTTAGAAGTGACCCTTCAAAAGCACCTGACATCTACGTGATGGACGTGGCCACTTTTGGTGTAACTTGTTCTCCCTCTGCTGCGCAGTTCATCAAAAATTAAAATGCCAAGGAGTTTGAGTCCGAATTTCCAGAGGCCGCGGCAGCAATCGTCCACAATCACTATGTGGACGACTATTTGGATAGTCGGGATACCGTTGATGAAGCAGCAAACATGGCGCTGCAAGTGAGAACGGTCCATGCTAAGGCCGGGTTCCACATTCGGAACTGGATGTCCAACTCCAGAGAGGTGCTTTTACGGGTCGGAGATTCAGCTGAAGGATCTGCGAAGAACTTCAAAACGCATGCAGCTACAGTTTCGGAACGTGTACTCGGGATGAGTTGGTTTCCAGAATCAGACGAGTTTGGATTCCGTGGGTTTTTCCGCGAACAAATAATACTCTGCTTCACGGAGATGTTGTCCCAACAAAACGCCAGCTCCTCCAAGTGGTCATGAGTATTTTTGATCCACTAGGTCTGGTGTCGCTTATCGTGGTTCACGGAAAAATCCTCGTTCAAAAATCGTGGCGAGCAAACATCGGGTGGGACGATAAAATCGACGAAGATCTACTCAAACTGTGGCGTCGGTGGACAGAACTACTGGGGCAGCTCGACACAGTTCGCATACCACGGTGCTACTTCCCAGGGTACCTTCCGGAAAGCTACGAATCTTTGCAGCTACATATTTTTGTAGATGCGAGCGAAGAGGCGTACGTGGCAACCGCCTTCTTCAGGATCGTTGACCAGTCCCAAGTTCGCTGCGCTCTGGTAGCTTCAAAGACCAAAGTTGCCCCACTGAAATTACTATCGATTCCCCGTCTTGAGCTCCAGGCTGCGTTACTAGGAGCCAGATTGGCGAAGTCCGTGGCGGAAAACCACACACTGCAAATCAAACAACGCTTCTTCTGGGGTGATTCCTCCACTGTCCTTTCTCGGCTACGCTCGGACCATCGAAGATATCGACAGTTTGTAGCGTACCGCGTATCGGAGATCTTGGACACTTCGGAGGTCGACGAATGGCACTACGTTTCCTCGCACCTAAACGTGGCAGATGACGCCACTAAGTGGAAAGAACGACTCCAGATCAGCAACAGTCATCGCTGGTTCTGTGGACCAGACTTCCTATACGAGCCTCAGAACCTTTGGCCAAAACAGGAGGCGCAATCTACCTCAACTACGGAGGAACTGAGACCAATCCACGTACATCGTGAAGTCCGGAAAGAACAAGTGGTACAGTTCTGCCGCTTTTCTAAGTGGGAGCGTTGTCTACGATCAGTCGCCTATGTTCACCGATTCATTGACCAGCTGAAGCGGAAGCGGAATAAAGAAGAATCCGATGTAACTGCCATACTTACTCGAGAAGAACTTCAGCGAGCGGAGCAGACAATCATCAAGCTGGCACAGTTTGAATTTTTTGGAGATGAGGTGATGACGATGCAGAACAACCAGTCTCTACCAGTGGATCAACAGCAGCGCCTCGAAAGTTCAAGCAAATTGTATAAACTGTCTCCTTTTTTGGACAACCAAGGCGTAGTTCGAATGGAAGGACGGATCGATGGGTTCTCTGATGCTACCTTCGACTTCAAGTACCCCACTGTGCTACCGAAGGACCACTACGTTACCCAGCTCATCATTGACTCGTACCATCGACGGTACAAACATTCCAACGGAGAAACAGCAGTGAATGAAATGCGGCAGAAATATCACTTGTCGGAGATGAGAGCAGCATTTCGGAAGATCGGCAAATCTTGCATGTGGTGCAAGATCTACAAGGCGACACCCGCAGTTCCTAGAATGGCACCACTACCGGAGGCAAGAGTCACTCCCCGCATCAGGCCGTTCAGCTTCGTTGAAGTGGATTACTTCGGCCCGCTGTTGGTCGTCCAAGGTCGTCGTGAAGTGAAGCGATGGATCGCACTCTTTACCTGTCTGACAATCAGGGCGATCCATCTCGAAGTCGTCACCAGTTTGTCGACGGAGTGCTGCAAGATGGCATTACGACGATTCATAGCACGGAGGGGGGCACCTTCGGAGATCTACAGTGATCGGGGGACAATCTTTGTTGGAGTCAGCGGCGAATTAAGTAAGCAAGTAAGAGCAATCAACCAAGAGCTGGCATCGACATTCACTAATACGGTCACTCAATGGCGCTTCAATCCTCCAGCTGCACCACATATGGGGGGTTCGTAGACACCAGACCGGTCTCTGCCGGTGATCTGGTGGTCATCGTGGACGATAGAGTCCGCAACGGATGGATAAGGGGACAAGTTCTACGCGTGTTCCCTGGACGAGATGGCAGATGTCGCAGTGCAAACGTACAAACAGCAACTGGTGTACCACGGCGACCGGTGGCAAAACTAGCCGTCCTAGCCGTCGTGTTACTCTAGGAGATCTTCCAAAGATATCTTCACAATTGCTTCCGAGAAAACCCACAAAAGTTTGTTCAAGAGTGTTTAAATAACAAAAATAGCTTAGGGGTTTTTTCAAGGAATTCTGCAAGAATTCCTCCACCTGTTCATGTGGATTCCTTCAAAAATTCATCCGCGTTTCTACCTAGAAATTTAAAATTCATGTAGGGGTTCATCTAACATTTTTTTTCCAGAAATTCATCCATGTGTTACTCCTGTAGTTAACATATTAAATGCTTGATTAATTTTCTTTAAATGTTTCCTAAAAAATCCCATACGATCTTCAAAAGTTTATTTAAGTTTTCACATTAGTTTATACCACAGCAATGAAACTTTCTTAAGAATCCAGGAGCTATCTCAGAGATCTATGTTCATTGGGGCGACTTTAAAACTTACCCAAGTAATCTCTAATAATTACTCTAGTATTTTCTTTAAAAATACCTCGGGGATTAAATTTTTGGAAAAAAAATCCTTTGCATCCATGGAGATATTCCTAAAAAAAAACTTTCAAGTGTGCTATACACGCATTCACCCAAAACATCTTTCTCTCATCTATCAGCATAAGCAATAAAACGCACATAACATTTTCCAGAACAGAATAGGTCAGGTCCGCATAGGCGCAAACGATGGCCTCGGTGCAACGCGCATAAGCACTTTGCACCGACGCTCTCGAGTGCACATGTTTTGCTGACTACACTTTACTCGTTGGTGGTCGTTCGTTGAACGACGCGCTTGGCTCAAGTTTCAACCCAAAAATGCTATTCCCGAAATATTGTCACCGCCACCCCAGGGGTCTATGTTTGATCGACAATGTGTTTGTATGAAACGATTGATCTGTTACCAAATAAAAGGAACGCAAGTTCCAAGACTCGGGACACTCTTGTTCTGACCAGGAGACTATGTGTTTCAATGCATTCCGATGCATACCGAAACTTCCCTTAGCACTCTGTACCACAGATACTACTAACCACTTGGGATAGTTAATGGGCCAGTTAACAAATGGTTTGATATCCTCCATAGTCTTCGGTCGGACTATGTGACAAGATTTACTTGAGAAAATCTTAAAAAATTTACGGAGAAATTTCTGTAGAAATCTTAGAAGGAATCTCTGGAGCAATAGCTGCATATAACCTTAGAGAAGTCCCTAGTTGATATCTTATATTAATCCTTAAGGACAATACCAAAGTAAATCCCTAGAAATTTATGGAGAAAATATTGATTGAACTTTAGAAGACGTTATGACTTTGAATCTTGGAGGATGACCCACAGAAATTATAGAATTGGATGAATCATTGGATTAAATCTTGGACTCTTACTTCTTGAACTCTTATCTCCTATTAGGTTTCGTTTTGTTTTTTTGGTTCCTGTTTGGTTTCTTTTCGCCCTTTTTTTGGTTCCTTTTAGGTCTCTTTTTTTCAATTTACTATTTTAAAGCTATCGGTCGTTACCAGACGAAAAGCTAGTTATAAGAAAGACTACTCTGAACTTTTTCAAAAATGTTGCATTCTATACAAATTTTATGGGAATAAAAAAAAAATACAAGCCAGTCTACAAAGAATTATGTTATTTTTTCTGTTGAGCGTGAAAACCAACTGAAAATATTGTTAGAACGCTTGAAAACAGTAGAACTTTCTTCACTTTGCGATTAAGCCCTTCAAATATAGTCACTTTCAAATTCCAGTCCGGGGTTAGCATTTTTCTTAGTTTCAGTTTCAACCTTTGTCCTACCCATGGTTTCGAACTTTGACGCGCCTCTGCAAACGATTCTAAACCATGAACCCCGAATTCCATTACCCCGATTGCCACTACCCCAAATGACCAATAAGGTACACCGTGGCAAGATGAAATGCGAAGTTTTGAGTATGAAATACATTTTATCAGATTTTTCTTCCCCAAAAGTTTGTTCCATCTATTAACTCTTTGTAGCTGCAGTCAAATTTGCAACAATATAAAATTTCAATATGATGCCTTACCAGTTCATCTTACCCAGCCGTTTCAACTTGTCCTGGTGTACCTTACCTCGAATTCCATTACCCCGAATGCTTAATTACTTCCAAGGACATTGCCCCGCGATAATGGAGTTCGGGGTTATGTCATTCGCGTTTATGGGTCATTTAGGATGACGGCATTCGTGTTATAAAATTCGGGTAATGGGGTAAAATCAACGTTTCTTCATTAAATGCTGAGCGATTTTGATCACTTTGGGAATCATTTCAATAGACCATCACCTACGGTGCAAAGTAAAATTTTCATCGATTCACTGAGTCTTCACTCACAGGTGTTAGCTTACCTTCACAAACCTTTCAATGTCGTACACATTCCTGCAATCAATGTAACATCCATGTTTATGGTTTCAGTTTTGCAGCATCTCTCCACCTACTATACAAATTCAGGCCAAACAAGCTCATTTCCTGACCACACATTATTGGTCTGGAAAATTGACCACCGATTTAGGCTCGACTCTGCCCATTCATCCTAGTGCGAAGGCTTCCTTTCTTTCACACAAATTTACCGGAATGATAAACTACGGCAGCATAATCACCCCCAATCAACACCCACAGCATCCAACATTTCCAGGCTTCTGAAGAAGGGTACGCTTTGCTCTTCATCGACTAGTTGAAAGGGATGGGGCAAACTTTTCCGGACTGCCCTGGCAATAAAGCAATTTCATGTGCCACAAGGGCTTACTCCACATTAATGAATTTAGCCTCAGTTTGCCGTACAGAAAGCACTCCTTCAGTGTTAAACAAGCTTAACTTTGCCGTTTTATAACCTGTCGAAAAGTACTATTCCGATTTTCTCTTTGTTTCTAACCTTGCTTTCATCTCGAAAATGTAGGCTAGAAGCTAGCATTCTGGATTTTTGTTAGGTGTGTGTGATCTGCTAAAGAATTGAGGCTAACCAATAACGATTTACAGATATCAAAGATTAGATTAGAATTCTTCTTGTGGCTGATACAGTAAATTTTAATTTTTTGCTCCGTACCAGTTCTAATGGAATTCTGTAATCGATGCTTTGCTAAATTTATCGATAACAATATCTGACTTTTTCGATATCAATCCATGCATTTAAATGTGAAGTGATAGCTCAGAATGTGATTCCATTCACAATCCATTCCTTCAGACGTACGACACTTGATATGATACATGCAAGTATGGTTGCTCATTGCATCTATCACACCAAGCAGCAGAACTACCCATTGAAGCAGTAGAAGTTTCATACGAGACAGAAATGGAATGAGAAGCTCTCCCATGGTTTACTTGTTAGCAGACATTACAAAGTATGTCTGAAAACATGTTCAAGAAAGAAGAACTTCTATTCACACATGACCAACTGCACCTGTACAATTCAGTTTAACAAGACTTAATTAAAACATCACTTACACTGCCGGCACCTGGCTCGTGACTCAATTCTAGAATGTTTAAAAGCCCCGGAGACTGCACCGCATGAACCATCTTCCTCTCAAATATGGCAACACAAATTTCATACTTTCGTTTTAAACAAGTTAGACTCTGAGTGCTACGAACAGAGTTGCAATTGTGAAAACATGTTTGTTGTAGACTACTTTCGTTAGAATTGAAACATTCATTATGAAGGGCAGCAATAGAAGCAGCGTTTATATTGTCTAATTGTCAATTGAACTACATTCAATTTAAAGATTTTCTTTCTATATAATAATATGTGATTGGCCAGAACAATCGAAGTTGTACAGAGATTCAATGAAATGGGGTTGGGGTTATCTAACCACTCTCAAAGTGCATAAATCGAGTGTTCAAAGTATAAAAGTTAATAACGGCACTGGCCACGCCCAATATGGTCACCAGAGAAGGGAAGTAGTGTGAGATACATAACCAGGCATTGCAGAATTCGCTCTCAATTGATTTTGAAGCACGATCAAAGCAAACGAAGAAAAACGTCCCATCTGCTGCGGTCTTCGACAATGTATCGCAAGTTGTAACAAGTCTGATAAATATGAGCAGCGAAAAAGAGCCCCAAAGAGAGAATGTTAAGATAGTTACAGAGAGCGATACGTGAGAGATACTCTCAATTTTCTCAGGATTCAATATCTTTAGATAACTATTGTTACTAGAGACTGATCTGCATCTCCACAGATGTCATGGAAAGGCTATAGGCCTCTGCCCTGTTTTGATTTATTATGGGATTTTGACGTTTACTGGCCTTGTTGTTTACAAATTTAGTGTAAGAGTAAAAGAGAGAGGAGGATTTTTATGGAGTGCCCTATTGGGTGAGTGGGATAAGGTAAGGATCTAGGAGTCAGCTTTGGTTGATGATGCGATCCAGATTAATTTGTTGTTCTATTGTCGGCAGCTCAAAATCAGCCGCATTTTTTCTTCATCCTAATTATTTTTTAACATTATGCTAGTTCAACACGATTTCAGCCGTATTTATTTACATTAATGACAACTTGTTGTTGACAAATTGCTCGTTCAGTATGCGAAATCTTTACAGAGGGATGCTGATAGTTAATTAGCTGAAAGTAATCCTGTGTTTTGAAAGCAGAAAACTGTGTGTTTGGCATTTTGATTTTGGTTGCCGATAATAGTCGAATGCTGTTCTTCCATTATGAGAAATTATTAACCCAAAATTGAAGCTTGTACCGTACACCAGAAGTAAATTGATCACTTTTGCAATTTTTTTGTTATATTTACTTAAGGTGAAGATGAATCGAAGCCAAACTTCAAATTTTCAAGAACACGGATCTGGAGAACCAAACATCCGTTTGAACTGAAAAAATAATCGATTGGTCACCACCAGCTAGTGACCAACAAGTTTTCAACTTGAACGGATGTTTGGTTCTCCGGATCCGTGCTCTTGAAAATTTGAAGTGTGGCTTCGATTCATCCTCACCTTAAGGAATTCAAATATTGTGTTTGAAATCCTTCCTTAAGTTTCTATTCATTTTTTTTTTTCAACAAAACTTTCAAATAATCTATCGGAAATTTTCCAAGGTTTGCTTGAAAAATTAGCAGAAAAAATATCCGGATTTTCTGCAAAATTATCACATGATCCTTCCAAGTATTACTCTAGGGATTCCTCCTAGTATTCCACAATATTTTCATAATCAATTAAACAGGATTCTAATGGGAAAATGTTTTTTTTTTGTGATTTCTCATAGAGGTTCTTCGCAATCTATCTGTATTTTTTTCACAGACAACTCTTAAATTCTCTGAAAATTATGAAAAACGTCAAACCTTCCTATAAAATTTCTAGTGGAATATATTCAACATTTCTTTTAAAATCTCTTCTGAGAATATACTCAAATCTTTTCCTAGCACTAGCGATTCTTCTGATGAATTAAAAAACAAACAACAGATTGAGTAGAGAATTTGCAATTCATTCTTGAATTTTTCAAAAATTTCCTCCCGCAATTCCATCATGTTTCTTTCGGGTTCTATAAATTACTCCATAAATGCTTCCGAATGTCAATTCCGAAATTCTTGCAAATATAACATCTAGAAATCTATTCATTCTCCATTTTTTATTCATAAGCTACTCCAGGAAAACCTAAATATCTTTTTAGAGATTTCTTTAGAAACCTTTTTATCCAATCTATAACAGATTTCTAGAGCAATACAGCATAGCATAGCATAGCATAGACTATAACAGATTTCTAGAGTAATACATACAAAAAAGTTTTGGAAGAACTTATATATGAATTTGTTGAAAAATTTCAACTAATATTCCATTCGGAAAGTGTACTAAATTGTTGCCGGTAACTTTAAAAATGTGGTGGAATTGTTTTGAAGAAATTTCTGACGATGTATTGCACAGAAAAGCTTATAGGACTTACTACAAAAAAAAATGTTGTTTTTCCTTCCTCTTTGAAAATTACCAATTTATTGGCGTTGAAACGAATGGAATTTCCACTGAAGGTATTTGTATCTAGCATCCCAAAAATTTTTCTGCATGAACTCCGAAGTTTCATGGTACTATGGCGAACAGATTGACGTAGAAACCATTTTTTTCTACTTGCAGAATTTTGAAACAAACTTTTTGAACAACATCATTGAATTATTGTGGAAAAACTGTGGAAATTTAACGTGAAAGTATTGGCATTTTTTAAGAACATTGACAAAGATGTCTTATAAAGTGCGAGTTGAAGAGCCCGAGCTTCAGTGTCGTGTACTGTCCTGTACTGAAGTCGAGTCTAGTACACGACACTGAAGACGGCCTTACAGTTGAGGTCGAAATACGCGTATCTGTCAAAGGATACAAACTCTAGTGGAATTAAATAGTATAGTACTAGATTCTGGCTGCTCAGTCAAGGATGAAGTATCAGTTGGTGAGCTCGTTTCATGCTTTTATTTCAAATATGTAAAATTTGTATGACCACATTTAATCGTTCAGCGGTGAAACGGCAATACGAATTTTCAACAAACTATGATTGGTTCGTCACTATGAGTGTCGGCAAAAATCTTTTTTATAAACTATTTATGTTTTACATATATTTTTTTTTTTTCCAAAAAAACACTTTCATTTTACCTTTGATTTTGTAATTGAAGAATTACTTTGGATGATTCGACACTATGAGTGCAGATTTGCAAAAGTTTTACTTTATTCAACAAACTTTGAATGATTTGCCACTGCAAGTGTCGGCATAAGAGTGTTCTGTGATGGTCCAGCCAATCGAGTTTTTTTTTACTTTTCATATGAGTTAAATATGATAACACATGCTTTCGTCCTTACTGCTGTAGGAATGACGCATTTAGATATTTGTTCAACAAACTTTGAATGGTTCGTTACTTTAAGTGTCGACATTAATTTCTTCTACTTGGAAATTATTCATATCAATTGAAACTATTATATTCAACGGCATGTTTATATCTCACAAATAATTGTTTATCATGGTCTAATCGCTTGTCAAAGTGAATCCTGTGACCCAACGATCCTCCCAATTAATAAACATCCCTCCCAGTAACCTTTGTGGAGATGCAGAGGTAAAGACGGTCTCCAAATAGCAAAGGTTACGCACTAACAATCCATCTCCCAATCCCACCTGACTGCAAGGACGTGGCCGGCGCCGTTATTGACCCTGTATAAATAGAGGCACTGAATTATGCACACTGTAGAAGATTATGGCCAATCCCAGCCGAACTTCTAGTTGATTCCTTGTTCATCTTCACAGACCTCAATCAATCACGGAATAGCAACCATTTCAATATGGTAAAATTCGTAGTATAAGATTTCACTTAATAAAATCTTGGAGAAAATTGTTGCATTACTTTGAGAATTTGCTAAAGAATTCCTGATGAACTTTCAAAAATAAGGAAACATACGTATAAGAATTTTTAAATTTTCACAAATTTCTAGAGTTTGCCTTTTTTTAATTTTTTAAAGTATAAAAAAATATTATGGGGTATGGAAAGAGTTTTGTAAGAGGCACAAGCAAGTGCCATGCGATGGGAAGAGAAACAACAAAATGTAAATGTAAAGCAGGTAGAAATACCAGATATACAACAGAATGACGAAAGATAAGTGATTATCTATATAATAAATCTTCGAGCTGTTTAGTGAAATACCTATAAATAAACGTTGAACCGAATTTAGTACTATACCATTTGTCAAAGGATACAAATTCTAGTGAAATTGAATGGTACAGTATTAAATTCGGTTCTTAACAGCTACAGAATCATCTCTAATAAATTGAATAAAAAAAACATATTTTTCAAGAAGTTCCATCTTTAGAAATTGTCCTTGAAATCTGGATTCATAAGAACTCTGCCAAACAGCCTTTTTAAATTTTGCCTTGGAATTGAACAAGAACTCAATCCCAGGATATGGATTCTGCCAATTATTAATAAAACTGTTTCTAAAGACCTGTTTCTAAAAAACCTTACAAATCTTTTGAAGAATATCTTATAAAATTCCTCCCCCTTTATTCTGCTAAACGTTTCTCCACAGCTTTCTTTACCGCTATGCTAATTTTGAAAGTAAAAGTATTTCTGGATTATTCAACAAATTTCCTCTCAGCAAGAGACATTTCAGGCTGACAATTCTACGCCAATGACAATTTCCGATAGAATCAATGCTTCGTCAATCTTCATCAGTCAACCATTTTGATTTTCCATAGAACAACACATAACAACCTAAAAAAAAAAACAAATATTTAATTTTGGGACGAAATTGATATTTATACACAATTTGCCTCATACTTTTAATATTGGTCCTCTTAATTTGAAAAAGATGTTGACATTCTCACAATCAGTAAATTTGACCATTGAAATCCAGTAGGTAATAAACTTTGAAAATCCGTACTATATGATCAGATAAAACTTCGTTTGAAATAAGCACGTCTTCTAGATCAAAAGATTCTATTATACAAAAATGATTATAATTTTTTGACTTCAAGAGTAAATGTGTTGAGTAAATTACGCCTAAGCTTGTACATTATTTAAAAAATTTAAATACTGATAGTAAGCTTAGCTACAGCGAATTGTGTAGCACTAGCTTTTTCATCAATTCAGGCAACACATTCAAAAATCCATAATAGTTAATATTTTTGTGGCATATAGTGGTATGAAATTACCTAAGAACTAGAAAACATCCAATAACATAGCAACAGACATAGACAGTGATTGAATGCTCAACAACCAATTATAATCATATTTTGTTCTGATACTTAAATCAACCTTAGTTGATCCATAACTGTGGGGTCACTGTACTGTGTGACTGTTAAGCTAAGGAATATTTTTTTTTCACATTTACCACCTCATTTCGTTTCCATTTCATTTCCATTATCTCGGAAAAACCTAAACTTTATAAGAATTTACAAGTTTGCTCATTTAACGGTGCGTCGCCAACTACAAACTGAGAAACAATGCCGTGCCATATCGTAAAAAGTCATCCAGCACTTACCTGAACTCTGCTGACGTTCGCACATGGGCTATTAAATCCTCACTAAATTTATTGATATTATTTCTCAAATAGTTTTCCACCATTTCTTCCACTTCCGCACGAGTGGCCAATAGGCGCGGATGATTCAATCGGGCATTGATATAATGCAGCCCGAATATCGAGAGCCCTCCAATGCAACACACCAGTGCGATCAGCATAAAATTCACATTCCGGAGCGCCCTGCGTAACTCCAACGATTCCTGCGCTTCGGACTTAGTTGTGCTGGCAGTGCTTTTGGAATCATTATTGTAATTACCGATGAGGATGCGCTCGGCCGAGCTCGAAAAGGTGGCGGCTTGTGTTTCGATATCTGCTTGCTGCATTGATTGTTTGCACTTCCTGGACTTCCTTTTCCCGCAACTGGACGCGGACGATGTCGACGATCTACGCGAGTCAGCATTTTTGGTCACTTTTGTTGATGACGGGTTTTCGCCAGCCGAAGTGTTGGATTTGCTAGTTGGAGCCATTGTCGGTGTGAAATCAGTGGCGAAATTTTCTGCGAAATTGTACTTATTGGCTTTTCATAGTGCAGCAGATGCTCCATTAGTAGAAATGACCGACACGCGTGGACATGCTATGGCCGTGGTCGGAATTTGCTGGAAAAAGATAAAAGAGTGCATGAAATGAATTGCTACTATGCTGTGAAATCGATTGTTCGACGACCATTGTAGTTATAAAGGATTATTTCTGGTAAAGTGGTATTTCAATAAGGTTTGACATCGACAATTCCATAATTCAATATTCGGTGGTAATTTTAATCATGTGGTGAGTGCATAACACTATGTACGAATCTAATGGATTGACTCCTTCGATTCTGAATATGGGAAAATAAAACAGAAGAAATAGTTAAATATATAAATTATTACTTATAATTCCCATTATTCCTTTGCAAACGAAGATTTAAAAAAAGTTTGATTGTTCCACGTTAGCTGTACCGGAAGAAATGGTTTCAACCTGAGATGTCGCACTCTACATTCCACCTAAGAACTGGTATTGATATCTTTGAGTATACGTTATCGATATTCAATCCTCTTAGTCAAGTTTCTTCAATTGATTTTTTTCCTCGCAGACTCTTCATTGGCGTATCCGTTTGCTTTCGCATTTCTTCCGCGGATGGGAATGTGATTCAAAATGCACTCATTCTAGCTTTTTCATATGTTTGCTCTTCAAACGTTTCAATACACTTAATTCTGCACCGTTTCAATGAAATGGTCAAAAATATTATTTACTTCCACAAGTGCTCTTGAAAGCTAATGAGATAATGGTTTTGATCCATTACTGGTTTGAAATAAACCAGGATTTTTTCCAGTGTAAGTTTTGAGAAATTTCTGAACGTCAAGTAAAAATTTAGTACTCAAAATTCATAAACTGTTTTTGTCATATTACCTGACAAGTAATATTTACTCATTGGCTTCAAATGCGCCATAAAATTTCAATTGGACATGTAACCACAAAGAAATGCACAAAAAACTTTGGGGGTGATCCAAAACATTTTCACGGAAGTGTAGCTCAATTTAATTCAATTAAGATTTGGTAATCAACTTGGTTTCAATAGACGACGACAGCTATACGTGATTAGATGTTGGCCAGTGTTCCGAGATGCACAAAAGCTATGCAATGTACATTGTGCACCACTTGAAATTAAAACATCTTCTCAATTGAATTCTGGCTAATGACCAAAGGTGCAAACAAATTTAGAAGTTTGTGTATGGTTAAAAGACCACTAGGGGAGGCGGTTCTGAGAATCTCATAAACAATTACCATGTGAAAATATTGAAAATAAAATATTCGTTTCGTTCAGTATTCAGTATTACAAATGGATCAATCGATTGGATGTGTTGGGTAATATGATGATATTGCAGCGAGGATGCTCAGATGGCTTTCTTCCATCCAAAAGCTACCTGATGCGATTCCAGCGCCGATAGATTGTGATTCCATGCGGAATTCCACCCAACGACTCTACAGGATTACCGACGAAAATTATGTTGTGGGACAATGGACATAATTCATCGGCGTTTTAAGGCCATCTTCAACATAGTTACAAATCTTATGGCGAAAACACAGCCAACCGTGCATACAGCCTACTGCGATTTCGATAATTAAGATTATTCTCTCATGGGAATCAACAATGTTTCCTATCTGGAAGACTATTAGATCCCTATTGAAACATACATATTTCGAATAGCTGTGGAATTTATACATAGAGATATGCCAAATGCGGCAACCAGTAATATTCCAGTTCTGGCCGACCTACCTTATCCAAACTTTATAAATAATTGTGTTACGCTTCATTTCCTATTCGTTAACATTCATTTCCGGATTCAAACCCCGAAGGCAGCCTACTTCCAGCAATTAAATTAACATGGGGCTTTCTACCTTGAAGCATGAACACGTAGAGCACTGCCTGAACAACTAAAATGAACAAGTGAGAGGAAAGTTTATACTTCCGCAAACTTTCCTTCAGAGCGCACTGTCATACGATCCAGTGCTGGATGGGAACTTTTCCCGTTAGCTGCAAGTCTTGTTCATGTTTCCGGTCAGAAGTGATACCGACTGAAGTGCATTGTAGGTGACGAGTACTAGACACATTTTGCTTAAGAAACATGAAATACTTGCTTTTATGTTAGGTACCTGAGATGTATATGTGTAAATTCGTTGCGATTTAATAGTGTAATTATAAATAAAAGTAATAATCGTAATTTGATGCGCTGATGTTTGGGATTCCGATAGAATCTCCAGCAGATTTTTTTTAACTTTCTTATATGATTTGTTTCAACCCAGATTTCACAAAAATTTGAATTTTGTTATCAATGTTTTATTAATCTTTTTGAATCATTTATTGTATGATGAGTTTATAAACAGATTCATGGCTGATTGCCATAACTGTTAGCTTTTTGGTGACATTCTTCTGGTAGATTCATGTTAGACTATTAGATTTACGCTATTTGGTGAGTTCTATATATGGATTCCTGTTAGAAATCCTCACAGATATCTTTGAAAATTAATCAAGAATCTCTCCAGGCATCCAGAGGATTTTAATATTGAAATTGCTCAAGATATGTTTTTCTAAACCTAAGAGTCATTCCTTAAGAAATCTCTGCTCTTTGAGTTGAATAGAAGTTTGTCTCTGAGAGATTTATTGGAAAATTTTGAATTGCTTTTTGAATAAACTGATAAAAAACTTCTAGCGGATCAATTGCTGGCAAACAAATAAGATTCTGTTAAGAATTCTTGAAAAGTTAATTAGAGAAATACTGGAAGGTTTCTCCGGCTAAATATTTCCAAACGCCAATGTAAACTAGGTCAAAACTAGTGTCAAAACAGTTGGGAAGCAAATATTCAAATAAAGACGTCAGGATAGCGATGAAAACCCGTCTTTCGGAATGATACCTGAATCGCTTGTGTTCTATTCTGCGTCATCCTTTGTTTAGTGTGGATGATTCTAGCAACGAATCACCTGAAAACTGCTCAGTCATCATGTCGACAAGAGCAGAACGTATAAGAGGAAGATTGGCTGCTTTAAGTTGATGTAGAAAATTAGTCATTCAAGAAGGAAATACAGAAACAGGCGTCACAATTGTGTGATGATTTTCTTCGGAAGAAAAAAGGCTGAGATCTGGAGTTCTGCCAGAAAGAAAGTTTAAACATAGTTTCCATAATTAAATTTTTATTGAAAATTTCTATGCCCGATACTCAAGCTGTCACAATACCCACGAAATTCTCAATATTATTCATGGCAGAAAATGCATAATTATTTCATAATGCTCCAAATTAATTATTTTAATATATTTTAAATGCAACTTTTTAGTAATGAACATAAAGATTCATTTTGCATGATAAAAGAAATTAACATCATAAAACTGACATAGGTCATCTTTTCAAGCACTATGAGGTAAATACTATGGGACACTGTTTCGTGAGATGATAGCAGGTTGAAAAGAAATGTTGAATTTATCATCGATCGTGTTGCTTGTACGATTAGCATATCCATATTCAAACCTTTCTGCTAAAAAAAATTCTGTCGCAGAACGGGGGCTCAAGCCATTGCGATGCAATGCATCGTTGCATAGTGCGTTGAATGCGCGGAGAAGTGGGACACAAATCAGGAATCATATGTTTTTGTCGTAGGTATCCTGATAAATGGTTAAATGTGTGCTGGTTGAAAAATTATCATAAAACTTGGTGACAAACAAAAAAAGTTGCGAATATGACACTTAAAGATTTAGAGAGAAATTTGATTAAAAAAAATAATCCATGAACAAAGTTAGATGTTGCTTCGTCTCAAGATGTTTATCTGTTCAAGTAGTTCAAATTCAGTTTATTATGGTTGTTGGGAAGTAGTATCGAATCCCTAAGCCCCCTCTAGCTACATCACTGGACCACAGTAACCAACTGCGACCATCAGCTTGGACCAAACAATAGCTGCAGATCAGCCAGCCAGGCAGGCTAAAGATAGCAGTAGAAGGAGACCAGACGAGCTGACGATAAACAACCATTCGTGGCTACCTGCTTTGCTGGATGACCACTGTGATATCAGCGCAGGAGATCGTTGGAGAGCTGTCCGTCTGATCTTACAGTGGTGGATATGCTGCAGGAGATGATTTTATAGAGGAGAGAGATCTCACTCTCATCCACTGATCTTTGAGATCCCTGCGTAGGGTTTGTAGTGGCCTTTCGGTGTCGCAAGTTAGTTAAGATCGACCATTCCATCCGATTACAGGCGCGCCGGTTAGAGGCCTACGCACGGCCGTACTTTTTTTCGTGTTTAGTTTAAGAGATCGATGTTAGTTCGTAAGAAGAATAAATGTAGTCCGTTGTAGTTTTGTGTGTTTTAAACAAATATAGTGGTTTTAATTTTCCGCGAGTGTTCAACCATTTAAAGCCATGGAAGAATAAGGCCAAATAGACCAAGTGCCCCTGGAAGGAAAATAAAGGACCGATTGTTGCCCACCCAATCCAACCCCAAACTCTGGTCGAGTGCTGAAGAGCCGCCCCAACCAATCGAAGGAGGTAATTGCCCGGTTCCCCAACAATGGTGAAGAACTAGCTATAGGCTAAAGAGGACAGGAATTGGTTCAATAATACCTTTAAAAAGTTTTAATCTCTTCGACATGTCACTTTTGATGCTATTCAATAATTGTGATGCTTTCATCATAGCTACCAATACACGTTTACGTAGAGAACAAAATAACTAAAAATATGATGTTTGCCCATACAGCAACACACTGTGCATCAGCATGATTCAGTGAACCAATGTATTGAAAGTCTTCTGGCTCATTGATTTATTCACCTTTTGCCTTGCACCTTGCTTGAGACTGTCTCGATTCGAAGAGCATGCCAAGCGTCATTCAGAATTTTCGTCATCTGCCTGCAAAAACCGACAGTAAGAGGACAAAGCGACTGGAGCCCCTTTTCGTTGACAGCGAAAGATTTTTCGCATTTTTCTACTTACACTATCGAGGTGCTTGTTCTATTGTGCAGGAAAATCAATTTCCTTCGAAGCATTGACGAAAAGCGGAAAGAAGCTGGTTCAAAGTTCAAGCGGAATGCAATTCACCCTCGAGGCATGTTGGAGTTTATTTGTGAATATCGATTAAACTTCACGTGACGTTTGGTATGTTACAACATTTTGATTACTTTTGGAGTATTCAATCAATCAATCCGCTGAAATTTACTTGAATCGAATCCTTTAACGAGAGATACACACCAAATAAGGATAAGGAATGAGCTTTATTTCGCTTCGTCAGTGGTGAAAATTGAATGAAAAACATTTTCCAATCAATTTGAAAGCAACGTTGCTGTAAGACGATCTTTTTGCATTGTCTCCTAAGCCCACCATTTGATCCCCAACCAATTCACCCTCAGCAGTAGCACCGAATTCAACGAAAAACAAACTGATAATGGGTTTTGAAAGTCACCAAGTTCGCAATCGCTGATAAAACTTCGTTCAAGTGGATTTCCAAAAGGTTCAACAGAAAATTAAATTTTAGCTAAGGATCACCTCCCAGCCTCTTCCATTGAAAAGTTTCGCTTTCACGAAATTGTTTTTGAGGGTGCTTCAATATCAAGTTTACAAAAGAAGCATAAAAATGTTTCTCCAACACTAATTCAAGGCATATGAAATTAACGGTTTGCACAATTTAAACTCAATTGTCGCACACATATTTAAATGCTAATTTTCCCTTCTGGGTTCCAAGTTCATTACGGCGAACCGTTTTTCTAAACATGAACACTGAACATAAGTTCCGGTGGTTTCGCAGAGAGACAGGAACACAGACCCGAATGGTGAAAACGCAAACACTTGCTCCTCGTCATATAACTGGGAGTGCGATATGAAACTGAATCGAATTGGTGTCCCCTTGCGGAAAAAGATTCCAACGCCGAGCTGAGCTGTGTCTAATGTGTTGCTGAATAGGGTGCAAAAGAGTGGCGAATAAAAAGCCACTTGGGCAAATTAAATTTTCTCGGCCTCTTGAAAGCTTTGCTTCAAATTGCAAGAGATTTTTTTCCTTTTACAGTTCGTCCCAACGCATGGTTTGCTCATTTTATGGAATTGGCCATCTCTAAATGGTTATTCTGCCACGAGGTACGGAGTAGGGAAAGTTTTTCCTCGTTTTCAATTTGTACGGATGACGGCTAACTAACTCTTTAATGGCATCGGTCGAACGGATGAGTGCGGCACTCAGTTCATTTATAAGTTAGTATTCGAAAGCATACTGCAGAGTTTGGGAATGCCAACAACAACAGATGGTTGTAATTTTGCGGTTGAATATATTAACTTTGTGCAAACAACTTTTAGTGAATAATAAGTTGGTTCGAGAGCTTTCACGTTAAATCGATCGAATAAATAGTTCGTACAGTTAAACCTCCATGAGTCGATGTTCCATTACTCGATATCGACTCATGGAACCATATTAAAAATCAAATTTCATGGTTACTATGATGGTCCCCTCAGAAGGCTTTCCATAGCATTGCTGTTCTATGAATCGATATTTCCATGAGTCGATGGTCCCTTCAATATCGACTCATGGAGGGTTGGTCCTCCACATTCCTCCAGATTCCTTTTCTTGTCAGTACCAAACCAGCCTTCAGTCCGGAAAACTTTTCGTGAGAAACGTATTTCGACAGTGCCTCTGGGCGTTGCGTAGTGTGATGCTTTCTTCAAAGGGCAAATCGTCTACTGAAATCATTAATGTGAGGTAACTTTTCCACTCCGGATCGTTTCAAAAAGATTATTTCTCAAATTTATCTAGGGATTTCTTTAGATATTTTCAATGAGATTTCCAAACAGTCCCTAAGAAAATGTTTCCTAGAGTTTCTTCAAGAATTTTCGTAAAATTTCTAAAATGATTCTCTAGAAGATTTCTCAAGAAATGTCTCAAAAAATTTCTCAAAGAATTCAACCAAAGATTTCTCCATCAATCTCTTTAGGAAAACTGCTTAAAATTCTTTAAAGGGATCTTCAAAGATTTCCGCAATGGATTCCCTCCAGAAATAGTGCCTATTTAGAACTTCTTTCATAGATTTCTTCTTCTTCTTCTTCTTTGATTGAACGCATATTTGAATATATCTGGTCTTCAATGCCTTGACCCAACAAAACAATCACTGAAGAAAGAAGAAAGAAATTGTTCAGTCAGAGTGACCCAAATTACTGAACAGTGTTCTTTTGTTCAGTTGGTGAGGACCACGTGCTCAGTTGGAGGGAACCACGTCCCAGAGTCCCAGAAACCTATTTTCTTTCCATTGCAGTGGTCCTCAGCCTAAGTACTATGCGGGCCACTTTGGTACTTTAAGAACATGCAGGCCGCAAGACATGCAAGACTCTATTTCGAAGAATTTAAAATACAGGTAAACCTCCATAAATCGATGATCCATTACTCGATATCGACTCATGGAACCATACTAAAAATCATATTTCATCGTTACTATGATGGTCCCTTCAGACAGCTTTCTATAGCATTGCTGTTCCATGACTCGATATTTCCATGAGTCGATGTTCCCTTCAATATCGACACATGGAGGGTTGAATATTTTAGTTTTGTAACAACAAAATTCGGTTAGCATTTTAAAAAAAAGACACTAGACAACGGACTAGCAATTTAAGAGATCAAATGCACTACCCGCCATAAGTATGAAATCGCATCATCTAGTATTGCAACACCTCAATTGAATATTACACGAACACCCCAAAAAGTTTAGCATCACCCGTAAACTATTACACTAATGACGCAATATCTTGGAAACCTTACTTTCTAGAAAGCTGCGGTCTTCAGCAAAGTTGTTTAGAAGCCTTACGGCGTTCATCAGCTGAAAATTTTAATGCGCCATTTTGCCGCTAGTGTGCATGTAATTTGGTCATATTTTAGCAGGCTCTAGCTCATGAACATGACCACCTAGAATGTTCGTGTCTTCAGCAAAGTTGTTCAGAAGCTTAAGAAGCTTAAAATGCGAGGCAGCACTGATTGGTTAGCAATTTTGCCGCTTGTAATTTGGTCATATGCTAGAAGGCTTCTTCATTCGGCGTAGATTCAACGCAATAGCAAGGAATTGTTGCCCATCAAGTATCAAGTAAGTAAGTAAGCTAGAAGGCTCTAGCTCATGAACCTGTTTACTTAGAATGTTCGTGTCTTCAGCAAAGTTGTTCTGAAGAATAAAACAAAGTGAGGCAGCACTAATTGGTTAGTAATATTTCTGTATTTATCATTAAGTTGTATAAAAGACTAAGAGCAACTGAACGCAGCAATGTTTGGTTTGTAATTTTATTATTTTTTTTTTTTAATTAACAATATTGCATGATCAACATCAATAAGAAAATCCTCAGCAAAGTGGTAGAAAAAGTGAGAGGAATTAGAAGGACCACACTTTTGCAACTACGCGATGCTTATATACATGTTCAATTAGGCAATTTCGATTACCGTCAAACGGGGTAACTTGCAACAATTTTCAACTTCAAAGCAATATGGATGAAAAAATTGAGGATTCAGATGAGACAAAAACCATCTGGTACCCTAATCGCTACGTACAGAATACCACGCGGTATTAATTTTATCAGTATTTAGTTTTCTGGAATCAGGAGAGACGAAAAATATGCATTTTTAATGCTACCCCTGATGTGGGGTAACATGCAACACACAGTGCTACCTAAAGTACACTATTAAAAATGTATCCCTTATCGTGTTATTATGGTCATTTAATAATTTTCTACAGTAAAAGCATGACAATTATCAGAAACAGGCTAGTTTTCTCTTAGAAAACTAAATATTATTGATTGAATTATGAGTATTGAACCAATTTGATTGAAAACTTCATTGGCATTAAATAGGGTGTCCACACTGGAAAATTCTAGCATATCATAAGTCTTGACAGTTATTGGAAAGCCATCAAAACGTTTTAATGCAACTTTTCTACAAATACAATGGTATTTTAGGTTTTACTTCACATAAATTATTTTATAGACATATTTAAATCAAAGCGACGTATAACATATTGATATGTATGTTTCAAAATGGTCTCTGTTGGGTTTTGGCATAACTTCCATCACATTTCATGCAGAGAGTTCCCAATGACTGATCTGTAAGTTAATTTTAATGCAGATTTTTTAAATTATTCTTCATTTTCATGAAGAAAATAAGACTAAATCTAATAATAATACGATTTATTTAAGTTTTCCAAAAATTAATACAAAAAGTGTATTGAATTGATTGAGGTACAAACATTTCAATGTAACTGTACAAATATATGTTTAATTTTGCCTTTTCATGTGTTTTCGATGACAAACGGCAAGAAATATCAAACAATTGAGATCAAAATTGCTGTTGCAAGTTACCCCACAAGGGTAGTCAAAAACGTTTTTGAATTTTCATAGTGTTTAAGCAAAAAAATATCAAAACTTTTATGTTGTCAATTTGTACACTACTAAGTACTGTAACTGATAGCAAATGCCCCGAATGGCATCCAGCAATTGCATTCAATGCCATTGAAACTTTTCGTCAGGAATGTTTCTCGGCTGTGCCACTGTAGCATGCTTGTTCCGTTGTCTAGTGTTAAGTTACAGTCTGTGCAGCTAAATGGCTGAAGGCGATGTCCGTGTTTTTTTTAACGTTTTCGAACACGGAGACATAAGAAAATATTCACCAGAAGCGTTACTGCTACGGAAAATTCCAGTTGACAGCAAATGTTCAGTGCAATCTTAAAGCAAAGTATGTATTTTGTTTAGGAGTTATTTCTGAGTTTTCTTGATTCTACTTCAATAATTATATATGTATTTATAGTTCAAGTCTACTTAAAAAAATGCCATTACAACAGAATTGTAATGCGAATCTATATAAATAAAAATAGAATGGTGTTCATATGTCACGAAATGGCTTGAGAACGGGCTAACGGCTTTTGAAAATTCTTCCATAGTTATGTTCCTGAAGTGTTCCGACGTGTTTGTGTATATAAAAAGCAAAGGATATTTAACGGAAAATTGAAAAAAAAAAAACAGGAGTGAACTGAACTTCCATTTGGCACGGGGCGTTCCATTACGTTTTCCAACAGCCTACTTGATGGCAAGACGAAGTTTGCCGGGACCACTAGTATAAAATAAATATTCTTCGAGATTTTCAATCCATCCATATTTCTAAGATTTCCTTAACATGAGAAATGCTCTTCCAAAGCTCTCTTAAGGTTCAGAAGGCTTTTAAGCTAATTAGCTGTAAAAGCTTCTTATTTAGGATGTATGGAAAATTCAAGCCTTGATAAAACTTAGAATCTTCAGACAAAGTTCAGAGCTGATCATGAAATGAAACATAAACAAGATAACATTCCGTCTGCTCAGCACAATGGAGTGCAGAATGTATTGTCGAAATCTCGCCATGTGAATTTCTTAAGTATTTAGTTGTAAGGACTTAAGAAATATAATTCTTTTTCAATGAAATCATGACATGCGGGCAGCAACTCACTTATTTCCGAAAAAGTCTCGCGGGCCGCACAATACCTTGCAAAGGGTTGCATGTGGCCCGCGGGCCACAGTTCGCTGACCACTGTTCTATGGTGTATTCTTATTATCAATTTATTTTGTAGTTTTTATGCTATTAAGGATGAGATTATAATAACAAGAAGTGAGATTTGCAGTGCTCATCCCAAGGAGCCACTAGCTCGCAAATTCGCCTTTTTAGGCTTATAGGGCTGTTGTACGACCAATTTACGACATGTTAGCTCTATATTGGCCTTTATTAGCACGCAGGGCGAATTATAGTGCCATTTGGTTACTTGGGTGAAACCCGGAATTTAAGACCCTTCCTCCGCAATTAAAATTGAAATAAATATATATCGACTAGCGTTGGGTAATTGTTTCAATAACATCGATGTCTCTGAATCGATTCACATCTGAGCTACCGAATCGATCTACCGATTTAATTGAATCCTTTGAATCGATGTTTTTGAATCGATTCGAATCGAATTTGAATAAAAATTTAAGAGATTTGAAATGAGACATAATGCATTTGCATTCGATTTTAACTTATTTCAAGTAAACCAGTTTTGGAATTCAATTAAACAGATCTAATACTTCAAGGCTAACTCAAATTTGGATTATAATTCATCAACTCATCAAGAAATATTTATCGATTTCAACAAAATGAATCGAATCAAAAAAATCGAATGAAGAAAATCGATTCACCCGATTTTAGATAATCCAAACATCGATTCAAAAAGTCGATTAATCGGAATGAAAACATCGATTTTCGGAACATCGATTCAAAATCGCCCAACGCTAATATCGACCGTATTCTTCGGCCAGAAACAAACCCCCCCCCTTCCTATATAAATTATCACATCGTTTATGTATGACCCCTAAGCACAAAATGGGATCAGTGTCTGCATATTTATATATACAGTCAACAATGCCGACCCTCAGTAGGATCCGTTATAGATGATTTATTCTTTTCGTGAATGTTGCTTTGACAATACATGTACGAATCTTATAGAACGGGAATAAAATCATTTTCATCAAAAAACCCCACAAAAACATCCGCAATTTGCAAAATTTGTACTTGTTTCTTAAAATACAATCATGATTCATCAACTGGGGGCATCACATTGCCATTTTTTAACACCAATAATATAAAATTCATTTGCATTTTTTTATATTCAATTCTCAATGTCAGTGCCGTTTAACGCGCACCTAATAGGTGAAATTGAATATTGAAATGACGCCAATGAACTAATCTACGATGACGTCACGCTGCAACTTCCAGCGGGAAGAAAACCTTTACTGCGGGCCGTGTTCACAAAAAATGAGCGATTTCGCTGCGCATTCATCCACTCAATGTTCATTCCTTCACTGAATGTTGGTCCGGATGTCATTTTATGTAAACACAGCCCGCATTTAGAGTGGAAAACAAAAAGAAAATCGACAATAAAAGAAGACCGTGGATAAGTCCATAGTGGGTGACACTCAACGTGTGCGTGTGTCGTACCTACTCTTTCTCATCGCATTCGTTCTCATAGTCAGATTGGCTTCGTGCTTGTGGAGTTTTTTTTTTTTGTTTGTTTTTGTACTGATCGGGAATCATTCGGCTGAATTTTTACGACCCAGAATATGTGTAAGGGTTCATTCAAATATTACGTAACGCAAAATTTGCCAATTTTAGACCCCCTCCCTCCTCCACGTAACAGCTTTTGTATGGACAACTTTAAATTTTTGTATGGACCGTAACACTATGTAAGACCCCCTCCCTCCCCCTGTTGCGTTACGTAATATGTGAACGGTCCCTATGTGACAAAAACTAACTTTTGAGAAAAACGGTTTTTAACTTTTTCAACTATACATATTTAATTTCGTACAAATTATATAAGAGCCTTTATACGGTTTAACGTTTTGAAGTTTACACGACGAAACACGTGTCAAATGTACAAATTAAAATTGAAACTGCGAAAAGAAACCACGTACTCCGGTGGGGATCGAACCCACGACTCCCTATTCGCTAGATGGGCACTCCAACCTACAAGCTGTGGAGCCCCTTGAGAGACCCCGATGCTCGAAGGTGAACTGAACTCGACTACCCCAAAACACATGTGATCATGATTTCGCAGTCCAAATTTTATTCGGATATATGAGATGTACACCTGACACATACATCGTCGTGTACATGTATACTAGTGATCCTTTATATGAGAGATACGCGGAAGTAAAATGGAATGATTTGGTAACAGACCAGTAGTGCTGAGTTTGCACGGCGTCGAGAATAATATTGTAACACAGACATAACTTCATCATTGCTAAGAAGGGTATTTTGTTTCGTTATAGATCTTTCCGAATAATAAACAGCAGAAAAAATAAACAAACAATATCGCATTGGCAAAAATACAAAATAAGAAAAATATTTCATATATTTTACTCAATGCAAAACAACTTTCACCGAAATAATTTCGAGCGTATTTCATTAATCCTCAAGAAAATTCCAAAACAAACATAACGCATGTTCGTTTGGCTCACGCTTTGGCAGCTCTCGCTTCTCGATTGGCTTACACTTTGACAGAAATGTCAGCTTCCGCGAATCTCTCTTATAAATGATCACTAATGTATACATAAAAGCGAGCTGAAAATACCTGAAACAAAAAGTCCGTCACGACCTCAGGTTAGCCGATTGCGCTGCAGAATCGTTACCCGTTCTGTGACGTAGTTGGTTAACGCGCCCAGTCTAGCGTATTGGGAGTCGTGGGATCGAAGCCCACCAGAACGATTATATTATTTTTCACAGTTCTTCTTCTTCTTCTTCTTCTTAGCATTGACGTCCTAACTGGGACAGAGCCTGCTTCTCAGCTTAGTGTTTGTGAAGCTCAGAATCGTTGTTGGCAAGCGGGAGCACCACGAAGAACCTTGCATTCCATTCTGACATTACTATAGGAGTGAGGCGTCGAAGTTGTGCCATGCCTACTAGATCGTTTGATGTCCGATCCGATGTTACATTCTCGGAGTTCTTTCAACAGGCTTTTGATTGTCAACCATCATAACAGGGTTGGAAGACAAGATCTATGACAATGTTCATTCAGTACCACACATCCTCCCTCTTCTCAGGAAAAAAAAGTTTGAAGTGATGAGTTTTCACATCGTTTCCGTCATCACGAAAGCTTTCAGGAATTCAGGATGTATATTTCACATCGCTAAGAACTTCACCGATGTATACTGTTTCATATTTCAACTGTTCACTTGTACATGCGACTTTGAAACATTTTTCCGCTGTAGAATACCCACGCAATCAGAACGGTGTTGAAATTATTGATCAGTTGAATGTCGTTCCATGCATTAGAAACGGCAAGCTGATTATATGAAATGACATATCTAAGATGAATTTTGGACAAAATATTGCTATTAATAAACTGACATATATGCGTTCAACAGAGTAGCATCAGTGTTTGGCTTCCATCTTGTTGTACATTCAATCCACCGTACTTTCACGGAAATACTCACTCAAAGACTTGTTTGACTGTTGTTACTTGTTTTGATATAACATATCTACTAAGTTACTAGCCATCATTGGGCTTACATATCTTATTCTATAGATACAGTCGCGCATGCATGTGAACATCACTTTTATTAGGAACCAATTTGTGACCACTAGTCGCGATAGCAAGTGTACACCACCATTACTTAGAGCAAATATACGACCACCAGTCGAGTTAACAACATCAATAGCAGTTACTATGAACAAGTATGCGACCACCAGTCGCGGTAGCAAGTGTACACCACCATTGCAAAGAACAAATATACGACCACCAGTCGCGCTAACAACATCAATAGCAGTTACTAGGAACAAGTATACGACCACCAGTCGAGTCAACAACATCAATAGCAGTTACTATGAACAAGTATGCGACCACCAGTCGCGGTAGTAAGCATACACCACCATTGCTTAGAACAAATATGCGACCTCTAGTCGCGCTAGCAATATCAATAACATTGATTGCTAGGAACAAGTATGCGACCACCAGTTGAGTTAATACCATATTCATTGCAACCATCTGTCGCGTTAAAGACAACCAAATACCAAACCAAATGCAACCACCAATCGCGGCAATAATATTTTTTTAATTGCAACCACCAGTCACGTTAAGTACATTTTTTTTTTGCATTGCATACACCAATTGTGTTAAGGGCATTTTTTCATAGCAACCACCAGTCGCGTTAAGTTTTTTTTTTCAAACATGTTATTATTTTTTTTTAAACATGGCATTTATTTAGAAATAATAATGAATTAAGAAGATTTGAATAGTTTGGATCTCACCGGTTATCGACATAAAATTCACAAATTTCACCGATTCAGTATGCTTCACACTTAACTTGTTCGTTAAACATTACGGGATACACAATGTACTGAAGCAAATAGGAAAGAAAACAATCTTGTGCATTATAGGTCAAATTTGACCAAAACATCGATAATACTGAATCGATTAAAATTCGATTCGTCCTTTGTATCGATTTTATTCAAATCGATTCGATTTCTTCACTCGTAAGCAAATTTACAAGAACAACGACTCAAAATAAGATCAAATCCCTTGTATTAGGATTTCATGTTGTTTCAACATCAAAAAATCGATTAATTGGAACGAAAAAACTACTTTTGGAACACCAATTCAAAATCGCCCATGGTTAGGAATATTAGCACACACTTACATTCATTTTTCACTCTATTTTATTTTATTGAAATTAATTTGTTTTTATTTGAAAGCAGGAGAGATAAGATATAGAAATGTGTGTATCATCACAGAAGAAACGATGAAATGATCACATACAACCAAAGCGAAGTTTTATTATTATTTATATAGAAATTTGCACAGTTGATAAATGTTACGGGAGTTTTTTTTTCGATTGAAATTACTAATTGATAAGTTATACAAATTGATTAATATTCATGAAAACCACTAATAACTTTAACACTTCACTTCTCTTTTGCAAAATCACATTATTTTACTAATTAAGTATTTATACGATATTTTTTATACACGTTTTATACAGATATGTTCAATTGACTTCTGCAAAAAAAATAGTTCAGTTCCTAACGTTATTCTTTTTTCCGTTCAACCTATGCAGAAAATAGGTCCCTGATAAAGGCAGAATGCGCACTTCATAACTTAGATGAATCAGCTCGAAATGATCATAATCTTTGAATCGGATAAAATAGATAAAACACTTTCTATTACATTCAAATATTTCCATCAAAGCAATCTGTTTGAATTCAAATGCAAAACAAAATATTCACTTCAAAGCCTGCATCGCGCAGCTCAAATAGTTGAGGTGATGCTGGTGTTCAATAAGAGCAACAACAAGAACAGAGAGAAACATTGCTGCTTCAGCGAGTAGTGAAGCGGCTAATGCATATTAATGTCATATTTCCTCTTCAATCAGTTTTCTATTATTCATAGAAAATACCACATTGCTGTTTACTTACAGATGCCTTTTTATCAGATTCAAACTTCACTCCACAATCACTCTGAATACATATTTTCACACGCGGTTTAAGAAGCACTCGACACAAACACATTTCCTAGTGGACACTCCCGCTTGCTATCGAATCCAGGCTCTCCAGGAAAAACGAAAATTTATTTAAAACTCCTGGCAGGATCGCCAAATGTGAAGCTCAGAATCGTTGTTGGCAAGCGGGAGCACCACGAAGAACCTTGCATTCCATTCTGACATTACTATGGATCAATGCACGAGTTCACTAATTTGACTTTTGAGCGGTGCCGAATTCACTAGTTGCCATGGTCACGTAAATAACACGGCACCGCTAAAACGTCAGATAGTGAACTCGTGCACAGGTCCATAGGAGTGAGGCGTCGAAGTTGTGCCATGCCTACTAGATCGTTTGATGTCCGATCCGATGTTACATTCTCGGAGTTCTTTCAACAGGCTTTTGATTGTCAACCATCATAACAGGGTTGGAAGACAAGATCTATGACAATGTTCATTCAGTACCACACAGTGTTCTCATGAGAACTTTCGCAGTTATTAACTGAGAGCTTTCTATGCCAAAGTCGCCATTTTCGCATTCGTATATCGTGTGGCAGGTACGATGATACTCTATGCCCAGGGAAGTCAAGGAAATTTCCATTACGAAAAGATCCTGAACCGACCGGGAATCGAACCCAGACACCTTCAGCATGGCTTTGCTTTGTAGCCGCGGACTCTATAACCACTCGGCTAAGGAAGGCCCTTATTTTTCACAGTTATACTTCTCAATTTGTCCAAATTGACTTTAGTGTCTACGCCCTTCAGTTGATTTTGATTTTTTTTCCGTCGGCCAGAGGGGGGCAATGGCCCTCCCCTGCCCCCTCTGGCTACGCCTATGATTAAGTTGCCACTAGTAAGCTTAAGACAACAGTGAAATGAATTGCTATCTTCGTTCTCTTATTAGATTACTAAACGTGGAAGTTATTGTTACTTGATCATTTACTCCCATTAGATGGTGCATAGTGCAATCATGTGTAGGAACAATTAAAAAACGCCGTTCATCAGATTAAGGAACCTACGTTCTCTACAAAACCTTTTCTCTTGGACAACATGAAAATGCTGTGCCTATAAGTGGCCTCTTGTAAAAACATTTTCTCCAAACTGACAATCTGAACAGCAGCTGACAGCAAGACATCAGAAACCTTCCGGAGAATAGGTCTCACAAACAATCTGTCACCCAACGTGAGCTGGGTGAGAGAAAGCAATAAAAGACTCTTAACATCACTCATTTCAAGGAATAATCATGTAGTGCTGCCCTAGGACGCCAATCAACTGATGCTGGTGACAAGAATTGCATTCATCAGATCTGAACTGAGCAAACAAATTCATTTCGATGGATCATGCGGGTTAGCATTCCAAACGACATAATCAGATTTTAAAGAGACTATAGTCCTGCTATGAATGAGTCTATCTACCGGTCGCGTTCATCGTCGTCGTCTAACATGATGTGCAAGCTGACGGTAATCATCGTTTACGGACGACGCTAATGCTGTCGTTTAAACCATGAGCACCTAATTCCACTCGACGTTCGATGAGGTATTCCACAAATCGAGGGGGCGGTTCAGTCAGGGTGCTACAACCTATAATACAAACCTCCTTCTCATGCCAGCGTAGACTTGGATAAGTAGCAAGCAGGAAATATTCATTAACGTGGATTTTCCCTCTTGTGCTAATAAAGTCTGTCGTGCCTTAATAGGTTTCACGTTCTGTGATGGTATATTTACGACAAATATATAAGGCAGCTAATTTTCATTTGCAAATAGTTGGAAACCACACATCTCTATCAAATGTCATAGATACTTGAAGTTGTTAGCTAGATTTTTCTCAAAGGAAAACTTCAAAGGCCAGTCGTGGTAAAAAAAACTCCTTCTAATGCTTCCACTTAAATTTTTACCCAAACATGTGGGCGAAAGATTCTCCTAGATAAGGCTCTTGAGCTTAAGTAGCGAAAAGTTGGAAAACATTTTTCTTCACAAATGCTCTTCAAGTTCGTTTGAAGACGTAAACAAGTTTCAATGCAGCAGGAACGTGTCCCATTCAGCTCCATCGTAGGAAGGTGATAAGCGCAGGAAGGAAATCCTGCTAATCTTTTCCTCTCAAATTTTTGGTGCCCTGATTACGGGTTTTCGTCTGTGGCTTTGCTATACCCCGGAGGCAGGGACAGAGCTACATATATACATAAGCTGATGGCTTGATTTGGTGCAGCCAGCTCAAGAATATGGAAGAAAAAAGGACCCTAAGCGAAATGCATGCAGAAAGGCTCAGTGACATCGTGCACATAGAAAAAACGACCTCAAAATCTGAATCATACGACAGAATCTTGGGTTCGCACTTTGTGAGTACGGGAGTGAATATGAAGGTGAAGTTGATTTACGGTTGGGTTCAATTGCCCATAGGATGACATCAATGTTTAGGCTGTTGAAAACTACAATTGGAATGATGAGTAAATGCTCCACTTGAAAGTAATGTACACTCCCGTGTAAAAATTTGGATTCACGCCCTATAAAACACACAAAAGTGTTTTGTCCATATCTTCGTGATTACACATCTAATTTCCGCCCCTCCTCTGTATCACACAGTAGAATCCTACCATCAAAATAGCTTTCTAGAAGCTTACACAACTGCACCGGTACCTTGAGATGGTGAAGTGCGTGTGCTGTTGCTTCCCAGCTTGCGCTGTTGAACGCATTCTTCACATCTAGAGTGACAACCACGCAGTAACGGATGCCGCTCCTCCTCCTAAAAGAATTGCTCAAGTACAGTGCATAGGCTGGTTTTAGCGGGTCGTCGTTGGTGCATCATCCCCGCATTCCCTGAGTTACCTTCTCAGGGGATTTGTTTGCAGATTCCCCCCTTGTAAAAAAAAAAACAAAAAGGAAACACATCTTATTAAAACTCTCAAAAGGCAATGAATTAATCGTACTTTGTTGGAATTTTAATAAAACATTTTTTGAATTTTGTTTACTAAATTATTATCAAAAGTTGCGACATTTTTCGAAGAACTCACTAAAAAAACAAGGCATTGGATCAATCAACATTTTAAATCAATGCATCATTAGAAACGTAAACTTATATTTTTTGAGGAGCTCTTTCGAAAGTTCGGTAGAAAAAATTGGAAACTATTTATTATGAAAAAAATACATACAAAGGTATCGACCGTGATAATTACATTTAATTTGTATGTATGAGAAGCAGACATCATGTACACGCGCTTCATATCATGAGCTTGAGATCAGCTTGCCATGAGCGCACAAAAAAAATCGCGCGCTTGAGCACGTGCTATGTTGAGACGCATTTTTTTAGATCTCATGTAGCAATGTGCTAGCTCAAACAATCACATCTGCACTGGCTCATGCGCCGTCTCATGAGAAAATCTCAATGTGACAGTGCATTTGAGACTCGCAGGTGTAGGTTTCAAAAGCAAAGAAATGGAATTAAACTATGGATTAAACTGCCCGTAGGCAGTTTGAAAGCACTGACGCAATTCAACGCAGTTGAGATTCTAGCATTTGAATTGAAAAACTTGGCTGGCCACCGAAGAAGCATAGGCATAGACCGAAGCCGTATGCTTCCGCAGGGTTATTGTACCAGGCAAACATAACTGCATAAAAGTACTCCTAGTAAGCGCATGTGACGAGCCTCACGAGATGTCTCATGAGACTCGCTCACTAAGATATATTTTGTACGTATCTGCATCTCGTGTCTCATATAATGTGTGAGCTGCGATATGAAATATCGCATGGCACACTAGCTCATTTATGTATACATGAGAAATACGACACTCTGATGAGAAGAAAGAAATAAATACTAGATGGAGAGGTACCGTGAGAGAACGGCGAGAGAAACTGGACTAGATGTTGAAGAGGGCATACTATATTAAACAGTATTATTTGAAACGTCCTTCCTTGTGGCTGTCTTCGTAGTGTTATTCAAACAACACGTCAAGCCGTTCCCATAGAGGGCGTTAGCCACCAGGAAGGACGTTTCAAGTAATATTACTGTTTACTATGGTATGGCCTCTTCAACATCTAATCCAATTTCTCTCGCTTTTCCTTTACGGTACCTATCCATCTAGTATTCATTGCTTTCTTCTCCATGCTCCCTCTTACTTCGAGCAAAATAAACAAATTAAATAATAATAAAATAGACATTCAAGTCATCGTACAAAAGTTTGGGTTCACCTCTCACCTCTGTAGAGCGTAAGAACTCAGCATCCATAAACAATTCGCTCTCACTTGCGATCGGGAGATACAAACGTGAGCGTGGTGGGGGTTTGGCATCTAAGTCCGAAAGAGACATGGATTTGCGAAAAGAGATGTGTTCATAGTTAGTACTCGGATTCAGTTTGGCTTTCTATTCCGCAGAATCATAAGGTGTTCTGTAGCTTAGTTGGTTAAAGCGCCGGTCTAGCGTACACGGAGTCGTGAGTTCGAGTCTCACTGGAACGCGTATTTTTTCGCAAATTCATGTCTCAATTTGTCAAACAAACACACTGTGTCTTCTGATTTCAAGTTCCCAAAACTATGTTGCGGACATACTAGCAAATCTGGTATATGCCAGTAGAGGGCAAACATTCATTAATGTGTCACCTCTTAAGTATGGTGTATCGTGCAAAAATTTTGATACACTAGAACTAACTTAAAACACGTAAATTATGTGAAATCTCATATGTTAAAATAAGCTATTAACTATTAAAATCGATAAAAAAATGGCAGAATTATTGACGAATATTATTTGCGTGCGGCTCAGGTGATCCCAAACTTATGCACGATGATTTGAATGACTTTTTTATTGATTTTGAATAGTTTTCAGCTTTTTCCGCTCAATTTTCCGAGTGCTCTTCAAAGAATATAAAATTACGAATCCAATTACGCATCAATTGTCAAATTTGGTCAATCTAATGCTGAAAAAAAAATAGCTGTTTTATTAATGTCTTTTTTGAAAAATGTCGTATACATTTAGTAAATAAAATTCAGAAACTGTTTTTGTCAAAATTCCTACCAAGTAAATTCAACTCATTGGGCCGTATGAATAAAATGTAGTAAAGTTGAGTTTTCTACATTCTCGGTAGTAAACGCTATATGTGGAACACGAGTGGAACATGTTTGTGTCATTTTCCTTTCTACACCTTTCGAACATACTACAAACAACGCATTGCTATGAATAAAGGTAGCATTTACTACAAAGCTACTGGTAGTTAGCTTCAGAGGTTGCTACACATGCTTTGAGATTGCGGAATTGAATGGAATAATTTACTTTCGAGTAAAAATCATGGGAAAACGATATAAGTTTTGATATTTCGGAAGGTATTTTGAGTTTTACTTAGGAATTTTGAGGCTACGAAAACATTCGCCCCGCCAATGCTGAGATTCCGGTATGATTACCGGCAGCAGCAATTTGGAATATCCGTGTGAATTCTGGCATTACGATAATTATGTTATTTTCTAGGAATTTTAGGATGTTGGTTGGAATTCATATATTTATAATGTAATTCTGAATTTTACGTGTAAATACTGACATCTCAGATTCTCAGATTTCCTTTGGAATTCCGGAATTCCTGTAGGAACTTTTAGATTCCGATAGGGATGTCAGATTTCCAGTTCCGTTGGAATTTCAAAGCAAAGCTTTAATATAAACCTTTTGAATGTCGGTAAATATTTTAAAGATTTCAATGGGATTTTTTGTGAAATCGATAAAAATTTTAATTATTTCAAATGTAACCCAGGTGTTTTAGGAAAGATCCTCATTGAATTCTAACGACTACCAATGGAATCACTACAATTCCCATAAAAATTTCTACATTCTAAGTTCTAGAAATTCTAAGGATACTATCAGAAACCCCACCAAAATAACGATAATATCACAGAAACACTTATAACTTCCGAAATTCAACATGCTGTTAAGAACACAAACGGGGAGCATCAAAATTCTACCGCAATCTCACCAGAATCTCAGTACTGTTGTTAGAAAATATGTGGTTCCTAATTTGATAGCTGTAATCTCAAGATAGATGTTAAGCTAATATCAAAAAAAAAACAAAAAAAAAAAATTGGCGTTGGCGAAGACCGAAAACTACCCAGAAAATTCTTTGATGTACAGTGGATCCACAATTAAGAATCGTCCACAATTTATGAATCAGCTGACTTTAAATGACAAAATAACAACAAAAATCAACTCAAAACATCACGTAAACAATTTTACTCAAAATAAATTATAAGCGAAAATGTTTCCGTGATGTTTTGTGCTATTTTTTACTGTCATAGACATAAAGAGAATACCAGACTATTCGCAAAATTACACTACAAATATTGTCAAATTACAGTACCTCAAGGGGTGGATCACTTCTGATGCATCTGATAAATCAGAATAATTTCATGCATTGAAATGCATTTAAATGCACACTCAACAAATTTTTAATTCATGGCTTGCTCCAGCTAACTGTTATCCTTTTTGAAGTGTCAAACTTTATCTTCCATAAACTCAAGAGGAGCTGCCTCCTCACCCAAAACAGTTCCAAGAGGGACTAAAACGTGGTTTTCAGCAAGTACCTTGTATCAGTTTTGGATACCGTCATTTGGATACCTAATTATTTTTAAAAATCTTCAAATCCCCTCTTAGACAATAAGGCTGACGACAAGGTGGACCCCGGCTACGGGGGAGCGCGAAACACATTAGCAGATTGTTGGCGTGCTCAACGAGGAAGCAAACCTGTCCATGATAGTAAATAGTTTTCTTTTCGAAGCTTATAATTCCTAGACGGCAGATTGAAGGGGTAGCTGTATGTCTGTTTAGGATTAAAAAAGGCTGTGTTACGATATTTTTTAAAACGATTGTGGATTATGGAAGGATGATTGCAAGGTCATGAAATAAATTGAATTGACGAAGACTCGAACCTTTTTATTATAATATTTTTCACTTTACTAAACCACACCTCAACAACAACAGTTGTTCGGGATCTCCGGAAGACCCTGGATGTGGTCAATGTTTAAAGATTTTCATTTAGGTTCGGATTGGAAGCATATACCTTTGGTTGATCGGATAGGATGTTCCAATCAATCCTGATTTTAAAGGGCACTGCTTTTATGAGAGCGAAGGACAATTTATTTCTGATAAGCCATTATTTTATCCCCTATATTGTTCGCCGTGATCTTCCTTGAACAAATGTATTATATCCTCAAAAATCAGATGCCCAATGGCTCAAAGATTCCTGAGCGCCATCAGTCGGGCTTCTATTTCCAATTTTATATATTTACAGTTTTAAACAGCTGCTTGATAACCTGAAACAA
This sequence comes from Aedes aegypti, assembly GCF_002204515.2. NCBI lineage: Eukaryota > Metazoa > Arthropoda > Insecta > Diptera > Culicidae > Aedes > Aedes aegypti. Next base: position 599,539 of record NC_035108.1, read on the forward strand.
ATAAAGTTTGCGATTAATTGCATAGTATCAGAGAAAGCTTGTTTTTGTTAGAAACAGTTTCAAGACTTCCACAACAAACAATGGCGCGTTGCTATATGGCAACAACGGGCCAGGGCTAAGTTGATGTGAACGTCCAAAAAATGCATTTGATGCAAACAGATGTACATCCAATGTGCATTGAACAAGTGATCCACCCCTTGCAGTACCTTCATGATTGTGTGCAAATTGTCGCTTAATCGATTAGATTCCATGCATTTCCTTCATATGCGTGATTGTATTAATTTTAAGCATCACTCTGAATAGATTGTTCTTTACGTGCAGAATCACTCTGCATTCTGAATGGAAATTTCTTAACGTGCAGCTTCAGTCACCGCTCATGTTCGAAAGTAGTAAGTACCTGGGAGGGAGGCACCGATACTACACACGAAATATAGAACAAAGTTTATTTGAACTGCAAGATAACTCCAGCTTGCCAACAACAATCAAGGCAGGCTTGGGAAAAATCGCTAAATTTCTTTTGTTGTGTACTTTAGATCTTTCCTGACAAACATGGAAAAAGGGCCACAGTTTTCTATGCACCAAATATTAATTTTCATTGGAAAAAGTAAAACCATGCGTTTTTCAATACTTTATATTCAATCAGTTGAAAGGTGCTCACGTGACATTACTTGCATTATGTGCATGAATTGATTTTCATTCAATTTTTGTCACTTTTGATGAAATGTGTTTTAATCAGTTACGCGCTTTTTCCATGTTAGTCCAATGTTTGAGATCTGGGCTCACAGTGACAGTTCGTGACAGCGGTATCCCGGCTCACTGTGACGTACATAAATTTTGTATTGGTTTCTCCCTCCCAGGTAAGTACTACATGTTCGAAAAGTTTTTTATTCATACCAAAAGTGTAGTAAACTTTGTGGATTTTGTTTTTGAGTAGATGCTACATGTAGTAAAGTTCAATGTTTTTTATTCATATCACCCATTGTCTTCCGAATGCACCATAGAGAGCTTCAATTAAACGTTTAGTCACAGAGTTGAAGAGAAAACACTTTTGTATGTTTTTAGAGGGGTGAACCCAAACTTTTGCACGGGAGTGTAGAAAAACTAAGTATAAAATGCGCCGTCGAGGAAAAAAAGAAACAACAATATTTCCAAGCTAAGGGGCATTTTAGTCAAATGCGCAATACCCTGTGCATTCATCGAAGCAATTGGCAAAATTTTCATGCATAGGAACTTTGAAAATGACTGAACTTTGAAGTTTTTGGATTTTTGAGATTTGTCTGCTTCAATTCTATCGTTCTTTTTTGTTTAAAAATAATGATAAAAAGTTTATAGTTTAATAAAAATTGGAATGCTTATATCACGTTTTCAAGCGAAACATGCCCAAGCCACAAGCCCGCTTATTAGTCTTTTTCCATTACCTACTCTGATACCTTGATGGCTTCAGCGTAGCGTCACCATATTCGGGCGAATTGTAGAGCTCCATCTTCGTCGGTCTTGGGTGAAACTTCTCCAGTTGCCCCTAGTTTAGGGTCGCCAGGTCCTCTTCCACTGTGTACAGCCAGCGTATTCGTGGTCTTCCCCGAAGCCGTCGACCTCTTCCCTGGTTCCCTGCTGAATATTATTTTCGCAATTCTTTCTTCCGACATTCGCACTAAGTGACCAGCCCACTGAAGTCTGCCGTATTTTACACGATTGATAATATTCGCATCTTTGTACACTTGATACAACTCGTGATTCATGCGTCTGCGCCACACACACCATTTTCGAGTTTCCCACCGAGTATTGTCCACAGCACTTTACGCTCGAAAACACCGAGAGCTTTCCGGTCTGACTCTTTCAACGTCCACGCTTCGTGCCGGTAGAGCCACCGGAAGAATCAATGTTTTATACAGGGCGAATTTTGTTTCCGTTTGCAAGCTGCGGGATCTAAGCTGGTTACGTAATCCGTAAAAGTCCCTATTTTCAGCCGCAACACGTCGTTGTCACATTTCACAAGTGTTCAAAGGTAAACAAATGCTTTAACAACTTCAAACACATCCCCATCAAACACTACCTCAGCACCTTCAACACCATGCCTGACTCTATCTCTACCTGCAGCCATGTACTTCGTTTTGGTAGAATTAATGGTCAGGCCTATCCTCGCTGTCTCTCTCTTCAGAGGCACGAAGGCCTCTTCCACTGACCTGCGAACGATTCCAATTAGGTCTATATCGTCTATATCGCGAAGCCAAGGAGCATGCGCGACCTTGTGATAATAGTGCCATTTCTCTGCACACCAGATCTCCTAATAGCACCCTCGAGTGCAATGTTGAACAGTCATTTCGAAAGTGCGATCCGAACACTTGATTTCGAACCATCCAGCGTAGTACGTATCAGCCTAATTAGTTTCGCCGGAAAACCATGTTCAGACATTATCTGCTAAAGCTCATTTATTTTCACTGAGCCGCCTTGAAATCAATAAACAAATGATGAGTTTGCAAGTTATACTCCCGGAATTTGTCTAGGATCATTCACAAGCTAAAAATCTGGTCTGTTGTCGAACGGCCCTCACGAAAACCAGCTTGGTATTCGCCGACGAAGGATTCCTCGAGCGGCCTCAGTCTATTAAACAGGATGCGTGACAGAATTTTGTACGCCGACGGCCCTCACGCAGGGTTATTCCTCTGTAATTGGTACACTCCAGTCTGTGCCCTTTCTTGTAGATAGGGCGGATGAGGCCATACCTTCAGAAGTACTCGGTGGATCGACTGATAAAGCTGCTGACTTCCGTGCTTGAGAAGCTCGACCGGGATCTCGTCCTTCCCAGCAGCCTATGGTCGGTGGGTCCACTGCTTGACCATCATCATTTATGTTCATCCTGTTCCTCGCTACATTTCCATTTTCACCATTCAACAATTGCTGAAAGTGCTCCTTCCACCTGGTAGCCACCGCCGTTTTATCGGTCAGCAAATTCCCTTCTCGATCATTGCACATGGCGGGCACTGGTACGGTATTATACCGCGCACCATGACCGTTGCATAGAATCTTCGCATATCATTCCGGTTCATGCTTTCTTGAGCTTCAGCTAACACACTTTCTTCGTGCTGCCTTTTTTTCTGCGATGGAATCGCATTTCTTCGGCTCTCCCTGCCCTGTATCGCTTTCTGTTCTGTCGGGTAGGTACTGCTCATTGTCATCCCTCTAGCAGCAGCGAAGGTTACCATTATACGGCCAATATAAGGCATGTCAGCTCTATAATAGTGCAATATTAGCAGGCAGGGTATACTTAAGTGATATTTCGTTACTTGGGTGATTCACAAACTTTTTGGACTATAGCCTTCTTGACAACAATAAATTGTGAAACCATCGCCCTTGTATAGAATCACTGAAACTAAGACACACTTAAATAAGCAATACAATATCGATCAAATTATCTCAAGATACTCTAGAGATTTAATACGTTACGTAAAAGTATGAAGTGTTGGTGTTTTGTTATTTTCTCTCGATTTGCGCGCGATTTGCCGGGCAGTGCCTCGAAAAAGCCCGATCATAAGAGTCGATTTTGTGCTTCGTTCTTTTTTCCGTCGATTTGCGTGCGATTTGCTGGGTAGTGATTCAGGTAAGCCCAAGCAAGATTTCTTGTTTTTTTTTCTCGTATACCGACGACCTTCATTTTTCGTTTGAGAAGCCTGATTCTGTTCCATGTTCCTGTGGAGCGAGCGATAGAGTCAAGTTCAAAGATGTCCGGTCCACGTCATGCGAGTGCAAAAAGATGTTCGGGTTCAGAGAATGGATTACCAACTGGTGAGCTCGTTTTATGCTTATGATTACACATTTATATCGAGACAACGTTACGTTTTTGAATTTTTGAAACAAACTATGGATTTGTCGGCACTACAAATGGCGGCATAAACCCTTATGTTAATACACATATACCTTTATTTTCTTGTCATTACTTAGAATAACCTTTGAATAGTTTGATATTATGAATGTCGATGTACTATAGCGTAACGTTTTCTCAAAGATACACTATATGGTTTCTTTTATAAAATTTGCATGACTAACTCACTAATTTACATCAAATTACATTAAATTAAGAAGATTGAATAATGTTTAATTATTTTTTGTTGGGCTTCTATCAATATCGATTTTGCTATGGATGGTTCCCACATAATGTGTCGGCATATACCTTTTTTCTTATTAAATATAATTTTATTACGATATATTAAATATAATTTTATTACATTACTAAAAATAACCATTGAATATTTCGACAGTTTGAATGTCAACGTATTTTCTTAATATTCTATCTTAAAATATCTTTTCACCGCGAACTAAAATGTCGTCTTTTTCCTCCTTATCCATGGATCGCATCACCGACCAAAGGTGACTCCCAGATCTTTTTCCTTCCTCACTAATAAACACCCTTTCCGTGGTGATGGTGGAGATGCAGAGGTATTCATTACACCCTAACATTCCTTTCCCATCAAAACTGACTGTAAGGACTTCGCCGGCGCCGTTATTGATCAATAATATGAGATCTGCTAAAATTGCACTTCGAGAGTAAGCGGAAACTCCCATCCCTCATTCATTTGGATCGAAGTGCAATTCTTACCAGTTCCGATCAATCACGGAGTAGCAACCATTGACATGTTCAGTCAGTCTATGCTATGCTATGCGAGGCAATCGAGAAATACCTAGCTATTGTCGGTCTTACACCCGTTGTCGTGATCTGTCTACTATCGGTCTCGTCTACAGAAACTCATCCGTCGCAAGTTCTATGTTGAAAAAGTTTTGCTCATGAACAAGTTCCCTGTTTCGCCACAGGTGATTTTTTATTCTAATTTTTAATAATTTTATGTGTTTAAGTACCTAGTTTGATATCAAATATATCTTGATGTTAAAACATACAAAACTACTCAAATTGTGATTTTTTCGAGAATACTAATTACTATACACTTGTACACTTTCCCTATTTTCACAAGTTTTGTTGTGAAGTTTTGACATTTATCCATCTTTGGTCAAATCACGCTTGCTGAAGATTGTGTATTTGACATGAGTATACTGTAATTTTACGTGTTGGACATGGTCCCCTTGTATTGTACTTTATTTTCGTAAAATATTCTTATATATAAAATATAAGATCCGTTCAGATACAACAGATGAATAATAAAATTCGATGTTAGGTCATTATATCCCCAGTGTCTAAATAAGGTCAACACGGATTTTCTTTTTCACGTTTCCGAAATTGCGCTCTAAATATAATTCAAGTTATATGCAAGAAATCCTGTGCACATAGAAAACCCACATGGGACAGATATGCTCAGAAGAGCAGTACATGAAACATACGCTAGTTATATGTAAGTTACTGGATAATTTAATATGCTGAATTCTACCGGAGACAAAATGAAAAAGTTCAAGGGAGAACTGTAGCCAAAAAGGCCAAGACACAAACTTACCCATCTATTCTTCTGCTAAAGGAGCTTCAGGGAAAAGCAAATTCACTTATACGTTCTATTAAACGGCATTGTTCCCCAACCCAAGTTAAACGATGGCACGGGACTTGCTTCGAATCTGTTCCCTTCTTTTCGCTTAGCTTTGGCTGCAGGTCGTACGTGTCCTGGAACAGCGCCAAGCAACAAAGACAGTCTTCGTATTTTTTATGACAGCTAATTTGAACCATCGTAATACAGAGAGCAATCGCAATGCATGCAAATTAAAATGTGAAATCTGAAATACCCTCTTTGTGGGGTTAAACAATTTCATCCATTTTACAATTTTCCCTTTCCACAAGCTCTTTATCGGTAGCGGTGGAAATTACTTCACAATTCGTTTCTTTTTCCCCCTTCGTAAATGACTTAATTCACTGCTCAAACATGATCAAGTGGAACACACGCCCAAGGCAAGTCGACTCGACGATTTTAATTTATGTCAACAATTTCTCATTTTGCACTTCCCGGTAGCACCGTTTTTAATGTGTTAATGGCTTTCAACATGGGAAAATTTAAATGAGCAACGCGCGATACGTTAATTCAACAATGTATTTCACTTTTTTTGTTATTTCGGAACCTGCTGCGGATGATAAAAGCCCAACTGTTGCATGCTCCGTAAATCATTGTGTGACAAAATGTGAACATGTCGCCACGCAGTTTCGTTCACGTGGGTGTAGAAGCTGTCTCTGCATTATGTGCCCAAAATAAGCTATACCATACTAGCTTTTGCTATTTATTGGTAGCGGAGCATAAACAATGGGCTGAAGGGCCTACGAATGCAATGAAAATGTGTGCATGTTCATGTTACCAGCAAGCTTGTAAATATTGAAGTTTTAATTCCACTCCAATCTTCCGGGAGAAAAAACGCCTCCTGGAGGAGACGGAGTGCGAGGAGCTGGAACAGCTGTGCCGGTCTCTAGAAACACGTGAGTTCTAACAGTAGCTTAACGCGTCCCGCAACGGCTTCCGAGCCGCGAGCCGAGACGTGCAGGTATGATGGGAGCATTTTGACGGACGAGCGTGAGGTGATCGAAAGGTGAAAGCAGCAGTTCGACCAACACTTGAATCGCGCTGAGAGAACAGATAATGAAAGTCGAGACAACGGAAGAAATGCCTTCGTCAGTACTGCGAACGATGGAAACCAACCTGGACCCACTTTGAGGGAGGTTAGAGATGCCAGTCACCAGAGCAAGAACAATAATGCTGCTGGTAAGGATGGTATAGGAGCTGAACTCATAAAGATGGGCCCGGAGAGGCTGCCCATTTGTCCCGACTGATAAGAACAATCTGGGAAACTGAACAGGAAGAGTGGAAGGGAAGGGTAATATGTCCCATCTACGAGAAGGGCGACAAGTTAGATTCCAGTTCATTTGAATCTCGTCGGAGACTACGACAAGGTGCCTGTGGTTCAATAAAGCGCTAGAAAGTGTTATGCGGAGAGCCGGGCTTAACAGCGGGGTACGATTTTTACGAGATCCACTCAATTTGTTTGCTCTGCGGATGATATGGACATTGACGGCCGAACATTTGAAAAGGTAGCAGACCTGTACACCCCCCTGAAACGCGAGGCAGCAAAGGTTGGATTGGTGGTGAATGTGGCCAAGACAAAGTACATGCTAGCTGTTGGGGCCGAGCGCGACAAGGCTGGCCTAGGTGGCAGTGTTACGATAGACGGGGATACGTTCGAGGTGGTCGACGAGTTCGTCTACCTTGGATCCTTGCTGACGGCTGACAATAACGTTAGCCGTGAAATATGGAGGCGCATCATCAGTGGAAGTCGGGCCTACTATGGCCTCCACAAGAAGCTGCGGTCAAAAAAGATTTACACCCGCTCCATATGTACAAAACGCTCATAAGGCCGATAGTCCTCTACGGGCATGAAACGTGGACGATGCTCGATGAGGACTTGCAAGTTCTTGGAGTCTTCGAAAGTCGGGACGACCTTTGGCGGTGAGCATGAACACGGTGTGTGGCGGCGAAGGATGAACCACGAGCTCACCCAACTCTACGGCGAACCCGGCATCCAGAAGGTGACCAAAGCTGGAAAGATACGATGGGCAGGGCATGTTGCAAGAATGCCGGACAGCAACCCTGCTAAGATGGAGTCCGATTCGGATCCGGTTGGTACAAAAAGGCATAAAGCGCAGTGAGCTAGGTGGGCGGAACAAGTGCGTATTGATTTGGCAGGCGTGGGGCAGAACCAAGGATGGAGAGATGCGGCCACGAACCGGCGTGGAATTGTTAATTCAGTGGTATCTGTTTAGATGTAAACTAAATAAATCTATACATAGTCAAGATAAATGTTAGATGTATAAAGCTGAATGTACACAGGTAATTTCAATTCATGCAAGCATCTTTTTTTCTACGATCATTCATTTTACTGACAGGAAATAGTGATCACTCTATAGTATTTTGATTTATAAGAGTTAACTGTATATGAGTAATTTTGCTGATCTGATGAAAAGTTATGCATCTATATGCATCTATTTCATTACAAATTTATGCATCATTGAATGCATTATGCCGGAATGAGTGATAATTCCGTGTCATTTAATAATAATTGTTGATAATGGGGTTCAATACCAACTAAACCGAATGAAAATCTGCATCAGCAGTGTTGAAATTAGTCAAACCTTCATCCAGGTCGACAGTCCATTCATTGTATGGACCAGACACCGTCAAATCGTTAGCAGCATATATCATCATGTCGCTCCAGGATGGGTGAAAAATTTCGCAAGCATGACAAACACAAAAAATACTCGATGAAGCTAATAAAGTCGTTATAAACTCGGTTATGGTTTCGTTCTGGCGAGATTTTCCTACATATGGCAGACCATCAGGCACTCGTTGTGCGTTTAGGAGTTTCTACTCTTTTGAATTCTGCACCGCTCGTCATTCATTGCCCCGCAGCAGTTGAGCTCATTTTTGACAGACGAATCTGAAAGAGGCAGCTGTTTTCGCTGATATTATAGCTTCTGGTTCACATGCTGAGTCAAATTCGTATATTCATTTTCCCGACCCGGCACCATATCCGATCTAGTTTTTTTTTTAGATTTTGGAAGAGTAATACTGAAGAGCTGGTTCACTGACATCGGGGAAAAATGGAAGTTCGAGAGTTTAGTGCCTTTGCTTGCCGTAGATGATGATTTATCGCAATGGTTGCGGATATGGTTTTTAGCTAAATGCACAAAACAGTATTGAAGCGTTTTTTTAGCAAAATAAACTGCCTTGTGGCTATATTGATGTCAGACACACGTTCAGAGAAATTATGTACATATTGTACGAATGCAAAGAAATCGAAAGCCACAAATCTGTAGGTAGCCATTCAACTGTTCTTCAGTAAAATGTCGAAGAATTTATTTCTTGGTATTGCTGTTGGATATAATACATACAACGGACAACGGACATGATTGGCTTTCCAGATTTTAAGGATTGATCGCATTTAACTCCATAAAAGTGAGTTCCAAAATCTAATGAAGAACATATACTGGAAAAACTTTAATAGAACAGATTTTAGACATGTTGCATTAAGATGATATTTTGTTTCACTGGTAATTAGCAAAACAAGGCAGCACATTTTTAATCAAATTATCCAGTTTTGTAACATATAATAGTACATTCATAACATTTTCCACATATTTCACAAAACATTATTATTAATAACAATTAAAAACTAAACTGTAACGAACAAAACAAAACGACAATTTTACTTTTTTGTGAAATTCTTATGACATATTTGGTACACTCCTTATAAAATGCCGAATTCATACTAATATAAGCTTGGGAAAGTTTAAGCGTATGGAAAATCTTGGCATAAAGTAAATTCTGGTGAAATTTTTCACCGTTCCACAAGATTAGTTACAAATAGAACACCAATATCCATATAACATATCAGCCATTCCATGAAAAATCGATCAAGTGTCACCGAATTCCGTGAAAATTTGCTAGTTTGTTCCTAATCCGAAATAAGGATACACATGTTTTTGGATTTTTCTTAGGCAGCGTCCATTTATTACGTAACGCTAAAATTGGAAATTCTTGACCCCTCCCCCACCCCCCTCCGTAACGCTTTTTGTATGAACAATTCCAAATTTTTGTATGAGCCGTAACGCTCGAGCCTACTCCCCCCCTCCCCCTAGAGCGTTACGTAATTTATGGATGCCGCCTTATTAGGGTGACCATTTCCGAAATAAAATGACCAGAAAAATCGCGATTTTTCAAAATTTTTATTTAAAAAAATTATAAAATTTTAACCGTTCGACCGATTTTCAATCTTTTTGAACGAAATGATAGCTAAAGAAATTACGAAGAAAAGAGGTTAACTGTCAAATTTTCAGCGATGTATGTTTTTTAGTTTTTGAGATGTATTATTTTGAAAATAAAAAATCAGTCATTTTTCGTCGGCACACACTGTAGGTCTCAGCGCATTAGATTTTTTCATTTTAAAAAAAATCATAACTTTTGAACAGCTCAACCGATTTCCAATCTTAAGCTTAAGATTTAAATTTTTCAGACAAAATTAAGAAATCTGATAAAAAAAATCTACATGAAAATATAGTTTTTTTTAGAAATTTTCTTTTGTTTTGATGTAAAAAAAAAAATATTTTTTCAAAGTTTTATATTTTTCTGATTTTTTTCAAATCTTAAGCTTTCATTCCATAAAAAAAAGATTTGAAATCGGTTGAGCTGTTCGAAAGTTATGATTTTTTTAACCTTCGGGCTGTCGCGCTGTTGTACTTTGTACAACAGTTGTGATTTATATGCTATCATTTTGCAACAAAGATATCTATCGACACCAAACCAAAATGTATTCCTCAAGAATCTTCTTAAGAACAATACTCGACAGTTTATATTTACAGTATGACCCTTTATAATACGGTAAAATCAACAAATGTACGTGGAAGTCGCATAATAATGAACGCACTATGTACGGTTCGAGGAAACCACAGTTTGAAATCGTCATAGCTAATAATCCAGATAATATAGAAACTTGGGGTCCTTATTAAAGTTGTTGTGGAGGTGAAGCGCTATCTCATGATACCTCATTTAATTCGGAATTTGACCGCTAGGTGGCACTAGTGGGCATGGAAGCTTTACTTTTGTTTTGCAGATATTTCAGGATCCTGACTATTTAGAAGGATGTCGTCATCGGCAAAGTTGTTTAGTAAGTTAAGGACTAGCTCGAAACTAGTTCATTCAAAATTTTGCCACTAGGCGGTGCTAGTGAGCATGAAACTTTTGTTTGCAGATATCTCAGGAGCCTGACCACTTAGAAAGATAGTGTCTTCGGCAAAGTAGTACAGTAGCTCAAGGGCTATCATTATTTGAGCCAAGAAATAGGATATTTTGCCACCAGGCGGCGCTAGTGAGCATGAAATTTTTGTTTTGCGGATACTACAGGATCTCGACTTTTTAGACAGGCACTTTCGGCAAAGTTGTTCAGAAGCTCAGGGACTATCATTATTTTGCAAAATCTCGAACTTTAAGAATTAAACAAAGAAAGAATTTGAGCTACTGAACAACTCTGCCGAAGACACCATCTTTCTAAGTGATCATGCTCCTGCGATATTTGCGAAACAAATGTTTTATGCTCACTAGCAGGCTAGTGGCAAAATTTCGAATCAACTAGCTCAAACAATGATAGTCCTTGAGTTACCGAACAACTTTGCCGAAGACGTCATCTTTCTAAGTGGTCAGGATCATGAGATCTGAGAAACAAAAGTTTCATGCTCACTAGCGCCGCCTAGTGGCAAAATCCGGAATTTTTTGGCTATAATAATAATAGCCCTTAAGCTACTGAACAATTTTACCGAAGACGTCATCTTTCTAAGTGGTCAAACTCCTGGGATATTCGCGAAACCAAGAGTGTTGTACAAAGTACAACGCGCGACTACTCGCGTTACAAAAAATTCGCGCGACGACCGAAAGGTTAAAACAAAAAATCTAATGCACTGAGACCTACAGTGTGTGTCGATGAAAAATGACTTATTTTTTATTTTCAAAAAAAAAATATATCTCAAAAACTAAAAAACATACAGTATTGGACAAAACATCTGCAACTTTTTCGATTTTCCATACAAAATGACCAAATTTGGTAAGCTATATCTCAGTTATTAATGGACCGATTTGAATGAAATTTTGGCAGAATATCCGACATAACTTGAATTTTAATATATGTTTTTTAATGATTTTTCCAACCACAAGTTCAAAAGCAGTAACGGTTTGATTAAAGTGATTTTTTTGACGATTTTTTTATAAATGATATAACCAAAGACAAATTAAAGACCTCCATGTCCCTTGCAGTTGCCCAAAATTTTATGGCTCATAAGGTAATCTAGAATGCTGTGAAAAGTGTACTGTGATCTGTCAAACTTGGGTATCTTTTGCACTACCGAGGGACCAAATGTAGTACTAGAAATGATACCCAATCTGAGCCCAAGTGGGACGGACCTGATATAACTAAACATTCTGAAGGAATTTATGGTATCTTCAGCAAAGTTGTAGATTTCAACGAGATGAACAAGTTTGCTGAAGACAGTTTTTTTGTACGGCTTTCAGATTTCGAGATAAATAGTTTTGAATTTTTCGTCGAAAATTACACTTATAACTGATAAACTCGTGATTAGAAAAACTATTCAAAAATATATGTTAAAAATCAAGTTATATCTGATGTTCTGTAAAAAATTAATTAAAATCGGTCCATAGATAACTGAGACCTAGCTTACCAAAGTTGGTCATTTTGTATGGAAAATCGAAAAAGTTGCAAATGTTTTGTCCAATACTGTACATCGCTGAAAGTTTGACAGTAAACGTAAAATTAACTGAACTTTCAAGAAAAAATGAGAACAGTACTAGCCCCTTTGGTCCCAAGGCCACACGAAAAAACGGAAATTATTGATATATATTCATTAAAAAAAAAACAATTTTTGTGAAATATCAAAATCTCAAAAAGTCAAAATCTTTAGCTTTCATTTCGTCCAAAACGATTGAAAATCGGTCGAACGGTTCAAAAGTTATACCTTTTTTTAAAATAAAAATTTAGTAAAATCGCGATTTTTTGGGTCACTCTATTTCGGAAATGGTCACCCTAATAAAAAAATCCAAAAACACGTGTATCCTTATTTCGGATTAGGAACAAAATAGCAAACTTTCACGGAATTCGCTGACCACCTAGATCGGTTTGTCATGGAATGGCTGATATAGTGAACGAACGTTTGTATGTCTAAACTTATATCAATTATCAGTTGCGTCGTAACGCCGGCAAGAAGAACAACATATTTGGTCCATAGCAGTTTGGAGATGTCTTTTGAAGAAGTGTTTATAGGGGAGTCGAGAATGTCCATAGTTAGCGTGACTTAATTTGTGCTAAGCATCAATGATAGAGAATAAAAATTGTATATTGTAATGTACTGATGAAGGTCGTCGAAAATGGAAGATTTGGTTTTCCGGGTAAAAAATGGTAATGTGTAAGAAATGGTACATTCCAGAAAGTGGTCTTCCGGTAAATTGCATTACGGGCAATGGTAAAGAATCTCTCGCACGAATTATGGTCTCGTCCTAAAAGCCATTGATAACCAAGTGTGCAGCTTGTTGTTACTGAGCAAACGAACGAATTTTCACGTTATTTAATAATGTTACGATGAAGAAAAGATCCTCCTTTATCTACCAGTGGTTACAGTTTTTATCTTTAGATGAAAACAACGACCCACATTAAAAACAACGAGATTCAGATTAAAAACAACGAGCCACACACTCGGTTACCAAATGTCATTTTTGCTGTGTATTCGATTTTAGGTCAAACCATGATTGTTGTCCCTAAATTTGAGCTGATTTGGATTGCTCCCATGTGCCCTAGAGAGTGTGCTCTGTGCTGATACCCTTGAATACATTTATCATCCACAAATTTGTTTAAGAAATCCATCACGAATGGATTATTACTTGCACCAAACTGTGTGTGTCTTTATGTAACGCTAGTTCGTTTCGTAACTCATATGAGGTGCATCATTGCGCTACTGATTTCAATTATGTAAGAGTCATGCGTTGTGTAATGATTTATTACTTGACTGAAATGATTCATTACACAACACAAACCAGAAAAAATAACCAAATGTTGCATAATGATTTTTTTTTCAATTGCTCGTCGCTGTTTTTCATCACGCTATTCTGTCATGAAACGGCCTACTTTTTTGCACTGAATTATGCAGTGCTGTAAGATCCATTACTCAACTGATTTCAGTTACGTAATGAATCATACCACAACGCATTTTCATTACGTGTCTCTTTATACAGCATCATTCTTCTTCTTCTTAGTATTACGTCCTCACTGGGCCAGAGCCTGCTTCTCAGTGTAGTGTTCTTATGAGCACTTCCACAGTTGTTAACTGAGAGCTTTCTTTGCCAAAGTTGCCATTTTCGCATTCGTATCTCGTGTGGCAGGTACGATGATACTCTATGCCCAGGGAAGTCAAGGAAATTTCCATTACGAAAAGATCATGGACCGACCGGGATTCGAACCCAGACACCTTCAGCATGGCTTTGCTTTGTAGCCGCGGACTCTAACCACTCGGCTAAGGAAGGCCCCATACAGCATCATTATACAGTTCAAAAAATACAAAATAATGGTGAACGTATATACAATTTCTGACCTCTTGAGGGAGGTCTACGAAATTGTAAACAATGTTGTGTGCAACTCGTTGCAAAAACTCGATTTTCACCACTCGGCAAGCCTTGTACTTTAATGCCTTAAAATTTTGAAAAAAAAATGTTTGTTTTAGTAGTAAGATTTAAGATATATCTTGATGTTAAAACATTCAAAAAGATTTAAAATGTGATAGTTATCAAAATGTTACATATGGACGGTATAATTTATACCCCGGGAAACGGAAAATCCCGAAATTTCTCAAATCTCGGGATATTTTGTCCCGGGATAGACACTCTAATCCACATTGTAAGCAATAAATTGTAGAATGATGTTTTAACAGCACGAGTCGTACATACAGTATTGGACAAAACATTTCTAACTTTTTCGATTTTCCATACAAAATGACCAACTTTGGTAAGCTATATCTCAGTTATTAATGGACCGATTTGAATGAAATTTTTGCAAAACATCAAACAGAAATTGATTTTTTTCCAATCACAAGCTCAATAGCAGTAACGGTTTGACTAAAGTGAATATTTTGATGATTTTTTATAAATGACATAACTAAACATATTGAAGGAATAGTTCCATGGCATCTTCAGCAAAGTTGTAGATTTTAACGAGATGAACAAGTTTGCTGAGGACAGTTTTTGTGTAGGACTATCAGATTTTGAGATAAATAGTTTTTAATTTTTCGTCAAAAATTACACTTAATCCAAACCGTTATAGCTTATAAACTCGTAATTGGACAAAATATTCAAAAATATATGTTAAAAATCAAGTTATATCTGATGTTCTGCCAAAACCTCATTCAAATCGGTCTATAAATAACTGAGATATAGCTTACCAAAGTTGGTCATTTTATATGGAAAATCGAAAAAGTTGCAAATGTTTTGTCCAATACTGTATGTACAACTCGTGCTGTAAAAACATCATTCTACAATTTGTTGCGTAAACTACTATTGCTTACAATGTGGATTAGAGTGTCTATCCCGGGACAAAAAACCCAGGATTTGAGAAATTTCGGGATTTCCCGTTTCCCGGGGTATAAATTATACCGTCCATATGTAACATTTTGATAACTTTCACATTTTAAATCTTTTTGAATGTTTTAACATCAAGATATATCTTAAATCTTACTACTAAAACAAACAAAATTTTTCAAAATTTAAAAATAGTTATTCTTCTTCCTTCTTTTAAAATTGGCTGTTCTTTCTAATTGTACTTTCAAAAGGAGATTGGTGTAGTGTAATATGTCACAAAGTAAATTAATGGAATTTGTTTTTCGGCTTTTATGGCATATTATCCCTTCTTTTGAACATATGCTGTTCTTCCTAGGTTTATTGTCTAAATAATTAGGGATGGTACACATATTATGTCACGCTAAATTTTAACTTTTTCGACGAGAAAATCGTCAAAAAATATGAAAATCTTCCAAATGGTTCGAATTACTTTTCCGACCATAGGTGGTTAATTTCAAAGAATTTTTGATTTAAAGATTCTCCATTCAATAAATGAAAGACTGCAACAAACCGAAAGTCCTACCAATAAAAATAAAAAAACAATACGAAATGTTTTACCTATGAAAATTATGGTTTTCCTCGAATTTCCAGTTAGATGCATTCACTATTTACTATTTACCATTTTCCTGGATTTGAACACCTTAAAGATCTCTTGTTATTTTTTTCTGGGGAATGTCCCATTCTGGGGAATGGTTTTCTGGGGAATGGATTTCTGGGGAATGTCCAATTCTGGGGAATGGCGTTCTGGAGAATGTCGTTCTGGGGAACGTCATTCTGGGAAATGTCGTACAATCTCCTGGAGATGCCGTCCACCTCTACTAGGAATTCCTGAAACCAGTGCTGTAATGATTTATTACGCAACGCTTTCTCATTACGCGACTGTTTTGGGTTACGTAATGAATCATTACACAGCAATTTTTCAAAAATAGTAAAATAACGGTGAATGCATTCCGATACTATTTCTGATTTGAAAGTAGTTTTTTTGCGAAATTGCAAAAAATGTTGTGCGTAACTCGTTGCAGAACTCGATTTTTACAGCACTCGTCGTAATTATCCTACTCTGCAAGCCTCGTAGGATAAATTTACGAATCATGCTGTAAAAATCATCATTCTACAACTTGTTCTGTAAACTACTATTATTTGTCTAGTTGCAAAGGTATTTCGCAACAAAGGTTGCAAAGGTAAGCGCAATCGCTTTTGACTGAAAAACCTTTTATTAAGAAAAATAAATAAATAATATTTGTTGATAAAAAAACCCAAGGTACTACGGTGGGAAATTTCAAAAAGTGCACTTTAGCATACAAGAAAGGCAACACGAACCAACCGACTCGACTTGACACAAGCCACTCATTGTGGGTAGCTATGGAAATAAGACAGAATAACTAGCATGAATAATGGTTACATCACTGCGCACTAAGAATCCTAGCGACCCGTTATCAGTCCTAGCAGCATAGAATAGATATTGTTAAGCGATATACGGAACTTTTGCACTGTAACAATCATTAATTACACTGCTGGCTTCTGCCATGGTACATGCGTAGGTACGATCAATCTTCTCTCGGGGCACAGTGCAATTTCCATGCATCAAGATGTCATCATAGACATTTTTTCTCCGGCCCGACAGGACAGTAACTAGTGTCTACTTGTGCATTCTAGCGCGTACGTTTAACTCCACCGCATTAAAATGAATCTATTTTGTAACGGAGCTGCAGGATGTAGCTGCAGGATGTAGCTCTTTTGTTACCAAGACTATGCTGTTCCTACCACTACCACGTCAGCACAAGGATTGTTCGTGGTACACAACGCTGAACTGTATAGAACAATGTTTCGTAATAATAATTATCATTACAATGCTGAAAGGTTTAGAATTTTAACAACGGATTCAAGTTTTAGAATTTTAAGATAATGTCAAATTAATATCTTTCACGTTTAATTTTTTGGATGAGTTGTTCAAAATAATTCTAAAATTCTTACTATCCCTCAGATTATCAGTGGTTCACATCAAATGAGTATCAGCAAAGTAATCATTTTCAGAGCTCTTATATTTTATGCTCATCCCTGCAAATGCGCCCGTTTACGCTGCGGTAATTACGAAAGCTATTAATTATGTCGAGTGTATTCATCATCATCAACGCGGCACCCTCTCGCCATTTCCGTGCTTTTCTGCGTTTCGACGAGAAGGTTCAAGCAACGAAATCTAACCCACCCACGTGACAGTGATATCAACATGCAAGCCGTCTGGTCGCCAAAGCTCTCCAAAACGCGACGGCTGATGCTTATTGCTGAAGTGCATAATCATCGTCATCATCATTAAAGTTGGGCTGACATGCTCTTTGAGCTGATGAGTCAGTGAAATTCATAGCAGCATATTATGTTCAGAAGGGGCACCAAGCCACTCCATTTCGTGGTAAAGAGCTTGCATTATAGTGGCGGTGTAAGCGTAGAGGTATTTGGGCAGAATGTGTATCTATAGGCTAGGTAGTTAAAATAATGTGGTTAGCCGAGCTGTTTACCCGGCAATGTTTGAAACATGCAATGAATTTTCACACTTGATTATCACACATCATCCGGAGTGAAAGAATTGTGGATTATATCGTCGGAAGTTGCAATTAACTGTTTCAAACGGTATCAGTGGAAAGTAGGGGTTTGTTTCGAGTTTGCAGCAGTCGTCATTTTTATTCTAATACAAAAATTGGAAAGCGCTAGATTTAGTGTACCAATAGCCGATCAATAAGAAACATATTTTTTTTTTGTAAAATCGAACAATAAGGCTGAAAGCTTTTGATTTTTTTTGCAATATTAACGTGAAGTTTAACACATTGAGCTACCGCTCCACTCGCTTTTGATCATGGTTCTGTAGGAACAATATGATAACAACGGAAATAAATCATTGATCTGTTTAGTGGAATACACTTATTTCAACCTCAGTTGTGAAGCCGTAAGGCGTCTTCAGTGTCGTGTACTAGACTCGACTTCACTACAGGTCGATTTTCAGTACAGTAAGTCGAGTCTAATGCGAGACACTAAAGACGGCCTTACAGTTGAGGTTGAAATACACGTATCTGTCGAAGGATACAAACTCTAGAGGAATTAAATGGTAGTACTAAATTTGGTTTTTATTTACTTGTTTTAACAAAAACATTAAACAATCTTTTTTTATATATTTTGATTATTTGTAAATCACTTAATTAATTGCGCTATTATAGGAAAACATGTGACTTAGGGCCAATTTCTTCACCTTTGCTTAAGCCGTAAACCACGTTTACCCATATGGTTAAACTAGGTTTAATGCCTAAGCGGTGGTGAAGAAACCGCTTATTAGTGGCACTATTTCTATTTAAAGTTACCATACTTGCACTAGCTTCACGATACAGATATTCAATTTTAAATCGCATTTTAACATAGCATGTGTAGGTTTCTAATGCAGAAGTGTTGAATCTTAAATAAATAGCTCCTGACCTTCACAGAAAAAAAACATTTTGTAACGGGTAATAGCAAAACAGCCGTAAAAAGCCTCTAGAGCGATATGGTACCTTCTACAAAGATAACACTCACTGTACTACAAACACGCCAAATGAAAGCTTTCAATCTAGCAATATTATGTATGAAAAATATCGGAACTGCGCAGAAACCTTGGTAATATAGGTAAAGCAGTGTTTGGGTTTTGATCCGAAACGCCACAAAAAATCTCAGCGCATCAAATTTGGGTCTACTAAATTTCAAAATGATGTCAAAATTCTTACAACTCGAGTGTATGATTGTTTTATTGCAAAATTAAACCTTAAAAATCTGCCTAATACGCCTAAATGTAGGCAATTTCCTTTGAAATAAACGGAATTATGAGTAAACAACTATACTTGCATCGCTGCATGATGTCAAAAATTAGTTCAGTAGTTCATATTAAAGCTTACACAACAATTTAAACACTCAAAGTTGACATGTAGGCATTACACCAGTTAACTGTATTGCTTATACCTTCAAAAAGTAAAAATATTTCTATGCACAACTGACCCTAATAAAAATGAAATAGTTCATCATCATCATTAGACATCTATAAACTAGAAACCATGGAATTGATGTGGTGCCAACGAAACCTTCAGACAACTAGAGGCGCCACAGTAATTGAATTTCGTTACTTTAGAGTTCTAGCTTATCATGTATATTTCAAATTTCTAAAATTTTAGAATATTTGATTTTTGTGCAAGGTTTTATTAGTGAAAGTGAAGTGAAAATATGATACCTATTTGAAGAAAGATTTAACTTTTACTGCTGGTTGAAGATTGTTCGTAAATTAAAGAGCTGGAAAATTTTTATGAAGTGGAAAAAAGCTGACCCGAAACAATTGTTGGATTTGGTAGCAGATGATCCTGATTAACAAGACTTCAAGCAGGTGTCCTATTTTAATTATGAAGAAGAGCTTAGACTTACGATTGGAGAAAGATGACTTTAAACATCAAATTGGTGAGAGAATTCCATTTAATTATTTTCAAAATGGTTGCTGTGAACGAGTCAAATCTAGTTTCATGGCAAATTTTTGTATGGATTTAACCGTGAATAAGTCATAGCGGCACTTTTTCCGAGAAAACATCACTTTTGTTACATGCTTAGCTTCAATTTTGATTTTTTTTAACCATGTATGAATGCCTATTATTGCTCTTGTTTTTTCCATACATTGATTTGTTTCACAATGGGAACGGAAATGTTTTCTTTTCGTTTTAGAGAGCTAGTAATGGCACTTAAGCCAAGGCTCTAAAACCAGGGCAAAAGGCAGAAATACCTATGTTCTATCCCAGGAATTGGAAAGTTCACTACGATGGAGTGCGCCCTAACATTCTTAGCAAAGCTACTTCTAACGATTATCTATCTATGCCCTTGAATGAAACAGATTGTAGGTAGTTCCCGTTTCTTCCTTCATACAGTACAGAAACTTCCGTCTACCATATTATTCAAGATTAAATACTTTGATCGCCGCCCATTTATAAACTATCATCCACACCAAGTCTGCACAGTGGGCCTGGCCATTTCAATATTTGTATCATATTACCGATTTGCTGCAAATATTAATGCTGACAAGAAAATACTGGAATTAATTTCCAGGGTGCTTTTCAATATTGGCTGTGCAAGCACTTAGAATACAATAAAATACTACACACAATAGAAGCCTAAAATTTTGAAAAAATATTCATATTATTAAATTACATGACAGAGCTACTACTTTGCCAAAATTGCCCGCTCAAATGACGGCAATTTTTTTTTCTTTCAAGTTAAAAATTGATCCAAATTTAAACCTTGACACTTTTGATTATGTTTGACGTTCACCGACAAATTCCCACTAGGGTTTTACTTTTTAAAAACTGCTAACGCTGGGGTTGTTCCTATCTGTTATTTCGGGAGGGACACGGAAAAGAAAATACACCCGAAATTCGAGTTAAAGCCAAGCTGTGTGACAAAAGTCTGAACTCGCTGGTGGTGACCATTCGATCAGGTTTTCACCGCGAACGATTGTCAGGATCTCTAGATTTGTGCTCTTGAAGATTCGAGCTTTGGCTTTGGTGCATCTTCCCCTTAAATGAATGTATATCACTCTTGTTAATGTGGTGTACCAATCCCAAAATGATTCATGTTTTGCATTGCATTGCTGTGCATAATCCACTAAAATTAGGGCTACAATAGGGTTCGAAAGTCGAGTCTAGTACACGACACTGAAAATGGCCTTACAGTTGAGGTCGAAATACGCGTATGTGTCAAAGTATACAAACTCTAGTGGAATTAAATGGTATAGTACTAAATTCGTTGTTTTCATCTACTTATATTTGGATTGTTTTTCTTGATCGCTCAAGGATTATTTGCGAGATTCACGATCGATTACAGGATGATAAGTGAATGCTAGTGAAATCTTTTTCATATGTCTTTTATAACTATAAACGTTTGAGGATTTTTTTAAAAGATTTTAGGCGGATGTCTTTTTAATAATTCTAATAAATAATTCGGTGATATCGTTGGTTTAAGAGGAGGAAAGCTACTTGCTTTTTGTTGTCAAGGTCACGTGTACTTATTGAAAAAAAGTTTAATGTGATGCATTCAAAGTATCAAACTATGATAAAACAGGATTAAATCATCTATAATCTTGGATTCTTTGATAAGCAAATATCATTATAATTATTATTATTATTCCTATAACTATTAGTATCATTGCACATTATACTTAAACGTCAAATCGTACCCAGGTTAATTAACAGTCTGTTGTATGTTGTATGCCAGTATGAACTTGCTGTTGTAATACCAGGAAGACAACTCTGCAGATGATTCAAAATAAAATAGTAAGTACTATTGAAATACATAGAATATCTCTTGTTGAAACATTGGAACAAATGTCGAAAAAAAAAATTAATAACTAGTGGTCCCGGCCTGGGAGGGAGGCACCGATACTACACACGAAATATGACATGATTTTTTTTCAAACTGCAAGAAAACTCCAGTTTGCCAACGACAATCAAGGCAGACTCGATGAAAATCGCTAGTTTTCTTTTCGTATTTAAGTACTTTATATTCAATTAGAATAAAAGGTGCTATCGTGACATTACTTTTGAATAGGCATGAAGCTATTCATGTCAATCGATTTTTTGTCACATTCGATGAAATGCCAAAAAATGTTTTGATTAATTACGCACTTTTTCCAAGTTTGTCCATTGTTTGAGATCCGGACTCACAGTGACAGTTCGTGACAGCAGAATATCGGCTCACTATGACGTACAGAAATTTTGTATCGGTTTCTCCCTCCCAGGTCCCGGCAAACTTCGCCTGGTAATCAAGTATGCTGTTGTAGAACGTCATGTAATTCCTATACAAAACGTTACATTAGTCTCATCCCGTTTTCCCTATTATTCCGGAGATTTTCCCAAACTTTTTCATCGCACTATCATGTCGCATTTCTTATCGAGTGCAACTTTTAAAAACTTACGTCAATCCGTTCATCCGTTCTAAAGCCATTTCGTGGTATTCAAACACCGCTCTATTTTTATTTATATCAAGCGTATGCTACAATAAGGGCATATGTAACATGATCGATTTTTTCATTGATCTTCTATTCAGTGAATAAAGGTGACAAAATGCAACTTAGTTAGGACTTTTTCACCTCAGAAAGCAAAATTGCTTCTGAACAGGAATCGCTATTTTCTTGCCGATTCCTTGCAGAAATTTTCTAAAGCGACTCCCGTTTGAACTGACAGTTCTTTTCAACTGCGTACTGCAATCAGAAAAAAAGCACTTCCTTGATCGATTACTTGCAGGAATTTCTTATGCATCAAGATAGGCCAAGAAATTTCTTGTCAGCAGCAAATCAGGCTTTATTCACTGAAGAAAGGATCGATTGCACACGCTTACTGAGACGTCCGATTTGAATACGGTCTTGGGAAAAGTTGTTGCTGATGAACGTATTTAACAGTATCAGCATAGCTCCAAACCTCAAGAGCACATGGGCACACACTATGACCGATTGAATGAAATGCTTACTTTTCTGATGCAAAACTAATCAGCAACCACGCGTCTCCACTTGTATACTTCTCACGTGAGCACATTTCAGCGGACTAGTAATCTGTTCATCAGCGCGTGGGTTACTTCCGGCTAATCTTGATAATTCTGTGTGATAATCGAGATTTTGACTAGAGGACTCATCTACAAATAAACCATGTTATGAAACTTCCACATGCGCTTAACGAGTTGCTGACGCGTTGAAGCATATGTTCTGCAACATGGCTATCATTTCCGAGTAACAACTAATTTATTTGATAGCAAACATTGTGACGAGTCATAAAACAGGAAAACAGATTGATCCTATGCCAATATACCTATTATAGAACTTCACACAAAAGCCAGACTTGTTTGCCGTGTATAATAAGCGATTAGTATGTTTGTAATTGAGCACATAAACCGACCGCTTCCAATTTCCATCTGGATGTGGGAGTCAAACTGTAATAGATATTCCTCGGAATGAGCAAATTTGTGGATCACGACTTCCGCTCCTCGAGATATTAAATTTTAATCATGGGAAATCTGCGTGCGAAGTCATAGACTTTGGCTTGGGTGTTTGAACTCGAATGGCAAGTAGCGCTCTATTTGTGCCATTAGAAGAAGAATCAGAGGCAGATTTTATAGCTTTAATTACATCCATAGCTCGGTGGTTGGTTTGGAGCATAGCGCCGAGCACACAATTACAATCGGAGCGGAAAGGAAGAGCTAACAAAAGAGCTTTCGCCGCCACCCAGTGATGGTGAGAATGATAACAAACAAAGAGCTGGGAAATCTGCTAGGGTAGAGGCACCGGTTCGAAATGAATTGTTTACATTAGATTTTAAATAAATTTGGACGAATAAATGAATGTAACTCTATTACGTAAATGTGGTCTACTAAACACAATATGATTCACGCTGATTTGAATCGTAAGACGCTATGGCTTCAATTAAAGCTATGACCAAAACTGGTGCTTCTACCCTACCAGCCACTGCACTGATGGCTTTCCACCGTCTGCGGCCCGAAGTTCCACTCTGCCACTTCCGAGAAGTATAACTTTCCAACAGGACGTTCGCGCAAACAGCATTTTATCGCCAGCATCTTCCATTGTGAGCCGCGATGCGATGGCAAACTTAAAAATTACGCTGAAACAGGTGAACGGAAAGGTGTATGAATGATAACTGAAGCATATTTTAACAGAGTGAAATACTTATTAGTCCTTCGCCGTTCATAACTTCAAGTGCTGAGTATGATTTGTACCATTCATTCTGTGATTCGTTGGTTGAGTTGTTTTGACGGTAATTTGAACAATTTGAATGATAAATTTAAAATATGCGAGGGTGTCAAGGAATGGGAATTTATTCGTTGAAATGACAAACCAATTATGTAGTGATTGCTTGAACGGATTGTTCCAGCGTTCAATGAATAATGAATAAATTAAGTAACTATATTGACTAAAAGATGTTGGATATAACTGTATATTTCGAAAACATTTTTAGTCGGAAAGGCTGTTTAGCAAAACCCCAGAGGAAATAGCTCCAGAACCAGTATTTGCCCATATTTACAGAAAAACCTTTAGGCGTATGATGTTTAAAACAAACTTTTGTTTAGCGTGAAATTTGAGAAAAGATGATATGCAGTTGCTTCGTTGAGATTAAACAAAGTCAATTTTTTGTGAAAAGTTTTAAAAATTTACAGAATTGCAAGCACTTGCATTGAACACCGAGTATCACTTAAAATAGGCTCAATTTTAGATTGAATACTATTCTTGACATTTTAATATAGAATAGGGAATCCATGAAAACATATAAAAAAGTTAACAAGTTTACTTTTTTCCCTACGTATGGGTTTTTTTTTCTGTTTCTGTTCGGGATGAACCACTGCGACCAGTTTTCTTTGATCTTTTGTGGTATACCCGTGTCCTTTGTTTAGTGCATGTCATTCTACTCCATTACTATTGAGAAATAATGAAGTAGTCGTTTTTATACAAATACCATTCTTTACCATTTTGCATAGAGCCTCTTTAGAAAAAGATACCGCTATTTATACCTTTTGGAGAAAACAGTTTGTCACCATTAAACTCTCAAAAGCGCGCCCCTTTAATCAGGTTCGGCCACTAAGCTGGTTGAATGATACTGATTTTGACCATGCATCGGTACTCTAGCGTATCAAATTATTGCTTCTACTTATAAGGTTCAAAATCGTTTTTTTGAAACCGTGAACAGGTTTCATTCCATGAAACATTTAAATTCCTTGAAACAAAAAGCTTATTTTAGAAGTTAAGAGGTCTGCTACTCCACTGATTCGGAATCGTTTCCCTCCTAGATATTGAAAGATAAACTCTTGAACTCGGAAAGAAATTGTCTCATGAGTTGAAACCAACCTCAGATGCTGATTGAGCCATTTTTTCACTTCGACCTCCTCATTATCTACGACAAATAGGTGGGTCTTAGTGCCTTGTTACTCTCTTATACTCTTCCGACCCTAACTTATAAGTATTCACAAGAACAGATACAACAAGAGTACAATACGGTAGATCTTACCCCGTAACGCACCTCGAAAAGGTGATCTACCCGCGTTATGTATGGCTTATAGTAAAGTTTTAAAAATCAAACTTTGATTTATACAGGCAATTTTGCAATCGAATAGAAATAGTATTTTTGCATTAAAATTTGCGTAGATGTACACAATGTACACGGAGAAAAAAACTAGCGTTCCAAATCATATATGGTGAACACCCAAACAAATTTTTTCATTGAGATTTACAAATATCTGTATTATGTAAAAAAAATTAAAAAGTAAAAGGCCCTGATACACGGGCCATCACATTTTAGTGAATTTCATCTCAAATAACATTTCGAATTTATGCATTTCATTGTCCCTTAAAAAAAATATAATCTGTGAGCATGATGTTCCATAACTGTAGTTGTTTAATGCTTTCTAGATTACAATCTTTGATAGAAAAAATGAGAAAATAAATCTACTTTTTTGCATTTTTTAATATTTCAGCACTGCACAATGCGGTAGAAACACAATTTAGTAAGCTTTTTCAGCGCAGATTTGTTTAGTTGCAGCTTCCAGCTTTAGTACCAATAATTTTGTAAAGAATTCCTTAAGTAATTTGTGGAAAAAAAAACCCTGTAAGATTACTTTTTTATGACAATTCTAGGTGAAGGTTCTTCCTAGAGTAGTCTCAGCTTAAACATTTTGGTAAAGAATGGTTTATACGTTAGAGCATTTCTAATGATGCTAAAGGATGTTAAATTTTGTACCCTTGAAAACATTCGATCATTTTTGGAAATCCTGCGAGAACTCCTGTACCTACAAGGTTTGTAGAAGAATTGAAAATATCTGATAAATTTCCATGAATATTTTTTAGAAAGAAATCACACACAAATTCAAAGAAATCTGTAAGAATCCGTCAGCTAATCGGGATTGTTTTAACGTTTAATTGATAGAAAAGAAGACCGGCTTATTCCTTGAGCAATCTTTAGTAGAAACCAAACAAGTGAAAATTCAAAAATCAAAAACCAAAACCAAAAATCACTCAGAGGAATAACGCATATATTATGTCATACAATTGTCTGAAAATGATTGATCTCCTCCTATACCAATTTCTCAACTTACTTTTAAACATCCAGATCCAGCGGTTGCAAAGCAAACCCATATTATACACAAGGGTCGGATGCATAAAATGCAATAAAGTTAAATTTACTACATTCTCGATAGTAAATGCTACATATGGAACAAGCACGAGTGGAACATGTTTGTGTTATTTTACTTCACTACACAATTAGAATATACTACAACAATGCTTTGGTATTCATAAAGATAGAAGACCTACTCGTAGTTAGCTTCAGAGGTGCTACTCATGTTTTGAGATTGTTGAATTGAATGGAGTAATAAAAATCTTAGTAAAAATCATGGAAAACGATGTAAGCTTCGTTTAGTAAAATTATGTTAATTGTTAAATTTTTACATCCTGGATTCCTTAAGCGTTCCGGAATCCCTGTTGAAATTCTTGAAGCCATTCTGATATTCTTGTGGAAATATTAGTGATCCGTTTCTACGTCGTTTTTAGAAACAACGCAGGCTTTTACGTCGTTTTTTAAAACGTGAGTTTTTTACGTGGTACGTCGGCCGAGGTAAAAAAAATCTAGTGTGCCAGCATCCACAAATTTTGAATTGATTCAAAAAAAAATATTGTGTATATAATATCTGTTATAAAACTTGTACACTATTTTCAAAAAAAAAATAATAAATAAATGTATAGGGAATTATGATGTCAAACTTACATGATGAACAACAAGCACAGTTATTTCCAGCCTGACACAATATGGTACTTTTAAATCTCCATCAGTAAATCACAATGATCCTTTTTTCTTTATGTTACAAGCACTAATAATTCAAAAAACCAGCCACGATAAGTTTTAGCACGTCTTTTCTAGCACAAAAAACTAAACGATCACTTCATTGTGTTCTCCAGTGCAGCCCCGCATTCAAAAAAAATTACACCAACTCACCAGTATCGAAATACCATGCTTCTAAACGCAAAACATTTATCATAAATTTTACTTTTTGATACCGTATGGAATTCGCGATGCCTGGTACAGACGTTGGGCTCATAAATTTTGTAATCACGCACTATCAATTGACTTCTTTTTCACACTTCTTCTATGCTTTGTTTCTACTATTCGCCATTGAATTCTGTTCTCATGCTAAACACATCTGTTACAGATAAATTCTCTGCGGAGTTGTTCCCACATATTCCAAATCATTTATCTAAAATCCATCATCCCACCCATTGAAAACACATGCAGTGTTTGAAAACACGTGAGTTCACATAACAGCATTACAGCATACCTCCAGTTGCAATCATTTATGTTTTAAGTGTTTAGCTATGTTACCACCCACTCACCACAGTAAAATTATCATCCAACCTCCCTTTCAAGACAACCAGGCTAGCGAATTTAGTCCGTTCCGATCACTTCCAATTCCAACACTCAACTGAAACAGAATCGTCTCGACAGCTTCATTTTTGTACATTCCGGAAACGATCTTCGCCGAACCCCCGCAATCAAGGTTGCCAATTATACAGCCACAAAGTTATTATGAATCCTGCATTCCCCGCATAACGAACGGACATCACTGGCCGGGATCGTTGGCTAGAAGCACGTGGTGCCGAAATTCTCTCAGAGTAGGCCATGAAATGCGCAAGTCTATGTTTATGTTTACGATTTGCATCATCGCAATCATCGCACAAAGCAGGCTGTGGAAAAGCCGGCCGGCAGATGGTGAAACGCTCTCACTTACGAAAGACCATGTGCACCCTCGGTTCTTCTCCTTCTGGATACAGATGCTGATGATGTTCGGTAGACCGCGGAGGTTGGTCTGGGAATGGTGTTTTATTTGCATGTTGGGGATAGAGAGACTAGTAACCAGATGGGAAAAATCTTTTTTTCCCGCCCTGTCGACTCAGACCCGATTGAATTGGAATGTGGTTGGAACTCCGGTCACATAACGCAGCGGTATTTAGCAAACGAATTGCCGGGATGTTTTAACAGTCGGGACATGCCTGTCTATAAACTGTCTGCAGTGAATGATATTACATTATATAGACAACATAATCCTACAGGATAGAGAAGTGTCCGCTGTATAAAAGAATCACTTTTATGTTCAACCCTAAACAGATTATGTTATTTCAGGGTTGATTTCCGACATTTGCGTAACAATTAATTGTGTTTGAATGTATTGTATGTATGTATTCTTTAAGAATAGTGATTTGAAATAAGCGAAGCGATCACTAAAACAATTGCTCCGTTATCGACGATGAGTTTGGCGAATTATCATCACATGATATTTAAATTTGTTAAGGATACACGACACTGAAGACGGCCTTACAGTTCAGGTCGAATTACGCGTTTCTGTCAAAGGATACAAACTCTAGTGGGATTAAATGGTATAGTACTAAATTCGGGTTTTCATTTACTTGTAGGTATTCCACTAAACAGCTCGAAGATTTATTATCATCATTTCGTCCCCTTAATGCTACAACTAGATAACTCGAAAATCAAAATTTTAAGATGTGCAACTTTGAAAGTATGACCGTTTAACAAGGTGATGGTTAATCGCAGCGATTATGATTTAAAAATAATCTTTAACTTGTGTATTTTGAATCACACGCTTAAGACCTGTGGATATTTTGCAGATCTAATTAAGAAAAATGTTTTGACATATTGAAGTCAAAAATTTCAAATTTCGAGTTATCTAGTTGTAGCATCAAGGGGACGATTTTATTGTCCATCTTTTAATTGAATCGACCATTAACGATTCAAATATATGGTAGGTGGTCAATCTGCCACCCGTAGCGCTCGCATCGTTTTGGTCACGCTTAACGCTTACACAATTCAATGCACGTTCGGAACAACACACCAATTTTAGCATTGGGCATATATGTATGTCCTCGTGACTATGATTTTGATCGCGATTTGTTCTAAGTGTTACGTCTGTTTGTCTGTGCTTCAAAACTCTTGATTTTGCACGCCACGCTCAAAAGACTGAAGTGTTTCCAGACTCTATTCTCAAAAGAATTATCTATAAATTATGTTAAATTTTTAAAACAATATTAAGATGAATTTTTGACGAAATCAATTTGAATATTCCGCCGAAATTAGCTTACGGTTACGGTTCTCACAAAAACATATCAGGGAAATATAACTTTTTAGTAAGGTGTAGCGTGTTCCAGAAAGTATCACCATACTACCGTTTCAAGACTATTGAAGACGAAATTTGGTTTTCAACACTTGATTTTTGCACCCATCAAAAGTAGATTTTGAATTTTAAACGTAAATAGCATTACATTTGTTGAAACCATCTCTTAACAGTATTGCTCAAATCGTGTTAATCAAAACATTGTTTTAGGAAGAAGCTTTTGATCTTCAAACAAAATTCCAGGCCAGCCATGTTGCATGCTATACTAATACGGACTAGCTTTTGTAATAGCAGGGAAGAAGCGCTGCAGAAGATTCAATTTAAAATATAATTTTGAAAATTATTCTGAAGCTTTCTCCCTGATATAGTACTGATGAATTACACAGAATGATGAAACATTGGAAGAAATGACGAATCAAATTTTTAATTACCCCATTTGACATAAAGCCATTTGGAATAATGCCGTTTGACATTATGTAATTTGGCATAACGGCAATTTGACATAATTTTAAAAAAGAAAATATTTTTATTTTTTCCTTTTGACATCTCAAAACATTGAGTCATTGATAATAAATCTTCAAGCTGTTTAGTAGAATACCTATAAGTAGATGAAAAAACCGAATTTAGTACTATACCATTTAATTCCACTAGAGTTTGTATCCTTTGACAGATACGCGTATTTCGACCTCAGCTGTAAGGCCGTCTTTAGTGTCGTGTACTAGACTCGGAAGTCGAGTCTAGTACACGACACTGAAGACGGCCTTACAGTTGAGGTCGAAATACGCGTATCTGTCAAAGGATACAAACTCTAGTGGAATTAAATGGTATAGTACTAAATTCGGTTTTTTCATCTACTTATTGAGTCATTGTAATTTTAGTGCTTCAAGCATTGAATAGAATAATGTTTACTGCAAGAAGGGGGCCATGATATTGTAGAAAAAAAAAGATAATTTGAAGCGCATTGAAATATTTTGGTGGTTCATATGAAACTCACGCTACTTATTGGATTTTTCACGCATACGTCTCGTATGCCCTTAATTTGCCCAAGTGATATTATTTGAACCGATTTTTTTTGCAAATATGCCACCGATCGATAGAACTGTAATATACGCCGAACAATATAGTTAACAGGTCGAGGCCAGAGTCTATGAATGGAGAGTTGCGCAAAGAGAACTGGCAACAAGTTCCCCAATCACAAATCATTTAATTATTTTGGCCACCTATTTTACTGTGTGCGCTTTCAAGTGACTTTAATCAAATGTACTCTCAGCTCGAATGTTTGTTTATCAATTGCAAAGAACAAAATAGAGCTTGATCTCTGGTTTCGGAATTATAAAGTAATCACAATAATGTGTTTAGTAGAGTATTGCAACAGCACATACGACAAACAGCTTGAACTCAAAAACTTGATCTTTTTCGGTTTCCGCTCCGCGCAACTGACAAAACAGTGAATTTCTTTTTGCCATTTGCCGCCCTAAAGGGAATTAACCGAAAACAGCCGCATCTATAGCGTCAGTCTGTGTTGAATAACAATTATATATTTTTTAAACTAACTAATTTTGAATAGTTTTTTTTTTTAATTGCAGTTACATTTCAACTATTGAACGGATTGATATATTTCCACTAGAGTTTTCAAATTTCCCGGGATTTGATTTCCCGGGAAACGGGAAATAAATTTGCCATTTCCCGGAAAATCCCGGGATCCCGGGAAATTTTCAAAAACGTGAAAATAAAGCAAATTTGATGATTTTTTTTGATTATTCGTATTTTTGTTATATATTTTTATACCAGTAAACTATGGTACCTACATTCTCTTTTTTGTAAGTAATTTATTTATGTTTCTCAAAAAAATCTATTGATTTCGTTGTGTACGCTAGGCTTCAGGACAACATAGATTATTCTTGACAAATCGTATGAAGTTCAAATAATATGTACAGGATGGCCATTTATTTATTTACTTGTACCACCAACAGGCTTCAAAGCCCCAATGATGTCATCTTAAAACTAAACATATTAAAAATTGTCATTCTTACGATCTATCAAAAAACAAACTGAATCTTCGCCGAAGTAGTTGGCGAGACAAGTTGAAATCAAAGAGAGCCGCAACTCTATTAAAAAGCCTCTGCAGACCGTAAATAGCGCCAAACATGCTATAATTAGTTCGTTGAACAGGTAATCTCAGCGTTACGTTATTCCGAAGGGCTCGGGGCTGCACATTTATGTTGACTTGCTCCAACAGGGCAGGGCAATCTATGTGTCCTTGCAGAATATCGACAATAAACAAAGCTCTAGCTGTATCTCTGCGGACGGACAGGGGTTGCAGACGAATAAGTTGGCAACGGCTTTCATAGCTCGGCAGCCGATAGGGATCCGACCACGGAAGTCTTCGTAGTGCAAATCTCAAAAATCTCCTTTGAACGGATTCAACTCTCTCAACTCCATTGTTGTAGTGAGGCGACGAAACAGGAGCAATAGAACGAGAACAGGGAGCAATAGAGCGATTTAAGACAGTAGATATCCGAGAAATGTTTAGAAATTCTAAAGATAAGTCCTAGAATTTTGGAAGCTTTGTCAACGACGAACGAGATGTGCTGCTTAAAGCTAAGTATGCTGCTCCGCTCAAGAAAAGTAAAAATTTCTGCGGAAGAAATGGTCAAGAAATTTTCTACAGTGAGCTCCATTTGAATTGACATTTCTTTTCAACTGCGTACTGCGATCAGAAAAAGGCGCATTCTTGATCGATTCCTTGCAGAAATTTTCCATGCATCAAGATAGGTCGAAAAATTACTTGTCAGCAGCGAATCAGGCTTAAAGGAGAGTTGGATATCCAAGATAACTCCCAGGTCCTTAATTTGGTTAACGCGCTCTATGTCTTGACCAAATAAGGCATACTTATGGACAATTGTCTCTATTTTGCGTGAGAACGATATCACCGAGCATTTTAAAGGGTTAACGTCCATCTGGTTTAAATGGCACCAGTCAGCAAAAGCGTTCAGCTGAAGTTGAAGAAATTTGCAGTCATCAGTTGAGCGGATTCGAAGAAAGAGCTTCAAGTCATCTGCGTAAGAAAGCCGTGGTCCTTTGATCACCAGGTTGACATCGTTGAAGTAAATCAGGAATAACAGAGGCCCCAGGTGACTTTCCTGAGGGATTCCAGATGAGACAGCAAAAGTAGGTGACTGGCAGTCTCCCAAATCGACGAACAGATGACGACCGGTCAGGTACGATTGAAGCCATTGTAAGAGGCTGCCGTTGATTTCCAGCCTATCTAGCTTTGCAATGTCTATGCGGTGATATAATTTGTCGAAAGCAGCTGTCAAATCCGTATAAATAACGTCTGTTTGCGCACGTTCAGACATGCTGTTCGTGATATACGATGTTAGGCAAAAGAGGTTAGTAGCCGTGGATCGGCCAGTCAAGAAACCATGCTGATCGGTACTAATGTACGGCTTACAGTGCGAAAACAGGGGCTCCATGATAATCAGCTCGAACAGTTTGGCGATAGCACTTGTACAGGATGGACTCGATTATCCGGGATTTGATTATCCGGACTTTCAGACTCGATTATCCGGAATTTGTTCTTTGATATTCTTATTTTTGAGATTTTTCTCCATAAATTTGAGATAATTTGGTATTGCAATATTAAATATGAATGGTTTTGCAGCTTTGGATGTAAGTAAAAAAAGGGGTACTACGCCACTGCATAATATAAATAAAACAACGAAAAAAGATAATATTTAAGTTCTTTTAATGCAGATTTTAATTTTTATTTTAGTGATTCGATTATTAGGAAGATTCGATTATCCGGAGTAAAAAAAATCGATACAACGGTTAATCGAGTCCAACCTGTACCAACATTAAATCAAACCTTTCAAGCACTAGAATAAAAACCAACTAGAGTCTAACGATGGAAAATGTGACGGTTAAATCCATGAAAACTTTATGAGTGTACTCAATTGGGTCCTAAAATTTTTAATGAAATCTTGTTTTTATTTAATAACACGAAAAAGCATGTTATTGTAACTACTTTAGCAATTTTTCCCGCTCAAATAATGGCTATAACATGTTTAAACTTTAATTTAAAAATTTGGTTCATAAATGAACCTTGACACTTTTGATCATGTTTGACGTTCGCTTAGTCGACAAAAACACCACAGGGGTTTTAGTTCGACCACTGGGGTTGTTCCTATCTGACATTTCGTAAGGGGCACGGAAAACAAAATACACCCAAAATTTGAGTTTAAGCCAAAGGATGTGACCAAATCTAAAAAAATGTTTTTTGGGATTAAACCAACGGAAAACATTAGAAAATTGAGTAAACATGTGTTTTTGGCCTAAACTTAAGCGTTTGGCACTAAAATTGGGACAGGGCTTTAGGACCCTATTCATGGATGATCCCTCGAAAAATCCTGTATTTTGTATAGCATATAATCTCTATAAGCTATTCATTTTATCAACAACTATTTGATTACAAGTCAATATCGAAGTATAACTAGTGATCTAGTAAGGTCATTGGTTGGAATGATAAGAAAAGTAAATTATACGATAGTTTTGGTTTGAAAATGGATGGTCAATCCTTTTTTTAATAGAACTACCCGGGAAATACAAAAATCCCGGGAAATACGGGAATCCCGGGAAACAGGAAATCATTTCCCGGGAAACGGGAATCCCGGGAAATCTCATTTCCCGGGAAATGTTCCCGGGATTGAAAACTCTAATTTCCACTGATGGGGTGAGATTACTTACATTACTGTTACATTACATGTAACAAGTAGGGGGCTCATTCACAAATCATAGGCCCTAAAGAGTAATTATTTCGTTACATACCTAATTGTAAATCTTTTTTTAATTTCGTCACGATAACAATACTCAAAACGTGTCTCGTTAATAAAGATAAAAAAACGTGTTTGTTTATTCTGCTCGATAGGTAGACGATTTGACAGTTCAATAGGTAAACATGGTTTCAGTCTTCGCACAACTCTCCATTCATCGACTCTGGTTGAGGCGACAAAAAACGTGTTTGTTTATTCTGCTCGATAGGTAGACGATTTGACAGTTCAATAGGTAAACATGGTTTCAGTCTTCGCACAACTCTCCATTCATCGACTCTGGTTGAGGCGACAAACTTTTGCCTGTCTAGTGTTAGTATACTATATGTATAAATATATATATGAATGCGTTATGTTTGCTCTATAGTGTGCTATCAGATTTTGTATTAAGGTGACATAGCCTTTGAGAGCTTTATAAAGCATAATTTAAGTGAGAAAGGGCCCCGCAACAACCAAATTAATGCAATACTTGGTAAAGCAGTTTTAATGCACAAGCTCTACTAAAGCATTTATGTTTGCATATTTAGGGTTCATGATGTATATTAGCTTAAAATAATTTATGTTTAGGGCTTGCGTTAAAAATAAATAAAACAATGAATCCATTGACTACCTTCCAATGGTTTTCTTTACCAGCTTAATGATTTTTTTTTTGTTGGAATCAGGATTCGAAGCCACAACTAGGATGATGGTGTGCTGGATGCCTGGCGCGTTGGTGTCCTGTGCTAAAGCTGCTGATGTAATAAGGTTGGATAAAAGTTCCTTATGAACGAAGCCACTGTGTGTGTTAACATTACTATTCGCCCAGTTATAACGAATAGAAAGAATTCTCTTCGGCGATTGATTTCCTTTCCTCACTAAATGAAACATCAATAGAAACAATTTGATCACCATTCTTTCTCGTAGAGGAAAAGTTCTGTTATTTCATCTACGAGAAAATCAATAGCCGAAGAGAATTCTTTCTATTCGTTATAACTGGGCGAATAGTAATGTAACCCACAATACAAAGCCCTAGCGCATTAAAAAGAATTAAGGGGAGAGAAATTGATCGACATTTCCTCTCGCTCCTTATGAATAAAAGAGTCTCATAGATAAAATACAACAATTCTGAATGAATACATATATCCTTAGATCATGAAATGGGGGTTCGAGATGAAAGAAAGTCATTTTCATTATTCTTCCAAAGCCCACAAAACGTAATGAGCGAGTGTGAACGTGCTCGACCGTCTTACTTATTTATTACAGATTCGAGTGCGTTTAATGAGTTTATGTAATCTTGTATGATAGCATAACCGTATATTCACTCTAAACGCTTAGCATAATGCTATATTAAAATAATACTACAAAGCATTTACAATGTTAATCAAATGCATCATTGCTTGACAGTTATTGAATAAATGCATGATAACATTATTAATGCAAAAAATGTTGACTTTCGACCAAATTAATGTAAATGGTATAATGCTTGTGGTTACTTGGGTAAGTATGCTGTTCCACTCAAGAAAAGTAAAAATTTCTACCCAAGAAATGCTCAAGAAATTCCCTACACTCATAAATAAAAATAGTCACAGAATTACTAAAGTTTATACATTAATGACTATTTTCTATTTGCCTCTCTCTTATTCCGCTGTGATTTTTTACACTAAATGTCATTTCGACTGGGTTGAAGCTTAGCGATGCTTCAACCCAGGCGAATTGACAAATAGGAATAAAATTCCCTGCAGGATGAAAGAGAGGCAGATAGAAAATAGTCATAAATTACTAAAATTTAGTCATCCTGTGACTACCCGTGTTTCTGAGTGTACAGTGAGCTCCATTTGAATTGACATTTTTTTTTCAACTGCGTACTGCGATCAAAGAAAAATGCTTTCTTGAGCATTTCTTGCAAGAAATTTCCCACGCATCTAGATCTAGGACAGGACGTGCCAGCTCAACAAGGACTGCCCCGTTGTTTTTCAATCGATAACCTTGACGATACAAAAGCCAGTGCTACCAGTATCCTTTTTGAAGCAAATCAGTTGAACAAATTCAAGCATCAAGGCTCACAATTTGGTTGTTTCTTGCATGCTTCATTCATTTAGCGCAATAGCGAATGAGCTTCTTTTTTAAAGTAAGTTAGATCCAAAACCGGCGATATTTTTAGAGAAAATTGATACAATTTCTATTATACTGTACCCAATAACTATTTTTGATTTATTTTAGTATTGTAGGAGCACATGCGGTTAACCAAACATCGAATATAGATTGATTTGTAGCAAAAAGATTTCATGAAACATTTTCAAACTTTCAATAAAAACTCTAACTTATGAACTAGCAACACGGCCGGGCTAGCAACAAAGTGCCCTGTTGCAATCCAACTCAACGATGTGAAAGTAGGCCTTTGCCAAAACGACCAATCAGAAGTGGTCTTTTTTGACAGGCAAATGGTTTCAAATTTGCACTAGTACCTGACAAGTCCTGTCCTAGATCTAGATAGGCCATTACTTTACTATTGAAGTGCATACTTTGCTAAACAGTCAATTCACTAGTTACCATGGTCACGTAGATAACACGGCACCGCTCAAAAGTCAACGAGTGAACTCGTGGATTGGTCGATAGTTTCTTGATGCCGCTGCGTGAAAATTGAAATTCTTATCTTACTGTTTCTTAAATGGGGTATGATGTGACGATCAGCAGATAAACCTAATTAGTCCATGACTTTTCAAAGCCAAAGGCTTAGAAAATAGACCTTGCAATCCGACGATGTGGTCCGAAACTCAGAACACTGGCTATCTCTTATCAGAAATATCATATAAAAATCAACATAATCCATTTAGTGTCGCGGGCTAAAACTGCCCGTTGACAGTGCTGTGTCATAAACAAACAGTTCAATATTTTAGGTCGTGGGTGACTATGATTAAAATAATAGAAAATTTTCTAACAGATTACTCGGGATTTTCCAGGAATCAAAATTTTTCTTGCAACGCGTAATAAAATTAATCAACAAATAAACATTCATTCAAGAAACATCAATAATTTCATTTTGGTTTCGATTTGGTTTAGTAGCATTCCTCAAACGAATCGCGACCGTTCGAGTGATAAAAGCCAACGGAACCGAAATTTCACCAACACACACCCAAAGCCGCTGAACAAAACTGATTGTACCTTGATTCAAGAGGCTTTGACTCCGATTTTGACGTTTCTCTTTCAATCGGTTTCCTCAACAGCAAGAAAAAAAGTGGTGTTGGGCGCAAGCGCGCTGAATCTTTGAATGGATAAAATTGTTGTTTAATTATTCTTTAATTGTTTAAAAATTGTTAAGTTGAATAGTGATCAAGTTGGAAAAGTGAAATATTCGTCTACACGCCGAGAGGATTCCATGGTTTCGCCGTGGTAAGTCCAGAAGAAAACTTTGTTTCATAAACTTTTTGTTTTCTTCCTGCTCTTTCGATGAATGAATCGGAAGAGGGTTTGTTTTGGATGCACTTTCACTTCGCCTGACATTTCGTTGCGCTTTTCCCATTGATGACGACGATAAACCACATGATTCAGCAGCCAACCAGTCGATCGGGTTTTTGTGTGCGATTCGCTGCGTGTTTTATTTCGATCAGGTGTGAATCAGGCTACACGTACGGAATCATCATCCGATTTGCCAAACGAAACTCCTCCATTTGGCTGCTTCAGCTCTTCGTGTGCTAGAAGAGGGAGCCCCAAAATTGAGAACCGATTCCATTCAAGAGCGAGTGGCCACAGAGCGGTTCTTCACGAAGAGGTGTTGTATTACTATATCATCACTACTGGCTAAGCGACTGGCTCAAGAGGCAAGACTCAAGACGAGGCTATAGGAGCGGAGGAAAACTCGTTTCTCGTTTACGGTCCGTTGTCAGCGATTTTCACTTTACCTCGGCGCGTGAGTCCAGTTTCGCAGTCATCGTTCGGAGTTTCGTTCAGTCGGACGTGTTTCGGTTTCGGTTCCCAGACAAGCAGCCTTAGATTTGGTTCACTCAAAAGGGCCATTCCTAGACAGTTCCTCCCCCCCAGAAAAGCTCTCTCTGTTCGTGTGACATAACTGGTTACCCTCGGAAGTACTGGTTCAACGTGTCCGGAATTATATAATATAGAAGCACAAGGAGCGGTCAGTTAACGAGTTCACAAAATCTGACCAATTGGCCCACTGAAGGAATAACGGTGCTCTTGAGAGAAAGTGTCTTGAATGGAAGACGTGGAAGAGTGAAGCAGACGAGAAAAAAAGAAAGTTACACTTTTGGCTGCCCGTTTCATCTTCTGTCGTGTGGCTTTTGAAGAAGAAAGTTTCGCTTGTTGTAAGTTTACGCTTCGAAGTTGATTGTGAATTAACACACGTTACGATGAGCAGTTGGCCGGAGAATGTTGGAATTTTGGCGCTGGAGGTGATCTTTCCCTCGCAGTATGTGGACCAGACGGAACTGGAGGTTTACGACGGAGTGTCCGCGGGAAAATACACGATCGGACTGGGTCAAAGTCGAATGGGCTTCTGTTCGGATCGGGAAGATGTTAACTCTTTGTGTTTGACCGTCGTGAACAATTTGTTGGAGCGTCATAATATCCCACACTCGAAAATCGGATACCTTGAAGTGGGCACTGAAACCATCGTCGATAAGTCCAAGAGTGTTAAAACAGTGTTAATGCAGTTGTTCAAACCAGCAGGTGTTACCAATCTAGAAGGTATCGATACTACTAATGCTTGCTACGGTGGAACTGCTGCTTTGTTCCATGCTTGGAATTGGGTTGAGTCTTCCAGTTGGGATGGTCGTTTGGCTCTGGTAGTCTGTGCAGACATTGCCGTTTATGCTCAAGGATCAGCAAGACCAACCGGAGGAGCAGGAGCCATTGCTATGCTGGTTGGCCCTAATGCACCTCTTGTTCTGGATCGTGGTCTTCGTTCTACTTTTATGGATCATGCCTACGATTTCTATAAGCCAGACCTCAGTTCCGAATATCCAGTGGTGGATGGCAAATTGTCTATCCAATGCTATCTGGGCGCTCTGGATAACTGTTACCAATTGTACAGGAAAAAGTACACCCAACAAAACCCCGATGCCAATGTGAATCTGGATGTGTTTGATGCCGTTATTTTCCACTCCCCTTACTGCAAATTGGTGCAGAAATCGCTCGCTCGTTTGGGCCTGAACGACTTTGTACTTACGCCAGAAAACGAACGCGCAGCCGCTTATCCTGGGTTTGAGCAGTTCCAAAACGTGAAATTAGAGGAAACATACTTCGACCGAGATGTGGAGAAAGCCTTCATGACTCATTACGCGCCAGTATTCAATGCCAAGACGAAGAAATCTCTCCACTTAGCCAATCAAGTCGGTAACATGTACACCCCTTCTGTGTATAGCGGATTGGTGTCCCTGCTCGTCAACAGCGATCTATCCGAGCTGGCAGGCAAAAGAGTCGGTGTCTTCTCGTACGGATCCGGCCTTGCCTCATCGATGTACTCCATTTCCATCACTAGCGATACCCAAGCCTTGGGTGCCTTCAAAACCCATCTGAATTATGTCCTGCCACTGTTGGAGTCCCGACAAAAGGTTGCCCCCGAAGACTTCACCAAACTGATGGAAGTTCGCGAAAAGAACAATCACGCTGCTCCCTACGAACCGTCCGGAAGCGTTGACGTTCTCTTCCCAGGAACCTTCTACCTTCAATCCGTCGACAAAATGCATCGACGTGTGTACGAAAAGGTTCCCCCGAAATCTACGCAAACAAATTGTACTTCCTAGTGCCCTTGGTTAAGCTTTTCTAGACGAAGCGTAGAGAACGGAAGGCTGGGTTTTCCTCTCGTTTTGGGCTTATGATGTATGAAAGAAACTGTTATTTATTCTTTGTGAAGGTCTAATCTTACGCCGTGGCTTCATGTACAATAATAGATATGACAAAATGCGTCAGGTGGAGAAGTTTTTTTCTAAGTTTAGCGTCGAATTATTAAATCTCAATTTAAAGCAAATTGTTGTCTATAGCCTTGCTTATAAATGTTATACGTTCATCTTGCACATCGTAGACAATAAAACTACCTGGACAGCCAGTTTATTCCCCCTCAATTACTCAATTCTGCTAGAAGACTGATAAGTCATTCATAGATTTAATCTTGATTTCCTGAATACTTAAAATGTAGCTAGTAACTAACTACCAACCGAATCAACCAAAAAAGCGAATTCAAGCAACAGGGGCATCTATAAAGTACGTACTCTTGTCTCACAATCCTACAATAATAGTGTTAAAACGAACAAAAAACTGAACGGAAGCCGACCTAGCAGTTGGAAGATATCTCTTAACAATTAGATTTCCGCTAATTTTCTACGCATGTGAAATCAGAAACAAATAACGAAACTCAAAGTTTATATCGAAGAACAAAAAGTTAATTATAAATTTGCAATAAAGAAAAAGCATTGTCGTCTTGTATGGGATACTTTATAAAAAAAAACTTATGTGACATACTCTGATTTCTTCCGAAATATCCTTTGGTTGGTGTGCGTTTAATGGTTTACCTTCATCTC
The DNA here is from genome assembly GCF_002204515.2 of Aedes aegypti. Classification (NCBI taxonomy): domain Eukaryota; kingdom Metazoa; phylum Arthropoda; class Insecta; order Diptera; family Culicidae; genus Aedes; species Aedes aegypti. The sequence goes on from NC_035108.1 coordinate 640,234, forward strand.
TTATCTTCTCGGCGCGCAGGTGAAACGTGTGATAATCTCACAGATCGACGCGGGTTGTCAAGTCGGAGACGGGCGCTATCTCAGATCAATGATAAGATACCGAAGCCCGATGTGTCGATGGTTTACGTTTTAGATGCGTTCAAAGGTAAGTTCAGTAGATCAATGAATAAAAAAAATTGAATCGAAAAAGTAGATGTGAGTATTGCACCTTTAAATTCCGCCATAATTACTCGACTTTTGAGAAATTAGCGTATTTCGACTACCAATTGCAGTCTTCTTCAGCGTCAGTTCCAGCATTCCCAACCAACCAAAAGTTCGGATGAAAGGGCATGTTTTGGCTTAATCAGCTCATTTTTTAAGTAATTAATCGAATTCAAGTTTACATAACATTCGTTGAAGTTGCTTATTTACCTTCAAGTAAGAAAGAAGTTTAATTCAAATATGTTGATAAGATCACGAGTTACTCTTTCGAGAATAAAGTTCCGTTAATATCCGTAGTGTTCTATCAATAAGCGAAAAAGTTTCACTGAAACTAGATTTATACCAAAAGTGAACTTTGGGTCATTCTTAAAATAATTCTAATATTATTAAAACATGTTTTAATTTACCTTTCTTGAGATCAAGATGATATTAATTTGAAAATAAATCTTCAAGCTGTTTACTAGTATACCTATAAGTAGATGAAAAAAAAACGAATTTAGTACTATACCATTTAATTCCACTAGAGTTTGTATCCTTTGACAGATACGCGTATTTCGACCTCAACTGTAAGGCCGTCTTCAGTGTCGTGTGCTAGACTCGACTTGTCGAGTCCATCTACCCTTATTGGAGTTATCCCATTCCTGCTGTCAGCTTCTGAGCGTTTCCTCTTTACACGTGTCGCGGACTCCTCTGGTACTCCTTTGGTTGAAGCATTGAACACCTTCCTTGATGATGAGCTCGATAGGCGTCATCCTGGCTATGATGCTCACGGCTTCTTTAGATACCGTCCGGTATGCACTTGCTACTCTTAAGCACATTATCCTGTACGTGCTTTCCAACCGATTTAGGTTTCTGCTCGTTCTAAGCGCTTTTGACCAGATTGGTCCTCTATACCTTAGCATGGATAGCGCCACGCTTGCCAGTAGCTTGCGTTTGCTGGCAATTACAGCAGAGCTGTTATACATCATTCTCGAAAGCGCCGCTATAGCCGTAGATGCCCTTTTACAGGCATATTCAACGTGGCTAGCGAAGCTGAGCTTGCATCGATCATTACCCCAAGATGCCTAAGGGATCGCTTGGACTCTATGGTGCAATCACCTGCCGAGATAAGCGCCCGTTGCTCGGACTTGCGGTTATTGACCACCGCCACCTCAGTCTTGTGGCGGGCCAGTCCTAGTTTCCTAGACTTCATCCATTCCTCAACCAGGGAAATAGAGTGCGCTGCTGTCAACTCTACTTCCTCCATCGATTCACCATAGACCACTAGGGTGATATCGTCGGCGAAGCCAACAAACTTAACACCCGTCGGAAGAGGCAGCCTCAGTACGTCATCGTCCATCGCATTCCATAACAGCGGGCCCAGGATTGAACCTTGAGGTACTCACGCGGTAATTCGAACGCTTTTCTGCCCCTCCTCTGTTTCATACAGTAGAATCCTACCATCAAAATAGTTTTCTAGAAGCTTACACAACTGCACCTGTACCTTGAGGCGGTGAAGCGCGTGTGTTATTGCTTCCCAGCTTGCGCTGTTGAACGCATTCTTCATCAAAATAAACGAAAAGCAAACAACAAAGCAACATTGTTGCAACTTTTTCCACTCGCGATTAATCAGTTATTTTGAACTTAAAACCAGGAGGTGCCATTGGGTTCGTGGAAGCAAATCGACGGAACGGTTGGTTCGACGAGGAGTTGGAGGTTTTGGACGAGAAGAATGCAGCGCGGGCGATGATGCTGCAGCAAGGCACCCGTCAAAACGTGGAACGATACAAACAGAAGCGAAGACAGCAAACCCATCTATTCCGGGATAAAAAGCGCCGCCTGGAAGAGTTGGAGAGCGAAGCGATGGAGCAGCTGTATCGTTCTCAAGAAACACGTAAGTTCTACAAGAAACTAAATGCACCCCGCAAAGGCTTTGTGCCGCGAGCCGAAACGTGCCGGGATAAGGATGGAGGTATCTTGACGGACGAACGTGAGGTGATTGAAAGGTGGAAGCAGCACAACGATGAACACCTAAACGGCGCAGAGGAGGAAGATCAAGACAGCAGGATGAATGGCTTCATCAGTACGGCGGATGAGGGAGACGTGCCAACTCCCACAATAGGTGAAGTTAAGGATGCTATCAAACAGCTCAAGGACAACAAAGCAGCTGGAAAGGATGGTATTGAAGCGGAACTTATTCAAAGGGGCCCGGACAGGTTGGCCACTTGTCTGCACCAATTGATAGCCAGGATCTGGGATACAGAACAACTACCGGAGGAGTGGAAGGAGGGAATAATATACCCAATATACAAAAAGGGTGATAAGTTAGAATGTGAGATCACCATTCTTAATGCAGCCTATAAAGTGCTTTCCCAGATCATCTTCCGCCGTCTATCACCACTGGCAAGCAGATTTGTGGGAAGTTATCAAGCCGGTTTTGTGGACGGGCGATCGACGACAGACCAAATCTTTATGTTGCGGCAGATCCTCCAAAAGTGTCGCGAATATCAAGTCCCTACGCACCATCTATTCATCGATCAAAGCGGCCTATGATACCATCGACCGCGAAGAGCTATAGAAGATTATGGACGAGAATGGTTTTCCCGGGAAACTGACTAGACTGATCAAAGCAACGATGGATAGTGTACAGTGCTGTGTGAAGATATCGGGTGCATTATCGGACCCGTTTGAAACACGCAAAGGACTTCGACAAGGCGATAATCTTTCCTGCCTCCTGTTCAATATTGCGCTAGAAGGTGCTATGAAACGGGCGGGCTTCAACATGCGGGGCACGATCTTCAATAAATCCAGCCAGTTCATCTGCTTTGCTGACGACGTGGACATTGTCGGAAGAACGTTCCAGGTGGTTTCTGAACAGTAACCTAGCGCAATAGAGCTCGCATTGGCTGATGCGTGATGATCGACGGGGATGAGTTCGATGTGGTGGACGAATTTGTCTACCTCGGATCATTGATAACGTCGGATAACAACTGCAGCAGAGAAATTTGAAGACGTATCATTGCCGCAAGCGCTAGAAGTTTTTGAACGACGTGTGCTTAGGACGATCTTCGGCGGAGTATGTCAGAACGGCGTATGAAGGAGAAGGATGAACCACGAGCTTGCGCAACTCTACGGTGAACCCAGTATCCAGAAGGTCGCCAAAGCTGGAAGAGTACGATGGGCGGGACACGTTGTGAGAATGCCGGACAACAATCCCGCAAAAGTGGTGTTCAACTCGAATCCGGTCGGTACAAGACGAAGGGGAGCGCAACGAGCTAGGTGGTTTGACCAAATGGAGCAGGATCTTGGAAGTGTGGGGCGATCGAGGAATTGGAGGTTAGCAGCCATGGACCGAGCTAGTTGGCGTAACATTGTGGCGCAGGTCATGTCTTGAAGGACGTAGAGCCAGCAAAAGTAAAGTAATGTCGAATTCGTTTTTGAACCTAGGCTGGAACTGGCGCAACCCGTTCTGAATTACAGTTTCAACCCTAACCCGATTCAGGTTCGACCGAACTACAATTTGCTTGACGTTAGTTTGTTTATGTGTTGATCACCGACCCAGTTCCTAAAAACGAAAACGACCTAAGTAAGTAAACACAAAACCAAATTTGTTTTATGGATGCTGTTCGATAGTAGGGTCAGTGTTCCCTTAGTGGACAGTCCCCTATAGTCGCACTAGTGGCTTTTTACGGCCGTTTTGCTATGAATCTTTTCAAAATATTTTTTGACATGAAGGTCAGGAGCTATTTATCTAAGTACCATTGATACACAGTTTGATTTTGTTCAAAAAATGATCGAAATAATTAGTTTTGCTTTAAATTTGAGCTCCCTTGCGCCTATAGTTAACCTATTGTTCCTATAGTAGCACTACTGAGAGAAACTATTTTTTATTATACGAAATAATTAATGAATTAAGTACTTTTTTTTACATCAAACGAAAGCTTTTGATCCACACTTTCAAGGAAAAATATAGAAGCTTTGTAAAAATACAGTTTTGATTAGTATTTTGCCAACGCCGAGATGCTATTACTACTATAGGAACAGAAATTAGAAATAGTGCTACTATAGGCACATGCATTCCTATAGTGGCACAAGCGATAATAAATGCAAACATATGACTTTTCGCAGTTTTCATATTTTTCCACAAAACCAAGATAAAAAGCTTTCAGATGATGTAAAAATAATGACGCTAGCGTTATTTTTCGATTTTATACGAATATTTTTTCTTAGCTATGCAGCTATTGGTACATCGACCCTATGTCAATGTTCACCAACACGGAAAAAGTTCTCGAAAATTGCAATGCAAAGCCCAGAAAATCGCTGCGCACCAGGGTTGTTAACGTTGATCAACGATTAACGCCGTTTCGTTGATTCATTGACGTTAATTGTAACGATCAACGAATTTTGCGTTGATTTTTCGGAGCCGTTGATCAACGTTAACGTTAACGCTTGGCGTTGATTTAACGTCAACGATCAACGTTATTTTTTACGTTAATTATGGCCTTTGCCAAATTTTCAACAAATCCCAGAGTTTGTTTCAAGTATGATATGTAATGAAGCGAGAGGCAAGAAATAAAACAGCAAATAAGTTGCAAATAAATTTTTAATTTATTTATCTGTTGTGTTCAGACTTTACTAAAAAAAAAACATGTAGTTTATTGCATCTACTTTGTCATAATGAGTGAAATTTTTTTTAAACTCCAGTCAAAGACAAAAGCTTGTATCCAGTTTTTCCATACAAAATTACCAACTTTGAGGAGCTGTATCTTAGTATAGTTTGAATTGCCACGAAATAAGAATGACGAACTACAAATAACCGGTCATATTTTAGTGAATTTATCACATTGCAGTCATTTTTTTAATTGTTTCAGAGGTTTGTTTAAAGACAAAAGTAAGGAACTGAGATTTTTAAACTTGATTACAAACCCTAAGGAGCCGGATCCTTTTCTTGGCTTTTTATATTCGCTTCGGCAGTGATTCTTTTGAAAGCTACTGAGCTCATATTTGGCCACAACTAAAGCTCATATTTGCATCGAATTAAAGTGCTTCTAATTGTAAAGTTTCAAACGACTTAGCCGAGAAAAAACCCTCCATGCCAAAGTGGTTCATGGAAGTGCCCAAGTGGTATGTTCTGCAAATTTACGTAACTTCTGTATGTGAACAACTTCGTTTAGCAAATCAACCACCCAAAACATATAGTTTTTGAATAAGGTAAAAAAATCTTCGCAACCGTGCTTTTGTCTTTGATCTACCCTCTGGAGTTTTTTGGTAAATGTCTGCCATGCAATATAAGGAATTCGGTATAGATAAAACTTCAGGTCATTTGTAGTTCGTTATTCAAATTTCAGTCAATTCGAACTACCAGAAGTTGAGATAAAGGTCTCAAAACATAGGCATTTTGTCTGGATAAATAGCATTTGATTACTTACTTTTGCCACTGACTAGATGAACTAACTCTGCAGGAAATAGCTTTGTGACCACCAGATGTTTTTCCAGATGTGTATGTTCAGGAGATCAAGCATATGCAACATAATTGCTTAGGTCTGCGATGTGAGCGGCAAGAATTTTCGTTTGTCCTTATCTATGCAGTCATTCAGCCTTGAAATTTGTGATTTCGAAACGTCTTTACTTCCCGGAAACCAGTGAACAGTTTTTGAAAATTTCCACGGCGAAAGGGCCACTTGGCGACATGGATCGGTAGATCTTCATTTTCCCCCCTGTTCGTTGACGTTAATTTAACGCAACCCGTTGACGCTAACGTTAACAATCATGAAAATCAACGAAACGCCGTTAACGTTGATCTCGAGAAAAATTAACGTTAACGGCGTTAATCGATGATTAACGTGAACAACTCTGCTGCGCACGTGGTGATCAATCATTGTCATATTCTGTTCTAGTGGTGATAAACTGATATTGCGGAATAAAATTGTTGCAACAAGAATAGGAAATGACATTGTCTTTGTTGCTGCGTGTTGGGTGACAATTGATTCACTAGTTTCGAGATAATATCAGAGGAATGCAATGGATGAAACAAAATTTCAAGTAGAACCTGTGGAAACTCCTAAAAATTTCCCAACAAAAAAAAATCGGAGAAAATTTTCACAATTTTCTAAAGAAAACTGTTGATAAACATAAGAAGAAATCTTTAGATTGATTCTAAGAGAAAACTTTTGGTAAATTCTTTTTGTGAAATCCCTTGAGAGATCTTTGGGAACTGTCCGTCGCTGAGCCACCCAACGGTTTAACGTGTTATCGAATGTAACACATATCTACGGGTTCATTACGTTCAACGGTGGGTACGTTGTAGCCAGTGGTAAACTTTATAACTAGTATACCTAACTCAGAAATTATTTGTTGCCTTAAACAAGACCTCAAAGCATTTGCATCCTTGACATCATCGTCTCGATGACGTGTTTGGTTTTTCTCACTATCGACGCTTTGTTTTGATTGGCCTCCCTCCGACAAACAAACAGCCATCCTCCGCAACCATTTAACTAAAATGACTAAACACGTGGAGGAAAGTGGTTCAAAGTGCCACATTCAGCGCTTCCCACGTTTCAAGTGTAAACAATGGTTCCATGATGAGAAGCTATATGTAAACCACAGACAAATATACGTAACCTTCATTTGTACATTTTTATGAAAACTGGTCAATCGTAATGCAAAGAAACTGAAAATCCTGTTTCATTGAAGGATATATTATTTAGAATTTTCGTTCAGAAATATTTTTATTTAATTATTTGTTTTTGTTAATATTTTCTTCGTAATAAAAAGTACTCATAAGCTGGTATCGATTCGAAACTTATGATTCGATATTTTGTTGGTATCGATCAGGCATTGCATTTTATCCCATGTTTCGATCTTCTGAGCATGATATGGATCGAATTGTGAGAGATCATCTTAGAGCTCTGTGATCGATTTTTTGTCAATATCTTATGCTCAGATGAGTCATCTTTAACTCAGCAATCCACGCGTTCGATGTACTTGACGAAAATCCACATATTTGACAAGGAATTGGTAGTAAAATGGCTAACCAGGCAAATGTCCAACTAAAACGGAACTCATCAATCACAACTAAGGTTAGTGAACAACACTTTTCAAAATTAGATCTCGTTTTTATTTTTATTAACCTTTTTAGGGTATGCAGCATTTCTCTTTCACTTCTGCTGGGAAGTCGAGAATAAATGATACCTAATTATTTATGCAAAGCAATACAATTGTTGGAATCAATAAAATAAGTTTAAGTTGATAATAAGAGACGTTTGGGATTTATTTGATTAATCATGTCCTACAACTATCTCCATGTCGGTTTGGGCCCTTCCTCAAGAAATACCGTAGAGTGGTTCCGGAGAGAAAAAAATCTGAGACCAATGTGTATTACCCAAGTAACAATGAACGCTGAACAACAAGAGTATTTGCTGAACCATAGTTGATCAATGGTGTTTAAGGCTGAACACGGTGATAGCTGAACATTAATATGAACAAACGCTTATGCAATCTCCGTATTCAGCAAAGTCCTCAATGCTGAACATGAAGCTGAATAAAATATTCTTCATCTTCATTATTCCCCTTAATTCAGCTATTTGAATGACATTTGTTAATAGTTGTTTAGAGCTGTATTCAACCACTAATCAGGTTTAGGGTCACTGTGTCATTAGGAATATTTTTAATAAATATGACTAGCATCAAATTTACAATTGTACTTCATATATATTATTGTAATTATTCATGACACTAAGAAACTACTTTAACATTATAAGCGGGAGGTGTTGTGAATAAAAGCATAATTTGCTACAATAGAACGACCGTGTTTGTACCATTAATCAATGTCTGAATGTCCGATACATCGGGTAAAAAAAGCACTCGTTTGGAACGGAAAACTGGGATAACCGATAGTCAACATTCCCTTCTAGTTTCAATCTTTCACGGGCTCATAATTATCGGTAATCGTTCTTTAAACTCATCATTATGATTTTCTTTTAATCCGTACTTTTGTAAGGTTTACGCACATACCTACCTTTGGCACATATGATATTTGAAATACCTTTGTTCGATCTTAAGGAACTTCTCGTTGTTGACGCAGCGTAACCGATATAATTGATTTTCACTGTTTATGTAATCACTTACGAATTGTTATCGAAACAAACAAATTTATAGTTGTAAGTGCCCATTTAGATTGAAACAATGTGTTTTACTTCACATGAAATTAAAGAAACACTGTGAGCACAACCAATTTTCGACAGCTAACCAAAGCGTTTCAGCGTAGTGCTAGTATCGCTTCTCCAGCCTCAAAACAACCTTAAATCAAAAAAGTTGTAGCCGTTATTCAGACCAGAGGACAGGTTATGCTCTCGCTTTAGATAATGCTCATACAATCCCAAGTGCAGCAGATGGTAAGGTGAGTGGCTATAATCCAGTGAATCTGAGTTCGATTCTCGATCTTGCATAATTATTAATTTGTACGTTAATATCATTAAAATTAATCTAGCATGCATCTATACTGTGTAGCTCACATTGTGAACGCCGTGGAGTACTCTCGAAAATATGTAAATATTTTTGTAAACTTTTGTTTAGTTGCTGAATTGAAGTTGAACAAGCGATCTTTAAGCTTTGTATAGCTGCCTTATGTTCTAAAAATATATTCGTCGTCATTGAAGGAAGTTCGATATAAGCGCATATGCAGTCTTAATTAAGCTTCACAAAAAGCTTCAAATAAGCTTGAGGCTGAATAAAATCGCCAGAATTAGATGTTTAGGAGCTGATAATCGAGTGTGTTGGCTATGCACAGCTTTTATTCAAACATATGCTGTTTAAAATTAGCTGTAGAAGCGTTTGAACTGCATCAAATTGTTACCTGGGTATGTACACCACTTGAGCAATCCAGTACATGGGCTGCTTGGGCACGTCAGGAGTTAATCATCAATATTAACCTCCTTTTCCCGAGCAGCCTAGATAGCCGCGTAGTGTCGGTAGCGGTTGTTTCAACTGGCTAAGAATTAACACTACGGACTGCCTGTTCCGGTGGTAAAAGTCCACCTCACAGGTGACCCCTACTTTATGGTGTGATGCGTACCGTGCCTAAGAATGAATGGTTAGGGGGGTCTAAATAAAACCTAACCGCAAACGGAGCCTGTGGGGTACCAGGGCGCCCTCCACAGTATTGAGTCCTTCCTGTGCTACCCGGAGCAATGGTGCAGGTGACCTTGTGTTTCTCCGAGATAATCGGCTGCCCTTCTTCAGTCTCTATCTTGAGGCTTAATAAGGGTGGGATTATGAATATGTTGACATTTAATTTAAATTATCACCTATATGGATTCGCATTATGCGTTTTACACAGTGTATTCTGTGCTCTTTCGCCTTTGGCGACTTTAAATAGATACCGATCTGGTTTTTTCGTTGCTGGTCTTTTTCGTGCTGAGATTGCAAAAAGCTTAATCCTGCCTAGTTTGGGTAGTGGCTACGGTTAGGTTAGCTCAGATCAATCTTCAGCATAAAAGAACAGCAACGATCAATCTTTGCAGACTCATGCAAAATGGTGCAGCCCAAGTGGCGCTAGTTCAAGAACCCTACTTTCGTAGAGGGAACTTCTATCTAGGTAACCTTGTGGACCCAGTTTTTGCTACTTTTAGCAAGCTTGAAATGGCAAACTCGCGCTCCATGCCCCGCGCATGCGTGCTCGTTAATAAAGCAATCGTTGCTACACTCATTTCTGAGTTAACTACCAGAGATGTATGTGCTGTCACAATCGATGTTTCTGTTGGTGACCTCAACAGGAAATACGTCTATTGTTCGGTATATTTACCACATGATGAACCATCCCCAACGGATGACTTCAAACGAGTTGTCGTACACTGCGTAACAAAAGGCCTTCCGCTGATTGTGGGCAGTGATGCCAATGCTCATCACATAATCTGGGGCAGCTCGGATATCAATTTGAGAGGCTCCAGTCTGATGGAATACTTAAGTAGTACAGACCTTGGATTACTTAACATAGGCAATCGCCCAACCTTCATGGTTTCTAATAGAGAAGAAGTGTTAGACATAACGCTCTGCTCGAATAGAATCAGTCGCGAGTTGACGAATTGGCATGTATCAGATGAGGAATCATTATCTGATCATCGCTACATCTTCTTTGAACATTCAAATGTAACTGCGCAGACTTTGCGTTTAAGGAATCCCCGGTCAACAAACTGGGAACTCTACATTGAATTGGTTGCGACCAAATTTCATGGATATTCTCCGTCCATTGAAAATCCAAGTGATCTGGATGATGCCGTTGATACTACAACATCCTACATTATGGAAGCTTTTGAAGAAGCATGTCCTCTGCGGTCTGTAAAGACTACAAGAGGGACCCCATGGTGGAATTCCGATCTGACTAGACTCAGGAAACAATGTAGAAGGAGTTGGAACAGACGCCGTTCAGCTGGATCAGAGTCGTTCAAGTCAGCTCGCAAGGCTTACAAGAAGGCTCTTCGTTCTGCTGAACGATCCGGCTGGAAAAACCTTTGTACAAATGTTTCCAGTTTGAGTGAAGTCAGTCGGTTGAACAAAATTCTTGCAAAATCTAAGGATTTCCAAGTGAACGAAATTCGCTTACCTAATGGTGACTTTACTTCTTCCGATGAAGAAGTTTTAGAATGTTTATTCAATACACACTTCCCCGGATGTGTGGACATAGCATCTACGGATGAACCAAATGTCTTTTCATGTAGTTACGAGTCTCTGGCCTCGGCTCGCAGTATCGTAACTACTGAATCGATTCAATGGGCACTTGGGTTTATTCTACGACTGGCGTGAGGTGACAATTGTCGGTGTCGTATAGCGAGGTGACAATTCTCGACTCGAGTGAAGTGACTCGCCGTGCAAATCAAATGGAGAGTCACTTCACTCGAGTCGAGAATTGTCACCTCGCTATACGACACCGACAATTCTCACCTCACGCCAGTCGTAGAATAAACCCAACTTAATAGTTTTGCTCCTTTCAAATCTCCAGGAGCGGATGGGATTTATCCTGTTCTGCTCCAAAAGGGATTTGAGTCTATCAAACATGTTTTGAAAAAGCTACTTGTAAGCAGTTTTGCTACCGGGTACATTCCCAAATCCTGGCGTGATATTACTGTAAAGTTTATCCCAAAAGGAGGACGTGCGTCGTATGAGGAAGCGAAGAGTTTTAGACCAATCAGTCTGACCTCTTTTCTTCTGAAATGTCTGGAACGCATTATCGATCATCACATCCGTGATGTTTATTTGGCAAACATGCCTCTTCATGTGAATCAGCATGCTTACCAATCTGGAAAGTCCACTGTGACTCTTTTACACAAAGTTGTATACGATATCGAGAAAGCATTCGCTCAGAAGCAATCGTGCTTGGGTGTTTTCTTGGATATTGAGGGTGCCTTTGATAACGTGTCTTTCGATGCCATATTGGAAGCCGCACGAAACCATGGGCTACCTACAATGATTACCAATTGGATTCATCAAATGCTCAAAAACCGACATCTCTTCTCGACATTGCGTCAAGCAGCGATTCGAAAATTGAGTGTTTGCGGATGCCCCCAAGGGGGAGTCTTGTCACCACTTTTGCGGAATCTCGTAGCAGATACGCTATTGAGGCAACTCAAAAATTGCGGTTTTCCAACTTATGGATTTGCCGACGACTATCTAGCTCTGATAGTTGGTATGTGCATAAGCACCCTATTCGACCTGATGCAAAGTGCTCTTCAGGTAGTCGAGAGTTGGTGTCGCCAATATGGCCTTTCGGTTAACCCGAATAAAACATCTATTGTTCTTTTTACGGAAAGACGAAACCGCGATGGAATTCGACCTTTACGTCTTTTTGGCACTGAGATTAATGTGACTGATCAAGTAAAGTATGTCGGAGTCATTCTAGATTCCAAACTGTTATGGACAGCTCACATTGATTTCAGAGTCAAAAAAGCTTGCATGGCCTTCGGTCAATGCCGGCGAACCTTTGGTAAAACTTGGGGCCTCAAACCCAAATATATCAAATGGATTTACACAACAGTTGTTCGACCAATATTGGCATATGGATGTCTTGTGTGGTGGCAAAAGGGCGAAGTGAGAACAATCCAATCAAAATTGGGCCATCTCCAAAGGATGTGCTTGATGGCGATGTCTGGTGCGTTCTCTACAACTCCCACAGCAGCGCTCGAGGCCCTTTTCGACGTTGCGCCACTACACATATATCTTAAACAAGAAGCACTTTCTTGCTCTTACCGTTTATGGGTACTGGATCTACTGGAGAAAAATCCAGTGAATCGTAGATCTACACACACTTCGTTATTTCCACTTTTGGTGAATTGGGACAAAATTGTCCTTGCTCCAAGTGATCTCACAATTGCTTGTAACTTTCCTTACAGGACATTTACCACACAATTCCCTTCACGGGAAGAGTGGACGTCTGGCTATTTGGAAAGAAGTATATCAAACAATATAGTATGTTACACTGATGGCTCCCTTCTTGAAGGTAGAGCTGGTGCAGGAGTATATTCTCGTGAGCTAAGGCTGAATCAGTTTTACTCACTTGGTAGAAACTGCACCGTTTTTCAGGCGGAAATATTTGCTCTTATGTGTGGAGTGCAATCAGCACTTCAACAGCGCGTAATGGGTAAAGTCATATACTTCTGTTCAGATAGTCAGGCTGCTATAGAAGCTCTCGCTTCGGCCAACTCAAGGTCGAAGCTTGTTATCGCATGTCGAACTCAAATTGAGGAACTGAATTCAGTCAACTCTGTAAACCTTGTATGGGTACCTGGCCATTCTTCCATCGCTGGAAATGAATTGGCTGATGAGCTAGCTCGCGATGGAGCATCGCATGACTTCATTGGCCCTGAGCCGGCTATTCCAATTTCGAAGTGCTGGGTGAAGCTTCAGATAAACTCTTGGGCGGCAACTCAGCACAAGCAATATTGGAATAGTTTGGAGTCGTGTCGTCAAACAAAATTGTATATTACTGAGCCATCTCCAAAGGTGGCGAAGTATTTAACAAATCTGTCAAAGCAGAATTGCAGTCTCTTGGTCAGAGCGTTGACAGGCCACTGCCGACTCAACTATCACATGGCAAATATTCAGCGTGCTGACTCATTTGTGTGTGATAGTTGTGACTCCGATTATGGAACTTCGTATCACCTAATATGTAACTGTCCAGTTTTTGCGCAAATGCGATTCCAATTACTTGGTAAACACTTATTAAGTGAAACTGAATACAGAAGCCTGAATCTTCAGGACATCCTGTTATTCTTAACCCGCTGTGGTAATGAGCTATAGGCTCTCTTTACGCTCATGCGTTTTGCAGTGCCCTTTTTAGGGCGCTGTTCGAACCCATTGTGGTATGGAGCTACATGCTCTCATTTCGCTTATGCGATCTTCCCTCTTCAAGGGACCCCACTCCTATTTCCTCCCATCTTTCCCTTCCCTTTTCTCTCCCATCGGGTAGATGATGAAATTGGCTCAAATATGGCGATGGCACAAATCTCCCAACTGGTGGAGAACGTGCCTTTGGAGCCGGCCTTCTGATACCTGATACCTGATGCTGTTTAAAATTAGCTGTAGAAGCGTTTGAACTGCATCAAATTGTTACCTGGGTATGTACACCACTTGAGCAATCCAGTACATGGGCTGGTTTTAGTGGGTCGTCGGTGGTGCGACATCCCCGCACTCCCTGAGTTACCTTCTCAGCTGTCTGATTGCAGATTTTCCCCCTTGTAAAAAAGAATCTCTATTACGGACTCTCATAAAATCACGTACATTGAATAACCGTGGCAAATGGGATTTCAATCGATTATTTCAAATATGTTTCCTTGCGGCAACAATTACTATGCGTTCATTCTAACTTTCAATGAAACGAAATCATATTAGCCATTTATCTCAAATGACGTAAATTACACGTCACTGTTTGCCAAATTATTATTAGTTTTATTCTTGGACATACAATGTATACCTACTGTTATTTAACTAGAAAAATAGTAAAATACAAAATACGACATTGCGGTACGAGGAAAGTACTTGTGCTGCACAAAGTATTAACCATAGAAATTTCTTGGCGATTCACAATTTCTTGGCTGACCACAATTATTCAGCATTCCAAAAATTGTTTTGTCACTCTCGATGTCCGAACACGACGGTATAGTCGAAGATCACAAAAAAAAGTCTTCAAAAATTGCTCTTCAGTCACTTTTTGTTAATTCTGTAAGGAAGATAATATTAAAAAATAATCATAATAGGAATAATTAGAAAAAAAAAGCTAAACTGGGCCAATCCACCGAACAGCTGATATCATTTCAGAGCGCTCTTGGATTACAGATAATATCTTTCCATTATCCGAAGATGATCTTGCTCATCAGATGAGATTGCAATGCCTGGTATCGATACTTTCTTTCAATACTATTTTCAAGTAAAAGTATCGATACTTTGATAGGGTCTTCCTTAGCCAAGTGGTTAGAGTCCGCGGCTACAAAGCAAAGCCATGCTGAAGGTATCTGGGTTCTATTCCCGGTCGCTCCAGTATCTTTTCGTAATGAAAATTTTCCCTGGGCATAGAGTATAATCGTACCTGCCACACGATATACGAATGCGAAAATGGCAACTTTGGCAAAGAAAGCTCTCAGTTAATAACTGTGGAAGTGCTCATAAGAACACTAAGCTGAGAAGCAGGCTCTGTCCAGTGAGGACGTTAATGCCAAGAAGAAGAAGAAGAAGAAGAAGAAGAACCTTGATGGTATCTTTTCATCCCTTAGACTAGTTGTCTGTTTGTCTGTGCGTAAACTACGTAGATCCCCCTCTCACATAATTCCAGACCACCTTACTTCAATGAGTGCACTTTAAATCACTTTCTCCTGTACGCTGAGTGCAGATCGTTAGCCAACCTTGACCGAACTCCATGATGTGCACATTTCTCCTATATAGATCTTTTTCTGCTCGAGGGGCATCGTGGGCATAATGGATGGCGTGTAAGATTTCTTTGAAAACATTTTTAGATAATTATTTACTGATTCTAAACCCTTGAATTTAAATTCACTAGACTTGAAATACGTATTAGGAGAAAGGCTTCAGAACATAAATCAATTTGTCCGAATTGGTCCTAATACTCCAATAATCCTCCATTTAAGTTCCAATCTGATGCGATATTATTATACACTACTACTCTTTACTGCGTCATGCTGATGTGAGCACAATCATTTCGATCATCTCCTCTGGTATTGCGGAGAAATAGTGTACGGAGCAAGTGCCTTACATTTAATGGACGCGATCCAATGTCATCCACCGAAGCTGAATGAATTGATCAATTAGTGGAGAGTAAAACGGTCAGTGCAGCGTGTTAAGTAGACGCCTTAAGTGATGCGCCCGTTCAATTGTTTATTCCCATACAAGTTTTCAATCTATTTCTAACGAGAGTGCATCGGTTCATTTAATAATTCCACTCGGTCATGCCTCTTAGGGCGACATTCAATTTCGGTTCAAATCGATAGAAATTGGCTCCAGTGGGGTTGATTCGCGTTTCGAATGTTCCATTCGCTGGTACAAATGTTGGTTTGCGATCTTTGTTGAACAAATCCTGTAATTACGTAAAAAAGCAGTTTCAATATTTCGCAATTGGACCAGCGCTAATCATTGTCGTCAGTCAGTCTTGTCGAAATGCCTTATGTATTGCGTGGTAATTCAAGCCTATCGTGTAACTAGTTACTTACGTAAACCTTATATCCTTTGATGTAACTGTTATCACTGATGCCAAGATCTTCGACGAGCTTCACTCGAACGGCATATGGTGCTCCATCGGCGCGGCGGCTGACGAAAGCCACGACTTGCGTCATTTCATCCTTCACCTTGGGGAGTATCGGTCGTTTCCATATCTATAAGTATATGCAAAAAGAAATATCTCGTCAACGGACATTCCAGGTGGGGAGCATTCCATTTCTTTGGGTTCAAAAGATCAGGTTTTGTTCGTTGCTGATCGAGTATGCTGAACAGCACAGTGGTTCAGATGAGGGAAAATCCCTATTATTCTATTTTCACCGTTGTTCAATGAATAATCTTGCGGGATAAGTACAGACAGGAATTGCTCGTGACATCCTCAAAGAATTTCTGGAATTTTCTTTGAAAGAATTGTTTGCTCAAAAGTCTCGAACAATTTCAGGAAAAGCATGGATAAACTTAGAACAATCCTTGCAAGAATATAGAAAGGTACTTCCAAAGAAATCACTGAAGAATTTTCCCAAGGGAATCGCTTTGGATTTTGTTATGTTCTTTCTTTTGCAAAACTGCCAGGGAAAATTTCTTAAATACTTCTTGTAGGAACTCCTGGATAGATTTTTGAAAGAATTATTAATATAATCTTTGGAGAACATCGAGAAGGAAACTTAAAAATTATCCGTAAGAGTTCCTGTCAATTCTTGGCACACTCAACCCTGAAAGGTTTCCAGCCAGAAGGGACATTAGAATGATTCGTCAGAAGAATGTATATAAAAAATCCAGTGAGGAGTTGATAACTATGGTACAATATGAAACATTAGCGATATCAAGCTTAATGATGAGACCTTCCTTAGACCAGTGGTTAGAGTCCGCAGCTACAAAGCAAAGCCATGCTGAAGGTGTCTGGGTGCGAATCCCGGTCGGTCCAGAATCTTTTCGTAATGGAAATTTCCTGGATTTTACTGGGCATACAGTATCATCGTACTTGCCACACGATATAAGGACTGTTCATTTCATAAAGTGGACACCTTGTGCATGCAGTATCTTTTTATTTTATCAATGAAATTTCAATCGGTTTTCTGCACATTGTTTGACTAGTATTGTATAATGTTGTGATAATAAAAATTCTCTAAAATAATTAAATTTCACACGAATATGGAACAACGATTGAAACGGTCGACTTTTTGAGGTTATCAAAATCAATAATTGCTAGAAATCAGCTGGAAATTTCGACAATTTTTATTTTTTTTTTTTTAAAAAAAAAGGCTTGTTCTTCGAAAGCATCATCAATCAGAAGTCTGATGGAAAAACTCAAGTTAATTTTGGAGCAACAATTTTTCAGATACAATAAAATCATTTTACCCCTATATATTTTAGAGAAAAAAAATATTAAATTTGAAGGGAATTAATATGAGTATAATTTTTTGGTTAAAAGTAGGTCCTGGGGGAAGTGCTAATATAGTAATAATATGAAAAATAGCTTACGCTTTCATAGAGTTACTTATTTAGTCCCCACGTCACATTTAAAGCACAATAGAAACACAATTGCTTTATTCTTAGAAGACCTTTCAAAGTACATTGACAATCATCAAAATTGGCAACACTGCTGTAATAAAATCGATATTATTTTCATAATATGTTATTCTGAGATTACCAATTGAAATATTCGGAGAAAACCATTTACAATTTGCTGTAAATCGACATACATGATTTTAAAAGTATTAGACTTTTTAGTAGACCTACCATAAACAGTAAAATTTATACTTAAGACTGGGGTTTAAACTCACGATTTAGCTCTCGTTTACAGTCTTGAAGTCTTATAAAATACATTGTCAAACTTGCAGATGGATATTCCAGTTCTACATAACATACCTATTTATTTGTGAAACCATCAAGTTTTTAGATAATGAACCACTGTGCGTAGGCAGATGACATGGTATTGCCTTGCCTTCTGAGCTAGTCATAAATCGCGAAGCAGTCCTAGGCAATAGGCATAGACTAGTTAGTCTAAAAATTGCTGCCATAGGTTGGCCCTGATTTGTAATTCAAATTTTCTCTTTCACCACAGCCTGCTTTTCGGGAACCCTACGACATTCGCTAGATGGCATGTGTTCAGTAGCGGCATCAATCAACTGACTTGCCACGTTGCTATGAAGAAAATTCTAAATCTATCGAAAATAGCGAAATAGGATTCTGTATTAGTTTGGCTCTTAAAATCTGTTATGTTATAAAAGCCAAGAATGTTTTATAGAAAACCTGTTCGAAGCCATGTCAGCGCTGTTTGCGTACGACTCATCTGATGTCGTAAGTTATGAGTTGTCTAATCAAACACCGGACCAAATTCGAATGATGCGAGGGGCAGAGAGTGAGAGTCACGATATGCAAATATTGTCATTATCACCTATGGTCTTCGACGAATGGATAAATGGTCGATGTTGAGACGCGTGTTGATACCCCGTACTCACCTCGATTCTGTTAATAGTTTTTACCAGCAGACCTTGAATGCCAAGAGGGTCTTGGTTGGCCGCTATGATTTCTTTGTTCAGCAGAAGTTCTCTGATCTCCGGAGTAACCGTTGCCAGATCGTTGGACAATAGCAGAGGCGCAGCAAGGACCGTCCACACTGCTAATTGCGATTTGCTTTGTTCGTAGCTGAGGCCAAAGTTTCCTAGGACAAGCTGAAAGGGATGAGTCGATAAAATATCTAACTGTAGATACGTGAAATCTTCTATCTCACAGTGTCTGGATCATTCCAATGGCCAGGACCAGAATGGGGTTGTATGCGCGCTTGGTTGTCTGAGAAGTAGCGTGTAATGGATTCTACGGAGCTGTGAGAGTCATCGATATCGCCCCAATTGCGCCACATATTGCAAGTCTTTTTCAGTATCTGGTAATCTGGCTAGGAGACAAAACAAAATTAAGATATTATTTTGACAGAAGCTGAACCATGGCAGAACTTACAATTATTCCATTGTATTCCTGGTAAACGGGCCAGCTGCATGAATATAGAATAGGTCTTCCAGTTTTATTCATAAGTTCACCAAACAATATATAGTCTGTGAATTAAAGTGATACTAAGTATTTCAATCAAGGGCCAAAAAGCAATTGATATCACGTTATATATGATAAAACTATTTCATTAAATTAAGATTTACGTGATTTGTTGCAAGCGTCATGCCTATCTTCTTCTTTCTTCAACTGGGATAGAGCCGACTTCTCAACGTAGTGTTCTTATGAGCACTTCCACAGTTATCAAGGGGGCAAAATCCGTCATTGATTTTGGAATTTTAAAAAGCAGTTTTTTCGTTCAAACTCAAGAAAATTTACACGAAAATCTGTTACTGTATTCTATTCTCCAACCGAAACATAGTGAACACATTTTTATCGAATAATCTTTTTTTTAACAGAAAAACTACTTTTTAAGTGCTCAGAAACACTTAGCTGAGAAGCAGGCTCTATACCAGTTGAGATAAATGCCAAAAATAAGAAAAAGTGGATTGGTTGAAAATGCTTACCATCCACCATTTTACGTTCATCGGCGTAGCAACCGTCAATTTTAATGAAATCGACATCCCAATCAGCGAAGGTTTGCGCATCCACATCAAAGTAATCCTTCATACCCGGGTATCCAGCACAAGTTTTTGTACCAATGTCTTGGTACAGACCAAATTTAAGTCCTTTGGAATGAATCTGCAATAATAAGCACTCATTCAAGCTTTACAATTTCATAATCTTCTCGTATCGTCACTCTACGTAGTCTGCTAAATGCTTAATTCCGTTGGGAAACCGCTTCTTATCAGGCACCAATCGCCCACTGGAGTCTCGTTTCATCTCTGACCAACAATCGTCGATGTTCACAAAGTTGTATCCGGCCTGCAGATATCCCTCCGACACCATCAAATCGGCCATACGCTTAAACAATTGTTCACTAATGCACTCATCAGGATACTTCGTACAATCGGTAATACATCGGAATCGCTCCCAACTCATCCAACCCATCGGAGGGGTTCGAGCCAGTCCATTTTCAAGTCCATAAGCCACACTAACCGACACTGCCAACACTATCCATAAGGTCTTCATTTCCGAAGAAAGGTAACACTGTATTCTACCGAAGCCGAATTGTTCGGCTTGGGTGTCAGAGTAATCGCTTTTATACCATTCCGGTCTGGACGATGCCGTTATGGAACTTAACTCGGCAGGAGTCTTATTGTCCTCGATTGAGTTATCTTAATGTCAATACTTTAAGCACTTCAAGTGCAGGTGAAGTGGAAGCATATCACTGAATGGTACCAATTATTATGGTATTGGGATTGCTTAAACAAATAGTCAGATGAAGTAGCAACAACCTTAGAAATCGGTTCTATGTTTACCGTACAGGATTGCACTTGAAATTTCTCAGCATGGCCACTTCGTAATTCAGGTCACGTGCCATTTAAAGATAATAATGGACGACAGTTGTGCAATAATAACAACACTTCAGGAATAACAAAACAGTTATTATTATTTGAACCAACAACCGTTGTAGAGGTCAATGGCTTTTAACTTGTTAATTATTGAAACCCTTCATTGTTTATGGACTGTTCTTTCGCATGTTGATTGTTGAGCATGAACATGAGCATAGATGACCATCATTTCGTAGTAACTAATCCGTGATGGACCAGAGCAATTCAAGCCAAAGTCCTGATGACATTGGCTACCCTATGAAGAGGCTCGACGGATCAGAGAAACTAGTACTGCTAGAGCTGATTAACAACCTGTGGACCGGTAACACTTACCCACTTGAGTGGCGGGAATGTCTCGTCGTTCCTATCCCGAAACCCGGAAATCAAATGCGGGAAACAGGAAGCTACCGGTCAATCTCCCTCACTTGCTGCCTTTCGAAGGTAGTAGAGAGAATGGTAAACCGCCGAATGAGAATGGTAAACAGCAACATGGTCTAATCGACCACCGGCAACACGCCTTCAGGCCGGGGTATGGAACTAATACCTACTTTGCGGCCCTTGGCGAGGTCTTGCAAGAAGCGAAGGATAAGAACCATCACACCGAGACGGACATCTCGAAAGCCTTTAACCGGACTTGGACGCCTTTCGTTCTAGAAAAGCTGGTCAGCTGAGGCCTTACCGGTCATATTCTGCATTTTATCCGAAACTTTCTGACAAACCGTTGCTTCAGGGTCGCCATTGGAGGCACAAAGTCTGCATACTTTAAGGAGGAAACCGGTGTTCCGCAGGGATCCGTCATATCGGTAACCCTGTTCCTGATCATGATGGATGGCGTTTTCGAGGATCTCCCACCTGGAGTCACAATATTTGTATACACGGACGATATTCTAATAGTAGTGTCTGGACCGACAATTGCAGCTACAGGCAGAAAAGCTCAAGCAGCCGTCTCCCGAGTAGCCAAATGGGCTGCCTCCGTTGGTTTCTCTATGTCGGCTCCAAAGAGCATTCGGAGCCACATATGCTCATCCGTGCAAAGGGTCAGTGGGCCTCTGATCGTCATCAACAACCAAGCTATACCTGTTCGTAAGACAGCAAAAGTTCTTGGAGTCATCTTCAACCGCGGCATGACCTTCCAGCCCCACTGTGAAGCAGTCAGAGCCAACTGTTGTAGCCGCCTGAACCTACTGAAATCTCTCTCAAGACCGCACCGCAGCAACAACCGAGGTATCCGGTTCCATGTCGCCGCCGTTCTCATTGACAGTCGACTGTTTTACGGTCTAGAAACCATTTTTCTTGCGGTTAACAGATTAATTGAAACACTGTCTCCCATTTATAACCGCTACGTACGAATAGTTTCGGGCTTTCTACCGTCCACTTCAGCCGACGCAGCCTGCGTCGAGGCTGGCCTACTTCCTTTCCGCTACTTGATTACTGCTACACTTTGTACGAAAGCAGCCGCTTTTGCCGAGAGGACCGCTGGAAACGACAGAACCCGCCTCCTAGAAGAGACCGACATCCTGTTGGACAGCATAGCCGGCGAAACGCTCCCTCCTGTCGCCAAGATCCACTGGTATGGTGACCGTGACTGGCGCCACTCTTCTCTAAAATTCGACGGCAGAATAAAGGATAACTTCAGGGCAGGAGACTCATCAACACGGTTGCGACAATCCGTCGCCGAGCTACTACGGTTCGATTATGCGACACATCAGCGGCGTTATTAATATAAGCATTGCGGATGACGAACTCGCAGTAAGCTTAGGTCTTCCCGAACAGTGTTCAATATTTTCCGCGGAAGCAGCGGCTATATTTTACGTTGCTACCAAGCCAACTCCCCGCCCGATTGTCATAATCACCGACTCAGCAAGTTGCTTCTTCGCTCCCCAATCGGAAGCTCCCCGCCATCCGTGGATTCAGGGGATAATCCAACACGCACAGCCCTGGGTAACTATTATGTGCGTTCCCGGTAATAGTAGAGCCTTGCAGGTTCCGGCTTTTCCGGCCGCCGGTATACAACAACAGTACCCCTGGCCGATATTCGACGTTGGAATGTCAATGAGGAATTCATAATAAAATTATGAGCAGGTTTGTTTTGAAATATTTGTATGCATTTTCAAACATTTCTTGGTGGTATTTCAAAATGATTATTGAGTGAAATTGTGAAGGAATCCTAGGCACGAAAGTTGTAAAATCTTGGACATTCTGACCAAAATGTTTCGTAACAGCTCGATCAGGATTTTAGCACATTCCGCTTATAATATTAGAGCGGATTCTGACAAAATTCGGAGTACGATTGCAAAAAAAAAATCTGGATGTTATTTTCACACGATCCAAAATTTCTGGGGTAGATTCTTAAAAACATTCTGGACTAGATTATTACATAATTTTGAAATTGACTCTCACAATGTCCAGCAGAATGCTTAGCAGCAATTTTCTTTTTTTCGATTCCTTCAAATGCAATTTACTCCATTCACTGATTTTGTCAGATTTTATGAATTTCATTTACAGGCTTTTGACTTCATGGGAATATTTTTGCAATTAAAATGTGGCCCGCGACACAAAATTACTCATGCGATGTGGCCCGCGATCCAAAAAGGTTGGGCAGGCCTGCTTTAGATAGTGCATTCGCATGTTCTGCAGTAAATTAAACTGTTCAAAAGTAAGAAAACGCTGAATGAGAAATTTCGCTGATCACCACAGACTTATGTTACAGAATGGAACCTTATGCTTGAAGTGAAGGCATTTGCAAAAAACTTCACATAGGGACTTCTTAGATTATATACCATGCCCACACAGTTACGGATCACCCACAGTGACGGATCACTTTGGCGTTCAACATCGGATAACTCGCTCAAAACATAAACGTTGACGTAAAACATATTTTTCCCATGTTATGCTATTTGTCTTCTACCATTTGTAATGTTAAGCACAACATTCAACCGCTAAATAACGGTGTTTTTGACAAATGTTTAGTTGGTACCACACAGCTATCATTATATGGTCGTTTTCTGTAAGAAGTGCCGTCAGCATTCATAAGCTCCCACAGGTGGTAAAATTCAAATGTTATGGCATGTTTTATGCTCGTTCGCTTAGATTTAGTATGAATTCATCTTTGGAAAACATTTTACTTGAATTTTTATTCAAAATACCGAACATTAGCACTTCTAACTAGTGATCCATAATATGGACCAGGAAATGATTGTTTACCACGGTTATGGATCACTTCCAAAGAATGTAGATTTCTGCTATTTTATGCATTGGATTCGACATTTTTAGACAACAGCACTCAGGATAAAACTTATAAAACATCAAGGCTTGTAAATTTCATATTCTAGCAGACAAAAATGGGTGGAAAACTTGGTGTGG
This sequence comes from Aedes aegypti, assembly GCF_002204515.2. Taxonomy (NCBI): domain Eukaryota; kingdom Metazoa; phylum Arthropoda; class Insecta; order Diptera; family Culicidae; genus Aedes; species Aedes aegypti. Next base: position 663,930 of record NC_035108.1, read on the forward strand.
AGCGGAAACAGTTCATGTCTCAGTTACTACAAGGCAGTATCACAAAAAAGGGCATTTTACCCTTGTTTCCAGCTCTAACACTGCTATTTTTTGCAGTAATAAATGACACATTGTTAACTTTCGCTATACCATGCAATACAGATGCATTGAGTTGAAAATCTCTTGATTTTGCGCACTGATCCGTAATATGTCACAATTTGATCCATAATATGAAAATTGATCCATAATATGGTTTTCAGGAACCGACACAATTTTTAATTTTTATGCAATCCTATGTAAATATTACACTCAAAACAGTTTACTAACCGAAGTTCCAATTTGAAACGATTCGATTCGTGCTTTTAAATTACAATTTTACGTTTTCCATGTCGTTTTATTGAATTTTATAGGTTGGACTCCACACTATTTGATCCATAACTGTGGCACGGTGCTTCAATTACCGTTATTATCAAATAAAATATACCATCCAAACGGCAGTCGGCAGTTGATTCCTGACATTGTTCTGCACCTCTGGGCCGAATTTGAACAAAATCCTTAGGCAGAATTTTGACTTACGCCCTTTTGAAATTTATATGACAGAAATCACATGATGTATACCACTTTAACTTGTTTAAACAAACAGAATAAAATTTTGTAGTTTTGTTTTTCATCTGGTTTAAGATATTGAAAAAATCTTATTTCTAAAATTTTTCTAGACCGACATTTGAAAAGGGCCAATGCTATGTTTAGTTATTACTAATCAGCCAATACTCGAAACATGATATCTACCAATCTTATGCCTGATAGTGATTTTAGGAAATTGTCCAAAGCATTCAAATATGTTTAAACAATTCTTGGACAGGATATCAAGATACGCCCTTTTGAAGTGTATGGAAAGAATATTGCATGGTGAATTTCGTTCCATCTATAATCAACGGTTGGGTGCATACACAATCATTTTACCTTAGTGGTTGTTCTTATTTCATTAAATTCATCAAGTTGCATAAAGTTTACACATAGACATATTTTCTAGACTGACATTATAAATAGGCCAAAGTATAATTGAAATATATACAAATCAATATAGCTGAACAAACTATATCAAAGTTGGTGAAACATTCAAACTTCACATTATCTGTATATGTATTATATGTCTGTATCCTATTCAATTCTTTAATATTCTAGTGTGTTCTATTGTGTGCAATTCTACTCTATTTAAATTTATTTCATTCTAATCTACCCAACTTGTTCTTATACTTATTTTCACAATTAGACACTGTATTAATCAACAACTGCGCCCAAAAGATTTGAACGGTACACCTTCGATGTTTGTATGGTTTTAAAGCGCTCCCAGGTCTGAGAAAAATAGCTATGCACAGATTCTGACTCCTCATCCGTGCTTCTTATATGCTCTAAGAAAATGAAGCTTCAAATGGTTATTTCACTGTAAGCTGAAATAAGGGTTTTAACTTACATATGTTAATTTTTTATGTATTTTAAGGAATTCTCGATTACTTTTTCAAATCGACGTAAGTAACTTTCATACGGTTTTGAGAAAATTAATTAAGAAGAATCACATCCCGTCTTTTAAAACTGTTTTAAAATGAATCACTTTTTTAATTTTTTTTCGCCATGTACATCGTTTAAATTTTGCATACAATCAGCTCGCGTTTAAAAACTAGGTAGTTTCTATTATTTCCCACAAAAATAATTATAACAAAATGATAAGCCGTTTCATTCAGTTACTTTCAACGTTTTTCTACCAGTGTAAAATCGGCTCAAGTAGTTTTTTTGTTTTGATTCGTGGTTAAGTCACTTTGTCTCTGCATACAAAGGAGTGGTGAAAGTAGCGGTTGGGTTGCGAAAGTTGAAATTCTTACTTACGCCGTTTTGTAATTCCGGAATTAAACGTTCCAAAAGTGAAACATCTAGTTGGATGAGAGCGGAACGTGTGCAATTTCGTCTACGAAACACGGTGGATCGATAAAGTAAGTTTGTTCACTTTTCTGACTTGAGACTATTTGAATAAGTTTTCGAGAATTGAAGCATTTTGTTTTAAATGTTTTTCATTCGAGCTGAATCCCAGTTTTGAAGGTAATATAAACAAGAAGCTGAGTCTGCAAAAATCTTCGAAATATCAAATAACCATGTTTCATGTATACTTCTGCAATGCGACTGGTCGAGGGCTAGGCTGACATAATGAGCAGGTGTCGGAGTCTGTGCGAAGCGTTTTTTTACAGACCTGTCAGCGCTTTCACCTTTCAGTCGTCGCGCGGTTTGCTACGTTCAGAACCACCACGCTGATGCTGTATTCGATAAGCGAGGTTTTTTCACCACTGTTGTACAAAATACAACAACGCGACGACTGAAGTGTTAAAGTCGTACAAACTTCGAAAGTGTATCGTTCAAATGATTTGCACGCAGTTGTTGATTACAACAGTGGCTATTTGTAAAATATGTATAAGAACAAGTAGGGTGGATCAGAACAAAATAAATTTAAGTAGAGTAGAATTGAATAGAACAGAACAGACTAGAATAGAAAAGAATTAAACAGAATTGAATAGAATACAGATATACGATAAACATACAGCTATGTGAAGTTCGAGTGTTACGATCAACTTTGATATAGTGATTGTTTAGCTATATTGATTTGTATGTATTTCAATTATACTTTGGCCCTTTTCTAATGTCAGTCTAGAAAATATGTGTACGTGTAAATTTTCTGCAACTTGCTAAATTTAATGAAATAAGAACAACCGCAAAGGTGTGATGATTATGTATGCACCTAACCGTTGATTATAGATGGGACGAAATTCACCATGCAATATTACTTCCTTACAGTTCAAAAGGGCGTATATTGATATCCTGTCTAAGAATTGTTCAAACATATTTGAATGTTTTGGACCATTTCTTAAAATCACTATCAGGAGTTGATTGGTAGATATCATGTTTCGAGAATTGGCTGATTAGTAATAACTAAACATAGCATTGGCCATTTTCAAATGTCAGTCTAGATAAATTTAAGAAAAAAGTATTTTTCAGTGTCTTAAATCAGATGAAAAAAAAAACAAAACTACAAAATTTTATAATAATCTCTTTGTTTGCAAGTTAAAGTGCCAAACATCATGTGATTTTTGTCATATAAACTTCAAAAGGGCGTAACTCAAAATTCTGCCTAAGGATTTTTTTCAAATTCAGCTCAGAGGTGCAGAACAACATCAGGAACCAACTGCTGACTGCCGTTTGGATGGTATATTTTATTTGATAATAACGGTAATTGGAGCACCGTGGTGGGGTCATGGTACTAAGGATGTTCTAAAATCGAGTTCTGTCTGATCTTTCGACCTTGACGCTTGCTCCTACGGGGGCCAGCGACGAGGGCAGGATCAAACATGTCGCGCGTCGGTCTAGTAAGTGAAAAAATGGCGTGATCGGTTAGTTCTTTTTGATCCTTTGACCTTGATGCTTGCTGCTGGGCAGTGCGTCAAGAAAGCCAAGTTTATTTTTTCCTTTTCGGGTCGCGCGCCTTTTTTTTCTGAGTGCTTTTATATAGCCGAGCAAACGAGTGAGGCTGAGAGTGGATTGTGGCTGCACAGTGAAGAATAAAGGATCAATTGGTGAGCTCGTTTCATGATACTATTTCTAATCTATAAAATATGTATGACTGCACATTTAATCGTTACAATTGTGGGACGTAAATATGAATTTTCAACAAACTATGAATTGTTCGTCACTGTGAGTGTTGACACAAACTCTGATTCATGAATCATTTATGTTTCACTTTTTTTTTCAGAACACCCCTTTTTACCTTTATTTTTGTAATTAAAAAAAAACTTTGAATGGTTCGACACTACAAGTGTAGACTTGTGAAAAGTTCACTTTATTCAACAAACTTTGGATGATTCGCCACTGTAAGTGTCGGCATAAGAATAAGAGTGCTCTATGATGTTCCAACCAATCAAGTTTTTTGTTTCTTTTCAAATAAGTAAAATATAATAACAAATGCTTTCGTCCTGACAGCTGTAGGAATGTTACATTTAGGTATTTGTTCAACAAACTTTGAATGGTTCGTCACCTCAAGTGTCGGCATAATTTTCCACTACATAGAAATTGTTCATATCAAATGAAAATATTATATTTACAAAAAAAAGCATGTGTATATCTCACAAATCATTATTTATCATGGTCTAATCGCTTATCAAAGTGAATCCTGTGACCCAACGATCCTTCCCATTAACAAACATCCCTCCCAGTAACCTTTGTGGAGATGCAGAGGCAAACACGGTCTCCAAATAGCAAAGGTTACACACTAACATTCCTTCCCCCAATCCCACCTGACTGCAAGGACGTGGCCGGCGCCGTTATTAACCCTGTATAAAAAGAGGCACTGAATTATGCACATTGAAGAAGATTATGGCCAATCCCAGCCAAACTTCTAGTTGATTCTTTGTGCATTTTCACTGACTTCGGTCATTCACGGAATAGCAACCATTGATATGTGTAGTCAGTCTAAGCTAAGCTATATACTAAGGATGTTCTAAAATCTCATTAGGGGCAGCTCATAAATAACGTGAAGGATGATGGGGAGAAGGGCATTGGGATATCTTACGCTACGGGTCCCGAAAGAAAGACTGGATTGTACGGAGTGCTTTGATAACACTGACCCCTATCACCGAACCCATGAAGAGAGTCTAAATCCCATACGACAGACACATCAGCAATCAGTTCTTTGAGCAGAAGGAATGCTAAGGAATTTCAGAAACGATTTGGTGTTTTCCAGCAGAGACAATCATCTTCAGACTTCATTGGGCTCTACCAAGGATACAGTTGACATACTGAACAAGGCTAGCGTTTACTGAACAAAGCAACGGCAATACACCCGATTCTGTTTTTGCACGGATTTTTTTACACGGCCGTGTAAAAAAAGTTTCCATACATTTTTTTCCGCCAAAACCTTATTTTTGCATGAAACGTCGAGGAATGGTGTTACTTTTTTTTTGCACGGTTTTTGAAATTTTGAACTGAAATCTTTTTTTGCACGGTACGCATCCCCCGTGCAAAAACAGAATCGGGTGTACTTAGCTTTTAAACTTGATACCTACTAATCGTTCCTGTGATGTACCTAACAGGTCTTAGTTTCTACAAAAGAGGGAATTAACCCGTATAGGCCTGAGTGAAAGAAAAATAACTAAACTCTCCCCTGACTTTACCTAGTTCAAATATATAATGTGTGCATACGTAGATTTCTTCAAGTCGAGCCTAGTACACGACACTGGAGACGACCTTGCAGTTGAGGTCGAAATACGAAAATCTGTCAAAGGCCACAAATTCTAGCGAAATTAAATGGTATAGTACTGAATACGGTTTTTCGTTTATTTTTTTTGACATATATGCAATTAAATTCACTAAAGCCAGAAAAATAAAATATGTGATATTTAAATATAGAGCATCATATTTTAGCAATGAAATATTTCCCTAGCGAAAATCATACAATCTTCTTGATGTTCTGTGGTCAGTAAAATCCATGACTTTGTTGTTCGTTCAGCGCAAAACACACGTGGTCAATCTCATGAAATGTCCAAAATTAAAGTGTCCATCCCGGGACATCCCGGAACAAAAATCCCGGGATTTGACAAATTTCGGGATTTCCCGTTTCCCGGGATTTTAGTTCTGACATCTCGGGAATCCCAGGATTCCCGATATGTACATAGAATTTGATGAAAACCTCTAAATTTCAATTAAAAACTATGACATTTTTCCTCACTATCAAGTCTTTTTGATAAAATAGAGAAGTATCATGAAAAACAAGAATAAACGAGTAATTATTTTTATGAAAAGATCAATTTACCAAGTAAGAAACACATATTTTTATTTGTCTACTTGCAAAATTTTAATGCTTCTCTTCTCAACATTAGCCGTTTTGATAAGCCCATGCTGAAAATACACCTAAACTTCAGTCAATAATTTCCAGTAATCAACTTTCAGTATGATCTAAAATACCTTCAATGATCTTTAATCGTTTCTTTTGTTTTGAAGTTTTCATGACTTTTCAAATGTTTGAAGCAAATTTCTTTAAAATTTTGACTTAAGTTTTTACCATACTTTCATTTATAAGTGTTATAGCGAATTTGAAAAAATCCATAGCATACCCGTAATTAGTCAAGTTAAGTTTTGATTTATGTTGTGTTACTTAATCAGAATTAAAAAGTCTTATCTGAAATGTGATTTGCTATAATTAACTTAACATATTATGTTGGAAAGTTACATTATCTGTTTATTTGAAAAAAAAAACATTGTATTGTTAAATTTGTACCGTAATCTAGGGTAACATTGATCAGATTTTGGGATATTTCTTGAATTGTTCATTTGCAAATGCAAATGCGCAAGTTTTTTTTTATTTTTAAAACAAGTACTGGCACCCATATAAGTGATTTTTTTGAGTTAGCTGATATAGATCACCCATGTAAACATCCTTCGGTAATGTTGAAAATGTCGTTGCTTACTCAAATCATGGCCCCTGAGGCCGAATATGAAGACCAAACTCTTACAAGTAATTTACTTATTGAGTTATTTCAAAAATAAAAACATCTTGAATTGCGGAATACGCCTAATGGTAGGCAATTTCCTTAGGAAATTTTGCATTCCTAATAGTAGTTCGTTAATGCTGCTTAATTGAATAAACTTATGAGAAATTTGACAATGGAATTGTTTTCGGTGATGTCATTTTTTGAAACAATCGCATTTTCTATGCTCACATCATTTGCAGAACTCGTGTGAGACATGAATCTTCGGTAGTGTCATCCATAATGATACAAATTATTGATTCTAAAAGTTGACAAATTTACGCATGAACAAAATGTGATTTTCGCAAAAAAAAAACCTTAATTTTTCTTAGCTTATGAATGTAAGAAGGAGAGGCACCATTCATGCTTTGAAAATATTCCATCAATAAATGGTGAAGTGAGCTTTTTACGAGAAGGGTCATACCGATCAATGTTACCCCGGATTACGGTACTTCCATTTCAACCAAAATGCTAGTTTTACTGAAAATTTGTTAAATCCCAGGATTTCCCGGGACAAGCTTAGATTTTTGTCCCGAATCCCGGGACGAGCAAAATGGTCGGGAAATGAGTGTCCACAATTGATTTATTGTTCACAACAATCAACGATTTATCATCGTTTTCATCGTCAAAACATCTAGACCAGGTTTTCTTGGCAGAACTGAAAATTATTGATAAAGTTGTTCATTGTAATACGGTTGATGAAAAGAATATTAGGAACGATAATATGTTCATGTTAAGCAAAATTCAGCTCAAAAAGGGATTAGTTTCTTCGGCAAATTTCTTTAATATGGTTTTAAAAATGAGTTTTCACTATAAGATGATAAGTTTTTACTTACATTCCAGTACTAACGTGTCTGGAATTCAAAATTTCTTCATAATAATTTCCATACATTATCATTGGGCCACCTTAAAATTACTACCTAGAAAACTGAAAATATCACAGAACGCTATTTTCAGGAAGGTATGGGAGATTAGTTTTTCAAACATTTTTGAATTTTAAATCGTCCGGGAAATTCGAGAAAAGCGGGAAAACCCCGGAAATTACAAATGATCAGGAAAAATATGGGAAATACCCGAAAATTCGCAGAATACACCGGGAAATTATGTATTTGAAACATATGAATACCGTAATCCGGGGTATCATTGATCAGCGGGGTAACATTGATCGGAATGACTCATCTTATCAAAAGTTCGTATTATCATTTATTGATGAAACATTTCCAAATAATGAATGGTGCTTCTCTTTTTCATATTCATGAGCTAATGAAAGTTAATACTTTTACGAAAATTGCGTTTACCTTTTGCGTAAATTTGTTAACTTTTCGAAATAATGATTTTAATTGCTAAGGATGACACTACCGAAGATCCATGTCTCACATAAGTTCTGTAAACGATATAAGCAAGGAAAATGTAGTACTTACTAAAATGGCATCGCCGAAAACGATTCCGTTGTCAAAACTGTTATAAGTATGCTCAATTAGGCAACATTACCGAATTACTGTGTAAGAATGTAAAATTCCCTTAGGAAATTGCTTACCTTTAGGCGTATTCCGAGGTGCGAGGTATTTTTAATTTCAATATAACTCAAAAAGTAAATGACTTGTAAGCGTTTGGCCTTTATATTCGGTTTCAGGGGCCATGATTTAAGTAAGTAACGATATTTTCAATATTACCGAACGTTGTTAACACAGACAAACAGACGTAACACTCAGACCAAATCTCGATCAAAATCATAGTCACAAGGGCATGTACGCCCAATGCTAAAATCGATTTGTTTGGCCGACAGGCCAATAGATGGCGGTAGTGTGTAAACGTCAAACACGAACAAAAACGATGCGAGCACTGCGGGTGGCGGATTGGCCACCTACCATATTTTTAAATCGACCGTTAAAAAGGTGGTCGATGGACAATGATTAGAGTGTGACGTCTGTTTATCTGTGATTGTTAACATGGGTGATCAATGTTACCCCATATCAGCCAAATCTAAAAATCGCTTAGAACATTTATTTTAACATGCTTAAAACTCTCAATAAACAAAATACAGTATATAGTCTCGAGCTATGAGTGGCAGTACTTGTATTAAAAATATAAAATTAGCAACATTTGTATTTTCAAACGAAATATTATAGAAACATTCAGAAAAATGATCAATGTTACCCCAGATTACGGTACCGATTTGTTTCCAATTCAAGCTCTATGGATGAAGCTATTTTTTTCAAGAGGTGCACAACAGTCTGTCAACTCGTTCTTCGCATCATGACTAACTTTTGGTAAGTTGGAAGAGATAGTTATCAATTCCGGCATCCATTTCCATCGCAACTGAGAGGTTCCGGTGCTTTCTGGCTAGGGCGAGAATTGGTACCACCGATCGCTAAGTTTTGGGCGGTCTTCGGTCGGATCAGTTTTCTGAAGACGATGGCTCACCGACCGATCCCTCTCCGATCGCTGCTCTACTGGAAGAGCACTGCCCGCTTATTCCTCAATGTGGGGTGCGTCTCTGCGGTCACGGCAGTCGCAAGGTCACAATTACCTTTGCAAGTCAGCCTTATCAATTCGTCGAGAGGTTCATTTTGGCTCCCAGTGTATGCCAACGATACTTCTGCGGCCATCATTCACCGACTTCTCGTCAGCAGCAGCCGATACCAAAGCCCAAAAGCAACCACGTGGATGCCGCCTCGCACCCTGTGCACCTCGACCCAACTGATCCGTAGTTGTTCCCTTGCCACCGTGAACTGCGCTCACTGCCAGCGACGTCCGCTTTCGGTGGGTGGGCCAGCGAAGCCCGTTGGAAGCCGACATGGGCCTTTTGTGCCCACCCGGAAGCTGCCGTTGGCTAGACCAGTAGCTTGGGGCTTTGGCACATCCCCGTCTGGGAAGGTGCGATTTACTCCAAGGGTCAAACGAAGTTTCAACGCTAAAATGTTTATGAGTAGATTGATTATGAGGCTTTTAGTATACTCTAGAAAAGATCCTTGTATGATTTTACTTGAAATTCTTTATACATTTGTAGAGGTTGGCAATAAACTGAGCAAAAAAAAATGGATTTTTGATGATACTAATTCTAGGTGAAGCCTTTTCGGGACTAGCTTGGAAAGTCCTCGATCTATGACAATGTTCTAATGAGACCCCTTACGAGATTTTGTATAGATTTCTGCAGATTAACAGCGCATTCTTCCAATCATAAAAAAAAACTTTATGAATTAATAGACCGATCAATTATCATATCGTCGCTGATAAATAGATTTTTTTCAGATTTTTATTATACGCACTTTCTGACATAGAACAAATTTTGTAAAACAAAGTCGCTTAAAAATAATGCGATTTGTGCAAGACTGATAAGAGATGGTTCAAAGAAATGTTACGTAATCAACACATTAATAATTAAATTATTCATTAAAAAATCGCAATCTACTCTTGTTAAGTACAGTAATTAAATGTGTAAAAATCCAATTTTTATCTTTACTAGTCTTGAAATGGCAGTATGGTGAAGTCGTGCCCATACTTTCTGGGACACCCTATAGTTAGAGTCTGGAACAACAGCCATTATGGTTGAGTAATGTTTTTAAACAGTAGCGCAAAATGCAAATGGTGCTAATGTTTAGAACCATATTGGATGATGTAATAATAATTATAACTAAAAATTTTACATACAAAGATATCGACCGTGATAATTATATTTTGAATTTGTTTATCGGCATATCGGTCTATTTTGCTCGAAGTAAGAGGGAGCATGGAGAAGAAAGCAATGAATACTAGATGGATAGGTACCGTAAGGGAACGGCGAGAGAAATTGGATTAGATGTTGAAGAGGGCATACCATATGAAACAGTATTACTTGAAACGTCCTTCCTTGTGGCTAACGTCCCCTATGGGAACGGCTTGGTGTTTTTTGAGAATGACACTATCAAGACAGCCAAAAGGAAGGAGGTTTCAAGCGCCCTAATACTGTTTGGCGATCAAGCAGGTTCTATCGATCGATGGCTTATATTATTGGGGAATCATTACACAATCTTGGATGGTTTGTCCATAACTAGTAATATTATGGTTTTACCATTACACTTGGAATTCAAGATGACCATAGCGTTAACAGGTAACATCAGTATCTATGTTCATGGTATATTTGAAACTATTCCAAATAAGGTATTTTTCTATACGGGTGGCTAATGAACTTTGCTCATTTATGTAAATACTAGTGGTCCCGGCAAACTTTGTCTTGCCATCAAGTAGGCTGTTGAAAAAAACGCTATGGATCGTCCCATACTAAATGACAGTTCCATGCACTCTCGTTTTTTCAACTTTCCCGGTGAATATCCTGGGATTTTTATACACACAAACACGTCGGAAGCCTTGACGAAGAAAACGGAGAGAGAATCATTCATATCCGTTGGCTCGTTCGTAAGCCATTTCGTGACATACAAACACCATTTCATTTTTATTTATATAGATAGACACAACGAGAAAAAATCTCTGAACTTCCCATAAATTCTAAGGGGTGCACGGTCTTTTAGATATTAAAGTGACCAGATATGTTTGGCTTCAATCCGGGACACAATTTGTAAACTTCTGATTATTGGCGTAATATCAATATTGAACACACATTATCGTGTTATTATTTTATGATATCAATTTTCGAGGAAAAGGAAACGATATTTTTGATACTTATCTCTTTGAAACTTTCAACTTATTAAAATGTCTGTTTTGCACTTTTGCTCAAACATCCACAAATTTTAGTGGGATTTTCGTAACATCATGCGAAAGAGTTTTCAATAAAAAATCAGTGGGGGTTGTGTACAAGACACGACCGCATGACGTTAACTACGCCAAGTGATTTTCTGCATTTGAATTTAAGACGATTGTCATAGTTGCAGCCTTCCTTTAGTTCAAACTAAATATCGTAACGGTCGCAACATTATAGATTTTCAATAGACACCCAGTATATTGCCGTAAGACGTAGTTAACGTCAAAATTTAAAAACTTTCATTACGTGGGGAAAGAAGGGGAACCAAAGCTGGCAAATTTTGCGTTACGTAATATTTGAATCATTCTTTAACAATAGAAAATATATTGCATCCCAACGGCACAGCAACAGCGTCCTCGGAAACATCCTCAAATTGCCGTATTGTCAATTATTCGTAATAAATCAATTATTGTATGCTGCTATGAGATGCATTAAGAAATTATAGCAAGTATGTGGTAAACACATTAAGGAATATTACACAAATAACTCTTTAAAACACATTTGTTGGCTCTGAAAAGGGCCGATTGAATTGTTGAATTTGCGTAACACGGACACATTTTGACGGCGCACTGGTAGCAATCCTCCTCGCCCGATGAGATTTGCGGTGCGGATGGCGATGTGCGCTTCAACAAGCGGCTTTGGTCGATTTTCTTCAGCCATCTCGTACAAACAGCTTGCCTCTGGTAGCGAGGAGCTGAGCAGGTTTGCAGGAGCTCTTACCAGCTCGAAAGCGAAAACAGAATGAAACCGAATTCAACGAAGAAGAGATGCTTTATACCCTTAGAATAGCAGGTGATGCTCCTCCTTTCAAATTCTTCGTTTTCTTATCTGGGAAATAGGCTATATGAAACTGATGTCTGGGTAAGGGAATTACGAGATTAGCATTATGCTGTTATTGCATCCCGACGGCACTGCAGCAGCGTCCTCGGAAACATCGTCAAATTGCCGTATTGTAAATTATTCGTAATAAATCAATTATTGTATGCTGCTATGAGATGAATTAAGAAATTATAGCAAGCATGTGGTAAACACATTAGGGAATATTACACAATTAACTCTTTAAAACACATTTGTTGGCTCCGGAAAGGGCCGATTGAATTGTTGAATTTGCGTAACACGGACACATTTTGGCGGCTTTGGTCGATTTTCTTCAGCCATCTCGAACAAATTAAAGAATATTACACAATCAACTCTTTAAAACACATTTGTTAGCTCTGAAAAGTGCCGATTGAATTGTTGAATTTGCGTAACACGGACACACTTTGACGGCGCACTGGTTGCCATCTTCCTCGCCCGATGAGATTTGCGGTGCGGATGACGATGTGCGCTTCAACAAGCGGCTTCGGTCGATTTTCTTCAGCCATCTCGCACAAACAGCTTGCCTCTGGTAGCGAGGAGCTGAGCAGGTTTGCAGGAGCTCTTACTAGCTCGAAAGCGAAAACAGAATGAAACCGAATTCAACGAAGAAGGGATGCTTTATACCCTTAGAATAGCAGGTGATGCTCCTCCTTCCAAATTCTTCGTTTTCTTATCTGGGAAATAGGCTATATGAAACTGATGTCTGGGTAAGGGAATTACGAGATTAGCATTATGCTGTTATTGCATCCCGACGGCACTGCAGCAGCGTCCTCGGAAACATCCTCAATTTGCCGTATTGTCAATTATTCGTAATAAATCAATTATTGTATGCTGTGAGATGAATTAAGAAATTATAGCAAGTATGTGGTAAACACATTAGGGAATATTACACAATTAACTCTTTAAAACACATTTGTTGGCTCCGGAAAGGGCCGATTGAATTGTTGAATTTGCGTAACACGGACACATTTTGGCGGCTTTGGTCGATTTTCTTCAGCCATCTCGAACAAATTAAAGAATATTACACAATCAACTCTTTAAAACACATTTGTTGGCTCTGAAAAGGGCCGATTGAATTGTTGAATTTGCGTAACACGGACACATTTTGACGGCGCACTGGTAGCAATCCTCCTCGCCCGATGAGATTTGCGGTGCGGATGGCGATGTGCGCTTCAACAAGCGGCTTTGGTCGATTTTCTTCAGCCATCTCGTACAAACAGCTTGCCTCTGGTAGCGAGGAGCTGAGCAGGTTTGCAGGAGCTCTTACCAGCTCGAAAGCGAAAACAGAATGAAACCGAATTCAACGAAGAAGAGATGCTTTATACCCTTAGAATAGCAGGTGATGCTCCTCCTTTCAAATTCTTCGTTTTCTTATCTGGGAAATAGGCTATATGAAACTGATGTCTGGGTAAGGGAATTACGAGATTAGCATTATGCTGTTATTGCATCCCGACGGCACTGCAGCAGCGTCCTCGGAAACATCCTCAATTTGCCGTATTGTCAATTATTCGTAATAAATCAATTATTGTATGCTGTGAGATGAATTAAGAAATTATAGCAAGTATGTGGTAAACACATTAGGGAATATTACACAATTAACTCTTTAAAACACATTTGTTGGCTCCGGAAAGGGCCGATTGAATTGTTGAATTTGCGTAACACGGACACATTTTGGCGGCTTTGGTCGATTTTCTTCAGCCATCTCGAACAAATTAAAGAATATTACACAATCAACTCTTTAAAACACATTTGTTGGCTCTGAAAAGTGCCGATTGAATTGTTGAATTTGCGTAACACGGACACACTTTGACGGCGCACTGGTTGCAATCCTCCTCGCCCGGTGAGATTTTCGGTGGCGATGACGATGTGCGCTTCAACAAGCGGCTTTGGTCGATTTTCTACAGCCATCTCGAACAAATTAGGGAATATTACAAATCAACTCTTTAAAACACATTTGTTGGCTCTGGAAAGGGCCGATTGAAATGTTGAATTTGCGTAACACTGACACATTTTGACGGCGCGCTGGTACAAATCCTCCTCGCCCGATGAGCTTTGCGGTGGCGATGACGATGTGCGCTTCAACAAGCGGCTTTGGTCGATTTTCTTCAGCCATCTCGAACAAATTAAGGAATATTACACAATCAACTCTTTAAAACACATTTGTTGGCTCTGAAAAGGGCCGATTGAATTGTTGAATTTGCGTAACACGGACACACTTTGACGGCGCACTGGTTGCAATCCTCCTCGCCCGGTGAGATTTTCGGTGCTGATGACGATGTGCGCTTCAACAAGCGGCTTCGGTCGATTTTCTTCAGCCATCTCGTACACACAGCTTGCCTCTGGTAGCGAGGAGCTGAGCAGGTTTGCAGGAGCTCTTACCAGCTCGAAAGCGAAAACAGAATGAAACCGAATTCAACGAAGAAGGGATGCTTTATACCCTTAGAATAGCAGGTGATGCTCCTCCTTTCAAATTCTTCGTTTTCTTATCTGGGAAATAGGCTATATGAAACTGATGTCTGGGTAAGGGAATTACAAGATTAGCATTATGCTGTTATTGCATCCCGACGGCACTGCAGCAGCGTCTTCGGAAACATCCTCAAATTGCCTTATTGTCAATTATTCGTAATAAATCAATTATTGTATGCTGCTATGAGATGAATTAAGAAATTATAGCAAGTATGTGGTAAACTCATTAGGGAATATTACACAATTAACTCTTTAAAACACATTTGTTGGCTCCGGAAAGGGCCGATTGAATTGTTGAATTTGCGTAACACGGACACATTTTGGCGGCTTTGGTCGATTTTCTTCAGCCATCTCGAACAAATTAAAGAATATTACACAATCAACTCTTTAAAACACATTTTTTGGCTCTGAAAAGTGCCGATTGAATTGTTGAATTTGCGTAACACGGACACACTTTGACGGCGCACTGGTTGCAATCCTCCTCGCCCGGTGAGATTTTCGGTGCTGATGACGATGTGCGCTTCAACAAGCGGCTTTGGTCGATTTTCTTCAGCCATCTCGAACAAATTAAGGAATATTACACAATCAACTCTTTAAAACACATTTGTTGGCTCTGGAAAGGGCCGATTGAAATGTTGAATTTGCGTAACACTGACACATTTTGACGGCGCACTGGTACAAATCCTCCTCGCCCGATGAGCTTTGCGGTGGCGATGACGATGTGCGCTTCAACAAGCGGCTTCAGTCGTGGCGGCGTGTTGTTGTTCCATTCGCGTTCCATTGAAAACTGAGCTGAGAATGCGAAAGACACTCGAGACTTGCTCGAGACATACTCTCTCAGGTAAAAGGCTTCATTAGATTTGATGCATACATATTATAACCGAAAACTCAAGTTAAATTTATACTTCACATGCCTTGTTACTTTTGTTACGTAGTATGTAATTGCATACAAGTGAACTGAAATGGCAAAAAATATATAACTTTCTGTTATACATTCAATGTCTAGCCTACTAGACAAATAATCAAGTACAGAATGTTACAGCATCAATATTTAATATGAAAAAAAAACAACTTTCAATTATTTGGAACCTTAAATGAAATTGCATACATTGAGGCGTAAAAAGTAAAATTTCAAATTCTAATTAGGGACCGTTCATAAATGACGTAGCATTTTAGAGGGGAGTGGGGAGTCTACGACTTTGTTACGAACCATGTATTGGGTATGGGAAAATAGGCTACGATGGGGGAGGAAGGTGTCAAAAATTGGCCAAAGAATTCTACGTCATTTATGGTCGGGTCCTTATGTAAATAAAGCATTGCTTACTGTTTGAAAGCATTTTGACGCGCTCTTCTTTTTCAAGGGAATCAAACAGAGAAGAACATTGATGGAAATGTTAACGAGAAAAAAATGGAATTCATCTGTAATTTGAACAGACTTCACTCGAATATCGAACCAACCAAACGTAATCCATATTTGGTACAAGCAAATGTTTGCAACAAGAAATTCATCAAGCAACTCATCGAAAATCATCGCACCAGCTACAAATGCCAAAGCAATTAATTTTACCTCGAGCTTGACGTTCAGTCACTGACAACTTGCACTACCTGCCAGAGTCGATTCCAATACATCTGCACATAAAGTGTACATTCTACATTGATAACAAATGCAACAGAAGGCATGTCTTTTGATATTTTGAGTTTTAGCTTATGAAAATAATTCAGGTGAGCAGAAGTTAGCATGGGAGTATACTTTATTTTGTAATGCATTAAATTAGATACAGTCAGCTCTCTATAACTGGATGTTTGAGGAACCATGAAGTTAGGGAGATATCGAGTTAGAGATCACGAAATCAGTGCAACTGCGGTTCTAGGGACCATTAAAGTTGCTAGGGAAATAATCTTTTACAATGTTTCTACAACTCAATCATGCGAATTAAATTTGTCAAAACTCTGCTTTAAATTAAACTATCTATTTTTTAGATTTACTTTTATAGGAATATTATAATTGATTTGTATTAGGATTAAGTATAAATAACAAAGTATAAGCTTCTGAACACAGTTAAAAATGGAAACATGTGCCAAATACAGGGCCAGTAAACTGCCGTACAGACGACAGATCAAATGGTAGACATGCACACACTGACGCAGAGACTGTCACGTGAATTGCAATGGTGGAGAAGATCTAGTAGAGGCTAGTTGAAGGTTTTTCTCGCCTGTCCGTGGTCGCTTGTCGCTGAAGTCCGAGTAGAACTCCGCGAGTGCGTCGTCACAAGTTCCCCGTGGGTAGATCGGGAATCGGAGTCTGGAACACCGGTGTGTGAGTGCACTAGAAAGAAACATCCCGCTGGGAATCGAGAACCAGGTTCGTTGGATTCATCAAAATTGCATTGCCTAGTTGAACGGGCTTCAGTAAGTGGTCGAACACCATCCCTCAGGATTGCTGTGGAAGGGAAGGTTTCAAGTCCTTATTAGTCTTTTGAAGGACTCTATATCTCGGAATTCGTAGTGTAAATGTGAATCCTTGCTATTGTGATCAGTTTTGAGTGTAAATCAATTCCAAAAACTCCGTAATTGTCGCATTTCTTGCACTGAAATTTTGCCTATCCAGAGATAACAAAAAGTAGTGTCAGATGAAAAATCAATAATCACGGGGTCAACCTCAGTTAACTATTTTCAATGTTTTCGACTTTTTCGGGCAATCCTTATAACTTTTGATCAAGCATAGTCTGAATAGTGGTTAAAATTCTGGAATTCAGTAATTTTAAAGCAGGAAAAATATGTCATGTGACTTATCATTCAAAACAGCTGACCATTTTTCGCTCACTCGCGTATAGGCTGTCTCCCTCGTTCCCCTGTAATCAAACGGCAAAACGGTGCCTATTACTGTGTGGTTGCATAAGTTCGGGGAGGCGATGTGATTCAAAACATTGCAAGGGATCAAAACTTGGCGTGATGATTGTTGTTATCCTTTATTGATTTCCAATAGAAAAACAATCATACTAATGGGTGCAGAGCCGTACTGCCCACCGGTTGACTGCCACTAACGACATGCCGCTAGACGCAGTGGAATTTGGATGTTACAACACACAGGATGAAATATTAATCCGAACCGGAGTGTGTGGCCAAGCGTCTATGAAGAAATACGTTGTTTGTTTTGTACCGCTATATCTATTGCAGACAGGTTTCGTAGTTTGCTGTCTATGTGCATTCTAGAATCTTATAAGAATGAACATCGGTCTACCTGCTTACCTATTTTTTGTCTTATCAATTTATTGGAATTACTATAAGGTGATTATAAAACGAAGCCAAAATTTAAATTTTCTAGTGCACAAGACGAGAGAATCTGACAGCAGTTTACGTTGAAAAACAATCAAATTGCTTGCTTGCTGGTGGTGACCATTGGGATAGATTTTCAACGCAGAGCGCTTGTTTGGTTCTCAAGTATTGTGCTCTTGAAAATTTGAGGTATGGCTTCGTTCTAAAATCACCAGGTGATTTTAGCTGCAGCCAAACGAGAAAGTTACCAATAAGATAAACGTGGAGTATCTCCAAGCAATAAGATGGTCCGAAACACCTACGAAACAATATACATTACTGCATATCTAACGCAGGTGTTAAGTGCCTATCTACAATAAGAGCTAAACCGCCAATATATTTAAAACTATGTGGTCAAAATTTGTATTAGACCAAGTCAAGGAAACACAAAATCCTCTTATAAAGGGATTCAGTGTCAGTTACTTTCATTCAAATTGTGGAATGTTTAGAGATATGCTTCAAAATTATTCGAACGAATCAGCAGAATGTTTACTAGAATTCCGTTGAGAAATTGCTACAGAAATTTATTAAACAGTATATTTTAAGAGCTTCTAGATAATTTCACGTAAGTTGTGTAATTCAGGGAGGAGTAGAATTTTGCCATATTAAGCCTTGTTGAAGCGTTGGCGATTATAAAGCAAAGCCATGTTGAAGATGTTTGTGCTCGATTGCCGATCGTTCCAAGAATTTTTCGTAAAAGACGTAACTCTCCCTTAATGTCTGTGGATGTGCTCATTCGGGACGAAATGCCAAGAAAAAGAAAAAAGGGAGGAATACCTATTATTTATGCAGAACATGTTGTTGTGATCAATGAAAGTTAACAGCTGCATTGTGCATTTGTATCCGATATAAATACAGGAACAAGATAATAGAGTTTTGGCGAATATTTCAGAATGAAATCCAGCTAAAATTTCTCGTGTTGGGACGAATTCGACAGAGGTGCCACTATAGTAGAAATAACAACGATAATAATTTTTTGGGAAATTTAAGGAAGAGATTATGTTTGAAATTGAAAGGTTTTACTCGAAGATTTTTTTTGAGCTCATGAAAAGAACATTCTTGGTACAATCCACAGACAGATTCCTGAAGAAATTTGTAGAGGCTCTCAAGATGGAATTTTGAAAAAAAAAATCTGGTGGTTTCGTCTCAAACACCTCAAGTGGGTGACCAATTTCGCATAAATACGTTACGCATACAAACGTTTGGCATAAAGCAGTTTCATACAAGAAAAGGTAATATTTCAAAGAAGGCATATAATTCTCATCATGCCAAATGTTCATTATGCCATCAGTATGCGAAACGTTCTTTTTGCGAAATGTCCCACCCCCTATCAAAAGACCCTCATGTCATATGTTGTTTCTAGGAATGTTGCTAGAAATTGTATGAGAAATAGTTTTAGGGAGTATCATTCTTCTTAAAATATTCATATGAAAATGTTTCTCTTTTGCGATATTTGCCCATTTTGAAGCCTTCGCCAAAAATAATTCGGATTTGGTTTGCTCAAGGAACGTGGAAAGTTCCTCCCCAGACAACCAGAATGTACATACAACTAAATCACCTTATGCGTTAAGTGATGTTTTTGTGTGAAAAGATTCCGTATAAGATGTCATCAAAAGGCCTTATGCGTACAAAAGTGGAGGCGATATATGTGCATAATTTATATGATGAAAATTAACATACAATGCGAGTGTACAAATTTTATGACGAATTAATCTGTTACTTTGTACGACTTAGTTTATGATAACAGCTGTCAATGCTACGGATTGATTCGACTTCCTTTGTACGTTTATACAGAACGAAACAACATGCACTGATGAACTCAGAAAATAGCATTCTATGCGAGGAAATTCATCAATCAAACGATTTCATTAACTATGTTGTGCGGGTGTGATGTAATTCGAACAAGTAAACGACTCTTTACGTTAATTGTTATGCGACTTATTTGTCTGGGTCACTATGTAGACTTTGGCACTTCTGAAGATATTCAGAACAGATCGTTATGGAGTGTTCATCTTATTCTTAGTCTGGATTTCAATCCAGATAATAGATATTTTTTTAAACACTCTTTTATTTTTCAATTTACTGTAGGAAAACTTAATAAATCATTGGAGGTTTTTTTTTTCTGTTCGGGATGAAGCACTGCGACCAGTTTTCTTTGATCTTTTGTGGTATACCCGTGACCTTTGTTTAGTGCATGTCGTTCTACTCCATTACTATTGAGAAATAATGAAGTAGTCGTTTTTTATACAAATATTATTCTTTACCATTTCGCATAGAGCCTCTTTAGAAAAAGATACCGCTATTTATACCTTTTGGAGAAAACAGTTTGTCACCATTAAACTCTCAAAAGCGCGCCCCTTTAATCAGGTTCGGCCACTAAGCTGGTTGAATGATACTGATTTTGACCATGCATCGGTACTCTAGCGTATCAAATTATTGCTTCTACTTATAAGGTTCAAAGTCGTTTTTTGAAACTGTGAACGGGTTCATCCCATGAAACATTTAGATTCCTTGAAACAAAAAGCTTATTTTAGAAGTTAGGAGGTCTGCTACTCTACTGATTCGGAATCGTTTCCCTCCTAGATATCGAAATATAAACTCTTGAACTCGGAAAGAAATTGTCTCATGAGGTGAAACCAACCTCAGATGCTGATTGAGCCATTTTTTCACTTCGACCTCCTCATTATCTAGGACAAATAGGTGGGTCTTAGTGCCTTGTTACTCTCTTATACTCTTCCGACCCTTACTTATAAGTATTCACAAGAAAAGATACAACAAGAGTACAATATGGTAGATCTTACCCCGTAACGCACCTCGAAAAGGTGATCTACCCGCGTTACGGGCAGGTTGCCCATTGACCTTAAAAAAAGTTATCACAGCCTTCCAAAGCATCAAGCCAGAACCTCATTAAAATTAGTCACGAGTTCTACCGGATATTACACTGAAAGCTTGTTCATGAATTCTATTTGAAAACTTTATGTACCATAATCCGGTTTCGTTTTTTTATGAAATAAGATTTAACATTTCATAAAATTAGTTTTACTATCAAAAAATTATAATGACACATTGGGAAGAAATTGATCACCGTATAAAAACGTAGGTTTAGGAATAGAAAATTTCCTTATTTTCTAAATTTGGGTCTCCGGAATCTAAAATTGATGTCAACATTGTTACAACTCGTGTATTTCATAATTTTATTGCAAAACTAAACTTTGTATATCTGTATTGCACACCTAATTGAAGGCAATTACCTTTGAAATAATCACGTTGTTCACGAATGTATGAGCAAAAAATATGCTTTTAATGCTGTATCATTTAAAAATGAGTTCATTAGTCCACACTTAGCTTACATAACATTTTTATAACTAGAAAACATGGAATGTCTATGAAGCCACCGAAACATTAAGCATCCTTAGAAGAAAAAAAAAAAACTATTTGGTACCGACCTGATCGAACTTTCCCGGTGATCAATTTGCCCCCGGATTACGGTACATGAAAGCTGAATCGTCTTCAGATTTTACGTCCGTTGAAGTCCGCCATTTATGTGTTATCGGATCGACCAAAATTAATCATTGCTGATAAAATGATTGAACTGAATAAAATTGCCCTACAAAATTTATATTAGTTGACCACTGAAAATCTTTTATGCCCTCTAATAAATTAGTTTCTATATTACAACTTAATATCTAGAACAAGTAAAGGCATTTGCACCGAAATAGGCAGTTCTTCAGAAAGCCCAAGCAAGAAGTTTCGATTTCAATACGCCGAGAAGTTTCACGGTTCACATTGTGCTAGTGCGAAAAGATATTCGTGTTTAGTCGAGTATTGATTACAGGTTGATAAAGTTTTGTAAGGGCTATAGGTTCCAAAGTTACAGATGGGTTGAAGTTTGACAAAAAGAAATGCACCGAAACTAAAAGTGATCTTGCAAAAAAAAAACTATTCGTTGAATTGTCTTGGAGTCTTAAGCACATTTGTTCCTCATTACTTAATGAACAGGTATGCCAAATTGATTGGACGAATTTTTTGTTTTGCTCGCAAATTTGACTTTTGAAACCTGAAGTATAAAAAGGAATCGGTTGAGAGACGCCGAAAATATAGCTATCTGAATTTTACCGTTTTGTGTGGGAAGGTGGCTTTGACGTATTTTATATGTCCGATACTGTATATTTTTCTTTTATCGTCATTACTTAAAACATCTTTTGAATGGTTCGACATTATGGATGTTGACGTACTTTTCAAAACTCCTACCACAAAACCTTTTCATCTCGAGACAAAAATACTAAAGTAGTTTTAAGTAAGAGTCGTATTTTTCCTCCTTATCCATCCTTATCCTTATCTTCCTTATGCATCACCGACCAAAGGTGATTGCCAAACCTTTTCCTAACTCACTAATATACATCCTTTCCGTGGTGATTGTGGAGTTGCAGAGATATTCTCGGTCTCTAGAAGCAACAATCATTACACCCTAACATTCCTTTCCAATCCCAACAGACTGTAAGGACTTAGCCGGTATCGTTATTGATCTATAATATGAAATCTGCTAAAATGTCCACTTCGAGAATAAGCGCAAGGTCATATACCTTATTCATTTGGATCGTAGTGCAATTCTTACTTACTACTTCTAAAAAGATCAATGAATCAATCAATTAATCAAATAGTTAAAGACTAAAACGCGCAATAATTGGTCAACTTCAAATTGTTGTGTTTCTATTGAAATACTGCATTTGTGAGTTGAGTGTATATACAATGGTTGCTATGATGAGTTTACATCTTTTGCTCTTCAGTTTTCAAAATGACGTCCAAGTTAGAGGAGCAGCGTGTCATTTTTTTTTTCTCGCGCAGCAAGAGAATCAGAAGTTCTCGCACGAAACTTATGTGAAGGCAGATTTCAAGCAGCTTCCGGGACAGGAGCAAACTATCGAAATTCCCCACCCTCGACCGGCATGCCATATGCTCGTGTGGTAACAATAAGTGACATTTTTATCACTACGAGAACCATCAATCATAAGATCTACGTCTAGAAGAGCATCGAAAAGCGGCTATTACCATTCATGAAGCAACATAATAGACCTGTGCTGTTCTGGCCAGACTTGTCGAGCTGCCACTATGGGTAAAAATCAATCGAGTGGTACGATGCGAAAAACGTGGTTTTTGTACCCAAAAATCATAATCCTCCCAACAGTCCTGAACTTCGCTCTATTGAACGGTATTGGGCCTTGATAAGATGTAATTCAAAATAAAAACTAATAAATCCGTGGAAAACGAGCAGCAGTTTATATTAAATTGACGTTCGGCGGCGAATACGGTCGATGAGATCACTATGCAAAATTTTATGGAAGGGGTTAACCTGAATGCACGGCAGTTCGGATTGTTTGTCAAATTAATATACGATCATTTTTTGCTTTAAATTTATGAATTAATTCATTAATTCAAGTGCGACTATAGGGGACTGTCCACTAAGGGAACACCGACCCTAGTACTTCTAAAATGCTCTACTCAAATATGAAGTCAGTATTTGAAAATGATTAAGATAAGGCTGTCAAACATTACCAGCTTGGAAAATTTGTTTTTTTTTCGACAATTTGGAATTTCGAAAAAGAATCTAAATATTTCCTAAGATCGAAGCTGATTCCAAATTCTAATTATGAACTCTCATAGGTATGTAACCCAACGGAATCACAAGGAACCGGTGAACTTTACCAAAAACTCCAAAGGTCTTCGAAAAACTAGACCTCCACACACTGAGGATGCAGCAAATTCAAATATCATGCAAATATACATTGATTATTTTGCCACAAGTCTGATTTTCAGATGACATTCTTACAAACGGTTTCAAACGACATAAAATAAGTTTGCTCAAAATCAAAAAGTCGCTAACTGGAAGCGATCCAAAAACATCGAGAACAGAACGAATCGTTCAACGACGCTACCTAAATTGACTTGGTTAGAAGCCAATAAAAGTACTTATTCTAGGCGATAAAGACTCGTATGCTTTCACTAGAGCTTTCTTAAGAGTTGTGAGGATTCTCCACTGTACGACCCAGACAACCAGAAATCGCATGAAAGTTCACGTTACAATTCGTTTACTCATACTAATTACATCAAACTCGCAAAACACCGTGGATAAACTCGTCAGATTGATGAGTTTCCTCGCATAAAAGACTTCTTTTCTGAGTTCATTTGTACATTTTGTTTCGTCTCGTACACACGTACAAAATAAGTCGAATTAATCCGTAGCAGCTGTCAAATCATCATTTGTTATCATAAGTTAAGTCGCATAATATTACAGGTTAGCTCGGTAGAATATTTATACACTCGCATTGTATGTTATTATTCATCACATAATATATGTACGCATATCGCCTCCACTTTTGTACGTAGAAGGCCGTTTCGCAACATCTTATAAGTGAAATTTTGCACATATAGAGCCTCCAGGTGATTTCGTTATACGTACATTTTGGTTGTCTGGGGATACCATTGAAGCTGAAACGAGTAACCATCAGGAAATGTCGAAATTGCATCATTTTAAAATTTTATCTTCTTGCTAGGCAGATGATAGTAGTTTACGGAAAATTTTTATAGCACAAGGCGTACATTTATTATTTATACATACCAAGTTGGCTAATTACTAATTATGTGGCTTCTGACATTCCAGGTAACTGTCGCACGATCCTCTGACACAGTTCCACGGTAGAACCCAACTGACCAAACCAAAATGTCCGAGTATTGGCTAATATCCGCCCCGGGTGACAAGACCTGTCAGCAAACCTGGGAAACGATGAACAACTTAACCAGCAAGCAGAACAACCTCTGCGAGAACTTCAAGTTCCACATTCCGGATTTGAAGGTAGGATCGCAGCTCTGGTCAAGATCACCATGTTCTATGTACTTATCGGATCATTCGTCTTGCAGGTCGGTACACTGGATCAGCTCGTCGGTTTGTCCGATGACTTGGGCAAGCTCGACGCCTATGTGGAGCAGTCGACACGTAAGATTGCCTCATACCTGGGGGACGTTCTCGAGGATCAGCGGGATAAGCTGTACGAAAATCTGCAGGCAAACAACAGTAAGTATGGATATTTGCTTAAGTTTTATATTTATGGGGGTTTTCGATAATGTGTTTTGCATTGAGCTAAATTACATTCGACCCAGACATGATTTTTTGGAGGAATTTTCAACCATCATCGCATCCAAGCCAAAGATAGGAAGACTGTCGATCGCACCAAACTTTCATAACTGCTGCATTCCTTGTTTCGTTAATTTAATTTGATTTTTTTGCTTTATATTATGTATTGTTGGTTATTGCTTTCTACTCGTGGTCAATAAAATACTTGAAATTCATGATATTTTATTAGTACACAACTAAATGAATTCTATTAATCTGGACTTGACGAATATTATCACAAGTCATAAGATCAATTTTCCTTCTTCGTAATCTAATCTCATACGAAAATACAATGTTTTCGGTACGAAAAGATTAAATTATACTTCAAAAACTTATTTCTTGTGTAATTTCTTTTAAACATGCGTACAACATTGACATTTAAATAACGAGCAATTGTCTTTTTCTTGTGCTTCGTAGTACGGACTAATTTTGATAGTTTATCAAAGGAAGTCCTAATACTTCTGATCTCCTTTTCATAAAACAAGAACTGATTAGTCGATTGCACTAGTTCTTCGAATTGTCGTAACACATACAAGACATTTGAGTCTTGAGTATTTTTAAACATGTTTAAGTTTTTATTTTCCCATTTTAACATAAGCTGAAATTTTATCTCTCAAATCAGTTAAATTTAATAAAATGTTATTCTTTCAAAATTGGCGATGATGATCTTCTAATTTTTATTTATAAACTGTTTTTCAGTAGTTTTCATTTCAAAGTGATTGAATTATCTCAGATTCAATTAACATGTTGCTTTCGTTTATTTAAAAATGCATGACCAAAGCTTAATAGAAGCTGTTTTCTGATTTCAGTTACGGCATGCCTTCCCAATATTTTGCACATTTTCCCGCCCACATCCCCCGATATCCTTTTACACATTTTCCATCTAGCGTCAACAATACACGGTCCTTCTTTCATGATAAATTTATTCCATCAAGCTAAACATTAAACAAATTGATTTTAACTAATGACATGAAATAAAAATGAACACAAGGTCCTGGACCGCCTGACGAGTCTCCACTGAATGATCCCGGAGATAATTGTTTCAACACTTTGTCGTCTACGAGTCAGCAACAGCTTCAACAGCGTCGTTCCTGTACTGACCTCAGCAATCATGGCACAAATTCGAGCTGCGGTTATTGTTCCCATCATACAAATTCGTCGGCATCCGGTTCAGAGCGGGACATGGATTCATCGTCCTGCGTTTGTGTCGCTTCGGGTTCGATGCCTGACTCTCCGGTAATCGTTGAAATCACCGACAGTTTAGAGTGTCAAAAACAGCAATCACCACACCCTCAGTCCACAACGGCAAATGTTCCTTTATTTTTCGGTGCCAGGAAACGCAGTCACAGTAGCAATTGTAATGTGCTTTCGTCCGACCCCGAGCCGGACCACGATCGTGACCATGATCACGAAAGTAGCTTCGAATGGTGGTTCCATAGGCGCAAAAGCTCGCACAAATCCAGGTACTGGCAATCCATGAGACAGTGATATTGCGACTCACGCACCTATTTGTCGTTTCGTTTCTGATTTCGTACATCTCGTTGTGTACTGTTATACGGGCTTACATGTACTGTTGATACTGCATTGTTGAGCAGGAACCAAAAAAATAACGAATTTTGTATATAATTCGTCGACTATTTGTATATATTTTTTGAAGGATTTAGGAGGGATTATTGTTTTATGACAAATTGACTGTTTGTTACTGAATTCAATTGTAAGTTTTTTATGTGTGAAATTTCTCGAGAAACTTTTCCGACAAAAATACTAAAATTGGTTAAATTATTGGATTTCGATATGTGGTAGAATTTTCTAAAATTCATATACAGTGGTTATACTATTATGGGTCACCCACTATTATAGGTCATTTGCATTTTAATTACGATGTTAAATTGAGTGACTAACCATCGTGACCAAGTGACTCATAATAGTGTACCAGCCAAAATCTGTAGGAAATGAATCTCCGGGAAAACTTGTGCCGTTCATTTCAATGTCCCACAAAAAAAAAACGCTTTCGCTTAAAAATATTATTCACCATCGTCATTTACAAAACAATCTCACTATGATGTAGATATCTTATATCTGCTGTGTAAAGCTCGTTCCCATATTATCAAGTAATTTACATTTTTTACTCTCTGTTTTATCGTTTCTATTGATGTGCTCTTCTTGCTTAGGTTTTCTTATAATATCAAAAGTTTCATCGTTCCAATAAAACTAACATAGTATGTATAACTCAATTTATTGTAACCCAGTGTAATATGCCCCAACCGAGTAATGGGTCCCATTTCGTTTTCAAAAGATTAAAGCTTATTGCATACGAAAATATGATTACACATCGTTTGCGTTTTGCCCTTGGGAGGGCGTATTATAACCTTATACGGTTCTCAATGATTACAGTGGCCTCACAATTATAAATTTATTAAGGGTCAGTTCTTAGAAGAAAATATAATTAAAGATTAATTTTTTGAACATACTTCTAACTTCAGAATTATTTGCGATGTGGGCTTGTGAAAGAGGGATATTATGAATGAAACATAGGGGTTGAATTATGAGAAACAGTATCGAAAATGAGAGAGAGTATCTCTCTCTTGAGCAATCATCATCCGCAACTCATCATGAGAACCACTATAACAGTGCATAATAAAAACCAGTGCTGGGAATGGTAATAGTAGTAGGCTTGAGTTGTTGCGAAAATCACGTGGCTCTTCTAATACAGTAGTTCAAAATTGTGAATATCATCAAGTAGCCTATGTTGGGTACATGAATTTCTTAAATAAGTAGTGTCATTGAAGGCTGTAAATGCGGGAAATGCAGCGGGAAATAGAACATTTTTCTACAGTAGTTTTGGGTTGCCCTTAGCATCGGGTGTTTTGCTATTTCCAAGGCATTTTGCCTACAGCAGCGATACGCGTGAGTTTCACCGGCTCCGCTGACTGTGATTTGCTACGCTTGCCTACTGTAGTGTGAATTTCAGAACTTTTCCCAGCTCTGATTAAAACCCATCTAAATAAGCTCCAAACCTGTGGAACACTATCATCATAATATATTCGGGTATTGTTGTCAATAAAACACCTGCTCCCAATGCACAGTGATCCAGAAAGCAGTTTTCCGCGGAAGATGCATTTTGAGCATTAGAATGAAACATTGGACGAAAACGATTTTCCACAAAGTTATTTGTATTAGTTAGGCCCTTTGTTTGGTGCTATTGAAAATTAGGATGGTCCATATTTCCATAGAAATGGTATAACTTACTTTATTATTTCTAGAAATTATAGTATTAATTCATGCTTACTTAGCCATTTAACCATTTTTTGTATCTCTTATATTGACCAATCTAGAGCTTTTTTTTTTACAGCGACATAGAGTGGTCCAAACAAAACTGGTTTTATGACTCCTGCGTTTTCAATTCTAATATCTCATCAAAGTAGTTCATGAAACATTTTCAGAGCTTAAAAAATGCGTAATTTGATGCGTGAAGGAAATTGCTATCTCCTTCCGTTTGGGAGTTATTGTTGCGGTTCTTCCAAAAACACGTATAAGGATGATTTTATTTAACAACGTAACAGATCCATGGAGTTTGTTTTTTTCATGACATTGAATTTCTCTCGTATAAAGAAAAAATGTAGTTACACCTGATAAGCTCCTTTTACATTTATTGTGCATTCTATGGTCTACGTCTCGGTTTGAGAGAAACTATAAGAACGATGGCGATAAGAATGTGATAAGAAATACAGTCCTCATGTTCTGGAATCCCTTTTTTAACGAATTGCCAAGTATCGACTGTAATTTGTTATTTGTTTTCCGTATTGGACGTCTTTTTTGTAGTTAATGTAAAAGTTCGCCATAGATTTGGATGGTTCCTCTCATACATCTATGTTTCAATTGAGGAGTCATGCACAAAATATGTTACGATTAAAACTGATGAAAGATGGTCTTATTAGGCTTGACTACCTTCCCACCCATACTCAAAACATAATAATATTGAGATATGATGTGTATATTTTTAATAACATAATTTGTGTATCACTCCTATTCAAAAATTGGAATTCTTTGTCTGTACAGATCACCAGCGAATTGGTTACATCAACTTCATCTTCCATGTAGGAATAGTCCACAGCGTGATCCTATGGGGTCTCGATCATCATTTGATGTGATGTGTTTGTGTTGTTCACTTATTGCGAGTCTCTGTCATCACTCATATCGATCCAGATGAACCTTTTTTTTGTAAACCGTTCAAAACCCACCTATCTATCGTTGTGTACCACTAGGAGCCGCTCGTCCAGTCACATTTGCGGTGGTACGACTGGTGGAAGTTTGCCATTCCGGTCTTCACCGGTAAGCAGCTGTTGTGGCAGTCAAGGACGATCCAGTCCGGAAGCAATGGAACAAGAGATTTATGGTGGAAATTTTAGTAACTCAGCTGTCGCTACTACTAACACTACCACGTCCACTAGGAATGGTGCGGTGCCTTCCCTATACGGCCCGATCAGTCCAGGTCAGACACCTGGTTCACATTCTCTGTTACTTTCTCTGTTACACATGTATTTTCTACATATCTGACTATTCTTTTTTATAGATCTCTTTCTTCTCTACTGCAACACACCTCTCTGCACCCACCGTTTCAATTTGGGTCCCACCTTGAGTTATGCCATTTTTGTCACACCCACCAGTTCAAGATCTCTATGCACATTTAAGCTTTCTGGCATTTCTTCACTGCAATCAATAAAAATATACATATACTTACAGTTTTATCCCTTCAATATCCTGATCCATCCTTCGTAGCTCCTTTCACAAATCGTAGCTCTGATCCGATAGGTCTGTCCATTGAGTTGCACGCAAATCCATGTTCCCGTTCTTACCGATTCGATACCTTGTGTTAATCAGCTTTTGTTACGTTTCAATTTTCTTTCGTTGGAAGCAGTTGAAAGTTGGCAGCAAATGATCAGTTTATATTTTCTAGCAGAAGTGAGTCAAAGCTGAGACTTTTTATAAAATAATATAGACCCTCGCTTTACAAAAAATGTGTGCCGAAAATGTTTCCTCATACAGTTGTCTTCTTGTAGTTGAGATACTCGAGAACAATTTCCTGGCGTTGACATTAATTCCCGTTCTGTTTCCATTTTCCTACCTTTCGCTAGATGACCTGACCACCTACATTACCCGTTTCCAGTGGGATCTGGCCAAGTACCCAACGAAGCAATCGCTCCGCAACATTGCCGACATCATCTCGAAACAGGTTGGTCAGATCGATGCGGATCTTAAGACCAAATCCGCTGCCTACAACAATCTGAAAGGAAATCTGCAAAATCTGGAAAAGAAGCAGACGTAAGGGTTTGCAACGTGCGTTCATCGATCATCATTTAATCATCTTTCCGTTACAGAGGAAGCTTGTTGACGCGTAATTTGGCGGATCTGGTCAAACGGGAACACTTCATCCTAGATTCAGAATATTTGACCACACTGCTGGTGATCGTGCCCAAGTAAGAAATTGCGATAACTGTGTCAGATCGAAACTAACCCTAATTATCTGTGTAGGCAAATGGTCAATGACTGGAACGCCAACTACGAGAAGATCACCGACATGATCGTGCCACGTTCATCGCAGCTGATCACCCAGGACAATGACTACGCGCTGTGCACCGTTACGCTGTTCAAGAAGGTTGTGGACGAGTTCAAATTGCACGCCCGTGAGCGCAAGTTTGTCGTTCGTGAGTTTACGTACAACGAGGAGGAGTTGGCTGCCGGCAAGAACGAAATCACCAAACTGGTGACGGACAAGAAGAAACAGTTTGTAAGTGTTCACGGAAGCTTGATGATCGCTGGCTTTCGTAATGAAGATTGTTCCTTTTTTGTCAACAGGGTCCCCTCGTCAGATGGCTGAAGGTCAACTTTAGCGAATGCTTCTGTGCATGGATCCACGTGAAAGCCCTTCGTGTGTTCGTAGAATCCGTTCTAAGGTAACGGGTCATTTTTTCACATTTCGTTAACGGAGAACCACTAAAAAGTATGATTTTGTTTTGCAGATACGGTTTGCCAGTCAATTTCCAGGCCATTCTTATTCATCCCAACAAGAAGAACACCAAGCGTCTGAGGGACGTCCTTATGCAGTTGTACGGACATTTGGATGGATCAGCGGCGTCGTCCGGAGGAAACGCAGACGTGAGTTTTTGTTTTATCTCTTACACTTGTTTTGATTTAATCCCTCAATGCGTTATTGAAATAATATCTGGATGATTTTCCAAACAGTTCCCGCGTGTTTCCACATATTTTATACGTCCTTATTGGCGCAGAACCTGCTTATCAGCTTAGCAATATGCACTTCCACTGTTATTAACTTATAGCATTCCTTGCCAAAGTTACCGTTTCCCATTCGTTTGGGAAATCAAGGAAATTCCCACTACGAAAAGATCCTTGACCGATCGGAAATTGAACAGATGGAACACTTCTCCACTGCTTGGTAAGCTATTAGCTTTGCGGGCAGTTAAGCGCAAAAGCAACCGACATTCCCAAATGGTGCTTGCTGATTTCTTCGAACAAGAAATTACTAAACTTTGTATCATCACCTTCCCCATTGAACTACAACGGACTCACTCTGGTCAGAGTTCAAACAACTTTTGAGAACACAACTTTTGATAACTTCACATGCACTCTGCTGCTAATTACTCCGTAGGTACGGGTTATATCATGGCAGCGTAGCATAGATTCTCCTTTTTAGTCCGAGCATGAGATGTAGACTGAGTGGCCTGCGAAAAGTTGTCGTTTGGCACTGATCCAGATAAAACGGCTTGTGTTGGATCTCTACATGTGTTGTGACCCATCGCTATCACTATGGCCTTTTTATATAAGAAATCCCATATACAGTGGATATACTCGCATAACAGTCCCATTGTTATGCGAGTATATCCATCAAACAGTAATAATAATACACCCATAGTTTTGGGAACTTGAAATCAGAAGACACAGTGTGTTTGTTTGACAAATTGAGACATGAATTTGCGAAAAAATACGCGTTCTAGTGAGACTCGAACTCACGACTCCGTGTACGCTAGACCGGCGCTTTAACCAACTAAGCTACAGAACACCTTATAATTCTGCGGAATAGAAAGCCAAACTGAATCCGAGTACTAACTATGAACACATCTCTTTTCGCAAATCCATGTCTCTTTCGGACTTAGATGCCAAACCCCCACCACGCTCACGTTTGTATCTCCCGATCGCAAGTGAGAGCGAATTGTTTATGGATGCTGAGTTCTTACGCTCTACAGCCGCATACCTATAAGCCGAACACTTTCGGCACGAAATTCAGTATGCGTTGAGCTCTCAGTGCGGTCGCACGCTCTACGACCAATTGCGCCAGGAGGACGCAACTCGGGATACATTAATGAATGCCCTTTACTGGCATATACCAGATTTGCTAGTATGTCCGAAACATAGTTTTGGGAACTTGAAATCAGAAGACACAGTGTGTTTGTTTGACAAATTGAGACATGAATTTGCGAAAAAATACGCGTTCTAGTGAGACTCGAACTCACGACTCCGTGTACGCTAGACCGGCGCTTTAACCAACTAAGCTACAGAACACCTTATAATTCTGCGGAATAGAAAGCCAAACTGAATCCGAGTACTAACTATGAACACATCTCTTTTCGCAAATCCATGTCTCTTTCGGACTTAGATGCCAAACCCCCACCACGCTCACGTTTGTATCTCCCGATCGCAAGTGAGAGCGAATTGTTTATGGATGCTGAGTTCTTACGCTCTACAGCCGCATACCTATAAGCCGAACACTTTCGGCACGAAATTCAGTATGCGTTGAGCTCTCAGTGCGGTCGCACGCTCTACGACCAATTGCGCCAGGAGGACGCAACTCGGGATACATTAATGAATGCCCTTTACTGGCATATACCAGATTTGCTAGTATGTCCGAAACATAGTTTTGGGAACTTGAAATCAGAAGACACAGTGTGTTTGTTTGACAAATTGAGACATGAATTTGCGAAAAAATACGCGTTCTAGTGAGACTCGAACTCACGACTCCGTGTACGCTAGACCGGCGCTTTAACCAACTAAGCTACAGAACACCTTATAATTCTGCGGAATAGAAAGCCAAACTGTTCTGTAGCTTAGTTGGTTAAAGCGCCGGTCTAGCGTACACGGAGTCGTGAGTTCGAGTCTCACTAGAACGCGTATTTTTTCGCAAATTCATGTCTCAATTTGTCAAACAAACACACTGTGTCTTCTGATTTCAAGTTCCCAAAACTATGTTTCGGACATACTAGCAAATCTGGTATATGCCAGTAAAGGGCATTCATTAATGTATCCCGAGTTGCGTCCTCCTGGCGCAATTGGTCGTAGAGCGTGCGACCGCACTGAGAGCTCAACGCATACTGAATTTCGTGCCGAAAGTGTTCGGCTTATAGGTATGCGGCTGTAGAGCGTAAGAACTCAGCATCCATAAACAATTCGCTCTCACTTGCGATCGGGAGATACAAACGTGAGCGTGGTGGGGGTTTGGCATCTAAGTCCGAAAGAGACATGGATTTGCGAAAAGAGATGTGTTCATAGTTAGTACTCGGATTCAGTTTGGCTTTCTATTCCGCAGAATTATAAGGTGTTCTGTAGCTTAGTTGGTTAAAGCGCCGGTCTAGCGTACACGGAGTCGTGAGTTCGAGTCTCACTAGAACGCGTATTTTTTCGCAAATTCATGTCTCAATTTGTCAAACAAACACACTGTGTCTTCTGATTTCAAGTTCCCAAAACTATGTTTCGGACATACTAGCAAATCTGGTATATGCCAGTAAAGGGCATTCATTAATGTAATAATACACCCATTGGAGATTAAGAGACTTGATCCGATGATTTGTTGTGTGTAGTACCTATTTTGATTGTGTAGTGACGTGAACATGATCAAAGCTTAACTCAAACTACTGCGTTGGCTTCAGAGGTTTAGAGCACATTTTATATCACTCACACGAGCTGAGCGGCTTGCCAACACAGTGGTTCAGAAGCGCAAGTTACAACCTTCTGTATAAAGTTGCTCTGTAGTCGCGGAGCTTTTTTGATTCCTGGATAATCAATTAATCAAAATTTCCGTTGGTATTTTGTGGCTGGTTACATAAAAAAAAATAATGTGACTCGTTGTGTTTTCGGCAGCTTGAATCTCTTCATTTTGGGTGGCTTTCTAAAACCTATTGTGTTCTAAATTTGCATAAAATTGCAAGCATATAAGCGCGTCTTACTGCTGAATCATCATAAGGGCAGTATGGGTCTCCTATAGAACAGCAATAGTAGAAGAAGAACTGCTGTGAAAAAAAAACTCAATAAAATAGACAACATGTTATACAATGCTAATTCTTACTTCCAAAATCGTATAAGATTTTCGTAGTAGCAACAATTTTTCATATTTTCGTGAATATATGAAGTATAAAGACAGATTTTTGCAAGGTTTTCACGGTGGTGGCTAGTTGAAGCATCTTTTGGGAGTTCCTAAGGTAATTGGGATCAAAATTTGATTTTCAAGCTCAAATCAGAGATGACCCATAATGCAATGGCCATTTTACTCCGCCTGACCCTATTAACCTCCTTTTCCCGATCAGCTGATTGTATCAATTGTCTAAGAATTAGCACTACGAACTCTGGTGGTAAAGGCCCGCCCCACAGGTGACCCCCTAATTCATGGTGGGATGCGGCTCCATACTTACCGTGCTCCATACCCCCGTGAAGCTTAATAATGGGATTATGAATATGTTGTTGTTCACTTTAAAGTATCACCTATATGGTTTCACATTATGCGTTTTACACAGTGTTTTCAATAGATCGATTTTCAATAGATACCGATCTGTTTTTTTTTTTCGTTGCTGGTCTTTTTTGTGCTGAGACTGCAAAAAGCTTAAACCTGTTTAGTTTTAGTAGTGGCTACGGTTAGGATAGCTCAGATCAATCTTTAGCATAAAAGAACATCAACGATCAATCTTTGCAGACTTATGCTAAATGTACTGTCAAAAAACGCTACTAAAAGTACTGCCCAAAAATCGCTAGTTCAAGAACCTTACTTTCGAAAGGGGAACTTCTATCTAGGCAATCTTGTGGACCAAATTTTTGCTACTTTCAGTGAACATAAAATGGCGAACTTGTGATGCCAAAGCTCATCACGTCATCTGGGGCAGCTCAGATAATAATTTAAGAGGTTCTAGTCTGATGGATCTTGGATTCGCCCAACATTCATGGTATCTACTAGAAGTGTTAGACATAACGCTCTACAGAATCAGTCACGAGGTGACAAATTGGCATGGATCAGAAGAGGAATCATTATCATGCTACCGTCAAGCTACCATTCACCGTGCATTTAAAAGAATTCTGCGCTTCAAAAAATTTTACATTTGTTCCAAATCATTAAAAGCGAACCACTACGAAACGTGTTATTATACCATGATTCAGAGAAAAATATAAACTCAGTTATGCATAACAAAAAATTACTCAAAAATTATGTTTACAATTATAATGTTAAGGTCGCCTCGTACCGTTCTATGTCACCATTCATCGTGCACGCTGGTGCACCATTTACCGTGCGTGTAGGTTTTGTCATGATTTAATTTTGTATCTTGAAGAAACGTTGTTGGTGGAGCAAATATGTTGCTAGTAGTGTGCGCACTCATTTTTAAGGGTAGGGGTACCGGGGGCAGTATGGACACCCGGGGCAGAATGGACACCCCCTGTATCTTTGCATAGGCGAATACTTTTACACTTTCAATGCAAACAATATTTCAGTTGCCTATCGGAAGAGTAAACTATCCACTAAAATTTCAGAAAAAATGTTCAAAACATTGATTTTAAATCGAAAAATTGAGCATGATTTTATTTGGTTCGAAAATTATAACATTCACACCTCACTAAATGAGGTTTCAGAAGCAAATGACTGTAAGTTGACCGATAATATAGCTCTTGATTGAATCTTCAATTATTTATGCTATATTCAAAAATATAGTAGATTTTTTTCTGGTACTTTAAGACATTGAAAAACTTATATGGAAATTTCTTATACTGTTGGGGCAATATGGACACCGGGTGGCAAAGTAGAGCTGGCGCTTCAAAGAGGAAGAAATATAACTTCAAACACAAAATTATCCAAAAATATTTAGCATTCAATGCAATAATTATGAAGTGGAACCACAAATCGGTTGAAAATCGACAATTCTTAATTAAAACTAACCTGGAGGCAATATTGAAAGCATCTCTACGAAAAATGTCGTAAATCGATTTTAATCATATGTTCAGTGGCTCGGTGACCTGTCACTATGGTTTCCTGAATATGTACTTCATTATCCGAGGTTTTGAGAACGATCGCAGCACAATTTTCCTATAAACATTGAGGTGTCCATACTGCCCCATGGGGGTCTCCACTTTGCCCCGCTAGCTTGATGGCGACTACCAAATATAAGCTTTTTTTAAACCTTTTTTTGAAAACAAAATAATTTTTTCCTGATTATGTAACCATGTTTAACAAATGCTCAAGAACTTTAAAAAGCAGACTGCACATAAAAAACAGTATAAAATTCATGTTTTTACAGTCAAAATAGGCAAATTCCTTAGGGTGTCCATACTGCCCCGTGTCCCCCTACTCAAATCTTATTTTACAATAAAAGCCATAGAAAGTTGAAAAAAAATGGCTAAATCATTATTTTTCCATCAAAATCGTTATAGGAGGTTTGACTATATTGTCCAAACCATTTCATATTTGCTCAAAAACTAAATATGAAGTAGTTAAATAACGACATAATAATAAATCCAATATTACCCAATAACTTCAAACCTTTTATATGCACGGTAATAGGAACCATAAATATTGAAAAGGGTCCATTCACCGTTTGCATAAAATCTCATGGCTCATACGATGAAGTACATCTTACTAGAAGTATCTACAGCGAAAACTTGTTGAAATTATGATACTCTAACGTTAAAATGAATAAAGTTAGTTTTTAGCGTTTCTACTAAGAGTATTGCAAAATCCCATTATTAAACAGATTTCACATGATTTTGACTACCTAACCTAGGTTTTTCAAAATGTTTTGTGACAAGAACTACTTCATTTCATCAGTTTTATCTTATTTTGCTGACAAAAGAATCATTTGTGAAATTTGTATGAAAATTCTGTAGGAATTAGTATATGTGCACGGTGAATGGTGACTTAACGGTACATCTTCTTTGAACATTCTAATGTAACTTAACAGACAATGTGGAAGGGGTTGATGATCTGAATCATTCAAGTCTGCTCGCAAGGCTTACAAGCATGCTCTTCGATCTGCCGGTAAGGAAAACCTTTGTACACATATTTCCAGTTTGATTGAAGTCAGTTGGCTGAACAAAATCCTTGTAAAATCTAAGGATTTTGATGACTTCACTTTTTCTGATTAAGAAGATGTAAAATGTTTATTCAATACACACCTAGGTATTCAATGCTTTTTCATGTAGTTACGAATCTCTGGCTCCGGTTCCCTGTTTCAAAACTCCTGAATTGATCCAATAACTTTGCTTCTTTCAAATCTCCAGGAGCAGATGGGATTTATACTGTACTACTCAAGAAAAGATTTGAGTTTATCAAACATGATATTTTATTTTCAAGCTGTTTAGTGGATTACCTAGGCTGAGTGTTCCCTAAGTTGTGGGTGTTTCTATAGTTGCGGTACTGCCGTTTTCACTGATTTCATTACATTAGCTACAGAACCGACACTGCCAATCGACGTATTGGCTTGTTAATACACGGAATAATTGAAAAGAGTGTTCAAATTGCTTTAAAATTGATGAAATATCACTAAAATTGCTAAAACTTTTCTTACTTGTACCAATAGTTGCGGTAAAGTGTTCCTATAGTGGAGGTTCCCATAAGAAAACAACGGATACCGCAACTATAGGAACACAAATTAAAAATATACCGCAACTAAAGGAACAGTGTACCAATAGTGGAGGTAGTATTTTTCACTGACATGCCGTGGATTACTGCGATGAAATTATTTTTCACATTAAGTAAATGGTTGTCACTTCCCGTTACAACATTAACATGTACATTAATTGCGCTTCTTGAATTAAAGCGGTTAAATGAACTTCAATCATGCTTAGTACCTCTACTATTGGTACATCTACCCTATAGATGAATGAAAACCCGAATTCAGTACTATACAATTTAATTCCACTAAAGTTTATATTCTTTGACAGATACGCGTATTTCGACCTCAAGTGTAAGGCCATCTTTAGTGTTGTGTACTAGACTCGAGTAAAGTAGTAATAGTACTACCATGAAATCTTCCAAAAAATTTCAACATGTTATTCGCGGAGCGGAGCTTGTGGAGACAACTTGATGACCGTAGGTTTATGGTTGTTGCTACATATGCTTTTATGATAAAGAACAACCGCGGTGCATCTTGGATTTTGTTATGATCACTATATTTCTATCCTTGCTCTCTCCTCTCTCACTCTCTTTCGATTCAAACAGTGCAATACTAGTCCTTGGCTAGCATTTCATACAAAAAAAAGACGACTTTAATGTGGCACAGTTATTGATTAAAGACAAAGTAATCAAAGGGAACCTCTCAATGTTTGATAGGTCCTTTTGAAAAGATACACGAGAAATACTTGTTTGAACATCTTATAACTTATCTAACAGACTATAGTCTATCTCAGAAATAGCAGCTTTACTTCCCCTCCGAAAGAAGTCGTCACTATACCATTGACGTTATAAGTGGCTATGGCATTCGATTCCTGGTTTTCGGCGTGAGAGGCATATGTTCTAATTACCACACCAGGCTTGTCCCATGTCATACTAACTGAAACGATGGCCTAAATGTCGTCTTACAAATGTCGTCACTGGGTCATAGGTTAGATAAGCAATCTTAACAATTTCGAAGCTCATAGCTAGAAGTAGAAACAGCCATCTGATGTATGAAAACTAATTGACCCCGAGCTCTTTAACTATTGCATCAGTGCTTGGCGCTATCTCGGCCAATGAATCTTAACCCTCTCTTTCTCACGAAGTTAGTCAACTATTCCTATACGAAAATATCGTTTTAAAGAACTGTGCTTAAACAAACATAGTTTCAAATACATTTTTCGAAATTATGTGAATTTGTCAGTTGTGTATCGATAGTGATTTGGATTTTTAGCAATAATCCAACTGTTGAAACAATTAGTTGTCTATAAGATTGAAACATATAGTTTACTATAAGATTGATCTAATGAGAAAAGAATTATATTCAAATTGACGTTTATATTGAGCTGTTCGGTAATCCAATCCGCATGGTTTTCAAATTAACTAACTCATTACGCTTGGCAAAGATGGATAAATTATGGGTGAAATTATGGAAAAAATCCTCGTGCTCTGCTGCCTATCTGTAGTAATCATGTCGTCACTTGAATGCGAACGACACGTTGATAACCTTCCCGCATCTTTACTCTTCTACAATACATTTTTGTGGTAGCGATGTAGGTATGATACGCAAACAGTAAATAAATCGCACTCGCTCTGCGCGCGTTTGTGCATATAAGAGACGGATGGATATGCTTATAGGTTAAGAACTGAGTCTGCATGATCTGCGGGGATATGAATTCGGAACTTGTAACCTTCTAAATTATAGGGCCTTCCTTAGCCGAGTGGTTAGAG
Source organism: Aedes aegypti (assembly GCF_002204515.2). Classification (NCBI taxonomy): domain Eukaryota; kingdom Metazoa; phylum Arthropoda; class Insecta; order Diptera; family Culicidae; genus Aedes; species Aedes aegypti. The sequence goes on from NC_035108.1 coordinate 703,664, forward strand.
CCCGCGGCTACAAAGCAACGCCATGCTGAAGGTGTCTGGGTTCGAATCCCGGACGGTCTAGGATCTTTTCGTAATGGAAATTTCCTTGACTTCCCTAGGCATAGAGTATAATCGTACCTGCCATACGATACACGAATGCGAAAATGACAACTTTGGCAGAGAAAACTCTCAGTTAATAACTGTGGAAGTGCTCATAAGAACACTAAGCTGAGAAGCAGGCTCTGTCCCAGTGCGGACGTTAATGCCAAGAAGAAGAAGAAGAAGAACCTTCTAAATTATTGGGTCACCACGTGCCGAGCACGTGGACTTATTTTAATAATTTCATCCATAATTTATCCATCTTTACCACGCGTAATGAGTTAATTAATTTGAACTATATTCATCTTATTCAGTTTGTCTCTAGAGCTACCATAGGATACATGGTTAATCTATATCTGCATTACAAAAAAAGGATACTCGACTGTATCGTTCAAAGCGTTGTGCAAAGTAAATCTGATAGACAAGGCGATTTTTTTCGATTGTTGTACCCAACTTGTTTTTGTTCATTTTTCTGAAGATATTAACAAACGCTTTATTGGTGACCTCTCTCAACTCCCAGAAACTTGTATTCATAATGTAATTTTTCTTGCTCTCTTCCAACCTAGAACGTCGACATTCCCGGCCTTGGATTCGGACAATCGGAATACTATCCGTACGTGTATTACAAGCTGAATATTGACATGGTCGAGAACAAGGTCTAAGGTGCATCCCATAGAGTACACATCCCGGTCCAATCCAGCCCAAATCAAGTCCAGCAAGCATGTGTGGAGAATCAGCCAGCCTATAGGACAAGTCCGCCGCCGTCGTCGTCATCCATCATCTGCGTCGTTCATCAATCTTCTTCAGCTTCAGCGTGTTCCGCGATCCCCTCCTTCTAAGACCTACGACGTTCAGCCGAGAACTAAAGAACAAACCCTGGTGGTGCCCCGGAGGATCCCCCAAAAACGGAACGAAACAATGGTGTGAAACAACAATCCGTTAATCAAAATTCCCAACTATTGACTACTTTCCGTCACTATGTTTAACTGTTGATTATTTTACCTAATTTTGATTGTAAGTTAAGTAGATTATTGCAAGAATAGGATAACTAAAACTTTGTTTAAGATGATTACCGATAATTATTGATTTATTTTCCGTGTGAGAAGAAAGCGAGAAACGAGCGAGAAAAGTGTTTTACAGACAACTGATCTATTTTTACCGTTCCAGAGAATATATTCTAATTCAAAATGTCGTTACAAGAAGCACAACTTTGTGAGGAAAATAAGAAGATCAAAATACAAAAGTTTAAACCACATAAAAAGGATGGATTTTGTTATGTTCCTTATTGGTCGGCTCGTGCGAACAAACATCTCACTTCATAAATTCGGCAATGCATGTCCTCATACCTATGGTAAATCAAAAGCCGCCATCCAATGCCAGCATTACTTACTGAGGCGACTTTTGTCCTAGCAAACAAGTATTAACGCTCATACATCGTCATTATGCCACGTGGAAGTTGAAAGAAACGTTATGTTTGTTGTACATATGGTTCGGGTATCGTACTTTATTGGTTTATAGATAAATGCTGATGTATTCTATTAATCTGTTATTACGAAGGTGGAAAAACAATTCAGAGTATAACAATACAGTGAAAATCATAAGCAAAGTAATCCTAAAACAATGTTGAACAATAAACTACCGAAGTCTAGACAGTATGCGGATGTGTGTATATTAAATTCAATTATATATAGTATCCAATGGAATGAGAAAATGTAATTCTGCTGCAACCGCTGCAGTAGATGCAATTCATTTGTGTAAATAAAAATTGAATCCATTCCAAAAACGGATCTTCCTGAGGTATCATTGATTTTATGTTTGCCGACGAATTCTAGTCTCCTAAAAAAGTCGTTGTTGCGTGAAAACAGCCTGTGCAGCAGTTTTGTTCTTATAAAATGTCGGTTTTGTCGGTTCAGGGAAGTAACTGAAAACCATCTCCCCGAACGCAACGTTGCCTCGAATGACACATTACCCCGAATGCGATACTTCCCCTAGAGGCAGTGATGCACATCAAGAAATTCTATAAGGATGCTCGCGAATTTGAGCCTGAAATTCCGTCTTTCTCGTTCTATGTACGACAAGCGAAGTTTTCTTCGCAGTGTTAAAATAATTGTCGGCGTAATAACTACTAACATTTTTATCAGTGATTTTTTATTCTTTCAATCATCGGCTGTTCTTTCTATTTTGTATAATGCCAGTGTAAACGTTTTCACCAATGATTTTCCTTTATTTGAGCTACAGGCTGTTCTTTCGAGTTGTACTGTTAGAGTTAAAGTTTGACCGATAGTATCAGTATCATTCAGTAAAGTATATTTTGAAGTAGGGAACACTTCGTCATATTGAGGAGCAGTTTTCTACTTCCGAGTCTTTAGATTCTTTTGGTCATTATTAGCGTCTTTAGATTAGCGACAATTTGATAGACAATGACCACCAACGAACAAGAGAAGATGTACTTAACCTTAACTAATTGTTTTATAAAATGTATGCTAATCATTTCAAGACCAACAATTGAAAAGGCCTCAAGTCCAAAATGTAAACAAATCGGGTTTCTGCTGATTTCAGTGTATAAGAGCCTAATCTTACTAAAACATACAATAAGCCATTTTACGAAGCCTGGTCAAATGACAGGAGACCTGGGATTTTTCAATCATCGGCGTCAGTTTTCGCGATGATGATGGTTGATGACTGTGCGCATTTCTAGCGTAGCTTTTCATCCAGGCGAAAACTTAAATGGAGAAAAATTATTAAAATATTTCTGATCACAAAAGTGCTTTTTTATGTGCAATATGGGTAACAAAGAGGTAGCTGATACAATAACTAGGTGTAATGTTGCAGTAACGAACATTTTTGGATCTAATTTTTGTCATTTTCTCCATGTCCTCGTTTGGTAAGATGAGGCGTTATTGAAAATCACGCTGGATTTAATCCCAGGTCTCCTGTCAATTGACGCCGTTGCGGCGATCAGCTGTTCCGAAACGTCTCGTAAAATGGCTCATAGTAATTTAAAAATATGCAAAAAATTGAAAAAATAACATTTTTCCAAAAGGCCCCATCTCATTTTCCGCTAACCAGGATATTCATCGCAAATGCGGCCTTTTCTCAAAAAGGCCTCATTTCTTTATCTGACGGAAACCGAGTTGAGGCCTGTTAAACAAACATCAAAATTGCAATGTAGATTGCGAAAAACGTTCCAAATTCACTAAGTAGATGCAGGTTATACTACGGAGCGACTGCTCCTTGTATTATTTTATACAGTGGTTGTCTAAACGGCGAACATTATCGGGTTCCTGTAGACTAATGTATATTGTATCATACTACCTAATAATACCTGTGTCAGCCTGTCTGTGCTTCACAAATTATCAACAAAAACACGATTTGGTTTCAATTGCATGAAAAATTCAATTTTTCAATTGCAATATAATTTCAATTGAATCAATATTTCCATACATTTTTTCGACGACGAAGGGTTTAATCAATCACATATTTAAGGTGAAACATCTCGGAATCCAAAGATGGCCGTCACAATGGCCGACTTGTGCCCCTACTCACGTTTTCAAATGCACAAAACTGGAGAAATAGTTGGTAAACGTTTCTCATCTTCTTATTTTAAGTTTTCTGCTAGTGCACAAAGCCAAAATAAAAAGTTCACTGTTGTTGGATGCTTCCTTCGCGTAATTTGTGCTTTTGAAGTTTCAGTGCAATCTTAGAAATTGATTCCAAACTGTTTCACCTTAATCGACCGCACGAATCTCTCTTGTTCTTCTCTTGCTGTAGGGATCACCATGTACTTTACTTCACCACTTAACACTCTTCTACACTTCAAATTTCTTATTTCATCATAAGTTTTGAATGATTTTCAAAAGGCCACATCAGAAGATGATGAAAAAACAAGCCACAACTAGAAGGCCTCAACACATTTTAGAGTAAACAAAGGCGTCAACTCACAGGCCTCATCAGCGTCGGCCGGCGTCTATGGGCACAAATGAAAAGGGCTGCACAGCTTTTGGTGAAATAAAAGCCTCATTTCCTTTGACTCGTTATTTTAGCATTTTTTGTTTTTGCTAAAATGATAGTAATGAATATTCATAGCTATAAATCAGTTTATCCATCGACTTTCTGGACGATAAAATAACATACAATGCTTAAATTCATAATTTAAATTTGATCTATTGTTTGACAAAACAAGATTGCATTTTTCTCATTGTTTACTTTTTGGAGATGAGGCCTTTTGAATTGTTAGTCTTGATTTGTCGAATCTTCATTCTGAATTTTTTGGGGTTATGGTTCATTCGGGGAAATTGTATTCAGGGTAACGGACTATTCGGGGTATTGGTTTTCGGGGCACTTGACCATTCGGGGTAGATGGTTTCGGGGTAATGGTATTCGAAGTGTATCGAAAATCAGGGTTAAAAATAGGCATGATCATCATCTACTGCTACAGCTATGATCAGAAATGGAAAGCAAATTATGATAATACATTTTTGAGCTGTTAAGTTGAATACATGAAAGTGAATAAAAAATTGGAAAATTGAGTTTTATACCATCATTAGCGTAACTTGAACTCAAATCTAGAGGGGGCTTGACCCATTTGATCAAAAAATATTCTTAAACAATGGATATCGAGAAAGAGATCTGATAAATCTTGGGCGAAACTACACGGGTGTAAGGAAAGCCATACATTCCCTAGATTTTATTGAGGGTTTTTAAATTCCATGGAAAATTGTCCGCTATATGAGTTTAAATTTATATCTTATGGTCCTATAACACTTCCCCGAATACCATTACCCCGAAAACCATCTCCCCGAAAACCAGTACCCCGAAAACCAGTACCCCGAAAACCAGTACCCCGAAAACCATTACCCCGAATGGTAAATTACCCCGAAAACCAGTTCCCCTAATACGACACTTCCCCGAAAATCAGTGATGCACTTCAAGAAATTCTTCAAGGAAGCTCGCAAATTTGAGCCTGGAAGTTTTCGGCTTAGTAACTACTACAATTCCTATTAGTAATTTTTTTATTCTTTCAATCATCGGCTGTTCTTTCGAGGTTGTATAATGGCAGTGTAAAAATTTTAATCAATGATTTTCTCTTCATTGAGTTATAGGCTGTTCTTTCGAGTTGTACCGTTTGAGTTGAAGTTTAAGCGATAGCGGTAAAAAAAATCGACTGACAAAATTGTCTTGAGCGAAATTCAAAGTTGACAGTGACTTCAAAAAATAAATGAAAATAAGCCCCTGCATTACTTGTCTGTATTACAATTTCCAACAAGAGATTTGTCCTTCTTTTAGTTATAGGCTATTCTTTCTGAAGTTGCACTAGCAAAGTGATTGTTGGCATCACAGTTATTGACGCTTTCAACAGTGTTTTTTTCTTCTTTTATCATAGGCTGTTCTTTAGCGATGTACTTTTGAAATAGTGGTCAGTTTAATATCAGTTAACATTTTCATCTGACATTTTTCAAACCATAGTCTAATGACATTTTAGAATATGTTGAACTCGCATTGCCTCCAGCAATATAAAAATATAATATACCGAATAATATAACGCTTTTGAGAGAGGGCGGGAAAGGTCTCTGTTCTGGACTGCCGCACTTAGTGGACTGTATAATCAAAAAATAAATGCAAGTCCAGAGCCACTTTAATAGGTCATAGACCTGATCACTGCACTTTTCGGAGACCGGATAGAAAGTCGTTCTGCGGTAGTTTAAAAAGACACTGTATTCGACCGGGTTTCGTGGTACACTAATTTGTATTTCAAATTCTCTTGCTATCGAGCCTCCTGTCCATCTATCTTGTACCTACTGAGCTGATCGTGTAAGATCGTCGATAGTTGTGATGAGAGGAGAGCGATTGAACTGTTATACACATATTCATAGTGCAAATGGGGGTATTTTAGACAGTTGGGTCGCGAACATGCCGCCCCCATTGAAACCAATTGGTTTCAAACGATCATACGTTTAGCTACAGTATTTGATATTAGAATTCAAATGCATCTTACTTCTTCAAATTCACAAATTGATATGAAATTTAACTGACTTAGCTTATAGATGGTTCACTAGTAATTCACATGTGTAGGAAGCGCTGTTCCCACTGGACTTCGTCTCTATCTTGATGTCATATTCACTGCCGATGGTATACCGGCTCTTCAGGTTGGCTACTTCTGCGGTATGGCAGTTGACCGCAATTGAAAGCCTTGCTTGGATGAATCACAGCGTGTTGTACTGCGGTTGCAGAGTACGCGTGCGACTGGATACTGCGGACTGCAGTTTCTTCGCTTCATATGGTGGGTTTGCGTCTGGGAGTCTGTAGTACATTGGTGATTGGTCTTCTCAATGGAATGCATCGGGCAATGCACTTGCTTCAGCGTGGTGGATAACTTCTTGGTTGACATCGTCGTATGTGCCATTCACCGGTTGGTGGTTGAATTGTAGTAGCGATTTCCTCAAAAAAGGATGGATGTAGTATTCTGTGTGTAGTTTTTCCGAAACTGGAACAACTTACCCCACACAGGCAGTAGTGGTGCCTGAGAGTTCTCCTTGGAGTAGCGCCTGGCGGGTAGTGGTTCCAACGGAAGGCTTGCAACTTGTCCTCGGTCGTAGCGATTGACGGTAGAGCTGGCCGGGCCCATTGCCAAACGAACGGTAGAGGTGATTCTGGAGAGGGTACCATGGCTGTCTCCAGGTGACAGAGTGGTAGCAGGTGATAGTGCTACCGAATACACAGAAGTAATTAATATTGAACTTAGCGTGGCGATGACCCAGTGGCCACCGCAGGTGCCCAGTGCACCGGAGTAGGAGTGGATGCTATCTCCTATGCTGAACTGAATGGCTTCAGTGTTACCCTTTACCAAGACAAGAGACTTGGACAGACACATACAAACGATACTCGACGAGACTTGACCTTTCACCAATTGTAGACTGACGGATTGATCTTTGAGTATTGTAGAGGTGGTGACCTTTAGGTCACAGTTGACGCACTCATGGAGTGCTTAATGACTGGTTGTTTGTTGCAGAATTTCATTGTCCAAAATAGGCAAGGGACAGACCTTGGCTATTCCTCTATCGAAGCTACCATCCTTAGTACGTACCGTGACAACACGGATGTTTCCATCGGTACCAGGAAATGATTTGATCACTCTGCCGAGTGGCCACCTCAGAGGAGGTGTATTTTCTTCTTTTAGCAGAACCATTGTACCCACAGCAATGTTACTGCTCTGCTTATTCCATTTTACACGGTTCTGCAGGTCGGAAAGATACTGGGTCCTGTACTTTTTCCAAAACTGCTGAGTGAGACTCTGTGCTTGCTCCCACATCTTCAGTTGGCTGACGGGAACATCATCGAAATTGTGATCCGCTATTGCAGTTAGTGGACGCTGCACAAGGAAATGCCCTGGAGTAAGAGCTTCGTAGTCGGCTGGATCACTACTCATGGCTGTCATCGGCCGCGAGTTTAAAACCGCCTCTATCTGGGCTAGAGCTGTCAACATTTCTTCAACCTTCAGAGTTCGCAGCCCTACTGCCTTTTTGAAGTGGGTTTTGAACGATTTCACTTGGGCCTCCCACAGGCCGCCGAAGTTTGGCGTTCGGGGTGGGATGAATTTAAATTCGATGCCATCGTTAGCTGCTTCCTTGATTACTGGATCTTGGAATTGGCTACTTTTAAGCTGCTTGAGTAGCTCTTTCAGCTCTCGATTTGCCCCAACAAAAGTAGTAGCGTTGTCACACATAATAATTTGAGGTCGGCCTCGCCTTGCAACGAAGCGTCGAAGAGCCGCAATGAATGCCTGTGTTGTCAAATTCATGACGAGTTCTAGATGTATGGCTTTCACTGCTAAACAGACGAATACTGCGACGTAGCACTTCACCGGACTGCTTTTCCGATTGGGATAACTTATGTGGAAAGGTCCGCAGTAATCCACGCCGACCTTTAGAAATGGTGCCGATGGAGTAACACGCTCCGCTGGGAGATCAGCCATCAGCTGTTCGACGACCTTCGGTTTTCTTCGGAAACACGGAATACATCCGTGTATAACCTTTCTGGCCAAACTGTTGGCATTAGTTGGCCAGAATCTTTCACGAAGGACTGCTACTAAAAGTTGCTGTCCGGCATGATAAAATTTGTGATGGTAATGCCTTGCCAACGATAGTGCCAAAGGATGGTGATGATCCAAAATGAAGGGATGCTTTCGGGTTTCCGACACTGGCGCATTGGCAAGCCGACCGCCAACGCACATGATATCTGTCATCAATACTGGGTGTAGCGTTTTAATCCTGGACGATGATTTTACTTCGCCATGTTTCCTCAGGTCTGCGAGCTCCTCTGGAAAACTGTCTTTTTGTGCCTGACGCACCAATACTAGCAACGCCGCCTCTAACTCTGCTAGTGACAAAGGTCCTGTTCGCCTTGCATTTTGATTCGGAGTTGTCGCATTATGTTTGAAGCGTAGCAAAAGTGCCACAATACGCTGAAGCTCCTGGTATGACCATCGTAGTCCAAACACCTCACTAGGAGGAGATCCGTGTGCGGGAAACGCTTGTGAAGACCGCTCTTCTAGGAGTGCGGTGTCGATCTGATCATCTGGAACTAGACTTGTTTGCGGCCAGTAACATTGATCCTGCAATAACCATTGAGGACCTTCAAACCAGCGCTTTTCATATTGAAGTTGGGCTGGTGACATCCCACGAGAAATTAGGTCGGCAGGATTTTCAATTCCCGCTACGTGACTCCAAGTTCCGCCTTGGGTGAGATGTTGAATCTCGGATACTCGATTGGCAACAAAGACTTGCCAACGAGACGGAGGTGATTGTAGCCAGTGATTCACAATGGTGGAGTCTGTCCAGAAAATCGCCACGGGTATGGTCTTTACTTGGATGAACTTCTCGTAGAGATGACTCAACAGGAGTGCAGCTGACAGTTCGAGACGAGGAATGGTCATTTTCTTCTTCTTTTGCTCCGAATTTTCAAGCGGTGCCACTCGAGACTTCGACGTAATCAACCGTACAGTAACGGTTCCATTTGAGGCAACGCAACGAAGATAGAGACACGCTCCATACGCTATAGTTGACGCATCGCTGAATCCATGCAGTTGCACGGAAACACAATCGTTGCTGAATCCAACCCAGCGAGGGATAGTAAGAGTTTCAAGCGCCATTAGATTTTGTCTGAATTCTCTCCACATTCCTTGTATTGACTGATCCAGGGGATCATCCCAGCCGCATTTTAGTCGCCAAAGCTGCTGTATAAAGATTTTTGCTTGCACGATGACCGGACCAACAAGTCCCAGTGGATCGAACAGGCATGCTGCGTCGGAGTGTATGGTTCGCTTAGTGATCGTTGAAGAATCCGACTTCCATTGGGGAAACGAGAAGTGAAATTCGTCAGACGTTACATTCCATCGCAAACCCAAGGTCTTCACAGTTGCATTCGACGAATCGAAGTCAAGCATAGAACGCTCATCTCGCAGATATTTTGGGATGCTACGGAGCACTTCCTTCGAGTTCGAGTTCCATTTTCGGAGGTTAAATCCTGCTGAATCCGACAGTTCGCTGACTTGCTTTACTAACGTTTTAGCTTCTTCGATGCTATCGGCGCCCGACAGCATATCGTCGACATAAAAGTCATGTTGTATTACATCAGATGCAATAGGATGCGTTAACACACAATCTTCGCCAAGCTTCTTGAGGCATCTTGTCGCCAAATACGGAGCACTGGCCGTTCCGTACGTGACAGTAGTTAGTTCGAAGAATTTCAAGGGCTGCTCCTTCGAATCACGCCACACGATTCTGTGGAGAGGATGATCTTTTTGTTGAGTAAGTACCATCCGGAACATTTTAGCAACATCCGAGACGACAGCAATCCGACGTAAGCGAAATCGAAGTAAAATGGCCAGGAGCGGATCCTGTACGACTGGCCCCACCATCAATGCCTCGTTGAGTGAAATTCCCGTTGATGTACGGCACGAAGCATCGAAGACAACACGAAGTTTCGTGGTCGTGCTATCTGGACGCAGCACTGCATGATGCGGCAAATAATATACCGGCCCTTCGCTGGTAATTTCCTCCGGAACTTGCTTCATGTGACCCATCAGAAGATATTCATGAATGAATTCGGTGTACATCGCCTTGAGTTGAAGGTCGCTATCTAGCCGTCTCTCGAGGCTCAGGAAGCGTCGGATGGCAATGTTTTTGGATTCTCCCAGCTTCTCCATTACGTTCTCTTTCCTCGGCAGGGCTACGACGAATCTTCCTTCGTCGTTGCGAGTGGTGGTTTTGTTGAAAATTTCTTCACACGCTGTTTCTTCCACTGAATTTGTGCTGTTGACTTGACACGTCTCCAATTCCCAAAATTTGGCAATAAGTTCTTGCAAATCAACCATGGTGCTGACAAATGTTGATGACCTCGGAATGTTGGCGGGAGCTTCTGGTAGTTTTCCGGACACGATCCAACCGAAAACAGTCTCTTGTAGAGTTGGACCGCTATCCGACAGCTTTCTTCTGCCCTCAGCAAGAAGGTCAATGTAAAATTCGGCCCCGATAATCATATCGATGGGACCTGGTTCACCAAATGAAGGATCCGCCAATACGATGTCAGTTGGTATCTCCAGCAGGTTCACATTTACAGGGTTGATGGGCAAGGTTCGGGTGATTCTTGGCAGAACGTAGAACTGTATATCTTCATCGAACGTAGAGAGAGTTGCTTGTCGTGGTTGAACCCTTGCTTCCACAGATTTTGTCGAAGTTACAGTTCCGTTGCCAATTCCTTCAACTTTCAGGAAAGCCGGAGTTTCCCGCAGTTTGAGCTTCTTTGAGAAACTGGTGGTGACGTAACAAAACTCTGAACAGGAGTCCAGCAATGTTCGAGCAAACGACACATTTCCGAGCGTATCTTGCACTCGAACAATGGCGGTGGACATAAGCACTTGTCGTGGGAAAGATTGCAAAGATTCTGATTGCTTTGAAGCTTTGAGTGTAACAGTGGCGAGTGGGTCTGTGGTGGGGTGTGGGGTTGTGTGCTGAGAGCTTGATTGAATCACGGGATAAGAGTTTGTGGTTTGTGTAGCTGGTTGAGTGGGTGTTTGTGTCTGACTTCTTGGTGCCGTTTGACTTGGTTGTGGCTGTGCCTGTCCTGCTGCGCGGGTTTGATCTTGCGTTTGTGGAACGGATGGTTTCGAAGCTCGCGAACTGATGGGTGCACTGTCATAATGCAGCATTGTGTGATGTTTTCTACCGCACTTAGTACAGGAGCCCTTGGAACAGCCTTCAGCGTAGTGGCCTATGGATAGGCAGTTGCGACACAAACGTTTCTTATTCGCCTCCTCCACTCGTTGGTTGATCGTTAAGCCTTTGAACTTGCTGCATTTAAACGGAAGATGAAACGGTTCCGCACAAAATAGACACTTTCTTGTACCCTGTGAAGACGTGTGTATCGTTGTGACCCGTGATTGCGTTGCGTTGCGTCTCGGCTCAGAATCGCTCGGTCTGCATGGTGTGATTGACTGCAGCACCAAACAGTGATCTCTTAGGAAATCTAGCAATTCATCGAACTCCGGGACGTCCTTCGAATTATGGTGCGTCTCCCATAGTCGAAGAGTGGCCGAATCCAAACGAGTGCAAAGCATATATGCAAGGATTGTTGACCAATTTGCCGTGTTTTCCCCAATTTTATTAAGCATCTGGAGATTTCGGTCAAACTCGTTGAGCAGATGGTTCAAGGCATCACAGTTTTCTCGTCGCATTGGCTCCACAGCAAATATTGCATCCAGATGCGCTTTTACAATGAGCTTCTTGTTTTCAAATTTCTTCTCAAGAGCCTTCCATGCCACCTCATAATTTTCAGCGGAAAGCTCTACTGAACAGATTTCTTGAAGAGCATCGCCGTGGACAGAAGCACGCAAATACGTGAATTTATCAATTGGTGCTAGCTGACGATTATTGTGGATTAAACTGTAGAACGTGTCTCTGAATGTTATCCATTCCTTGACCTTGCCGCTGAAGGACGGCAGCTTGATGTCTGGCAGCTTGACTCTCGACATTCCATTATCCGTCGGAGCTTGAACAACGGCAGTCGATTGAGTTGTGCTTACCTTTGGGGGTCTTAGCGAAATCAGAGCAGCTTTGACTTCGAAGTATCTTTCCTCCACCACACGGATCGCTTCATCGTACTGGGCTTCACGCATCGTAGCTACCTTTTTTAAGCGCTTCTTACGTTCATCTGCTGTTTCATTCAAGTCTTCGACGTCTTCTTCAGGATCAACCTCATCCATTGCTATTTCGATCTTGCGACGAACACTGTAGAATTTGCACATCACATTCTCCAACATATCCAACCGCACTTCAATTTGGTTTTCCTGAGTCTGCCTATGGAATTCACTGACAAACTTCGCGATGGCATTGATGGAATTCTTCAGCTGCCTTTCTTGCCGACTCAGTTCTCTCAAACTCACTTCTTCCGACATGTTGAACTACACTTCACTTCGCTAATCGCAATCAAAGTTTAATGCACTGCTTGCACTTCTCACAGTTCAGAGTTCAAGTTACACACTGCCACTTAAGTTCGTATAGTTCACTTACTTGATACAGTATAGCAGCGCAATAAACTGATTGAAAGGTCCACTAGCTAATCACTTTTTATCACTCACTTTTCGGATGATCGACTGGAATGCTTCTCGGAGATGTAACACGACGTTTCACAGGGACGCAACTCGAATTGACCGGACTAACGACCATTGACAGCCGATAAGGAGGACCAGCAGCGGACTAGGCAACCAAGGGAACCAACAAACCAGATAATCCGTCAGGGACACAATTACTCGAAACCAGACCACAAATGCCGGAATAGAAACGCTCACGCATTCACTTTGTAAAATTTATTGAAGCTCTTTGTTCGCCCCACACAAGCCCACAATACGGAGACGCCACATGCAAAGAACGCCACCCCAGACATGCAATCAATTACTTCCCTGAATCAACTTGCTTTCGATCGCCAGCCACCACGACCTTCGTCCGTCTCAGCAAACAGCACCCAGGATGCAGCAACAGCAACCAGCAATCCGCAACAGCAATCAGCAACCAGCAACAGAAATCAGCACTCGCAAACAGCAACAGCATCCAGGTGGTAACTTTTTATCACTTTTTCTTCCCTATTGGCATCACCGGCACAGGAACAATAGTGAGATGTCGGACAATGCCGACGCTATCTGCACAAAATGACGCCAATAGTCTTCTGTGGAGTATTTCCACCACTTCACCACGCGGTTACTTTCAACGACCGCGCAAGTTTTCCAGTGTCCACCGGTTAATATCCGGCTCGAAGGACCATGTTCTGGACTGCCGCACTTAGTGGACTGTATAATCAAAAAATAAATGCAAGTCCAGAGCCACTTTAATAGGTCATAGACCTGATCACTGCACTTTTCGGAGACCGGATAGAAAGTCGTTCTGCGGTAGTTTAAAAAGACACTGTATTCGACCGGGTTTCGTGGTACACTAATTTGTATTTCAAATTCTCTTGCTATCGAGCCTCCTGTCCATCTATCTTGTACCTACTGAGCTGATCGTGTAAGATCGTCGATAGTTGTGATGAGAGGAGAGCGATTGAACTGTTATACACATATTCATAGTGCAAATGGGGGTATTTTAGACAGTTGGGTCGCGAACAGTCTCTAATATTAAAATGTCAGCATTATCTTCAGTTCAAAAAATGATTTATTGCTGTGAACACAATCATTCTCACAAAATCGAGTACACGCCTGTGAGTAAAATTTGGGTTCTCACTTGGTTCATGAAGAATAGCTGTTGATTAAAAGAATAATAAATCTTTGATAACACATGAACATGAATTCAAATGAAAATCAAAATTCTATGAAATGGGTATATGGGATTCATTTGTCGGATCTTCAATTTTTCGTGCCAAGAAAATTCGGAGTTATGGTCCATTCGGGGAAATGGTATTCGGGGTAACGGACTATTCGGGGTAATGGTTTTCGGGGTACAGGTCGGACTCGATTATCCGGAGACTCGATTATCCGGGGACTCGATTATCCGTGATTCGATTATCCGGAATTTTGGACTCGATTATCCGGAATTTGTTTTTTGATGTTCTTGTTTTTCAATTTAAATTAAATCAGAAATAATTTGGTATTGCAATATACAATATGAATGTTTTTGCAGTTTTGAACGTATTTAAGAAAAAGGGGGTTTGAAAAAGTGTTTTTTTGTGTATGCTGATAAAATTTTTGTTTTTCTTGTAAAGACCCCTACTGTTCCTAGAAATAATTTCTGGCAAATCCACCACATCATATAGTTTAAACAACGAAAAAAGATAATATTTAAGTTATTTTATCGAGGATGTCAATATTTTTCTTAGTGATTCGATTATCCGGAGGATTCGATTATCCGGAGTGAAAAAAAATCGATACTCCGGATAATCGAGTCCGACCTGTATTGGTTTTCGGGGTACTTGACCATTCGGGGTATTGACTTTCGGGGTGATGGTTTTCGGGGTAATGGTATTCGGGGAAATGTTATAGGATCATATCCTATTTCCAAAAAACGACGAAAATCATCTTCTTCTATGTTTTTGAAATTGCGTGTTAAGCATGTATTTTGGCATGTGACTGGCGAAATTCTTGACTTAATGAAACTCTCGTTATATTTAGGCTGTGAACCGTTTCACCGATTCCTTAACCTTTAAGGTAAAATTTGACAGATCGATAGTTATTTTCCCTCCGTTCAAAAATAACCCTTCTCTCGAGCATGGTTAAACTTGACAGTTTAAAAGTTATTTTCTGCTCCCGGTAATTTGAGAATAACTAATCATCTGTCAACTTTATTCTGAAATACTACTCGACTGTCAAAACTCAAATGGGTCGACCGTGAAGTTCAATTTACCCATTTGAGGGGAAAATAACTACCGAAATGTCAAATTTTTACTAATAGTTGAACGAATCGATGAAACGGTTCACAGCCTTGAAGAGAGATTAACAGAAACGATATCTCATCATAGAAATGTGATTGTTCTCCTAAGAAGGTCGCTAAATAATGTTATAGAGATTCGAAAAGCATCTTTCCAGGAGCCATTAACGATTCCGTAACAAATATCGTCAGATATCAATTTTACAATTCCCAATAATACCTTAAGGACCCTGCCCTTCCAAAGTCTAGCCAGGTATTGACTAAGGACTGCTCATTTTATAAAGTGAACACCTTGTTTTCAACATATATTTCATATTTTATTTATTGTGCTTTAATCATAACGTAGGGACTTTATAAGCAATTGCATGAAGTCGAGTTTTTTTTTCATATAAATACTTTATTACCGCAATATGCCCATATTTCACGCGCGTTCCTTATTTCGCTCACCGCTATTTTAACCATAATTTTCAATACACTGTAAACTCTTTTGACGAACTAGATAGGGGCTTCGTAAATGGAATTCGTTCGGGAAATCAATTCGTAAAACAAAGTTTAGCCTTTTAGAGTTTTATCATTTTGAGAAACTATGCAATTTCAAGCATATTATTGATTTATATGATTCTTATTCAGTCTAAAATGTGTGCAAGTTCAGGTCTTCCAAAAATTCTTTGGAGTTTGAGCATATGATTCTGTATGAGTTACTACTGGCCAATGAGTATTGTCTTACCAGTCTCACTTTATTTATACACATAAAAACTTTAAGCTGAGAAGCAGGATTTGTCCCAGTTGAGAAATAACATCAAAGAAAAGAAGAAGTGTATGGATATTCACCCAGAAATATAAACCAATTTATTTTATAATATTTCAACTGTTTTTATTTTCTGTTTCAATTGATTATATGTGGCGTACATTCCTGAGAGAAATAATTCAAATGATGGCAGGTACCCCTAATAATAGACGCTGATCGTCTTATGGAATGGAATGTATTCCAATTCGGCGGCGTGCTTCCTACGATAATCCCACAGGAAATGGTCCAACAGGACGGCGTTCACGTTCTTGGCGGAAATGTTCGGATGATTTGCCTTCAATTCTTCCAGCACAACCTCCTTCAGCCGTTCGACAACATAAATGGAAGCCCCTCTGATTTCAACCTCTTCGGCGCATCCATTCTCTATGATTTTATCTGACTTTAGCAACTGCATAAGCTCATCGGTGTATTCCATCGTCTTGAAATGTACCAACACCTGAGGAACGCGATAATCGGCGAACATGGTGATCTTGTCAATGTCGTCAAATCGTCCCAAACCTTCGCCGCGATAGCAAGCCCATAGATCTCCTACCAAGATTTGAGCCCGTTTGTAGATCGACACCCGCTTTCCATTGTAAGTGGCTTCATCGCGAAAGCATGGAAACTCTTCTGTTACCAACTTCAGCAAAGCTACAGCCGAGTTGTTGCATGCTTTAACACAGTTTTCAAACTTTCCATCATATTTCTCGAGAAGCACTCGTCCAACTTCATGCAGACATTGAACGCGTTCTGGCAAAAGCGGAGCCTTGGTTTGACCATCATCTGAGCGAAGAATTTTCTCCAATTCTTCTAAAGTGATCTTTGAATAGAACGATGGATTGGTGATGTCGATTCCCTCCTTCAGAGCTCGGTTGATGGCAGCACACAGCGAGAAGTACCCGGTTTGGCCATCTACTTTCCACTTGGTAGCATCACCCGGTGTCCAGAAGCAAAAGTTTAGCGTATCAATCAGAAAGATCCAATTTGGGGCATGAGAATCACTCGGCTTTGGATGGTGCTCGTGCTGAGAAAAGTTTTCCACATCAATCACCTTCGATTGGATGCCGCTTATCACCTGAATGAAGAACAAAAGCGAACTATATTTCACAATGTGAGATAATGGAATCATGCTCTAACCTCTTTGGCCAAATGTTTGATTCCCTCCTCGTGGACTTTTACAAATTTGGCGTTTTTGACGATGAATTCACCGGATTCAGCTGGGGACATAGTGGCCATTTTTGACGATTTAAAAACTGAAACTTTTTCCTGCTTGCGAATGGCGCGAAACAAATTTGAATGTAAACGAATCACAGTTCGGAACATCAACAACAAAATAAGAGTCCGGCTCTCACTCTCTTCTTTCGTTATGCGGGAAACCAAAATCTAGACTCGCATTCAAAATGATTGTAAGGGTTTATTAGTGCACATGTATGTTTGTTCATGTGTTGGGCTGGAAAATCCATTCTATTTGTTCAGTGAGTACAACGCCGTTTGTACAATTACACGATTTGTGAAACTATTTCAATATGTTTCAAGTACGTGCGTTGTAATAGGCCCCATACAGATAATAATTGTTCACTAAATAACACGAAATTGGTGAGATATTTTCACATGATGTTCTATAAATAAATAGTCGATACTTTTGACTGCGTTAACGCTATGTCCAAAGGGGGTTATTTGGCAACTTTTTTTTCCAAAGGAAGTTAAAGAAAAACATGCTTGTGGAAGCTGCAAAATATTGTAGGGAGTCGATGCCGGTTATGGACCCTTTGCGTATTATGGACCCCCTACAGAAAAACATAAAATTAACACTCAAAGCAACCTTATTCTCACGAAAATTTACCATTATCTCATTAAGGCAGCTGAAAGAGCATTGGAAAATATTGTCGCACCGCCACCAAACCGGATCGCGCCAGTGAGACTCGCGACGCGCCTCAACTCGCGCGATTTTGAAATCAGTTTTTTAGTGTGGCGCTGCATTCTTACGATTTTCATCAACACAGCGCACTATTCACATATTAGCTGCGACGCACGGGGCCCGCGAAAACAATAATTATAAATAAATGTTGGTCTTGATTTCTACCGGATACATAATATGTTAAAAACAAAACTCAACTCAATTTTGACGAAAAAGCAGATGGGATTGACTTGCGATTCACGGCAGTATAGTCACAGACAAACAGACGTCACACTCTCATCGATGTCCATCGACCACCTTTTTAACGGTCGATTCAAATATATGGTAGGTGGCCAATCCACCACCAGCAGCGCTCGCATCGTTTTAGTTCGTGTTTGACGTTTACACACTACCGCCACCTGTTGGCCCATCGGCCAAACACCGTGATTTTAGCATTGGGCATACATGTTCTCGCGACTATGTTTTTGGTCGCGATTTGTTCTAATGTTACGTCTGTTTGTCTGTGGTATAGTCATAATTCTCTTCCCATTTTTTTGTAGAAACTTAAAAAATAAGAGCTGTTAGGTACATCACGGGAACGATTAGTAGGATTCTACCCCATTACCCCGAATCCCATTACCCCAAATGCCATTAACCCGAACGCCATTACCCCGAATGACATTACTCCGAATTCCAATATCATGGGGAAATGTTGTCAGTATCATCATGTCAAGATAATTGAAAATTCGGGGAAATAGCAACGGCTTGCTTGGGCACGTCAGGAGTTAATCATCAATATTAACCTCCTTTTCCCGAGCAGCCTAGATAGCCGCGTAGTGTCGGTAGCGGTTGTTTCAACTGGCTAAGAATTAACACTACGGACTGCCTGTTCCGGTGGTAAAAGTCCACCTCACAGGTGACCCCTAATTTATGGTGTGATGCGTACCGTGCCTAAGAATGAATGGTTAGGGGGGTCTAAATAAAACCTAACCGCAAACGGAGCCTGTGGGGTACCAGGGCGCCCTCCACAGTATTGAGTCCTTCCTGTGCTACACGGAGCAATGGTGCAGGTGACCTTGTGTTTCTCCGAGATAATCGGCTGCCCTTCTTCAGTCTCTATCCTGAGGCTTAATAAGGGTGGGATTATGAATATGTTGACATTTAATTTAAATTATCACCTATATGGATTCGCATTATGCGTTTTACACAGTGTATTCTGTGCTCTTTCGCCTTTGGCGACTTTAAATAGATACCGATCTGGTTTTTTCGTTGCTGGTCTTTTTCGTGCTGAGATTGCAAAAAGCTTAATCCTGCCTAGTTTGGGTAGTGGCTACGGTTAGGTTAGCTCAGATCAATCTTCAGCATAAAAGAACAGCAACGATCAATCTTTGCAGACTCATGCAAAATGGTGCAGCCCAAGTGGCGCTAGTTCAAGAACCCTACTTTCGTAGAGGGAACTTCTATCTAGGTAACCTTGTGGACCCAGTTTTTGCTACTTTTAGCAAGCTTGAAATGGCAAACTCGCGCTCCATGCCCCGCGCATGCGTGCTTGTTAATAAAGCAATCGTTGCTACACTCATTTCTGAGTTAACTACCAGAGATGTATGTGCTGTCACAATCGATGTTTCTGTTGGTAACCTCAACAGGAAATACGTCTATTGTTCGGTATATTTACCACATGATGAACCATCCCCAACGGATGACTTCAAACGAGTTGTCGTACACTGCGTAACTAAAGGCCTTCCGCTGATTGTGGGCAGTGATGCCAATGCTCATCACATCATCTGGGGCAGCTCGGATATCAATTTGAGAGGCTCCAGTCTGATGGAATACTTAAGTAGTACAGACCTTGGATTACTTAACATAGGCAATCGCCCAACCTTCATGGTTTCTAATAGAGAAGAAGTGTTAGACATAACGCTCTGCTCGAATATAATCAGTCACGAGTTGACGAATTGGCATGTATCAGATGAGGAATCATTATCTGATCATCGCTACATCTTCTTTGAACATTCAAATGTAACTGCGCAGACTTTGCGTTTTAGGAATCCCCGGTCAACAAACTGGGAACTCTACATTGAATTGGTTGCGACCAAATTTCATGGATATTCTCCGTCCATTGAAAATCCAAGTGATCTGGATGATGCCGTTGATACTACAACATCCTACATTATGGAAGCTTTTGAAGAAGCATGTCCTCTGCGGTCTGTAAAGACTACAAGAGGGACCCCATGGTGGAATTCCGATCTGACTAGACTCAGGAAACAATGTAGAAGGAGTTGGAACAGACGCCGTTCAGCTGGATCAGAGTCGTTCAAGTCAGCTCGCAAGGCTTACAAGAAGGCTCTCGTTCTGCTGAACGATCCGGCTGGAAAAACCTTTGTACAAATGTTTCCAGTTTGAGTGAAGTCAGTCGGTTGAACAAAATTCTTGCAAAATCTAAGGATTTCCAAGTGAACGAAATTCGCTTACCTAATGGTGACTTTACTTCTTCCGATGAAGAAGTTTTAGAATGTTTATTCAATACACACTTCCCCGGATGTGTGGACATAGCATCTACGGATGAACCAAATGTCTTTTCATGTAGTTACGAGTCTCTGGCCTCGGCTCGCAGTATCGTAACTACTGAATCGATTCAATGGGCACTTAATAGTTTTGCTCCTTTCAAATCTCCAGGAGCGGATGGGATTTATCCTGTTCTGCTCCAAAAGGGATTTGAGTTTATCAAACATGTTTTGAAAAAGCTACTTGTAAGCAGTTTTGCTACCGGGTACATTCCCAAATCCTGGCGTGATATTACTGTAAAGTTTATCCCAAAAGGAGGACGTGCGTCGTATGAGGAAGCGAAGAGTTTTAGACCAATCAGTCTGACCTCTTTTCTTCTGAAATGTCTGGAACGCATTATCGATCATCACATCCGTGATGTTTATTTGGCAAACATGCCTCTTCATGTGAATCAACATGCTTACCAATCTGGAAAGTCCACTGTGACTCTTTTACACAAAGTTGTATACGATATCGAGAAAGCATTCGCTCAGAAGCAATCCTGCTTGGGTGTTTTCTTGGATATTGAGGGTGCCTTTGATAACGTGTCTTTCGATGCCATATTGGAAGCAGCACGAAACCATGGGCTACCTACAATGATTACCAATTGGATTCATCAAATGCTCAAAAACCGACATCTCTTCTCGACATTGCGTCAAGCAGCGATTCGAAAATTGAGTGTTTGCGGATGCCCCCAAGGGGGAGTCTTGTCACCACTTTTGTGGAATCTCGTAGCAGATACGCTATTGAGGCAACTCAATAATTGCGGTTTTCCAACTTATGGATTTGCCGACGACTATCTAGCTCTGATAGTTGGTATGTGCATAAGCACCCTATTCGACCTGATGCAAAGTGCTCTTCAGGTAGTCGAGAGTTGGTGTCGCCAATATGGCCTTTCGGTTAACCCGAATAAAACATCTATTGTTCTTTTTACGGAAAGACGAAACCGCGATGGAATTCGACCTTTACGTCTTTTTGGCACTGAGATTAATGTGACTGATCAAGTAAAGTATGTCGGAGTCATTCTAGATTCCAAACTTTTATGGACAGCTCACATTGATTTCAGAGTCAAAAAAGCTTGTATGGCCTTCGGTCAATGCCGGCGAACCTTTGGTAAAACTTGGGGCCTCAAACCCAAATATATCAAATGGATTTACACAACAGTTGTTCGACCAATATTGGCATATGGATGTCTTGTGTGGTGGCAAAAGGGCGAAGTGAGAACAATCCAATCAAAATTGGGCCATCTCCAAAGGGTGTGCTTGATGGCGATGTCTGGTGCGTTCTCTACAACTCCCACAGCAGCGCTCGAGGCCCTTTTCGACGTTGCGCCACTACACATATATCTTAAACAAGAAGCACTTTCTTGCTCTTACCGTTTATGGGTACTGGATCTACTGGAGAAAAATCCAGTGAATCGTAGATCTACACACACTTCGTTGTTTCCACTTTTGGTGAATTGGGACAAAATTGTCCTTGCTCCAAGTGATCTCACAATTGCTTGTAACTTTCCTTACAGGACATTTACCACACAATTCCCTTCACGGGAAGAGTGGACGTCTGGCTATTTGGAAAGAAGTATATCAAACAATATAGTATGTTACACTGATGGCTCCCTTCTTGAAGGTAGAGCTGGTGCAGGAGTATATTCTCGTGAGCTAAGGCTGAATCAGTTTTACTCACTTGGTAGAAACTGCACCGTTTTTCAGGCGGAAATATTTGCTCTTATGTGTGGAGTGCAATCAGCACTTCAACAGCGCGTAATGGGTAAAGTCATATACTTCTGTTCAGATAGTCAGGCTGCTATAAAAGCTCTCGCTTCGGCCAACTCAAAGTCGAAGCTTGTTATCGCATGTCGAACTCAAATTGAGGAACTGAATTCAGTCAACTCTGTAAACCTTGTATGGGTACCTGGCCATTCTTCCATCGCTGGAAATGAATTGGCTGATGAGCTAGCTCGCGATGGAGCATCGCATGACTTCATTGGCCCTGAGCCGGCTATTCCAATTTCGAAGTGCTGGGTGAAGCTTCAGATAAACTCTTGGGCGGCAACTCAGCACAAGCAATATTGGAATAGTTTGGAGTCGTGTCGTCAAACAAAATTGTATATTACTGAGCCATCTCCAAAGGTGGCGAAGTATTTAACAAATCTGTCAAAGCAGAATTGCAGTCTCTTGGTCAGAGCGTTGACAGGCCACTGCCGACTCAACTATCACATGGCAAATATTCAGCGTGCTGACTCATTTGTGTGTGATAGTTGTGACTCCGATTATGGAACTTCGTATCACCTGATATGTAACTGTCCAGTTTTTGCGCAAATGCGATTCCAATTACTTGGTAAACACTTATTAAGTGAAACTGAATACAGAAGCCTGAATCTTCAGGACATCCTGTTATTCTTAACCCGCTGTGGTAATGAGCTATAGGCTCTCTTTACGCTCATGCGTTTTGCAGTGCCCTTTTTAGGGCGCTGTTCGAACCCATTGTGGTATGGAGCTACATGCTCTCATTTCGCTTATGCGATCTTCCCTCTTCAAGGGACCCCACTCCTATTTCCTCCCATCTTTCCCTTCCCTTTCCTCTCCCATCGGGTAGATGATGAAATAGGCTCAAATATGGCGATGGCACAAATCTCCCAACTGGTGGGGAACGTGCCTTTGGAGCCGGCCTTCTGATACCTGATATTAGCTGCGACGCACGGGGCCCGCGAAAACAATAATTATAAATAAATGTTGGTCTTGATTTCTACCGGATACATAATATGTTAAAAACAAAACTCAACTCAATTTTGACGAAAAAGCAGATGGGATTGACTTGCGATTCACGGCAGTATAGTCACAGACAAACAGACGTCACACTCTCATCGATGTCCATCGACCACCTTTTTAACGGTCGATTCAAATATATGGTAGGTGGCCAATCCACCACCAGCAGCGCTCGCATCGTTTTAGTTCGTGTTTGACGTTTACACACTACCGCCACCTGTTGGCCCATCGGCCAAACACCGTGATTTTAGCATTGGGCATACATGTTCTCGCGACTATGTTTTTGGTCGCGATTTGTTCTAATGTTACGTCTGTTTGTCTGTGGTATAGTCATAATTCTCTTCCCATTTTTTTGTAGAAACTTAAAAAATAAGAGCTGTTAGGTACATCACGGGAACGATTAGTAGGATTCTACCCCATTACCCCGAATCCCATTACCCCAAATGCCATTAACCCGAACGCCATTACCCCGAATGACATTACTCCGAATTCCAATATCATGGGGAAATGTTGTCAGTATCATCATGTCAAGATAATTGAAAATTCGGGGAAATAGCATTCGGGGTGATGGAATTCGGGGTAATGGTACACTCGGGGTAATGGAATTCGGGGTGATGTCATTCTGGGAAATGGTTTTCGGGGTAATGGGGTAGAATCCACGGGAACGATTAGTAGGACTCATGTTGAAAAACCATTTATCGCCGTTGCCTTCGTCTCTGTTGAGTATATTTCATTTCTTTCTTTTCACTCTTCATTCCTCATTTTTCACTCCTCACTCGCCATCTCTCAATCCTGATTTATTACTCCTCATCAGGGATTGAATCCTGAGAAAATTGAGATAATCGCTCACGTATCGCTCTCTGTAACTATCATAACATGCTGCACATTATGAGAGACTGTTTATCGTATACTGCTACAACTTTGATCGGATTGGGGGGATAGTAGTGCATGATAAAACCCCTCTAAACATGCTCCAAGCCTGGGGGACACTATTGCTATTGGAAGTTCGGGGATTGTTTATCGTGCCAGTAAAGAAAAACACCTATCCCCAACGGTAAACAAGCGAGAAAAATTCATTTTATCATCGCTCTCTCTTTGGGGCTCTCGCTCGCTGCTTCCATTTATCAGACTTGTTACACCTTGCGATACAATGACGATCGTGGACCGCAACAGATGGGATGTTTTTCTTTGCTTGCTTTGATCGTGCTTCATACTCAAATGAGAGCGAATTCTGCAATGCCTGCTCCTCATTCTTCATTTTTCACTCTTCATTTCTCACTTCTCACGTCTCTTTCCTAACTCCTCATTTCTAACCTCCCACTCCTCATTCTTCACTTTCCATTCCTCACTCCTCACTCTACAGATATCACTCCTCATTTCTCATTATTCACTCTTCATTCCTCATTTCTCACTCTTCATCCATCATTCCTCGTTCTTCACTCCTCATTCCTCATTTCTTATTACTTACACTTCACTCATCGTTCTTCAATCCTCACTCGTTATTCCTCATTCCTTGTTACTTACTCTTCACTCCTCATTCCTTACTCCTCATTCTTCACTCCCCATTCCTCACTCCTAACTCTACAGACATCACTCCTCATTCCTCACTCCTCATTCCTCACTCTTCATTCTTAACACCTTACTCTTCATTCCTCATTCCTCATCTCTCATTCATCATTTCTTACACCTCATTACTCATTCTTCACTCCTCATTCCTCACTCTTCATTCGTCATCTCATATTTCTTATCCTAATTCTTCACCCCTGTTTCTTCAATTCTCAATCCTCACTTCTCATTTCTTATTCCTCATTCGCATTCCTCTTCATTTCTCATACCTTACTAATATGATATCATTCCTCATTCTTCACTTTTCATTCCACAGTTATTAACTGAGAGCTTTCTTTGCCAAAGTTGCCATTTTCGCATTCGTATATCGTGTGGCAGGTACGATAATACTTTATACCAAGAGATGTCAAGGAAATTACCATTAGGAAAAGATCCTGGACCGACCGGGAATCAAACCCAGACACCTTCAGCATGGCTTTGCTTTGTAGCCGCAGACTCTAACGGTACCAAAAAAAAAAATAGATCATTGCTTAAATTTCTTTTCTCAGACACTAACGGTACCCAAAAAATAGATCATTGTTTAAATTTCTTTTAATATCTATAAATCAAGTATTTTATACAATTTTGACGACATGTAGCACCAAAGTATAAAGTATAAGTATAAGGGCGGTTCAAAATGTTAAAATATTTGAAAATTCATTCTCCCTTATCTTTCTTACCATAAAAATAATGTTCTGTGAAATTTTCAGTCCCATCTGCATTTGTGTGAGTTGATATCAGTTTTCAACCTATAGTCCAATGAACTTTCAGCTGGACTGACAAAGAAAAATTAGGATTGTCCCATCTTGAAAAGTAACCATGCCCGAATAAAAAATACAATACAAAAACAATATAACGTATTGTAACAGTACCATTCAATATATTGGAAATACAATACAGTATATGTAAAATGACAATACAATTACAGTACAATATATTGTTTTGAACAGTTCACTGTATGGTATATGAGATTTTTGCAATATAATGTATGGGTGGTTAAGTATCGTAACAATACAAATATAGATATTTTCTCATACAAACATTTTGAAAATACAATACGATATAATGTTCATGTATTGTCTTGATTAGCAATTCGTGTATTGTTGTACAATACAAAAACAATTCAACGAACTGTATCATGGTTGCATTCGTCGTTACACCTAATGTCAAGTGACTTCTAAAAAAATACTTATTCTAACTTTTTGAATATTTTTCACCCAACATTTCTTGCTTTCTTAACTTTTTTTGTTTATATCTTTCAGCAAAGCTACATAGAAAAAAGCAACAGTTGTTTTACGCGAAAATAGGAATTTGACCAAAATTGTAAGGTATAAAACCAATTAAAAACAATACAATGTTCTGTTACAATATATTATATTGTTTTTGAATTGTATATACAAACAAGAATAATATTGCTTCGACATTCAATTACAATACGCTGTATTGTATCCAATACGTTATATTGTACATTAATGGTTTATTCCATTCACTGAATGATACGTTTTTATCCGGGCACACATCATCAGCCTCACTACAGATGTCCACACCGTGTAGCACTAAGGGTTCATTCAAATATTACGTAACGCAAAATTTGTCAATTTTAGACCCCCTCCCACCCCACGTAAAAGCTTTTGTAGGGAAAATTTTAAAATTTTGTATGGACCGTAACACTATGTTAAAACTCCTCCCTCCCCTCCCCCTGTTGCGTTACGTAATATTTGAATGATCCATAACATAAATAATGTTTTGGTCATCCTTATTTTTCTTTAGGAGAGCTATCGGAGTGAAAAGCAAATTGTGAAAGTTTAATTCAGATTTAGATACCGTTTTGTCTCAAATTCCGAACAGACTCATATTCCGAACACTCGGTTTTTGTATGACAAATGGAAATATGTCATCAAAATACTAGAAAATGGCAGTCAATTGGGTCCTAAAATGTTAAATGAAATCTTGTTTTTATTTAATGACACGAAAGAGCATGGTACTGCAACTATTTTAGCAATTTTTCTCGCTCAAATAACGGCTACATCATATTTAAACTTTAATTTAAAAATTGGGTCCATAAATGAACCTTGACATTTGTGATCATGTTTGACGTTCGCTTAACCGACAAAAACACCACAAGGCATTTAGTTTTAACACTGGGGTTGTTCCTATCTGACATTTTGAAAGGGACACGGAAAGCAAAATACACCCAAAATTTGAGTTTATGCTAAGGAGTGTGACAAAATCTAAAAAAATGTTTTTTGAACTTAAACAAAAGAAAAACATTAAAAAATTGAGTAAACATGGGTTTTTAGCCTAAAATTAAGCGTTTGGCATTGAAATTGGGACAGGCCTTTAGGGCCCTATTGGAATTCAATTTTAACGTCTTCCAATCTATTTTTTACCTCGGGAGTGGTGATGATTCTCTAGTTCGAGGTCAGTAAAACTAGCTCAGATAAATTTATTTGCGAAATTATTCATTTGAATACGATTTATTCGTGGTGTTCGGAATTTGAATCAAGGTGTTCGGAATATGAGACAGAATGAACACAGTGTTCGGCATTTGAATCAAAATGTTGTTCCATACTTTTACGTAAAAATAATACTAAATAAGTTAACGGCGTAAGTCGTTTAGGCGTATTGTGAATGCCAAAAAGCGTGGGTTCGATTCCCGCTCCAGTCGGTGAAAACTTTTCGTCAAACGAAAAATTCATCACTGGACTACTGGGTGTTTCGTGTTGTCCGTTGCCTAATGTTCGTGATTGTTCAGTCTGTGCAGCCTTGGCTGAAGACGGTGTAAATTGTCTTTTTTTTAAGGTACACTCAACAGCTAACAGTTATACTTTGCGGAGAAATTAAAATTTTCACAAATAGGGTAAGTTCACCTGTTACGAAATTACTTGAGTGTCTTTAAATTTTTAAATGTTTTGTGTTTTGTAGTAGTAAGGTTTAAGATATATCTTAATGTTAAAACATTCAAAAATATTAAAAATTTGAAGGTTATCGAAATTTTACATCTGGCCAAATAGGGAACCACTATGGCCATAACTGTGTAACCGATGGTTTCATGATTTTGGTTTGTGACTCCATCACAAATACAATAATATTACTCCTTAATGTGACTCTGGAATATGCTCAGCGTCAGAGACCAACTGTCTATCACTTATACACTCCCTATCCCTTCCAGCGGTATCACTCACCAAAACTAGCAGTCTGTTGGCAGCGGTTTGAACGCCGGCAAAAGACACTCAGCCGAAACAGCAACTCAGAGGCATGATCAAGGGGCGGTGATACTCACAGAAACAATAAATATTTAAATACGGCAAACTCGGGTTCGCTCGTTTTCTTAGGGGAATTAGAGGGTCGATCTCGGCTTGCTAACTCTCGCCAGTTCAATTCAGCTCTCAACGTGCAAGCGAGCAGTAAGTGCGCGGCGGTTGTAAATTTATAATTCACATGCAAAAGTGATATTAGTAGTGAGTTTTTTTAATAATTTGTTTGTTCTTTATTTTAGATCTAGTGTCATTAAAAGTCTTAAAGCTAAAGTTAGTAGTGTTAATTGTGAAGAAGTTATTAAAAAGCAGTTAGTAATGTTAGTAGAAAAAGCGTGGTCAAATGTCTAAAATTCTATTGTGTTAATCTAGGGTAGAGTGACCTAGCTTGGTCCAGCGCATCTAAAACACTACAAAATAAGTTGAAGTTAGAAGCAAGAAAAAGGTAACGATATGCACATTTATAGATTATTTAGTCTAAAATGATCTAAAACTTATTCCTAAATACTAATTAAAAATGCGGTTTTGGAGAAAATGCGGTAATGCGTGAAGTGTGACTAATTAGTGTGGTAGGTCCACAAAGGGGCCTTTTTCTTTGTAATTAGCAGCTTTGTTCGGAGGAGGAACGCCATCTTTATTCCCTCAGAACAAAGGCAAGGGGTTGGGTCCTTGGATGCCTGACCTGAGAAGCCATCTTGGGATTCGGTGAATGGTATTGAAGTCGCGGAGCAAAACCGCCGTCGAATAGGAAGCTTCATCCGAAGTTCCGAAGTTCCAGGTCCTCGATAGCCAACCACGAGTGTCGTAGGAATACCCGATCCCCTGCTGGTCTGGTGCCCTATCTATGGGAATACCAACCAAGGACGCCCCGATACGCCATTAGCCGTTGCAGAATCCACCCCGACCACCTCAAGGTGCCGTTAGTCCGCAGAAAGTCCACAACGCAAGAGTAAAACCGCAAGTAGAACTATGTGACGTCACGTTATAGCTAGATCATAAGAAATGGCCATTTTACACGAATCTTTATGTAAAAACACTTAATACACAATGTTATTACACGTAAATTCAAAGTGTTTTAAAGGATTTTCAGAAAGTTAAATAATTCACTACTATTTAGATTTGCTTCGTTTCCGGACTCTAAAGGAGTCTTCAAACCTCCCTCACTTTGCGTTAGATCTTAATTGAATTGGCAGTGTGGCCTTTGAGCACATTTCCCTTAAGACGTTGTTTGTGAATGCCACCCATCCTGAGCACACTTCTGAGGATGCTCTAAGAGAGAGTTCCTGCTGGAAGTAGACCTGTGAACATAAGTGAGTGTCTTGTACCGATTTCCCTGATTCCGACCCTGGAGATCCCCTATTCCACTGAGCGTAGCCAAGTGGGTTAAAACTGGTACACCTTCCCTATCAGCTTATTTATGCAAATCAGATGCATGTGAAATCACTGTTGGCCTTAAGTGTTCGGTATACATATGAGTCAAAACGGAAAGCACATTTCATTCTTCTGGAATGATTTGAATATTCGTATGGAAAACGAGATTGTAAAATGGTCAGACCATTTTCTCAATGCCTACTTTTTACAGATGGGACTAACTTGCGATTCACGGCAGTATAGAATATCTTAGAGTGGTAACGGATTTAGCAACTTCAAATTTACTAAGGATTGCTAAGTTAATCTATGTGACTCGTGAAAAGGTTAATTTGGAAAATTCGTTGCATATCAGCCTACATTTTATCAAAAGAATGAACGACCAAACGGCTTACTTATCCCACAAACAAAACAGTATTGAAAAGCGACTTCTCCCAGCAATGTTTCATAATGGTGCTGAAAAACTGTCTTCAAGTACTGTTTTAGGAGTTGGTAAATTTATATCGGAGTGCCTCCATCGAATTGCGCTAGTTGATCGACATCGAGACCTTTCGAACACGAAAAGACATCTCGAAAGCGATATTCGCCGCCGACGTTCTACAAAACAGAATAGACTGTCTAGCGATTCTTCATCAAATTGACCTCAAAGATCAACCTCGAGCACTTCGATGTCTAGCTGCAAAACAAATAGTGAAAAAAATTGACATTCCAATCAACAATTTCAAATTACAGCATACTTGGATCATACTATAAAATCTGTGGGCAACAAACATCAAAATCAAATCACCCCTTTTAGTTTTATAGTTAGCGTAAAAAGCTGGATAGTTTAATGCTACGACCTCCATTGCGCAGAACGAACTACGAGATGAACACCGCTATCGATGGAATTCAAAGGACTTTTAACCGTGTCTCATCTAAGTTCGATTACCACATGCCCCGGACTACACTACGCCGCCTATTCTCAGATGTTCTGACTGAAGTCAGAGAAATTTAGTAAAATATTCTTCGAACTTTGTATACTAATTTTTTACTTAAAGTTGTTACATTTATCAAAAAACACACTGAAAAAACATAGCTAATTTCCTCAGCATTGGATCGAAATAAAATTTAAAACAAGGTGTCATTAGAATCGTAGTCTTGTATTCTTTGAAGAGCACTCACGAAATTTTTGCGTAAAATCTGAAAAGTATTCAAAATCAATGAAACAGTCAGTCAAGTCATCGTGCAAAAGTTTGGGTTCACCTGAACTTACTTTATACACGATAAATCTGTTAAATCTCAAATCAATCATGTACGCGCCACAATTTGCGCTAAAAAAAGTTTCAAACTCCTACAATCGGTTGAAAAATGGCAGAGATATTGACAAAAATTATGTGCGTGCGGCTCAGGTGAACCCAAACTTTTGCACGATGACTTGACTTCTTTGAAGAGTATAAGCGGAGCACCAAGCGGAATGTGATACGCGACGAGAGTAAAAACAAAACACGTGTGTTACGGTCGAGTATAAAAGAACAGAATGAATTTTATTTGTCAAAAGATACACGGTAAAGTTGAACTACGAATATTTTTCATGGGTTTTACCCAGTGAATAGTTTGCTCTTCACACCCCTCCTCAAACAAATCACGCTTGAACTCCCATGAAGTCTCGATGCTTGATGAAGGGCGCCAAAGGAAGACCTTTTGTCAATATGTCAGCAGGTTGTTCAGCTGTTGGGATATAGCACAAACTTACTTTACCGTCTTGCACACACTCCTTGATGAAATGTAATTTGACCTCAGTGTGCTTGAGTTTCCTGGATGGACCATCGGACTCGGCAATGGCGATTGACGACTGGTTGTCTTCAAAAATAACCGCAGACTGACGCTCACGAATGTCCAACTCCGTAAACAGCTTACAAATCCATAAAACTTCGCAGATACATTCTGCCAGCGCAAAGCACTCGGCCTCGGTCGAGGAAAGCGCCACCGTCCGCTGCTTCCTGGTACTCCAAGCTGTTGTAGCACCATAGACCTGGATCAGGTATCCGGAGACAGAATGTCGATCATTTATGTCAGTGGCCCAATTTGAATCAGCGTACCCCACTATTTGACGACTAGCAGGATCCGTTCTCTTGTACAACAAGCCATACTCCGGTGTTCCCTTTAAGTAGCGGAGCATTCTTTTCGCATATTTCCAGTGATCTTCTCCGGGGTTGCACTGGAACTGGCTAAAGTACGATACGGCTGCGCTTAAGTCCGGGCGGGAAGTCACCATCAAATATGTTAAGCAGCCGATCAATTCCCTATACGGATTTCCCAAGTTCTGGCTGAGTTCCTTTTTCTTCAGTTGCAAGCTTGGCTCCATCGGCGTCGATGACGGCTTACACGACTCCATTCCAAAGCGACGCAGCACAGAATCCACGTACTTCGGCTGACTCAACTTTATTATACCGTTCGGACGATCTCTATCGATTCGAAGGCCCAGGAACATTCGGGCCTCACCAAGGTCCTGCATCTTGAATTCCATCCTCAGCATTCGCTTCACTGTCTTGACTTCGTTCAAATTTTTCGCGATGATCAGGACATCGTCCACGTAAAGCAACAGGTACACTGGACCCGACTTGCTTACCCGAACGTAGAGACAGCTATCCTCCTCGCATCGACGGAAACCACAGCGTGAAATGAACTCATTGAAACGGTCGTTCCACGCTTTGGACGCCTGCTTCAATCCATAAATGGATTTGTTGAGTCTGCATACTTTATCCCCCTCCTCAAATCCCTTTGGTTGACGCATAAAGATGTCCTCAGTGAGGATTCCATTAAGGAAGGCGGACGTGACATCCATTTGGTGGATTTCAAGGTCGAACTGATTTGCAAGAGCGAGCATTGATCGAACAGTTGACATTTTGACGACAGGGGCATACGTTTCCGAAAAGTCAAAACCAAAACGCTGAGTGAAGCCTTTGGCGACTAATCGTGCCTTCCGCTTCTGGACAGAACCATCCGGATCAAACTTGAGGCGAAATACCCATTTGCAATCAATCGGCCTACGCCCGGCTGGCAAGTCCACTAGTTGCCAAGTGTTGTTATCAGCCAATGATTTCAGCTCCTCATCTATGGCAACCTTCCACTCCGGCCAATCCTCCAGTTTCCGCAGCTCTTCGATGGTATCAGGGATATTTTCGACGAAACTTTCAGCATTAAGCGCATACGCGATGCACAAGTAGTCGTTCAGCTTTTCTGGAGGCTTCCGAACTCGATGACTGCGGCGCAGACCTGCTTCCGCACTGCCGCTGTTCCCCTCCTCAACTTCACTAAACGACCTGTCATCCGCTTCATCAAACTCTTCACCATCCGAATCTGCTTCGACGCTGGGATCAGAAGCGGGACCGGCTCCTGAATTCAACGGATCACGATGGACTTCTTCAGAATCTGCTACGCCTCTAGACGAAACTGGTCCTAGCAGACGACCACCGCCTGTGATCTGGTCGACGTCGTTCGTCACCACTGACTCGCATTCGATATTCCGTTGCTTGAGCGCTGTTTCCTCAACCACAACATCCCGAGCTATGAAGATCCGCTTACCGTCCCACAAACGGTACCCACCACCGCCGTATCCAACGAAATAGCTGACCTTGCTGCGAGAGTCCAGTTTGCCTCGCTTCTCCTTCGGGATTAGACTGAACGCCTTGCTTCCGAAAATCCGAATCTTCGATACGTCCGGCTTATGCCCGTACCAAAGCTCATACGGTGTCTTATTTGAGGTTAGCGCTGCCGTAGGGCTCCGATTAATGAGAAAGACGGCCGCCAACACAGCCTCGTTCCACATGTTCCGATTCAGTCCGGAGTCCGCTATCATTGCTCTAGCCTTGTCGAGAATGGTGCGATTGAACCGTTCACTGACCCCGTTCTGCTGCGGGGTATATGGGACGGTGAACTCTACCTGTATTCCTTTGGTTCGGCAGAAATCGGCAAATGCTTTGCCCACATACTCTCCACCGTTGTCGCAGCGCAAGCGGCTAACACTGGTATCGAAGTGGGCCTCTGCCATCGCTACATACGTTTTAAAGCAATCAAACACCTCATCTTTCGTGCTCAGGATGTACGCCGCACAAAAGTGAGTAAAATCATCTGTAAAAGTAACGAAATAGCGCTTACCGTTCCATGACGCCGGGGACATCGCACCGCAAACATCGCTATGCACCAACTCGAGAGGCCTAGAGCTACGGGGAAGTGCCGTATCCTGGAAGGGTTTGCGTGTCTGTTTGCCTTCCACGCACGGACCGCACACGCCGCCACTGGAACTGTTCACAGCTTCCCTCTTCAGCGTTAGTCCTTTCACCATGTCTTCACGGATCAACTTCACTAAGCCACTCTTCCCAATGTGGCCAAATCTTCTGTGCCACAGCTCGGCACTTTCGATTGCCTTCTGCGTCACTAGCACCTCGGATTTCACTGCTTTCTTAACGTCGACGTTCAGTTCATAGAGTCGGTCCGACCGCGTACCCGTGCACACAACCTCGCCATCTCGTTTGATCACCGCACTGTTCTTGGAAAAATTCACTTCCATTCCAAGCTGTCCAACGCGACGGATCGAGAAGAGGTTATAGTTCAATCCGGGAACGAACAACACATTGTCGACGACGCACTTCATTCGACGCTTCCCGACGCGGGCCACAATATCCACCTTTCCCCTATGGTGGCTTCGAAGAACTTCACCGGATGCAACCTTTATCATCACTGGTTCATCAAGCTTCTGCACGTCACGGAGATACTCACTCGAGCAAATCATATGGTCGGACGCGCCGGAGTCCAAAATCCACTTAAATCCACTTTCATCACATGATTTATCATTTCTGTCAACACAACTGCTGATGAACGTAACCTCCGATTCACTGACGTGCGCTTTTTCTTTCTTCTCAAACTTGTTTTCCTTTTTCTTTGGCTTTGCACTGTCCCAATCGCGACGCTGGGGACACTCCGACCGTTTGTGCCCCAACTTCCCGCATGAAAAACACTTGAGTTTCGGTTTAGCACTTTTACCGGCAAATGCCGTTGAATCACCGCTTCTTCCATCATCGCAATGCTCCCGCTTCACACTTTCACTTAACAGACGGGCT
This sequence comes from Aedes aegypti, assembly GCF_002204515.2. NCBI lineage: Eukaryota > Metazoa > Arthropoda > Insecta > Diptera > Culicidae > Aedes > Aedes aegypti. The sequence goes on from NC_035108.1 coordinate 737,973, forward strand.
TTAACGAAATCAAGAGTACACTGCTCCGCCGAAAGTGTTTCTAACACGGTAACGAGCTGCCCGTACGACGACGGCATCGTCTGCAGCAGGTAAAACACCACCAACTGCTCCTGCAATTTGATTCCGGCTGATTCCAAATCCCGCACCATCCGCTCGAACTGGAGCAGGTGCGCCTGAAGTGGTCCATTTTCCTCAAACTTCATCGCCGACAGCTTTTTCAGGAGATAAAACTGCCCGGAGATGCCCTTGCGGGCGAACGTGTTTTCAAGCGTCGTCCAGATCTGCCGCGGCGTTCGCTTACCCTTGATGTATTCAAGTTGCGAATCCGCAATATTCCGGACCAGCACCGACTTGCATTTTACGTCCTTCCTCCTCCTCACTTGCAGGCTTTCCTCCTTTCCGCGCTTGACATCGGCACTGTCGGTCGGTAACACCTGATATTCAGCCACCTCCTCCGGCTCCGACCGGATACACTCGACGAGGTCCAGCTCTTCCAGGTGGATTTCCATTCGGAAACACCAATTGTTGAAATTGGCTCCGTCGAAAAGATAAACTTTCTTTTCTTCCTCCATTTCAACGCACTACGACCGGCGGTACCAACAGCAACGAAAAAACTTGCTCGAAAAACTCGCGATAGACTACCACACAAACCGCACAATGGCAACTTTTTGCCATGCGCTGTGGCGGAGAACACTTTTTCTTCTCAACGATCGAAAAACGTTTTCGCGACGTACTCAAACGTGTGCACTCTCGAAATGGGGCTCGGGCTGCGCTGGGCCCATAACCTATAAGCGGAGCACCAAGCGGAATGTGATACGCGACGAGAGTAAAAACAAAACACGTGTGTTACGGTCGAGTATAAAAGAACAGAATGAATTTTATTTGTCAAAAGATACACGGTAAAGTTGAACTACGAATATTTTTCATGGGTTTTACCCAGTGAATAGTTTGCTCTTCACAAAGAGACCCCACGAAGTTTTGACGGAAAAATCTGAAAAGTATTCAAAATCAATGAAACAGTCAGTCAAGTCATCGTGCAAAAGTTTGGGTTCACCTGAACTTACTTTATACACGATAAATCTGTTAAATCTCAAATCAATCATGTACGCGCCACAATTTGCGCTAAAAAAAGTTTCAAACTCCTACAATCGGTTGAAAAATGGCAGAGATATTGACAAAAATTATGTGCGTGCGGCTCAGGTGAACCCAAACTTTTGCACGATGACTTGACTGACTGTTTCATTGATTTTGGATACCTTCCAGATTTTTCCGTCAAAACTTCGTGGGGTCTCTTCAAAGAATATAAGATTACGATTGTAATGACACTTCGATTTAATTTTTTTTCGATCCAATGCTGAGGAAATTAGATATGATTTTTCAGTGTGTTTTTTGAAAAATGGTACAACTTTAAGTAAAAATTGAGTATACAAAATTCAAAGAATGTTTTTGGAAAAATAAATACTGAGTATGGATAACTCTTTGCCTTTCGAATGCGGCTTAAAGAGTTTCAATCGGACGTGTTATCACAGACATATGGACAGAACACTTTTGTATGTTTTTGAGGGGGTGAATCCAAACTTTTGCACGGGAGTGTATGTTTCATTTAAGTATTTTAATATTAGGGCAGAATCATTGCATTGGGGCCACCGTTGGTTGGGGCCACCGGCCTGTTGGTATATCTAAATAAATAATTAGGTTTCTCAATCACTCAATCACAGTAATTTTGTGTGAAAGAATATCTGAGGTTCACGAATATTGCATATTATTCCCTTTCAAATATAGCGTTGACAGTCAAACAACCCGTCACTGAAATCAAACACAATTTGAAAAATATCGAAGCACGTGTTGCTACGCACGCGCGGGTTTCGGTGTACCCATGTATGTATATTTTGCTTCCTTGCAGTCCTTGATTTGTTTTCCAATATCATTTGTCATATCAAAGGACTTTTCTTGAATGTTATAAAAATACATAGACTTCTGAAAGGATGATTCAATTTGTCAATCTGATGTGGTGCCTTCTTGTGGTTGTTTCCCTAGCCCCAAAAGCCTTTGGTGACAACAAAGTGGTGTTTCAATTTCCCGAATATGACTACAAAGAAACGAGTAAAAATGTAAGACAAAGATTGAAATGTTTTCGTTTTTAGCATTCAATTGATTTGAAATATATTATCTAGGAGCTAGCGTTCCGAGAGTTTGAATCGGCATGCGATCAGAGTGCCCGATGTTTGACGCTCGAAGGCATTGAAAAGACACGATGCGTACGGGAATGTGTGTCCCCTTCTTGCTATAAGGAAATATACAAATTTGATGAGGTATGAGTCGACATCTAGTTTCTATTCATTTTTATCTTCTTTTTATTTCAGCTAGAGGAAGGCGAAATAGACGTACGACTGAATTCCTTCCGAGCGTGTTTCATGCAGCGATTGAACAGAAACCGCGGATAAATCAGTTATGATAAGGTCTTGTTCTCATATTTCACATTAACTTACGGTCACCTCAATAAAACTAAATAAAAAATCTTTATTTTTATTTATTTCCTTACTTGAACTGGTGTTTGAAAAACCGCTCAAAATCCAATAAGATCATAAAATGTGCAGATTACTCCTGTTACGAGAAGTAATGAATGTTTTCGCTATGGACCTGTTGTTTATTTGGCCATGGAAACTAGTGAATTCGGCACCGCTCAAACGTCAAATTAGTGAACTCGTGCATTGATCCATGAGAAAAAATAACTTCTTCGCAGTAACCTACATGTCATTACATGTCAGTGAAAAATCGTTCTTTTAAGGCGAAGTAGGCCGTCATTGAAATATGTTCCGTTTTGTCTCAAATTCCGAACACACGGCTTTTGTATGGAGATTTGGCTGAAATGTTTCGCTGAAATATGTCACCAAATTACTAGTAAAGTCATGTGCAATTAAATTTTAACGTCTTCTAATCTATTTTATACCTCGGGAGTAGTGATAATTCTGTAGTTTAACACCAGTAAAACAAGATCAGATAAATTTATTAGCAAACTTATTCATCTGAATACGATTTATGTGTGCTGTTCTGAACTTGAATCAAGGTGTGCGGAATATGAGACAAAATGAACACAGTGTTCGGCATTCGAATCAAAATGGTGTTCCATACTTTTACGTAAAAACAATACTACAGTGGGGATTCGCTCGTTGGGGGTCCGCTACATGGAATGACTCGATGGTTGGATGTTCGCTGGTTGGAAAATATTCCAACTAAAAAGCACACAAATGTCAACAGAAAATGTCAAACTGACTTTGACGTCTGAGTGCCGTCGCATTGAAGTCTCCATATATAGCACTAATGCGTATGTATATGTGCGTTTCGTGACGATTTGCTCTCCAGATGCGTTAGTGGGAGCATTTTCACCAGCTGTCAGTCGTGCCAACTAACGGGTCGGATTCGCTAGATGGAAGGCAGTCGTGTTCCAACCAGCGGATCCCCGCTGTAATGAAGTTCAAAAAAGCAATTTTATCGGCACATCCAACAACTAACAGTGAGACTTTGTGAAGAAATAAAAATTTCACCAAATATTTGCTAATTTATTTCTATCAGATGCATTCGAAGTCACTGTTGACCTTATGTGTTCGAAATGAGCCAAAACGGTACGCGTCGTTGATGATTGTTGTTAAATTATGTCACAATTCCGAATTAAAGATAATCAGTTGGTATTGCACTGAAGCATCTGAAAAAGTATCTGCACACTTTCTGCATGTCAGCGCATACAGTGATACTTTTCCGGATGAATATGTACTAAGAGCCAACATGCTGACAATCCGAATGACGGGCTACTTGGCCTTTATGCTACAATTAAATAACTTAAAAATCAAAATTTTGAGATGTGCAACTTTGCAAATTTAACCGTTTTTAAATGTGATGATTAAACTTTACCTAGTGTATTTTAAATCGCTTACGAGGTGTGGATATTTTGCAGATCTTATTAAGAATAATGTTATTGACATATTGAAGTAAAAAAAAAATCAAATTTCATGTTATCTAGTTGTAGCATCAAGGAGACGATCAATGTTGATTGATAAATCAAAAATTGTAAAACCACCAATTTGTACAATTTGACGTAAAGAAAAAATGATGCTATTTATATTTTATCTTCGAAAACTGTCAAGAATCATGAATAAAGACGTGCGTTATGAGTAACTGTGGTCCACTCCAGACACCTTATATGGGATTCTGCAGGTTCACTAAACCGGACGTATCATTATCATGGACGACATCAGACCATCGTTGCCCATATTGAACGGGTTCCAGCACATGGCCTGATCGGTGCGTGCGTTGATATACCAGGCGTTCAGATTACTGTTGGAGAAGAAAAGGGATGCTGAAGGCAAAGATCTATAGTATTTTACGAATCGTTCTTACCTTTTATAACAGGCATGATACCACCAAGCGCCATAGTATTTTTTGGCACAATTGGTCGTAAACTTATCATTATCCACGTCGTAGGTTGTGAACTTCATTCCCCTGTGATAACTGAAACCATCACCTGCTGATCCTGTGTATGCCCCGAGTGATTTGATGACGTATCCTTCCCTCTCGTTACCTATCGAGAACGGATTGTATTTGGCAGTTTTCACCGTCCGTTTAAAATCTATCAGATGGAACATGATCTCGTGAGTTTGAGAGCTGGTCATCAGATGAATCCGATCCAGGCCGAACCAAAACTCGCCATCCAAGCTGCCGAAGCCAGTTTTGTAATCCGTCCAATTTCGGTAAAAATTCTCCGATCCATTGAAACGCTTCTGAATCACAGTCCAACCGCCCCCGTTAATCTGCATCTCGCAATAAGCGTAGAACAGTTTGGAATCCTTCACTGGCCGGATAGCGTACTTGCCCGTTTTCCCATCTGGTACCTCATTGCATGACGAATACACGTGGCTTTCGTCTATTTCCGGCTCGTTTTGGTCCACTCGAATTACATTGTTCTGCTCGGCCACGATCTCACCGGTCGATACGATTTCATTTGTAGCCACTTGGACACAAGATTTATCACTTATCTTCAGCGCATCGGAAACAAGTTCACTCAAATTGCGATTTTGTTCCTTCAGTGACATGATCCTGTGAATCCCCGAAATGTGTTATCAGTCGTGAATGGATGGATACATGCAAACGAGTTTTTTTTTATGCTATCACACTTACTCGAGCTCCAACGATTCCAGCTTGGCGAGAATCAATTCTAGCCCAAAGCCGAAGTTGTTTTCATTCGTTGAATGTGATGTTCGATCTTCGGAGTGGATCACGGAAGAGATCACCAGTACAAGCCAGAGCACTATTGAGATATGCATTATATATTAGTTGGAACAAAGAGAGATGGATGCAAAGGGTTCTTTACCCTGCAATGTACAATCGACAACTAAGTAATAGTATATTTTTCGCGTCATTGTTTGCTTCTTCGATTTGCCTTAAGAATTCTTTAACCCTTCCAAGTCCAAATGTATTTTGAGCAGTCGATTTATCTTATTGAATGTTATTTTATCTTATTGAACCTATTTTCATGTATCACATATTGTGCTTTGCTTTGATAAATGGATTATTGGGAAAGTTGTGTATCGCACTTCGAAGGTCACCAAGCAGTGGTTCCAAATATGTTTCCATGCTAATGGATCCATACCCAAAGTTCTTCAAATGTACATTTACGCGACAAATTACACTGGTTTTTCTATCCAAATGCAGATTTGCACTTGACTGCATCATTACCACAATTAATAATAATCGAACAAGCCTATTTCAAGTGGCTGACATACTTTTACAAATGTTTTACAAGCAAAGTTTTCGTGAAACAAATAAAACAAACAAGCTAGCAACCCTGCTGAGAGCACATGCTGTTGCTAAAACGAAAACAATTTTCGTTGGCGCGAAACGGATTCACTGCCTTTTCTTGCCCGCCAACGGCGAAAACAAAGGGTTTGACGTTTCCGCACTTATGAACCCGCCCGCACTTCTGAAGTGCGGGGTCCAATAAGGTGGGAACTGCGCAATATACGATACACGAATGTGAAAATTGCAACTTTGACTAATAAAGCTCTCAGATAATAAATGTTGCAGTGCTCATTGAACACAAAGCTAAGAGACAGGCTCTGTTCCAGTGAAGACGTGGCGCCAGAAAGAAGAGTAATGCATTATTCAATTATTTGAATCAACTTGCATGCAAGTTTACCAGCTTGTATGGCGTTTTAAGGTATGTGTACTGCTAGAAAACTCACGGTAAAATAATATTTGAATTTATTTTGAAATTCGATTGATTTAAGTGACACAAAAAAAGTAAATCGATAAAACATTCTCGAAAAAATCATCGCTCTGCCTTGTTATATTCAAATGATCTAGCTTTTCCTTTGATTCCATACAGGGTATGTGATCCATTAGTTGTGGGTGTTCCTATAGTCGCGGTAGTGCCATTTTCACTGATTTTATTTCACTAGCCACAGAACCGACACTGCCAATCGACGTGTTGGCTTGTTGATACACGTAATAAGGACTGTTCATTTTATAAAGTGGACACCTTGTGTATGCTGTATCTTTCTTATTAATCAATGAAATTTCAATCGGTTTGAATAATATGGAACGGTGTGTGTAGGAATAATATGTGTAACCCTTATAAATTAATAACATAACAAAGCTTTTATGTAAATTAGACTTGAACATAGACAGAACATATTCTATTTAATATCTCCATGAAGGTTAACCGATTCCTATTGAACGATTTGGACCAGTATACTATTAAATGAAGAGAAGCACAACCAGAACTGACAGATTCCAATAATATGCGAAGGCGAGAGAAGACCGTTTGAGAGACTGAGAGAGAACTTTCAATAGCCAGCTTCGTAGGACTGACCCAACTTGAAGTTGAATGGACAGTGAGTAGTATGTGGAAGCGAGATAGAAAGAGCGAAGGCGAAAAAGCGAGCTTCCGATAGGGATGAAAGGGACCGTGGTTGAATGAGCGTCCAGTTTGAAGAATGATGTTGTTGGAGAGTGATGGGCTAAAAGAAGAGTGAAATAAAAATAGAATTGAAAATAAAAAAAATGATCTTAATTATTAAAAGAAAGATTCCGACAGTGTGTATTTCTGGTTGAACGGCAAGAGGTACTTTTGCAGATGCTTTTTGATGAACACTTACTGATTAATTGTACCAGTAGTTATGAAGTTCGACTACTTTTTTCTCTTGAAATTATCGTCAACTTACCTCATTGAAGTGATGTACAAAATGCAAGACTTAGAAGCTACTTGAAATATGCTTTTACGTTTATCCCATCATCCATAACCACGCAGTTAAAATATGTTAGCAATTTGTTATCTAGCTCACGTCATATTGTTATTTTTTGCACTGGCTTCCTGCTGTCGTTCCTGTTTGAGACTATGATTAATTAAAACAATTTATCCAGCTTGCATGCTATAAATTTAGAATCATCCTTTTCTGACATTTCTTGCCTACACTGGTCAATCCACCTAGCTCGCTGCGCCCCACGCCTTCTTGTTCCGACCGGATTCGTAGCGAACATCATCTTTACAGGGTTGTTGTCCGCCATTCTTGCAACATGCCCTGCCCAGCGTATCCATCCAGCTTTAGCTACCTTCACGATACTGGGTTCGCCGTAGAGTTGAGCGAGCTCGTGGTTCATACTTCGCCGCCACACGCCATCCTCTTGCACGCCGCCGAAGATCGTCCTTAGCACTCGGCGTTCGAAAACCCCAAGAGCTTGCAAGTCCTCTTCGAGCATAGTCCACGTATTATGCCCGTAGAGGTCTTATGAGCGTTTTGTACATCGTGTATTTGGTGCGGGGGTGAATCTTTCTCAACCGCAGTTTCTTCTGGAGCACGACTTCCACTGATGATGCGCCTTCGTATTTCCCGGGTATCGTTGGTGTCAGCCGTCAACAAGGATCCGAGGTAAACGAACTCGTCCACCACCTCGAAGGTATCCCCGTCTATCGTAACACTGCTTCCTAGGCGGGCCCTGTCGCGCTCAGTTCCGCCTACCAGCATGTACTTTGTTTTCGACGCATTCACCATTAGCCCAACTTTTGTTTCTTTGAGTTTGAGGATGATGATGCCACCGTTTCAAATTTTCTCCCAATAATATCCATGTCGTCCGCAAAGCAAACAAATTGCCCCGATCTCGTGAAAATCGTGCCTCGGCTGTTAAGTCCGGCTCTCCGCATGGCACCTTTAGCGCAATATTGAACAACAGGCACGAAAGTCCGTCGCCCTAGATAGACGACGGAAGAGAATCTGGGATAGCACTTTGTAGGCGGCGTTTAGGATAATGATTGCACGATAATTTTCACACTCCAGTTTGTCGCTCTTTTTGTAGATAGGGCATATAACGCCTTGCTTCCCCAGATAGCCGTAGCGGTAAACGCGCAGCTATTCAGCAAGACTAAGCTGAGGGTCGTGGGTTCGAATCCCACCGGTCGAGCTTCGTATCTCTAGCCCACCAATTGGGTCCTAAAATTTTTAATGAAATCTTGTTTTTATTTAATAACACGAAAAAGCATGTTACTGTAACTACTTTAGCAATTTTTCCCGCTCAAAAAATGGCTATATCATGTTTAAAATTTAATTTAAAAATTTGGTCCATAAATGAACCTTGACACTTTTGATCATGTTTGACGTTCGCTTAGAGCAACTTTAACGGTGCGCGACTAAACTAAATTACATTGCGCAGCATCATTACGCTGATCCGTACCGGGCGCTGCTAACCGGGGTAGCAAAAAGACAGCCCTGCTTTCGGGAAGCATCGGGTGAGCAAATTTAGTTGCGCGATAGTAGCGCTGCTATTCGATTTTAATTTAAGCATACAGTGAGAGTTCTGAGATTCTGGTGGAAATTTTGAAAATCTGATGCGCATAAAGTGGTAATTATGAAATTTTGGGAATTCGGGTAAAATTTCAAGATTTTGATAAGAATACTAAAAAACTGATGTAATTATTAGAAATCCGGGAGAAATTTTTGAAAAATTCGATTCCTCGAAAGAATTTATCTTTCAGGATTTCACCTCGAATCTTTGGGATTCCAACCGGAATCCTTGAGATTCCAACCGGAATTCTTGGTATTCCAACCGGAATCCTTAGAATTCCAACCAGATTCCAACTACAATCCTCGGGATTCCGACTGGAATCCTCGGATTTCTGGAACTCCCTGGTCAGGTCAGTACATCTTCTAAAATTCGATCAATAACTTCTCCAGAAATTTCCAGAGATTTCCTATGAAATTGTCTTTCAGGATTTATATAAGATTTCAATTATAAATTAATCTGTAGATACCATCAGCAATTACCTCAGAGATCCTTCCTACGATTTCTACAGAAATTCTTCCATTAATTCTATAAGATTTTCTGAAGTAAGTCTTGAAAGTTTTAATTGGGAATTCTTCCAGTTATGTCTCCAGTGAAATCTCGGGATAGTGTTTCGCATGATTTTCTAAAGAAATTTTTCGAAAAACATTGGACAGAATCTCGGAACGGAATTTTTATAGGATTAATTAGGAAAATGACGGCAGTATTAATTGGTGTAAAAACTTGAATAGACTTCTGAAGATTGCATGAAAATGTTTTGAAACACTTTTTGAAAAATGTTTGGAAAAACTGCAGGGGTGATATTTGCATTGAATGCTGGAGAATACTTGGATAATATATTAATAGATTTGTTTGAAGAACTCCTCAAGGAATTCTGGATTTTATGAAGATATTTATATAAGTAAACATGAATGAATTTTTGAAGGAATCCACATGGACTAATTCAGTTGAAGGATTAGTGAAAAAATATTTGGAAAATTCTAGGATAAATTTGGAAAAAATGAGAAAATTACTGAGGGCAATAGCTTTGGAGTTCTTATTGATTATCTGAAGAAAATTCTGTGAAAAAAAATTCTAACCATGATTTGAAAAGTCACTGGAAGAATTTCTGGGAGAATTAGCAGAGAAATCTCAACATAAATTTCAGAAGAGATCCCTCTAGGAGACCCTGAAGTATAAAATAGCGATGATAATTGCTGAAGCTTTTCCCGGGGAATTTGAGACTACATTCTTGAAGAGCTTGTTGAACCCGATATATTATTTGAAGGTTTGTCTGGTGCCTGTAAAATTTTGCATCAGGATTCAATGCAAGCCAAATGAGGAAAAAAGATAATATTGAGACCATTTTGGTTAAAATAGAAACTTCCATTCCATAATTCTTCCATTAAAGTAGTAACTTTTTAGAGACTTGCATTAAAATAGAGACCAGAAAATATCAGGGGGAATCTGATGAAATATTTTTTTGGGAATTAACTAAAGACTACTTCCACAAATTTCTACGGTATTTCTAAATCAGCCAAGAATTTCACGTTCAGAAATCGCTAGCACACTCGTGCCTTGTATAATACAATGCAACTGGTCGTAGATTAATCCATAGCTTCTTCGGAAAATTCTTCAAAAATATTTGATAATTCTCTATGGATGTTCCAAATATCTTCACATGAATTACTCCCTTAAATGCTCACGAAATACAGGGTTACTCGTTGATATTTTTAAGAAACCACCCGTTCATTCATTCAGATATTCAATAAAAGATTGTTCCATTTATTTTTCCAACGATTAAAGAAGTTTCTAGTGAAATTTTTTACAGTCAGTTTCCCAATATTTTCGCTATAGATATTCTCAACCATCTTCACAAGAGCCAGAATTTTTGAGGGTCATGCACAAACCATGTCACGCTTTACTAGACATGAGGAAACCATGAAAAACCTTATCGTGTCTTCCATTCTCCATAAAAAAATAGGCACAACGTTTATCAAATTTGTATGTTTATTGAACAGATGATAAATAGTTGAATTTATTTTTTAAGCCTTCTGTTGATTTTGTTGAATCGTGGGTGGGACAATCCTTTGACTGTCCTACCCAGGTTTATTTGTGCGTAGTACATGTCCTCCCTGTCCTACCCACTTCCCGCGCCACTGATTATAATGATCAATGAATGTTAGTTTTGAATCTAAGATGACACCTAAGTCTCTGACTCTGTCACATTTTACCACTGTCTGATTTCCTAGGGTGATTGTAACGTTTGGTGTGTCTCGTTTTCTACTAAAAGCTATTAATTTACATTTTTTTACATTCAATTGCAGCAGGGATTTATTACACCAGGTGTAGAAGACATTTATTTCATTTTGGAATATATTTATGTCCTCTTTATTAATAATTTCTAAATAAAGTTTCATATCATCAGCGTAAATCAGAACTTTTATGTGTTTAAGGATCAAAGAGATGTCGTTGGCAAACAGTATAAAGAGAAGAGGGCCCAAATGGGAACCTTGAGGGACTCCAGAGGTCACTTGAATGGGATTCGATTTACTTACTTTGAATCTAACTATTTGTTGACGGTTGGTTAAGTAGGACTCAATCCATTTTAGAAGATTAGACTCTATTCCTAGTTTTTGTAATTTGAATAGTAGCATAGGTATATCAACGCGGTCGAATGCTTTACTGAAGTCAGTATAAAGTGCCTCTACATGGTGACCATTATCCATTGCATTGAGTGAGTAATTGACAAATTCTATTAGATTTGTATTTGTTGAACGTCCTTTAAAGAATCTATGTTGAGCATTTGTTATTCTGCTTTTAATTTGATTGAATAGTTTTTCATTAATGATTGCTTCGAATAGTTTAGGAATACAAGAAATAATGGCAATACCACGATAATTCCTTATATCAGATTTTTTTCCATTTTTGAAGATGGGTACCAGGTATGAGCTTTTCCATGATTTTGGGAAAATACCAGACTCTAATGACATATTAAAAAGCCAAAACAATGGAGTTGTAAGTTCTACAGCTAAGCTCTTCATGAATAATGGTGGAATTACATCTGGTCCAGAACCTTTTGAAACATCTAAGTTATTCAAGCCTTCCATGACGTCCTTCACGTTGATATGACTGACTTCAATGTCTCTAGTATATTCTGAAAAGAAATCAAAGTAATTGAAATCGCGGTCTTCATCATTAAAAGTGGTATAGATTTCTTGAAAGAAAAATGCAAAAAGATTGCAAATTTTCTCGGAGCTATCACTAACGTTTTTGTCAAGATGCATTATCGAGGGAAAATTATCTGACTTTAGTTTTGTTTTGACGTAATTAAAGAAATTTTTTGGGCAAGATTTTATTTCATTTTCAGTTTTTAAGTTGTAATCGAGTGCTTCGAGAAGCCCAAGCAGGACAGTTCGGTTTTGCGTCGTCCGATTGATTTTGCTGACGGATTCGCGCGTTTTCGTTGCCGGAGAATTTTTTCCCCCTGTTTTGGAGCGTCTTGCTGGGTAGTGCTTCGAGAAGCCCAAGCAGGACGGTTCGGTTTTGCGTCGTCCGATAGAGTTTGTTGACGGTTTCGCGCGTGTTTTCGTCGCCGGAGATTTTTTTTCCCCTTTGTTTTGGAGCGTCTTGCTGGGTACGTATTTGGGAAGGCCCAAGCAAGACGGTTTATTTTCGGGACGCCGAGAAGTTTTGCTGTCAGTGTCAGTTTTGTGTTCAGTCGAGAATGGATGGCCAACTGGTGAGTTCGTTTCATGCTTATGATAACACATACTTTCTTGAAAGCGTAACTTTTATGTAATATTAAAACAAACTTTGTATGGTTTGTCACTATAGGTGTCGGTATTAAGCTTTTTTCTTATACAATTTGAATATACATATATTTTTCTCTTTTTGACATTATTAAAAATTATCTTTTGAATTGTTCGACATTGTGAATGTTGACGTATTTTCTAAAACTTCTACCATATCGAGACGAAATGCACAGTAGTACTCATATGTAATTTTCAAACAAACTATGTATGGTTCGTCACTACAAGTGTCGGCATTATTCCTGTTTCATATAAGTTAAAATATATACATGTAATTTTCAGTTTTCGTCATTAATAGGAACGTCTTTTGAATTGTTCGACATTATAGATGTTGACGTATTTTTTCCAAAAACTTCTCGAGACGAAAGTGCAAGGCTAGCTTTGAGTACAGGTCGTATATTTCCCCCTTGTCCATGGATCGCATCACCGACCAGAGGTGACTCCCAGATCTTTTCCTTCCTCACTAATAAACACCCTTCCCGTGGTGATTGTGGAGATGCAGAGGTGTTCTCGGTCTCTAGAAGCAACAGTCATTACACACTAACATTCCTTCCCCATCCCAACTGACTGTAAGGACTTGGCCGGCGCCGTTATTGATCAATAGTGTTAGATCTGCTAAAATTGCACTTCGAGAGTAAGCGGAAACTCCCATCCCTTATTCATTTGGATCGTAGTGCGGTTCTTACCAGTTCCGATCAATCACGGAGTGGCAACCATTGACATGTACAGTCGGTCTATGCTATGCTATGCTATGCTATGCAAAACACCCCTTTCTTTTTACCTTTATTTTTGTAATAAAAAAAAAAACTTTGAATGGTTGGACACTACAAGTGTAGACTTCCGAAAGGTTCACTTTATTCAACAAACTTTGGATGGTTCGTCACTGTAAGTGTCGGCATAAGAATAGGAGTGTTAGGAATGTTTCATTTAGGTATTTGTTCAACAAACTTTGAATGGTTCGTCACCCCAAGTGTCGGCATAATCATGTTTATATCTCACAAATAATTATTTATCATGGTCTAATTGCTTATCAAAGTGAATCCTGTGACCCAACGATCCTCCCCATTAACAAACATCCCTCCCAGTAACCTTTGTGGAGATGCAGAGGCAAACACGGTCTCCAAATAGCAAAGGTTACACACTAACATTCCTTCCCTCAATCCCACCTGACTGCAAGGACGTGGCCGGCGCCGTTATTGACCCTGTATAAATAGAGGCACTGAATTATGCACACTGAAGAAGATTATGGCCAATCCTAGTCAAACTTCTAGTTGATTCTTTGTGCATTTTCACTGACTTCGGTCAATCACGGAATAGCAACCATTGATATGTGTAGTCAGTCTAAGCTAAGCTAGCATTTTCAGTTTTTAAGTTGTAATCCTCATATGCGTCATCTATGGCTTGATTAAGTTGATCACAAATTGATAGATAGCTCGTTAAGTTTTCGTTATTGTTATTTCTTTTGTATTTTTATGTGCTTTCTGCTTGCGGTTTTTCAAATTTTTTATTTGTTCATTGTACCACACTGGAGTCTTGGAATGGTTTCTTCGCCTTATTCTTTTTAAAGGAACCTCGTCAAGAATAATTTCAAATAACAATTTGTAAAATACGTCGACTGAGGCTTCGACATTCCTTTCGCTTCATAAAATCGTTTGCTAATCTATCCTGTTTAACTTTTCCCTTATATTTTCATAATTTGCCGAATGATATTGAAAAACTTCTTCATATTCGCAGTCATCAGGTCTGTTATTCTTGTGTGCAAAATTTGAGAGTTTTTCTTTTGTAAATTTTTGTTCAGCAACAATTTTGTAAAAAATGGCTTGTTTATACATTTATAGCTTGGGTGAAATAGTTAAAACGATGAGTAGAGAAAAATTCAAAAACTCAAAATACAGCAGATATTTATATTATTAAAACTACTATTATTTTGAGCGATTTCACCTGGTGCTTAACTTTTTAGCCGGTAGTGTGAAAATTTTCAAATCTTGTAATAATGAAATTGAGTATAGGGGAAGTGGTGGTAAAATGAACACCTTGCCTTGCCTCATGTAAACTTCAATTATATCATGTAATCCAGAAAGTCCATGTGTGATTACATGACATATAACACACTTTTACATGATTTCAGACTTAAACTTACATGACGTCCTGCCAGGGCCGCATTTACGGGGGGTCCGAGGGGGCCATGGCCCCAGGGCCCCCACATTTTTGGGGCCCTCACAAATCTCGCCAAACATACTTATACCTAGTTGAACTTCTGCAATGGACACTTTTTGGAATTGCACCATATGATTTAAAATATTTAGAAATAAATTACTAAAACCACATATTAGAACATTCAGAATGAGATTTTGTTGACTTCACGGGAAACAAGAAGAATAAGAAAGATTCAAAAACGATTTGAATGAACAAGTAGAGTTACATTCTTTTGCTTGAATTTCCAACAGTTATATAACGTTATTTTTCCTACTGTAACGAAAGCTTTCTCAACGATGTTTAAGACTAGGTTTGAATACAATTTATACATTTGCAGATCAAGTAATGGGACTTAATTATTTGAATATTGAAAAGTATTGCAGAGCTGGTAGCATACAAGTGGCTTAAAAAAAACATTATCTAGCCTAAAAAAAGAGATTAAGAATAAACCGAAAATGGACCTAACAGGAAAACAAAACGTTACTAAATAGAAACCAGAAAACAACACTTTGATTCTTCATTATAGAATTAGGCCAGACATTTCTCTTTGTTTTCGTAATTCTTCTCGACATTACGACATTATTACTGCTCGTATTACTGTATGTAAGTACATGATTTATCTAAGAATATCAAGGATGGAAATCTAGTGATCATGACAAAATAAATGATGCATCGCGGTTGTTCTTTATCGTGCGAGCATAGCAACAACGATAAACCATTAGTCGTCAAGTCCCAACAACAAGCTCCGCTCCGCGAAAAATGAATCGCTCAGCATGTATGCTAACGATCAATTGTTCGCAAACCAAAGTCATAAGTTTTGGAGGATTTTTTGGCTTTTATTCCACGATCTGCCTTCTAGTATGTCATTTCTGACCCGAAAGTCAATCAGGCATGGTTTGGGCGAAAAATTATGCCGTGAAGGCCTTCTGATTCATGTTGATCGCGACTTGTTACAACATCCGACAAACGGTTTGTCCCGCGACAAACAGTGCATCGGATGCTCCATATATCCTTACTATGCGCGCGAAGCGAGCAGTTCAAATCATGCTTCTGCAAGAACAACGGCCCTCTTAGACCATTCAAATACTATGTTGTTAGTCGCTAGAGGCGATTTTTTTCCATCCTTGAAGAATATCATTAGGAATTTTAGTATTTTTCTAAAGATTGAGAGATCATTCCGAAGACTCCTCCAGTAGTTCATTATGTAATTATTTACCGTTGAATTCATCCAATAATTTCTATATAGATATCTTCGGATATAACCTGGATTTTTCCAAGGATAACCATATGAATTACCTAAGAAATTGCAACAGGAATTTCTTTATATATGAATTTAGATTATTTTCAAGGAAGTCCTAAGCCCTCCAGAATTTAATCCGGTGTTTCATCCAGCGATTTTCGTAGTTCCCTGAAAGAATTTCTGGCAGAGCAATATCTAGATTCTGGAGAGATCCATGTTGGAGTTTCTGAAAGTATTTCATTTTCATTTTGCAGCGTTTGGTGGGGCAATGAGAGCGCAAGTCAGTCCAAAGCCGGGGGCAGGGATAGGTAATGGCCGTTATAGTCTATGCGGACCACTTGAACACCATCGGAAATGATAGGAAGGGTTGGGGTAGGGTATAGGAAATTGGAGAAGACTTGACACAGTAATGCGATTAATGCTGCAAAATGTAAAGAGAGCAATTCAATTTAAGTTTTGAAGTTGGGTTTGATTTATTAAAATTTCAAACAATTGTACAAGTAAGAAAGAATGAGCTGATCGCTTTATAGAAATTTAATAAACAACAAAGTAATAACAATATGAGAGTGATGCTAAGAACTGCTGATGGCACGATGCGACGCTTTATGAGCTTTTGATAATGATTGAACATTACTATAAAGAACGCAATTCAATCGATGGTGACAACTTTACAAACTTTATCTGTTTTTATCATGTACATATATAAAATTATAACTCAGTTCACTGATTGGCGGTGCTGATTTATATAAAAATATTTGATATTATTAAAATGAAATGTGTTACTCTCTCATGATGTTAATACTTCCCTGACCAGAATTATTCTGTTTTGAGCATCCTTTTCGAAGCTATTCTATCCAGTTATCCATTGACTGCTTACAATTCTGAAATTATTCTCATTGTGCATGCTCATGCATTATATTAGTAATGATCATAATCATGCAACAGATAAGAAGGTGAGAAAGAGAGAATATAGGAACAGTGATTAGTAATGAATAATTATGTAGTTTTCTTAGAATAATAAAAAATTAAACAGCACTAATGAATAGCTTAAAAATGACATTACAGCATAGCTGAGCCTTTCGGATCATAAGACCGATGTATAAAAATAATTTGTTTCGAAATTGTCCGCGTGGTCTTCTAGTGCCCCTATTAGATCAGAATCAGTCATAGACATACATACCGAATGCTCGCCATGACCCTATGACCAACATTTGTATATGTATAGCCTTAGCTGATGTGGCTTTTCTAATAGGTAGTTCTTTCACTCATTGATTGTCTTCAAAACCTTGTCAAGTATAGAAAATTGATTTTATTTCATTTATTACTACATTGAAGCTACATTGTACTTATTGAGTATTAGGTATTATTTTATGTTTAGCACTATTGATATTATCAAGGCCAGAATTTCCAGTGAGTGAAGAATTTTATAGTACTAGAACACCATGGAAGATCGCTAAACATTACCTAATCATGGAACGGCTTTTTGCTCTATTGTTTTAAGTAGATGCTATTGATCTCCCTTTGCTCCTATCCGCAACCCGGTGCACGCGCCCTGTTGGTTTTCGAAAACCTCGTAGAAGATTACAAACCGTCAATGGCATTCCCAATTACTACCCCACATTGCACATTCAAGGGTCTGACTGTGCTCCTAACCCACCCTCAGTTTGTAATCTTCTCGCCAGTTTGAAATTATATTTTCCCGAAGTGAAAGTAATTTTGATGAGTGATAGCGTAGTGCAGCCCAACTGCATAGTACAGTAGTTTAACCAGAATCTTTAGGTCAGAAGACAAAATCTAAATTTTGTAATAAAAAGGTTGCCATTGCTTTGAAATTCACCCAACATCTAATCAAAGCTACTAACAACAGCGATCAATTATCAAAACTCATCGCTCCCTGGAAAATATAATCCCAATCCCAGGGATGTTGGAGTTTCTGAAAGTATTGCAGATAAAATCTTTGGACAAGGTTTCTTGAAGTTTTTCCTCGACGAATATGAGACAAAATTTTCGAAGAACCTGCTGAATAGCCGCGTTATAGTCTTCGAATTTTTCTCTGGATGGATGGATGGATATTGAATTTTGCATCATGATTTACTGCAATCAGAATAAGGAAATTTGAGACTGTAGAGTCCAATTTGAGTTGAATAGAGACTTTACAGACCTTCCATTGAAAATATAACCCTGCATCAAAACAGAGGCCAAGTCTCTAGAAAGCGACCTGTTACCAGCTCTACATCTTCAACTCAAAACTGGTAAGTAAATCTGTATGTTAAACAACTTGAATATGAAAACATGATAGAATAACCAATAAGAAGATAATCGTCAAATGGATTTTGTTGTTGACAAATAAGCTCTAAATCATTGAATTTAACCTGAACGAATAAAACCTACAAAGATACATTAGTCACACTAATATAAATTTCAAATTGGTTAACTTTCATAAGAGATCTAAAGCATTTTTGAACGTTATAAAATAGTATGACTTCTGATAATCAAAACCTTACAATAAACATTAAAAAATATCTAGTCTAGTAGTGATACTTAAACAACATGTTTTTCTGGTAAAAGGGCCCCCACCAGACACTGGCCCCCGGGACCCCACATTTGTAAATCCGGCCCTGCGTCCTGCTTACATTGCATTAATGAAGTTTACATTACGTGTAATCTTCATTATTTTTAACAGTGTAGGTTATTGGATGATGATTCTGAAGTTCGAGAGTCCGATGCTGGTTGTGCCCCTTATTGTTTTTCATATTCTGTGCACTCTAATTCTATTAAATGAATTTTCGGACATTTCATACAATAAAACCATCAAATCAAACATTTTGTTTTAAAGTAAGTTCTATTCTTTTGATTCAATAATTCTAATTTCAACTTTTCCTGAAAAGCAAAAGCACAACTACTACCCTTTTTGCGATGCAATTTCCTAATACTTAAATTTCAAATGCTTCTTTATTAATGAATAAATAAATAGATCACGGCTATTGACTCCATAATTTACACTCCAAGAAACGGCAATAGGCGACTCGTTCCCTCCACGACTAATAGACTTCGGAAATTTTGGTATCATATTACAGATTTCAGAGAATGATGGCACTGATTACTTTTTCACTTGACTCTCCCTTCCTCGATGTTCCAAGCGCTATTTTTCCCGCAAACTTTCAAAGAACTGTATGCTGCTTCGAAGGTGTCCCGGCGCAAACACGGGACTGCTGGGCCGCTCGGGTGATGTGTGTCCTCCCTGCACCTTGTGATCGTCCGTGGCGTTTATCCTGGAACGGAATTAGGGGTGGTACACTGAAAACACCGTTTACGTAAATTCTATTTATCAATATTCCATTTACGTAATAATACGTGAATGAAATTTTGAATCGCGTGGAGTTCTTGGCAGAACTAGAACACCAAGATCAATCAGCATATAAATGACATTACCTTACACAATCTTTGTCAAATACGTATATTTAGGTTTAAGTGCAATGTATTCGCATCGGTGAATTTACACTTACTTCAACTCGTCCCGAATTTGCTTCGAAAGGCTGCGTGCCGTTATGCTGTGACCCGGGGCCATCGGTACAAATGTTGGTGGATTGTAGGCCTCTACGTTCGCTCGTCGACCCTCACGGATTTCCTCTGCAGCAGTTATACTGCTGGTGCTGCAATACATTCGTCGGTTTTTATTCTCCACGTGGGGCATTCCACTGCGAGTTTCTTGCGGTTGTTCCTCGTGCAACATGTCCGACGACTGACGAATGAAGTCCTGAGAAGATTGTGGATTTTCAATTAGAGTTTAATATTTCACAAATGTTAAGATGAACGAGTACACATGAATGGATCTAATTTTGATAACAGTCTGTAGCGCAAGCGTTTAGTGACATGAAATATCAAATCGTGGCATAGTTTGAGTCAGTTTCCAATTCCGTGATCGGTGCAAAACACAGTACGTGATGTCGTGTTGTGAAAACTGTTTGCTCTATTAGTAACACTTGTTCTGGTAACTTGGTGTAAACTCAGCTTTCCACAAATGATATCAATCTACTTTGTTTGATAAAAAACAGCAAAAATAAATTACCTTGCGCAGCTTGACCTAGTGTGTTCAACGATTCGATTTTCATAACGTTTTTTTTTCGGGTGGAACGAAAGAAATTGTATCAAAATCATAATTCACAGCAGTAAAATAGTTAGAAGCATCAAACTCACACGCACACGCACATGAAATCAAAAATACTCGTAGGGATGTCGAAAGTACAGACTAGACCTGTGCGCTGAATGATTTTGAATCGGTGGCGACGTACATTAACGTGGAAGAATGTTCGATAATGTAGTGAGCTGGCATTTTTGACTCACTTCGGATGTTTTTTTTAACCTACTGAGCACATATTTGGATACAGTATGCGTCCTTATTACAAAATTTCAGACAATTCTGCCGAGAAATACTCCACATCCCAAATGAAATCATAGAAGTGCCCTAGTAGTTTTTGACCCTAAATGAAGAAACCGTTTATGTGCAATCACAACTGTAACGAGAATTTCAGTGAGAAAAAAAAATAATACAGCGATTAAAAATGCTGTCATGTAATCATCTCCTAAACTCTAAAGTATTCAATGGAGATATATTTGGAAGTATTCTCAATTTTGAAATACCTGATTGATTTCCTGCAGCAAACCATGGAAGAATAAATAAAGAAACTACCAATGTAATACTCATATGAACAATAATAGAAGGAACCAATAGAGATATTCCTAAACAAATCCAGAAAGAACAATGGTAAAAACTCTTTTTTCTTTTACTATAGAAATATTTGCAGAATTCATTCTAGGAGTACGAGAAAAGATGAAATTAATGAAACATCTATTAAAAAAATTTCATCAATAATCTCAAAACAAAGTCCAGTAATAGTTTCTAGTTTGAGTGTGGAAGAACCTGTAGAAACCCGTGCAGTTATCTATATACGAAATACTTATGGGAATATGAAGAGTATTGACTGAAGAATTCCATAAAGGAATAGCTGGAGAAATCTTTGGAGACCTTTAAAAAAAATTTTCCAAAAGAACTTTTGGGAAAGGAATGTTTACATAAATCCTCATAGGAACCCCTAAAGAATTCAAGATGAACTTGATAAATATAACTAGAAATGAAACTTGTGGTTTTCTGGGATTAATAGCAATTTATAAAAAATAAAAAAATAAATTGATAAATAAAAAACTAGAGTGTTTCTTAAAAATAAGTTTTATTATATCCCTGGAAACAATTAATGGAAGTACGAATGGAGGAATCTCTGAAGTAATTCTTAACCAAATCGCTGGAAAAGTTTCGGAAGAACACCTAGATGAGTTTTTCACGCTTTATGAAACCTTCTATGGTGCGTTTAGAAGATGGAATTGCAGATTCAATCCTGAAGTAGTCCTAGGAGTATTTCATAGAAGAATGCAGCAATATTCAGAAAAGTTTAAGAAACATGACCCCATGTCGACTTATGGCCAATTTGCGGTTTTTGCATAAATCAAATCAATCAAACACTGATGATCATACCATCCCGGTATGATTCTGCAGCCATAGGTAATCCTTGCGCTGATGGTGGCTAAATAATCATCATCATCATCATCATCAAATCAAATCAATCAAACACTGATAGAGTAGCTGCCTTTGTTCCTGACTTGTACAGGAACAAACCCCACTTGTGTTGTCCCATTTAGAAAATATTCGCCTATCACTCACATTGTTAAGGCGCAAGAGAAAATGGCACAAAAGTCAGAACTGAAAAAGCAGTTTTCTCCTTTATAAACAACAAATTGATGAAAATAAAAACACACAGCCTTTTTGGCTAATAAAAAGCTGTGTGTTTTTATTTTCTTCGATTTATCTATTTAAAAAGAGAAAACTGCTTTTCAGTTTTGACTTTTGCACCATTTTTACTTGGGAATTAGGTGACCAATCTTGGCCATTCGTACCTGTAGTATAATGGATGAAGCATATCAGATGAGTTGATTAAAATTTAATGTATATGAACAAAACTATTTAGCTTATTTTTCAGTGTGTTCTATCTTCGCACAGATCTATCGAGAGCCGATCGTGAGGGATCTCGAGTTCGTAGAAACAGGCGAAACACGAAGATGTTCGTCGCGTTTCGAGAAGTCGGCTCGCACTGAGCCGGGATGATGTACGTCAGGACGTGGCTACGAATGGGAGAGAGAGAGAGACGAAGCATGAAGACGAAAAAGAGATGGGAAGCGGTTGTCAAGACAGGATGGACGGGCTTGGGGAGTTCGACGAAGAGAACTGCGTTGAAACGAATCAGTTTATTGGCGATTTTCGGCGCGAATTGTTGTGCGTACTTTGCGGTGTGATTCTGAAGAAAAAAAAAGTTTGACGCGATTTGTTGTGCGAATAAATTCATATTTATAATAAATGTCCGAGTGTTTACCTATAACAGTAGTTGAAAAGTGGATTTATTTATTTTGTGAATTCGAACGGTTTAACAACGAAATATAAAAAAAAAACATTGCTCAGTGATTTTATCATGAAAATGTTGTGCTCCCTTGTGAATACGACATGACGCAGTTGGTAGGTTATTCTGGGTTGATGTTAAGAACATGTATTTTGATTGAGTTTATTGTTCTTTACCGATGGACTGTAAGTATTATTATTATTACGCAGCCCGAGGCTGGCTCATCTCGGTTGGAATGTAAGTATGTAGAAAATGCATGTGTTGCAATGTGTTGAAAGAAAAACTTAAAGCGAAAATTGAGATTATATTCATGCCAAAGCTTGTGGAGATTTGCAGGACGGGTGGGTACCTGCAAGCAAAATGAAGACAAGAAAAAAACAGAGTAGAGCGAGTAGGCTACTACTCCATGTGCAGGACGAGTGGGTACCTGTATGTAAAAGAATAAAAATACAATGAAACTAATATGAGAGTAGAGCGAGTGGGCTCTTATTCTACAATTGAAACAGGACGAGTGGGTACCTGTATTTAAATGAAAAGAAGAGAGCGGATGGGCTACTACGCTATGATATACATAGTACGAGTGGGATCCTATGTTAATAGAAAATATATGATCATATTGAAAAAAAAATATATAAAGTAGAACGAGTGGGCTTCTACTTAAAGCTTTGGCATGGAATGAAAAAAAAAATAAATAAATATAAGTGGAAGACAAGATAAATATGGTGAATAAAATATAATAATAAAAAACAATCAAGAAAACATTTGGATTCGATATTTTTTCGAGTTAATTTTTTTTTACGGTACAGTCGATTACAACCAATATTGAATAGCTTGATTAAAGATTGTAAATATCTTTCAATTGAAATGCTGCACTGGTCTATTTGGAGTTAATGATTGCTTGCATAAAAACTGATTCCTAAATCTTGTCGATTGAAGTGAATTTTAGCAAAATTTGTGATTCAATCTGTGGCGTATTTGAATTTTGAGTCAATAATTAAAAACACAGCACGTAAATGAGTTTTATGCTAGATTTCATATGATTAGGTTACAGATATATTGCAAACTGATTAATGTTGATTATGATTTGTTGAGAAAAAAACATGAACTAGCCGAAAGAACCAAAATGTAGACACATTTGATACTCTTTTGCATAACAGATCGTTTTAACATGTAACAAGCTCCATCCATGAGAGTGATTGAAATCAGTGATTATTTTGAAGAGAGAACATGTCAGTTGATTCATTTTCTAGGGAAGTGATTAAAATGATTGTCGATCACTGGAAGGAAGAACATGAAAATGTTGCTTATATAGGAAGCTGAGTTTTTTCTTGATTAATCAGTTGCCATACTATGTTTTGGAGTCTGTCAAACTCCACCCATAAGAAGAAGTTAAAACCAGTGATTGTTAGAAGCAGAACATACAATGTTTTTCATGTAGGACATCGAAAGATAATTTTTTGGTTTTGTTACTGAACACGATACTTTTGGAGCTTTATAAACTCCGTAAATAATAAACAATAAAAATCAAAGAATTTTATGTAAGGCTGAAAATGAAAATTTGAGAATTGGCTTGTTTAGGGGTATCCTGTTTTTTACATATTCTGATTCTACGTTAAAAACTGAGCCAGAATCCAAAGTTTCATAAGTTTCCGTGCCATGGAACTATTTTTAAAACACGTTTAAATTTAGTATGGAAATCGCGTTTGAATCACCCGTCGGCAGATTTAACTTCGGGACGAGCTGTCATTATGTAAATTGAAATGTCATTGAGTGAACGGAATGAAATCTTTTTAATCATTTATTATATCAAAATAAAGTTATTGAAGCGCAATAAAATTGTGTTACACTTATAAAAATGTGCCTTTTTCGATCAAGCTAGAAAAAACTGTGGTTTTTTCATCACTAAACAACCCAATTGATCAAAATTAAAGAATAAAAGAACAGGTCAGTTTCTCTGGGTTCGGGAAATCATCAGAAATTTTCTGAATTTGTTACTCAATAATTTTGTGTGGAGCCTGGAAGTTAACTGATATTTTGAGGTTTATTAAACGTTGGATCTTTTGAATGAGATCAGCAAACATTGTGAGAGGAAGAACAAGTTAAGTCAAGAAGTGAACAAAATCAGCGAGTGTTTTACGAAGAAGTACATGCCGATTCCAGTGGTTTGCGTAGCTTACTGAATTCTTCTGATTTACTCAACGGATCTTTTTGACGCTTGAGAAGCTAAAGATTGATTCAAGATGGGAAACATCGTAGGAAGTGATCAAAATCGGATAATGATAAATTTTCATTATAACCGAAAGCTTTTAGTGATTGTGTTCCTAGTTTGGTTGTTAGACAGATCTTTTAAAGCTGGATAAGTTTTATTCATGAAAAGTGATCAAACCAACAATTGGGTTTTGATATAAACGTATATATAATTTTTAATCAAAATCAGTAATAGTTTAGACAAAAACATACAATTTTCTTTTGTTCTTGTATTGTTATTTGACGGACCTTTTTGAAGCCGGGTAAGTTTCAAAAAAGAGGGCCAAAAATCAGCAGATATTATGGGAAGAACATATTTGAAAAATTATCAAAATCCAGTGAATAAATTGTCACCCAACACCCAACAACAAAGACATTATCATCTTCTATTCTTGTTGCAACAATTTTATTCCGCAACATGAGTTTATCATCACTTGAACAGAAAATGACAAAGATCGATCACCACGTGCGCAGCGATTTTCTTGGCTTTGCATTGCAATTTTCGAGAACTTTCTCTGTGTTGTTAGCCATTGGCACATTATTGAACAGCATGCATAAAACAAATTTGGTTTTGTGTTTAAAATACTGATTAATCTCGAGTCGAATAGGTTGCAACAATGTTGTGTCCTGTGATTGTCATGACAATTTTGCTTCTGATTGTATCCCTATCCATAACAGTATGGATCAACGGGTTGTGAGCGACTTGCTTTGTTGTTTGTTTTCCGTCTCCTTTGATGACAATTTGATTCACTGTCAAAATCAGTTAATAATTTTAGAGTAGGAACTCGACAAAACTCCATTTTACGATATAATTAAGAAAAACTCGCATATTTTGAATAAAGTTTTGACAGGAGGCGGTGTCGTAACGCGTGGAAATAACAGCAAAATCAACAAAGTTCTCGCTAGGTAAAACGGTTTAGGAATTTAGGTAGAAATTAAATTGAAATTTTCAGGTTTCGTTATCCGACAGATATTTTGAAGCCTGATTAGCTTCACCCATGAGAAGTGATCAACTCGATGGACCTCTTAATTCCTGGCAAGTCTTCAAACCAGTGATTGTTCGAGATGATGAACTTACAAATTTTAAATTTGACCGCAGTTAGCTATAGTAAGGAAGTTGGTTGTAAATTTGGTGGTGTTGTTACCTTTAGAGCCTGACAAGCTACATCCATGCAAAGTGAATAAATCAGCGATTTTTTTTAGATAAGGAGCATATAATGATCAGCAAAAGCAATAGATTTAGAGTAAGAAAATGCAAAAAATCTTAAGGGTAAAAAAAGTGAATGTTTCAAATGGAAGAACAGGTCGATTTCATTAGTTTAAGAAATTCTATGAAATTTTATATTTTGAGCCTGGCAAGTATCTTTGATAAGATGTGACAAAAATCAATGAAAATTATGTAAAGAAGAATAAAATCCATCATGTGAAGAAGAACATGTAAATTTGAAAAGTGATCAATATGGAAGGGACATCCGTAAAACTTCGTTTGTTTCGGAAGTTTGCTACAGATCCTTGTTTGGTGCCTAGCAGGCTCCATCCATAAAAAGTGGTCAAAAACAGTGATTGTTGAGGCAGGTTCGCGATTTCCGTTGAAATTAGAACGGTGGATAAAACGGTCACTAGCAATAGTCTTGTCGCTTATCTCGGCGGGAATATTGCACTTGCACTACACTCACGGAGATGCCGCTAACAGCTACTAGGAGTCTTCTCTCTCTTTACTCATAAAAACTTTGACACTTGGATCTTTAATTTACTAGGCAGATAACTTTGAATATTACAACTATTGGAGCGTTTACTACTAGAGCATAATTTGGAATGAATTTATTTCTTGAATTTTAGCTTTATGTTTCTTTGCTAGCTACTACATCTGATAAATTATATTGTATATAACACTAACTGCTTCCATCGCCATCGACTTGCAGTGCTAGAGCATATCGGTTCGGCGCTAATCTATAACTAACATTTGGAAACTGATTGAGAACAATCAGTGATTGTTTTGAGATAGACAATATGTTAATTTTGGAAGTGATTAAAATCTGCGAATGTTTTGTGTGATTAAACTTGACAATTTCTTTAGTTTGAGAAATTTACTGTTTCACTCGGTTTTGTTACTCGACCTATTTTTAATAGTCTGGCAAGCTCCATTTATGAGAAGTTGTTGTTGTTGTCACCTATAAGTTTTCAAAAGAAAGAACATAAATTTTGTAAGTATATAAACTAGAAAGAAAAACAAATGCAATGTGCAATAGATTTTTCTGGAGAGAGATCGATTTAAATGCAATAATAAGTAAGGTTCATTCATATATGCAAAAAAAAACTATAATTGTTGCCCAATCATGTGTAAATTCGTTATTTTATGAAATTATATGAGATCAATGAATATCATGTAAAGGAGAACAAAATAAATAAATCTTGATTAATCTTTCGGAGCCTGGCAAGCTCCAATCAAAAAAAATAATCAAAACCAATAATTGTTTTTAGATCAATAATATGTAAATTTGAGAAATGATTAAAATAAGCAAATGTTTTGTGTGACAATTTCTTTAGTTTGAGAAATAATCTGTTTTATTATATGTTATGTATGACATTATTATATGTTCTAAATTTTGCAAGTTCAAAAACAAGAAAAAAATATATTTCGTCTTTGTTGTATAATGGATCATTCTGGAAACTGCTAAGCTCAATTTAAGGGAGATTATCAGTAAGGTCTTTAAAATATCAAAAAATCGATCATTGTTGCTTATTAATTCGTAAATAGTTCGTTTTTAGTGAGATTGTGGGAGATTTTCAGGTTTTGTTTCTCAATTTATTTCTACGCATTGCTTAATTTTTAGTGTGAAACAAAAACAACAAACTTTTTTTTTGTATTTAAGAATATACAAACTTTGTTGGTTCAGGAAGTTGATTGATAAACTCACGAATGTTCTTTTGCACACTTATTTTTTTGTTGATTTTGAAAAGAGATGACGGTGATTAACATTTTACTGTTTTCTTTAGTTTATTGGTACAATTCAAAATGAAATCTATATTCACATATAAATGGATATATCTGGACGAAAAACGTTTGTTCATGCATAGCTCTAGAGCAGCTCATTCGATTTGTACTGGATCTATTTCGTACGGTTTGTTTTCATCTAAAGAAGGTCTATGAGGTTATAAACATGATAAATTTTGGGGAATAGTGGTATCCGCGGTGTTCCATATATTTTGGTTTTGAGAAAAAAAAAACATGGTAGGCATCACGAAGTTTGCCTTGTGACAGATATACTAGATGTTAATATAGAATCTTCAAAAAAACTGTTAGGCAATTTCAGGATACCTTTGACAATTTGGCAGACAAAAATAAAATTAAGTATGGGATTGAAAAATTGTCTTGGCTAAAATGTATTTGATTGAGTAATTCGAATTACCTAGTATTAAAGAGATTAAGTTTTAAAAGTAAGTATTTGAAATCTACTTCGAAGAAGATTACATGTTTATAGAATAAATGTGGCTGGCTTAAATGAAAAAATAAATAAAAATAAATGTGCATTGGAGATCAGGATAAAATATTCTGGGGGATTTCACTTATATAAAACCTTCTCTGCTTCTTGATGTCGTACAACTAACGACGCTATTTGCACAGCCATGAAGCCTATTTTTCATACGCATCAAACATAATTTCATTTAGTGAAGAAACAGCACAGTAGTCATAGATATTTAGAATAACGGGTAGTCAAGCTATGCATAACATTATGAGTCCGGTAGAAATCAAGACAAACATTTTTTTTTTAAATAACTTGTTTTTCGGTCCACGGATGTCGCGACTAATATCTGAATAGTGCGCTATAATTACATAAACCGTAAGAGTTGTGTCACTAGTGAGTTGTGCGCTGTAAAGGGAGGAGGCGGTACGACAATACAAAGAGAGCACTCATATATTGTGTGCAGAACTTCAATCAAAATTTAAATGGGGCATGTAAAGCTCGATATTTATTAATAATAGGTAGTAAATAAGCAGGTTCTGTCCCACTGAGGACATTAATGCCAAGAAAAAGAAAAAGAAGGTAGTAAATAAAGTATACAAAGTTTGTTGTAGCAGAATAAAGTAAAATTGTATTTAAAAAAAAACAAATAACTGTAGCTTTCAATATGTTTTCAAACCAGTAATGTTTGAGTAACAATATATTTTTCAATCAATAAATAATTTTGGGTTCAACGAGTAGAGGAGGAGGCGAATGTAGTATAATGGATGAAGCATATCAGATGAGTTGATTAAAATTTAATGTATATGAACAAAACTATTTAGCTTATTTTTCAGTGTGTTCTATCTTCGCACAGATCTATCGAGAGCCGATCGTGAGGGATCTCGAGTTCGTAGAAACAGGCGAAACACGAAGATGTTCGTCGCGTTTCGAGAAGTCGGCTCGCACTGAGCCGGGATGATGTACGTCAGGACGTGGCTACGAATGGGAGAGAGAGAGAGACGAAGCATGAAGACGAAAAAGAGATGGGAAGCGGTTGTCAAGACAGGATGGACGGGCTTGGGGAGTTCGACGAAGAGAACTGCGTTGAAACGAATCAGTTTATTGGCGATTTTCGGCGCGAATTGTTGTGCGTACTTTGCGGTGTGATTCTGAAGAAAAAAAAAGTGACGCGATTTGTTGTGCGAATAAATTCATATTTATAATAAATGTCCGAGTGTTTACCTATAACAGTAGTTGAAAAGTGGATTTATTTATTTTGTGAATTCGAACGGTTTAACAACGAAATATAAAAAAAAACATTGCTCAGTGATTTTATCATGAAAATGTTGTGCTCCCTTGTGAATACGACAGTACCCTACATGTAATAATTACTTAATTATAGAATTTATACAGCCACTTTTTACTACTACTTTTATTTTTCCGAAAAATATATAAAAATGATCATAACACGGTTCATTTTAGTGTTACACTGTGCGGAAATCTGTAGTGGGACTGATATGCGGTTACTTTTCATTATAAGACAATTTGACTTACTTTTTTTTCCTAATATTTCCGAACAAATCATATTGTATTGTTAGTGCAGCTGGAAGAGCATTGCACGATATGTTGAAAACTGAGCTTAACTCAATTTTGACGAAAATGCAGATGGAACTGACTTGCGATTCACGATTCGCATATCAGTCTCACTATGAGTCTTGAACATTTTTAAGCAAATATTCAAATTTGTTCCAAAACAAATTTATTGGACTTGTTCGTGTACTCAACAAAAAGTGATTTCAGAAAAAAAAAAACGGATTTAGGAATAGGGTAAGTGTTCCCTTAGTTGTGGGTGTTCCTATAGTTGCGGTAGTGCCGTTTTCACTGATTTTATTACATTATCCACAGAACCGACACCGCTAATCGATGTATTGGATTGTTGATACACGGAATAGATGAAAAGAGTGTTCAAATTGCTTTGAAACTGATGAAATATCACTAAAATTGCTAAAACTGTTCTTACTTGTACCAATAGTTGCGGTAAAGTGTTCCTATAGTGGAGGATCCCATAAGAAAACAACGGTTACCGCAACTATAGGAACACAAATTAAAAATATACCGCAACTAAAGGAACAGTGTACCAATAGTGGAGGCATTATGTTTCACTGACATGCCGTGGATTACTGCGATGAAATCATTTTTATCATTAAGTCAATGGTCGTTACTTCCCGTTACAACATAAAACATGTACATTAATTGCGCTTCTTGAATTTAGGCGGTTAAATGAAGTTCAATCGTGCTTATTACCTCCACTATTGGTACATCTACCCTAAACGAAGAACCGAATTTAAGTACTAGGGTAAAAGCACCGGTTTTGGCCAGCCTAAGAGAAAATGTCAATAAAAATTAAATGAGAAGTCGTATTTATACTACAAATATGTCAAATGCAAGCTTTCAATCCATATTATGTGTGTAAAATATCAAAATTTAGCTTAAACCATTTTTTCGCTTTGAAAATCCCGTTGGTCAATATAGGCCAACGGAACCAGTTTCGGCCAGACATATAACTTCGGTTCCTAAATTGGCCAATTGCATTGATTTCTAATGATAGTGGCCAAATTAGAAGTTCCCTGGCCAAACTTAGGAGTTAAAATTATAAGGAACATGAATTGTTTTTCTTATCTTTTGAATCAATTTGGACGAGTAATTGAATGTAGCTCTATCATATGAATGTGATCTACTGTCACAAAAGGTTTTATGCTGATTGGCTATGTAGAACGGAAAATAATTCACTATGGCTACAACTGGCGTATGGCCAAAACCGGTGCATCTATCCTATACAATTTAACCCCGCTAGAGTTTGTTTTCAGCGTCGTGCACTAGACACTGAAGACGGTCTTACAGTTGAGGTCGAAATACGCGCATCTGTCAAAGGATATAAACTCTGGCGAAATCAAATAGTATAGTACTTAATTCGGTTTCTCGTTTATTTATGGGTATTCCACTAAACAGCTCAAAGATTTATTATCAACAGATTTTGGTTGAATTATAGACTCAAAATTTTACCAGTTTGTATTTTTTAACATGAGACTATTGTACAGACAGGGGCAGTTTATTAGCATTAGCATTAAGCAATTCGCTTAAATTCGCAGTTGGTATAGTCCTAGACCGTAGTTTGAAGGTGCCTCCTTCCCGTCCATTACCATAGTCATAGATTTGGGACTAACTTTTACTTCTCAGACAAGATTGAGGCATCTTCCAACAGTCGGGAGCTGTGCCTTCCACGTCCTTGCGAATGCTGAGGGAAATGGGAAGAAATAAATAAGTGAACAGAACACCGATAAATGAATAAGTGAACACGGATTCCATGTCAAATCGGTCAGTCACAGAACTCGACCATCTTCGATTTGGATTAAATTTTGCACATGTTTTTGGTATGGTAGAATAAGTGTTTTCCATAGAAAAATTGATGATTTTGACTCAAGAATAACTTTTGAAAATGGCCTATAAATTTTTGCATGCAACTTTTTTGAAAAATTCTAACTCCGAAACTGTTGATTCTAGAGAACAATGTTCTATGAAGAAGTTGTAGTGAAATCATCTTCGGTAAGTAGGCCTTGACCGGGCTACAGGTCTTTTTTCTGCGCTTGTCATTTTTTTCTACTTTCAGCTGATTTTCAACTCCGAAACTTTGCAATTTGAGGCGTTTGGATTTTGTGTGCAGCTCACTTGGATAGAAGGTGCCAATATCGGTTGTATCGTTGGAAAGCTTCAAATAGCAAGGCTCCTCGTAGGTGTTGGTGATTCCAGCCGTTAACGTTGCTGTTGTTGGTGTCGCCGAAGTTGATTGAAGCTCTATCCTTGGTTGCCGTTCAAGTGTTTCAATTCAAGCATTTGGATTCAAGTTTTCGTCGCTTTTGTTGTTTTTGGACGTTCCGCTAAACCTTGAGTATAGTTTTATCTTATTTATCTATTTCTTTAATTGTTCTTGTTTGCTTGGTAGTCCTTGTAATTTTTTTTTTGTTTTTGGTTATAAGTTTCCATTATGGAAACTGACGGGGATGAGGGAGAACCCAAAGAAAATAATAATTGTTCTGAATCCTCTTCTTCGACCAAACCTTTCCGTGTAAAAGTATACCCTTCTAGTTTTCCTGGGCCTTTTGTCGTATTTTTTCGAAAAAAGAAGAAACCCATTAATGTTTTACTGATTTCCTCTGAGATTTATAAAAAATATAAATCTGTAAAGGAAATCAAAAAAATTTCTTTGGACAAATTGAGAATAGTTTTTGGATCACGAGATGAAGCTAACGCTCTCTTGGAATCCAAATTATTTTTTAATTCCTATCGTGTGTATGCTCCTTGTGAGTCAATGGAATTATATATGATGAATCATTAGACTGTGATGACATTAGAAATCATGGTTCAGGGTTTTTTAGGAACAAATCCATTTCTCCTGTCGAGATTTTGGATTGTGTTCGTTTATCAAAATTATTTATTGATGGAAATGATTCCAAATATGTTCACTCGAACTGTATCAAGATTACGTTTTCTGGATCTGTACTTCCAGACTACGTAAATGTTGATAATGTAATTTTTCGCGTGAGACTTTATTACCCAAAGCTCATGCATTGTGACCGATGCCTTCTCTTTGGTCACACTTCAAATTTTTGTTCAAATAAACAAAAATGTTTCAAGTGTGGTGAATTTCATTCTTCATCCACTTGTAAAAATGTATCGAATGTTTGTATTTATTGTAAACAGAAACACAATTCTTTGAAAGAATGTGCTGTTTATATTGAAAATCAATCAAAATTTAATCAAAAAATTAAAAATAAAAATTCTTTGTCTTATGCTGAAGTAATGAGATCCACTAATAACATTGCTTCTACAAATACTTTTGAAATTTTGTCAGATGATGATGGTAAAGTAGACCAAGAAAATTTTGGTAATTATGTGTACAAACCTCCTAGTAAAAGAAAAAGAATTAACATTAAAACTTCTAACAATCATAATCAATGCTTCGAACCTCAACCATCTACTTCTTTTGATATGAGCTTTCCACCCTTAAATGATACTGTTTCTTCTAAAAATATTCCTGGATTTCGTAAAGTAGATACTGATCCTACTTCTAACAGTAAAAATCAAAATTCAAATAATTTTCCAGAGGAAAAAGTAACAGAAGATACTGGTAGTTCAGTTTTGAACATTTTAGAAGAAATAGTAGAATTTTTGGGATTGAGTGATTTTTGGAAAAAAATAATTAAATTATTTTTACCTATATTGGCTACTTTTTTAAATAAATTGAATTCTTTTGGTCCTCTTTTATCTTCATTTTTCTCTTTCTAATGGCTTCAATAAATATTAATAATTTGAACATTCTACAATGGAATTGTCGAAGCATTATTCCAAAAATTGATAGATTGAAAGCTTTGATAAGCGGTTATAATATAGATTTGTTTTGTTTAAACGAAACTTGGTTAGAGCCATCCAAATTCTTTCGTATTTCAAAATTTAATATAATTCGAAAAGATAGAGATTCTTCATATGGAGGAGTTCTTATTGGAATTCGTGATGATATAGAGTTTAAATATTTGGATTTATCAATACATTCACAAGTTGAATATGTTGCTATTTCTATTAAAAAAGAAAAGAGTGAGTTTTCAATTATTTGCTTTTATATTCCTCCAAATGTATCTTTTTCTTTATCCCAAATTAAGAGTATATTAAATGAAGTAGGGAAAGTGTACCAGTTATGGCTATAGTGGTTCCCTATTTGGCCATAAGTGTTTTCTCGAAAACTTTCACATTTTTATTATTTTTGAATGTTTCAACATTAAGATTCATTTGATAGCAAACTACTAAAACACACAGAATGATTAAAAATTTGAAAATAGTCAAATTATCACGTATGGCGAAATAGGGAACCATTATGTCCATAACTGGTACACCTACCCTACCTCCTCCATTTTATATATTAGGCGATTTCAATGCACACAATTTTGCATGGGGTAGTGAGAAAACTGATGGTAGAGGTTCGTTGATTATGGATTTGATTGATGATTTAAACTTACATATCCTAAATGATGGATCTTTTACTAGGATTGTTGTACCACCAAATCATCATTCGTGTATTGACTTATCACTATGCTCTAATAGCTTGTCTATGAAATCTTCATGGAAAACTATTGACGATCCTAATGGTAGTGATCATTTGCCAATTTTAATAGAAATTCAAAATCCTATTCGTGATAAATCAGTCCATGATTCTAATGTTCCTAATCTATGTGAAAATGTAAATTGGACAAAATTTTCCGATCTTGTATCCCTTTCATTGATTAATTTTATTGATTCGGTATCTCCAATTGACAATTACAATAATTTTTCAAAATTATTAATTGATTGTTTATTCAAATCTCAAAATAAAAAAAATGTTTCACGATTTATTAAAAAAAAATCGCCCTTCTTTCTGGTGGGATAATGAATGTTCCATTGCTTTAAAAACTAAATCTGATGCTTTTAAATTATTTCGTAAATCAGGCTCCAGAAATCATTATTTTGCATATCGTAAAACTGAAGCACAATTCATAAGACTAACTAAATCCAAAAAGAGAAATTATTGGAAAAATTTTATTAAAAAAATTAAATTAGAAAAATAAAATTTAGATAGAGAAACTTCTTTATCTACATTGTGGGATGTTGCCAGAAATTTAAGAAATTATGATCCCAGCATTTCTACTGTTTTAGAATATTCGGAAAAATGGATACATGAGTTTGCTTCAAAAATTTGTCCTGATTTTGTCCCACGTTCCATTAAATTTAAAAATAGTCCATTAAATTATTTTCCTGATCTTTGTTGTCCGTTTTCATTAGCCGAATTCAATTTAGCATTATCAATTACAAAAAATACTGCTCCAGGTATTGATAACATAAAATTTATTGTATTGAAAAATTTACCTGATGATGGAAAAACCTATTTACTTTCAATATATAATGCTTTCTTATATCAAAATATAATTCCTACTGAATGGCGATTCATTAAAGTTATAAGTATCCTTAAACCTGGTAGAGATCCGTCATCGGCTGATAGTAGAAGACCAATTAGTTTATTATCTTGTTTGCGTAAACTTTTGGAAAGAATGATTTTAAATCGTCTTGAATTGTGGGCTGAAAACAATAACATTTTTTCATCTTCTCAATTTGGATTTAGGAGAGGTCGAGGTACTCGCGATTGTGTTTCACTTTTAGCTTCACAAATTCAGCTCTCATTCAATAGAAAACAAGACTTAGTTTCCACTTTTCTTGATGTTTCTGGAGCCTATGATTCTGTTCTAATAGATTTATTATTTGAAAAGATGAATAATTTCAAAATTCCCAGTATGTTTTCTAATTTCATAATTAATTTATTTTCTTTCAAAATTATGAACTTTTTTCATAATGGAGAATCAAAATTATTAAGACATAGTTATTTCGGACTTCTACAAGGATCATGTTTAAGTCCGTTTTTATACAATTTATTTACCAGCGACATGACATCAATAATTCCTAATGGTTGTTATTTGCTTCAATTTGCAGATGATAATGTTATTTCTATCAGTGGCAAAAATAGAGAAGTCATTAGTCATTTTATGCAATGTGCCTTAAATAACATTGATTCATGGGCACATGAGAATGGATTTTCATTTTCTGTTCAAAAAACAAAATATATGATCTTTTCGAGAAAACATTCGAACATTTCCATTAATTTATATCTTAATGGAATCGAAATTGAACAAGTTGATGAATTTAAATATCTTGGCATATGGTTTGACCCTAAATTAAATTGGAACATTCATATTAAACAAATTCAAAAAACATGTTCAAAACGAATCAATTTTCTCCGTACTATTACAGGTACTTGGTGGGGTGCTAATCCATCTGATTTAATTACACTTTACAAAACTACTATTCGTTCATTCATGGAATATGGTTGTTTCACTTTTGGAAGTGCTGCACAAACACACTTTATCAAACTTGAAAAAATACAATTTCGTTGTTTGAGAATTTGTTTGAAACTTATGAATTCAACTCATACTCAATCAACAGAAGTACTGGCTGGTGTCGTACCACTTAAAATTCGTTTTCAAGAACTCAATTGTAAATTTTTGATGAATTGTTTATCAAATAATCATCCAATTATCAATATTTTGAAGTCTTTATTCGATATTAACCCAACGAGCAAAATATTGGAATCTTACATTCATTGCTCATCTGAAAATATAGTATCAATTTCATATAATAGTTTTTATAATTTTGAAATTAATATTCACACTTTTCAACCTTTGATTGACTTTTCTCTATTCCATGAACTGAAACAAATTCCAAATCATCTGTATTCTTCTTTTGCCAATATTTTATTTATGCGTAAATTTGATGGAATTACTTCCTCACAATTTTATTTCACTGATGGATCCTTAGCTCAAGGTATCGCGGGTTTTGGAGTATACAATGAATTTTTGGCTCATTTTTTCAAATTAAAATCTCCTTGCTCCATATTCATTGCAGAATTGATTGCCTTATACTTTACTTGTAACTTGATAAAGGATTGTCCACCAAATGTTTACATAGTATGTTCTGACAGCTTGAGTTGTCTTCGTGCTTTGAGTACCATCTCTTTCAATTTCAAAACTCATCATGTTTTATTTATGATGAAAAAAATATTATTTAATTTGCATAGTCAAGGATTTATTATTAAATTTGTGTGGATCCCTGCTCATTGTAGAATATACGGTAATGAGCAGGCTGATTCATTGGCTAAACTTGGTGTTGTTCGGGGTATAACTTATGATCGTGATATTTTTCCTTCTGAGCATTATCCTAAACTGAAAATACATTCCCTTGATAGTTGGCAAACTTGTTGGAACTCCAGTGATAAAGGAAGATGGTGTCATTCAATTTGTCCAAAAGTAAGTCATTTTCCTTGGTTTAGAAATATACCAGGAACCAGAAACTTTATTTGTTCATTTTCGCGATTGATTTCAAATCATTATATATGTAACAATCATTTATATCGTATTAATATTGTGGATTCAAATCTATGTGAATGTGGTGAATCTTATGAAGATATTGATCATATAGTTCTTCAATGTTCCAGGTTCATTTTACCAAGGAATAAATTATTTAATAGTATAATCAAATATGGCCATCCAATTCCTGTATCTATTCGGGATATACTGGGTACAAGATGTTATCATATACTTAAACTCTTATTTAGTTTTTTGAATGAAATCTCATATATTGTTTGATACTCGTGCCTTGTGTGTGTGTTTTTTTTCTATTTTTATTTGCAGATGTGAAGATGGATTCTGTTTTGGAAGACCCCCTCCCTCATCCTGGTTTGGAAATCACTTCATACTTCAGATAGCTTGGATTCATGTTGCAGTTTGTGGCTTTGTTATGGTATATCTTTGCCGTATGAGCCTTTAGTTATAAGATTTCTTTTTGTTTTGTAACGTTATATGAAAAGATGAAGAGGTTTTGTGCCTCTTTGAGAAAGATTTCGAAAGGAAATCACTCAAAGGGGTTTTTCCCTCTTCCAAAATTTTTGTTAAAATAAATAAATAAATAAATAAGTTGTAGTGAACCGTTTGGACTATAAGAAAAAAATATACACTGAAAAAATATTTTATTTATTTTCATAGAAAATTCCAAAAAAAAATTGAATTTTAAATTACACAAAAACCCCATTTTTAATATTTTTTAAATTTTCACCATAGAATCTTGATAGTATACAAATGTTTGGGACCAAGTTTCATTATGGAGAAATTTTTAATAAAAAAGGTTTTTCTAAGAACAACTATTGATCGATTTTCAAAATTTTGATTTTTTGTCAAAATAAATACGTTCAGATGATAACCTTTGGAGGACACACATCTGAAGGTTAATCAATTTCAAACTTAACTAATTCCAGGAATATTTTACCTTAGATCCTTTCATTCTTTATTTATTTCTTTATTATTGAGCCATAGGCTGGTTTTTCTCATTTAGAATTATATATCACTAATAATGATCATTTTAAAATTATGATCAAGGCAACACTTGATAATTGTCAAACAAAAAATGTTTGTGTTGTGCATCCATGTTTTTTAATATCATGTTAATTTTCAAAGTGGTCGGTATTGGAGATTTTCACAAGGTCGGATAATAAGTCACAGATACTATTTAAAACACAGCAAATTTTAGATGTACAAAACATGTATTTGAGAATTTTTAAAACTTTTTGCAAATGCCCATTATTTTATACAAGGATTTTTCTTGTGTAAGAACTATGAGGTTAGGAAGCTTATATTTCTTCTATTGGCATCCAGCTTTTAACGGAAAAAATCTACAGTACCCATTGTGAAATTTCGGTTGCACTAAATGTTATCGTTTCTTATGGTACAAATAATTTTGGAGACAAATTTTGAAAATTTAGCAGACAAAAATCGGGTTCCAACGACAAAACCGTTTGATACCGATGACGAGTAACACTCTATTTTAAAATAAATTTTAAGTAATATCAGAGATGCGTCGGATTTGAACCTTCATTATGCCCAAAAAAATCTTAGATTTTCTCGGTGTTACAAAAATACCATCATTAGGTACATCAATAAAAAATAAGTTGAAAAACTTTTTCAGTATTTTTCTATTACATAAAAAAGCGTTCCAAGAAATATCAAACATTATGGCAGTAATTTTGAAAATAGCGGATAAATCAGTATGAAATCATAATTAATTAATCATCCCTCAACTACGCCACAAGTTGGCACATTGGCATATACTACATTAAAATTGTTTAAACTAGGCCGAACTTGTATCGAAATCTGATTCATTAGCCTGTGATGCACGCAAAATATTGTGAAAATTGCTATTATAAATTGCAGCCTAATAAATTATTCCTAATAATTGGGGGTTATCGAAATTTAAGAAAATATTTTAATATGTACATATTTAATTAAAATAAATTAAAACATTGAATTCACATATCAGGGGGGCGATTTCAAATAACTATCGGTCTCAAGGGGGAGAAAGTTTTAAAAGTTTGGGAAGCATTGGTTTAAAATTTGTAAGGAAGTTTAAATGCATTGAGGTTATACAGTCGACTCTCCACGTCTCGATGTTCTACATCTCGATATCTCTCCCTATGTCGATGATTTCTCCAGTCCCTTCATTATGCATACATTTTCACCTTCCATATTTCGATATCCTCCTTATCTCAATATCTCCCTATCTCGATGTTCTCTCCGTATGTCGATAAGTCCGTTATCAAAGGTTACTAGACTAGATTTTAGGGGTTCAAAGAATTTGCGACGACAAAATGACGTCTGTTTGTTTTTAATTTTCCTGGTAACGGAGTGAAAACCTTAAGGCGAAGTAGGCCGTCATTGAAATTTGTACGCGTCGTTGATGATTGTTGCTAATTCATCATGTTAGCGCGTACAGTGATACTTTTTCAAGTCAATATAAACTATCAAAACTGAGTTTTATCACTTTGAAATGCAAGCTGAAAAGTCATCATTGTTGCCAAAACGAATGACGGGCTGCTTAGCCCTAATAAAAGTTGGTTTTCATGGCTACCTCGATGGTCCCTTGCATCGTATTTGCCACAGATTACAATATTAACAAGGTTATATATTCCGTAAACTGACAGCTACTTGACGACGTCGTTCCTATCCACCTCGAACAAATTTATTGAAAAAATAATCCTGTGATCCAGATTAGGGATGGTACACAAATTATGTCACGCTAAATTTCAACTTTTTCGACCCCCTCGCCCCCCCCCCCTTTGTCACGCTTTTCGTATGAGTCCTCCGAAAATTTTGTAAGGCTTGTCACACTTGGCTTGGCCCTCCCCCCCATTGGAGCGTGATGTAATTTGTGCATGACCCCTTATATATGCTACGACAGGAATGACATCACATGTTTACAATCAAATTTGATGTTTACACAAGTAAAGAGACTGCCTTGTTTTGTGTCTGCCGTGGTATTTGCATTCGTTCTGTGTTATTGGCTGTGTTCCCCTCTGTGTTGGCTCCTTCAATATAAAGTTATGGAGAATGGACTGTGCTTCTAATCTCCAAAAGAATTTCTAAAGGCATCACGTTGAGAATTGTTTTAATAAACCCCTGGGAAACTCTTAACAAAATCACTACAGGGATTTCTGAAGATATCGCATGATGATTTTTTAAGATTCTGATTATGCAAAAGTTATCAAATTAGGCACCTTTTATAAATTTTAAAGTCGAGCAGATACTTTCTTGTTAGGGTAATCCAATTAGATTATACAGTAATGACCCGATTTTGTCAGCCCCATGCTGCATTTATGGCTGACAAAATCGGGTCATTACTGTATAACAACAATTTCTTGACCATTATAGAAACTTTCGTGCTGCTTTCGGCTTTCCCGCCAATTAAGTATTGTTGTGGAGCTATAAAAGTATATAGTGGCCTCACTGGGCACCCATTAGTAGTTAATAGCTAGTAATTTACAGTTGCATTAATAGTAAATAGTACCTGACCAGAAGATAAGTGTTTTATGTACCGTGTTTTAACTACAATAAATTCCTTGGTCAACGATAATTGCTGTGTGTTTCTCACCTGTGCTTCTTTGGAGTTTGAGATCCTAACCCATTTTCATTACATGTGTTGAGCTTAGTCTTGGCTGGCATCGAAGTTTTTAACTATTAACAAGATAATGTTTGGTTGTTGATGCTGAATTCAGAAATTTCTTCAAGACATCTCCGATAATACATTCGAAGGATTTTTTTTTATAAAAACAGCAGCAATTTATAAGAAAATGCCGTTGGTGAAACCCATTCAAAATCACAGCAAAATCCTTGCAGAGAATTCTGTGGAAAATATTCCTGGACGTAAACCTAATGAAATTCCTAAAAGAACACAACTAATTGAAGTAATTTTTGCAGAAAATTTTGAAGGAACTTTTGCAGAAATTTCTGATATTAAGAAATCTTTTTTTATAATCCGTAGATATTTTTGAGGGAATCATCGTATGGATTTTTGGTGGGATCTCTGGACAGGACAGCTAATAGAGGAACCTTTAGAAACATCATTCTCGAAGCATTCGTATGTGTATTTTAATTTCTGGTGAAATCCCTAGCGTAATACTAAGGTCGCTCACCTGGAGATATTTCAGGAAGGATCAATGAAATGGATCAATTCTCATAGATATTCCTGAAGTAATTTTTACAGCGAACTCTGGAGGTGTGGAAGAATCCTTGTAGATATTCCACGATAATTCCCTTGAGAAATTTCAGAACACATTTCGGAAAAGACTCTCAATTAGAGTTACATAGTTCTCAGAAGCACATAAATGTACTGACGAGCCTCCAACCATACCGTCTCTCAGCTCACCGGAATCCTAGTGTGCTGCGCTAGACGAAGGCTCACGAGAATTCTAAAAGCGCGCGCAAGGTGAGGGGCTCTCGGGGAGACTCGTCTCATGCGCTGCTCGGCGTTACGGCTCGCCATCGGTATCTATGTTGTGAAATAACTGCTTAGTAACGAAAAGCCTTCACAACTATTTTCGCCTCATTCGCCTCAGGTGTCTAGATGGCCTACATGATATGGACGAAGATTCGCGATCTAAGAGTTACAATTTTAATTCTCGTTGAAAACTTTTGCAATCACTTCAATTATTGCGCTGAATTTTAAACAGCACATGTGACGGAGCGCACGAGACCGCAGTGAGACACATCTCAAGAAAAATGAGGCGCACAAAAAAAGTCTCACAATAAACAGCAGGCCCGTGCGCTTGCAAGCAATGCGGCTCCTACATCTAGGGCTACAGCACGTGCACAGTACCTCTACTCTCAATGGGAATAAAATTAATTCCAGGAAAAATCCATGAATAAATGCGTTGAAATATTTCTCGACGAACTCCTGTTTTAACCCTGTAAAATACCTAATATATTTCCTAGAGGTTTGTTTTGATGATTTATTTTATCGGCGTAAAAATACAAAATCGATGGCGCTATTTTGACGGCGCACAGGTCTAGTACAGACTTCATCGCGTATGCAGGAGGAAATTTACCTTTGGTCTATGCAGCGGTCTCGGTACCGCGTTAACGTCCTGCTGACTTCCGCTGTAGCACTTGGCGAGCTCTTTGACCGACGGCAGCACCTCCATCACTTCCTTCTCGATGATAAAGTCATGATGAATGGGAGCAGGTCGCGTTGGGGGATAGTCAATGTGCAGCGACGAGTGGTAATGGTTCATTGGCTGAAATTTAATAAGCAGTTTTAGTAAGCGTCAAATATTGCCAAACTGATCCGTGAGCCTACGTGATGAGGTAGATCTCGGATTTCCGTCGTTGATTGGGACAGCGAGGATGATGCACCAAGGTTTGGTGAGAAAGGTTTCTTCGGTGAAAAGAATTTAATCGTCTCCGGAGAAAGTGGTTTATTCTTGAGGAGGTGCGGTTTCAGCAAATGACTTCGATCTATGGTGGGGCTGGATGGTTCTTCAGGGATTGGCTCTGGCGTGGGTACTCTTATTTGTGGAACAATGCCAAGAATCTCTTCGGACAAAACTTCGCTCTCCTGCTGTTTCAAAGTGTTCAATTTGTTCATAGTTTGTTCTTCGTCTATGGGATGTGATGTATCGACTAGTTGAGCCCCATATGTGGGAGTTGAAGGCGGAGTCTGACCGGTGTCTTTCTCACCACCGATAATATCGCCGTGAATCACTTTCGATTCTCCTGTTCCGATCTCGTAAATGCGAGTAACGTCCGAGTCTTCACTAAACGTAAGGCTTTCATCCGCCCGGGATGCCATGCTTAGTTCAGAAGATGAACCCAACGAATGAGGAGTTGTGGGCTCATCTGCCGGGACGAGGTAAATTTCGCGAGCAGGAGTACTGAGATATTCCACCTTGGTGCCTTTCTTCAGGATGGGATCATCTGGTTTTACTTCAATGGGCCGAGCGGCGGAGAAGATGTCCTCCGATTGGTTCTTGTCGGCCACGTTTCCACAGCTACTGGACTTGACGAAAGGAAATGCTTCTGTCGTTGGTTGCTGGTCATTCTTTTCAAGACAACTTATTGGGCTGGTCGGTTGTTCCTGTTTCTGGGAAAGCAGTAACGACTGCGGAGAGAAAGAGTTTTATCGTGTGAATTTTTAGTTTTGATGGGCTACATAGAACTTTGGAAGTACAAATATTAGTAACTGCTATTAGTCGTTATACTATTAGCTACATATATAGCTCGTTCTTTTTATTCAATTGATGTAGACATGATATTATATCACAGCGTAACGAAAATAACATTTTTGCGTGTTTCAAGAATCAAATCACGTGTCTCTAGTGAATTTGACGTTGTAGAATCTTATGTCATTCTCAGAAATGTCCAAGTAAGTCACAATGTTGAGCTACAGGTGGCCAAAGCTGTATGAAATACTGGTTTATCCAACTTTTTAGTCATCCAATCTACCAGGCATGCAGCACACCTTCATGTATCTCGAGCCAAAAAAAAAAAAAAAAATGCTTGCAAACATATCGAGGAAAAAAATTCTTTCAAGTACCGTGATCTGATTTTGAATTTTTCAAAGAAATTGCATTTTCAATTTTGCTTATGTAAGGTAACATTGATCATCCATGGAAACAATGTTCGGAAGTACACAATGAAGAAGAGAGAAGAGAGAAGAAATGAAGGAAACCGGCGTGCTCTTTCCTGACATTTTACAGAATCGTGCAAATTGGGCGTTAAAAAAGTCACGTATTTTTTCTTGCTCTTGTTCATAGGGGTCGTCCATTAATTAGGTAAGGGTTTATGGGGGGAGGGGGGGGGGGTTGAGATTTCTTACGCGCCATACAAATTTTTTTTAATTTTCATACAAAAAAATCTTACTATGGGGGGAGGGGGGGTCTAAAAACCGCCAAAATTGTCTTACGTAATCTCCATACTTAAAAAAAAGCTACAGAACTAAGAAACACGAGAGAAGTAATTTGAATATACAGTCTCGATGTTCTACATCTCGATATCTCTCCCTATGTCGATGATTTCTTCATCCCTTCATTCTGCATACAATTGGGTCCTAAAATGTTCAATGAATTCTTGTTTTTATTTAATAATACGTAAGAGCATGTTCTTGTAACTACCGTTCTGATTCAAATTCCGGACACTCAACTTTGTATGGGAAAGGTTTCAATTGAAATGTTTCAAAATTTGCAGTTCAAAAGCTCACAATTTGGAGACTCGTTTTATTAAGCTTTTTACATAGCAATCCATGAAAATTTACAATGCTCAAATAGTTTTGACGTTTTTATAACGACTGGTAGTGTTAATTTAACAATTTAATTTTTCCAACTTTGATTTTCACGAGCTGTCCGGAAATAGAATCAAAGCGTCCGGAATAAGAAGCAAAAGTGAGGTGGTGTCCGGAATAACAATCATGAAGATGACCCACATTTCTATTTATTTAAATTTATTGGAGTTGTGGAATTCAAATCTTCACCTACCATTCGAGAGGTAAGTGTCCTGATAGCATGATTACGTTGAAATATCATATAGATTGATTTAATTTATATGCTTTTAGATGGCTCACACTTCGAAGAGGGCTTAAGTGTCCGTAATATGAATCAAAACGGTACTTCAGCAATTTTTCCAGCTCAAATAACGACTATAACATATTAAAAAGTTAATTTCAAAAATTCTGCTAATCTGCTAATCTGCTAA
Organism: Aedes aegypti; assembly: GCF_002204515.2. Classification (NCBI taxonomy): domain Eukaryota; kingdom Metazoa; phylum Arthropoda; class Insecta; order Diptera; family Culicidae; genus Aedes; species Aedes aegypti. The sequence goes on from NC_035108.1 coordinate 782,871, forward strand.
TATCAACATTAAAAAAAACATCATCCTTTTCTCGATATCTCCGTATCTCTATGTGCCTCTGTTATTTTATTGTTCCCAATTTTCTCTCCGTATGTCTATATGATCGATATATCGAAGGTTACTACCAATTTTTCGTGATTCAGAAAAAAAAAATAGAAACGCTAAATTACGCCTGTTTTGTTTTTTTATATTTTTTCCTTTTTTTTCGTTTGTTTCTTCTTCTTCTTCTTTCTGGCGTTACGTCCCAACTGGGACAAAGCCTGCTTCTCAGATTCTCAGTGTTCTTATGAGCACTTCCACAGTTATTAACTGAGAGCTTTCTATGCCGATTGACCATTTTTGCATGCGTATATCGTGTGGCAGATACGATGATACTCTATGCCCTGGGAATCGAGAAAATTTCCTTTACGAAAAGATCCTCGACCAGCGGGATTCGAACCCACGACCCTCAGCATGGTCATGCTGAATAGCTGCGCGTTTACCGCTACGGCTATCTGGGCCCCGTTCGTTTGTTTACCAACACGTTAATGCTTCCAGTGGACGGTTATATCCTTTGAAGGAAGCACCACACTAGACGATCCTATAACACATCCCCGAATACCATTACTCCGAAAACCATCTCCCCGAAAACCATTACCCCGAATGATAAATTACCCCGAAAACCGGGGAACACTTCCCCGAACGTCAGTGATGCACTTCAAGAAATTCTTCAAGGAAGCTCGCGAATTTAAGTCTTAAAATCCATCTTCCTTGTACTGTGTACGATAATCGTTGTAATCGGTTTAATAAATTCTACTATTCCTATTAGTGATTTTTTATTCTTTCAATCATCGACTGTTCTTTCGAGGTTGTCTAATGCCAGTGTAAAAGTTTTAATCAATGATTTTCTCTTCATTGAGTTATAGGCTGCTCTTTCAAGGTATACCGTTTGAGTTAAAGTTTGAGCAATCGCTGTAAAAAAAATCGACTGACACAATTGTCTTTGGCGAAATTCAAAGTTGACAGTGATTTTAGACGAGTCTGTATTACATCTTGTCAGTATTACAATTTCCAACAAAAGATTTGTCCTTCTTTTAGTTATTGGCTATTCTTTCAGAAGTTGCACTAGCAAAAAGATTGTCGGCAAACATAATTATTGGAACTTTCATCAGTGTTTTTTTTCTTCTTTTATCATCGGCTGTTGTTTAGCGATGTACTTTTTAAATAGTTGTCTGTTTAATATCAGTTAACATTTATCAAACCATAGTCAAGTGCCATTCTAGAATATGTTGAACTCGCATGGCCTCCAGAAATAGAAAAATAGAATTATGCATTACCAAATAATTTAACGCTTTTGAATGAAGGCGAGACATGTGAAAATGCAATCAATATCAGCATTACCATCAGTTCTAAAAATTATTCATTGCTGTGAACACAGCCATCCTCACAAATTTAAGTGCACGCCTGTGAGTGAGATTGTGCTTCTCAGTTGGTCTTTGAAGAATAGCTGTAGATTAGAAGAAGAATAAATCTTTGATAACACGAACACAAATTCAAATGAAAATCAAAATTCCCTAAACAATATGGCGATCGTTTGTCGGATCTTCATTTTGAATTTTTCGGTGCAAGAAAATTCGGGGTTATGGTCCATTCGGGGAAATGGTATTCGGGGTAACGGACTATTCGGGTTAATAGATTTTGGGGTATTGGTTTTCGGTGTACTTGACCATTCGGGGTATTGACTTGCGGAGTGATGGTTTTCGGGGTAATGGTATTCGGGAAAATGTTATAGGATCCACTAGACAACGAACTAGCATGCAACCAATGTGATATAATACTAGCATGCAACGACCAGAGGGACAGTCGGAAAACATTCCTGACGAAAAGTTTTCCTGGCTCTCAATCTAGTATTCATCAAAAATCTCGATCTCTCCCAATCTTGATGGTCCCTTCGATGCCGAGATGTTGAGAGTCGACTGTATAACACTGATTTATAGCTTTCCAAATTTAAATTAAGGCTAAGTAGCCCATCATTCGTTTTAGCAACAATGATGACATTTCAGCTTGCATTTCAAAGTGATAAAACTCAGTCTTGATAGTTCATATTGAATTGAAAAAGTATCACTGTATGCGCTAACATGCATAAAGCATGCTGATACTTTTTCAGCTGTGTCAGTGCAAAACCAACTGATTTTCTTTGATTCGAAATCGTGAGATGCATTAGCAACAATCATCAACGACGCGTACAAATTTCAATGACGGCCTACTTCGCCTTAACACGCCTTAACTGCATACCGGATTTCGCCTTTCTTTCATTTCAAAGCAATTGAAATAGTTTTGAAGATTCTGTCTGCGTGGTTTTAAGTTTACACAAACACATGTCTCAGATAAAAATGTGTTTCATTATTTATAGTGTCCTTTTTTACTATGTATATTCCCGTGATTTTACTTAAAAAGCAGTAAGGGTATCCTGTAGGCCAGCAAAAAAGATGGCAATTAGATACAAAAATATTAGCTTCTCTTAGCAGTTTCGTCGCAGTATACAACCATTTGGCTTGTTAAGGGGTATCCAGTTTTTTACATATTCTGATTCTACGTTCAAAATTGAGCCAGAATCCAAAGTTTCATAATTTTCCGTGCCCTGGTACTATTTTTGAAACACGTTCGAAGTTAGTATGGAAATCACTTTTGAATCACCCCTCGGCAAATTTTACTATGGGATGAGCTGTCATTAGGTGAATTATTCATATGTAATGGATCATTGAAGGTAGTTTTTGCAAGCGCTCACCGCATCAAAACAAAGGCGCCACTGTATATGGGATTTAACATTGTGACAACATTGCTGTTCTGTCAAACACACAAGGCTACGGTGGCGCTATCTATGCTTTCCATAGCGGCCGTTTTGGTTATTTTAATGGTCCATTGAGCCTACATATTGAAATCTTCATTCTTTATTTGGGCCCATTCACAAATTTCATAACCCTCAAGGTTGTGGGTGGGTGCTTTCATGATGTTACGGATCATACAAAATTTGTTAAATATTCTTCCAAAAAGCGTTACGAGCGGGTGGGTGGGTGTTGAAAATGACAAGTTTTAGAGTTGTGAAATTTGTGAATGAACCCTTTATAATGGCAAAATTATGATATTTGAGCGCAATAACATGGAGTTATACTTAGAAAAATGTGCTCTTTCGATCAAGCTACAAAAAACTGTAACTTTTTCATTGCTAAACAACACCTTTGAGATGCTCGGAAATAAAAACATTCTTCTTCTTCTTTCTGGCGTTCCGTCCCAACTGGGACAAAGCCTGCTTCTCAGATTAGTGTTCTTATGAGCACTTCCACAGTTATTAACTGAGAGCTTTCTTTGCCGATTGACCATTTTTGCATGTGTATATCGTGTGGCAGGTACGAAGATACTTCTATGCCCTGGGAATCGAGAAAATTTCCTTAACGAAAAGATCCTCGACCAGTGGGATTCGAACCCACGACCCTCAGCATGGTCATGCTGAATAGCTGCGCGTTTACCGCTACGGCTATCTGGGCCCCCTTCAAATCATGTTGTGCATAATAATAAAACTTCGAGCTGTTTAGTGGAAAACCTAAAGGTAAATGAAAAATAAAAGAATTCAGTAGTATACCATTTAGTTCCACTAGAGTTTGTATCTTCTGACAGATACGTGTAATAGGGTCCTAAAATGTTTAATGAAATCTTGTTTTTATTTGATAATACGAAAGAGCATATTACTGCAACTGCTTAAGCAATTTTCCCGCTCAAATATCGGCTATATCATATTTTGACTTTAATTTAAAAATTGGATTCATAAATGAACCTTGACACTTGAGATCATGTTTGACGTTCGCTTAGTCGACAAAAACACACCAGGGGTTTTAGTTTCAACACTGGGGTTGTTCCTATCTGACATTTCTGAAGGGACACGGAAAACAAAATACACCCAAAATTTGAGTCTAAGCCAAGGGGTGTGACAAAATTAAAAAAAAAATGCATAAAAAAGGTTTTTGTACTTAAACAAACGAAAAACATAAAAAATGAGCAAACATGTGTTTTTGTCCTAAACTTAAGCGTTTGGCACTGAAATTGGGACAGGGCTTTAGGACCCTATTCGACCTTAACTGTAAGGCCGTCTTCAGTGTCATGTACTAGACTCGACTGTTGTGCATTTCAAATGCTGATTAACAGCTAAAAACTTTTGAACGGCAGTCCTTGTTCTATTTTAAGGCAGTTAAGCAATCAATCTGCTATATTATAGTAGTGAGCATATGAATGTTTATTGGTTACCTGGGAAGGACAATCATATTGAATGATTTGAATCGGCTTTGTTTTGAAATGGTCATAAAATTATAAGTAAACAAACCATTTTTTTTTATCAAACCTTAGTTTTGAAGAGCATAACAATTCGAATTGAGAAGGTTTCGAAATGTTTCAACTGGAAATCTCGAAACGATCATTTTCGAGATGTGTTAAACCAATCAGTGTTACCCTGCTGGCTGTTACAATAATGGCTGTGTATGAGTAAACAAGACTAGGGTAACGGTCGTATTTTGGACCCCCTAAGGAAGTGATTTTAGTTTTTTGTTCCAAAGAACATGCCAGATGCAGAGAAAAACTTCCCATTCGAGATAAAAATTCCCATACTGTCATGTAGGATCCAAAAAACGTCGAAAACAATTGAATTGTGGAGCATTTTTTATCGTTTGGCGACGAAGTCCACGACACTAGTTGTATAACATGCTTGCCCATAGTCTAATCAATCGATTGACAATGGAAACCCAAAGAAACGTGTGTAACGTGTTGTAAACATATTTTCTATGTACAAACGGTTGATGTAAGTGCGAATTGAGTCGGTCTTTCGATTTAAACAAGGAAATTTGCATGAAAATAGCCCAGGGGGTCCAAAATATAAAGGGGTCCAAAATATATTGTTCTTTTTTTGTAAATTTTGCACCTTATAGGACGCCAACCAAACAGCCGGTGTGAATTTGACGTTTCATCAGTTTTACCAACACAACGGCAAATCACCTCCTTTGATGCGTTTGGTGGCGATGATTTGGTCGGTCTGTTTGAAAGTTGGCAGTACGTTTTGTTGTCAATGAAACAGACAATACCCTACACTAGGCAAATACAGGGTTACAGAACTCGACCATCTTCGATTTGGATTAAATTTTGCACATGTTTTTGGTATTGTAGAACAAGTGTTTTCCATAGACAAAATGATCATTTTGACTCAAGTATAACTTTTGAAAATGGCTCCGAAACTGTTGATATTAGAGTACAATGTTATATGAAGAAGTTTGGACTATAAGAAAAAATAGTTTTATTAACTTCCATAGAAAAATCACAAATAAAACTTGAATTTTATATTACACAAAAACCCCATTTTTAATTTTTTTTAAATTTTCACCATAGAATCTTGATAGTTAACAGATGATGGAGAAATTGTTAATAAAAAAGTTTTCCTAAGAACAACTTTTGGTCGATTTTCAAAATTTTGATATTTTGTCAAAATAAATACGTTTTGATGATACAGTAAGTATCTTGAAATGATTCTAAGCCATAATGATTATAAAAATAATTTCTCTAGAAGTAGCCATTTTCGAATTATATCAAGTTTAATGCAAAAAATATTGTTTAATTATTAAAATAGGCCATTTTCATAAGTTACTCGCGTTTCTCCATTAATATTAATACGTTTTCGAGGGTAAAGACCATATTACTGAATAAATTTAACCACTGCACTTCCCATTACCTCTTTCATTTTTGACTGACAGGTGTGCTTGTCGTAGGACTACATTTTCTATTTATGCACAAATCACTACGCACCGTGAACTAGGATCATCTAGTTTCAAAAATTGTTCATTTGGTTGGAATGATCGGTTACAAACAATGGTTAGTATTATTAGAAGACATTCGCTCGGAGAAGAACAGAAAGCAAATTTTTACATGATCCTAGTGTTGTAATGATGTTCTTTCGACGTTATCTAGTATGCATTATTAGTTTTTGCGCAAGTTTAGACTGTTGAATGATACGAAAACTGATGTGATCTGATACTTTTTGGTGCCTATACTGGCGTGTAATAATAAATGATATCAATTACCGTCACCTCTCTAGACTACGGACGTTTTGAGAACATACTAAGCATGATTTTGAGAAACATGGACTTACTCTAGATAACATTTCCACAAAGCCAACGGACATTAGAATGAATGTAAACTTACCAGCATAAATCAGGACTGAAATGAACACTGGCAGTGCTTTTCTGAGTGTTGTGTGTCTTGTTTGTATTCTGGTTGAAAAATTGTTTTCTCGGGTAAATTTGCTTTTATTCCTCACCAATCGATCTTCTAATAATTACTAAACACTGGTCTATTTCATTGTATGATTTATATGTTGATCGTATTTACATGTAATGTGTGTTCAATTTAAAACCTATTTCCTAAAAACCTGTTTTCCTAACAACGAAAATTTGGCACAGTTCCATAGTTGTTGCGTCACTGGTCTGACCAAACCACCTCCACCTTATCTATTTGCTAATGTTGGATCTACAACTACCGCTCCTTTGAACTATAGGGCGTGAACTGTCATCGGTTCGACTGCGAACACTGGTAGAGCGTCGCAATGTTCCCAGATCGGTGAAAACTGTTTCCACTACGGGACTGACCTGCGAAGGGACGCTAAGGAATCGATCATGGACTTTCGAGGTTGAACTACGCGGGAGAGTGCGCGATTTTTCAGGATGCTCGATTGGTTCTTCTGGATGGTTGATTGGATTCGAAGATTCATCGAAAATAGGATTCAGAACAAATTGCCTTGTGGAAGAATTTCTCGCCCGGAAACTGTCTCTTTTGAAGTCGCTATGAAGCATTTCCTGTTCAAATTGTGATATGACACTGGCAGGGATGTCAACTTCGCTATCGGCATTGGAAGAAGCTTTCGTAAAGTATCCTAGATCGACGGAGGCTGGACGGGGAGAATTTCGATTTGGTCTTGGAATACTACGGTTGGATCGAAGGGACGGAGGTGGTTGAGGGGAGACCGATGACGATGACGCTGATGTTGGACCACTTTGCGATGAGGCATGATCGTTGTTCAAGAATCTATTCATGATGTACGAATTGGTGGTAAGGAAATAAGATTGTTGACTCACTTTCTCGTCGTCGGTGCTGTGGGTTAACTGCGTTGGCAAATCCGGTGTCTGCTTCCTCGAACCACAAGCACGCTTGGCATCATTTATGTAGTAATCTCGACCGTATCTGCGTAATTCGAAACCATAATTTAACTGTGGGATAGCACTTGACACGTTCACTTACCTCTGATACTGGTTGGGATTGGCTCCGAGTACGGACTGCAGTGAACGATCGTTTTCGACGGCATCATCTTCCTCTTTGGAATCAGCAGGTAGTTCGGAATCATCCGGCACTTCCAAGGTTGGCGATGTAGGATCCCTACTTGCCAGCCTATCGAAATCAATCAAACTCGATCTCCGGTTCGATTCCTCTAACCGCTTCTGCAGCACATCTGGAGAATACGGATTGTTGGGAATCGGCGAAGCGTTACGCCATTTTAGATGTTCACGTTCGGCAATAGACCCTGGATAAAAATAAGCCCATTAAACAAGAAGTACCTATAGTTTCTCGACAATTTCCCACTTACCAGGAATTAACATTTCGTCTTCCACCGAATCGTCCGTACTGACACCGTTGGTTGTCACTGCTGGCACGTGACCGTTAGATGTTTCGGATGGTTTCTGTTTCTCTGGTTCAGATTGTGCTGGAATTGGTGGGCAATGATATGAATCTGGTTCTGCAATCGGTATAGACGCCTCCGAGGTAAAGCTCGGGGACTGTACATCATCATGCAATGTGTTAGTATCACTTTCAACGGCGTTAGTGAGGTTAGTGTCACCATTGTTAGTCAAAACCACACAAACCGAAGGTTGTGAAACAACCAGTGAGGATACTTCTACATCTATTGGAACTTCTTTCTCATTGGATAAGCTTTGTAGATCGTCAATTGAGGGCTCATGACACTGCGATTTTTCTTCCATTGAAATAGGCACTTCCGATTCTTTAACAGTTTTTGAAGTTTCAGTTGAATTCTCCAGGACGTCGTGATTATGTTCTTGATCAGCTTTTAGTTCTTCAACAGTAGTAGTGACTTGACGCTCATAGGAAACAGCACCTATTGGTTCAGGTGTTGGCGTATGTTCAATAATGATCGCTTCCTGAACCGCATGCTCTTCTACAGACGGCGTAATGGTCGGGATTTCGTTAGCGACTGACGGCTCAAGATGTTCCGTTAACAAACAAGTGGCATCTTCAGCTACAGGTATACTTTCTTCTACGTAGTCCATTCTACGTAAGCTGTGGTTATACTCTGCTGATCGCAAGGCAAAATCTTCCATGGGTGTAGGAAGAGATTCCGAGACAGATGTGCTGAAGCTATCAGTAGGAATAGTTTGTATAGAAAGATCACGAAAATCTGTACTAATCGTATCTTCAACAACGTGTTCTTCGGTGCAGGGAGTATCCATTACAACTTCTGAAACTGGTATTGTTTCTTCCACGCAGTCTACTTCACGTATGCTCTGGTTGTAAATCGCTGACCTAGCGGCGAAATCTTCCATCGGTGTAGGAAGAGATTCCGATACAGGCGTTCTGGAGCTGTCCGTAGGGATCATCCGTATGGGGTGATCTTTACAAGGTTTGATGTCAGTTTGTGAGGGATCCTCATTGGCTGCACGTAGCTCTTCCTGGAAGAGCAGAAGAGCCTGGAGGTTTTCAGTTGTTGGTGGTGGTTTTTCGGATACTGTAACTACTGGTTCAGGAGCTTTACGTGGATATAGAATGCCTTTCAGCTCTTCACAGTATTGCCACATTTGTTGGGTAACGACAGCAATCGGAGTAGAATGCTCTCGTTCCTCTAGATCAGAGTCGTCTTGCAATTTAAGCTGACCATTGTAAATCGCTGATGTGGAAGGATAAAAATCTTCTGGACTCGAGGTTCTATCGACAGAACCTGCTACAGCTTCAGTGGACGTGTCGGTTGGGCTGGATGATCCAGACTGGCATGGCAGCTCATTGTCAGATGCATCTAACGCTTCGTTGGTACCTGTAAGAATATCAGACTGATTATGCACAGGGCTGGTGGTTGGACTTGAAAGTTCAGTTTGTTCAGACTCGTCAGACGGCCGATTTTCTACTGGAGACGTTTGATTGGGAACCTCATCTGTTTTGATGGGATTGTGAGCATTAAGATCTACCACTGAATCCACTGAACTGGTTGTTGTTTCGGAGGATGATGATACTTTTTCAGCAAATGTTTCGTTATCGGTAGGTGGAATCTGGTCAGTACATGACTCATTTGAAGTTCCCGTTGAACCTGTTAGATCCAATAAATCTTCCGTCTCTTGTTTCATGGTGGTGGCACCATCATCAGAAGTAGTTATGAAATCCGTCCCATGCGATTCATTTGGCTGGTATTCTAAAAGTTTAGGTTCATGAACATTATCCTTGTTCTGTACTAAACTAACATCTACAAAGTGGGGAATAACTGCTTCAGCTTCGTTTTGATCAATCATTCCAGCTAGTTCTTCGACAAACTGTGATTTAACTCCACCCACATTGGTAGTTTCTGAAACGCATTCTTGTTTATCTACTTCATTCATAACATCCAAATATTTATGTTCATTGAATGCCAAACTCGGATCTTCATCACATTTACCCACTTCCCTAGCTTTATCGTGTTCTAACTTATTTCCAATGCCTACTTCTGTTGTTAGTCCTGTACAACATTCACCTATGGCAAGGCCTGCTTCGTTTTCGCCACATTGCTCTTGCAGCTCGTCAGGGCTTGGAGCGTTCTTGTTGAAAGCTACCAAATCTTGACCGAGACGGATCTTTTCACCTTCTCCCACTACCGTAATTTCCTCATTTTCCAAAGCGTGTTGGTGTTGCTCATCCTGTTGTTGTCTAAGTTCTCTCAACTGCTCAGCAAACTGTATCTTATTGGTATCGCAAACGTATACCGCACCTGTGGAAGCTTCGTTCAGTTCAAGCAGATCCAAAGACTGTTTAGATGTTTCATTAGCGATGTCAATCAAGCTGAACTCATCCTCTTTGTAGTGCTCAATTTCAACCCAAGAGTCCAACAGAAGACTGCTATCGGTATCGACCGTGGTTGTGGATAGAGAAACAGCTTTGGAATCACTTTCATCTGTTGTAGAGATGATACTGTCAGTAGATTGCAGAGCAGTCGAAGTATGTCGGTCATGGTCCTCCTCTGAAATAGATGTTAGCGGAGGATTCATGGAACGCTCGAACACTTCCGTAATGTTAAGTGCGATCGGACGTGGAGAAAGCGGTTCGACGAATGCTGAAGCTTTTGAGTCACCAAGCGTTTTAGCGATAGTTGGCGTTGTTGGGCTTTTACTTTCCATGTTACTTTGAAGGGGTTTAAAATTGTTGCTACGGGGATTAGAAGGGTGATCTACATCTACTTCGGATACGGTTTCAAAGGGTCTTGTGATGTGTTCGGTGTTAGATTGTGCTGTGAGTAATCAGAGTGTATAGAGTAAAAGTGTTAGAGTGGTGTAGTTTGGGTAATAAATCAGCATCTATTAGCAGTATATTTACTCCACAGAGTTAGTTTTGACAGTGAATGCTCTAAAAAGCGTGCTTTGGAAGATTAGCTGGCAGGTTTTCTTTCTACATAGGTCACAGTGAACTGAAATACGTGCTTACCTCTGTCTATTGGGACTTCTTTTCGGTCACACTCAGTGGAGTGGCCTTCAACTGGGATTGTTCTGAAAGTTTCAGAGAATGAATTGATTGATTAGCGTATTGCATGTTTTAAAAATGGATGATTCACGACATATATCAACAAGACAAGACGGAAAGTGGAAGCTTTGGCATAAGCTGTTTGCTAAGCTATAAGAAGCTCTTATTCTGAATTCAAAACATTACTTACCTAGCGATTCCGATTGGATGGAGAACATTGCCAACGACGTCTCGTTGCTTCGGAGCATTTTGAATACGTTCCTGCATGAGTTTAATGTCGTCTGTTTCCACCTCCTCTTGTTTGATAACGTTATTGTTTTCTTCAATGAGTACTGATTCAGGTCCGCTCAAGAAAGCATTCGACTGGCTATCGATTAATGCTGGGTTGGCAGCTTCTGTTTTCATTGAACAGGGTTCAATACTGATGAGATCGTTCACCAGGTTTTCTACTGCACATTGCTGCTCTTCCAGTAACAGTTCGTTCTTGGCTTCCGAGAGTACCGGCTCATTGGAAGCGATCGAGTTTATAGAGATCAAACTGTCCTGGGTATGATCTTCCAGTGTCTTTTTAGGCGAACTACCAGTATCACCTGTAGTAGTGTTCTTCAGATTACTATCTGAATCATATTCTTCGACATCCGACCCGGCTTCAGAAAGATCACTGACCTCATCTGCATTTTTATCGCCGATCAACGCCTTAACTTCTTCAGTCGGGGATGGCACTAGCATGGCTATTGAAGACTCCGTAGATTTCAGCTGCCGCTTTTTGAACAACCAGTTTTCCTCCCACGTTCCATCGGTGTTGTTCGACTTGAGTGATAGAACATCATCCTCAGGTCCTGATCCGGTCGTATCCGATAGATCAGGAAGCGGCACTGTGTGCTTCTGAATATAATCACTCAGATAGGACTCGTCGGACTCTGACAATGACCGGCTGTACAGGTCCTCTTTCAACTCCTTCTGGCAAATCGAAATTTGAATTGAATTTCAACGTAAAGGTACATAAATAGTACTACTTACATCCAACGACATCTTCCTCAGGTTGGCTTCGTTCAACAGGCTTTTACCTTTCGTGTGTTGCAAAAATGAGAATATAAAACAATATTTATTGAAAATTACAGCGCTGACAAATTCCATGCGAAATCTCACAGAGAATACATGTTTAATCAAGCTAATGCATTCCGAAATAAAATCTTAGCAAGCAGTGCCTCAAACGCGCCAAAAGCCTGAACCTGAGCAAACAGTTTCACAAGCAAATTTAATCGCAGTAGCCCATGTTTCCGAAGCTAATTGCGAGTTGCGTTTTGTTTCCCTACTACTTTTTCAGTTTGATGAATCGTCCCCATAATTACATTACCACTCCCAGAGAAAAAGACAATAGAAAGTAACACGATCGATTTCGTTTCACGCTACTCTCTTCTGTGAATGAAGATGACAGTGGATGTTTGTGGCCATTTCAACATTCCAGCACACTCGGCAGTGAATTAATCTAGTATTCTAGAGTAAAATGTAGCTAAATTCAGCTCTATTCACAGAAGAGAAGATAGATGAAGATAAAAGATCACGTTACTTACATTCGTATTCAAGCACAATCTTGAAGTCATATACCTCTTGATATCTTTGCTTTGTGTAACAATTATCGCATGATTTTTTAATTCATTAATTTCCAAAAAAATCAATTTTCGTGGCAATTGATTTCCAGATCAATGTTTTACAGATTGCTATTTTATTTCTCTGTTTTGTGAGTAAAGGTGAAAGTCAATAGTTTTGACCTGAGACGAGACTCGCGAAGACGGTCTTCTTTTTCTGTGATTGCTGAGTTTTTTCTTATTCCACTTTGTGTTTATACCAATTATGCGCATGCTGTTCAAACTCTCACATGAACCTCTTAGCAAAAAATGATTGAGTTTGCATCACATCGAATCATAAATAGCCGTTTGAGTGAAATTTCATGCCATCAAACGTAGCAGACATTAGAAATAATTAATCTTCTGCTTAGATTTATCAGTAACTTTGGAAAAAAAACTGCTCCGCCGACTGAGGTTTTTAATAACAGTTTACTTTGAACACAATACTTTCCACTTTTTCAGCCATAAAAACGGTGAGCTGCATTTGACGTTTCGTGAGAGGGGAATCTGGGCTGCATATGACGTTGATATTTTTCCTCTTCGCGAGTCTCTCTCAGGTTTTGACTATTTTTTCCACTCCAGCTTAGCATCTTCATTTACAGAAGAGAGAATTGAAGAAGAGAAATAAATTGCTAACCATTATCTTTTATATTTTTACATAAAATTATTGATATTAGATGCTTTTCCAATTTATCGTTATCCTGAATTATGGATAGTTATTTACAGATCAATCATTTACAGATTCAGCATAAAGATATGCAAACCAATCTTTACTAAACCATTGTCGCAAATATTTACAAAGCGTCATTCCATCGAACTCAAAAGCGTTTCACATTTTTGCACACTTTACACGCGTTTTGACGATTACCTCGGATCCAAATGGTGCTAGTAGAACGTATAATCAGGTATTTTACATGCTTTCGATGGAATCGGTAAACTCTATGCCGGGGGTCTACATGGGGCAGTACATGTTAGTGTAACAGTTAATTGAAATTTCTACCACAACTTCGCAAACCATAACTTAACTTCATAATAAGAACGCATTTGGACACATTTGAACAAGGGACCGACACTGACTTTCACATGTTTTCTACTAGTCACGTTTTGACAAAAGAATTTCCGTCACTTACCAGGAACCTTGTTGTGGTTGATGTCGAAGGTAGTTCCGGTGGCCGGTGCTGAACCCGCCGAGGTCGCTCCAGTCGTCGGAGGGCCAGCCGTTGTCGTTGTCGTCGTGTCCGCTTCCGGTTTCACGTGTTCAAAGTTCTTCGGATTGCGGTAGTCCTCCACCACCTAGGATAAAATATTCACACACAAAGTATAGATAGATGGTGCAAAGAACGATGGTCAACAGCACTGCCATGCTCAGAATACAGTCGAATTGCCGAACGGTTCACTGGTATCGATACGCACGATGTTCCAGTACAAGCTAATTAACTTCTCCCGGTGATGTTCCCTGTTATCATTGCACTGAATCTTCTGATACGGAAGGTGGAATTCTGTGCGTCACAAAAGATTTTTGCGGAGTTGAACGTTTTAATGGCCCGATGGTACAATTTAGACTGAAGAAATGTTCCTCGTGAGAAATAGAACCATAGAAGCGGTGCCTACCGAAGACATTGCAAATGTGGTCATATGGAAACCTTAGAAGTATTGTGCGAACGCTTCTGTATGTTTCGTTTGGCCGAGGGGTGAACCGAAGTATTTCTAGAGCAATAATATATCTAAGTGAGGCTATGGCAAATATTGTTCAAAGTTCTGTCTCCTTTTCTTGACGAGGTCAGAAGGGGGCGACAAGAAGTATAATGATAATCTTGAAGAATCAATTTCGAAGATTTTGTGAATATGTGGCTCATCCTTCTTCTTTTCCTGCTTCTTATTTTTATATTATTAGGAAGAAGGAGAAGAAGATTTCTTCTTCTTCCTAACATAACGTATGAGCATTTGTCACTACTAAGTGTACTATGACTAGTACCACAGTAATCAACTAATACTAAATATTAATTATTAATACCATATTTTTAATTATTTTTATTAAATTCCTAATTAATTCCACGCCTAACATATTTTTTGCAATTTGTCATCGTAATAGGCTGTTTTCATCACGACAATCCGTCATGAAACGGCCTACTTTCCTGCACTGAATTATGCAATGTGGTAATAACATTACGCAACTAGAATCAATTGCGTAATGACTATAACACAACGCTTTTTTGTTACGCAAATAGAATTATTTTTTACAGCACTCGTCGTAAAAAACATCGTTCAGCAATTTGTTGCCTAAACTACTATTCAACTTTTTTTTTTATCAACAAAATATATAAACTTGATCACAGTTTATGTTTTACAGTTGATATTTGGGTTGAAAGTTCATACAGAGAATGTTCTGCCTGCAGTTTTCTATACGAGACTACACCGACTTCATGCTTTTCACAACTTGTTCAAACAAAGTGTTTATTTTGTTATGCGTGATACTGTAGTGGTACGAGAACCCGTATAGGATAGTTTTCATTTTGCAGCGTTTGGTGGGGCAATAAGAGTGCAAGTCAATCCGAGCCGATGATGGGGGCTGAAAAGTCTATGCTGACCACGCAAACGCCATGGGAGAAGGAAAATAGGATTAGCTTGGGTGTTAGGTAAATGGGATAGACTCAGTGGCGTAGCTAGAATTTCCGGGGCCCGGTGCGGAGTCAAATTTGGGGGCCCTTCTAAATAGGGGTAGGGAAAGTGTATCAGTTATGCCTACAGTGGTTCCCTATTTGGCCATATGTGAATTTTCGAATACCTTCACATTTTGAATACATTTGAATGTTTTAACATCAAGAAATATATGATGTCTGGAAACTTAAACACACAAAATGATCAAAAATTTAAAAACAATTAAATTATCACGCATGGCGAAATAGAGAACCATTATGTCCATAACTGGTACACCTACCCTATGTGCCAATTGACTGTTCAATTAATCGAAATAATAATACACAGGGTGATTACTAATTCCTGTCAGTAAAGTAAATGTTCGTAGATAAAATATGTATGTATGAATTTTAATTTCCGGTGTACATCCTGTTTTGCACATCTATAAAGTTTGTTTTGACAAAGTAAAGATTAAATCTTTTTTCATTTACCTTAGTTTTTAGTCATATGTGTTGTTTTAAAGGCATTGCACCTGGCACGCACGTTTTCCACAGATATCTATTTTTGACTAAACTTCGCTGAAAAAAATGCCTGATTGAAACAGCATGTTACCACAATCTTTTAGACTTACTAGGGAATAGAATGAGACTGATTATGGAAAATTTTAGCGAAAAAATATGTATTTTTTGATTAAAATTCAACGTGCGTGTTAACTGTAATGCTTCTGAAACAATGCTTGTGGCTGAAAATTGAGGTAAAAAAAAAATGATTTGTTATCTATGTATAGCAAAGACAAATGTTATAGATGTCCTAAACTGGATATGCACTGGTAATTAAAATTCATTTAACCATTTTTTTCTATGATTACTTATTTTACTGACAGGATATAGTAATCACCCTGTACTTTAAATCAACATTTATATTTGGGATTGAAAATAATGGATTTCATGTTCATCTACTGTTGAAATCGTTTTTGATTTTATTTAGTAGTCAAAATGTCAATTAATGGAGAGTTATACAACCACTTCATGGCTGATAGCGGATAAGTGTTTAAAAGAGGAACTTTAGAGACCTCATACCAGAAAAATAAAACCAAGATGAGACTGAACAGGAACCACATTTCGATTAGGATTCCTCAATCAATCCGACCAGACAACTCTCAAAGCGTCTTTCTGAAAGGTTGTGTGGGGTTTATTGATTTTCTTTAGAAATTTCATCAGAATTTAAGATGTTTGACAAAAGTTTGCTTCAACTATTGATTCAAAGATTTATTTACAGACTTCCCAAGGAGTTCCTCCAGAATTTTCGTTCGAGGTACCTTGAAAAACTCAACTACTCAGAACTTTTTTCAATGATACACACTGATTTTTTTACCATACTTAGATTCCTTTGAAAAATTTCCCAAATTAGTCCCAGCCGAGCACGTGGATTTTTTTTTTCATAATTTCACCCATAATTTGTCCATCTTTACCACGCGTAATGAGTTAATTAATTGATAGTTCCCAATGTTTTGTTACAAGATTTCCTTAGGCATTTGCCCAAGGAAATTTCTCACATTTTTATTGGAGGGGATCTCTGAAAAAACTAGATACATTTCTAAACAAAATCGTAAAGATATCACTGATGGTATATATAATATGATAAATTCCTACAAGAGAGAAGTCTCTCAAAGATCTCCGGATCTCTTCTGGACTCTGGAGAAAGTCTTGGATTCAGTCTTCAGAGTGGATTAGTCTTCAGAGTGACTTATAATGAAATAATTGGAAAATTACCCAACCAAAATATGCTAGATGAAAATCTCGAGTGGAACTGTGAGAAACTACAGGAATAATTTCTGTAGAATTTTGTAGTTTTAAACACTACACAAATTTTCAAATTTAAGAATCCAAGTAAAATTTACTTCAAAAATAAGATAAGATATAAATCTTTTAAAGGAATTATTTTCTATGAAGAAGAGCAATACTTAGTGGAAATTTATGAGAATCCTTGGAAGAATTGATGGAGCAATTCCTGAGATAATCAGTGTGGTAATTATTGAAATTAATAATCGTAGATTAAACCTTTGTTATTTTCGTGGTAAAAAATCTGTAGGAATAAGGTATCAGTTTAATATCTGGAGAAATAATTACAAGTATTTCTAAAAGAATTTTCGTTGGAAGTCAGTTTTTGGACTACTAATGGATTTTCTGGAGCAAATTTTGAAGGAATTCCTCTTAGCATATCCTAAGAAATCATTTAAGATATTTCAAGACAAATTCCTGGGAGAATTGCTAGAGGAATTTTCAAAAGAATTCTTGGGGTATCCATGGAGAAATATTTTATGTATACCTGAATACAGCTCCAAATGATTCTCTAGAAGAATTCCTGAAGATAAAAATCAACTGGGGTGGCCCATTTCGCATAAAGATGTTTCGCATAAGGAAGTTTCGCTTCCGGACTTTTGGAATGATGGACGCTTCGCATAAAGCAGTTTCATACAAGAACAGGTAGAATTTTTAAGAAGGCATATACTCCCCTTAAACGCATGTCAGTCCCATGTTTGCTGTATTTCGTATTCACATTGGACAATTATGCGTTTATGGGCAGTATAATTCTGGTTATGTGAAATGTCCATTATACCAAACGCCTGTATGCGAAACGTCATTATACGAAATATCCCACCCGCAAAATCAACGAACCTAAGGAGTAGGTAATATCTGGATCCTAAAGAATTTACATCACGATTCATTACATTAGGGTGCCGGTCCAATGGTTGTAATGTACCAGTAGATTGGACAATGGAATAAAACGTACATTTTTCGATAAAAACGACATGTACAATTTTTGGTGGATATATCGCCTCTAGTTTAGTTGATTTGCCAAATTTCAGCTTTTTATTTTATCAAAAAGTCATGTAAATAGTAAAGTTTACGCAAAAAAATTGCTCCCTTGAACCAATAGTTGCAGTCGTGTTCCATTAGTGGATCAACGGTTGGAAGCAGTTTTTAACATGGATGTATAAAAATGAAGAAAAGTCCCAGAGATGATCTTTATGTTTCATTTGAAAGATATTAGTTGCTGTTCCGAGGGAAAAATGTTAAACCTATGTAAAAATTTACCATTTGGTTTAAAATTCTTTGTATCATTCCCGAACGTCTACTACTGGAGCACACGTGTACCAATAGTGGCTCAAGCGATTTTATGTTAAAAAGCTTTCTTCACCTTTGTTCGCGTTATCGAAATATGCTTTGGTAGGTACTTTTCAAGAATATATAGAATATTTTGTACAATTATTAATTTCGATTTGGTTCAGGATATGGCTCAGTATAAAATGTTTCCAACCAGTTGATGGCTTCCTCAGGCACAAGTTATAGAGGGCCCCCTGATATTCAATGATTAACAGAACAATGTATTTTTGAATCCAAAACCACCATTTTCTGTTTAAAAGTGCTGTTCTATAGTGTTGAAATAAATACTGCCTTTATCACTTTACTAGATTATTTAGGGGCCCCTACATATTACCAATTCAGGGCCCCTCCAAACCTGATTTTCCTTACTCCGCTAAATTTTAATTTGTGAAATATTCAATTTCCAATGCTATGACAAATTTTCACCATGATCTCGGGGCCCCTAAGAATCCGGGGCCCGGTGCGGACCGCACCCACCGCACCCCCCTAGCTACGCTACTGGATAGACTTGACATAATAATGCTGCAAAAGGTAATGAATCTGCAGGATCAATAATTTTATTAATTATTTTGGAGTCTACAAAAACAGTAATTTAATATTATTTTATTTTATTTGACATTTGTTCCAATGGTTCAACATTGGATATTCTAACTCATTGGTACTATACCAGGGAGGAAGCCTCAGAATCATTTTCAAAATTTTATTTTGAATTCTCTGCAGAGCTTTCTTCCTGGTATTACAACAGCTAGTCCATATTGGTACAGCATACAACATGGCTGGCTTGAAAATTTGTTTGAATATCAAAAGCTTGTTCTTAAGACAGAGTTTTGATTTTCTATTAATAAGGGGATAGAGACATTTTACATATTTATTACATTTGGCTTGAATGCCCTCAATGTGATTTTTGAAAGTTAAATTCTTATCTAACATGAGCCCTAGATACTTAACTTCATCTGACCAATTTATTGGAATCCCTCTCATCGTGACAACATGTCTACTTGAAGGTTTCAAATACCGAGCTTTTGGTTTATGTGGGAATATTATTAGTTAAATTTTGGGAGCATTAGGAGAAATCTTCAATTTTTGCAAGTATGAAGAAAAAATATCCAAACTTTTTTGCAATCGACTACAGATGACACGCAGGCTTCGTCCTTTGACGGAGAGGCCTGTGTCATCCGCAAACAAGGATTTTTGACATCCCTGAGGTAACTCAGGTAAGTCAGATGTGAACATATTGTATAATATTGGTCCCAAAATGCTGCCTTGGGGAACACCAGCTCTTACAGGAAGTCTTTCAGACCTAAAGCTTTGATAATTAACCTGAAGTGTACGATTTGACAGATAACTTTGAACTTATTCTAACAATGTATGTTGAAAAATTAAAGTTTTTTAATTTTACAATCAAACCTTCATGCCAAACACTGTTGAATGCTTTTTCTATGTCTAGAAGAGCAAGACCAGTAGAATAGCCTTCAGATTTGTTGGAAGGGATCAAATTTGTTACACGTAAAAGTTGATGAGTGATCGAATGTCCATGGCGGAATCCAAACTGTTCATTGAATTTTCGTTGATGTGGGCCATCATTCTGTTCAAAATGACCTCTTCAAAAAGTTTACTGATGGAGGAAAGCAAACTGATTGGACGATAGCTAGAAGCTTCTGCAGGATTTTTGTCAGGTTTTAAAATTGGAACAACCTTAGCATTTTTCCATTTGTCAGGAAAATATGCTAATTGAAAACATTTGTTAAATATATCAACTAAAAATGATAAGCTACTTTCTGGAAGTTTCTTGATGAGGATGTAGAAAATTCCATCATCGCCAGGAGCTTTCATATTTTTGATTTTTTTTAACCCGTATAGGCCTGAGTGAAAGCAAAAATACTAAAACCCTTACCACTTAGCAAATACTTAACAGATTCAAATAATTTTTTGTCATTAAGCTGGCCCACATATCTAGTTTCTAGAAGTGGCGGGAGGAACTCAGGAATACTCTTGTAGCCGGAGGTTCTGCGGTGGGTCACTGGGTCAAGTCGGGTAGAAAAAGGCGTTTTTTGGGACATGCCAAGTTATCCTAATTTATTTCCGATGGCAACAATTTTAATTTGCATAAATCATTAAGATCTGATATTCAACATTATAAATGAAGAGTATTGCACCGTTTAGAATGGTCTGGATGTGGCCACTCGGACTTATTGCCCTGAAGAACTGGCTCAAGATAGATTGAGCAAAATAGTTCACTACATTGCGTTCCCATAAGTTTGTCACAGATGTTGAGATAAAAATTGTGCATTTTATCATAAATTTGAGGCATCCAGGGCACTCGGAAATGGTCATTTTTCTTAAAACTCCTTGATATAGTGGCCACATTATAGCCCATTCTGGAAATTATCTGTGACTTGAAATTTGCCTACTTCAAGGGGCACAGAAGTACAGAACCCTTGTTACCCGACCTGACCCAGTGATCCACCGCAATAACTCCGGCCACATGAACATTCCCGAGATGTTATGACCACTTTTAGAAACTAGATATGTGTATCAGTATATTGACAACAAATAATTGAAATCCGTTAAGTATTCGCTGAGCGGTGAGAGTTTTAGTAACTTTTCTTTCACTCAGGCCTATACGGGTTAATAATAGTTCTCACTTTTTCCAAATCAGTCTCACAGGCATTTTCGAAAACGTTCTCTTGATTGAGAATATTTTCGAAGTCCTGAGTAACTTGATTTTCAATTGGACTAGTAAGTTCTAAATTGAAATTGTGCGCACTTTCAAACTGCATAGCAAGTTTTTGAGCTTTTTCGCAATTAGTTAGTAATAATTTGTTTTCCTCTTTCGATTCCGGTATTGGCTTCTGAGGTTTTTTCAAGATTTTTGATAATTTCCAAAAGGGCTTTGAACCAGGGTCCAATTGAGAAATCTTATTTTCAAAATTTTTGTTTCTTAATTGAGAAAAACGTTTTTTGATTTCTTTCTGCAAATCCTGCCATATAATTTTCATAGCAGGATCGCGAGTGCGTTGAAATTGCCTTCTCCTCACGTTTTTAAGACGGATCAAGAGCAAATTAACTTGCTGTCCAGAGCATTGAAAAGGCAAATAGGCAGCTATGAAAGTATATTTACCAATCTGTGTTTCAACAGAAACACATAAAGTTTCAAAAACTTTAGTTTCAAATGACGAAAACAGTTGATGTTTTATACGCCTATGAATGATGATTGCAACTCCCCCACAAGCCCCATCAAGTCGATCATTACGATAAACAAAAAAAAATTAGGATCTCTTTTGAGTTTAGATCCAGGTTTTAAATACGTTTCGGTAATAACTGCTATATGCACGTTATTAACTGTAAGAAAATTAAACAGCTCGTCCTCTTTACCATTCAAAGAACGTGCATTCCATTTTAAAATATTTAAATTATTATTTGGATCCATTAGAAAAACGTAATCCAATAACAATTTGATTTGTAAATTTTACACCTACTTGGACTGCTTCAGTCATAGTGGTGGCTTTGAACATTGCATCAATCATTAGATTCAATTGTTCAGTTAGAAAATTAAAATCAGAGGCAGACATGTCATGTGATTTCCCATTGCAATTTCCGGTAGACGAAGAAGCGGAGTTACCTGTGGCGGTAGGGTTTTTTCCATTTGATTTGAAACAAGTAGAATGGGTACTCATGGAACGAATAGGGGAAGAGTTCAAATCACCTGCTACGATATCGGCAAAGGATTTTCCTGGGTAGATACATTCGAAATGGAAAGATTCGAACGGCTACCCGACGAATTAAAATTAGCTTGTGAATGAGCATGATCATGATCTTCCTGATGGGTATGATTCCTAATCAAGCGATCGATAACTGAAAAATGAGTATTGTTCGATACTCTACCAGGGAAATTCCGGAAACGACTGTTATCGTAACGGATATTATCTTTCATTTGCCTGGCACGAGCCTCAATGACTCTCTTGCGTGAAGGGCAGTTCCAAAAATTGGACTTATGATTAGCCCCGCAATCTTTATTCAAATTATTAACTTCACTTCGGTTATCAATGTTATGGAGTAAAAATTACATGTAATAGATTTGAATTTTAATTTACAGACAAACGGCATACTCTTTAAAAACCTTATATCTTACTACGTGTAATAATATGTGTAATATTATTTTTCCTTGAAAGACACAACTTTAGGCATTCCAATGGTGAAAGGAAATCAGAAAATCAGTTTGCTCATTATGAAGATGTTTTGAAGTTTTTCAACAATTTTAAATGGAAGTCGCTCATTATTGTTTTTCGAGGTACGTTAAAGTGTAGTGTTTTTCTTTTGAAGACCTAGTATTTTCTGGAATTGGCCATCTTTGCTCAGCCCCTTACCCGTCTATCTTGCTACGACAATTTATGTTATTTTTCTTTTCACTGTCGTGCATGGTTTCTTTTTTCTTAAGTGTTGCAAATTCATGTAGGTTATTTTACACGATTTGTAATGTAAATTTGCAAAAACAAAAAATGGCATTCGTTTTATGTGCATGTGAATTTTATGATGATTTTACATTACAGATTTTTTTCCGAGAATTTTGGAGTTTTAGCTAAAAATCTGTATTTTTTGGTTGAGATGATTAACACTTTATTATGGGGAAATTTAGTCCGAGGCTGGTTCATCCCCGAAATATAAAGGGAATTTGAGATTATGAAATTACTAGATTTTTGTTTATTCCAGTACTGAGATTATGATGTTAAATCTGAAAATCTCATGGGTTTTTACAAAAAATACCTTCTCAAAGATACCAACATAATTTCAAAAGATCAATAACCGAATCAAAAACCGAATTTTAAATATTTTCACAAGAATCCCAGAATTAATTAAATAACATTGGTGGCTAAATAGCAGATTATTCAACTGAAATGAGCTGTATAAATAGAATTTTAGCTGAATAAGCTGTTATTCAGCTACTAGAGTAGTGAATGATCCTTCGATAGTGTCGCTTGTCCCTGAGGGGATGTGCAGAAGAAGCAGGATCAATCGTGTTACGCGTCTTTGCTTGAGCAAGTTTAGTCTTGAAGAGTCGAGCATCGCTGATTTTAGTGTTTTATTTCTATTTTACTGATAACAAGCTCTCTTTCAGAAGTGATCAGGTAAATCCGAAATCAATACATATTATTATTTCCATCACCAAAAATGCTCAGAATTGTCTAATTGAGCTGATCCTTATATACACCCTACCCTACTAACAAAATCTCCATATCCCGTGACGTCTATGAAGATAGTTTGGGTTCCCTGTATCTTCCTAAGTAGACGTTGAACTAACATTCCTTCCCTTCCCCTAGCGATTAAGAGGACGTGGAAAGGTGTACAGCGTGATGCTTGTTTTGTGTATTTCTATTATGTAGAAAAATACGTTCATACCAAACTTTTTTTGAGAGTGATGCAAATTTTAAAATTTTGGCTCCCCTATGCTCAAACGATTTTTATTATGGTAATAGCACCCTCCCGAAGTTTGAAGTGATTCGGAAGAAATTTGACTGTGCACACGCCATTTGAAGTTCATATGAAGATTACTATGGAAAACGCCAAGCTTTTGTGTTCAGCCCTCTCGTCGTCATAATATTTTATAAAAAAGTGAACAAACTTTTCTCATGTGAAATCTTTCCAGCTACAACTTTGCTGAAGACCACATTTTGATTGGACGTCAGGATAAATGGCTATTCATTATCATAGAGTGGGTTTGCAACTGCTCGGCAGGCAACAGTGGTGCTCCTGTCGGGTAGAAAAGATCAAAGTAATCCAGACTACTATGTTTTACAGCAAAAAAGCAGTGTTGCTCTGAAGGGGGGAGGAGCCGTCATTGATTTCGGAATTTTCAAAAGCAGTTTTTTCGTTCAAATTCAGGAAAATCTACATGAAATTGTGTTCACTGTATTCTATTCTCCAACCGAAACACAGTGAACACATTTTCATCGAATAATTTTTAGTTTTGAACAGAAAAACTACTTTCGAAGTTTAGACAATGACGATGATTGAGATGACGGAGCGTTGAACGTGAAAGTAATTGAATGATCATTCCAGCATGATTCCCGAGTAAGACACATGTTATAATTGATGCATATTAACTCTTATATGATAAAATCTAGTCATATAAGAGCTAAGATGCATCAATTATAACATATGTGTTCCTTTGGTTTAGACTTTGTTATCAATGATAACTGTTAAACCGATTCTAACAGCAATTCCGAAACGGTTGAAGTAGTTGGGAACAGCTTTAGCTGAAATATTAAATTGCTTCTTAAATTCTGTTACATATAATTTTACACTCTACTTACAATTTTTCAGTTTCCTTCTCGCTTACTTTAGGCTAGTTTTCAATCCGTACTCGTAGGGTAGGTTTTAGATCTAATTGTATACATAAGTAGGTTTTAAGTTCACATTATTTAAGTTCATTTAATAGTTATCCCTACCTTGGATCAATTGTTCAAATAAGTATATAAGAGAAAATAGTAATTTTAGGTTGTAGGACATTTCCCAGAAAGTCAACCCCCAGAACGACATTCCCCAGAATGACGTTCCCCAGAAACCCATTCCCCAGAATGGGACATTCCCCAGAAAACCATTCCCCAGAATAGGACATTCCCCAGAATGGGTTTTATACGTTTGTAAAGAGTGGAAAAAAATTGGTAGTTTAGTTTTTTGTCGTTAAGAAATGTACCTACTGAATTGATTCGAATTCTCAGATGCTTCGAATTACGGACACAGACATCAATTCACCCAAAATATTATTTTGTCAAATTCATTATTATGGATCTCAAGCGAATAAAATCGGAATTGAGTTAAAAAATTTTGAACGGCGAGTGTTTGCTTCTTTTTTCTCAGGCAAACCATCTAAGCTGCCGTCCATAAATCACTCGGTCTTCTATGGAAGGGGAGGGGGGGATGGTGTGGCATACAAATTTCAAAAAGTGTGTACGGTCAAAAACGGGATAGAGGTGGTTTTGTGGCTAAGTGGTTCATCGGCAGACCCAACCATAATCTTAGGAGGAAAATGCTGTTTAAAAATTTTCTTGATTGTGTCTTAACTAATTTCATAATTGTGCTACTGTCGTTTCCCTGAATATCATTTCCCTGAATGCCACCTCTCCAAATGACCCGTTTCCCCGAATAGTGATGCAGTTCAAACAGGTGCAAGAATAGTCTTTAAGGACTGGGTGCTGAACTAAAATGAATGATTAGCAATTAAAAGAAGAAAATAAAATAGATTTGAATGTCATCCTCGACTAAATATATCTTGCCCAAAATGCCAATGATGGTGAAACTCGAAAGAACCGCCAATCAAGTGAAGAAGGGTGCATATTAGATGATCGGTTCGTTACCACCTCGAAACACAAAAGTTATGATAATTATAAGAGCTAAAAACTTTTCGGAAACTAGGCTATTAGAGGAAACGGGTTGTTCGGGCACTGGCATTCTGGGAACTGGCGTTCGGGGAAACGACATTTGGGAAACCGACATTCGAGGAAAAGTAGCTCAACCGTTTAACATAAGCTGTTCCTACATATGCCATACTGTGTTTTATGATCAAACTTGATCCAAGCTATTGTTTTTTTTTTGTTTTCATAGTTATTCTTCCTTCTTTTAAAATTGGCTGTTCTTTCTAATTGTACTTTCAAAGGGAGATTGGTGTAGTTTAATATGTCACAAAGTAAATTAATGGAATTTGTTTTTCGGCTTTCATGGCATATTCTCCCTTCTTTTGAACATATGCTGTTCTTCCTAGGTTTATTGTCTAAATAATTAGGGATGGTACACATATTATGTCACGCTAAATTCTAACTTTTTCGACGAGAAAATCGTCAAAAAATATAAAAATCGTCCAAATTGTTCGAATTACTGCAACAAACCGAAAGTCCTACCGTTAAAAATAAAAAAAAAAAACAATACGAAAATGTTTTACCTAATTTTCCAGTTAGATGCATTCACTATTTACTATTTACCATTTTCCTGGATTTGAACACCTCAAAGATCTCTTGTTATTTTTTTTTTTCTGGGGAATGTCCCATTCTGGGGAATGGTTTTCTGGGGAATGTCCCATTCTGGGGAATGGATTTCTGGGGAATGTCCAATTCTGGGGAATGGCGTTCTGGGGAATGTCGTTCTGGGGAACGTCATTCTGGGAAATGTCGTACAATCGTAATTTTATAATGCACAATAACGAATTCAAGTTTGGTTTACGCAAACTCTCCGACTATCAATTCTGCTTATCATCCTTCGTTGACGTCTGCCACATCTCCGACGATTGTCAAAGATGAAGTTTCTACCCTTTCGCGTGCCCCGTAAGATCCCTGTGATTCTTTGTGACGGGTGTCTACCGGGGGGTACTCGTCGTCACATTCCCCCGCCCGTAAAGCATTCCCTTGGACCGGTTTACGTTCATCCATGACGTCGAGTAATGCCAGCTTCACAACCGGCCTACGCAACACTCCGTTCTTTGTCCGTACCCACGCTTGACGTGTCCGCCCATCTCGGCCGCATACCACACGTTCCACCTTTCCTCTCAGCCATTGATTTCTCACAGCTTCTTCCACCACCAAGACCAAATCTCCGACTTCCAGATCCCTTACTTCGTCGAACCACTTTGAACGCCGTGAAATCACCGGGAGATACTCTTTCAGCCATCGCCTCCAGAAACCATCTGTCAAATGCTGGGCAAGTTTCCAGCCACTTGTTAGTGTCGAGCGGAAGTCCACTGGTTCGACTGGTAACTGTTTAATTCCACTTGAACTTCCAAGCAGGAAGTGGTTTGGTGTAAGAGCCTCCTGCTCAGCGTATTCAAGTGGGATGTACGTCAACGGACGGCAATTGATCATGGCCTCAGCATCAATCATGACTGTTTCTAATACTTCGTCATCTGGTCGGCGCTGAGTCTCCAGAATAGTCCCAATAGCTGCTTTCACAGAACGGACCATCCGTTCCCAGACTCCACCCATATGTGGAGCCCCGGGTGGGTTGAACCGCCAACGTGTTGTAGAATTGGTAAAAACCGTTGCCATACGGTAATTGCGTTCCTCGATTTCACGTTTCAACTGGTTATCTGCCCCATGGAAGTTTGTCCCATTATCGGAATATATTTCTGCCGGAGAGCCTCTCCGGGAGACAAATCGTCGCACTGCCATTACACAAGACTCTGTCGTCAAGTTGTGCACCACCTCTAAATGTACGGCCCGGATGGTCAAACAGGTGAATAATGCTATCCATCGCTTTGAATTACTTCGACCGACTTTCACCAATACTGGTCCGAAATAATCGATCCCCACAAATGTGAAGGGTCGTACATATGGTGTAAGCCTCACTTTGGGTAATGGAGCCATTGGTGGAGAACGAGGAACTGTGTGATGAACGCGACATTCCATACAATCGCGGGATACTCTTGCGATAAGTGAACGTAGTTTCGAAATTTCATACCTTTGTCTCATCTCATTGACGATTGTTTCGCGATTAGCATGGCGGAACCGTCGGTGGAAAAAATCAGTTAGCAGAAGGCTTATCCTGTGCTCTTCTTCTTCTTTCTGGCGTTACGTCCCAACTGGGACAAAGCCTGCTACTCAGATTAGTGTTCTTATGAGCACTTCCACAGTTATTAACTGAGAGCTTTCTTTGCCGATTGACCATTTTTGCATGTGTATATCGTGTGGCAGGTACGAAGATACTCTATGCCCTGGGAATCGAGAAAATTTCCTTTACGAAAAGATCCTCGACCAGCGGGATTCGAACCCACGACCCTCAGCATGGTCACTACGGCTATCTGGGTCCCACGAGGAAGAATTATAGGGTTTTTAGCATCATATGGTAACCAAAAAGCCGCACCGAGACGACTTCGCTTGCGTAGTATACCGTCTGCGTCTATGAACGGCGATAGTTTATAGATGTTGCTCGATTTCGGAACACCAACATGACAAGCGTCTAGGCGTCCTCTAGTCCTTTGAAGTAGCTCAATTTCCGCACCTTAGAATTCCCGCTGCGTTTGTCGCCACAAAGATTCTTCTGCACTCTTCAGCTCGTTGTGTATCAAAGCACCAACGTCCAGTAATTCTCCTCTTTGAGATCGTCGAATGTTATTCACGAAACGATGAACATACGCCACAGAACGGAGAAGCCTTTCCCATTTGCTGAAGCGAGCTACATCTACGAACTGAATCATTGCAGAAAGGTGTACATTACATGAACGTAGTTCTTCGCCCGTAGAAAGTTGTAGTTTGATCTTTTGCGGCCAATGAGTTTCAGGCAGTTGAAGAAATTCGGGTCCGGTAAACCATCGATTGGTCGAATCGATTTGTGGTCCAGAACCCCATTTGGTGGCAACATCCGCTACATTCAGTTTCGAGGGAATCCATCTCCACTCTCCTACTTCTGTGGTCGACAGTATCTCCCCAATTCGAAATCCCACATACTGATGATATCGACGCTGCTCTGAATGCAGCCAAGCTAGAACCGTCGCTGAGTCGGTCCAAAGAAATCTCTGTACAACTGGCAAACCGTGCATCGAAATAACGTTATTTAGCAGACGAGTTCCTAATACTGCGGCTTGAAGTTCCAACCGCGGTATTGTCAACATTTTTAGCGGTGCCACTTTGGTCTTTGCACTCACAAGTGCAACTAGTGGACCGTGCTGAGATTCCACTCTGAAGTATGCCACGCTGGAATATGCCGACTCACTAGCATCAACGAAAACGTGTACTTGCAGTGATCGATACACCTCCGATTCTGCTTTTGGGAAGTAGTAGCGCGGTATTCGAATGGAGCTTAACTGTGGCAAAAGTCTGCACCATTGAATCCATCTATCGTACAGCTGTTGACTGATTGGGTCATCCCAGTGTACACCAGAAACCCAAATTTCCTGCATGAGGATTTTTCCATGCACAACGTAGAAGGCTATTAATCCTAGTGGATCGAAAAGGCTCATGACCACTCTCAGAACCTCTCGCTTTGTTGGGATACGACCGTCCTTCATGATGTCCGCTAAGTCGCAGCGCATTGTGAGGTCGTATGTAAAGCAGTCACAGATAGGAACCTATCTCATGCCGAGGACAGACTCAGCTCCATCCAAAGACAGCGATTTGTCGTTCTCTGTTGATTCCTCTCCAACCCGAGCAGATATTTGCGCATCATTCGACAGGAAATTTCTGAGCTCGAAACCACCTTCGCTGTGTATCATCTTGACCTGCCTGCCAACTGTGATCGCTTCGTCGCGTGAACTAAAACTATCCAAATAGTCATCCACATAATGGTAATGGTGGATTGCGTACACAGCACGTGGACACTTTTCCGTGAACTCACTAGCATTCAAATTTTTTTACGTACTGGGCCGAGCACGGAGAGCTGGTCGACCCAAATGTCGCTACGTCCATGACGTAAATTTTGGGAGGGTCGTGGGGAGCGTTTCTCCACAAAAATCGTTGAAACTGACGATCTTCTTCACGGATTCGTATGCGGTGGAACATATCTTTGATGTCACCTGTTAGTGCGTAGCGGTATTGACGAAAATGGCAAAGTACACTTGGAAGCGACGAAAGCATATCCGGTCCTTTGAGAAGCGCAGAGTTGAAGGAAACTCATTGGACCGATGCTCTGCCATCCCAAGTCAAACGAATCTTTTCCGGCTTTTTTGGGTTCTTATGGACACCCAATGGCAGATACCACGTTTGATTTGGCGGTACCTGGGCCAATTCTTGTTCGGAAGCTATATGGGCGTAACCCTTTTCGAGATATTGTTGTATTTGAAGCCGAACGTTATCGTACATTGCAGGATCCTTGCTTAGCTTACTTTCGAGTGCACGAAGTTGTCGAACAGCCATACCAAAACTTTCAGGAAAATGCACATCATCCGTCTTCCAAAGTAGACCCGTCTCGAACCCTACGTGTGGTTGTTTCCAATAACATCCTGGCTCTTTTATCTTCCTCGGATTCCAAGATCTTCTGGGGGCTTGTGACGCCCGCATCTTCAATGCTAAAGAAGTTTCTCACGAGATTATTCAGTTCTCGATCCGGATCGGTCCATCCTCCAAAATGAAACCCACAAATTACTGACGAAGCCGGTGCTTGCGTACAACCGTAGATACTCCACCCAAGACGGCTTCTGGCTGCGATTGGATCTTTCCATCCACCTTCTCTGACTTTTAGTGGTATTGTGAGTTTCAAATTGTCAAGACCAATGAGGATTTTTGGTGATACGTTCGCATAATCTTGCAGCGGTAGGCCTCTTAAATGTGGATGTCTCTTCGCTAGTTCCTCATACCGCATAGACTGCGATGGTAGTAAAAGTCCACCTACAGTTCGAGCATCTGACAGTTCGAAGCGTTTGGTTGATCCTGTTCCCGAAACTTCCATAGAAATTCGCTGGGATTTTGCTTCGTTCCTCTTGATGTTTCCTGTCCATTGTAGGCCCAGGGGCTCCGTGGGACCATCGATTCCTAGCTGCTTGGCAACGACATCCTCTAGTAGAGTCAGCTGAGACCCTTCGTCTATGAACGCGAACACGTTAATCTGGCATCCGTTTCCATACAGAGTAACTGGCATAATTCTGAAGAGTGGACCATTGATCGATTGAAGTGCTCCCATATGATTATTCAAAATGGCCACGTTTGACGAACCGCTGATGGAATGTAGCAGGGTATGGTGTCTCAGCCTACAGTCTCCGAACTCACACCCATTCCACGTTTTGCAAGGCCATCGCCCATGCTGATTTAAACACGTTCTACATAATCCGTTCTGTTGCACCACTTTGTACCTTTCGTCCATGTCCATTCGCTTGAATGTGGGACAGATAACAGATTATCCTTACGTACAATCAATGTGGTCTTCGGCAAAGTTGTAGCTGGGAATAATTCACATGAGAAGAGTATGTTCACTTTTCCATAAAATATTACGACGAAGATATTTAGGGCTGAACACAAAATAATTGTCTTTTCCATAGTAATTTCCATAACTTCAAATGGCCTGTGCACAACCAAACTTCTTCATTTAAGCATAAGGGAGCAGAAACTTCATAATTTGCATCAGTCTAGTGTACAGTCACCCACAATTTTTACAGTCGTTAATGCTATGCTAGAATCCCAGAATGACTTAAATAATCCCAGGAATATTGTAACAAATCTAGAACGTCTATTTTATTTCATTTTATTCATATCGCCCATTGTGTCCTAGGATCCGCTTATTGGAGCGGTATATTCTGGCCGGTACTCAAGATTTTCATTTGGTCCACACTGACGCATATGTGAACTTTAGTTTTCAAACTATCGTAATGTTGCTGATTTTGAAATTGAAGATATAGATTCTTGAAGACTTTACGATACTGAGGTTGAAGGATGTTGGTAATTTGTTTATCTTATGAACCCACTGCAACCATCAAATGGAAGTTATTTTCCAAGAAATTGTTCAGTCAAAGTGAGCCAAATCACTGAACGGTGTTCTTTAGTTCAGTCAGAGTGGACTAAGAGCACTTAGTCCATAAAAAATCATTCTACCGTAGGTTTGGATTATTTGTATCCATGATTATTGCTTCACATTTCAAACAATTGAAAGCAACACAACGATGTGTGGAATATTGAACGAAACCATTCACGACCCACAAAATTGTAAAGTGTCTGACTTTTTCTCAAAATATGTAAAATGTTCACTCTATCTTAACGTCGACCATATTATTTTTCTATATTATTATATACTTAGGTAAATTGGATTGCCAAAGTTTTTGCTCCGATTATCGTTTTGGTTAAAAATCTTCGAAGGATTTTCATATTACGTCTACCAAACAATCGCATATAGCGGCAAGCATCATGAAACACCCTCAATTTATTGATGCATAAATATTCTAAAGAAGACTAAGTTGAAGTGGTTGGCCAGCGAGAACGTAAAGTCATAGCTATAGTCCGTGTTCGCTTTGAAAGGATTCTTTCACATGCTTTCACGTGTAGGCTGCCCCGAGAAAATCAATCATCGACCTGCTGTTGTCCACCGGCTTCGGTCACGGTACCCATCACGTTTGCTACATCGCGCAATGGTTACACGAAAGCGTCCCGTCGGTCGTGGCATCGTGCGTGTTTGGAGCAGTTTTAAGTGTTTGCGATTACGAAATTGACACCGGTCGTAACCATTCCGGCTAACCACGACTAATCCGTTTCATTTCCACGCGTGGTTTGTGGATAAACCCTGGGGGATTATAGTTTTTGTTTCATTTACCCATTGACCTAGTTTAATGAACCAATTGCAATTATGTCAAACACTCTTGTGAACCATTTGATGTTATCATACCAGTGAACCGTAGCGATAATGTTAATCAATATTCCAAGCATCTCACCTTATTGAGGACAGCGGTAGCCAACAGCTGTTCGTACTTCTTGGGGCTGAAGTACGGCAGATGTTCCTCCGGTCGCAACGGAAATCCGCTGTGATTCAGCAGCGATGGTAACTTGGCGACCTCATCCAGGATCTTCTGCAGCATCTTACGCAGCTCAAAATGCGTATCGCTTGGGCTGCTTGGCACGGTTTGGCCTTCGATCAATGGTAGATCTGAAATAGATAACAGAGGACACCATTAGCGGGTTGGATTAGGTGCGAGGTTAATTAAGGATCATGCACACACAGGTGAGTGTTGATGGAAAACGTGGTGACGTAGGTTCCTAATGGAGATGTAGAGGTAGTTGACCTCTACACGTCCCATTCTAGAGTGGTGCGATAAATTGCCGAGTGATTGTGTTTTTGTCATGATAGAATGAAATGTAATTGCGAGGTGATGACATGCAAAGATGCGAGTTACGACGGTGAGTACAACAGGTTCAAGTATCGTGCGGAGAAGTGAAGTGAATTGTAAACAGCGGTCGTGAAGTATGTGGAGAAGAAACTAAAACATTCCAAGGCGAAAAGAGTAGGAAATTACGCGACAGTGAACGGGAGTGAAGTAAAAATATATGCATTTATCAAATTTGATTTTTTTTTTCTATATGGAGTTGATGATAAGTGGCCTAATTCTTAGAAAAATACTAAGGAATCCTTGAAAAAAAAAAACTCCTTGTAGTAGTTTATGGAGCTTCCCCTGCAAAAAATCTTAACATAAACTCATTTCTGTATTTGCTGTCATGATGATAAAATCTAAATAGTGATTTATTGTAGAAACTGCATGAAAACCTTATGGTATCAAATGATCTAGTATGACAAGAAACTTATAATGATCCCGGATAAATCAAACGAATCTTAAAGATTTTTTTTCCAATTACGGAATATTTTTAACGGAATTTTTCAAGCTATTAAATGGATCCGTTACTCAGTCTGCACATTAAACCAAGACGCGTTTTGGACTTGATTTAGCACACTGTGATAGTGTATGGTTTAGCATTACATACACAAAGGGTGCAGACTGCAGAGTTGATGTATATAATGGTCATTTTTAAGTAAAACTCTTGAATGATTTTCGAGGTCAATCGCCTCCCTGATGAAAATCCTGGCTACGCCCACGTACAAATCTATTTAATTTAACCAAACTGTGGTAACTCGGATTACATAATAAATCAAATCACAATTACTATGCTCTCAAGTGCTAAAATGCAACACTTGAATTTGCATATGAAAATGTTTATCCTCTTTCCCCAGTCGTGCACCACCTTACAAGAGCGCAATGGATGCGATTTTTTGGCAGTTGTTTCTTTACAAGTTGCTTCACCTGTACCGTCCCCACAAGTATACGTCTGGGTCTTGTCTTGTGCTTTGACTCTGGCATAATGTTGATAAACATGATACTGGTTCGAGCGAAGCGTTCGCCGCTATTCATTTCGTTGATATTCCGCACAGGTCTGGTCATTATACGAGTTCAGTGTTGCACGACCTACACCTTGTTGAGGCTGTTGATGATGTTGAACGCAGCAGGCTGTGCTTACGAGTTTGCGTTATTCGTTCATTGTAGGGTTGCACTTAAATCGTACAGCAGGGGTGGGAGTCAGAAGAGAAGGAAGACTTGATGAAGCGGAAAATCGATGTTGCCCTCAGTGACCTATGGACGGTAAATCACTCATTCATGAAAGGTTCCCGACGGGATTTCTAGGGATCCACCTCGCACAGTTGGATGTGGTTGAATGAGCGAGCATATGTCAACGATATCTTTGGAGAAGGGAAAAATAATTGTATCAGAATGACGATGAATTTCGTCGGGCGAGCAAGGTTGACAAGGTTGTCAAGTGTCGCGGCCGGTTTCGCAATTCCTTGTAAGGAAAAATAATTACCAGTAGTTCAAGATCGTTTCCGCGCGCAGTGTAATCGATTGATAGCTGCAGCGGCCGTTGTTTGATCATTTTTAATCCTTTCTGGCGAGGGTTTGTACAACTCGATCAGATTTTTAAGGATTTTTCCAGTCAGATGATTTAAGGGGTGGAAATATAGGTTTTTATCATTACACTATAGTTTCTGACTTTGTTGACTGTGATTTGCTTTGCTCGGCTACTGTAGTGTGAATTTCACGACTTTTCCCACCTCTGAATGAGCCGATATGAATTCACCAAACTGCAAAATTCCAATTTAACAAACACTGACCTAATGGCGCTAATGCATTATGCAACCCATTTCACTCATCGACTGTGCCGGCGAAGGTGAATCCTTAATCGATGGAAAGTAAAACCGAAAACGTTTCGTTTTCCTTTCGTTTTTCACCGGTGACGATGCTTGGCATGGCACAGAAAAAAAACTTCGAACCGTTCAAAATGTACCTAAACCGCTTAGCGTTTTCCACAGCTAGGCGTGGAGGCGGTTTTGAGAGAAGAAGAAGAGTGTAGGAACCAACCGTCCCACTGTATGGCATAACAATCTGGTGCAAATAAGCGCTAATTCAATCATAATTCCACGTATCGTACAAATTGGCGCCTCTTCAGCCAGCCACCACACTAATTTCCCAGACCGATTAATGCATGCATGGGAAGTCAATCCAATTATTATATTCACCGCAGATTTGTGAATCTGTGCTGTGACGGAGTCATAATTTCTGATTGGCATAGGGCTTCCCTGTGTGGTGGTGAAGAGTGGTAGTTTAGGAGCAAGGTTGAGAGGGTGGATTTTTATGAATATTGAGTTTTAATTTTATAATTTATCCGCCTTTCTTCAAAGCACATAAATCTTTGGCATTGTTGGAAGTTTTACCATTGAGATCAACTGTTTGTATAAAATTATAAGCAAGAATATGAATTTTATGAACGTGAATTTGTATTTTAGAAATTCGCTACATAGAAAATAGTACAGGTAAAACATATCTATTAGCACTTAAAGTTTCATTTTGCTGCAAACCAGACGAATTCGATCCAGAATAATCGACTCATGAATTATTAGAAATCGTGCCTGATAATCTTCGATTTGCTTTAAATTTTACACATGTTTTCGGTATGGTAGAATTAATGTCTTTCATAGATAAATAAATTACTTAGACTCAAGCATAACTTTCGCAAAATCCTATGAGTAAAGGAAAGCAATTTATTTGAAATATGGTTGCTTCATATCTGTTAGTTTAAGAAAAAAGAACGTTCTATAGAGAAGTTGTAGTGAATAGTTCGGGCTGAAAAATACTACTGAAAAGGCATTTTATTTTTAATCATGAAAAGTTCAAAACTGAAACTTAAATTTGAAGAACCCTATTTTAAATATTATTCTATTTTTCTTTCATAGAATCTGCATAGGAAACATATGTTAGGGATAGAGATTCGGGATTCGGGACAAAAATCTAAGCTTATCCCGGGAAATCCCGGGATCCCGGGATCATTGAAGATATTGTAGAAGATCATGAAACAAATTGATTACTGAAAATTATTTAATGAAGTTTAGGTGTACCTTCAAATTCGCTGGAGGCTTATAACCCCGGCTAATGTTAATGAGAAAAGCATTGAAACTTTGCAACTAGCAAATCAAAAATATGTGTTTCTTACTTAGTAAATGGGTCTTTTCATGAAAATAATGACTCGTATATTCGCTTTTTCATGACGCTTTTCTATTTTATCAAATAAGTCTTGATAGTGAGCAGTGTTGTGAAAAACGCAATTTCTCATAACTCATGCTTGAGATTTTTCATGCATGAGTTGTCAATCACGCAACTCAGCTGTCAAAAAATCATGAATGAGTTTGCTCACATTTTTGACTCATTAATTTCTTGGCAGCCTGGAAAAATTGTAGTAATGCTTTCTAACGTAAACAGTAACATTCGGGTTTCACGAGTTTTTGACGGGTTTTGCGACTGAATCATTTTTTACCATATATTTGCACCAAAATCTCAAGCGTGCGATATGCGAAGCAATGAGTTTGCTCTCACGGGAGAGCGTATTGATTGAGATTTGATTGTGAGTCTATCAATACTGATAGTGAAGAAAAATGTCATTGTTTTTCATTGAAATTTCGTGGTTTTCACCAAACTCTACGTACATTTCGGGAATCCCGGGATTGACACTCTAGTTTGGGACCCTCTAGTTTGAGACAAAGTTTAAATGAAAAAAAAAATTGAAATTGTAAAGCTTATTAAAGAACAATTTAATATCGATTTTCATTTTTTTTGAGATAGGTCAATACGTTTTGATGACAAAATAAGAATCTTCATATTATTCTGACCCATAATAATAATCATGATTACTTATCTAGGAGTGTGAAAGTGGATACAGAAAAAAATAATAGTTAACTTCATCATTATGTTCAGCTAACGTGAAAATCTAATCACAACTTTAATGATTTTAATAAACATTTTCTATAGCAATCCATGAAAATTTACAATTTTCAACTAGTCTTTCTAACGGCTAAGTGAGTTGAAGTAAAGATTTAACTGTACTAATTGTATTTTTCAAGTGCTGTCCGGAATTCGAACCAAATTGTCCGGAATATGATTCAAAAGTGTAGTTGTGTCCGGAATAAAAATCATGAAGAAGTCACGCATTTCTTTTTATTTAAGTTAATTCAAGATGTAGGATCCAAATCTTTACCCACAACTCGAAATTTAAGTGTATGCAAGGCCTGATAATGCTTAAGTTTCGTACAGAACGATTCAATTTGTATGTTTTTGGATTAGTTGTACTTCACTGGAGCCTTAAGTGTCCGTAATATGAATCAAAACGGTATCAGACAAGTTATACGTAGTATCATTTTGCTGTCTTCAGCGCATTTGGTACTTATCACTCAATGAACAAATGCGCTGAAGCCAGCAAAGTGATACGAATAGTTATCAAAAATTGAGGTAATTTGTAGTTTGTCAAAGAAAAAACTGAAAAGAATCGGTTAAGAAACGACGGAGATATAGCCCTCTGAAGTTTACCATTTCGTATAGGAAAATGGCTGTGGTGCATTTTATATGTCCGATACTGTAGCTGTACTTATTTATAAAAACCACATTATTTTTATTGTGATTCAATCAATTACAATAAGTTGAAAAAAATAATAGTATTCTATTTTAGGCAGAGATACAATAGTTTTTTAATTGACAGAAAAATTATTTGAATGGAATTGATTTTTGCAGTTATAAAATTTGCTTGTTTCAATGTATCTCTGTAGACGACTAATCAGACAGATGATGAGAATACCTTCCATGACTCTTAGCCCTTGAATTTCTTTAAATGTTACGCTCTACTCAATTTGGCATATACCCATTTGTCATAATGCCGTTTGGCATAACGCCATTTGGCGTAATGACCACATGGCATAATAATCGTTTGGCATAATTTAAAAAAAAAAAAAAACATTTTATAAGTATTTCCTTTTATATTTCAAAACGTTGAGCCATTAAAGTTTTACTGCTTGAAAAAAAAAAGTGGTTAGTAACAAATGAAGTTTACTAAGAGATAAAGATAATGTAATATACAAGGAAAAACTTTAAGAGGGACGCGTTTTGTTTTTTTCAAAGTATATTACGAGTTACATCTTAGGTTAAGAAAATCAAGTTTCTCAAAGATTTATAATGCTTTTAGTACAGTTGTTCCTTCATGTGCGAGGTTTATCGGTATCGTGTAGATGGAGATCCGTAGTATATGGGATTACTTTTCAGCATCATGAGCAGTCTTTCCAGTTGAAGTGTGATAAAACACATACACCGAACCAAATGGCTGCGTACAGTTTGACTAAAATATAGAATAGGCTGCAATGTGCTTGCGGTGTTCTGTGTACCTAATTGGAATCGTTTGAGACTAACGTATGCGATATTAGGAGAAGTTGAAGTGGCAGAAATAAGTCTCCTGTCTTTGCACTACAACATAGACAATTTCGCTGCTGAAATGCTCCAATTTTCTAAAACCAGTGCTTCCCGAACTTTTTTGACTTTTGCCCTCTTGAGGTCAATATATTTTAAAATTGCCTTCAATATGTAATTTATATTTTTGTATAAAATAACCGCTCTTCTTGGTTGAGATTCTTATCTATATCTTAAAGTAAGTATAACAAAAATTGAACAAATTATCAAATTGACTGGCGGATTACTTAAATTTTGCTTTCAAAGCATGTATGGTCGGTGCTCAGTTCTGACATACTGGAGTAGGGGATATTTTGGACTTGTTAAGGTAATCCAAAGAACCCATCCATTCTGATCATTTTGATGCTTATTTGATGCAAATGTTTTATCAATTTGTACATTGGTCTTTACTTGTCTTATTTCTGTAGCTTATTAAAATTGTAAGTAAAAGCAAGAAAACAAAATAGGTAACTTTTTCTGCGTCCATTTTTTACGATCCTCTAGAATGACAGAAATGGGTATACCGTCACATTCATGCCCAACACTATCAATCGATCCCAACTAGCGATGGGCGATTTTGAATCGATGTTCCGAACATCGATTTTTTCGTTCCAATTAATCGATTTTTTGAATCGATGTTAGGAGCATTCAAAATCGAGTGAATCGATTTTCTTCATTCGATTTTTTGTTTCGATTCAAAATGATGAATTTGATAAGAATTGTGAATGAGTTGATAAACCATGAACCTAGTTATGAACTGGCCTTGAAGCGTTCAATGTATAATTTCCAATTTCAAACGTTATTATATTGATGGAATTTAATAATTGAATTTCGTTTTATTTTAAGAGCTTGTTTTTGCACCTTTTCATATAAGCTTAAAAATCGAATCGATTCAAACACATCGATTCAATTGTTTCGATTAAATCGGTGAATCGATTCGACATATCGAGTTCAAATCGATTTAGTAACATCGATTTTCTGGTCAAATTTGCCCAACACTAATCCCAACATCATTCCTTCTCTCTTTTTCTACTATTTACTTATGATCGTTCAAACCAACAGAAGAAAGATCCTACTCATGTCCATATCTATTCCATTCGATCGCCCAAACTGCAAATGTTTGCGAAGCAGGAATGAAATGCTGTAGAAGCAAAGTTTGAGTATTGCAAAAATCTTCGCGCATCACTACATCATATATAGCTCATCTTGTAGCGCGGCGCACCACCAATCAGTAAGATCGTAGGTTCAAATCCCGGTGGACAGACATAAAAATAGTATCAACAAAACCTGTTAGAGTAGAAACAGCAGTAGCGATGATAGATTAAGACAAAAACAGTATTAAAAGAGGACAGAGATAGTTACGAGAGATGGACGGGAGGAAAGAGAGAACAACGATATTTTTTGTTTTGCTTCACATGAGACGTTACGATCAGGACGTTATCATTTTTGCAGGCAAACACGAAATTTATGAAGGCCTAGCATTTGAATAGCCGTATATTGGGCCAAAACCTGCATTTTGGGCACATACACAACTTGCTA
Source organism: Aedes aegypti (assembly GCF_002204515.2). Taxonomy (NCBI): domain Eukaryota; kingdom Metazoa; phylum Arthropoda; class Insecta; order Diptera; family Culicidae; genus Aedes; species Aedes aegypti. The sequence continues at coordinate 822,821 of NC_035108.1, forward strand.
GCATTTAATGACCTGCTATAAAGGCTTGGTTTTGGGAATTTTTGTTCAGCACTAGTTTTGTAAAATACAACTTGTTTATATATTTGTAGTTTGGGTGGAAATTGTTAAAAAAATATGTGTTAAGAAAATGTTTAAAGTTCAATATACAACAGACGTTTAATTTATTATAACTAATTTTATTTTGAGAAATTTCTACTCGTGTTTAACTTTTAACCGGTGCTTCGAAACTTTAGTAATGGTAAAATTGAGCATATTTGCAGTTCTCTGTCAAAATTTCATGCCGATTGTCATAGGGAAACAAAGTTACTTCATGACAAAGCTTAGCATTTTGTATGAAAACCGGCTTTCACATCAATTTTTTTAAACACAGGTTTGTTCAAATACTACACAAAATAATGAAAATATCTTGTTGTTATGAATGCTTGGAGTACGTTTTTTTTTAAATCATTTAGAAACACTTGGTCTTGTCTAGATATGACAAAAATATCCTCGATTTGCATATCCATAAAGGATTCACGGAATAACCATCAAATTCATAACTTTCCAGTATGAATAAATCTATTCATTTTATTTTATTCTAATCATCAACAAAATTAAATATAAGAAAGATTAACTGGATAGTAATTTATAATTGCAAATGATGAATTATGTTGCATTTATTGCTTCTGAATGAGTTTTCACTAAACTGCGACCTTTGATACTATTTTGGTTCACTTCCTGTTTTTCAAATCATATATAGATTCAAAATTTTATAAGTTTCAAAAATGTTAATTTTTGTTTGATGACCTTGAAGATCAAATTCCATATAGTGGAAGGGGTGGTAAAATGAACACCTTAAGAATATCAGCTTGTTTCTGATAGAAAAACGAGGAATTTGTATCGTTCTATCGCACAACATTAAAAATAGGGATGTTATATATTGCAGCGACACGAATTCAGACTAAAAGAGCTCAATTTTTACATATACCCTTTTTATTCATATTACGGACCAGGGTTGGGAAAAAATCTGAAATTCACTCTACAGTAGCCAAACAAAGCCAATCACAGTCAGCGGAGCCAGTGAAACTCACGCAAGTCGCTGCTGTAGGCAAAAAGCCTTGAAAATAGCAAAACACCCGTTGCTAATGGTAACCCAAAATTACTGTAGAAAAATGTTCTATTTCCCGCTGCACTTCCCGCATTTAGAGCCTTCAATGACACTAATGATTTAGAGAAATTCATGTACCCAACATAGGCTACTTGATGAGATTCTCGTTTTTGAACTACTGTACTGGGAGAGCGACGTGATTTTCGCGAAATTCAAGCCTACTAATAGTACATTCCCAGCACTGTTACGGACACTTAAGGCCTTAGTTAAGTATAACTCAGCATATAGCATACAATATAAATCATTCTGTATGATTTATCAGCGTTATCGAGCGTCAGGAACCCTTAACTTTCAAATGGTAGGTGAAGAATATGCTTCCGCAACTTGAATAATTTTAAATAAATCGAAATATGTGGCCTTTTAGTCATTCTTATTCCGGACGTTTCCTCACTTTTGCCTCATATTCCGGACACTTTGCTTCGAATTCCGGACAGCGCATGGAAATCATTAATAAAAAAAGTCAAACCATCAGTCGAAGTCGTCAAGCCACTAAAGAGACGTCTAGGGCAGTTGGACATTATAAGTTTGCATAGATTTTCATAGAAAAAGCTTATTAAAACGAGCATCGAAAGTGAGAGCTTATGAACAGCAAAAATTAAAACATTTCGTGTGAAATGTTTCCTATACAAAGTAAAGTGGCCGGAATTTGAAGCTGTCCGTAATATGATTCAAAACGGTATTTATCGCAAGCAAAAAACGATACAAATGTTCATTTTACCTGCACTATGTCCCTATGTCGGTAAAATGAACAGCTGTTGGTGGAAAAATGAACATCATGCAAAAAACGTGAGCAAAACAAATATTAAAAAAAATCATTGCAGTTCCGAAAATATATCCATTGATGATACTCATTCAAAAATACATCTAAAGGTACCAGATTTGACATCATATTCACATCACTGCAAAACTTCCGAGCTAAAAGTTACGTCAGTTCTAATTTCCCAACGAGGTTTTCTAAAATCTAAGTTTTCAATGATATTTTCACTTCAATTGGGCGTAATTAAAAATCGTTAATTTTTTTTTTCACGCTGAAAAGCACGGTGTTCCTTTTACCGCCCCTGTTCATTTTAACACCAGTTCCCCTATTTTCTTTTCAACAATTGTTAAGTTTTGCCTAACATGGTTTGAACATGAGATTGCTTAGAGGTATGAACAAAAAGTGATGCGTAATTAATAATTTTTGAAATCCATAAGAGTAAAATATTAAAATTAGTGTCTTCAACAAATGTTGTCGTTTGACTAGTTGTTTTCATTTTTCTTTTTCATGCTAGAACTTTCGCCCCCTACTGGTTTTTTTCGGCCCTTCTGGTTTTTTCGCCCCCAAATTCAGTTTTAGGGGCTTGAAAATTCACTCACTTTTGGCAATACATAGGTTCGTTCGTATCTTTATTGCATAGGACTCACAAACAGCAATTACTGCAGGTATGATAGGTTATCAGAACATCAATTACGATTTTTAGGGCTGCTTAGAATACATAAAGTGTTGAATAAACTTGGTTGCATGATGCTAGTCTTAGCTTTATTTTCTAATTTTAATTGAATTTAGTTTCTTAAATTGATATCATCGTATTAAAGTTCTACACTTGCGAGGGGGATTTTAACACATACAAACTCAGCAAAGCAACTGATTGTGTATAAAGTTCGCAAGTTTGGCTAGTTTGTACCGTCGGAATTGAATAAAATCCACCCTCTGTGATTTAGCAGTTTCAACTTATTCAACAGAATGTTGATGTATGGCTAAACGCCAAATAAAAGGGTTCATAAATGTTATCTATTTAAGTTTCTATTAATTCTTTTACCTTGATAAAAACATCTAGAACGTTTTTCCCCATCATTCGATTTGTTTTCTTTTTTTGATTTTTTAAGAAAGTTAAAGGTTAATAGTCATGAAAGACATTCTCATACTCTGATGGGTCGTCCACTTAGGACTTTTTCATATAAAATATTGAAACTGGAACATTTCCGTTCTTCACTAATATAATATTTTGAGGCATGTAACCCACTCGCCAGATTATTTTTCCAGTGTTGGCGAGATCACTGAAAAATTGCTAGGGAGTTCCTCTGCTAATTATTCACTAATTGACGGAATTGTTCCGAAGTTATCTGTTGGTTTTTTAAATATCTGATAAGCTCATCTGACTGATCATGAAGACCAATAGACAGTGTATTGAAATGTTCAGGGGGTGATACTTGCTAGACTCATAAAATGTTTTCGAAAATTTCTTTGCAAAATCTCCACGATTTTTTTGTGAAATGTTTTGGGGAAGAATATGTTCAAGTCTTGGAAATCCTTTCATTTAATTCTCTAGTAAACCTTGATCGAAGCCGTGGCGTGACTTTGTGATGATAAAGTACAACACCTGCAGGGTTTTTCGTAGAACTTGGGCAAGATCTGTTTCGGATTCTTATATTCTCTGTAGATTCCTGATAAGATTCAGTATTTTGATTTCTTGGAGTCCTCGAAGCGTATGAAGAGATTTTAGAGGAACCACAGCTTTAAATGATTGGGAACTACTGCATTAATCAGGGGTTTGAAATAAGGGACAACAAGTTGGGAGATAATAAATCTTCGTGCTGTTTAGTGGAACTATACCATTTAATTCCACTAGAGTTTGTATCCTTTGACAGATACGCGTATTTCGACCTCAACTGTAAGGCCGTCTTCAGTGTCGTGTACTAGACTCGACTTCTCGCGTATCTGTCAAAGGATACATATTCTAGTGAAATTAAACGGTATAGTACTAAATTCGCTTTTTTATCTATCTAAGTCGTGAGAGATTTAGAAGCGGGAATTCGGCCGAACAAAGCGTGTCATTGATATCCAGATTGTAAATCGGACACACGTGACTTACTCATAATTTCCCCTAAAAAGAAATCTGTAAGTGTTTCGGAATCAAGCTAGTTTTACCACTTTGATTCATATTACGGGCAAATCAGACCTCAGTGAAAATTTCTGTATGATTCCTCAACGTTATCGAACTTTCAAACCACTAAAGTTTCAAATGGTATGTGAAGATTTTGATACCGAAACAATCCTTATTATATGATATTTCGGACGATTTGATTAGAATCCCTGACAGCTCATGGAAATCATAATTAGAAATATCAAATCATCAATTTAATACCATAACCACTAGAAAGATCTCTCAGTTATCGATAAATTTAGAAGAAAATTTTTAAAAACTTCTCAAAATAAAGACAAATAATTCGTGATGTCTCTAACTGAGGTTGTAAATGAATCAGATTGCTGTACAGAATTTTGGCATTAGTTTCAAATTCCTAAACATTCTTAAATATCACAAACAAATCGTAATCCTCTTGCGGACACGCTCGCAAGATCAATCTTAATTGTGTGATTACACTCTTAAATACGCATATCATCATTAAACGTCAATCGTGACGCGGAAAAAATGTTAGAACCAGTTCTCCAAACCACGAAATCGAAGCCTTCCGAAGAAGACGCCGTACAGCGACTCAACCTGTTCCCCTGACCACAAACTTCAAGCCCAGCGACAGCATCTTCTGTTTAGACTTCCTCTTCGCATGAACTTTACACAACAAGTGCAATCAGGGGATACGTATCGTGTAATTGCATCTCGCCCGCAAACTACCTGCCGAAGTTAGTAAACTTACTGACTGACTGTGACGGATTTCGATTTCGCCTCACGCGAATGGTGAATTTATTATCGGAGTCCCACGAGCCGGATAAATTATAAAAGCCGATTTAAGGTCATTAGCGACGGGGTGAAGTTCATCTCGTCTCGCCAATTAGTTGTCGATGATTATGAGTGCACTCTCCCCAGTGCTGTGATAATGTACGGTGGATGAAGATGGAGTTATCGATTGTAGGTGGCATCAGACGGTGGAAAATTTGGCATGACTAACTAATGGAGGAGGTCAGTGGACCGAATCATTCAGCATCAGTTGGCTTATTAGGAGTCGTTATGACTTTCCGACGAAATTGCGTAACGCAATCACACTCTCACCCATGAATCACACGCAACTTATATAGCAGTATGGTAGATTTATCAGTAATCCTTACCGAGGACGTCGTGGATGAGGTAAGACAGCAGATAGGCCACTGTTGCCGTTACCAGGTACCAACAGGTGACGGAACACATACTGATCTCGCAAATCATTTTCTTTTGTTTTATTTTCGACACCTTCCCTGGAAAATCACTCTCACTTGTTTTCTTCTATAGTAAATAACTTCTTCCACAAGATGGCACTGCTTTTCTTGGATGATAAGTAAGGGGAGAAACACTCAAAATTGGATTATCTCATTTGATACGGTTTTTGTTCGATAGCGAAATTTTAAACAAGCGATTTGACTAGAGGAGAAAATTGTCGCACAGATGCTTGGAATGTCCGTTTTTAGGGGTTTGAATTCCTTTATTTGAACGCGTTTGCTATCGTACGGTTGATAGGACACCCTCTGCTTCGGTAAAACTTTTCGATTTGGTCATTTTCGTTTTCTTTTATGGTGGAAACATTATTAAAAGGAATATAAGACTTTTCTATTCAAGGATTTGATTTAATCTGGATTGGATGCCAGATGATACTTGTTTTTTGGATTTAAAGGGGATGAAATCATAACATGTGAGGTTGTTGTGCAAGGTACTGCCTAATTCAAAAGTGTATAGAGGCATATGCTAGTGAAGAAAACATAAAATAAATCATCCCTGATTGAAAATATTTTACATTCGTATTGGGATTCCTTTAACAACTTTCTAAATTGCAGTTAGAATAAGGAGATTTCTTTCGGAACTCTTCAGTTTCCTGCCACACCATATACGAATGCGAAAATGGCAACATTGGCAAAGGAAGCTCTTAGTTAATAACTGTGAAAGTGCTCATAAGAACACAAAGCTGAGAAGCAGACTCTGTCCCAGTGAGGACGTAATGCCAAAAAGAAGAAGAAAAAAATGGTTCAATTCACTGAATTCTGGTTCTATGGTAGGTATTCAGGTATCTCAGTGCGAATGTCGATAGCATTGCACGATTATGGTGAAAATGCTGGTATTTCGTCCGGTAGTAATCTTAATTGATTGGTTATAATTGTGGGATTTCAGTAGAATTTTTGGGATCTCAGTTAAAATTCTGATGGAAATATTTATTTTACTGTGGGTATTCCGAGATTCACATATGATAGAATTATGATGGGCGTTATGTATTTATCTAAGAAACTCTGGTATTTCAATAGAATTCTTGCAATTTCGGTTAGTATTCCTGAGATCGAGGAAATAATTTTTGGATTTGGAAATAATTTTTAGTGGAAATTTCAATAGGAATTCTTGGAATGTTGTAGGAAAGTCTGGAATTGCGGAGTTCTGGTTTCTACTGGAGGTTCTTTCTGAAAATTCTGAAAAATGCTGGGTAGAATGAGGTTTTCAGGTTTTTAATATGGGATTCCGCATTTTGAATACATGAAAATAACATGATTTATACTGAAATGTTGGAAACCACACAACAATTCTGAAAATCCTCTCTCTCCTAGAATGCATCAATTCGGAATCGAAGGATTATACCCAAAATCCTAGAATACCTTTTGAAATTCTAGATTGATTTTTTCCGAATACAGGTGTGTTCCGTTTTAATCAACACGATCGTCTATTTTCAGTTGATATAAACGGAATAATTTTCTAAGACAAAATATTTTAGAAATCATAATAGAAAATGGCAGTTTTAACAGGAAAGTACACATTTTCATCAGATACATGCATAGTATTGATGTTTAGGGGCTCTGGAACCTCTCGATTGTCCATTAACCATTCGAACCATTCGTATAGGTTTGAAAAAGTGTGTTAAACTGATTATTATTTTTTGTAAAGACAAATTCAACAATTTCTTCATTTTCTTCTACTCCTTCTGATTTTCCTCTTCTTCTTCATGGAATTGCATTCCAACTGGGAAAAAGGATACTCCACAGCTTTGTGATTTGAAAACATTTCAACAGACCAGCTGAGAGCTTTCATTGCCAACTGTACGCTTTTTGCATATATAGTCACACGATGATTCTCTATGCCCTGCGAAGTAAAGAAAACGCAACCTAAAAACATTCTCGTATGGCCAGGATTTGAAACCCAACATTGTTTTTTTCTCAAAGCTCTCAAAAACGTCCACGCAAATCAGGTTTTTAATATACTAACAGTCAAATACTCATTTTTTAACGATTTTAGCCAACTTTCATGTAAGTTTACCGACTTGTTTGTAGATTTATGTGTTAAATTTACAACAGTTATGAGTTTTTGGATGCTAATGATTATGAACCAATGAAACTTGTAAAAACTTTCGTTACTACAAGAGGGTACTTTTTGATTATTTAGAAAGTATTGTAATCGACATTTAAAAGAAACAATCAATTTTATGTAGAGGCATGCTTGAAAATTCGATTAAATTGATATTGAATCCGGCAATTTCAATACTTATTTTAACCCCTTTTTTGCAAGCTCGATGGATTTAAATACCAAACGCTTGTTTAAATTTCATTGAAACATAATTAAAACCAGGATTTACCAGGAGATACCTTTGACGAATTTTCTGTGTGCCGCATCAATGTTTTAGAATTGAATTGAGATACATACTTTGATCTTTGAGACACGGGAAAAGGCTTTTTTTTTGTTGGCTGTGTAACATGTATTTTTGAACTAAAACTTAACCAAAGATCTTGTTGTTTATCCAGTAAAACTTATGCTGAATAGGTTTATCGAAAGCATAGAAGTATAGTTACTCCACAACATGCATCCGCAAATAAGAGCTTTTGGATTGGAAAACCTTTTGTTAATAGTTTCAATAAATTAGCTACATGAATGAGAGTCTTCATATATCTCTTGATTTCCCTGTGTAGAAGAGTAAGTGTCTACTCGTAGATCAGGGTCCCAACAAATTTGAAAAGGAAGCGTTCGTGGTTACGTCTGGTATTAAAAGTTTCTTAAATGTTCAGCCATATTCCCTTTTCCTCGATGTAAACTGATTGTTTGAAGATTCCGAATTTTTCAATAGATTGTCAATTTTTGCTTTTTCTAGTACTCTCCTCCTTAAAGCAGGACTTTAAGGTAGGTGTGTGAAGCTCTATCATGCTTCAATCAAAAGAGATAATAATGAAAGTTTTTTGTCCCAAAATCTAACGGGTCTTTTCACTGTACGACGTTTTCCAAACATTTATGGCACTTGAGATACTTGAGCAAAAGCAAAGTGCTGAGAAAAGTGTACTGTAATTTATCATTCAACTAGTTACAATTTCCAGCTGTCGCTAGGACTTGGCCAGGAGAACGATATATGGAAAGTGTACCAGTTATGGCTATAGTGGTTCCCTATTTGATCATGTGTGTTTTCTCGAAAACCTTCACATTTTGAATATTTTTTGAATTTATTAACATTAAGATTCATTTGATATCCAACTATTAAACACACACAGAAGGATTAAAATTTTGAAAATAATCAAATTATCACGTATGGTGAAATAGGGAACCATTATGTTCTTTTTGTAACTTGTTCTTAACCCGTATCCGTCCAGCAAAAAAAAGGAACTGCTGCCATTTTGTCATTTTCTGACGAACTTCCTTCGTTTGAGCTATAATGGAATCGTCTGCATTTCTATTTTCTTAAGAGCAATTGGAAATTTTAAAAATGTCCACTGGCCCGCAGTTATTCCAGTGGGTCACTGGGTCAGATCGGGTGAAAATTACTCAAGTTTATTGGTATGAATTTGATTCTTATTCAATTTGTTTTCACAGTTTCGACCAGGAATGCACGTAAGAATTAAATTAGGCAATGACACCAGCTTTGGTCTCGAGGAATGTGTAATCGGTCCCAGAAACATGTTGACATAGTCAAACAGAGTTGACATAGTCAAACTAATTGGTAGTTCATCTAGGTAGCAAATATCCTTGGAATGAGCCAAATTTTACAGAATAAAAAACAAAAATGATCTATTTGAGACCGGTTTCAAGATAGCCCGATAATAAACCGAAACATTACTCAAGACCAAAACTAGTCCAATTGTCTAATTTAGTTCTCAAACAACATACGTTATTTAAAATTTAAAAACAAGTTGAGTTAGTCAGATTTTACGGATTAGCTGGGTAAATGTTGACGAAAAAAGTGGGCAATTTTAACCGATCTGACCAATAACCCATCGATATAACTCAGGACCGATGGACATTACCAATACTTCCAATAGGGTAGGTGTACCAGTTATGCTAATAACGGTTTTCTATTCCGCCATACGTGATAGCTGACGGATTTCACGCCAACTCGACAAAGGGATTGGCAGTACCCCATCAGAATTCAATGAAACTTTCTGGGTGTGAAGACTATGTGAAACTAAGATACTTTACATACTTTGTTTTTTTTTCAAAATCGATCTAGACTAACATTTGGAAAGGGTTAAAGTTTTTTTACTTTTTTTTATAAACCCCTATAACTCGAAAACGGTAAGACCTACAAAAAATTGTTGTATGGGGGGCTGTCGTGAAATTTCCTGACGTTTTAGAAAAAAAATGTTGAAAAAATAAAAAAACATTTTCTACACTGAAAAAAAAAATGATTCAAAACATAAGAGTCGATTTAAAAAAATGGCCATTTCAGATTTTGATCATCCTTAAGCAAAAAGTTTCGTAATTAAATTTATTAAAAGTCGTCCATACATTGCAAATTGGGCATATCTAAGGGAAAAAAGTTTTTCTTACAACGAATTTTTCAAGTCCAAAACTGAATTTTTTTTCAAAGATTTTGTTCTAAACCGTCAAATATGATCGTGTTTTCAAGTGATAAATGAGTTTGAATCAGAAATAAATTGTATTTTTTATTGAGAATAGTTAAAAAACGGAATTATGCAGTGATTATGTTTTTTAAATGAAGGCAATCTATGGATTTCGCCTCTGCCTATGAGAAAATCAACTCCGTCTAACAATCCGACGGATTTTTATGGTTCGAAAGATTGCAAACATTGAAAAGGAACAACTTGATCCATACCCCATTAAATTTTCTTCTAGAAAATACTACTAAACGTACCTGCGTTACAAGCCAGATGAATAAAAAATAATGTTTGTATTGTTATCTACCTAAAATGTCCGTTAACGACCTGAGTTACTCAACAATCACCGCGTGAGTGTATAGAAAGATAGGTATTTAACTTATAATTGTCGTTCTACCTATGCATATAACTATTTAAGCTTGATGTCAATAAAACTCTTTTCATTTTATCTAAGTCATTTGTGAAAAGAAGTTAAAGATGGATCAACAAGATTTATCGCGCATTAATATTTCGAGATGTTGCGCCGGTATAAACAATCCTAAGTGCAGGCGTAGCCAGTTGCGAAACTTGTCACCAACAATGATCGAACACATACGTGCTATGGGATATGGACCGATGCACGAGTTCACTAATTTGACATTTGAGCGGTGCCAAATTCACTCGTTACCATGACCACATAAATAACACGGCACCGCTCAAACGTCAGATAGTGATCTCGTGCATCGGTCCATAGTCATCAGCTTGATGAAACTATGCATATTTGTGAGTCATGTCGCTTAGTGATCAGGCACCACAGAAGTCCGCCTAAGAAAAAACGACGTTCGGAGGCGAAGTGAATCAAAATCCACAACCACCAACAAGCGGTCAGGCCTTCAATGAAATGCTAGGTAAGATGAATTTACTTTGCAGCACATTAAACGACAATGATTGTTTACATAGAACCCATATCAATATATTAATTCGACATTATTGTATATTTCAGAAGCAGTCCCGTCCTGTTCATCTTTGCCATCCGTCCCATCAGCGGATGAATTACTAGGCCCCTACAACGTGGAAAAATTCAACAGTATTATTGAAACTTTGAATTTATCCCCAATCTCGTCGAGAAACATGAGGAGCTTAGACTATCGAATTAAAAAGTCAGTGGAGATCACCAAAGCTGTACGTCATGACATACTAGGCATGGATGCAATGGACGTCGACAAGGTGGAGGCATTCGAGGAAATCATCAATCAGTTGAAAGAAAAATTCAACTCACCTGGTATTGACAGAAATGACCAGTTGAAAATATTATCGGTTCTTCCTAAGTCGTGGTCGATCAACAAAATTGTCGAGGAGTTCGAGGCACCAATTTACATGGTAAGACAAGTGAAACAACTTGTGAATGAACAGGGCATTCTATGTACCACAAGGGCTCGAAGTGGGCAAGGAATTAGTGAAACAGATAAACAGGTTGTTATTGATTTCTTTGATAGTGATGATATTAGTAGGCCTATGCCAGGAGCCAATGACTTCGTTTCTGAGTACCGAAATGGTAGTAAAGAACAAGTTCAAAAGCGTCTATTGATGATGTCTCTTAAAGAGGCGTACATGATTTTTGAAGAAAGATGCCAAAATGTAGAAATTGGTTTTACTTTGTTTACTATGTTGAGGCCTAAACATTGTAGGCTTCTCGATAGCACAGGAATTCACAATGTATGTGTGTGCACATACCACGAAAATGTTAAATTAATGCTTAACAGTTTAGGAATTGTCTCTCAGGCAGAAATTTGTGAAAAACTGTTATGCGATGTTTTAGTAAGAACGACTGATTGTTTTTTTCTAGAATGTGAAAAGTGTAATTCCAAAAAAAATATTACAGGAGAACTAATCTCGCTTTTAGAGGAAAGCGACAAACAAGATGTAGTTTTTCAGCAATGGTTCACCACCGATCGCTGTTATTTAGAAACTATAATAAAGCCTGTTGAAAATTTTTTTACGTATTTCGTGGAGAAAGTTGATAAGCTAATAAATCATGATTTTATTTGCAAAGAACAGTCTTCTTTTCTACGAAACAAAAAAAAAACTCCTTAATACTGGTAATTAGCGACTTTTCTGAAAATTATAGTTTTATCATACAAAACGCTGCTCAAGGATATCACTGGAATAATTCCCAAGCAACGATACACCCATTCGAGATTTACCATAAAAAAGATAATAAATTGGAAAACGTTAGTTTTATTATAATATCAGAAGTGTTGACCCATGATACAGTAGCAGTTCAGCTATTTGTTTCAAAATTGATAAATTTTGTTTAAACAAAAAATAAATTTCTCAAAAGTTATTTTTATGTCAGATGGAGCTGCAGCTCATTATAAAAATAAAAAAAATTTTGCCAGCTTATGTAATTTCAAGAAAATATATGGATTGGAAGCAGAATGGCACTTTTTTGCCACATCCCACGGCAAAGGCCCCTGTGACGCTATTGGTGGCACTCTCAAGCGAATGGCAAAAAGAGCTAGTCTTGCAAAAGACTATGGAAACACAATCGCAACTCCGCGAGAACTATTCGACTGGGCAGTGAAACAAACTGATACATGTATCACCAAATTAAATTTCTGTTATATATCTAATGAACAGTATGTTAAAATGTCAGAGGAATTGATGGAATTGTTTGATAAGGTTAAAACTGTCCCTGGTACCCTAAAATATCATTGTTTTATGCCTATTAGTGATACACAAATTGCAGCCAAACGGTATACCAATTCAGAGGATGAACCAAAAATATTCAATTTATTCAGTAAAGCCCAAAAATAATGTAAATATTCATGTGCAGATACTACGTTTTAGGATATATAGCAATAAGAAAAATAATGATGCATGATAAAAAAAAAACCACGACTTTTTTTTATAAGCATAATATTGACCCTTTCCAGACACCTGTTAAGATTGGCTTTGACCAAAAAAGAAATAAAATATTATTGTGATATCTTTCCAACCATTAAAAACCCATCGGATTGTTAGACGGAGTTCATTTTCTCATAAGCGGTTTGGTGCGAGATCAATTGTATTTAATTAAAAAAACTCTGTATAATTCCGTTTTATTTCTTTTAACTACTCCCAATAAAACAAATATAATCTATTTTGTGATTAAAACTCATTTATCACTTCAAAATATGAGCATACTAGACTATTTAAAGCGAAATAAAAAAAAAAAAAAATTGGGCTTAAAAAATTCGTTGTTAGAAAAACTTTTTTCCCTAAAATATGCCCAATTTGCAATGTATGGACGACTTTTAGTAAATTTAATTACGAAACTTTTTGCTTAAGGATGATCAAAATCTGAAATGGTCGTTTTTTTTAAATCGACTTTAAAGTTTTGAATCATTGTTTTTTCGGTGTAGAAAATGTTTTTTTATTTTTTCAATATTTTTTTCTAAAACTTCAGGAAATTTCACGACAGTCCCCCATTTTGAAAGATTTGATAGGATTTATCTTGGTGTTAAAACATTCAAAAAAATATTAAAAATATTTATATTTTACTAGTGGTCCCGGCAAACTTCGTCTTGCCATCAAGTAGGGTTTTGAAAAACGCTATTGAACATTCCATACAAAATGGCAGCTCCGTTCACGCTCGTTTTTTCCAAATTTCCCGGTGAATATCCTGAGATTTTCATACACACGAACACGTCGGAACCCTTGATAAACAAAACGGAGAAAGAATAATTTAAATCCGTTGACCCGTTCGTAAGTCATTTCGTGACATACAAACACCATTCCATTTTTATTCATATAGATACCACTGTGAACTGGTAATATTTCTCTAGAAATCAAAAAACTTGACATCCAGACGATTCCACTGGAGCTAAAACGAAGGAAATCCGTCGAAAGTTGATGAAATGCCAGCATTATGAAGTTTTTCATGATAGGCGGAAACGGGTTACGGCACATGTCATTAGACTAAATGTCAGTTAACCTGTTTTCCGGAGAGCTTCCTGAAACTACTTCATGAATTCTACTAAAAATTCTTAGAGGCATTCCGCTGAATCATATTAGGTTAAAAGTTTTTGAAAAGTCGTGAGCTCTATATTTTACTTGAGAACCTTAAAGGCAAGGCAAAATGTTTTGAAACGAAACAATGAAGACAGATTGTCCTAAGGTTGATCTTATGCGACAAATTACATAGATACAGGAACATAATTTTTAATAATTTCCAAGATTTTTTAGTTTCAATGTCTGCTTATAACTTTAAGAAAAAATGCATTCTCACAATGTTGTTACAGAGAGTAACCCGAGATGCTCTGACAATAAAACGTGATATTGACTCGATTGACATAAGAGATAAAAGATCTGAAGACAATATCAAAATTTTGTACCTAGAACTCTTCTGACCTTAGCAAAATTTGATATTTGCAGATCTAATGAATAGCTTGCAGTTATTGGTCAGATCTTACAATAGCTAAATATGATATGATAATAAATCTTCGAGCTGTTTAGTGAAATACCTATAAGTGAAAAATCGAATTTAGTACTATACCATTTAATTCCACTAGAGTTTGTATCCTTTGACAGGTACGCGTATTTCGACCTCAACTGTCTTCAGTGTCAAAATACGCGTATCTGTCAAAGGATACAAACTCTAGTGGAATTAAATGGTATAGTTCTAAATTCGGTTTTTCATTTACTTACTTAAATATGATATGCCAATGTTGTTCCAGGAGCAAATTTAAGAAATCATTTTCAAATCCCCTATCTCTTATACATATCAAGTTAATATCACATTTAGCTATCCATATCAAAATTTGCGATAACCAAGCTTTTTTCCGCCTGCCCGGGAAATGTTGATTGTTCTAATTCATTAGAATTATACTACTGATTATCTTTATTACATTGCACTTAGACGAAATTATTGCTGAGGTTTTTAATCCCAAACTGGGAACACCTTTCGTTAATGGACTAGTTCAAGCCCATTCTCCATTGTGAGTTTTATCTGACCAACAGAAGATTTTTCTCGCTGATAAGCACCAATATACCACCCTTTCTTACAGCGCCAGGCAGCCAGCCACTGAAATCTCATTCTTATTTGCTTCAAGTTTAACCGGAGAAATACATAATTTGCCGCATTCAACCGATTTATTTGTTTGGCAAACAACTTGCATACGTTTTTATACTTTTCACTGCAGCAGTATTGGATGTTCTATCATACAGAAATTGTATCCTTTGAATCTATTCGAAGTTCTAAAAAGATTCAAACTTATGATTGATCCACTCAATCGTTTCCTAAGAAGTCTTCGACTATTCTAATCACTTTTCCGAAGCAGCGGATGTCCTGATCAAGGATTCCCCCGAATTTTCACCTAGATTGTATCGCACAGTCACATCAAACGCCAACAGATTATCACACGACCTAAGAGAGAGACGATTCCGATTTTGCACAACCCGGCGGCGAGAGCTTTTTTTGAGCCTGAAACCGTTCGCGCCCCATTCAGAACTGACGACTGGAAGGCGTTCGCGCCGCGAGTTGCGTGTCTCAGCTCAGCCTTTTCCGCCTTTTCCGCGGCGCGCTCGCTTGCTTGGATGACGCGCGATGATGGGGCTCAAAAGCTTTGATACGAAGGCGCAGGGCTTACTGCGATTTAGCCACACGAACAAGGGGAGGACAACGGACTGGCGATTCGCACGCAGCTCTCAAACTGAGCACGGGTTTGCTGAGGGAAAGGGTGCAAGTCGGTGACTTTTTTCGCTCTCAGGGGGATATACCTACAATAGGGTGTCCCAGACGAAGTCGATGTCGGAATAGTTATGGTGCTCAACCCTAGAATGTACAGTTAACTCTCCCTTACTCGATATTCTGTATCTCGATATCGAGTTAGAGAACCATAGTAAAAGTTGGTTTTCATGGCTAACTTGATGGTCCTTTGGATCGCAGTTACATTGGTTTTGTGTTCTGTAACTCGATACCTCCCTAACTCGATGGTCCCTTCAATATCGAGTAAGGGAGAATTGACTGTAAATGTTTTCTAATATTTTTTAAATTTGTATGAGAACTAGTGAGCATTGTATACATAATATCAAATGCTCCAAAAATCGTTTCAAAATGTTTTGTTGGCTAAATATTGAATGTATTCAAAATATCTTACAGCACGAACGCCCTAAACGCTCATAAAAAATGAATAAATGATTTGAACACATCTTCACAAACCTTCTAAATATGACAATTTTCACCAAAAATGGCATGTTTTTTTCATAAACATCTAAACGATTTGTTTTCAAAGTTCAAAAATTTTTCAGTCACTGATTTTTTCTTGGGACACCCTAACCTACAAGTTTAGTGTGGGAGACAGACGGAAAGAGATAATGAGCAAGCGATGGGTTCCTTAGTTTGATAGTGCTCGCGGCTGTCGGCCAGTAGTGCGAAGACTATTTACACGTGCTATCTCTCAACCTGTTCGTTGTTATGAAGATTGATGCAAAAGGGACCGATGATTGGTTCCATCTGATTTGGGACATCTCTAGCGTGTTGTTTCGGAATGTCATATTATGGGACAAGGCAAACAATCAGCAGTGTTTAAAAAAAATTACTCACTCGTTTCTCGAAAATCGTTCGTGAATTCAGCTTGCCAACATTTGTCATTTTTGCTATTGACCGTTGGAACCGGTTTCCTGCCATTATGATGGACGAAATTCGTTGGATGAATTTGTGACTCGTCATGTAATGTACCTGTTTCGTTCTTCACTCTAAGGCTTGGCTGGAATAGCGACGTTCACACCGAATCCCATATACATATTTTTAACGATTTTGCATACAAAGCTCCAATCTTTTGGACCACCTAGCAAATCGTTGATGATTTTTTTATAGTATATGATAGACTTCGATAATAAAGCTGTTTGTGCTGTTGAGTAGAATAGCTTTAAGCAAATGAAAAACCGAGTTTAGTACTATACCATTTAATTCCACTAGAATTTTAATCCTTTGGCAGACTCGACAAGAGCCAGTCACTAGTTGAGGTCGAAATACGCGTATCTGTCATAGGATACACACTAGTGGAATTAAATGGTATAGTACTAAATTCGGGGTTTTCATTGAATTATAGGAATTCCACTAAACAGCTCGAAGATTTATTAACAATTTTAGAGTTTAGGGGATTAAGGGTTGCTAGATTCAGCAATTATAAATGAAGTAAAACATTTCTTTTGAAAATTGAAGGTATTATAAGTGCTGTGGGTTGATAATATTCGAAATCAATCTATTTTCATTCGAAGAAACCTATTTTTTTGTTTTAATATGAACAATAACATATTTGGTACCCCGTTTTCGAAACTTTTCTAAAACATGCGATGTATCCTTTTTCTACATCCAAGATTGTTGTTTGCTTTGATCATGACCAAATGTGCTTTAAAAAAGAGAAACCATCAAAGGATATTAAGCAACGATTACGCATTTCTTGTAGAAAATATTACCGCTTTCTGTGTTCCATTCGATATTTGCGTTCTGAACACACACAGGAATACATTTGAAGATATAAATTAAAGGCCGTTAGGGAGGGAACAGGAGATGAAGTGTGCATTAATATTCTAAGCCGCGCCACTCCCGCGATCTTTCCTATTCCTCTCGATGGAACGGTTGAGACGGATGTCCCCGTTTCTTCCTTTGTGAAACTTCAAGATATTCGTCTATCATGTTATTTATTCGTGAACTAGTGGTCCCGGAAAACTTCGTCTTGCCATTAAGTAGGCTGTTGCAAAATGACATACAATTTCCCTTAAAAAAGGCAGATAATTTTTCTCCAGTTTTTTTTTATTATTTCGGAAACTTTCCATCGCATTCCTAGTCAAATGCAACAGTGGAATAATCACGTACGTTGACCCGTTCTCAAGCCATTTCATGACATATAAACACCATTACATTTTTATTTATTTAAATTTTTATTTATATATACACAGTACCAAAAAATAATGTGATTTACGTCCTTTGGGATGCACATAAAAGAAGCGAGCCGAATGACGTAAATTTGTGTCGAATTTCAAGAACGTTAGTGTCTGATTCGGGAAATGTCGATCACAGTTCCATCGTTTTCGTGTCCTTTAACATTTAAAATTACATTTTTTTGTTCAATACATCTTCAAGGACACGTTTTTGTGTCGTTCCACCACTTACATCATGTGTCATTCAGTCATAACCAGAATTACGTCCAGAGTAATTTTCATTATTTTTAAGAGTGTAGATAAAAAGACATCTGTCAGGCCTAGTCATTTTTATATTTGTATCATACGAATGAAGTGGTAAGCTAAACAGTGTTGTCAGATTTTTACAAAATTTTTATTACTTGTTTTATTTTATGTTGGAAAACGAGTAGGAATACATATTTGGACTGTTTAAACTCTGATACAATTTTTCGACACAATAGGGCTGTGTTTCAGGGGACTATTTTATAAATTGAGTGACTCGTCTGTAGTCACTGTCAACTAAGGTGATTATAGAACGAAGCCACACCTCAAATTTTCAAAAGCATAAGCCTTGAGAACCAAACAGCGCTTCGCGTTGAAAATTTATCCCATTGGTTACTACCAGCAAGAAAATTGATTTTCAACGCGAACTGTTGTCAGATTCTCCAGTCTTGTGCACTTGAAAATTCAAAGTTTGACCTCGTTTTATAACCACCTTAAAGTAGGCAGGAATATTTCAGAAGTCACCCGTCGACTCCCATAGTAATTCTTTCACATGAAGTTACAACTGACGAATAACTCGAGTAACAAAGCAGTGCCGAGCGTATTTTTCGGTCGACAATGAGTTAAGTCGAGTCATTTTGGTAGACTCGACTTATAAAATAGGATTTGTATAAAATGAAACATAATGCGTGATTCTAGATTCGACGTTTTTTTTGTATTGATTCAACTGTAATTTTAGCAAATATATCTTAGATCATCAAACAAACATGATATATCACGGTGTTTAGCGATCCTTCATAACAGAGATTCGCGGAAACTGACATTACCGTCAAAGTATGAGCTAATCGAGCAGCGAGAGCTCTCAAAGCGTGAGCCAAACGAACATGCCTTACGTTTGTGTTGAACTTTTTCTTGTGGAGTAATGTAATCCGATTAATATTTTTTCAGTAAATGTTTTTTTTACGAAGAGTGAAAATACAAAATGATTGTTTTTATTATTCACTGTGTCGTCCGTTTTGGACACGGATTAAAATGATTAACTTCTACATTTTTTTTAATGCGATATTAATTTGTTGATTTTTTTTCCTGTAGTTTATTAGTTTGGAAATGTAGCTCAAAGGTCTATAACGAAACAAAATACATTTTGAGACTATGAGAAAGTCATGTCAGTGTTACAACATTCTCTTCGACGCTAAGCAAACTCAGCACTGCCTGTTTGTTGCCAAATAATTCTAGTTTACTTCCGCTAATTTCTCTTATAAAAGATTCCTAACGTTGTTTTAATCAATATAAATAATGTGATACTCCGAGTTATGCGTAAACTTATTGGGTGGTATGAATAAAAATCGTGCAGCCTCTATTCAAAGACGAAATACAGAGTGTTTTCTACACTTTTGGTATGTATAAAAAAACCTTTTAAACATGTAATTCGTACTACTTTCGAACATAGGCGTTTATTACGTACTACAGTCACTCTATTCACAGTGTGGCGAATATATCAGCCATTCCATGAAAAAAACGATGTAGTGGATCACCGAATTTCGTGAAAACTTGCTATTTTGTTCCTTATTCGAAATAAGGATACACGTGTTTTTTGATTTTTTGATTAGGGTGACCATTTCCGAAATAAAAATGACCAAAAAATCGCACCTTTGCCAAATTTTAATTTAAAAAAAATCATAACTTTTTCATGTAAAAACATTTATGATTTTATTTAAAATAAAAATTTAGCAAAGTCGCGATTTTTCTGGTCACCCTAATCCAAAAATCCAAAAACACGTGTATCCTTATTTCGGATAAGGAACAAAGTAGCAAATTTTCACGGAATTCGGTGACCCACTAGATCGGGGTTTCATAGAATAGCTGATATAATATCCCAAGAACTGACAACGTGATAATTTCACTAAAATCGCTGAAAACTGAACAAAAAGTTTAAGCCTTCAAGTGGCCTTCTTTCTTGAAAAATGTCAAATCTCGCCGAATATTTTTAAGCTGCACTTCGTTTTGTTTGAGCTGCAAAAAAGTTTTGTTAGCTCTTCCAGTAATGCAATTTTTTTTTCTTGTTTTGATTTAAACATCCATAGCACTCTTTACCTGACATGTTCGATTGGCTCTGATAGTCCTATCTGCCAGACCGTGAATAGAGTGACTGTACTACATACGTGAGCTGTCAGCTGCTGCTACACATAAACTAAAGTTCATGTAAAATTCAGCGTTAAGTCATGCACATAATTGCATGATTTTATGATAAGTTTACTCCAAAGTTTTTTTTTTCTGGGTGGTTTCTAGTCTTTGCCAACGCCAGTGTTAAATGAATTTAGGCATTTTAGCTTGAAATCTGTGTCCTATGAAGGAATCTTTAGATTACAGCAATCTAACTAGGAATTGCATAATTCCTAGCATTTTTGAGATCAGTACTGAAATTCTGGTGAAATTGCGGTAAAATTTTGAGGCTGCGTTTTTTTGACAGCATGTTGAATTCCGGAAATTCTAAGTATTTCTGTGATATTCTTGTTATACTGATAAGGTTACTGGTAGTATCCTAGGAATTCCTAGAATTAAAAATCAGTTCTCACAATAGTAGTTAAATTAAGGAAGGATTTTTTTTGGAACTCTGGTAGAAATCTTCGTTAAACATTCTTGTGAGTCCAGAAAAATTGCTGTTCATTTTAAACTTTGTATTTCATTCAATCCGTTGAAATCTTGTAATAAATTCGATCTGGTGGGACTTCTGAAATCCAGGTGGGAATGTTTATATTTTAATAGGAAATGTAGTGACTCTGATGGTAATCGTTAGAATTCAATGAGAATCCACCCTGAAACACCATGTTTCCCATCGAAATTATTAAGAATTCTATCGATATCTTCTTCTTCTTCTCTTCTTATCTTCTTATCGGAATCCAGAATATATTAACCGAAATTCAAAATATTGATACTAAAGTTTTGCTCTGAAATCTCAAAGCAACTGGAAATCAACGGAATCTCAAAGATTTTTACAAGAATTCCAAAGATTTACACCAGAATTCACAAGAATTCCACCGAAATCTCATAGATTTTTCCATGAAAGGTATTCATTCTAAAGATTCCCACAGAATTCCAAGAAATCAACAACCGGAATCCCATTCCCACCCGAATTCTAGATTTTTTACCAGATTTCTAATATTGCCACAATATTCCTAGAACGTCTTTCAAAATTTCAGAATTAGGCGCAAGCGAAAATAGATAATTACACGCTTCCACTGCTGTGAAAAGTTCGTTTTCTTTTACTCCTATTAATGGAAAACTTTTCCTGTATCCATTTCCACGAGAGTGGAATGATTTTCGAATGTTCGAAATTGACATAAACATGTTTCACTTGTGTTCCACATGTAGCATTTACTATCGAGTTGAAAAATTTGTGATCACATTTATTCGTGATTTCTTGCTTATTTTAGTTTTTTTTAATTATTTTTATCGGTTAACGTAATTTTAGATTGCTGGCAACAATATTATCAAAAAATTAATACGCAATTGAAGTTTAGCAAATCGAAGAATTGTAATGAATTGAATTACCTGGCCATTTACTATCTGGTTTCTCAAAGTAGTCATAACTTTTTGAAAAGCCTTATTTGTCGCATGTGTCCTCTATATCCGTAATACTTATTGAGATAAAATATTTCTCCATTCATTAATTTACATTCGTTGCCCTTAACCATAACTAGGAATCAGATTTTCATTTATATTCTCCGGTAAACGAAAAATTATGGGTGGTCATATCATTATGATAAGCAGTATATTATCGATATGCCGCAATATTGAAAAGAGAATACTCAATGAAACTTCAGTACCATGATGTTTTTCAATATAGGGTGCAAGCCCTTAGATAGATAGAAGTATTTTTTAATGCATAAAAATTGGTTTCTGCGATAATTTAAGGAAATCGTCATACTAACTGGTAAACTTGCATGCAAGTTTATTGAAATTGACGAGATCTGCATTTTTAATAGATTCAGCAAGCATAAACTACCGTGAATCGCATGTCTGTCCCATCTGAATTTTCGTCAAATTGGAGTTGAGTTCTGTTTTCAGCATATCTTCCAATAATCTTTCAGCTGCTCTAATGAGATAATAAGATTTGCTCGGAAAAAGTAGGAAAAACAGCAAGTCAAATTGTCCCATAATGAAAAGTAACTGCATATCGGTCCCATTACACCGTGTAACACAAAAATGAACCGTATTTTGATCATCTTTATATTTTTTTCAGAAAGATATCATAGTGAAAAGCAAATTGGGAAAGTTTCATTAAGATTTGAACATATTCCAATCCTCTGGAATTTTTCGAATATTTGTATGGAAACTTCACAGCCCATATTTTCAATGCTTACTTTTTACAGATGGGACTGACTTGTGATTCACGGCAGTAAATTTCGGGGCAAAACAAAATGTACCGCTTTGTAATTTATAAGAAATTTCATATAATTTGGCAATATCATCGCTATTTTGAAATTGATCAAAACTACTGATAAGCATCCCATTCCTGAAGCATGAACATATTTCCCTCTGGATATTTCAATTATGAACTCTGCAGCATTTGTTCCAATGAGCTCAGGGCATTTATGGATGAAATTGATTTCTGAGTCTTTCCCCACTGTCGATACGGTTCCACGTTATCGATGCCCCTAATCAGTTTTTTTTTATCTTATCGGCGTTCCCGTTCATAGTGCGGTGGTGACATTGAAAGCCCGGCGTAAAACAAACCAAGTCTCGGGGGAATTGAAATTGGAATGCTATTTATGGTAGGTGGGGTATTCGCGATAGCTTAACTAGTGAACTGATGCGACGGCCCACATTTGCTGTATCGTTATCTGTGTTCACTGCGTCCACTAATGCTTTTAGGAAATCTTGCCGAATTTGTTCACCGCTGTTTAGGTATTAGATAAGGGGAAGCCAAATGAAATGATAATGGGATTAATTTGGTTTTGAGACCTTAATTTTATCTCATCGGTTCGTGAAATTGATTTATACATATCCATGTTTTGTAACGTATGCAGTCGGTCCAAATTCGAGTCGGTCCAAGTTCGATGTATTCGCTTTTTCAACGCTGAATTATTTGAACTCCTTTGGACATAGGCCCCAACTCCCAGCTTAGAAGCAAACTTATTGACGGAAATTCCGTTTGGCAGTTTGCACATTGGCACCGAATGCACGTCACTCCGTCGTCTATCGAAATTGATGAATGTTCTAACAACCGTTTCAGGATGGTGCTTCCGGTTGGTATAGCTATGATGTAAGTTAACCCCGGTCATCCAACATCCATCCAGTTGGCGAGTGAACAAGTTTTCCCGCTCGCGTATTTCAATTATTTCCACTCCGATTGGCTGCTGCTGCTGCGCTTTTGCACTCACGTTCGCGAATTGCATCGCGCTGAGCCGGGGGTTAAATTGAAATAGGGTTGACCTTGTGGCGTTTGAAGATGAAATCATAAAGATTATAGCGAACTGCCTGGAAGCTTCATGGGTGGGAATGATTAAGATACGGGTGAGATTGAATAACACGCACACGTATCACTAAGATAAGCAAAGTTAATAAGAGATCCACAAATGTTTATTGATCAATCAAATATTACATTTTTTAGAACATTTAAAATGGTTCAATTAAGTACGTCAATAGGAATCGAACACAATTATAAGTCCTTGAGCTCGTTAGACTATTTCTTCTTCTTGGCATTACGTCCTCACTGAAACAGAGTTTGTTTTTCAGCTTAGGGTTTTGTGAGAACTTCCACAGTTATTAACTGAGAGCTTTCTTTGCAAAAGTTGCCATTTTCGCATTAGTACATCATGTGGCAGGTACGATGATACTCTATGCCCAGGGAAGTGAGGAAATTTTCATTACGAAAAAGATCCTGGATCGACGGGGAATCGAACTCAGACACCTTCAGCATGGCTTTACAAATTCTCCATTTTTTAGGTTTTTGGATAAGAGTTCTTATATTATATGCAGGAAAACTGTGTAAGTTATTGAAATAACGTTTTGGTGACGATAGGAGTATAAAGATGTGAGTGCAGGCCGCACGGGTCGTTGCCATGACAATTTCACCTGGTTTTCCCATTTTCATCAGGTTTTTCATTTGATTTATCATATTATATGCGGGAAAACTGTTCATAAGCTATTGACATAATGTTTTCTAAGGGATAGGAATGCTGGAATTGAAACGTTATCAAGCTCGTACATTAGGAGCCTGAGGAAGTTAATGCTGACATTCAAGGTGATTAAAAAACTAAGCAACAAATCGAATTTTCAAGAGCACAAGTCTTGATAAGCAAACAGCGCTCCGCGTTGAAAATTTATCACATTTGCCACCTCCAGCAAGCAAGCAATTTGATTGATTTTCAACGCGAACTGTTGTCAGATTCTCCAGTCTTGTGCACTTGAAAATTCAAGGTTTGGCTTCGTTTTATAATCACCTTAAACTGAGGGCATGGATCGTAGCATACTCATTCCACCCAAATTTCCCATTTTATCAAGTTTTTGAGTGCATGAATTAAAACTGATCGCACGGATCGGTATCTTGCTTATTGATCCAAATTCTCTGTATGATTGGACTTCTAATATTCACTCTAATATGAATAGGTAAACCACTCATGAATCATTGAAATAACATTTTCTAAGAGGCAATAGTCTAAGGAAATGAGTGCTAAAATTTAAACTGATCGCACGTATCTTTGTTGTGCTCAATTTTTACATATTTCTTATTTAAATTTTTAACAAAATAAAAATATTGCTGTTGTTCTTTGAGCTATGTAAAGATTTTTTTAGGCGATAGTAGTCTAAGGATGTAAGTGCAATAATTATGCTGACCGCACGGATATTTATCCCCTCTTTTACCTACATTCCACATTTTCATTTGTATTTATAAAAATGAAGATACGTGCGATCAGTATTAATTCTAGCACTAATTTTCTTAGACTGTTGTCACTTAGAAAACATTATTTTAATAGCTTATAAACAGTTGCCTTGCATCTAATATGAGAAGCCCTGAAAAATGACTACAGGACTGACCCGATTTTTATAGCCCCCGATTTTGTCAGCTTTTTGACCAGATTTTGTTTAAAAAATGTTTTTGTCATGTTTTACCACGTTTACATTAAAATTGATGATGATGTTTGATGTCATGCACGCATGTGCGTAGCCAGAGGGGGCAATGGCAATGCCTTTTGCCTGCGAATCTTGTGTTTGAATTCTTCAAAGATTGTCTTCAGTGCTCGTATTTATACAAAAATAACATCATGATAGATTGGAAAACTTATGAAGTTCAACAAACAATCAGTCTTTGGAAAAACATCTTGCCAGAAATTATTCAAAGTTTTTATCAAATCTGATAGAAAACTCAAAAAGTTTCTGTAAATATATTGTCAGCAGAGCATTATCATTGGAATAATTAAAGAAAGCTCCTCGTTTTCCGGGAATTCTTCTCGGGATTTCATTCATATTACTCTAGATATTTCTTAAACGTGTTTTTCCAATTATTCCTGAAATTATTCTATAAATTATTCCTGGGAGTACATCGAAGTTCTCCAGAGATTCCTCAACAAAATTGTAAGGTGTTTTTGGAGATGGTTCTCAGAGTTCTTCCATGAAAGCGCTTAATATAGTATGCCGAATCTCGGCTTCTATTAAACGAGCGAAATGCGATCTCGAATATCATAAAATCGTGTTTCGTTACTTAGTAACCTGACAATTTGCTAGTTAAATAATGTATACAATTGCAAAAAAATACGAGATTCACACAGCAGATTCCATGACAACAAAAAATAAGATGTGTAGGTTCATTCAAGAATTTCTGTTAATACTATTTCAAAAATAAATCTGTGGAATCCTGCTGGATATTCTTTTAAAAATGTTTAAACAATAATTTCATAAATTGTTCAAGAAACGTACTTGGTACACCGAAGGAGTTTTTCGTCTAAATTAAAGTTTCTTCATGCATTCTTTCTTGACTACAAATTACACCCAACATTCCAAAAGAATTATCTATTCTTTTTAAGGAATGACTTCAATAATTATCGTCTTTTACTCCTTGTGAAATTCATCCAATGTTTTCCTTAGTATGTCTCGAGATATTCCTTCAATATTTGCTTCCTAAAGTTTTATTGAGAATATGCCCACAATAACTTCATAAACTCGAAAAAAAAATCTATTTTTCTATAATTCCGATATTCCTCTAGAAACTGTTTCAAAGATTCCTTCAGAAATTCATCCAATTTCCCTTCTGAGTTTTTTTATTTCTATGCTTTATCGACGGATTTCTACAGGAATTATCTTACGAGATTTTCAGGAATTTCACCAAGAACATATTGAATTTCTGAGGTTTATTCACGACTTCATGTAATGTAATTTATAAATACTTCTGCGCCAAGAACACACCAAAAAAGTCCATGGAAACTATAGAAAATTTCTTGGTTTTCATACTGTTAGAAATATTATTACAAACATTCCAGGTCAAATCCTTGAAAAATGTTCAAAACGCTTCTGGGTGAGATTTCAAATAATGTTTAGGATAATTTATGTTGAAATCTCCGGATGAAACATTCTCTGAATTATACTTAAAAGAATTCCAAGAAGAGCCTTATTTTAATATGAAGCTCTTTAAAAATTTTGGTATTCTGGGAGAAATCCATAGATAATTTAACGATCATGTATAACTACGGGGGACCACATCGAATTGAATCTTCAGAATTTTCCCAATAGGTAAATTTCCAAGACTTTAAATAGACCCGTCACTCAACATTAAAACAGGACGCGCTTAGGACTTCAGTTTGCTTACTATGAAAAGATAGGGTGGATATCTTGCATAGTTTTAAGTTTCATGTAAAAAGGAGAAGTAGACAAAAGGCAAGAAGGCAGAAGTAGCGTATAATGATCGCTTTGGCGTGAAAATCGTGAATAATAAAAATGATAATAAAAACTGGCTACATGGGCGTAGCCCCCTTAAAAGCCCACGTAACACGTAAAAATTTGAAAAAAAAACAGGAACAAAACAAAATTACCCCATTTCGTCAGGTTTTCCATTTAGTCAGCCTAAAACTCATCGAGGGGCTGACAAAATCGGGTCCCTTCTGTATATCGATTCGTGCGTTTAGTCTTAATTCATGCACTCACTTATTTTGACTGTTATCTCTGCATATAATGAGGGAAGTCCTATCAAAAGCCTTATAAAATGGGGAATTTGGATAAAATGAGTATGATAACTATTCGTGCGGTCAGTTTCAATTCCAGCACTCACTTTCTTAGAATCCTATCATTAAGAAAACATTACTTCAACAGTTTATAATCAGTTTCTCTGCATATAACACGAGAAGTCCTATTAAAAGCCTAACAAAAATAAGAAATTTGTGTAAAATGAGCATGATACCGATACGTGCGGTCAGTTTCAATTCATGTACTCACTTACTAAGACTGTTATTGCTTGAAAAACGTTATTTCAATAATTCATAAATGGTTTCACCACCATATCATATAATAAATCATTTAAAAATCTAAAAAAGGGACATTTTTGTGTGACGGAATAGTGTACTGGTTTGTGAATCTATATGCGAAGGCCATGCTTTTATGAGCAGTTGTAATGTTATTGCATTTCATGATCGTTCAGCCATACCTCATTTAACAAAAATTGTTTACACATAACATTACTTTATCTTTTTGAACTGATCCAATCAAATGTGGATTATGACTGACTCCAAAAAATAATGGCATTAGCATAAGGACGATTAAAAATTCAAAACAAAGTTTGCAAATCCATCCTTCCACAGACCATCCTAACGATAAAAAACACCAAAAAAAGTTGAAAATTTCGCAGAACTTTCAACTTAATTGATGGCTTTTCAAAGGTGATCTGAAGACCATATATGTTTATATGAAAATAACTATGGAGAAATGTTGAAAATGTTTCATACACGTAAGTACAAAATCATCATATTGTAGTGAAAAAATTCTTCAAACCTTTAAAAGGAAGTTGCTGAGAAACAGTGGCGCAACCAAGGGGAAATTTTGAAGATAATTTATCGAAATCCATATCCCTAAACGTATGTAAAGTAAAATGGTGCGAATGGTTTTTAGTGTAGAAAAAGTGTGATGTACACATTTGCATTGAATCATTTTGACGTATTTGGTGTACTTGTTTTTTGAACTACAAGGAATAAGTGCACCGAAGCCATCATGAATCGTCGTAACTCTGAGCTGCTATCCCATCTTGAAGGAGCGTGTACACTTGATGGTCCAAATTAGTTTGATATCAACAATATTTCATTGTTTTACAGTCATATTCTTCTAAAATTCATCTGATTTTCTAATTCTGAACCCCAGAAGTTTTTTTTTTATTGAAACAACGTTTTGTTACTCTAAAGTTTGTTGCAAATCTGTTAAATCATTAGGTTTGATAAACAGGGGGCTTCACAATTTTCTCAAAACTTTAAAGACTGAGTTTTTCGCTGCTGATGCAAAAGATTTGTTCTAAGATTTATAAGCCTTAAAATTAGAAAAGTTGTGCTAGTCTTGATTAGCAGCCGAGAAATCTCGATAATAATGATAGTTTCCAGATACCTCCAGGAATTCACATTCATCAAGATTTTTGATTTTTTGATAAATTCTGAATATAATATGATAATATTAAAGTAGCATTAGTTATTTAGTCTAAAGACCACTGTTCAGAGAAGCAATTAGCAAGATTTTTAATTAATTCGGAGAAAAATCCACGGAACTATTTCGGAGCGTTTGAGTTCTGCAATGCCAAATTGTGGAAATTAGCGATTTCAAAGATCTATAAAATTTGTCCTAATCTTGGTTGCACTACATTAAGGCAGAAGTTGGACATCGAATTTTCAAACTTTTTAGAAAGTTGAACTGCCGTGCATGCATTCAAATAAAATGCAATGAATATCGCTGATACCGTAATTCTACAAAAGTGATTCCCTTTATGTTATTTTGCTAATCTTATTTCAATGTTCTTGGTAAAAATGATGTATATTTAAACGTGTTGGATCAACTCTACGTCAATCTATAACTAGTGTGCTTGTTCGTTATTTTCCTGAACAGAATGAAGTGCTGCCTAGACGTGACCCGTACCTTTTTTTCCTTATTGATGGAGCTCTATGTGACACGATGGCATTTTTTGACAGTCAAATTTATTACCAGAATGAGAAAGACTAGTGTTACGAGCAAAACTTTATGTGCTGCTCATGCCTGAGAGCCAAAATGACGAAGGTTAGTTTTTGTATGTTTGCAGGAAAGAGTGTCCAAAAGAAAATGCTGCAATTTGTACAAACCATAGATTGTGTTTCAATTGAGAATGAATATACCGTTATGTTTCAAATTACGAACAGTAGGGATATCAAAGATTAAAACATATACATATTTTCAATGTTTTTCAATATTTAGGACTTGAATTGTACAAGAATTGATCATGCTGAGCTGAATTTGTTGTTGTTTCAAATTCCGAACAGCAGGAAAAAAGTAAGAGGTTGTTTCCGAGATACGACCGCTAAGTTGACGTTGGATAACGTTAGCTTCTTCTATTTCCTGATTTAGGACCGTCACGAACTTATGAAAGATTTCTAGGTACTGACAAAAAATCAGTGGGGGTTGTGTACAAGACACGACCGCATGACGTTGACGCCATTTAATTTGCTGCATTTGTATTATAGTCAAGTGTCATAATTGCAACCTTCTTTTAGTTATAATCCAGAATGTAATGGTTTGTGAATTTAGAAGAGATATATGTTTAAAATAAAATTTTGCGTTAGGTAATATTTGAATCATTCTTTAACAATAGAAAATATATTGCATCCCAACGGCACAGCAGCAGCATCCTCGGAAACAGCTTCAAATAGCCGTATTGTCAATTATTCGTAATAAATCAATTATTGTATGATGCTATGAGATGAATTAAGAGATTATAGCAAGTATGTGGTAAACACATAAGGGAATATTATATAAATAACTCTTTAAAACACATTTGTTGGCTCTCAAAAGGGCCGATTGAGTTGTTGAATTTGCGTAACACGGACACATTTTGACGGCGCACTGGTTGCGTCCTCCTCGCCCGGTGAGATTTGCGGTGCGGATGACGATGTGCGCTTCAACAAGCGGCTTTGGTCGATTTTCTTCAGCCGTCTCGTACAACAGCTTGCCTCTGGTAGCGAGGAGCTGAGCAGGTTTGGAGGAGCTCTTACCAGCTCGAAAGCGAAAACAGAATGAAACCAGATTCAATGAAGGAGGGATGCTTTATACCCTTAGAATAGCAGATAATGCTCCTCCTTTCATATTCTTCGTTTTCTTATCTGGGAAATAGGCTATATGAAACTGATGTCTGGGTAGGGGATGTACAGATTAGCATTATGCTGTTATTGCAACCCGACGGCACTGCAGCAGCATCCTCGGAAACAGCTTCAAATTGCCGTATTGTCAATTATTCGTAATAAATCAATTATTGTATGATGCTATGAGATGAATTAAGAGATTATAGCAAGTATGTGGTAAACACATTAGGGAATATTATACAAATAACTCTTTAAAACACATTTGTTGGCTCTGAAAAGTGCCGATTGAGTTGTTGAATTTGCGTAACACGGACACATTTTGACGGCGCACTGGTTTCAATCTGCCTCGCCCGATGAGATTTGCGGTGCGGATGACGATGTGCGCTTCAACAAGCGGCTTTGGTCGATTTTCTTCAGCCATCTCGTACAAATTAGGGAATATTACATGGAAGGTGACGGCTGTGCCGCTCGATCTAATGAACCAGAATGACCGCGCTAGCCTCCCGCATGGCAATGACAGCGGAGCACTGGCTGGTAGCGACGATTTCTGGCCGAAAACGATTATGCTGGCTGGTGCACTCAAATGAGCGGCTTCAGTTGCTGCGGCTCCGAAATGCGTGGTTCTTCGGTGCTAATGCGTGGTTCTTCGGTGCTAATGCGTGTTGTATTCGCGTCCTATTGAAAACTGAACTGAGGACGCGAATGACTCTCGAAATTTGCTCGCCGACCGTGTTCACAGTCAGACGGCAAAAAGAAGAATGAGGGAAGAAGCAGGGTGCGGTGCGCTTTTATAGTGGGAAGCGGAACCAAAAAATGTGCTTGAACGTGATTGGTTAGATAAGAAAGGGGTCAACGTTTTACGATATTTCAATAGTTTGTTGCTAATTATCAATAGTGTCCTCCATTTGGATCGACGCGTAGATAAATTTCCAATCGATTCATGGATAAATATTGAAAATCTATCGATAAATGACTGAGTTATTAGCGGTCAAAACCTGACCATTTTTCGTTACATGCTCAATTTTTCGTTTTTCTGAATTGTACCCCCATATGTTGCCGTAAGACGTTATCCAACGTCAAAAAAAACATACTCAAAGAAATAATTGCGTTAATACAATAATCGGAGCTGGTTCAACTGCCCTTAGACTAAAGCCTCATCACAATTCTCTGGATCTAAAATATCTTTTTTGCAATTCGATTGCATATCAGCTTACTTTTTATCAACGAAATGACCTACATAACAGCCTACTTTTCCTACCGATACAAACAGTGCTGAAAAGTGTTACTTTTCAGCACTGATAACAGTATCGAAAAGTAGCACTTTTCAGTACTGTTTTGGAAGTTACCGAATCGGCGTCGGAGCACCTCCATACGTGATTTTTTGAAATGCTGTTATTTTCTCAAACCAGTTTCTGATTTTAGGATCCGAATCCGATTCAATTCGGTTCGTCAAATGGATGTAGAATCAGAACATAAGTTGATTCTTTATCCATTTGACGAACCGAATTAAATCGGATTCAGATCCTAGAATCAGAAGCAGGTTGACCGTGGGGATTCTGAGTTTTGCGGAAGTAGAGGATTTAAAGGTTCTCTGTAAAAAGGACGGGAGCGTCATGGGGCGGTTTTTGTAATCTTGGCAATTCAGCATATACAATATGGTTGAAGATCCTAAGCAGGGCATCCTTACCTGGTCTGTCTTTGAAAATAGAATCAGCAATAATAGTGGAAAATTTGTGACAGTCATTCCACAGCCTACCTGATTGAGAAATACTGAGTTGCTACAAAGCATGGATGGTCATGTGGATTTTCTTTAAATATCCCCAAAAATCCAACTTTACCGGCATTTTTCGTTATTGCAAAAAATGTTGTATGCAACTCGTTGCAAAACTCGATTTTTTCAGCACTCGTCGTATTTATCCAACTCGGCGAGCCTCGTTGGATAAATGTACGACTCGTGCTGAAAAAATCATCATTTTGCACCTTGTTGCATAAATAACTATTATTACACTAAAATTGAGTTGTAATTAGACACCATTTATTACTAAATTAATTAAATATTTCAGTTTAACTTTTCAACAAAATCTACATACAAAACCAAGTGGTCGGAACATAAGTCTGTTTGGAATTCGAGACAAAACGGTATATCAATCGTGTGATAGAATAAGAGCGTAAGTCGCATGATCCATTTCTCTTCATCGATCCTCTCTTCTGTAAATGAAAGTGACAAGATGCGGGTTTGTTACCATTTTTCACGTCAGACCGCTTGGCAGCGATGTAATCTTGCGTCCTGAGCTGAAAAAATGCTGACAAACTTTCGTCTTGCCACCTTTATTCGCAGAGAGGATCGATGAAGAGAAATCAATCATGCAACTTACGCCCTTATTTTAGCACACGCTTGATATGTAATGTGTGGAAATATATAGGTAACGTAGAATAAAAGAAGGAAAGAAAATAGTTTTGTTTTCTAAAAAATACAGATAATCTCACAAACAACATAAATGACTGAAAACCTCAGAAAATATAGAATTACCGTCAAACGCAAACCAACATACAGAGCAGATACTGCTAAAGGGAAAAAAAAATACTCGAGGACGGAAAGAGGTGAAGTTCATCGTGCACGTGCTGTTGAAATGGGTGCAATTAAAGGTAACTAGCCAAACATCAACACAGACGACGACAATAACTTCATTCAACGGACAGAAAGGTAGAGTGCGTGCTCACGAGACAGTAAATTCTCTGCTCTCAAGCTTTTGCAAGCGTAGTGTGTAGATAATGGTAGTTACTCTCTTACCGGACAATGACTGATGTATCGAGAGCTCCAGGTTGTACAGACACCTGCTCAAACGTGAGTGATACCTGTGGAACACCTTTAAATCTGTGGAAGTGGAACGTGTGGTAAATGGAATGAACGAAGGTGATGCGCCTACAGGTATGCTGCAGTTGTTACTGCGCTTGCTACGGTACGGTACATTCAGTTCGGTGATAGACGTGAATTACAGTGCAATCGCTTTCGAGTCACTTCGAGCGATGGGCACATGTGTGGTTTGGTAATTGCTAAAGTATACTTACAGCTTTCATTTTCCATGAGTTGGCCAACGGAGACATCGTCCAGCGGTCCGTTTAGCATGGAAGATAACAGTTCTTCGATGAACTCCCGCACTTTGACTTTCTGATTGGATGAAACCGACGACGTGCAGCTTCGGGCGTCATCTGAATCTGAAGAATATTAGGTTATTTAATCGCTTATCATTGTTTTGGAAATATCTGTGATAAATTTCATTGGTCGTTTACGAAAATCCTTATTACCCCGTTCTTTGATTCCATCACAACTCGGTCTTAGTTTTCATAGTTTGCATTAATGTTAAACACGTCGCAACCTTGAGGAATGCAACTGCGAAGGAATCACGTTTGGAATTCGTTTGACCCGTTATCGAGCCATTTCGTGACATACAAACACCACTCCATTTTTATTTATTTTTTAGTGTTGACATATAACTCAATAAAAGCCATGGACTTCTGGCATGGGCGGTATATTTCGGATAAAGAAACGTCTTTATGCATAAGCATGTTTGACATAATGAGAACTATGTGAAAAAATGCTTTGAAATGCCACCTGTTCTTCTATGAAATTGCTTTATGTGAAACGTTCATTATAACAAGCGTCGTTATGCGAAACATTCTTATGCTAAACGTCTTAATGCGAAATGGGTCACGCCCACTTCTGGCCACCAGAAAAAAGGGAATATATGGGAGGCACCATGCGCTTGCTAGCACAACAAATCTACTAGATTTCAAAGAAATTGTAGTTCAAGATTTATGTTAAAACTTTTATGTTCCATTCCAGGATCACTTCATCTATTGAGAGAACATTATCATCATACAAAAAAATGTTCAAAGTTTGAATAAAGTGGATCAGAGTCACGTGTTCGGTGCTGTTTAATTTTACGAATATCACGTGACTTTGACAATTGAATATTGTGAATATCTTACATCATCGTGGATAAAGTAATAGGAAAATGTTTTCCTGTTGACCATTTTTGAATTATTATCGGTTGGCCATACTTGCTGGTGCAAAACTGCCGTCAATCGCAAGGTAGTCTCATCTGTAAAAAAGTAGGCATTGAGAAAATGGGCTGAGAAGTTTTCAAACTCTTTTTCCATACGAATATTCAAAAAACCACAGAGGATTGAAACATGTTCACATCTTATTAAAACTTTCACAATTTGCTTTTACTACGATATCTTCTCAAGAAAAATATAAACATGACCAAAACACTGTTCATTTTTGTGTTACACGGTGGGGAAATCTGTAGTGGGACTGATGTATCAGCGCGATGTATGCTGTGCAACAGTTTGTTCCACGCTACACTTTGCCGCTGTGACGTTAGAACCAACGCGTGTACTCTCATCGGGAAACGCTTTGCCTTGTATTGTACACGCAATCCTATATATGTGGTAGAAAGCGTTTTGAACTACACGCTCAAAAAAGAATTCTGGAAAACGTGAACTGTCAAAAATACACCATGAACTATCACAAATGGTCACATAAACATGATCTAGTTCACGGTGTATTTTTGTTGTTGACGAGTTCACGTCTGCTGTTCACGGATACGAGAACGGATTTTTTTCTGTGTATAAATGCCAGTGTGTAAGTAGCCAAAGCGTCAACTTTGGCCGGTGCACAATGGTCGGGCTCCATATAAAGGGGCGGCCAAAACTACCAAAAACTTTTTTGAGATTTTTATGATTTTTTTTGTTTTAAAATATACCTCATGTGTTATATTATTATGATCCTTAATTGAAATTGAACTTAAATTCAAATTTATATGACTTTTATGACGGCAAATTGGCTGAAGTCAAAAAATTGAAAAAAGTAACAATAAAATAAAGCACAAAATTTATAATTTC
Organism: Aedes aegypti; assembly: GCF_002204515.2. Taxonomy (NCBI): domain Eukaryota; kingdom Metazoa; phylum Arthropoda; class Insecta; order Diptera; family Culicidae; genus Aedes; species Aedes aegypti. The sequence continues at coordinate 858,078 of NC_035108.1, forward strand.
GGAATGCAATATTTCCCCAAAGTTACCCACTATTTGAAAGCTTATGGTTCTACACTTGTATCGAGCATGAGAATGGAAAAAAATATTTGGTTGAAGTTTTAATACTATTCAATATTACACTTTAGTAATTTTGATGATTTTGAACATGAAAAACAACTCTTGTCGCGTCATGTCGCCGCCGTTTCGAATTTTGCACATCATAAAGCATCCTTAGATCTTACATAAAACCTTTAAATTTTTTGCAGAAATTTGCTGATTTGCAAGTTAGAGCCATTTGAATAATTCAATATTTTACATATATTTTGACGATATTTTTCATACAAAGTTTATTTTAAATAGATTTAACCACTATTCATACACATTTTGATCAAACTCGATCAAATATAAACAAAACTTGTACTTTCAGCCCAGTTTGATAACAATTTTAATATAAAAATTTTTTTTTTTTAAAGTTACGTAATTTGTGAATAACCCCTTGTGAAACAACAAAAACGCCAAATAACATATTCAGATTACATATTTCATCGATTAAGGCGATAAAAATAGTTTTGGCCAAACTTCACTTTTTTCCGACCATTGCACAGTGGTCCAGATAGCAAGTTTAGGCGGACATGAACTTTTCGACGTCATTTTGTGGTTTTAGAGTATAGGTTACTTCCCAGAAGTGTCTCGAAATTAGTTGTACTACAATTCGTACGAAAGGGATTTTTTCTCTGCACTAATCGCAATAGTGTCCTATACGCCAACTTTTTTATGTTAATAGATAGCAAGTTGGTATATTCAGCAAAGTTGTAGCATATTTCAATACAAAAAACTTTGTAGAACAAACTTTTTCTCTATATCTTATACTTTCTGAGATAATTGACTTTTCATATAAAAAAATGAGGAAAATCATTTTTCCACTCATAAGTCATTTATTTCCAAATTTAAGCAGCCTACTATGTTCTACAAAGTTTTTGGTACTATTATATTCTATAACTTCGGTGAATATACCACAGTTGTGTTTCTTCAAGTTTTCTTATTGTAGGAGATATTAATTTAAAATCATACCGTATTACAGGCCAAATAACTCGCAAAGATGCACTTGAAAATGAACCTACCTGTCACAACGTGGCTCTACACCCCTTAAAGAGTATTTGAGTGAAATTTGGTGATTATATTATGTTTATATATATATTTTTAAGACTATTTTCAATGACGGGTGATTTGCAATTAAAACACATTAATTAGTCATATTTTTTAAAAAAACACACAAAAGTCATGGCCGCCGCGATTCAGCATGAAATAATCAACACCTGTTTGATTTTGTAGACTGTACTATATTTGTTAAAAAGCATAACTTTCAAAATTTTTTCAATAATTCTTGCGCTTCTTCGTGCAGTTCCGAATGCTTCTGTGCGATTCGTCGATTTGTCAGTGAGATCACTGGATGTGAGCAGCAATCGCAATTGTATTTTTTTGACATGGTTACTATGACTGATTTCAATACGACTTTAACTACTGTAATAATTACTGCTATACATAAATCAAAGACTCAAGATAAATAAATTGAATGCCTCTCAACTCTTGCAACATATTACCATTTATGGCTTTTAATACGGCATGATTTTAAATTAAAATCTTCTTTGGGACGTTACGTCAGGAAGAAGAAGAAGAAGACAATAAGAAAACAAGAAGAAATACAACTGTGGTATATTCACCAAAGTTGTAGAATATAGCAGTACCAAAAACTTTGTAGAACATAGTAGGCTGCTTAAATTTGTAAGTAAATGACTTATGAGTGAAAAAATGATTTTCTTCATTTTTTCATATATAAAGTCAATTAACTCAGAAAGTATAAGAGATAGAGAAAAATTTGTTCTACAAAGTTTTTTGTATTAAAATATGCTACAACTTTGCTGAACATACCAACTTGCTATCTATTAACTTAAAAAAGTTGGCGTATAGGACACTATTGCGATTAGTGCAGAGAAAAAATCCCTTTCGTACGAATTGTAGTACAACTAATTTCGAGACACTTCTGGGAAGCAACCTATACTCTAAAACCACAAAATGACGTCGAAAAGTTCATGTCCGCCTAAACTTGCTATCTGGACCATTGTGCATTGTGCGGTGCACAGTTTTGCTGCATCGATCAGTGCGAGCGTGTGGATGAGGAGACAGGAGAGAAATCAATCCATGAGAGAGAATCTGATCCATTTTGCTTGCTCCCTTTTGACCTTCGCGCTTATAGCATCACCACGCTTGTAGTTGGAAGTGCAGGCGTGGTTTTTCAGGCGGCTGACGGTATTCAAGTTGACACTCAGTATTCACGATGTTGTTTTTGTTTACTGGTAAAAACCTCGCTTTTTAAATACAGTATTAGCGCGGTGGTACTTACGATGGTCAATCAGATGCCAACCAGAAAATTAACTCAAAACTGCGATCGCACCCTCCGTAATCGCCAGCATCTTCATGCTTAAGCTGTGTTTTAAAAGCAATTTTTCATGATGCGTGCATGATGGAACCGATCTTTTACTAAGGGGTGGTCCATTAATTATATAAGGGTTTATGGGGGGAGGGGGTGGTGTGAGATTTCTTACGCGCCATACAATTTTTTTTGCATTTCCATACAAAAAATCTTACCATGGGGGGAGGGGGGGGGGTGTGGTTGAAAAACCGCGATTATTACTATTACGTAATGATAATCCTAAAAAAAATACTGAAATATGTTTGATTAATAAGCTTAATAACAAAAGAGTAAAGTGTCTGTATTTATAGAATATTTTCAATTTCAAAATTTTGCTACATTTCTCATAAAAAAGAATAATATGTTTGATAGCTTCAAACATCCACCATTGCATCTGCAGATGTCATCTTAAACGTTTTGAATCATCTGAAAGACTAGAAGACAATTATATTTGAACACGAAGGTACCAGTGATTACTAACCTTTGTGTTCAAATACATTTTTACTGACTTAAAAATAGTTTGAATTCAAGGTATACCTCAGAGGTTCCCAAACTTTTTATATTCGTGGCGCCCTAAACAATTTTCTGGGAATGACACGGCGCACCATATTATTTATAAATTCAAGATATTTATTTAAGAATTCTTCTAAATCGTATTGTTTTAAGCATTATTACAAGAAAAACATCACAAATACTTAGAGGTAAAAAGTACCACTGAAAACAAAATTTCTACATGATTGCTAGCTTGCTTTTCTCAGAATTCAAGTTATCTTTGAAATCACAGAACAAATTAAATTTTGAATGTTGAGTTTTGAATGATATTTTCGGAAGAATGTATAAATTGACGCTAAAAATTTGATCGATCGGTTCCACCAACGATTGACCAATCGATCATGTTTTCAGCTTAAACGGATATCCGGATATCTGGTGTTCCAGTTTTGTGCTCTGGAAAACTAGAGGTGTGGCTTCGATTAATCCTCACTTTCAACATTATTGGAAACATTAAATTTAAGGTACCGTGGGGTAAGTGGATACAGAAAAATCAATGGTCAACTTTATCGTTATGTACAGCTTACGTTAATAATGTAATTCAAACTTTTTTCTGTGGATGACATATGAAGGACTAATGTACTTCAAATCGTGAATTATTTTGATTTTTCTGATTGTTATGTATTGAGTATGAGGGACTTGAAAATTTGCGCCAAATGATCCACTTGTCCCACCATGGTGGGGTAAGTGGATCACCATTAAAAAAAATCTATTCTCAAAACAAATGAGGTGTAATTATGAATAGTAAGAATGATATTACTCTCGTTCTTGTTATTAGTGCTAGTTATGTTACATTTTGATACTTTTGACATCAAAAAGTATATTTATTTAATCAAAATATTATGACAAATATTTAAACATTAATTCACACTAAAAAAATATTGTAACTAGAATAATTTGGATAATATTCATCTATTTTATTCTCATAAGTTATACAGACGTATTTTAGGATTATTCCTAATGATGTTTTCGAAAAACACTTGAAGTTTAAAAATATTAGTTACATTTACTTCTGTTTAACAAACTGAAATCTTTTTATTCTATTAATGAATATAATTGTACCATCTATCTAGAACAATTAATATCGCCAAATGAGGTACAAGAATATGCTTTCAATTGGAAAATTTGTTTATTATGTTTTTTTTGCAATTCAGCTTAGATAAACCATGAAAAGTTTTGTTTAAATTTTGCAATATTCATTCTTTAATATTTTTTTATACGAGAAAGACTAAAAATACTTTTAGGAGGATTAATTCAAATTTTCTATGCAACTTTGACAAATTTAAGCTAGGAATGAAAAAAGTTAAAGGAAAACAACATTTGAGGATATTCAAATTTATTCATATTCGCATAAGTAGTCTGCTAATATGCGATAATAATGCTTGATCCACTTACCCCATCCCATTAAAAAGTAGGGGAAAGTGTACCATGTCCAATATATCTGTATTTATTTATCAAAAACGCATATTTTTCATTGTCATTCACTCAATTAGATCTGAAATGCTCACCATGTGTCGAAAAAACTAATAGTATTCGATTTTAGACAGAGATACAATGGATTTTTGATTAATAGAAAACAATTTTGAAATTAATTGATTTTTGCAGTTAACAAGTTTGCTTGTGTTAGTGTACGTGTATTACCAGTGTTGCAATAGTATTAGTGTGGACATAAGAATATAACCTGAAACGAAGCAATGGTGCGAAAACATTCAACATATTCAAGTATTTATGCTTAATATAGACAAATGATCCACTTACCCCACTGATACACTTCCCCCACTGTACCTTAATTTAAATTTATGCATCACAATTAATAAACTAAGCGTCATTTTACGTCAGTTTCATCGCCACATTTTATATTTTCTTTTAAAAGAACATAATTTTTAAAAATTTAAGGGGTTTTGTACTACTTTTTGACATGCAGCTCTATTTTTTTTATTATTGATAATTGAAAAGGTGAAATAATATTTTATTTAAAAATCAGTAGATAATGTGATATATGGATATAATCGTTCAAAAGTATCAATCAAAGTGGTAGTCTTTCATAAGAAAAATATAAAATATGGTTCTTCAACCTGACGAAAATGCATTGTTCCACAAAACCTACCTGAAAAATGATATTTGGTCGACATTAAAAAAAAAAAATAGTGATGTTTTCAAAATTACAAAATTAAATCCACTATCCTTCTTACTGGTACAGCTTAGCCCTATAAAAAGGTTTTTTTAGGCAAATAATGAAGCCAATATTATCAGAAAAACGATTTATATGTTCAATAAGAGCCAATGAGTACAACTCTGAAGGGGTCAGCTTCGATGTCATCACATAATTTGAATGTTGTTAGGTAAACTTTCACCTGATTACAATTGTTTCAACATTTTTTTATATCTAAAATATTGAGCACGTACTAGATTATAAGCTTATTTCAAGTTTTGTATGGATCAACTCGCGGCGCCCCTGGAAAAGTTCTACGGCGCACCAGGGCGCCGCAGCAAACATTTTGGGAAGTACTGGTATACCTAATGATGGCAAAAATAAAATGACACTTATTCAGAAGTGCACAGGTTGATAATTAGGCCACGTGACGCCTCTGGTTTTTTCTTATTTCTTCCGAACAAATCATATTATCTCATCAGTGCAGCTGAAAGAGCATTGGAAGATATGTTGAAAAGTGAGCTCAACTCAATTTTGACTAAAATGCAGATGGGACTGACTTGCGATTCACGGCAGTAAACTAAACATAAATTGACAACTGTAGAAAAACTCAAGTGTCAGAGCCGTGTCGAGCGTATTTTTTTCGTTTGAACCTACTCCAGTCGAGTCATATTGAACGGTTCGACTTATATAATAGGCCGTTTTATTGGAACCGTGCAGAAACAAGGATTAGAACATTTTATACGACCATAAGACATATGAAACCGTATCTAAAACTCTATCGAAACTTACCGGTAGTACTCAATCCAAGTAGGCCCTCGTTGCTCAAGTTGACTGGACCGGGATTCTGCAGCCGGCTGGTCAGCTGATTGAGCAACCACTCGCCTGCTTTCTGTTGAATCACTCGGCTCGAATGACAGTTTTGACATTCCCAGATGCCTATCGCCGGGATCCACTCGCAGCACTGTTTCTCCTCGTTGCGACACACCAGTCGCTCGCAACCGCGGCATGTTGCGAAACTGTCGGAAATAGAAAACCGAATCAGAATACAGTGAAACCTCTATGACTCGATATCGACTCATGGAACCAGCTTTCCAAAGCTTTTCTGTTCTATGACTCGATATTGCCATCGACCATCGACTGTCCCTTCAGATATCGACTCACGGAGGTTTGACTATAGTTATCCAAACGAAGAGGAATTTATCGCTCAATTTGGTCATTTAAAATTTTGCTGATCAGTTGATCAGCATTTAACAGCATTTTGTTGTACAATTTTTAATATGTGCCAAAATTGAGATTGTCATAGATAACAAAATTGAATAATTTTCGTAACTTATACCTGTTGGTGTCCTCGACTTCAATGTTGGCGTTACACATGTAGCATACAACATCTGGTTTCCTGACTTCCGAGCGACGCCGTTGGCTGAGTTTGCTGAAAAATAAAGAAGAGAAAAAACGAATGCTATGAGTCCATCAATCAATCCAACGGTGAGTTAGTTCACGGCTATGTTTCGAAAGTTTCGATTTGATTCAAACCACACAGCCTGCTTTAGTAACCGAAATCGGAAAAACGTGATACATTAATTATTTAATATGACCGAAATTGTTAGCATGCTACCATGGTTTCGCAAGTGTCGGCCTACTACCGTCGACAGTACATTTGCTATCATTTCGATTCGAGAAAGCGAATCTTAAAATATCACCGTCACCGGCGATATTACCCATGGGGAGTTCTGCTCAGCAGTGTTGCCCTGTAAAATATTCATTGAGCTTTGTGTTTAGCACGATTTGCCTAATGAATATTGACCAACGCTTCACAGAAGGCCTCCATTATTACACGGCTAAACGAATATCTAAATGTAGGCATCGGAGTAGTGCAGCCGTTCGCGTGAAATTGGAAACTACGCGTAAATTATTTGAATGACGGTCCCTTCACAAATGCAACAGCCCGTTGCAGACGAGAATGCACAGCATGTTCTTGTTTCGACCAGCTACCTATAGTTAGATTGGTGGACCAGTTTTTCGGGAATAGGTGTTTCCGTTTGACGACAAAACCATCACTAGACGTAGGTTTACGTTATCACTATTTCTTACAGCCTACTAGGATAGTAAACATTCCACCGGGTTTTCATTGTTACTTCCGTAGCTTAATCAGTTGTTCTTGTGTTTCAACTTTCACAGGTCAGAAAGGTGACTAAATAGAAGGAGGAACTTTACCGATTTTATCAGCAATGTGTTTTGTTTAAAACAACAGTCAACTCTCCAAAACTGAATATTGAAGGCACCATCGAGTTAGGAAGATACTTCGAGTTTTGAACACAAAACCAGTGCAATTGCGATCCAAGGGAGCATTGAGGTAGCCATGAAAATAAATTTTCTCTAATTCAATATCGAGATAAGAAATACTGTGTAGGGATAGTCGACTGTAGTTTATGACAATTAATTTAGTTGCACATATTTTTAACGTTTTGCTGTTTTTCATATTTTTTTTTTCGTCTTGTTCGCATTACCTCCCCACTAAAAAGCTAATTGTTCTAAAAGTACTTCTATAGCCATTCCATTGCAAAAAATGCGTTTTGCATTAGTTGTGGTAGATTAATCTTTTTGCTGATAGAAATATTTGCAATTGAAAGTAGTTTTCAATAAATGTTCAAATTATCTGGGTAAACGCTATGTAAAACCAGCATTGATACTGAGGTTCTAAACACATCTGTTTCGTAATCCTTTAGGTTGGCATAGCTCATGAGACAGAATCAATTGTTCAATTTCACCATAGATTACCTTAGAACTAGATCAAATCTTTTGATTGATATTTCGCACTAAAATATACGAATTCGAATGCTAGTTGGTATCAATAATCGCGTTGGATAATATAGGTATTCTACCAACGTTGTTTCTAGAACCTGATTCTAGAAATCATAAAGAGACAACTATGAGTACACCTTGGCCAAAAATATACACTGAAGCTTAAATTGCGTAAAACAATAAATCTGAATTTATGTTAGATGACTAAACAATACACGAAAGTTTAAATGATGGTTGCGGTGAACGGATAGCTTTTTCAATTATATTTCCTCCCTAAGCCAAATTTATTTTTGCTAGAAAACATAAGACAAAATGTTTTTTTTTTTAATTTTTGAATCTTAGTGTTTGTAAATTGATACATCCTCTCGAAATTTGAAATGTTTTGGAAGAAATTTGTCAGTATATAGATTTTCAAAATTCTATATGATAATTACTACGAAAAAGTCCTACATACTATGGTCGGCAGCCAGCTTATCATTATTATATTGTATGGAAAGGTTCAATATCCTTTATCAAGTTTGCGTGTTAAGACAAATTACAATTATCGACTTTATGACATCACCCTGAATGATCCATTATCCCGTATGACCCATTACTTTGAATTGACCACAACCATACACTTGGAACCCATAATATGTTTCTAAATACCGATTCACGCGTACTCTCAAAGCGCCCGTTTCACAACTCCTTATCATTTTGTCACAAGAAAAAAAGAAGGCGAATGAAAATGCTTGAGGCATCGTTAGGTATGGTTGCAGAATAGTTTTTTAATAGACAATTTACACCGTCTTCAGCCAAAGGCTGCGACTGGAGCGGGAATCGAACCCACACCCGTGGCACGATACGCCTTAACCGACTGACGCCGCTAACCGCACGGCAAGGAAAGAATAGCTATAGATGAAAGAAAAATAGCTGAGAAAAAAGCAATTACAATCCCAACCAATCAGTGAGTCATGTACAACCAATGTTAAAGGGAGTAATATAGCTGTTTAGTGAAATTAATTGCCCTAATGTGAATAAAGTATAATTCTATAGAACAACCATCGATTAGAATAAGAGAATAAACACTGTGTGAGAATTTATCAATTACAATCCGAACAATTATTTTGCAGCACAGCTAGTAAGAACAACCAATGTTTAATAAATAAATGAAAAGCCGAATTTAGTACTATACCAATTAATTCCACTAGAGTTTGTATCCTTTGACAGATACGCGTGTTTACCTCAACTGGAAGGGCACTTGCATACTAAGAACCACAAAATATAATAAAACTTGAACCTATGATCTAATTTTTCAGAAAATCTTTGCCCTAAAATGTTCTATCGGTTTTTTTTTTTTTTTTTTAAACTTTATTTGAGTGTATTTTAACGCACGAGGGCTAGTTCTACACTTGTTCTATCGGTGAAAAATCGAAACTTTCGAGTTTTTTTTTTTTTATTATTTTTTTTTTTTTATAATTTCTTTATTAGTATCATTCCAAACATTACATTCATTTCTTATATCTAGGTGTTCTGTGTTATTTGACAACACTATCATCCTAATTTGGTAAAACAAATTTAAGATTTTATTAACATTTTGTTAACAACATATTACATTTCATTTGCCGTAGCAGTTCAGTTTTTTTACAGGTGAGTTGATTTCACCTGCTTATAAGAGAAAAAAACGTTTTTAATATACTTAACCTAACTTAACCTAAACATATAACGCATTGATCGTGGCAATAGAAGATTGTAACGATTTTTGCCTGAAATTATTAATGATTGTATTTGACATTTGTTCCAATGTTTCAACATTGGATATTCTATGTAACTCATTGGTACTATACCAGGGAGGAAGCCTCAGAATCATTTTCAAAATTTTATTTTGAATTCTCTGCAGAGCTTTCTTCCTGGTATTACAACAGCTAGTCCATATTGGTACAGCATACAACATGGCTGGCCTGAAAATTTGTTTGAATATCATCAGCTTGTTTTTAAGACAAAGTTTTGATTTTCTATTAATAAGGGGAAAGAGACATTTTACATATTTATTACATTTGGCTTGAATGCCCTCAATGTGATTTTTGAAAGTTAAATTCTTATCTAGCATGAGCCCTAGATACTTAACTTCATCTGACCAATTTATTGGAACCCCTCTCATCGTGACAACATGTCTACTTGAAGGTTTCAAATAAAGAGCTTTTGGTTTATGTGGGAATATTATTAGTTGAGATTTGGAAGCATTAGGAGAAATCTTCCATTTTTGCAAGTATGAAGAAAAAATATCCAAACTTTTTTGCAATCGACTACAGATGACACGCAGGCTTCGTCCTTTGGCGGAGAGGCCTGTGTCATCCGCAAATAAAGATTTTTGACATCCCTGAGGTAACTCAGGTAAGTCAGATGTGAAAATATTGTATAATATTGGTCCCAAAATGCTGCCTTGAGGAACACCAGCTCTTACAGGAAGTCTTTCAGATCTGGAGTTTTGATAATTAACCTGAAGTGTACGATTTGACAGATAACTTTGAATTATTCTAACAATGTATGTTGGAAAATTAAAGTTTTTTAATTTTACAATCAAACCTTCATGCCAAACACTGTCGAATGCTTTTTCTATGTCTAGAAGAGCAAGACCAGTAGAATAGCCTTCAGATTTGTTGGAACGGATCAAATTTGTTACACGTAAAAGTTGATGAGTGGTCGAATGTCCATGGCGGAATCCGAACTGTTCATTGGCAAAAATTGAATTTTCGTTGATGTGGGCCATCATTCTGTTCAAAATAACCTTTTCAAAAAGTTTACTGATGGAGGAAAGCAAACTGATTGGACGATAGCTAGAAGCTTCTGCAGGATTTTTGTCTGGTTTTAAAATTGGAACAACCTTAGCATTTTTCCATTTGTCAGGAAAATATGCTAATTGAAAACATTTGTTAAATATATCAACTAAAAATGATAAGCTACTTTCTGGAAGTTTCTTGATGAGGATGTAGAAAATTCCATCATCGCCAGGAGCTTTCATGTTTTTGAATTTTTTAATAATAGTTCTCACTTCTTCCAAATCAGTCTCCCAGGCATTTTCGAAAACGTTCTCTTGATTGAGAATATTTTCGAACTCCTGAGTAACTTCATTTTCAATTGGACTAGTAAGTCCTAAATTAAAATTGTGCGCACTTTCAAACTGCATAGCAAGTTTTTGAGCTTTTTCGCAATTAGTTAGTAATAATTTGTTTTCCTCTTTCAATGCCGGTATTGGCTTCTGAGGTTTTTTCAAGATTTTCGATAATTTCCAAAAGGGCTTAGAGCCAGGGTCCAATTGAGAAATTTTATTTTCAAAATTTTTGTTTCTTAATTGAGCAAAACGTTTCTTGATTTCCTTCTGCAAATCCTGCCATATAATTTTCATAACAGGATCGCGAGTGCGTTGAAATTGCCTTCTCCTCACGTTTTTAAGACGGATCAAGAGTTTAAGATCATCGTCTATAATCACGGATTCAAATTTTACTTCACATTTTGGAATTGCAATGCTCCGGGCTTCAACAATGGAATTTGTTAAAGTTTCAAGAGCATTGTCAAAATCAAGTTTAGTTTCTAAAGAAATGTTAACATCAAGATTGGAGTCAACATACGTTTTATATATATTCCAGTCGGCTCGTAAATAATTGAAAGTGGAGTTTATAGGATTGAGAATCGCTTCTTGGGATATTTGAAATGTAACAGGGACATGATCAGAATCCAAATCAGCATGAGTAATCATTTGGCTACAAAGATGACTAGAGTCGGTTAAGACCAAATCAATCGTAGATGGATTTCTAGAAGAGGAAAAACATGTGGGGCTATCAGGGTATTGAATTGAGAAATATCCTGAAGAGCACTCATCAAATAAAATTCTGCCGTTGGAATTACTTTGAGAATTATTCCATGACCGATGTTTGGCATTAAAGTCACCAATGACAAAAAATTTTGACTTATTGCGAGTCAATTTACGCAAGTCAGTTTGGAGCAAATTAACTTGCTGCCCAGAGCATTGAAAAGGCAAATAGGCAGCTATGAAAGTATATTTACCAAACTGTGTTTCAACAGAAATACCTAAAGTTTCAAAAACTTTAGTTTCAAATGATGAAAACAGTTGATGTTTTATACGCCTATGAATGATGATTGCAACTCCCCCACATGCCCCATCAAGTCGATCATTACGATAAACAAAAAAGTTAGGATCTCTTTTGAGTTTAGATCCAGGTTTTAAATACGTTTCGGTAATAACTGCTATATGCACGTTATTAACCGTAAGAAAATTAAACAGCTCGTCCTCTTTACCATTCAGAGATCGAGCATTCCAATTTAAAATATTTAAATTATTATTTGGATCCATTAGAAAAACGTAATCCAATAACAATTTGATTTGTAAATTTTACACCTACTTGGACTGCTTCAGTCATAGTGGTGGCTTTGAACATTGCATCAATCATTAGATTCAATTGTTCAGTTAGAAAATTAAAATCAGAGGCAGACATTTCATGTGATTTCCCATTGAAAATTTCCGGTAGACGAAGAAGCGGAGTTACCTGTGGCGGTAGGGTTTTTTTCCATTTGATTTGAAACAAGTAGAATGGATACCCATGGATCGAACAGGGGAGGAGTTCGAATTTCCTGCTACGATATCGGCAAAGGATTTACCGTGGGTAGATACATTCGAAATAGAAAGATTCGAACGGCTACCCGACGGAATAAAATTAGTTTGTGAATGAGCATGATTATGATCTTCCTGATGGGTATGATTCATGATCAAGCGATCGTTAACTGAAAAATGAGCATTGTTCGATACTCTACCAGGCAAATTCCGGAAAAGACCGTTATCGTAACGGATATTATCTTTCATCTGCCTGGCACGAGCCTCAATGACCTTTTTGCGTGAAGGACAATTCCAAAAATTGGACTTATGGTTAGCCCCGCAATTACAACATATGAATTTGGTGGTATCTTCCTTCACTGGACAGACGTCTTTGGCGTCAGAAGAACCTCCGCAAATCATGCATTTAGCATCCATGCGACAATTTTTTGTACCATGACCCCACTTTTGGCACCGACGGCACTGAGTGGGGTTCTGGTAATTTCCTCCAGGTTTCTGGAAATGTTCCCATGTCACACGGACATCAAACAAAAGTTTTGCTTTTTCTAAAGCTTTAATATTATTTAGTTCTTTTTTGTTAAAGTGAACTAAATAAAATTCTTGAGAAAGCCCTTTCCGAACAATGCCAGATTGGGTTCTCTTTTTCATAATGATTACTTGGACTGGGGAAAATCCAAGTAAATCATTTATTCCATTTTTGATCTCTTCAGGTGATTTATAGTCACTTGAGAGACCTTTCAAGACAACTTTGAACAAACGTTCAGTTTTGTCGTCATAAGTAAAAAATTTGTGCTTCTTCTCTTCAAGATGTTTGAGAAGAAGCTCACGATCTTTAAGAGTTTCCGGCAAAACGCGACAGTCTCCTTTCTTTGCGATTTGGAAGGAAACCTTGATTCCCCTAATGGAGTTCAAGATCTCCTGCCTAAATCCCCCAAATTCGGAACAACTGACCACGATAGGCGGCACTCTTTGCTTCCTCACTTGATTCAAAGAGCCTGGGCTAGAGGCTGCTTCGATTTGGTGTTCGGAAAATTTGTCTAGAGCATCGAACTGATTGCTCATTTCGATACAATTATTCATTTCACCCTTGGAAGAAACTTCGCATTCCGGGGAAGCGTCCTTTCTTCCATTCTTGCCACGTGTAGTGACAGTTTTAAAACCCACTTTTTTGGAAGGAAGTAGTGAATTCAGAGATTCACCCTTCCTTTTGTTTGTTGTTGATACCATGTTTAATTAATAAACGAAAGAAGACGTGACCTTCGAAAGGTTTTTTCCCAAGACGGTGTCCAAGAAGGATTACCACCGCTAGCTTTCGCCAACGGGTCCAACGAAAAATCGAAGGCACGGGTCCAAACAAGGATCGTAAAGAGATCAATAGTAGAAAAAATAGTACTGAAAAGTACTGTTTTAGTAGCACTGAAAAGTACCGTTTTTAATTTTAGCACTGAAAAGTACTGTTTATGTAGCACTGAAAAGTACTGATTTATTGCTTTAGGTAGTTTTTAAGAAAACTTCCAAGAGCAGAGAGAATTCGTGTACGCACAGCACGAAGGTACGATGCGCACTGCTCGAGTTTTAATATTTCAGCTTAGCTTAGACTGATAACACAATGATCAATGCTATTCCGCGATTGACATTGCACAAAGAATCAACTAAACTAAAAGTTAAATACCAGTCGAACCATAGTCCTCTTTGGTATGTATAATTCAGTACCCCTATTTAAACAAAGGCAATAACGGCTTTTGGAGACCGTGTATACCTCTGCATCTCCACAAAGGTTACTGGGAGGGATTATTGGGGAGGATCTTGGGTTAAATGATTCGCTTTGATAATCGATTAGACCATGAAAACAATTGTTTGAGTTTTAAAAATATGTTTATTAATATAATTAATATTTTCACATGATATGGAAAATCTCCAATTAAAAAAAAAATGTAGACACTTGAAGTGTCGAATCATTCAAAGTTTGTTGAACAAATATCTAAACGCAACATTCCTACAACTGCCAGGACGAAAGCTGTTTTGTCATATTTTAGTCAAATGAAAATAAAAAAAAACTTGATTGGCTGAACCATCATAGATCGTCACTTTTATGCCGACACTTACAGTGGCGAACCATTCAAAGTTTGTTGAATGAAGTGAACAATTTGCAAGTCTTCGCTTATAGTGTCGAACTATTCAAAGTTTTTTTTAATTATAAAAATAAAAGTTAAAAAAAATTAAAACGTAAATAATTTATTAATAAAAGTTTATGCCGACAGTCACAGTGACGAACCATTCATAATTTGTGGAAAAATCAAATTTACCGTCCAACCGTTGTAACGATAAAATGTGCAGTCAAACATATCTCACATATTTGAAATAAATGCATGAAACTAGCTCTCCAATTGATCGTTTATCCTTGACTGCGCAAAAAACGCATAGTAAAAATTAATCCAACAAACTAACATTGTATTAACGTGATACATACTTTCAAATTAAGGGCGAACACGAAATTATTGTGACACATTCAACAGGGCATAACTTTTCTACCATTTGGTAGAAAACAACCAAATGTTGCACACTTTCTCATTGATGTGTATTGTTTACATGCTGTCAAACTCGAACTTGTGTTTTCCGATTCAACGAAAATGGAGGTGAGAACAAATTCTTTCAAAACACCTGGAATTTCCTGACCTGTCGCACCGGCAATTGGGAAAAATGTTGAACATTCACCATTCAACCATCTCCAGAGTGTTGAAGCGGTCCCAGGAGCGGTTGACGTTGGACCACGGCAAAGGAGCTGGAAGAAAACCAGGACCGGAGAACAAAAAGACGGGGGAAAGGTGAAGCCGATGATTAAAGCAAATCCCAACGTCTTAAGCCGTGATTTGGCTAAAAAGATCGGCATGTCGCAGAGCTACGTCCAGAATGCGAAGAAGAGCGCTGGACTACATACATACAAGGTACAGAACTTCCCAAACCGCGATGAGCGACAAAAATCGACGGCTAAAACTCGGGCACGGAAGCTCTACGAGAAGATGCTGACAAAATATGGCTGCTGTGTGATGGACGACGAAACGTATATAAAAGGCGATTTTAAGCAAATTCCGGGTTTGGAGTATTTCACCGGATGTGGACGACAAATTTAAGAAAAAGAAGATGTAGAAGTTCGCCTCCAAATATCCCATTTGGCAGGCCATCTGCTCTTGTGGACCGAGGAGTGAGCCTTTCGTGACAAAGGGCACAGTAAATGGAGAGATCTACAAAGCTGAGTGCCTCGAGAAGCGCCTTTTGCCGTTCTTGCAGCGGCATGATGAAACTCCGCTATTTTGGCCAGATTTGGCATCATGCCACTATTTTAAAAGTGTCCTGGAGTGGTATGAGGCCGGTGGAGCAGTACTGGGCAATAATGAAGCGGGAACTTCGGAAGAGCAAGAAGACAGTCAAAGACCAGAAGGACATGTTAAGAAAATGAAAAAAAAAAAAAACTGAGAAACTGGTACCGGATGACACAGTAAAAACTTTGATGGAGGGCATCAAGCGAAAATGCGTTCAATTTTACACTCAAGGCTCCATCAATTAACTTTCTTTCGATTTTCGAAGTAAATCTATGTATAATACTACCCTAAAATTTTGGTTTGATTCTAAACATTATAAGGAAATTGGCATGACATTTTCAGTGTCGCAATAATTTCGTGTTCGCCCTTTAGTTCTTCGTTTCTGTTGTTTTTAATGTTACATCCTTCCTGTGGCCCATATAGCCGTAGCGGTAAACGCGCAGCTATTCAGCAAGACCAAGCTGAGGGTCGTGGGTTCGAATCCCACTGGTCGAGGATCTTTTCGGGTTGGAAATTTTCTTGACTTCCCAGGGCATAGAGTATCTTCGTACCTGCCACACGATATACACATGCAAAAATGATCATTGGCATAGTAAGCTCTCAGTTAATAACTGTGGAAGTGCTCATAAGAACACTAAGCTGAGAAAGCAGGCTCTGTCCCAGTGGGGACGTAATGCCGAAAAAGAAGAAGGATCCTTCCTGTTTCCATCATGTATTAAAGTATTTGATGCAGCGCCTAAAAGCAATTATTTTCACTACGATTACTATAAGACGGATTGATGGATTTATTATTACTATGAATTGAAAAATGTTTAAAACCATTAAATATACCTCATTGAGGTATTGAACAGCTTTTGAGGACTGCTTGGGGTATTGAACTACTATTATAATTTTTTACTTTTATGTGAGAATACATTATGTATTATTTAGGTCAGTGTTGCATTTGAACGCGTTCATTCTGCGTTCCAGTTCAAATTTTTGAACGGGGATCAAGTAGGCTTGAACATATACAGTTCAAAAATTTGAACTCAGAAGAGCTGAAAAGTGAACGCGAAAGGAAAATTGTTTCATGGCGGACTAAAGCAAATTTAAAAACAGAAAGATTTACTGAAGCTGTCAAGGGACATTTAAGGTTCCATACATGGTGCGTGATATGGACTCATTATAGTTTAAAGACGTGTTTTTTAGTGCCGTGCTTCAAAGTGCATTTTAAAGTGAACGGGCGCCGTCAGAATCTTGTACGAGAGTTCAATGTTGACTGCGTTTACGTGCAAAATTAGAACACGTTCAGTTCACTTTTGGCTCGCGTTCAGTTTAAAATGCATCACTGATTTAGATATTACAATCCCTTACATAATTATCAGTTTGGTGTTAATTCAATATGCATAAGATATTATTTTAGGAATTTGTCCTCTTCCACACCAAATTCAGGTTGTAAGTATTGGAAGTAATCTGGTAGGGGAAGAGGTGGTAAAATGAACACCTTAGGGAAATCATCTTGTATCTGATAGAAGAATGAGGAATTTGTATAGTTCTATCCTGGGAGGGAGAAACCGATACAAAATTTCTGTGCGTCATAGTGAGCCGGGACTCCGCTGTCACGAACTGTCACTGTGAGCCCAGATCTTAAACATTGGACTAACATGAAAAAAGCAAAGTGACAAAAACCAAATGAAAATCAATTCATGCACATTATGCAAGTAATGTCACGTGAGCACCTTTTAATCTTAATGAATATTGAACATTGAAAAACGCATCGTTTTACTTTTTCCAATGAAAATGAATATTTTGTGCATAGAAAACTGTGGCCCTTTTTCCATGTTTGTCAGGAAACATCGAAGGTACACAACAAAAGAAAACTAACGATTTTCCCCAAGCCTGCCTTGATTGTTGTTGGCAAGCTGGAGTTATCTTGCAGTTCAAAAAAACGTTGTTTTATATATCGGTGCCTCCCTCCCAGGTTCTATCCCATAACATCAAAAACAGGGATGTTATGTATAGCAGCGACACGAATTCAGACTAAAATAGCTGAATTTTCACATATTTTTGTCGCTAGCAAAAAACGATGTAAATGTTCATTTTACCTGCACTATGTGGGTAAAATGAACAGCTGTTGGTGGTAAAATGAACATCATGCAAAAAACTTGAGCAAAACAAATATTTCTGAAAATTTTTGATGCCCTACCGAAAATATATCGATTAATGATTGTAACTCATTCGAAAAGAATTCTAAAGGTGTCAGATTTGAGCTCAAAAGTTACGTCAGTTCTAATTTTCAAACGTGGTTTTCTAAAATCTTGGTTTTCGTTGATATTTTCACTTCAATTGACCTACGTATCAACTCAAACACTCAGATATATGCTATAAATCGTCGGTGCGTGATAAAAAATCATCAAAATTGTTTTTTTCTTGATAAAAGGCAAGGTGTTCATCTTACCACCCCTGTTCATTTTACCACCACTTCCCCTATCGGATATCTTTGTTTGGTATTCACTAGCAACTTGCTTCTGCTTGGGTATAGTAACAAAGGTATAAAAAAAACTATGCTAGCACCATGAAAGCTGATATTGGCTTTAGCGACACCCTTAAATCTTTTATTGACATTAACTTTAAATTTATGAAATGACAGTATTTGGTATTAGGTATTTATGAAGCTTACACATAGCTTATGCATCTAATCTAGTTTTGGGGTGCTCCCATGGAGATGATTTATGACCACCGTCTACCGGTGATAATCCGGTTTTCCGGAAGCATTTCTTATGTAGTAAAATTATGACGTGTTTTAGCAAATACTCAGTTGAATATTCAAAATTTTACTGCACATGGAGATAGCTACATAATAGAAGTTCCTAAATTCGATACAAAATGTTTATAAAATCTCAAATTTGTTTTACCAAATGATAGTGTTGACTAACACAGAACACCTAGAAATAAGAAATAAATGTAACACAGTACGAACGAAACCTGTAAAATTATAGCGAGTCGAATGTAACAAAAGGACTCCATCATATATGATAGAAAATTATGTGCGATCTTAAAATTACATTGCTGCTGGTTTCGAAAGTGAGCTCTAAAAAGCTTCCAAACAAGAATATATATAAAAAAAGATCTAGACCAGATATGAACTCGTGACCTCTGGAGCAACAGCAGCACGCCCGAGCTCTTTTGGCTGTCTCACCACCTTGGCAAATGGCTAACAAAAGTTGAAAATGTTCTGCGTCAAATGAGTGTATCATAGAATCGCTTCGACGGTTGGCGGTCTCATCGAGAAGTGATTGAAAGAGCAGTCAACAATGCGGAGCATTCTCTCGGTCGCGTGATTGTTGAGCGTGGCTGGGTTTGTTTTGTGGCAGATTCATGTAAATTTCTAGCGGATTTAACTGAAATATAGTTGGAAGGGCCCTGATTGGTTGACAGATGGTCATATTTGCTTCAGCTGTTGGCTAACACTTGTAATTTTCAAATGCCTGCCACAATTTTCCGTCGATGTCCAAATTGCGTGTTGTTTAATATTCATAAATTTTTGCTGTGAATGTTTGGAATTATATTGATAAAGAAATTAAACAAAAGATAAAAGGCGTTTGCGGAATGAGCGGCACAATTCAAAAGAACACTTTGTATTGAAAAAAAAAAAAACATCATTGCGATGTAACAATGCACGGTTCACGGAACGAAATTAACTGGAATAAATTCGTGACTTGAAAAATATAAGATAGCGTTTTGGTGTCTTTTGAACATTTGTTTGTCTAGTCAAGGCGCGTTATATGCAAAATTTTACGCTATCGGTGGCATTCCCTTCATGTGCACGAGAAATAGCGGAAATTTACACAAATTACTTAATAATCAGTGGTAAACATATTTGTATTTTTATCTTGCACATACCTATCAATGAAGCTAGTGGTCGATATGATCATTCTTTTTAAGTGCTGCGGAACGAACTCAAATAAAACCATTGGCAAGTGAGCGGTATGTGCCGAGGGACATTATAAGCATTCCGCATCAGGTTGCACTGCATCAAGCCTGCTCTAGGATTACGAGCGTAGCTTTGAGGTGCGATGGAAATCGGTTCAATGTATTTTTTTGCCCAAGAGACACATAACATGCTGAAACGATATAAAAAACGGCGATAAACGGCCAACGGTGACATAGAACTGTTTGATTGTTTGAAAAGCTCTTCTGACTCAATGTAGCAGCTTAATGGATTATAACGATGTGAAAGCCGCTTAATCAATGTTAACCCATGGTAAGTATGGTTCTACAAAGTGTTCATGGGATCTAGATCCCAGTTAAATAGTTGATCTCACACTTTGTAATATGTGCAAGAAAACTACAAGTAATATGATCGCACAAGAACAATTTCATTTTTTTCTGATAAATAAATGGATGCATTATCATTTTAATTGATAAACCCGAAAATTTAATCTTTCTTGTTGACACCTCCCCAAGATAAGTCCGCGTAACCTAGAGAAGCAAAGATCAATCGGCTTGCCAACTGAGAGATGGCTTATTTAATTCCGAAGCCCACACTTATCGAGTGATCCACAGCCGCATCGCCCTTTGTCAGTGTTTTCCGCATGCCATGCAGAGCTCACAGCTGATTCTCTCTGGATTCAGACCTGCACGGTAAGAGTTATTTACTCAGTCGCTGAGTAACGATGACTCAGTTTTTTCAGCATAGAGGGACATTCTCTAACCAATGGTAAAGATGCATAAAAAAGTATTGACTCTTCAAATCCATGATTTAGAGTTTCAACTCATTGTTGATGTAGATCTTCGTGAGTAGCCTTTACTATTTTATATCGACTATAAACTCTACACGAAATTGAACAAAGTGATACCTTCTTAGTTTGAGATTTGTTCGCTTTATAACATAAAATCACTCCGATCGCACTCAATTTTGAGTGGAGGTTTCTTTACGTGTGTCGATCGAGCCAGAGTGCAGTCGTAATAGTAGGCCTGGAGTGGAGGAAACCAGTCTGTTCGTCTCATAAAGCGTTGCGTCGCATACAGCACAACACAACAGCATTGCATTCGGGTTACCAGACCGGTCTTCGTGGTGAGCAGAGCTCGATCCATTCATCGTTGGCAACCCGATTGCGGTCGATCGCGCACGCGAGAGAGCGAGTCCAAACGGCTCAAAGGTGGGGCAGCATATCATTATACATGTTAAGCAGGAAGGTAGCGGCAGTAGCAGTGGCAGTGCGATCGGGTCGTGCCTTTTCTGGACTGAGCGGCGTCGTCACCGTTTTTTTACGCGGTTGAATCGCCACCGTCGTCTTCGTTGAGTGTTGAGAAGAGGACGCAATCGTTTGCTGAGCGAGCACAAGACGAGCCGAATGTCTTGTGTCTAGCCCCACACGCTTGCTAGTGTAGACAGTGCACCTAGCAGAACTGCAAGTAGTGTCCTAATGTGGGGTGCTGTATACTAAAATCGGTGGTGCCTTGCCATAACGTGAAGTGAACCGTTGCAACAGTTACTTAGTGCAAGTTGAAGACTATTGCATCACGATCGTGCGCAACTATTACGGTATCTATCGTAGCAGGCTGGACTATCGCAAAAGAATGTGCTAAGCTGTAAAAATCAAAGAGTCATCATGATTCTCTCGGCCTTCTTGGTGGAGACTTTAACCGTTCTGGTGGAACCGCCTCCTGCGATTGGAGGAATAGTAGGCAGACAGCAGCTAAAAGTGCAACCTCAGGCGAATATTGGAGTGTTTATGTTTCTGTTTATGTTCTGTGCCATTGAAGTGGTCTTTATCAAGCTCATTTCGTACGCTACCCAGGCAGAATCTGCCACTGTTGGAACGCAAACCTTATCTGAGGAAGACGAACTGAACAACAACAACGTCCCAGTGGGGTCCGTGAACCCAACGACCGACGAGGATCATCCGAATTGAGGATAAGAACAATCGCTCATCTCTCGTGCCGTTATTTGCCAAGGATAAATCACGATGATGATGAAAAATGAAACGATGATGATTTGTAAATAAGTGCAAAACAACTGTGAACTTCCTGAACGCGGGGGACGTGATGAAATGAAGACTCCATATAAATCGTATCTCGCGCATTGACTATCCATGTGGATGGAATACATTGCGCTTTAGCTGCGGCGCTGAATGAGATAATCGTAGACATTAAGGCAAAGTGGCTGCAGAGCGAGAGAATTGAACGGCGGATCGCACTGCTAATGCTAAGGGGTTGTGCAATTTTCTCCAACTGGTCTGAGACGACAGTGTTACGTAGAGTACGAGTAAGAATGACTGTTTGAGTTTAAGTTAGTGGTAGTTTATAGACGACAGTTCTACTGAGATTTTTAATAAAATGATATTTGTTTGTAAATCCAGATTATATAAAGTTTTGTTTTTTGTCCGATTTCAAAAGTAGTTTGGTTCTAAGATGATGTCTCTTTGCTTGGTTAAATTGGTGCACACTAAGCTCATACCGTGAAATTCACCGTAATCTCAACAGTGAAATTTTACGGATTCCGGTGATTTTTCACCGAATACTGTAAAAATTTACCGTACTCCGTTAATTTATTTCACCGAACTGTTCAGCTGTTGAGATTATACAGGAATCCGTAAAATAATTTAAGTGTGTGGGAAAATATTGAGTAGTGTGATTTATGAAAATATTTCTTCTTATTACAGCTAGCGTAAATGGCTTATCTATTACATATGTACTACTCTTATACACGTCCAATACAAGAAATTCCGTATCATCACACGGTAATCAGCGAATGATTTTTTGAACAGAAACAACAAAAGGAACTTTTAAACGTGAAGATTTACGTCAATTCTACCAATTTGTCATAATTTACTTGTCAATAAGAAAAAATATACAACTTCATCCCTATTCAAAGTAATTTGAACATCAATCAATATACTCTCGTGCGTTATGTCTTTTTGTGTAAGAGAATAGAAAATAAGAAAACATTCTCAGGGCAAAGCTTGCTTTTGCTGCTCGCATGAGCTCTGAGAACTGATAAAAGGTACTCCGGGGCCAGTTGATAGGGTTATGGAAAGATAAAAGGTACTCCGGGGTCAGTTGATACGGTTATGGTAAGATAAAATGACAAGGTATCATAGTTAATTTTATAATATTACGGTTATTATGAAAATTTTCCGGTTTGCGGTAGCCGCCGAGTTCTACCGCAGCTGTCAAAGTTCTACCGCAGGCTTCGAAATCATTCTATCATTGAAGCAAACAGTTCAATCATAGTATGCTTGAAAGAGAAAACGGTGTGGAAAATAGCAACAAACAACAATCATCAAGACGGTATCCAAGGTATCATTGAAGCCTACTGATGATTTACCAGTACAAATCAGTGATGTGACAGCTGCGGTAGCTTTTCGTTGGACCGCAAAACGGAAAGTTTTCTCTGAAATTGCAATAAAAAACAATTAAACTTTAGAAACATTACGTTGATACATACTCATATTTTGAAAGTATCAATAAATTTCACACACTATATAAAGTAAATGTGGAAGAAATATTCCTATGCAAGACTTGCATCTTCTGTCAGTTTCAGGTAGCTTGCTTGATTCTCACCTATTACTAGATCTCACAATACGAATCCTCTAAAGACATCTGAATGAGAAATTTTCGATAAATCAAAAGTTTAGTGGCGATCTCGCCAAGTGCAAAACTAGACTTAGATCAAGCAAATTATAAGAATAATAATTGAAAATCCTGTTAATTTTCTGTTGTTTGTGAGATGTGGTGAAAATATAGGGTGAATTGTAGCTAGAGATTTAGAGAGCCTAGATGCACGTCTGAAAATTTGACGTATTGTATTTTAAATTTAAAATTTAAATTTAAAATTAGCTCGCTTATATTTCAAAGCCAAGGGACATTACAAGGCGGAGCAATGAACAGAACTCGATTGTTTTTGGTAGGTGATTTCGGAATGACCAAGTTCATCACTACTTGTTACTTCTATACTTGCTGATGGAACTTTTTTTTTTTTAATGAATTCGGTATATTCGATTGCGTTAAAGTTACTTGGATCGATTTAATTGTTTTAGCTGAACAATTGAAGAGTAACGGATTGTGAAATACATCGAAACTTTTCTGTTGGAGAAATACTTAAGCATTTACTAACGAAACCTGGGATACAGCTTTATATGTCTGGATTTTTGAAGGAATTTCAAATAGCATAAACTTATATAAATGCTAAAACTGTTCACAAAGTTGTGAGAAGAATCCAAGTTTCCGTAATTAAAAGGGAATCTTGATGTTCACATGATGTTCCAATCTGAAGTTTCGGAAACCTAGATCGCGATAGATGGATTTCTTCAGAACCTAAACTGTTTTGATTTAATACATCATATTGATTGCCCAATTCAATACTATTTTCAACATTAGCTATTTCACCCTAAAGAAGAAGTAAGCATTCCGAAGAACCACCTCACAGTGCACAGTGGTCCAGATAGCAAGTTTACGCGGACATGAACTTTTCGACGTCATTTTGTGGTTTTACAGTATAGGTTGCTTCCCAGAAGTGTCTCGAAATTAGTTGTACTACAATTCGTACGAAAGGGATTTTTTTTCTGCACTAATCGCAATAGTGTCCTATAAGCCAACTTTTTTATGTTAATAGATAGCAAGTTGGTATATTCAGCAAAGTTGTAGCATATTTCAATACAAAAAACTTTGTAGAACAAACTTTTTCTCTATCTCTTATACTTTCTGAGATACAGTAAAACCTCCATTGAAGGGACCATCGACTCATGGAAATATCGAGTCATGGAACAGCAATCCTTTGGAAAGCTATATCTAGGGACCATCATAGTAATCATGAAATTTTGTTTTTAGTATGATTCCATGAGTCGATATCGAGTCATGGAACATCGACTCATGAAGGTATCACTGTAATTGACTTTTTATATAAAAAAATGAAGAAAATCATTTTTTCACTCATAAGTCATTTATTTACAAATTTTAGCAGCCTACTATGTTCTACAAAGTTTTTGGTACTATTATATTCTACAACTTTGGTGAATATACCACAGTTGCGTTTCTTCTGGTTTTCTTATTGTAGGAGATATTAATTTAAAATCATGCCGTATTACAGGCCAAATAACTCGCAAAGATGCACTTGAAAATGAACCTACCTGTCACACCATGGCTCTACACCCCTTAAAGAGTATTTGAGTGAAATTTGGTGAATATATTATGTTTATATATAATTTTAAAACTATTTTCAATGACGGGTGATTTGCAATTAAAACACATTAATTAGTCATCTTTTTTATAAAACACACAAAAGTCATGGCCGCCGCGATTCAGCATGAAATAATCAACACCTGTTTAGATTTTGTAGAGTGTACTATATTTGTTAAAAAGCATAATTTTCAAAACTTTTTCAATAATTCTTACGCTTCTTCGTGCAATTCCGAACGCTTCTGTGCGATTTGTCAGTGAGATCACTGGATCTGATGTGAGTAGCAATCGCAATTGTATTTTTTTTTACATAGTTACTATGACTGTTTTCAAAACGACTTTAATTACTGTAATAATTACTGCTATACATAAATCAAAGACTCAAGATAAATAAATTGAATGCCTCTCAACTCTTGCAACATATTATCATTTATGACTTTTAATACGGCATGATTTTAAATTAAAATTTTCTTCGTAACGTCCCAATTACGTCAGGAAGAAGAAGAAGAAGAAGACAATAAGAAAACGAGAAGAAATACAACTGTGGTATATTCACCAAAGTTGTAGAATATAGCAGTACCCAGCCCTGTCGTCCTGCTTAGTCGCGCTTAGTCGACGACTTAGAAGCTTTTCCCAGATATTTTTTTAGAATTTTTCACCAGAAAACATAAAAAATAATGTGCGAAATCAACAACAATCCAACGCCCCATAAGATATCAACCGATATTTCCAACCTGTACCTACCAACGCTCTGGAGTAATTTAAACCTATTTGCATAGAATTTCATATATATAACAAGGCCATAATACCGCCCTGTAGAAAATTAATCGAAATTTACGAGCTGTATCAACGCCTTAGAATAATTTCACCATATCTATTGACCTATAGAATATCGATTGAGAATTCCAGGCTTTATCAACGCCCTATAGTAATTTGACCTCGAATCAAAAATTGTAAACTCCAAGCAGTATCAACGCCTTGGAGTAATTTGTCCCATATAGATCCGTAGCATCCTAACGCCCTGTATGACATTCAAGCTTTATCAACGCCTTGGAGTAACTTGACCTCACCTTATGTAGACCAAGTGCATCTTTACGCCCCACATCACTTGAATGTCCCAAGCATTATCAACGCCCTGGAGTAATTTGGACTCATGCCATGTAAATCAGATGCATCTCAACGCCCTGAGGGACTTCTTGACATTTGAATAAATGCCCTTGACTAATTTGACCTTGTCTTCCATAGATCTGATGCACCTCTAAGTCTTGCATCGATTGAAATCTCCAATTTATATCGATGCCCTAGAGTATTTTGAACTTGTCTCATACAGATCAACTGCATCTTAACGCCCTGTAGGACATTATTTAAAAATTTCCAGCTGCATAGACACTCTGGATTAATTTGACTTCATCCCATGTAGATCAAGTGCATCTTGACGCCCTGTATGACGTCGATAGAAACTTCAAGCTCTATCAACGCCCTGGAGTAATTTGACCTAATCCCATATCGATCAAATACATCTCAACGCCCTGTAGGACATCAATTGAAAATGTCGTATTGTGACCTCATTTTACGTAGACCAAGTGCATCTTTACGCTCTGTAGGACATCAATCGAATATTCCAAGATTTAATAACGCCCTGGAGTGATTTGACCTTGTTCCATGTAAATAAGTTGCATTTTAACGCCCTGAGGGACAAATATCAAGATGTATAAACGCCCTCCACTAATTTGACCTTGTCTTACGTAGATCAGGTGCACCTCAATGTCCTGTGTCGAATAAAAATTCCAATCTGTATTGACGCCCTGGAGTAATTTGACCTTGTTTCACGTAAATCTTAGATCTGTTGCATATTAATGCCCTGTAGGACATCAATTGAATATTCCATGCTGTATCAACGTCCTGGAGTAATTTGGAATCGTGTCCTTTAAATCAACTTTATATTAACGCCCTGTTCGATATCTTTTTTCCTTGTCTTTTGACCTTGTTCAATGAGATCTTGCCTTACGTAGATCAGGTACAACTTAATGGTCTGCTTCCATTGAAAATTCCAAGCTGTATCAACGCCCTGGAGTAATTTGACCTCATTCTATGTAGATCAGGTACATCTCAACGCCCTGTAGGACATCAGTTAAAAATTCCAAGCTTTAGCAACGCCCTGGAGTAATTTGGCCTTATTTCACGTAGTTTAGAAACATCTGAACGCTTTGTATAACATGAATCTATATTGAGCTTTGCGCGATCTGTAGCATATTCACGTCCTGTTGAAAATCAATTGAATTGTCTTAGCAGTATCAACGCCCTGGAGTAATTTGACTTTATCCTATGACGATCAAGTGCATCTTAACTCTCTGATGGATGTCAAGGAAATTGTCAAGATACATCAATGCCCTTCCTTTCATTCCTTTCAATCATTTTTTTCCTTTCTCACATACATTAGGTACATCTTAAGGTCGTCTATGGCATCAATTGGAAATTCTAGCCTTTTCAACACCCTGGTATAATTCAAGCTTATCTTATGTAGGTCTGGTGCATCTTTACGCCCTTTAGGACATCAATTGAATATTCCAAACTGTATTACCGCCTTGGAGTAATTTGACTTTATTCTATGTCGTTCAGGTTCAACTTAATGATCTGTAGGGCATGAATCGAAAATTCGAAGCTGTATCAATGCCTTAGAGTAATTTGACCTTATTCCACATTAATCAGGTGCATCTTAATGCCCTGTGTGGCATCAATCGAAATTCTCAAGCTGTATAGTAATTGATCTTGTTTCATGTAGATCATATTTACGCTTTTTAGTTAAATTATTGCATGCTGAAATGTGCATGCATTCTGAGTAATATCAACGCCCTGGAGTAATTTTACCTTATCCTATGAAGATCAGGTACATCTTAACGCCCTGTATGACATTAATTCAAAATTCCAAGATTTATCAATATCCTGCAGTAATTTAATCTTAATCCACATTAATGAATTGAATCGTTATTTTTTTATCTGTATCAACGCCCTGAATATATATATTGTTTCACGTAGGTAAGCTGCAACTCAAGGCCTTGCAGGAAACCAATTAAATTTTGTTTGCTTTATGACCTTAACTAATGTATATCAAGTGAAGAGTAGTATTTGGTCCTTTAGTTGCGTCGTCTGCTCTTGCGGGAACGAGCGAAGCAATCAGGATCAATGTTGATTAGCGTATTGTGTATGTCGAGCAATTTATTTATTATATTGGTAAGTTCTTTCCGTTTTATATGTTGCTTATAATATCTATATTTTGTCTCATATGATTTGTCTATATTATTTATCAAACGATTGTGCTACTTTTCTCGAATGTCGTTTCCGCGAATGACAGTTCCCCGAATAACCGTTTTCCTCGAATGCCATTATTCCGAATGATTTGTCTCTTCGAGAAGTGATGCAATTCATGAAGGTGCAAGAATAGTTCTCAGTGGCAGGGTGCGTACCAAATGGCTGGTCCATTCACTACCCTGAAATGTGGGAAGTTGTAAAACGGGATATTCCGAGAACAAACATTCAAGGGCCTGGCGTTCGGGGAAAAGACATTTGGGAAATCAATATTTAGGGCAAAGTAGCACAATCCCATAATTAAATGTATATTACTATATACATAAAAGCATTTGCCTACAGGGCTGTATGCGCTTGATCCCTAATATTCGGTATTGTTAAAGAAATTGTTGGTTCAATTATCTCGAGAGATCCTTCGATAAAAGCACGTGATCATTAAGAATCATTGTTTATTCTGAACTAATAATTTTCATGTGACAGTGATAAATTTCATAATCAAGTATGCACCAAGAGCAGCATTTTCGTGTTTTTAAATTTGATGAAATTAGTTTGAAAACCATCTGTAATTGATACGTGGCAATTCCAAGATTCACTAATATGTCTAACGTATAACTACGAAAGATAAAAACATAACAAAATATATTGAATTCCAGAGAAATTGTTGACTTTTTTCCATTTTGTTATCACCTCAACAGCGATATTTTATTTGTAATTTAAGCCATATATTTGGCTGAAAATCGAACATCTCTTCTTTATGTAAAAAATAGTTCAAACGTTCTAGATTTTCTGATTTTGGAAAACTCAAGAAAATCTTAGTAAACTTAATTATTTGATATTTTTAAGAAAAAATATCATAAATTTCTATAAGTATGCTTTATATATTACTTTACGTACAAACCTAATCAAACATTCGAGTCATCGAATCTTAGGTATTAATTTATTTATGTTCAACTTTAAAAATTTTCTTCGCATTCGAGTCAAGTCTACATTTTTTTCTGGTCTGACATGACTGAGAATACGCATAATATTTTGTTAAAAAAATTCCGAGTTATGGTTGAGTAATAATCGCTGAAACGCGGTAACCATCGGCATATATAATTAGAATTACAGTTTGCATCGTATTTTGCTTGAATTTTATAAAACTAGAGGAGAAGCATTTTGGTTGATTCAAATTGCTGGACCCTAGCTTGACAGTTGACAAAAAAGCTCAGTTTTTGAAAAATTCTATCGTATCGTAAATTCTTCACGTATCTTCTTCTCATATATTCCCTGAAACACAAAGCAATCTTAAGGCATCTCATGGAGGAAAGTTGTAGTCTAATTTAAAATAATTTTGGCGATCCTTTTGAATGTGGCTCCATCTTGAATTTTATCAGAAAAACGTGATTTACCTTTAGCGATTCGTTTTGAATTCTTTGATCAGCATTGAAAAGCATAGAAAAAGCTGTACCTACAACAATATTTAACGAATGAACGATTTACTTATTAAATGCAAACATCATATTTTGTACAATGCCATTTTGTTCTTAGTCAATTTATCAAACAAAAAGAAATGCAATATCAAGTACAAAAAATCATACAATTAAGTTGTATTGTCAAAATTATGCTTTTGTCTTATGAAGAGCTTTACACGGGCAGAATACAACTAGAAACATAAATTGTCGTTTCTCAAAAACTGTTGCATCAATGTGCTTAAATTTTTCACAATTTTGTTTAAAAAGCGAAATGCAATAACAATATATTGTTTTAAAAGGGAAATGCTTTACATGAGAAAAATTTTGAAATTTGAGGGAGACACAAAAACGTTTATTAACTCTCAAACCCCCAACGTCTGACTTTTCATTAAAAATTAACTTTAAAAAATCATAACTTGGCCAATTATTGATCAATTTTGGATCTTTTGGTCTCAAACAAACCGCATACTCCTCAAAATTCATTGTGTCCCGGAAGAAATGGGATTGGCCACTTGGTTCCGGAGTTATTCCGGATTCAAATGGGGTATATTCGTTTCGGAAGTGATAGTTCCCTTAGATTTTTCAAGATTAGCGGTAAGAAAATTATTCATTGTGTACTTCCTATAAGTAAAAAGCTGCCAGAAGGTCGAATGACATTGGTTCTCATTGATTCTGGCCATTTCGGATACCCGGTCACCTGGCACCGGTTCCTGAATGTACCCAGAGAGGACATTTTCTGAAACTCAAAGAATACTACCGTGCGACGGCTCAAAATTCCTGATTTTTTATCCGGAACATCATAGATATAATGCCAAAGGCCAATATGAGGTTCTGGTCACATCCGGATACCCCGGAATCGGTTCCGGTGGGGCCTCAGTGGGACACTTTTGTAATCTTACTCACTCATATCGTGCGACGGCTCAAAATTCATGATTTTTATCCGGAACATCATAGATATAATGCCAAAGACCAATATAAGGTTCTGGCCACATCCGGATACCGCGGAATCGGTTCCGCTAATGCCTCAGTGGGACACTTTTGTAATCTTACTCACTCATATCGTGCGACGGCTTAAAATTCCTGATTTTTTATCCAGAACATCATAGATATTATGCCAAGGACCAATATGAGGTTCTGGCCACATCCGGATACGCCGGAATCGGTTCCGGGAGGGCCTCAGTAGGACACTTTCGTAATCCTACTCACTCATATCGTGCGACGGCTCAAAATTCCTGATTTTTTATCCAGAACATCATAGATAAAATGCCAAAGACCAATATGAGGTTCTGGCCACAGCCGGATACCACGGAATCGGTTCCAACAGGACCTCAGTGGCACATTTTTGTAAATCTTCTCCTTCATATCGTGCGATGGCTCAAAGTTCATGATTTTTATGCTGCACATCATAGCTATTATGCCATGGATCAATATAATATTCTGGTAACATGCGATTACTCCAGAATTATTCTGATAAGACTCATATGCACTCTGTGTAATCTTCGTTGAATCCATTGAGATAGCTTTGGATCCATATCGATAAGTCCATGAGACATTTCTGGCTAGCCGTTTTTGTCAACATTAAAAACCGTGTTTTTATTTTATTTCTTTTATCGCGGATTTAAATGTTGTTTTAGCGATTCGATTATCGAGTCCGACCTGTATTTGAATCTACAGCCATATCAAGATTAGTTTGTTTTTCATTTCACAATGCAACTAAATTATCTATTGGTACTACAGATCGGACTCGAGTATCGATTGTTTTTCACTCCGGATAATCGAATCCTCCGGATAATCGAATCACTAAAAAAAGTTGAAATCTGCGAATAAAGAACTCAAATATTCTTCATTCGTTATTATATTTATATGATGCAGTGGCGTAGCAAGATATTATTTCAAGGAACATTTGGGGGTCTTGAGAAGAAAAAACATTTTTAGATCAACGTACAAAAAAAAAACTTTTTCAAACCCCCTTTTCTTACCTACGTCCAAAACTGCTAAACCATTCATATTGTATAGTGCAATACTAAATCATCTCAAATTTATGCACAAATACTGAAAAACAAGAATATCAATAATCGTACTCCGGATAATCCGTCCGACTTGTACTGAAATGTATATACAGAAAAAATACATCATGGGTTAGTCCCCGATCTTGGTTATCTTAATGTTTCTTTGTATCTTTTTTTTCAAAATAGTTAAATTTAATCCGTGTTTATAAATACAAAAGTATGATTAAAAACAACTGTTTGATTTTTACACTGTTCGATATGGGCAACATGATTTTTTTCTGGAATCCTGCCAAAATCAAACGGCACTATACCTTATCAAAATTTATAGAGTCCTTTCTTTAAATGTTGTTTCTATTTCATCCTTTTTATCCTTTATGACAACATGTCGTTTTTTGGAATTCGTTCGCAATGCTAAATACATTTTTATACAATTTATTGTTAACCTTGATGCAATTGACTAGAGAAAAGTATAATTTTATTTTTAGAATATCAGTTAATCTTGTGGCAGAAGTGCTCCAAATTTAAATATTAAAGAAATTTGAAAATGTCTTCGAAAGTCATATGATGAAATTCTATATCATTTGTTAAGCTTTGATGCTGGTTCATAAACTACATCATTTTATTAATTTGTATTCGTCCTTAAAATGAAGCCATTTTTTTACACCTTGTATCCCTTATTATAATTGCTAACGACAGTATTGAAATTAGTTGCCAAGCTCTTCCGCCAAGCTTCTTCAAATTCACCTAGCATCAATTTCTCCAGACTACCAAGTTCTTTCCAACACTGTTGACTAGTTCCTTAGATGAGTCAGCATTCGCATCCCTCTGAATTTGTTCAACGCGTATTGACCATCAAATCTATATTAGATTTTCATCCATGCTAACTCTTCCTCCAGACTACTGCTCAGCTTCTTCTTCTTCTTTCTGGCGTTACGTCCCCACTGGGACTGAGCCTGCTACTCAGCTTAGTGTTCTTATGAGCACTTCCACAGTTATGAACTGAGAGCTTACTATGCCAATGACCATTTTTGCATGCGTATATCGTGTGGCAGGTACGAAGATACTCTATGCCCTGGGAAGTCGAGAAAATTTCCAACCCGAAAAGATCCTCGACCGGTGAGATTCGAACCCACGACCCTCAGTTTGGTCTTGCTGAATAGCTACGCGTTTACCGCTACGGCTATCTGGGCTACAGCTCAGCCTCCAGGCTATATCTCCACGAAGAGGTTCTGCTTCCGCGTCCAGGCTCTGTGTGTTAGTCCAGGTTCTGTTTCCTTCGAACCAGCCTCAGCATTTCGCTAAGATTTCAAGTATCAAGCCAGAACTTTTATATTGATTTATGGAGTGATGCTTCGGGGTATCCGGATGTAACCAGAACCTCATATTGGTCCACGGCAATATAGCTATGATGTTCATGATGACAATTCATAAATTTTGAGCCTTCGCACGATATGAGTGAGTAGGATTACAAAAGAGTCATACTGAGGCCTTGTCGGAACCGATTCCGGGGTATCCGGATGTGGCAAGAATCTCATATTGGTCTTTGGCATTATATCTATGATGTTCTGGATAAAAAATCAGGAATTTTGAGCCGTCGCACGGTATGAGTGAGAAGGATTACGAAAGTATACTACTGAGGCTCTCTCGGAACCGATTCCGGGGTATCCGGATGTGGCCAGAACCTCATATTGGTCTTTGGCATTATATCTATGATGTTCCGGATAAAAAATCAGGAATTTTGAGCCATCGCACGGTAGTATTCTTTGAGTTTCAGAAAATGTCCTCTCTGGGTACATTCAGGAACCGGTGCCAGGTGACCGGGTATCCGAAATGGCCAGAATCAATGAGAACCAATGTCATTCGACCTTCTGGCAGCTTTTTACTTATACAAAGTACACAATGAATAATTTTCTTACCGCTAATCTTGAAAAATCTAAGGGAACTATCACTTCCGGAACGAATATACCCCATTTGAATCCGGAATTACACCGGAACTAAGTGGCCAATCCCATTTCTTCCGGAACACAATAAATCTTGAGGAGTATGCGGTTTGTTTGAGACCAAAAGATCCAAAATTGATTAATAATTGGCCAAGTTATGATTTTTTAAAGTTAATTTTTAATGAAAAGTCAGACGTTGGGGGTTTGAGAGTTAATAAACGGTTCTATGTGGTTTTTAGATTGACACTAGATGATTCGTTTTACACTGAGTGATAGGTTCTACAAGACTGAGTTTTTTTCATGGATTGAAATTTCTATTTAAAGGGCACATCGTAATAGTATTAGGTGTATGACTCTTGGAAATAGTCACATAGCATATACAGTAGGCATTGGTAAGGTAGATTCAATTGATACAAAGACAAAATAACATTCACTTTTTACATCAGCAAATTTTTCAACTTAATAATGTTTAAGCCCTTGATCTCTTCGTCCCATATTTTAATAGAAATGGAACACAAACTAAATACGTTCAAATGCATGTTGGTTTTCGTTAGTTAGGAATTTATATTGAAATATTTGTGATATTTGAAATTTTTATATATTAAAATGTTACTAAGGGTTTTCGGATTTTTGTTAATGCTCTATATAGACTGAAAGTCGAAAACTCATAGCAACATAATCTGCCATCACAGTTGATCCCTATAAATTAAAATTAAATTAAAATATTTGTGATATTTCTTTTGAGACGACATCATTAGCGCCTGGGAATAGAAGCGCCCTTTGGGGTATAGTAACGCCCTCCTGAAAAAGGGACGACTAAGAAGCTCAAATTTTACGACGACAGGGCTGCCAGTACCAAAAACTTTGTATAACATAGTAGGCTGCTAAAATTTGTAAATAAATGACTTATGAGTAAAAAAATGATTTTCTTCATTTTTTGTTCATATAAAAAGTCAATTATCTCAGAAAGTATAAGAGATAGAGAAAAATTTGTTCTACAAAGTTTTTTGTATTAAAATATGCTACAACTTTGCTGAACATACCAACTCGCTATCTATTGAAATAACACAGTTGGCGTATAGGACACTATTGCGATTAGTGCAGAAAAAAATCCCTTTCGTGCGAATTGTAGTACAACTAATTTCGAGACACTTCTGGGAAGCAACCTATACTGTAAAACCACAAAATGACGTCGTAAAGTTCATGTCCGCCTAAACTTGCTATCTGGACCATTGTGCAGTGGGACGAAACTGAAAATTGGCGGTCAAAACCTCTTAGAGGTTTTTTAGCCCATAGATGTCTTCGGGACATTGTTTTGAATTAGCATCCCGAGTAATAATAAAAAATAATTTTTAAATTAGACTAAATAGGGCACCCGATTAAAAATATTTTTTTGAAAAAAATGTTTTTGGGCGATCATTACATCAGCAAAGTTTTAATTCTTTTTATTCTCAACAACTTTGCTGAACATACTTGAAATTTTTGACTTCGTTTTGACGGTTAATTTTTTAAATTTAACCTATTTTACCTAAATATCAGTTTTTTGTACATTTCTATGCTCAATGTGCAATTTACGAACATGACATGTCCTACAACATTTTATATATTACAAAAATACACAAATTTGCCGAATATACCATAGCTGTGAAATCATCACATCCAAAGATATAATGAAATTATGTTAATCTATATAAATAAAAATGGAGTGGTGTTTGTATGTCACGAAATGGCTCAACGTATTTGAATGATAATTTCTCCGTTTTGTTCCTCAAGGGTTCCGACGTGTTTGCATGTATAAAAATCCCAGGATATTTACCGGAAAAGTAGGGAAAACGAGACTGCACGGAACTGTCATTTTGTATGGGACGATCCGAAGCGTTTTTCAACAGCCTACTTGATGGCAAGACGAAGTT
Source organism: Aedes aegypti (assembly GCF_002204515.2). Classification (NCBI taxonomy): domain Eukaryota; kingdom Metazoa; phylum Arthropoda; class Insecta; order Diptera; family Culicidae; genus Aedes; species Aedes aegypti. The sequence continues at coordinate 893,746 of NC_035108.1, forward strand.
TGCCGGGACCACTAGTATTTATATAATTTTCGACCATTTTTCTAAAAGACGATCCATCAATTACGTAAGACAATTTTCAGGGTTTTTCAACCCCCCCTCCCCCCATGGTAAGATTTTTTGTATGAAAATAAAAATAAATTTTATGGCGCGTAAGAAATCCCAAACACCCCCCTCCCCCCATAAACCCTTACATAATTAATGGACAGCCCCTAAGCAAGTTTCACCTGAATCGGCACTTTTCGGCAGCCATATTTAGTATACTTTGATGCCTTATTATATCAGATAAAGCCCCATGGCAACAGAATGATCGGGTCTCACAGGGCTTATTGATTTCAATCATTTTTTGACGAGCTTGGAATTTTGATCTTAAATAGTTTTTTGACCTTTTGTATACTCACAGTGCAATACTCTGTATTAGTTATATCATAAAATAACATATTATAAAACACCATTATCACACTTAAACTGCTCAAATCGTAATTGTCGACGATAAGTTGGCTTCGGTCACAAAGCGTAAAAAAATTAAGAACAAATAATAACATGGTCGGTGTTCAATCACACTGAACCAAGTGTTTTTTTATAATTTTAGGAAAACGTACCCCAGGCATTCAAAATATCAAAATATTTGCATTATTTATTGTGACGATGGAACTTATCTTTTTGATGATACGTCTGTATCAAAATACCATCAGAAAAATCAAAAATGATCGTGTTACCAACATATCTTTATGACACCAAAATTTCATCTGGTCCAGTCTTTCTGAACTCCGATCATATGTATTTTATGATAAAGCTAATAATAATTGAGAGTAAAACATAATTTAGCCTGTTGAACACAATTCCTCTCATTTTTCAACCATTACCATTTTCAACTAATTTGTTGTGCCGGCCGAAGTGAACTTGTGTCCGAAATTGCTGGTACATGAGAAACCTACTTAGTAAATTCTCAAAAATAGTATTTATTTTAATAAAACATTGTTTTTTGATAGCTTGTCAGTTTATACAGATGTCTTCAACGTAGTTGTTATGATTTGTGATATAGAAAATCCCAAGTTTATTGATTGCACTATGAGCATACAAAAGGTCAAAAACTATCTGATGTCAAAATAAAATTCCATGCTTGTCAAAAAATGGTGGAAATCAATAAGCCCTGTGAGACCCGATCATTCTGTTGCCATGGGACTTTAACTGATATAATAAGGCATCAAAGTATACTAAATATGGCTGCCGAAAAGTGCCGATTCAGAAGAAACTTGCTTAGAAAAATGTAAATTTTAACATAATTTCATTATATCTTGGAATGTGCTGATTTCACAGCTTTGGTATATTCGGCAAATTTGTGTATTTTTGTAATATATAAAAAGTTGTAGAACATGTCATGTTCGTAAATTGCACATTGAGCATAGAAATGGTCAAAAAACTGATATTTATGGTAAAATAGGTTAAATTTAAAAATTTAACCGTGAAAACGAAGTCAAAAATATCAAGTATTTTCAGCAAGGCTGTTGAAAATGAAAAGAACTAAAACTTTGCTGAAGTAATGATTGCCCAAAAAAAAAAAATTTCAAAAAAATATTTTTGCTCGGGTGCCCTATTTAGTCTAATTTAAAAATTATTTTTTTATTATTACTCGCGATGCTAATTCAAAACAATGTCCTAAAGACACATATGGGCTAAAACGCCTCTAAGAGGTTTTGAACGTCAATTTTCTGTTTCGTTCCACTGTGCACCTGTCCTTCATTTTTGCCACAATAAGCGACCTACCTTTTAGAATGAAGTTGTAAATGTTCACCCTTAACCTTCTGAGAGAAATTTTTCCAACAAAGAATCGAGGGATCATCCAAAAACGAAGACCATCATTTTGGGTAGGGGAGGGGGCTTTGAAAGTGTGACAGTGCATATATAACGTATTGGAAAAAGCGTGACAGAGGGAGGAGGGGGGAGTCTAGAAATCCCGAAAAACGATGGACGTCATATTTGAATCGTCCCCAATCAAATCAATGAGTGAAAAAGTACTGTGGCACTAAAAAATTTTGTTTTATTGCTCTACGTAGTATCTGTCAACCATTATTGAGGTGTCCGATTTTAAAATGGTAAAATGGTTGTCAGGAGAGTTGTAGCTGATAAATTTACTTAACAGTACATTGTAACCTCAATTTACGAACTAGATCGGAGGTTCGTAAATTGAATCTGTTCGTTAAACGAGCGAGGTTAGTCCGTGAAACGAGGTTTTGCCTCTTGTAGTCTGTTCGTGAGAAAATCCTTCGGTCATATGCAACACTTCAGTCGTCGCGCTGTTGTATTTTGTACAACACTGCTGAAAAAACCTCACTTTTCGTTCACGACAGCAGCGTGGTGGTTCTGGCGGTGGCAAACCGCGCGATGACCGGAAGGTTAAAGAAATGTTACATCCTGAGATCAAAAGAAATATGCTAATCATATCATTGATTTTTTGTGAATCTTCGCTAGCCAAATATGTTTTTTTTTTCTATATGGCACAAGTTCTTATCCTGTCATAACAGTAAACTGATTATTTTTAAAATTTGTACCGATGTCCTTGGTCCTCTAAGGCCACCATCGAATATAGGTCTTAGAATCTACAAGCGTAAGCCATGGTCTATTCATAGTTTTAAAATATGACACAGTCTCTCTAGCATTCATTTAAGTCAGGCCTGCCCAACCTTTTTGAACCGCTAAACATGTGTAAATTTAATTACCAAGCAAATGGTGAAAGCATATCATATTATTTCAGTGTAAATTATTATTCCAATCAATAATTCTCCAGAGGATCGTCTTTCCTAATTTACCAAATCCGATAAAAAAAGTTACGTAAATCGAATATACGTTAAAAACGATATCGTTAAACAAAGTTTTACAGTAAGTCACTGTTCGATAATAGCAACTCATCAATTCATTCAGCTACTGGACAAGTACTGTTTATCAAACAATCAGTTATTATTTATTTATTCTACATCTTCAACCTTGAAAGGTTGCACAAACTGTTTATTAAGCTGGTAGGTCTTGTAGATCTTAGGGTCTGCCTTCCGGGAAGTTCTTGGTTGATTTAAAACTTCCGTTGTAAAATCCTTCAAAAATTTCTGAGCATGTACTAAATTAAAAACTCTTCAATATGTAACAAACTAGGCTCGTAGATTTGAAGACCTACATTTCAGAAAATTCTTGGATGTCTTAAATTTTGAATCATTATTTCAAACTCTATTAAGATTTAAATTTTATTAAATTTACTTCGTTGAATGACTAATGGCATGCACTACATCAGTAAACGTCCACTATGTTACTTATTACGTATGAAGATCTATGCTCCAGGAAATTTTTGGATGACTTAAAACATTTCTTTAATGGAACACATCAGTACAACCTTAATATCAAAGCAACATTCTGCTGTAAAATTCATTGCACGTGTAAAGATGTTCAACAGTTCAATAGAATCACACTTGTACATTTGGAAACTATATTCCAGAGCATTTTGGAGTTAAAGGCAGGTATGGCCATAAATATGTATTATTATTTCATTAATTAAACACGATTCAATTGGACTATTACAAGAAGTTGAAAAACATCACATTATTTCTGCAAATCTTATAATGTGAGTGCATAATTTCCCATTCAATCGTGCTGACTCAATTAGTCGAACTTTGTAAAAAAGTAACGGAAATATAATTTACGTGAAAAATAGCTTCGTAAATCGAGGTTTAGGATATTCGCACAAGCGCACAAGAAAAAAAACATTATTGAGTAAAATAGTTGTTTGGTGTTCTTATAGTAATTCCCATGCACTCTTTGAAAGGCTTGTGCGGTCTATTTTTTTTATCTGAATCAGTTTAAATTTTGGTAGTTAATAAAACAAGCTGATTCAAAATATTTCTACCAATAAATTAAACCCGAGGAGTAAATTAACAAGTTCTGTCACCATGTTTTGTCCGTGATTTCGTTAACTGGTTTAAAGAACAAAATTACCGAAATTTGCATAGCTGGGCTCGGGAATCGAAGCCAAGTGTATAATGATTCAAATATTTAACTACGGCAAAGCAATAATTAGTATTCCATTACTGAAGTCGTCAACCCATCGTTCAACTGTTTATTCAAATGACAAACGAGCCAAAGGTTGACCAGTTTCAGTGCGAATTCGTTTCATAGCTTCAGGCTACCCCTTTCGCTAGATTGGAAATGGCTTCCAAACTAGTAGCGCAAGCCTTTCCTGGCAAATGCTGGCTCAGATTCGGAAACTTTTATGAATAAAACGAGTAATATATTCAACATAGTACAACATCTTCTATAGCCAATGCACTCAATGAATGTTGATAAGAAGAAGCATTTAATTGATTACTTCCACCAGGTATCGTCGGCGAGACTAATGTTAAAAAGGTAATTTCCGTTTTGAATTTTTGGCGAATCAAAAAACCGTTAGTAATGTCAGTAGAAAGTGTGTCAACTAGGTATATACATATTTTCGTTAGATTCTCACTCTACAAGCTATTCATACAGCATTGATTAGTTGAAGCTTATCATATAATAAAACTACCTTTAACTACGCAAGAAGCCAAACTGGAGAACTCTACTGAAAATATCCAACCAGGCTTACATAAATATTCCAAATGTTAGAATTTGTCTTGAGCACATCACTTCCCACTGGAAATTTCGTCTATTCTCACTAGTTTTTCACAGTTATCATCCACTTCATAGACACACTTTATGTCGGTCAACCGAATTCAAGGTTTCACAATGCTTTGTTCACACCGTCACTTCCTGCGTTGAACTTCACTTGCACAAAACGCATTAAAACTTGGCGGCGCGTTGCTCGCAGCTAAATTGCTTAGAGCTTATCCGAACGAAATTCTATCATCAACTGGCCATAATGCTGTTTTATGTTTTGCGCAAATCCACGGAAGAACGTAACTAAACGGAAAATGGATGTCCGCCCAAATACACCCGCACTTCATTCAGTCCAGGTGAAAGCATAGAAGTGTGCGACAGAGGGAGAAAGAAACAGAAAGAAAGACAATAAAACGGCGGTTAGTGAATGAGTGGACATGCGAATAAAGCAGATAGCCAATAAAACATGAAACACTATCATCAGCAAGAAACCTACCTACACACAATCAACTAAAAAAAAAACAGTCAGTCAGTTAGTCACAGAAGAAACAGTTCAGCGAAGCAATATACGACACGTGAAACACATGGAAAATATTAAGCCGAGTTCCGCTGGGTGCACACCAACAACATCAACATGCAGCCAGATACCTACCAGGTTAGAATCGCCGGCGGCCGGTTCGGGGGAAGTTAAGAGCACACACCTGGAATCAGTCAGCACTAGAATAAATATGTTCCGTATGGGGTGCAGCGCTGGTCCTGAATTGAAGGCGGTTATTGAAACTGAGCAAAAAGTGGTTTCCTTAAAGTGTACTTGTTTTACTGCAAAAATATATTTCCTCTATAATATTAAAAGTTTTCTATGAATAATTTTCACTCCTTAAGAAGCTTTTGTTTATTAATGATAGATTATTGTTTTGTCATATTAGGGCGGATCGAAATTAAAAAAAAATTCAATCTCTGATTTTTTTTTACTATCCCACCATAAAAATAGTGTTCTGTGAAATTTTCAGCTTACCAGGTGGTGATTTAAAAATGGCCCAAAGACGATGTAGGTTTATATCAAAACTACTATGGAGAATACTGTAAATACGTTGGAGGTTCGTTGTTGAATGTTTCTTTATTTTGTCAAATCTTACGAGCTAAGTTACATGTATTGATTATGCATATCGATAGAGACAGAATATATCAAAGAGAGATGGATAGAGTTGCGCTGTGCCAGTGAGCTACGGGTGAGTGACGATCGTTAGCGAGAACCAGATGTAGGTCAGTTAAGTGCAATGCCTTGCAATGCGTGGCGATGCATTGCCGGGTGTTCTATTACAGTTTGTTACTTTATGTTTTGGTTTTAACTTCCCACGCCACATGTTGGCGAGGTGTGGAATGATTTGGGTTCGAAAGGTTTGTCAACTCAAGTGGGTTTCGAAATGTTATCAAGTGGAGTGTGGGAAACGCGAATGGTTCTTCGTAGGCAATAATATAATGTGAAATGATGCAGGCACAGCACACCTACCCCCTTATGAAAAGAATGGTTAACGTAGTTAACTATTCGTTAATAATGAAATAGATTATACAATTTCGATGATATATATATATTTATTTTTTTTTTTCACTTTTACTTCTACTTAATAATCCTATTTTTATGCACTTCTTGTTGTTCTTTTGATATAAAATGTTCGATTGTTACATTCGGGTGATCTATGTTTATTATTTTAAATGGTCCTGAGTACACGGGATCAAGTTTCCTTCTATTTTCTATTTTCAACCAAACTGTGTCTCCAATTTTTGTTTCTAATGGGTTTGATTTTTGTGCTTGGGTTACATTTCTTGAAGTTTTAGATTTATCCAATAAGATTTTTGCTTTTGTACATGCTGTTTGAATTCGGTATTTCATCTCAGTAAAATATGAATCTGTGTTATATACTGGGTCTATATTTTCGGTTAAATTACTTGCAAACTGGAACTGTCTCCCATATACTAATTCGAATGGTGAAAATTTGTGTTCGGTGTGTGGTGTAGTATTGTAGTAAAATGTATAATAGGGCAACCATGAATCCCAATCATCATGTTGCTCGTTAATAAATTGTCTCAAGTATTCGTTAAGACATCGGTGGTTACGTTCTAAACTTCCTATTGTTTCTGGATGGTATGCAGTGGAGAAATTTTGTTTAATTTGAAGCAAGTTGCAGATATTATGAAATAACTCATTCCTATATTCAGTACCCATGTCTGTTTTGATGACAGACGGGCATCCATATTTTAGAATTAAATTTTCGACGAACGCTTTAGCTAGCGTGTTCGCCTGCTTATCGACTAAAGGGGTAACTATGACATATTTAGATAATTCGCATTGGATAGTCAATGCATAGCGATTACCTTTGTTGGATCTCGTAAATGGTCCTATTGTGTCCATTGAGATTGTTTGGAATGTTCTTTCTGGTGTCGATGTATGTGTAAAGTGTTCTTTTGTTTTAATCGTGTGCTTGTTCTGCTTACAGAAAAGACAGGATTTAACGTATTTTGTTATATCGGATTTCATATTAGTCCAGTAATAACTACGTCTCAATTTTTGAAGAAGTTTGTTTATACCTACATGTCCTCCTAAGGGTGTCACGTGGTTTTCTTCGATGATTTTCATGATTTCATGCTCCTCTTTTAATATTTGTGCTGGGGTGTAAAGAATTAACTGAACGTTAGTCAGTGTTTCGTTACACATGACTTTAAAACTTTCAGGTGTCAACATCTTGAAAATTTCGTCATTTCGAGCAATTGCTAGCTTATCGATTTCAACGTCTTTGGCCATGTCGTTGATTGTTTTAAGGTACCTTGTTAGATTAAGTTTTTTCAATGCATAGGGAAATTGAGCTTGCGCAATAACCCCTTTCACATTTTTTGAATAAATTGTCGCATATAGGTGGTTATTTTCACTTGAAAATTTCAGTTTGAGCATATTAAATGCATCAATATTATTTATAGAATCATATGCCATAAGGTGATCAGTCTTATTAGCAGTCTGAATTCTTGGACTTTGTTGAGGTGTTCGAGTCATGGATCTTGTTTGAACTCTTAGTATTTGAAGATTTTTGAGTTGTTCCGAATCTATGCTGATACGAGATAGTGCGTCGGGCCCAACGTTTTCCTTTCCTTTCACGTATTCAACGTCGAAAACGAACTCCTCTAAATCTACTCTCATTCGAGTAAGTTTCGATGAGGGATTTGTCATGGAGAACAAGTATACTAGCGGGCGGTGGTCAGTTCTGACCACGAATTTTCTACCATAAAGATATGGTCTAAAATATAAAATAGCCCAGTGGATTGCTGTTAGTTCTTGTTCTATGGTGGACTTGTTGCTCTCGCCTTTCGTTAATGATCGGCTGGCGTATGCCACTGGTAGGTCAATATCACCATGATTTTGTGACAATACAGCACCGCATGCTAGTTTGGATGCGTCTGTGCTGAGAATAAATGTTTTGTTAAAATCGGGGAACTTCAATATTTGAGGGGATAAAAGTTTATTTTTGAGTGAAATGAAAGCTTGTTTACAGTGTTCGTCCCAGACAAATTTTGCATTTTTACGCGATAAAGCATTTAATGGAGCGGCTATATCCGCGAAGTAAGGAATAAAACGCCTGTAGTAATTACAGAACGCGACAAATCTTTTTACTTCGTCTGCGGTTTTTGGCTCGGGATAGTTCAGAATAGAAGAGTATTTACTTTTATCGGGTTGGATACCTTGTTCAGAAATGTGATGTCCTAAATAGGTAACATCAGCGCAGAAAAAATTACATTTGGAAGGGTTCAATTTCAGATTAAATTTCCGCAATTTTTCGAAAACTTGTTCAAGGTTAGCTAAATGATGGTCAACTGAGCATCCGACTACTATGATGTCGTCTATGTAAAGGAATGCACTCTCAGGAGGCAATCCGCTCAGAGCAATGGTCATCATTCTCTGAAAACTATTTGGTGAAATGTTCAAACCGAATGGTAGACGGTTGAATTCAAAATGACCAGAAGTCGTGGAGAAGGCTGTATACCGTTTAGAATTATCATCGAGTTCAACTTGATGAAAACCGGACATCAAGTCTAAAGTGCTGAAGTATTTGGCTCTACCTAGTTGATCGAGAATGTCGTCTATTCTAGGTAAAGGGAATTTATCGGCTACTATCTTTTTATTTAGTTGCCGAAAATCTACGACCAAACGCCATTTCTTGGTGTCTGTTGTGGACTTTTTTGGTACAAGAAGTATGGGGGAGTTGTATGGCGATACTGAAGCTTGTATTATATTATCATTTAAAAGTTTATCGACTTGTGTATCAATTTCTTGTCGATGAATTTCTGGTGACCGATAATTTTTAATATATACCGGTACGTTATCAGACAAATTTATGTTTTGTTTATAAAAATTATTACTCGACAGTGTATCTCCTTCAAGAGCAAATATGTCATTAAATCTTCCGCAAAGATTTAGAAGTTTTTGTTTAAAATTTTCTGGTGTATTTTTTAGTTTCAGCTCATCAAAAAGTTTCTGGTTTCGTTCTTTAACATGGGATTTGTCATAACTGAGAATGTGGTAATGTTTAAGCGGTATATAAGTTCTTTCGAAATTTCTATCAATGCGTATGGTTTCATCATTCGTGTTGATTAATTTCACAACATGACTTTGGGAGCTTACTATTGCGTTAGCACAATAAACTCCAGGTTTGAGTTCCTTCGATAGTAGAACATAGTTGTCATTGATTTCTTCAGTGTAAACGTGTTTATAAATTTCGCATCTTGGTGGTAGGATAAAATCTCCGTTCAAGTTATCTTCAATTGGAATTTCTTGCGTTTCTCCGTTGGTAATGACTGTTAAAAACCAGGTGTCGTAATTTATGGAACAATGATATTTTGTAAAGAAATCTCTGCCGAGAATTCCGTCTGTCGGTATAGGAAAGTTTTGATCGACCAATTGAAATTTATGTTGTAGTGATATACCATTTGGAAACGAAATATCTATTGAAGCGGTTCCGATAGTTTCTGTAGAGAGGTTATTTATGCCGGTTATCTGACATTTTTCTGAAGAATTTATCAAACAGGATTGTTTTAGCGAATTAACTTTAAAAATAGAAACTTCGGCACCGGAATCTACTAACAGAGTTGATTCTGTTTCTGAAAAATTTAACTTTAGATAAATAAAATTGCTGCAAGTTGTATTAATTTGCAAGCATTTTCCATTTTTCATTGACGAGTTATGTGATGTATAATCTGGCCCTGTGGTTGAGTCTGCTGTTGCTGGGTAATGGGTTGGCCTTGGTATGCTCCTTGGCTCCCAACTTGGCCCGGTTGAGGAGCTGGTTGGTTTCCCGATTGGGCATAGAAAACACGTGGAGCTTGATTATGGAATCTGTCACGTTGATTACGGCCGTAGTTTTGGTTGTTTTGCCTATGGTAACCATTACCATTATTATTTCGTCGATAGTTCGATGAGTCGTTCGATTGATATCTACCATTTCGTCCGTAATTAGCGGGACGGTTTCCGTTTCCACGGCCTCTGTGGTAGTTATTCGTAGAGCGACCATCGTTATGTGGGTTATTCCGGGAATTCTGTCGGAAATGTAAGACACTATTTGTAGGTTTTTCCGTTGTTTCGTTCTCGGTTACTTTTTCCACCGCGGCAGTAAGGGTGGAGAATTGACCAGCTTTTAGAAGAAGTCTGGTTTCTGAATTTTTAACTCCAGCTGCAAGAGCTTTTACGCCTGCTTTTACAGACATTCTTGTAGCTGTGTCAACTGGAACGTTTTCGCTTATGTAAGCGCGTTCCAGGTCTAAAGTCAATTTTTCTATTGTTTCTGTAAATTTGCCAATTTCTCCGACCTGTTTTGTTGCGTTCAATTTAGCAACAACTGTTTCTGGTGCTATTTTTATTTTGCACTTCTCTTCAAGTTTTGCTATAATTTCGTCTATATTTTGGGGAGCATCTCCCACTGCGGCCCTAGCCTTTCCTTCCAAGCGAGAAAGGATTACCTGAAGGGCAATCGCTTGGTTTGTATTATCTATAAGTGACTTGCACGCTTTCAGAGCGGCTACTGTGCTCGTCAACTTTTCACCATCACCTTGGTATGTTGGAATTAGCAACGGGATCGTCCTAATTAATTCTATCGCTGACATCTTTGCTTTATTTTTTACTTTTATTGCAAATATTAGTGCTGTTGCTGCACCCTTGAAGGAAGTAACTTGTGATTTTGATTTTATCTCTACTAGCGAAAGAATTGCCAAATGCACTTTCTTCGCTTTTTCTAACAAAATACTATTTTCCTTTGAGTTCTCAATTTGAGCAGCGCCCGTTAATTTATTAATTAGGGAATCGGCGAGATTTTTCTGTTTTAAAAGGATTCTTTTAGAAGACCTGACGCTTACTTTGGCTTTCAATTCATTATAAATGGTTTTTAGTCTATCATATTTTTCATGCATTTCTTGTATTGTGTTTTATGAATGATACAAACACATTATTGCGGAGAGCTACAAATGTTTTTCTAATTCTAGTTTCACGGATCACTACACGATACAAAAAAAAAATCGACCCAATTATCGGTTAATTTCGCTCTGACTTGCAGTACTCACTCTTTACCGGTGTCGTTCTCGTTACTCAGCTGCGTCGTCGTCGTGCCCTGCATCGGTTTGATACGCAGCTGGGTTGGCCTCGCCGAGCTGTTGCCCCAGGTTTTTGTGATATGATTTTAAAGATGCTGATGAATATCGGCTACAGGGTGGCCTCGCCGAGCTGTTGCCCCGGGCTTTTGTGATATGATTTTTAAAGATGCTGATGAATATCGGCTACAGGGTGGCCTCGCCGAGCTGTTGCCCCGGGCTTTTGTGATTTGTATTTTTTTGAGATGTTGTTGTCCTGCAGCTACCGGTTGGCCTCGCCGAGCTGGTGCGCTCCGGGCATTTGTGATTAGTTTTAAAGATGATAATGATGTGCGGCTTCAAGGTGACTTTGCCGAGTGGTTTCTCCAGGCTTTAAACAATCGCTGCTACCGAGCGGGCTGCTTTCACTGCAATACTTTTTTCACGCTTTTTGTACATTTTATACAGCTTTATTGCTAAATGGATAAGCACTGTGACCAGGATTAGCCACAGCAACAGGGTCTGTTCCTCGTGGTCGGCGCTGTGTTGTTGCTGCTGGTCTTGTATCACCGTTAATTGAATGTCGCCGTTTTCATTATTCTCTTTGGACTGGTGCTTGCCCATAGTCCTTTTAATCTTCACTTGATTTCACTATTTGATTGTTCAAAATATTTGCTGTATTTGAACGTTCGCACTTGTACTTGCTCTTGTAAACTGTTCTAAGTCTTTGAAGACTTAGCACCTGCACGCGTCGCCATGTAAATACGTTGGAGGTTCGTTGTTGAATGTTTCTTTATTTTGTCAAATCTTACGAGCTAAGTTACATGTATTGATTATGCATATCGATAGAGACAGAATATATCAAAGAGAGATGGATAGAGTTGCGCTGTGCCAGTGAGCTACGGGTGAGTGACGATCGTTAGCGAGAACCAGATGTAGGTCAGTTAAGTGCAATGCCTTGCAATGCGTGGCGATGCATTGCCGGGTGTTCTATTACAGTTTGTTACTTTATGTTTTGGTTTTAACTTCCCACGCCACATGTTGGCGAGGTGTGGAATGATTTGGGTTCGAAAGGTTTGTCAACTCAAGTGGGTTTCGAAATGTTATCAAGTGGAGTGTGGGAAACGCGAATGGTTCTTCGTAGGCAATAATATAATGTGAAATGATGCAGGCACAGCACAATACTAAGTACAAACTTATCATCCCATGGTAGAAACTCATTCTTCAAACCTTAGTAAAGTTATTTGCTGAAACGAGCAATTCAATCGGACGAATAGGAGAAGAGATATTCATTAGATTTTTTTCTATAATTTGGCTTCAATTGCGATTATAGCCCTGCAAACATCTACAAAAATCACAAATAAAAAAATATAGATATAAATGAGATCAAAAGGGATTTAATTTTTCATTTTTTGACTATTTTTTTTCATTATGGTTCGAAGAATGAGTTTTCACTATGAGTTGATTAAGTTTGTACTTACGTGACAGTACTAACGTGTTTGGAACATTTTTCAACATTTCTCCATAGTCATTCTCATATAAATCTACTTTGCCTTTGGGCCACCTTTAAATCACCACCGAAAAACCTGAAAATTTCACAGAACACTATGTTTATGGTTAGGATGGTAAGGAAGATATGAGAGATTGGATTTTCAAACATTTTTGAATTTTGAATCGTCCTATTGTCATATAGTTTATAGTACACATACTTCAACAGTCTTAGCTTTGTTTTTTTTTTCTAAACTATTTAAACCTTCCGATTTTTTTTTTCTTTTTTTTTTTTCTTTTTTAATCTTTGATTGTACAGTAAACTCTCCATAATTCTATATTGAAGGGGAATCATCGCGGTAGCCATGAAAAAAGTTTATACTTTGGTTCTCTAATTCGATATCGAGAAACTAAATACCAAGTAAGGAAGAGTTGGATGTAATTAAATGATGGATCAGCATGTGGTTGACCCAATCACCAAAGTAAATCAATGTGGCACATGAAAAATTATTTATCCAAGTAGGTAGACAATTGGAACAAGGCTTTAGGATCCTATTGTCAAATTGTATCAGACTTTATACAATTTGACAATAGGATCCTAAAGCCTTGTTCCAATTGTAGTACAAAACGCTTAAGTTTAGGCCAAAAACACATGTTTACTCATTTTTCAAGTGTTATTCATTGGTTTAAGTCCAAAAAACTTTTATTTTAGTTTTTAAAATTTTGTCATATTCTATGACTTAAACATAATTTTTGGGGGTATTTTGTTTTTCGTGTCCCTCCCAAAACGTTAGATAGGAACAACCCCTGTGATAGCACTTAAAAAAAAGTAAAACCCCTGTTCGGGGAAATTTGCCAAAGTAGTAGCAAGGACACGCTCTGTCTTGCTATTTAATACCTACTATGAAGATTTTATCAAAAATTTAAAGACGCTTTTGTGATGGTAGGTATATGATGTACACTGCCCACACTTATTACAGGTCACTGGTCGCGCAAGGAATATATTTTTCATCCTACACTGAATTTGAAATGAATAATGAATGGTGTTAAAACTAATCGCCTTGCCATGACGGAGCTCCGCGGAGGTATGGAAACTTCTAATGCTTTATTTGTTGTGCTATACATCAATGGCTCTTACGCTTGTCATGTCTACCTATCTCAAGTGATATGCCTTATAACTCTGGTACCTTTTACTTGTTCGTACCTACGGAATTTCTAAGCTATAAATACTGGCTACCGTAGGGACAGAGGGGAGACTTCCCGAACTGTGGACTGATTAACATATTATTTTATTCTTTATTTGCAGGATATAAAAGTGGCGACGAGGATCATGGAAACGTGTGTTGACGATTATCGTTTTTCTTTGAGGTGGCGAGTTTGCCAATTTTATTTATTTGATTGTGGTGAAATTACCAATTTGAGTTGAACTAAATTGTTCTTCAGAGCTGACGAAATTGTCGTATATTGTGAACATAGTTGTTCTTTTGTGAAGCGATTGCTATATTGAGATGAACGAAATTGTTCTTTAGTGTTGACGAAGTTGTCAAATTTAATGTTGAGCAGAGCAGTATGAATCCAATGATTTGAATGTTATAGTATGAAATAAATACTTTGAAGTTACAGTTGTGGAATTTGTTGGATATATTTTCGATTGTTCGTTGCTGTAATGTGAAGGCGGCATTTTAAAGAGTTGTTAGAAAGTTTCTAAAGGGGAAAGGACTGTCATGTCTACCTATCTCAAGTGATATGCCTTATAACTCTGGTACCTTTTACTTGTTCGTACCTACGGAATTTCTAAGCTATAAATACTGGCTACCGTAGGGACAGAGGGGAGACTTCCCGAACTGTGGACTGATTAACATATTATTTTATTCTTTATTTGCAGGATATAAAAACGCTAAGGACATCTACATTTGAGTTTCGTCACTAAAATAATGGGGCAGTGCATTTGTCCAAACAGTCACCATGTCATGGTTATTAGTCACCATATTCTATATACGAAATTGACCCATTCCGCGCCAAACCAGATTATTTTATGTAGGCCTCAACAACACTGGAAGACAAAAGACTTTTCAAAATTTGAAGTTGAAAAAAAAATCTATTTTATTTGAATGTTTTTTTTTTGTTTCTCACGATAGGTAGTTGTGTTTATTTTTGATTTTCAACCAAAACTAAACAAGAGAAAGTAGCAATAATTCAAGGAAGCTCAATAAGCGAATCAATTTTGTCTAATAATTTTTATTTTAAATTATCAAGAGTTTCATATAAACAGGGCTTGTGACGCATTTCTCTACATTCGAAGTTGGGTGCACTTCCGAGTCCGAAATTCCGGATATCGAATCCCGGATAATCGAGTCGCCGGAAAATCGAGCTGTATCGGATATCGGTTTGTTAAGTAGAAGCATTAGCCGTAGAACGCTGATGTCGCGACTGTTTGTGTGATCAACATCTAGTTTACCACGCTCTGACAGCTTGAGTACCGGGTCTATAAGTGTCAAATCAATTTTTTCGACCAAAATAAAACATTCTCTGCAACATGGCACTAAACAAGCAATAAAAAACTTCGACAGTAAGTAATAATAAAATGATTCTATTTTATGATAACAGCGCCACTAGCGTTCTACTACTTATATTTCTATTGTTTGTTATCGATAATGTTGTATCCGATGTCTTGCCGATTCCGATATTGAAGGAATATAACAAAATTAAATATGGAAAATCATATAATTTCACTCACATTTTATCACATTTTTCTAAGTACTAGTACTTGTACAAAACATTAAATAAATAATATTTTCGATAAGATCTCGTATCCATTTGTTTTTAGTAACGTAAAACGGGATAACTTTGTTAATGCGAGTAACTTCGATGGAAGGGTACTAACAACATACTAAACTAAATAACATAATTTCTGTTAATCAGTTAAGCAAAACGAATGCAGAAGTAAACAGTATTAGTATGAAACTTCATGTCAGATTTTTTTTTGTTGGAAGCGATAACAAATATTACATTCGAATATTAAAAATTGTTGAGATTTTAACGTTTTCGAAACCCTTATAAACCATCTGCTCTACGATCATTATTTGATGAAATTTTAAAGAGTTCGTCGCTTATCCCTGACCGCCTAGTTATAGAAGAACATGAATCCGGTTTCAAATCTCTGAGCGATAATCATTAAGGAGAATTTTTGTATATATTCTGTTATTTTATGAACAAAATCTAATCCACGTTCTCTATTAACATTCTCCAATCAAGTTTCAACTGCAATGATGCCGATTTTCATGTGTTTACATACCTATTATCGAAGTTACCCCAAAACTGAAAATAGAATTTCGATTATATGAAAAAAATATAAGTCCATTCAAAATAAATCGATAAGCAATCTTTAAACTGCAATCGAAAATTGAGATACCAGTACTTGTTAAAAATATAATTTAAAAATCACTGTTTTGAAGATTGCATAAACATTCAGATTTTCTTCCAAAAAACTTTCAAAGTTACACCGTTTTACGATATTCTAAACGAGTGTTTTCAACTCCGAATATAGTGTGGCGAGAAACGCGTAATGAGCCCTTTCTATATGGAATTCTCGATAATTTAAAGTACACTATTTGGACCAAATTGACTAAGTAAGTTGTTGCTTTCACACTGTTTGAAAATAAAAAATTAAGACAAGAAAATGTTTATTATAGATAAACTTTTTTTATATTGCCATATTCACCTTTTTTATGCCACATTCATTGAACCACAGATAACTCATTTTGCTTCTACTAATTAGCAAACGATATAAACAATGACACAATTCACGTTTTGCAGTTGGTATTTGGATAAGTTCATATAGAGATTCTTATGCCTTTATTTTTCAATATTGGACTGAACCAACATCATATTTTTCCACGACATTTTCAAACAAAGTGTGTTAATTTTTACATGAGTAGTAACTTACTCATAAAAGCATAACTGTCCTATATGTATTTCCAAACCAACACCTTCTTTCATCGCAACATTTATGTTTTAACAAATACTTTACGATGCATATAAAAATTTACATACTTTGTTTGAACATTTTGTGGAAAAATATGAAGCTGATGTAGTCCCATAATGAAAAATAAAGGCATGAGTGTCTCTTTCTGAATTTACAATTCAAATGGCAAGTTTTTCAGGTGAATTGTGTTCAAGTTTATGATAATAAATCTTCGAGCTGTTTAGTAGAATACCTATAAGTAGATGAAAAAAAAAACGAATTTAGTACTATACCATTTAATTCCACTAGAGTTTGTATCCTTTGACAGGTACGCGTATTGCGACCTCAACTGTGAGGCCGTCTTCAGTGTCATGTACTAGACTAGAAATCAAATGAATATGGCACGCAGAAATGTACTAGACATTTTTTTACATGAAAAAAACAAGTTTTTTAGAAAAATTGTAAATTTTTTCATGTAAAAATATTTTTTTCAGAGTTTTATACTTTTTTTTCTAAAAAGTTTAAATCTTAAGTTTTTATCTAATGTATCCCAAAAATAAAAAAAACATACATCGCTGAAAATTTGACAGCAAACGTAAAATTTACTGAACCTTCAAAAAAATAAAAAATAAAAACACCAATAGCCCCTTTGGTCTCGAGGCCTTCAAAACACGAAAAAAGTGAATTTATTGTTTTTTTTATGTAAAAAATCATTTTTTGCGAAATTGAAGAAAATTGAAAATCGATCAAGTTGAACCGCTATGATTATGATTTTTAAAAAAATAAAAAAAATTCTGGTCACCCTATTTTGGAAATGGCCCTCCTAATAAAAAAGAAATCCAAAAACACGTGCGTCCTTATTTCGGATAAGGAACAAAATATCAAATTTTCACGTAATTTGATGACCCACTAGATCGGTTTTTCATGGAATGGCTGCTTTTATGGGCAGTAAAGTCTATATTTAAACATGAATGTTGCGACGAAAAAAGATGTTGGTACGAAAATCAATACAGGACATTTATGCTTTTATGGGTGGATTAGTTGGCACACAAATTTCATGAGATCTCATTATTTACATGTGAACCGAGTACAAATCGTACTTCGTTGCTGAACAACCTTACAACTTGTTAGCTGCATATCGCACAGCAGAGCTAAGAAAACAAACTATGTGCTATTTGTAACGCAAAAACTGGTTTTTAATTTTTGATGATTTCTGATAGTTTAAAATTGGTGAGCCTTAATCGTTTATAATAGCAATATTAAGATTTTGAAGAAATTTAGCAAGAAAAATTGTGTAATAGTGAACTACTTGGGCACTTCCTTGATTCACTTTGGCATGGGGGTTTTCTCGGCTGAATCGTCTTAAGATTTGCTATGAGAAGCATTTCAAAACGATACATTCTTCTTCTTCTTTTCGGCGTTACGTCCCAACTGGGACAAAGCCTGCTTCTCAGATTAGTGTTCTTATGAGCACTTCCACAGTTATTAACTGAGAGCTCTCTTCGCCGATTGACCATTTTTGCATATTTTTATCGTGTGGCAGGTACGAAGATACTCTATGCCCTGGGAATCGAGAAAATTTCCAATCCGAAAAGATTCTCGACCGGTGGGATTCGAACCCACGACCCTCAGCATGGTCATACTGAATAGCTGCACGTTTACCGCTACGGCTATCTGGGCCCCGATGGCTATCGGGCAAACGATGCATATGGTAGTCAAATACGAGCTGTGTAGTTTTCATATGCCGAAGTGAATCAGAAGTGTCAAAAATATGATCTGGATCCAAGGGGTGGATCACTTGCTCAATGCACATCAAATGTACATTCTTTTGCATCAAATGCATTTTTTTTTGCGTTCGCATCAACTTACCTTTGGCGTTATCAACACCAACTTATCAACGAATCATTCTATAGCAACGCGTATTTGTTTGTGTGTTTTCAAATGGTTTGTACTTCTTGACCCCCTCCATTTGCTTTTCGTTATTTATTTCAGGTTATGCGAAAACGATTCCCACTGGATTTTAGAGGCATTGTGTTAAGGAATTTCTTTTTGCCATGAATGTTGTCTTGCGTCCATATGGAAAACGGAAGTACTTTGCAAGCAGGAGCAGATAGAATCTTCTCAGGAAGCCCGCGGTTCGTAAGTTAAGTTTGTTAACCCTACTTAAGGTGGACCGCCTCTTGTGGAACTTACATTTGGTTGGATGGAAAATAACAAGACAAAATTATATAAAATTGGGACCAAATGGCTCGTTTTATTTGCAATAGTTGGGAGTGCGAAGGGTACTTAAT
The DNA here is from genome assembly GCF_002204515.2 of Aedes aegypti. NCBI lineage: Eukaryota > Metazoa > Arthropoda > Insecta > Diptera > Culicidae > Aedes > Aedes aegypti. The sequence continues at coordinate 912,706 of NC_035108.1, forward strand.
TTAAATTTTAATTTTTTTCTATTTTCGGCCAGTTTTGCAGTTCGTGAGACTCATTGAATAAGTTTCCATCGGAATGTGTCTTCCAGAATCCTAACATATTTAAATCCAGAAAATTTGGTAACTCCTTTATTTTAAACTTCGTACCGAATCTTGTCTGCAAATCGCCTCTCATATTTTATTCACACATAATTCCTCGAAGATATTGAACGGATGGTCAGCGGAAAAGACGCTTGAATGGAATAAGTGTATGGTCAATCACCAGATTGACCAAAATTAAAGATACTGGGACTCACTAGAATGGGCTAATAGAGGTTTCTATTAGGATTACTGCTGCTGTTACTGTCTGGAAATAGTGGAAAGCAATTCCACTATTCTGGACATATTTGCTCTCTCGTTGAGCACGCAAACAACCTGCAGTCACGATGAATATTGCACGGTTCCCCTTATTGGAGGAATGCACCTTGTCCAATTTCGAAATACATAGTTATCTTGTATGGATGGGACAACAAGGCGCTGAAATTAAGCATCGATGATATTAAGAAAAACACGAAGTATAACAATATGTATTACAGAGACGCTCACTCTTCGCCTTCTATTTTCTCTCATCCTTAAACTTTCCACGAAGTCCATACCCGAATTCCAGAAATCCGGCAGTAGTAAAAAATCAGGGGTGGTTGTGTACAAGACACGACCGCATGACGTTAACTACGCCAAGTGATTTTCTGCATTTGAATTTTAGTCGATTGTCATAGTTTCAGCCTTCCTTTAGTTCAAACTCTAACATAATATCATAACGGTCGCAACATTATAGATTTTCAATTGACACCCAGTACATTGCCGTAAGACGTAGTTAACGTCAATATATTGCATTACAACGGCACAGCAGCAGCGTCCTCGGAAACATCCTCAAATTGCCGGATTGTCAATTATTCGTAATAAATTAATTATTGTATGCTGCTATGCGATGAATTGAGAAATTATAGCAAGTATGTGGTAAACACATTAGGGAATATTACACAATCAACTCTTTAAAACACATTTGTTGGCTCCGGAAAGGGTCGATTGAATTGTTGGATTTGCGTAACACGGACACATTTTGACGGCGCAATGGTTGCAATCCTCCTCGCCCGATGAGATTCAACAAGCGGCTTTGGTCGATTTTCTACAGCCATCTCGAACAAATTAAGGAATATTACAAATCAACTCTTTAAAACACATTTGTTGGCTCTGGAAAGGGCCGATTGAATTGTTGAATTTGCGTAACACGGACACATTTCGGCGGCTTTAGTCGATTTTCTTCAGCCATCTCGAACAAATTAAGGAATATTACACAATCAACTCTTTAAAACACATTTGTTGGCTCTGAAAAGGGCCGATTGAATTGTTGAATTTGCGTAACACGGACACACTTTGACGGCGCACTGGTAGCAATCCTCCTCGCCCGATGAGATTTGCGGTGCGGATGGCGATGTGCGCTTCAACAAGCGGCTTCAGTCGTGGCGGCGTGTTGTTGTTTCATTCGCGTTCCATTGAAAACTGAGCTGAGAATGCGAAAGGCACTCGAGACTTGCTCGCTGACCATGTTCACAGTCTGACGGCAAAAAGAAGAATGAGCGAAGAAGCAGGAATCGGTCTGGTTTTATAGTGCGAAGCGGAACGCAAAAGAAGCGTGGAAAATTGCTTGCACGTGATTGGTTGCGTAAGAAAGGGGTCGACATTTACCAAATTTTCAATAGTTTATTGTTGATATTCAATAGTTTTCTCCATTCGAGAAAATTGCTGTATACATTTCCGACCGATTGATGGGAAAATTTTTAAAATCTATAGATAAATGACTGAGTTATTAGCGTTCAAAATCTTTCATAATTTCGTGACGGTCGCAAAATTTTAGATTTTCAATTGACACCCAGTATATTGCCGTAAGACGTAGTTAACGTCAAAAAGCTGAAGTTGAACTCAAGGTTGAGCATTTGTTGATGAAGTAGTAGCTCTTCTTGAGATTATGTAATGACAAATTTGACAATTTGGCAAAAACAACAGCCAAACGTTTGAGCAAGCCATGATTTGCAAACTTGATGGAAGTGAACATTTAAATGCATTTGAATGCATCACATTTTTCCGAAATATCAAATGCATCAGAAATGATCCACCCCTTGTCTGGATCCCTATTTAGAAAATATATGCTTTTCCGAGCAAGTTACAAAAAACTGGATATTTTATACCCCACCTGGAGAATCGCAAAGCTCAACGATACTGAAGTCATATTGAACTATTTTTGAAACATAAACAAATAATGAAAAGGTCTTCTGACGTTATACTTCAACTGGAAAAGAGCCTGCTTTTCAGCTTCATGTTGTTATGAGCACTTCCAACAGTTGTTAACTGAGAGCTTTCGTTCGAAATTGACCACTTCTGCATTCCTATATGGTGTGCTAAGAACGAATATATTTTATGACAAGGGAAATCGAATAAACTCCCATCCAGAAAAGATCCACCGGTGAGATTCGAACCAATGACCCTCAGCATGGTCTTGTAGAATAGCTGCGCATTTACCACTACGGCTGTTTTGTCCCATAATAATAAATAAGTTTACCTATTTTCTCTGTTTTACAAATGTTCTTATTTCCCACTATTCAAGTAGGTCCAGCGCACCCGCATTACTGTTGTACCCTTTGCATTCATCTATGCAGAACGCAACAGCGGTACCCAACACATGTTTCGCGATCACCGATGATCACTTACTTCCCTTTGCTAGTGGCCAAAGCACACATACCTGTCGACCTGTACGCACACTTACCTACAGCAAGTTCTTCAGTTTCCCTCCCTCTGCTCTAATAACTTCCGAATAGAACATATTAGGGCATGGGTTCCCCAGCTTAATGGATAGGCAATCCACCAGGTGTTTTATCGTGAACCGCCGGTCGAGAATTTATTTGGATTGGAAATATTCTCGTCCTTTCTGGACATATAGGGCATGCAAAATTGGTCAATTAGTAGAGGAGGGTCTCAGCCAATAGATTAGAATAACATGGCTGAAGATTACCAATGTTTGTAATAGTTCGAATAGAGCTATAAATCCTGCTATTTCATGGCAACTTTTAAGTCCCATTATTCAAAAATTCTTAGCAGAACTAGGAACGTGCAGAACCATTCAATTCTCTAGAATGAAACAAGATCAGAAGAAACTTTAGCTTTTAATTTTAAGAACATAAACCGCGACTACTGATCAAGTTCGTTGGAAACCAAAGAAGCTCAGGGGCTACGAAGGGTTGTATAAAGATATAATGTTAAGACTCTTAACTTAAGAGCAACTGTTGCCCTCCTAGGGGTCGTAACCCACAGTTTGGGAAACAATGATGTAAGGTGTCAATTTCCCTCACCGGCACCGGTGTGTCCACTTTAGCACCGTCACGTCGCCACCGTTGAGTTCGTCAGTGGAACTCACCAATACAGCACCTATCTATCGCAAACGCAATTCCGGCGTTTACTTCCGTCTGGTGTCACAGTCGACAGGTTCCGAGTGGTTTTCCGTAGTTTGTTCAGGTTCTTCATGTCTCATTCGCGGTTTCTCGTCTCCCAACCAGATTTGCGCCACCAGCACAGCAGCACCGGCTAACAAACGAATACGATGAGTGGCGAATTAATCGGTTGCGCTTATTCTCTTTTGGCGCTCCATTCTATACATTCATTCAGAGCGTCGCCCTGGTCAAGGATGGTAATTAGAAGAGCACTCCTCTCTATAGTAGGCTATGAGTAGAACGCTGGTCATTATGCGAAGCACAAGGGGTTGCACTTTAGCTGAACAGGTTTTGGTTAGGGTTTACCAAACCGATTGGATTTTAGGTTCACCGAACCGATGTTAAACACCTCTTTCGTTTTTATCAAGTTGACTACGCTAAATTTGGAAATCGAGTTGCAGAAGGCCGGCTACAGAGGCGCGTTGTCCACCAATTGGGAGCTTTGTGTCATCGCCTTATTCGAGTCTATTTCATCATCTACCCGATGGGAAACGAGAGGGAAGGAAAATGTGAGAGGAAATAGGGGTGGGATCCCTAGAAAAGGGAAAATTGTATAAGCGAAATGAGAACAATAGCTCCATACATAAAGTATTCATACGTCCAAAAAAGCCATTGTAAAACGCATGTTTACGCACAGAGCCATTCGGGGTCAGAAAAATAAAATGTCCTGAAGATTCACGCTTTTGAAATCCGAATCACTAAATAAACTCTCGCGTTGAGTATCATACAGGCGTATCTGCAGTGATCGTTTTCCTTACGTTTATTTGGTCTTTAGGATAGTACACTTAATTCAGTTAATTTTCGTAACAGTTAACGGTGCAGCATGATGAAGTTCTTTCTACTCAATACAAAATAATAGTCGATAGAAGTCACTCGGTCAAGTAATTAGTGGAAGAGAAAATCGATGAAGAGAAATCGATCACTGCAGATACGCCCTTATGATACTGATGCGCTAGAAATGTTTTCCAAGTAACTGGCATTGGCGATGCTAGGACTTTTTTTAACTAAAGGGGCTTAGGGGGGCCTTGTAAATTCTTATTATACAGATGTAATGTCAGTCGCAAAAATCAAGATTTCCGCTAATTTGGTAGTTTTTTTTTCATAAGTATATTTATTTGTATAGCTCTCTTCTTGGGCACTACGCGAACTGAATATATAGTATGCCCTATGCTCTACCCAACAAACATTTTTGCTAAACAAGAGCTAAACAAATCACTCTTAAGCTTATTTCAGTTTTAGAAACTATTGTTCAGCTACTAATGTTACTTGGGTATAGCACACAGTCGAGTTTCATAATCCTATTATTTCTGATTCTATTGCTGTTGCTGCTGATAGCTCACTTCTACTACCGCAGTAGGAGCGTTATCGCACATACTGCTGCTGGCGTTGTTCCATCGAGAACCCATCGAGAGTAGTCTATTGTGTGTTGCCTATTTCTCGATTACTTTTTCAAATCGACGTAAGTAACTTTCATACGGTTTTGAGAAAACTAATTGAGAAGAATCACAACCTGTCTTCTAAAACTGTTTTAAGATGAATCACCTTTTTAACATTTTTTCGCCGTGTACATCGCTCAAATTTTACATACAATCAGATCGCGTTCAAAAACTAGGTAGTTTCTATTATTTACTACAAAAATCATTATAACAAAATGATAAGCCGTTTCATACAGTTACTTTCGACGTTTTTCTACCAGTGTACAATCGGCTCAAGTAGTGTTTTGTTTTGATTCGTGGTTAAGTCACTTTGTCTCTCTATACAGCGGAGCGGCGAAAGTAGTGGTTAGGTTGCGAATGTTGAAAATCTTACTTTCGTCGTTTTGTAAATCCGGAAATTAAACGTTATAAAAGTGAAAAATCTAGTTGGGTAGGAGCGGAACATGTGGAATTTCGTATGCGAAACACGTAGGATCAATAAAGTAAGTTTATGACCTTTTTTGACTTGAGACTATTTAAATAAGTTTTCGAGATTTTTGTCGGTTGCCATTGTGTGTGGATCGGTTTGATGTATAAACATCAGAGAAATACATTACTGTCTCAGTCGCTGTCCGATCGCCGTGATGATCGGTCGTTCCCCAAAGTGCCGTCCTCCGTGCTGCATCTTCCAGCGACTTGACGAAAAGTTGTTGGGGGGACTGGAAATCAAACCCATTACCATCGGCTTATCAAGCAAACGTGTAGCCAACTACGCCACGATGCCCAAATTTCGTAGTTTGCATAGATTAGTACTGATTTTATTTGTTTGAGATTTTGTCTCATATTGCTGCCCATTTGTAAATTTCAATTTTACTATGGAAATGATTAATTCTTCGTCTAATCCAGTAAAATATCCCTTGTGGTACTCTCCCGAACTTTTCAGGTATTCAACCATGCGATTAGAAGATTCCTATGACAAATCAAGCTTATTCAGTGCTTTCTCTAATAACTCTTTTACCAATTTTCACGAAGTTTATCTTGGAATTTCCACAAAAAATCATTCCTGGGATTGATAGTTATTATTCAACAGAATTTTTTTTAAGTTCCTTTGGGCGTTCTGATATTATCAGAAAACTTTATGTCTTGAATAATCTCTATCTAATTGCATGAAAAATCTCTTGAAGAATTCTGCCTCAGAATGCTATATCATATAAATTCCAATTGTAAGTTTAAAAAATTAACCAGTTCAGGGACGAAAAAAATCATGCTCACTATACTCAATTCACTGGCATTTATACCACCATCAAAGTAACCGCACCACCACCAATATGATTGTACCAATGAAGATGGCTCAAAAGTAGATGGGCAAAACAAACAACGATGTCAGTTTTAGAAAATTGATTATCAATGAGATCATTTAAATAAAAAATAAGCTGCTATACGGGTAATGAACGTTGATCGTGCAAAAATTACAACTTCCCGAAACGGAATGTAAAAAAAGTCAAACTGGTGAAAATGAATATCATTTTTTGTTTCTAATTATCACAAAGCGGTTGAGTAGCAGCAGGTTAAAAGGAAACTGATAATCTTGCGCAAACGCTTTGCCAATTTTTGTTGTGTTGTCAAGGTGAGGATAAAAACAAATAAAAATCAATAAAGATTCTACCAAGCAATCATCAATGTAGGCGAGGGTAGATTGAGTATTTTCGTCCCTGAACCAGTTGTTTATTTTTAATTTATCGTGTTCAGTATCATAAGGGCGTATCTCCAATGATCGATTTCTCTTCGTCGATTTTCTCTTTCATAAATCTTGGGCGAGAAAATGTTTAGATTTGAACCTGAGAGAGAGAGAGGAGACAGCTTACTGACAGTTAGCATGTTTTCTTGCCATCTTTGACTTCTTTCTTTGATTCTTGGGTTGTGCACAATGGTCAGATGAATTTATTTTGGTTAAAATCATAATACTTTCTGGTGGGAGAAAGGATATGAACATAAAAAAAAATAATAGCAGTTTGTCAACACACGACTATATTCAGGTATTCAACTTTTTGACGATTTTTCATGCTCTGCCCTTCGAATTTGTGGATTTCCAGTAACAGTAGGTGACAGGTTCCTTTGACTTTGGAAGCTCGTAATCTAAGCCAGCTGTCTCCCCTCTCTCTCTCTTAGATTTCAACGCGTTCAGTTTGCGTTCCAGTTTAATTTGTTGAACGCTGCGATCAAGTAGGCTTGAACATCGTGCAGTTCAAAAGCATAAACCCGTGCGAGCCGAAAAGTGAACCCGATGAACCAGATGACTGACACACAAGAAAAATCTACGTCAAAGTTATGTTTGGATGTGCATAACCTCAAGGACTGCCTTTTTTTTTTTTTTCTTATCCGTGAAAACAACGATTCATCCATTTATTTCTCAATTGAGAACTCCGATCATGACTGTGAGTTGAACGGGCCATTTTGAGCAGCGACGTGCTCTTGCTCATAAGTTCATTGTCTACTGCGTTCTCGTGAAAATTTGGCTCAGGCTCCGTTCATTTTTGGCTCGCATTCAGTTCAAAATTCATCCCCGTCTCCAAGAAATAGTACAAGAAATTTTAAGAGTCTCACTATGCAAGTACTCTTCCCACAAGAGTGCTCCCTAACCGTTTTTCAAACATATCCTTTGAAATTCTTCTAAAAATGTCTCTTTTAATTTCTTCATCAAAGTATTCAGAATATATCTCGGAAATTATTTAAGAATTGCTTTAAAAATAAGTAGCAAACATTTTTTCTCAGCGAAGTTCATCTATCTGCATTTTTTCACAGAAAATCTAAAAACGCTTCCTTTAGATTTCTTCAAAAATCCATTTGATGTTATTCCCTACATTCCTTTAAATCTCTTGAATATAATACATTAAAATTTCTTCAAAAATGTCAACCTATTTTTTTTTCGAATAACACATTCCTATAAAGTTGCTAGCCAAATACGTTCATATACTCTCTCAAAAACACATTTGTAATGTACTCAAAAATGTCCCAAGTAATTTGTTCAGGTTGAAGATTTTTTCATAGAAATTACATAGTTTTTTTTTTCTCCTGGGAAGTCGTCCAAGAATTATTCTGAATTTTTTTCTCCAGAGAATCATTCAAGTATTTTCCAGAGATTTTATTCTTTCAACAACACTAGTAATTTCTGGAGAGTTTTCAAACAAATTTTGCAGATTTACTAAAGAATATTGCATTTCGTTCTTTCAATTTCTCAACACATTCTCCAGGAAATTACTCCAAATTCAGATTCAGATTCTAGAAATTACTCAGATACTCGAAATTAAATCATTCCAAATGTTAAATTCTTCCATTTATCTACCAACTCTTATTTTTTATTCAAAACCTACTCTAGGAATACCTCAGTGATTTTTTTTTAATTTCTTTACAAATTATTCTAATAATCATTTATTACATTCAATTTATATTAGATTTCAAAAGTACCACAAACAAAAAAGTTTTGGAAGAACTTCTGATATTTGTTTTTATAATTTAGGCTTAAATTGAATTTAGAAAAATACTTCTGAATTCACAGACGAATTTATTTTTTGAAGAAATTCTTGTCGAAAAGTTTCAATAGCATTTGTATTTTTAACTGTAAAAAAACTTGTTCTTTTTTCTTCGTCTTTTAAAATGGACAAAGATTGGCGTTTAAACGGAAGAAAATTTTACTGGAGGTGTTCGCATCTAATAACATAGAAAATGTTTTGCATGAACCTCAATGGCGAACCGATTTATGTAGAAGACTCGTTGAACTGAATAATTTTCCTTGAAATACTACTCCTTTGGGTCTCTTTTCGCCATCGTGTTCCTAAATTCACCACCTCCAATTAAAAATCAATACAGGTGACGGATTCAGGAACCAAATTAAAAACATGGTAAATAGTGCAGGTGAACCAGTATTCGCCATCCAAATTGTTTATAAAAAAACACTGATTCACAAACCAGTAGTACCATGTTTGATGGAAATTATTGTTCATCATACCGATTGAATCACCGGTCAACACGTTTCCTCAGCGCATGGTGACAATCCAACGCATGTCTACATTTCGCATAACTTCAGACTTGGGCCACTCAGTCAGCCTACTGCCATCCGCAGCGCTGAGAAGAGTTAATTAGCATACCCACATCACGTTATGTAGCTCATTGACAGATGCGTCTAGTAGGCCTTGGTTGAGCAATGCAGGCGAAAATGATAACTAACAGCTTGCGTCGATCGATGTGTTCTCATTGTTTGTATTCAACTTGACGAACGTCACGAAGACATTATCTCTATCAACGAAGTCATATTTACCTGAAATACCTGTGGCTCTGCACGATAAGGTAAATGCTGCCGACAGCTCCAATTAACAGTGAAAATCCAACGCCCGGGGTGAACTTTAGTTCGTTGAACATTTTGCAGCCGATTTCGGTACCGTACGGGATTTTGAATCACTAGTCCTCTGGATCTTTGGGTCGTTTTGTATCCACCGGAACTCATTAACACTTCTTCACCGTCGGTATTTGGTTGTATAACACTCAACTGAACTGAACTTCTTCATTGGCGCCGCAAGATTGGGATCACGATTTTCCCACTCGATGGTTTGAAACTTAATGACACATACGCTTTTTTGTGGTGAAAATACATTAGAGCATGCTGAATTGGACCTAAAGTTTGGCTGCATTTGCATTTTAATTCTCAAACTATGTCATTTTCCCAACTGCAGATTTTCTCAAGCAACAATAACCAATTATTTTATTACCAAAATTTCTCACAACTCTGTGTCTACTGTATAAACAGCAAACCAACAAACGAAGCAACCCAAAATAAATCAACAATAACAGTAATTTTCGAAGAATTGTTTCAAAGTGGCTATCTAGATGTTCGAATCCAGCCCTTAGTTTTGCATCCATTTGTCAATGGTTCAAATGTCGTTATTTTTGGTCCCAAAAACCAATTCGGTGGGACTCAGCAATTAAGAGAAAAAAAACAAGTCACAAGTGTTGTGAATTGCATCTCATCCATAAGCGCGAGGTTATCAGCGCACAGTGGCCTGAAGCTGGCCAAAAGTAAAAAAAAAATGAAGTTTGCAAATTCCTTCTCGAATATCTTTTCTTGATTTCTCCATAATTGAATAACAATTCCCCAAAGTTTCAGACCGATCGGGGTATATTTCGATTTTCCACAGCATGTGACCTGGAGAGATGTCAGCTGAAATTAACTCTTTTGAATTTTTCAAATTTCGTGAAGGTTGTTCTATAGAAATTGTAGTTTCTGTACTAAATCATGTCCAAATCTTTCTCAACCGGTCTCATTCGAAAGAATATACCTTAGGCTTCGTTTCGAAGACATTGCGAACTATATTTGACATGTTTACCGTTGGAGAACGTCAAGAAGTGTATAACATAGAGCTCTTCAAAATATGAGGCATTTTTTCAAAGGCAGTGCAAGATATGTAAGAAACGCTCTAAAATGATAATTTACCCCTTAATGTGTGGCAAATATTCCATAGTATTCGATGTACTATGGCTTCACTTGCGCTTTTTTGCGCCAAGATAAGAAAAAATATTTTTTAGTTATACTGCGGATCAGCCCATTACACCATGATACATGTTATAAATATCGCATTTTTTACCATTATAAGCTCCCAAATAGATTTAAAAACCACCTCGATGTTGCCCTTGATATTTAACTTCAAATTGGCATTGGAATAATGACGTTTTGTTCGATTTTGGAATGGATACGAATTTCATTGATTGAATGAAAAAAATGTGGTATTTTAAACTAATTCTGTCAAATGTACCGGAAACATCGATTTTCTGCTTTAGCAACTATTCATATCAAATAACCTCTAAAAATCATGTTTTGTCAAATAATTAGCATTTTTGAACGTTTTGAGCGAGACTTGTATTTTTGGCCAGCATTTGTATGGGATGCGGCCACTGTGCAGCGAGTAGTGAGCGAAATGTGCGCGTCTTCTCTGCGATTGCGTGGTAATTCAGTGCTGCATCGAATGTTTTCAAAGGGCTTGAGAGGCAAACAGAAATGACACCATCGGCTGTTGAAGGTGTCATGATTCGTTGTTTACTTGGACGTTTCTAAACGTGTGACCAAATACTTTCACTGTACGGTACAAAAATCGCAGCAACCGTTTACTTTATCGACATGGCATTTGCACAGTGCTTATCAACAAATCGATTTTTTCTTTGAATTACACTGCTATCTTGAAGTATCAATGCGTGTTTATTTTTGCAAGGTGTTATTCCTATGGTGTATAACTGTCATGAGAACACTTGTTTTAAGAACTTCAACACGATATACTTCAATGAACGGAATTTTCTTTTTCATCCTGACGCAAATTATGAACTAATGTTCTTATCAACTACCGAAAAGCTAAACATTACATATAATTTTGCAATTGGATTAGATGGACAAATTGATGTGAAGATTTGCGAAAAAGTTACACGTCTTCTCAGTGAGAATCGAACTCACGACTCCCCGATCTCTAGTTGGGGCGCGTTAACCACTACGCCATGAGAGGACTCATGAACGCAGAAGTTAACCTGAATTCGATTTCAGCTCAATAATCACGTGGTCCTCTTTCGCAAAGTGCACCTCTTTCGGAAGAATTAGATGCCCATCCAAACACAAACGCTTTCTATATATATCCAATGCCTAGCCCGAGAGCGCATTGTTTTTTAGATATAGGAATAGCACACTACACTAGCCAGCAACTGCGCTGGCTGAGGTTTCTATTGTGTGGGCTTCCAATGGGTCGCGACGTTCTCAAACGACCGGTTACGGAACATGAGTCCGTTGCTCGATAAATACTTGTTTTAATTATGAATCGTGGTTTACGGCCAACCAGCCGAGTGGAAGTTTAACAACTACCGAAAAGCTAAACATTACATATAATTTTGCAATTGGATTAGATGGACAAATTGATGTGAAGATTTGCGAAAAAGTTACACGTCTTCTCAGTGAGAATCGAACTCACGACTCCCCGATCTCTAGTTGGGGCGCGTTAACCACTACGCCATGAGAGGACTCATGAACGCAGAAGTTAACCTGAATTCGATTTCAGCTCAATAATCACGTGGTCCTCTTTCGCAAAGTGCACCTCTTTTGGAAGAATTAGATGCCCATCCAAACACAACGCTTTCTATATATATCCAATGCCTGCCCACACAATAGAAACCTCAGCCAGCGCAGTTGTTGGCTAGTGTAGTGTGCTATTCCTATACCTAAAAAAAAAAAACAATGCGCTCTCGGGCTAGGCATTGGATATATATAGAAAGCGTTGTGTTTGGATGGGCATCTAATTCTTCCAAAAGAGGTGCACTTTGCGAAAGAGGACCACGTGATTATTGAGCTGAAATCGAATTCAGGTTAACTTCTGCGTTCATGAGTCCTCTCATGGCGTAGTGGTTAACGCGCCCCAACTAGAGATCGGGGAGTCGTGAGTTCGATTCTCACTGAGAAGACGTGTAACTTTTTCGCAAATCTTCACATCAATTTGTCCATCTAATCCAATTGCAAAATTATATGTAATGTTTAGCTTTTCGGTAGTTGTTAAACTTCCACTCGGCTGGTTGGCCGTAAACCACGATTCATAATTAAAACAAGTAATGTTCTTATGTTTTTTTTGTTCTTTGGCACATTTTGAGTTACCAAATGCCAACCTGGGAGGCAGGCACAGTTACTACACACATAATATGAAACATTTTTTTTTCCAAACTGCAAGAAAACTCCAGCTCATCAACGACAATCAAGGCAGGCTTGAGGAAAATTGCTGGTTTTCTTTTGTCGTGCACCTTCGATCTTTCCTGACAAACATGTGAAAATGTCCACAGTTTTCTGTGCATTTTATTTTCATTTGTATAGGAAATGACTATACAAATATTTCAATATTTGTATAGTCATTTCCTATAAAATTTATTTCAATTCAATACTTAATATTCAATTCAAATATAATGTGCTATCATGACATTGCCTTTGGATTTGCAGGAATTGATTTTCATCCGATTGTTGTCAACTTTAAAGAAATGCAAAAATATGTTTTGATGAATTACGCGCTTTTACCATGTTTGTCCACTATTTAAGATCTGGGCTCACGGTGACAGTTCGTGACAGCAAAATCTCGGCTCACCTTGATGTACAGACATTTTGTATCGGTTTCTCCCTCCCAGATGCCAACCATTGAGCATTTGTGGGAATCATGTCAAGAATCCATCATTCAATCATCAGCAATCATCAACAATTATAAACCAGTTTTTTCGTTCAAATCAAAAAGAAATCCACATGAAATTCTATCATCGCTTTACAGATAGCAAGTGCAATGCAATGATAGATTTTCTTGAAAATTTCTTCAATTTTGAGCAAAAAAACTGGTTTTGAAAATTTGTTAGACGGTGATGGTTATTTTAATATTTATTCTCCAGAATGATTAACGAACATTAATTTATGTAATCGTATGTTACAAAATTACCATATTTTCAATTTTTTTCTGCAGATTCTGTCAAAATCAACCGAAAATACGTCATTCCGTCAAATTACGGTAATATGAACATTAGGGCGGTCAAAATAAAATTAGAAATCCTATCTCCACATTTCATCTTTACCATCCATATGATAAAAATAGTGTACTAGTCAATTTTCAGTTATTTCAGTAACGATGTAAAGGTGGTTAAAAACATAAAATAGAAAGTTGCCAAAGAGAGAAATTTAATCCAACGAATGAGATAAGAGATTATTTAGCTCAAAGTATCCGAAAATTTTGTAAAAACACAAACAAAATAAGCTCAAAATGTTTTTTTCAGCAATTTTATTCATTATTGTTTGAAAAATGAGCTTTCACTATGATATGATAAGATTGTACATGCGTTACAGTACTAACATGTGTTACATTTTTCCATAGTTATTTCCATATTACATGGGCCATCATTAAATCACCATCGAAAAAGCTGAGAATTTGACAGAACTTTTTTGCTATCGTAAGGATGGCAAGGAAAATGTAAGAAATTGGATTTTCAAACACTTTTTCAAATTTAGAACCGCTCTAATGAGCATTTCCATAATTATTAACTGAGAACTTTCTTTACTTATTGACTATTCATTGTATTCATTGTACAATCCTCGACTTAAAGGGATTCAAACCCATTTCTCCCAGAAAGGCTTTGCTCAATAGCTGTGCGTTTACCATTTAGGCAGTATGTAATCAAATGCCTGCATCAAATATGAACGTAATCGCAGCAAGCTTTGATAATCTGGAAGTGAACATTTATAATCGCTAAACAACGAGGGACAATTTGCTTGATTTGGCGGAAACTGCATTTGTTATCATTGATAACAAAGTCATTTGAAACCATTCAACCGATTATGTTTGGCCGTAAGTTAAATTCCTCGTGTCTAAATTAGCCAACGTGCATCAGAACCTTAATCTTTCTCAGTAAAACAAAAATTCGATGGGTGGATGAATTTTCTTATCACACCAAAGTGGATAGGCAGCGATAAGGTTTTGTTTATTTTGTTCAATGGAGGCTTTGATTAAGTGGAATTTTTGTACGATACATCCACTTGACTACGCATTGAGAGAGTTGTGTAGAGCGTTTCCTTCGTCTGTTATGCGCTACGCTCCAAGTGAGACAAAACCAGCTTCTTAGTTTATATTGTACAGTAGAATCCAACTTATGCGGACGTCTTAGTTAAAAGTAGTTTTGTGCAAATTTCCCATCATTTTACCGAAAAAGTAATCCTTTGATAATTAATCTTCAAGCTGTTTAGTGGAATACCTATAAATGAACGAAAACCAAATTTAGTACTATATCATTTAATTCCGCTAGAGTTTGTATCCTTTGACAGATACGCGTATTTTGATCTCAACTGTAAGTCCGTCTTCAGTGTCGTGTACTAGACTCGACTTTCAAAAAAATATAAAAAAAATCAAGAGGGATTCGATTTTTCAAAATGAAAACCAGGTTAAAATATAGTTTTTAGTAGAATAACTAAATAAAAACATTTTTTGTGTGTTGTGTAGCATTGGGAAGATTTTAAAATTAAAAATAAAAAAAAACATTGGAAATGTTGCGAAGACTTTCATGATAAGCCCATTATCATAGGTTACTAGACCCGATTTCATTGATTCAAAACAGTTCGGGAACACGAAGAGACGTTTGTTTGTTTATCATTTCCCTGGTAGCGGAGTGGTTTTCAATCTAGTATTCGTTAAAAATGTGTTCTTTGTCTCGATCTCTCCCTATCTCGATAGTCTCTTCAATATCGAGATGTGGAGAGTCAACTGTAATACGTTTTTATTCAAAACATATTTTTTTTGGTTAACTTAGGTGAGAAGTCATTCTCCTTCAAAATTAAGATTACAACATGTGAACTGAACACTGCGCCGTTGCTTGCGTATAGCAATAAATGACTTGGTGAACACTTACGTCGAAGAAGCACACTGTTTCTCCGTTGTGAAAAGAAGAAACCAAGACTTGTTGATGTCAGAACTATGACATATATTACTTAGTACGACTCGAGGGATCAAAGCAACCCGATCCAGCAGAAGGACGAATAAGTCTTAAATAGTTTTAGTTACTGTCAAAAGCTAACTACAAACGCGATGCTAAAATATCTGCTGATGGTATTAAAGTGAATAACTGCTTACATTTAGATTATTCTTCTTTCAGCACTGACTATTTCTTGAACTTACGCTGAAAAGCTTATTAATGTACATGATGATTTATCCTTCTTCATGAATAAGGGGCCGTCCATTAATTACGTAAGGGATTATGAGTGGGGGATTGAGGTTTGAGATTTTTTACGCGTCATACAATTTATTTTTAATTTTCATACAAAAAATCTTATAATGGGGGATGGGGAGGGGGTTTGGAAATCCAGAAAATTGTTTTACGTGATTAATGGACAGCCCCTAAGCTGAATAAGTTCTTTGAAACTCATTATAAATCCATGCTAACTTTTGTGCACTTTTATTTTCAATTCCGGCCTAACAGCATTAGGCCAAATGGCGTTCGGCCAAATTACCCTTTCGGCCAATTTGCGTTCGGCCAAACGGCATTCGGCCAAATGGCATTCGCCCAAATGAGCTGGAATCGATTTTAAAGAAATACTCAAAATCCACTTATCCCACTATAAAATCATAGGACGCATTAGAAACTCCCAAGAGTTGGCTAGGAATCGTCTGAATTTACGAAGCATTCACAATAACCATACATCCTCAGGAAACTCAAAGAAGACCCCTAATGTCTGTTTGGAATTCCCAGATCCTCAAGAATCCACTGAAAATTATCAGAAGTGCACTGTAAAGACCTAGGATCCTGTAAAAATTCTCGCGGTACATCCTAGCCTGAGTATCACTGCTATAGAATTTTGGATCGTCTTCAAAAAATCGAACGTCATACAGAATCTCACCTAAGAGGAAACGAATCTCTAAATAATTAACGTGTTTAGATCTGAAAAGGAATAAATTCATATTACAGATAAATCATATTTAGCACGTGATTTAGTGATTTTAGTGAAAATAAAGTATAGTTTGTACATATGCTCGCATTATTTGTGGTGGCGCTATAAAACGACGTATTTCATTGCCAGCAATAATACAAATTCAAAAATAATTTTCATGCGCGCATTTGAAAACAAAAATATCGCTAAATGCATAGTGTAAACAATCTCACTATCCCCAGTACAATCCAGTATATTTATTTTTGCAGTATTTAAAACTCAGAACTTTTTGTTGGGTAATAGATACATTTTTCACCATACGATTTCAATTTTTCCATCATATAAGATTCACAATGTTGAATGAATATGTTCATTTTTTGACGCATTTTATTGCCTTAAGTGGCACAAGACACTTAAAAAGAAGCAACTGTCTTTTTGTTCGGCTTTGTTCAAACGGGTTGTTCAAAATCTGAAAGAATGGTTTCAATAGGTGTATCAATTGCCGACAGACTTAAGTGGGCTGGTTACACAGTATACATGCCTGAGAAAAGATGTCAGAACACTAGTTGAGATACCTGTGACTGCATGGAATATTGCGAATCCCGAAGTAAATGATCGCATACGGAATCCCTAGTAATTGGTAGGATTCAATGAAATATCGACCGAGATGGAGCCCTGGAATGCGATCAACGTGGAACTGACCTGCTGTCCAAATGATTAAAACAAAAAACATGATGATGTTTACAAATAAATATTAATTTTGATGGATATTAAAAATGTTGCCAAAATCGGGGGGTGCCAAAAATGGAGCATGCTAAAAACGGAATTCCACTGTAACTGAGTTTTATACAAAGTTAAGAAACTTCTGAATTAAGTAAAAAAATCTTCCAAGCTACGAAAGCTAGTGATAATATTTGGGATAGGTTGAGTTCATGAAGTTATAGTCAAACAAAGATGATTTTCTTTAATAAAATAAAGACGCATTTGGGAAAAACTACTTTTAACTAAGACTTGTTTAGATTTTAGACAAGTTTGATGGTCTACAAACTTTTCATAAATTTAATTTCATGCTAGAAGCTTCAAATATTGATCAGAATGCAATAAAATTAGGAAGACTTCAGTGAAGGTCATACTTTACAATTTGAAAGTTCACCTTCAAAAGCCATGTGTCACCTCTGAATCTCAATTTTTTGGGTAAAACTCTGAGATTTCGATTTTTATATGATTTAGATTGAGAAGAACACACGTTCTTTTGCTTATAAGAGCTTTCCCTTTTGCTGTCAAAATCAGGTAGCATTTATTGCTAAAAATGACTTTTGTTTTTCGATGGTAGGCAAAAGCGAGCGCTGCCAAAATCAAAGTGACACTCCAGTTTCATGTTTTAATTGGATCTCATAATAGCAATTCGTAATCAGCTTCGGTAAATGGCTGGGCATGGCGTACCATTGGTACCTCGCGTACCTGCAGGAATAAAATAGACCCCTTTGTGCGGTCCTTAGCCTCTTGCCCAGCAACTCCTATCCCTACCTCCTCGTGGTACTGGCCGGGGTACGAGTAACCTTGGGGAAGATCGGGTAACCAACCCCCGGTGGGAACTTTGGTCGTATGCTGACAGGGAAGGGGGGGTTTGCTTTTGCAAACCTGGAGCGTCTGTACTCCACGTTAGGAGCGGCTCACAACTGCGTCTGTTCCCCATGTCAGGGGCGGCTGATCATCGTCCGAGTGCCAGAGAAGGACTCTAAGCTAAACTGCGCACTATGGCCCTCCGAACATTTAGGGGGAATGGTCCTCCGGAAATCTAGGGGGTTGGTGTCAGGCCCTGCGAGCCAGCCGTAAAAACACATCAGCACAGGAACGTCAACGAGAGAATACGGACCGGAACAATCGGCAAAGACCACAGCGACGAAAATGGACTAGCGATTGGAAACTCGGTACGTGGAACTGCAAATCTCTCAACTTCATTGGAAGTACTCGCATACTCTCCGATGTACTGAAGACCCGCGGTTTCGACATCGTAGCGCTGCAGGAGGTGTGCTGGACAGGAGCATTGGTGCGAACGTTTAGAGGTAATCATACCATCTACCAGAGCTGCGGCAACACACGCGAGCTGGGAACAGCTTTCATAGTGATGGGTGATATGCAAAGGCGCGTGATCGGGTGGTGGCCGATCAATGAACGAATGTGCAAGTTAAGAATCAAAGGCCGATTCTTTAACTTCAGCATAATTAACGTGCATAGCCCACACTCCGGAAGCACTGATGATGACAAGGACGCATTTTACGCGCAGCTCGAACGCGAGTACGACCGCTGCCCAAGCCACGACGTCAAGATCATCATAGGAGATTTGAACGCTCAGGTTGGCCAGGAGGAGGAGTTCAGACCGACGATTGGAAAGTTCAGCGCCCACCGGCTGACGAACGAGAACGGCCTACGACTGATAGATTTTGCCGCCTCCAAGAACATGGCCATTCGTAGCACCTATTTCCAGCACAGCCTCCCGTATCGGTACACCTGGAGATCACCTCAGCAGACAGAATCGCAAATCGACCACGTTTTGATCGATGGACGGCACTTCTCCGACATAACCGACGTCAGAACCTATCGTGGCGCCAACATTGACTCCGACCACTACCTGGTGATGGTGAAACTGCGCCCAAAACTATCCGTCATCAACAATGTACGGTACCGACGCCCGCCGCGGTACAATCTCGAGCGGCTGAAACAACCGGATGTCGCCAATGCGTACGCGCAGCATCTTGAGGTAGCGTTGCCGGATGAGGGCGAGCTCGATAGGGCCCCTCTTGGGGACTGCTGGAGGACAGTCAAAGCAGCCATTAACGACGCTGCCGAAAGCGTTGTCGGATATGTGGAACGGAGCTCAAGAAACGATTGGTTCGACGAGGAGTGCCAAGAGGTTTTAGAGGAGAAGAATGCAGCGCGGGCTGCAATGCTGCAGCATGGTACGCGGCAAAACGTGGAACGATACAGACTGAAGCGGAAACAGCAAACCCGCCTATTCCAGGACAAAAAGCGCCGCCTGGAAGAGGTGGAATGCCAAGAGATGGAGTTGCTGTACCGTTCTCGAGAAACGCGGAAGTTCTATCAGAAGCTCAACACATCCCGCAAAGGCTTCGTGCCGCGAGCTGAGATGTGCCGGGATAAGGATGGGAGCATCTTGACGGACGGACGCGAGGTGATCGAAAGGTGGAAGCAGCACTACGATGAACACCTGAATGGCGCAGAGAACACAGGCACAGAAGGTCAGGACAGCGAAGGCGATGGCTACGTCAGCACAGCGGACAGCGGAAATCAACCAGCTCCCACGATGGGGGAAGTTAAGGATGCCATTCAACAGCTCAAGAACAACAAAGCCGCTGGCAAGGATGGTATCGGAGCCGAACTCATCAAGATGGGCCCGGACAGGTTGGCCGCTTGTCTGCATCGGCTGATAGTCAGAATCTGGGAAACGGAACAGCTACCGGAGGAGTGGAAGCAAGGCGTTATATGCCCTATCTACAAAAAGGGCGACAAACTGGAGTGTGAAAATTATCGTGCAATCACCATCCTAAACGCCGCCTATAAAGTGCTATCCCAGATTCTCTTCCGTCGTCTATCACCTATAGCAAACGAGTTCGTGGGAAGTTATCAAGCAGGTTTCATCGACGGCCGCTCGACAACGGACCAGATCTTTTCCGTGCGGCAAATCCTCCAGAAATGCCGTGAGTACCAGGTCCCTACGCACCATTTGTTCATCGATTTCAAGGCGGCATACGATAGTATCGACCGCATAGAGCTATGGAAAATCATGGACGAGAACAGCTTTCCCGGGAAGCTCACAAGATCGATCAGAGCAACGATGGACGGTGTGCAAAACTGCGTGAAGATCTCGGGCGAACACTCCAGTTCGTTCGAGTCTCGGCGGGGACTACGACAGGGCGACGGACTTTCGTGCCTGTTGTTCAATATTGCGCTTGAAGGTGTCATGCGGAGAGCCGGACTTAACAGTCGAGGCACGATTTTCACGAGATCCGGACAATTTGTTTGCTTCGCGGACGACATGGATATTATTGGGAGAAAATTTGAAACGGTGGCAGATTTGTTCACCCGCCTGAAACGCGAAGCAACAAAAGTCGGGCTAATGGTGAATGCGTCGAAAACAAAGTACATGCTGGTTGGCGGAACTGAGCGCGACAGGACCCGCCTAGGAAGCAGTGTTACGATAGACGGGGATACCTTCGAGGTGGTGGACGAGTTCGTTTACCTCGGATCCTTGTTGACGGCTGACAACAATGTTAGTCGGGAAATACGAAGGCGCATCATCAGCGGAAGTCGTGCCTACTATGGGCTCCAGAAGAAACTGCGGTCAAGAAAGATTCACCCCCGCACCAAATGCACGATGTACAAAACGCTCATAAGACCGGTAGTCCTCTATGGGCATGAGGCGTGGACTATGCTCGAGGAGGACTTGCAAGCTCTTGGGGTTTTCGAACGCCGAGTGCTAAGGACGATCTTCGGCGGCGTGCAGGAGAACGGCGTGTGGCGGCGAAGGATGAACCACGAGCTCGCTCAACTCTACGGCGAACCCAGTATCGTGAAGGTAGCTAAAGCTGGAAGGATACGCTGGGCAGGGCATGTTGCAAGAATGCCGGACAACAACCCTGTAAAGATGGTGTTCGCCACGAATCCGGTCGAAGAAGGCGTGGGGCGCAGCGAGCTAGGTGGATTGACCAGGTACACCAGGACCTGGAGAGCGTGGGTCACAGGCGAGGATGGAGAGAAGCGGCCATGAACCGAGGGAATTGGCGAAATATTGTTGGCGAGGCTTTATCAAGATAATTGATGTAAAGCCAAATAAGTAAGTAAGTAAGTAATCAGCTTCGTAACCAGAAATGCCATTTTGAAGATGCCTGGGTTAATTTCCGGAAAAGGTACAGGGTAATTTCGTGATGGAAAATCTTGAGCATAGTGTACCATCGTATCTGCCCTATGAAATACGAATACAATAGGTATCTTAGGCACTGAAAGCTTTCAGTTGATTAATATGAAATATAATACTGGGGTTAAAAAGCAGGCTATATTTTAGTCAGAGTATAATGTCAAAAAAGAATCAGAAAGTTCTAAAGGAATGAATCTAAAAATATCTTAGGCATAGATTCCTTACAGTGGTTTTCACTGTTGGTACAATACGAATTCAAATTTATTTCAATTGTGTAATTTGTTATGCAATACGAAAAGTAGTGCGTTGGGTGTCGTTTTGACTAAAATTCCTAACATGACATAGGTTTATTCCGAACAGTGGTGTTTCCGATGGTATGAATTGTGGACTCAAATCATAGAAGAATTGATCATCCTGTGAATGAAAACTATTTGATTTTCTTGAAAAATTCTTCGTTCGGAGTATTAATTATGTTGCCATTTTTTTTTATCGATAAAGGTCAAGGACAACAGATTCCTCATAAACCACCATATAAAATGAAGAACTAGCCAAATGTGTTAAAATTCAAATGTTAAATAAAAAAACATTATGCACATATGAGGTTGACATAGAAAAGTGAGAAGAAAAAGCAAATACAGTCATTCATTAAAAAAAAATGCAGCCGCAGGATCGATGATCTAATTGTTGCTTGTTCCGTTCTCCCAACCATGAAAAACACAAAATCTCACGATATCGTCACTTTCATTTGAAACACCGAGTGAATTGGTTTGCAAATCAGTAATCTTCTTCGTCTACATTCTGCATCGATGTTACTTGTACAATTCTCTGTTCACTCTAACTTCACTGTAATCCACAGAGATAATCTAGAACATCTTCCAACGACGGGAATCTCACACTGCCACTGATCCGATATTGCCAGAATATCGAGCGATCAAGAATGAACCACCTTCCCGAGCCGTTACGAGCGACTTGACTGTTATCTGTTTCTTGCCGGAGAATCCACCACTCAGACGCCTCAGTTATCGTCGCCAATTATCACATGTGCAACGAGTAATCTAACACACAAATGGCGGCCTGAAGGTGACGACGATGACCGCCCGACACTGTCATAAATTCGGTATACAAACAATATACTACACTTCTTCAGGAGGAAACTCAGCAACACTTTGACACTTTTTCATTCTAGAATTTCAATGGCCATTCAAGCAGATCCGATATGCTTCCAAGCAACAGCTCTTATTCAATAAGAAATCAATCTGCAGGTCTCACGTGTCAGCTTCGAAACCGAAACCTAGGGTACAGCGAACACTTCAACGCACACTGCGATGCGGGAATTCGTCGGAGATAATTTTTCAGTAAACACTCGTGTTGTACGACGATAATTATCTTGCGACCCTGCAAACGAGGGTGTCACTCAAATCCAATGTGCTCTATATAGAGCACATTGACTCAAATCGGGCGGCGTTTACAGCGAGCTATGCCTTATAGTTTTTACTGATTTACGTTATCTCACACATCGGAGGCAGCACAATTCACTCCGGTTCCAGATAAGCAAAAGTTTACATTCGTCGGAGGCTGCGCAAATTTCACGACTAACTCCCGTTTCGAAAAGTCCGCACCCCGAGCAAAAACCGATCCAGCGCCGGCTTATGACGAGATGTGATTAAAATCGACTTCGGTGACGGTAACGGTAGCTGACGGCAAACTCCATGATTTACGTGTAGCAGCACCACCCGAAAAAAAAAGAAATAATAACAAAGCAGGCGAAATGCCCACCTGTGCAGCATCGCGAGTTCGGTAACATGCGACACTAGCTTTCCACATCCATTCACCCATAGGCAAAGGAAGCCCTCCCCTCCGAGACTATAGTAAAGAAAGCTCATCTTTTGATTCGCGGCTATGACAAACTCCCCTTCCGCAGCCTACTTTGTGACCGCTAAACAAGCGCTTGCTTATACATTGAAAAGGTGGAACGCTTCAGTGACGAAGAGAGATGTTGTTCATATCCCCGTGACTTATTGATTGCAGTAGGCTGCGACAAAGTGAAGAAGCGTCGTGCATTTGACTGACGATGATATTTATGGCTGCATTTTCAATAGCGAGCTTTGGCTACTGGATGAAATGGATATCTTTTATTGCCAGAAGGTTGTTTTACACTGAAACCTCTTTTTACGTGAATTCCATAAGCGTTAATTTAATTTACATACTATCATTCAAGAAAATTACGTTCATGTAATTCCATTAACGTACTGTTACGTAAATGGATTTTTTATACATTTGAGGCAACACAGATTGGGGTTAAGCGTGTTGATTCAAAATACAAAATACACGCTATTGTTCATTATTAGAGGAGCGACGGATTGCAGAGGAGTTTCGAAACAGGAATTTGGTGAGTTTGTTCTTATAAGCAGCGCTTGATCACAATGCGTAAATATTAAGCATTTGTCGGCCAAAATGTCTACCGAACGTCTAGCACTACGCTTTCCATCAACATTCATAATTATCCCGTAACACCTATGAGAGGTCGTAGAGTTCTCTGCATCTTTTTCAAGTATGTTTTCAATCAATTATCCTTTCCAATTTCCCAGCTTTCGCAAGGACGTGGCCAAGATTGCTCTCAATTATTGGAGGATGCGTCAATAGACTGATGCAAATTTTGAAGTTTTTGCTCCCCTATGCTTAAGCGATGTCAATTATGATGAAAATTATCCTCCCAAAATTTGAAGTGATTCGGAAGAAATTTGGTTGTGCACACGCTATTTGAAATTTATATGGAAACGACTATGGAAAACGCAAACCTTCTGTGTTCGGTCCTCTAACTGCTCGTCATAATAATCTATGGAAAAGTGAACACACTTATCTCATGTGAAAACTTCTCAGCTACAACTTTGCCGGAGACCACATTTTGATTGGGTGTCTGGATAATTTGTTATTCTTGATACAAAAGTTCAAACCACGCTGAGATGATCATTCAATTACTTTCAGAGCAACACTGCTTTTTTGCTGTAGAACATAGTAGCCTGGATTACTTTGATCTATTCTTCCCGCCAGGAGCACCACTGTTGCCTGCTGAGCAGTTGGTTAAGCATGTAAAATGCAAACCCACTTTATGATGATGAATAAAAATTTATCCTGACGTCCAATCGAAAAGTGGTCTTCAGCAAAGTTGTAGCTGGGAGGATTTCACATTAGAGGAATTTGTTCACTTTTCCATAAAATATTATGACGAAGAGATAGAGGGCTGAACACAAAATATTGGCGTTTTCCATAGTAATCTCCATATAAACATCAAATGGCGTGTGCACAGTAAAATTTCTTCCGAATCACTTCAAACTTTGGGAGGATGCCATAATTAAGATCATTTAAGCATAGGGGAGCTAAAATTTCAAAATTTGCATCACTCTAATGCGTCAATCTCGTCTCAGAGTTAGAGATTAGTCCCACATTTCTGACTTTGGTAACGAGCGGGAAGGAGGCAACCCTCAACATTGAAACTTGTGTTAAGCCAAAGGAAAATCTTGAACTGAATTTTTTGTGCTTGAATTTTATTTACGCAACATTAAATCAATTTACGTAATTATTCTATTCCGTAAAAAGAGGTTTCGGTGTACTATAGTCGTGCATTCCACTAGCACTAGCAGGTAGGAACTTACAGTTACATAACCATTGACTAAAAAAAGTTCGAATTATTGGTCGATATCACGATGAGCCCATTTCATCTCATTATTAAAAAAAATCAAAGCCAGGTGATAACGTATTCAACATGTAAACCAGATTCCAATCAATTCCAGTGCCAAGCGCAGATACAAGCTGAGACGAAATAGTAAAAGTTGCCCACTATCTAGCTCGTCTGAAACATGATTTTCGCACGACACGATAGGGGTTAACGTCTTAAGAGGACACCCCTTTACATGCCAATTCGGAGGTTTGGCTGCTCTTACGACATCGAAGACCCAACGAACGTCTGTGATTGTGAGAAGTTTCGATGTGTCATTCAATCATGCAATCACTAGGTATAAACACTTTCGGCAGAAACCCGTTCTCGGTGGGTGAAGTGTCATTCGCTTTGACGGATTATTATGTCAGGGGCGTACTTTCGGTGCTACTCTTGTAGAAGTAGGTCCTCATTATGTAATGTTGCTTTAACGAGGCCCATGCATGCCTTCGGGGTCTTTCAACCCGATCGTGCTGGCGATGCGAAATCTTATTTGCGGAGAGAAACACGCTATAATTGACACAAGTCGATCAATACTCCTATTTGCCCACCAAAAAGAAATGTTAAGGCTGAATAAGTAGACTGTTATTTGTTTTCGCAGCCATGATTACTATGCAGCTTACAATTTCAAAGTGATAAAACTCAGTCATCGAAGTTAATATTGATTCATAAAAGTATGCCCATGTGCGCCTATATTAAGACGGCTCAAAAATAAAACAAAATAAAATCTTTTCTCCCATATCTTTTTTAGCATCTTTACTACAAAAATAGTGTTCTGTGACATTTTCAGCTTCCCCAGTATTGATTTAAAAATCGTTCCATACACATTAGTGCTGTAATGTAAGTTCAAACTTTTCATCGCATAGTAAAAACACATTCGTCAAACCGTAATAAAGAAAGTTACTGAAGAGAGTATTTCTATCCAACGGATGGGAGAAACGATATTCTAAATTTGTTTGCTATTCTTTAGCTCCATATGCGATTGAAACTCTGCTAACTTATGAAAAAATCCCATGCAAAAAAGCTTAAAAAATGTATGGTAGATCGGATTTTCAAACATTTATAGATTTTGAACAATCCTAGCCTATATGCAGAAAGTATGCTCATACTTTCTTATCTCTGATTTACTGATTTTGATTGTGCGATATTTGCCAGAAAACCATTCGCCAGAAAACTATTCGCCAGAATGACATCCGCCAGAAAGTACCATATGCCAGAAAACCATTTGCCAGAAAGTACCATTCGCCAGAAAACCGTTCGCCAGAATGTACCATTCCCCAGAATAGACCATCCCCTAGATTTTTTTTCTGATGAACTGATTGTAGCAGAAATAATCGAGCCAGAGCGTTAAAAAAATTGTGAGATTGTTTTTGTTAGTTACTTAAAAAAGTACAGGGCATTGTGGACACCATCTCCAGTTGACTTAGTGAGCCAGCTTCGAATATCCGTTTTGAGTATTGTGGTTCAAGTATTCTAATTGTTGGACTAGGTACA
The DNA here is from genome assembly GCF_002204515.2 of Aedes aegypti. Lineage (NCBI taxonomy): Eukaryota > Metazoa > Arthropoda > Insecta > Diptera > Culicidae > Aedes > Aedes aegypti. Next base: position 939,242 of record NC_035108.1, read on the forward strand.
CATGACTTCCTTACGGTTAAAAAAAATATCGATTTCTCGTGCATTCAACGATCAACATCAACATTAAGTTTTATAAATATGAATTGAAAAGACAGCACTTAATTCTTTGGGACCGTGGAATTAGAAAGAAGAAAACATATAATAGAATCACAATTCCATTCATTAGAAGCTGTTTCACTATGTATTAAAGATACTGCTTACTGATGTAAGGATATGATATTCAGAATGACGGATTATAGAGTAAAATGGTATTATGGTTTGCAAGACTTTACAAGAGATTCGCCCTTCTTGTCAACCTAAGCTGTGCTTCAAAGTTTTGTTGCTTCTTATGGACTAATTCATTGAATATTTACGAGATTTTTGTATACGTTGCAACTATTACCGAGAAGAAGAAACTCCTGAATACCAAACTAAGGTATTCATTACCAGATGATTTCCAATACATACAACCTGAATGAGATATGAACGAGCCCTGCATAAGAGGTAAAATACCTCAAATAATATCTCAAGCATATTCTACGAATACTAAACTGATAATTAGATCAGGTGTTGTAATACCTCAATAATACTTGATGGATTTTCATATAAAAATGAATTTTTTCAATAGTAGTTCAATACCTACAGCAGACCTCAATAGCTGTCAATGAAGTATTTTTAATTGTTTTAAAGATTTTTTTCAATACCAGTATAATACCAAATTGAGGTATTGACAACTGAACAATACCTAATTATGGTATGATACCAAAATATGGTATGCAAAAGTTATTAGAGAGTTATTTGTTCCTCCTCGGGTTGTTATACAAATGTTATAGCATGAGATTGTTATTTTATAATTAGTAGATTCCATACGATTTTCTTTCTAAATTTTTCAGTATCAATTAAGTATTTTTCTATTTTAATATTATTAAGTTTTAAAGAGGATTTTGCTATGGAATATTTCACAAGTGGTTCTCCCTTCTTTTCACCATAAGCTGTTCTTTAAAGTTTTGTTGCTTCTTAAGGGCTAGTTCATTGGAAATTTACAAGATTTCAATATACGTTGCAACTAATTGTGCCGTCTGTTCTATGAAGTAATTAATGCCTCCACTCGCAAACCAAAGTTACATTTACAACTTTCATGAACTTTCTGATAAATAAGAAAGTTGTAAAATTAATAAGAACATCCTATATATGAAGAATGGAGAATTCTGATTTGCCCCAAATCATATCAAGTAGCGATAGACAATGACTTTTTTCGAATACTTTTTCATGTACTGAAATTTAAGTGACCATTATCACTAAAACAAATTTGGTCTTTTTTTACGTGAATGTTGTATCATTTCCCCGAACGCCAGTTATCCGAATGACACTTTTCCCCGCAATCTATTCTGCTGAATGACCCAAAATTGTGGTATTAGGATAGAACTATCCACTTCTACATCCCCTCTCCCCTTAAACGACCACGTGGTTTATGGCCGGCACTAAAATAGATGCAGTTCAAAATGAATAAGAAACAATCTTCAGAGACAGAGTGGCAAACTAGAAAGAACGATAAAGAAAACACGAAAAAATGCTGAGTTCGAAGAAACTTTAAAGAGCCGCTGATCAAAAAACAAGGTTGCATATCATATAAACGGTTCATCACACTGAAATATACAATAAGTTATGGTAATTATGAGAGCCAAAACATTTTCGAATAAATAGTCCACTTGAGAAAACGGGGTATTCAAAAAACTACCATTTGCGGAACTGGTGTTCGAGGAAAGGACATTCGGGGTATCGATATTCGGGAGAAAGTTGCACAGCCCCAATAAACTGCCCATTGAAAAGCAAAAATTATCTGGTAGTTGTACAATAAATTCTGTACAATACAATATTCCGATGAAGAAAAGCTTGCGGTGAAAGGAAATACAATTTTCTCGGAGTTAAAACTATGTAAAACAGCTTAGAATATTGTATCCAAATCTAAAAATCTCGCATGAGATGTAGAATAACAGTGTTATATTGTCTCCATTCTGTGCCCTAGCAGAAAGCTTAAAATGAGAAGAACGAGATTGTTACCATACTATTAGTTCAATTTAGTGCTCTTGAAGATGTGAAAAGTGTCACAAGTCGAATGTCACAGTATCCCAGTATCCCACAGTAGGGCATCTTTGGATTCCGAGATGTTTCACCATGCATTAATTGATCAAAATCGACAAGAAAATAATTCTGGGGAATGGTACTTTCTGGCGAATGGTACATTCTGGCGAATGGTTTTCTGGCGGATGTCATTCTGGCGAATAGTTTTCTGGCGAATGGTTTTCTGGCAAATATCGCACAACCACTGATTTTCATTAAGGCTCAGTAGACCGTCATCTGCTTTATCAGCCATGTGACCTTGCATTTCGCACTTTCAAAGCGATAAAACTCAGTCCTCATGATAACTATTGCTTCGAAAAAGTATCATTATATGCGTTTACATGCATAAAGTATATTGATACTTTTTCAGCTATACCGGAGCGAAAACATCTGATTTTCATTACTTCCAAATTGTGATATGAATGAGCAATGACGCGTATAAATGTCAATGATGCCCTACTTCGACAATTTGAAATCGTTTAATGCAGAGTTTCCCAACCGGTGGCCCGAGGACCCCTTGGGGGCAGTGACGACTTCTCAGGGGGTCGGCGAAGCCATTGATAATAAGATTCCTGATTGATGAAGAAATGAAAGATATCTCATACTAAGTTTGTTACAAAAAGTGTATGAAGTATCAAATATTTTTTTTTTAAATTTAACTCTGTTTTCTTTTAAGTGCTTGTTTAAAAATTTCATAATGCGAATGGGGGTTGGTGGCTGCCTTCATGATGTCACAGCTCATTACACTACTTACTTACTTATTTGGCTTTACATCAATTATCTTGATAAAGCCTCGCCAACAATATTTCGCCAATTCCCTCGGTTCATGGCCGCTTCTCTCCATCCTCGACTGTGACCCACGCTCTCCAGGTCCTGGTGTACCTGATCAATCCACCTAGCTCGCTGCGCCCCACGCCTTCTTGTTCCGACCGGATTCGTGGCGAACACCATCTTTACAGGGTTGTTGTCCGGCATTCTTGCAACATGCCCTGCCCAGCGTATCCTTCCAGCTTTAGCTACCTTCACGATACTGGGTTCGCCGTAGAGTTGAGCGAGCTCGTGGTTCATCCTTCGCCGCCACACGCCGTTCTCCTGCACGCCGCCGAAGATCGTCCTTAGCACTCGGCGTTCGAAAACCCCAAGAGCTTGCAAGTCCTCCTCGAGCATAGTCCACGCCTCATGCCCATAGAGGACTACCGGTCTTATGAGCGTTTTGTACATCGTGCATTTGGTGCGGGGGTGAATCTTTCTTGACCGCAGTTTCTTCTGGAGCCCATAGTAGGCACGACTTCCGCTGATGATGCGCCTTCGTATTTCCCGACTAACATTGTTGTCAGCCGTCAACAAGGATCCGAGGTAGACGAACTCGTCCACCACCTCGAAGGTATCCCCGTCTATCGTAACACTGCTTCCTAGGCGGACCCTGTCGCGCTCAGTTCCGCCAACCAGCATGTACTTTGTTTTCGACGCATTCACCATTAGCCCGACTCTTGTTGCTTCGCGTTTCAGGCGGGTGAACAAATCTGCCACCGTTTCAAATTTTCTCCCAATAATATCCATGTCGTCCGCGAAGCAAACAAATTGTCCGGATCTCGTGAAAATCGTGCCTCGACTGTTAAGTCCGGCTCTCCGCATGACACCTTCAAGCGCAATATTGAACAACAGGCACGAAAGTCCGTCGCCCTGTCGTAGTCCCCGCCGAGACTCGAACGAACTGGAGTGTTCGCCCGAGATCTTCACGCAGTTTTGCACACCGTCCATCGTTGCTCTGATCAATCTTGTGAGCTTCCCGGGAAAGCTGTTCTCGTCCATGATTTTCCATAGCTTTATGCGGTCGATACTATCGTATGCCGCCTTGAAATCGATGAACAAATGGTGCGTAGGGACCTGGTACTCACGGCATTTCTGGAGGATTTGCCGCACGGAAAAGATCTGGTCCGTTGTCGAGCGGCCGTCGATGAAACCTGCTTGATAACTTCCCACGAACTCGTTTGCTATAGGTGATAGACGACGGAAGAGAATCTGGGATAGCACTTTATAGGCGGCGTTTAGGATGGTGATTGCACGATAATTTTCACACTGCAGTTTGTCGCCCTTTTTGTAGATAGGGCATATAACGCCTTGCTTCCACTCCTCCGGTAGCTGTTCCGTTTCCCAGATTCTGACTATCAGCCGATGCAGACAAGCGGCCAACCTGTCCGGGCCCATCTTGATGAGTTCGGCTCCGATACCATCCTTGCCAGCGGCTTTGTTGTTCTTGAGCTGTTGAATGTCATCCTTAACTTCCCCCATCGTGGGAGCTGGTTGATTTCCGCTATCCGCTGTGCTGACGTAGCCATCGCCTTCGCTGTCCTGACCTTCTGTGCCTGTGTTCTCTGCGCCATTCAGGTGTTCATCGTAGTGCTGCTTCCACCTTTCGATCACCTCGCGTCCGTCCGTCAAGATGCTCCCATCCTTATCCCGGCACATCTCAGCTCGCGGCACGAAGCCTTTGCGGGATGTGTTGAGCTTCTGATAGAACTTCCGCGTTTCTTGAGAACGGTACAGCAACTCCATCTCTTGGCATTCCACCTCGTCCAGGCGGCGCTTTTTGTCCCGGAATAGGCGGGTTTGCTGTTTCCGCTTCAGTCTGTATCGTTCCACGTTTTGCCGCGTACCATGCTGCAGCATTGCAGCCCGCGCTGCATTCTTCTCCTCTAAAACCTCTTGGCACTCCTCGTCGAACCAATCGTTTCTTGAGCTCCGTTCCACATATCCGACAACGCTTTCGGCAGCGTCGTTAATGGCTGCTTTGACTGACCTCCAGCAGTCCTCAAGAGGGGCCCTATCGAGCTCGCCCTCATCCGGCAACGCTGCCTCAAGATGCTGCGCGTACGCATTGGCGACATCCGGTTGTTTCAGCCGCTCGAGATTGTACCGGGGCGGGCGTCGGTACCGTACATTGTTGATGACGGATAGTTTTGGGCGCAGTTTCACCATCACCAGGTAGTGGTCGGAGTCAATGTTGGCGCCACGATAGGTTCTGACGTCGGTTATGTCGGAGAAGTGCCGTCCATCGATCAAAACGTGGTCGATTTGCGATTCTGTCTGCTGAGGTGATCTCCAGGTGTACCGATACGGGAGGCTGTGCTGGAAATAGGTGCTACGAATGGCCATATTCTTGGAGGCGGCAAAATCTATCAGTCGTAGGCCGTTCTCGTTCGTCAGCCGGTGGGCGCTGAACTTTCCAATCGTCGGTCTGAATTCCTCCTCCTGGCCAACCTGAGCGTTCAAATCTCCTATGATGATCTTGACGTCGTGGCTTGGGCAGCGGTCGTACTCGCGTTCGAGCTGCGCGTAAAATGCGTCCTTGTCATCATCAGTGCTTCCGGAGTGTGGGCTATGCACGTTGATTATGCTGAAGTTAAAGAATCGGCCTTTGATTCTTAACTTGCACATTCGTTCATTGATCGGCCACCACCCGATCACGCGCCTTTGCATATCACCCATCACTATAAAAGCTGTTCCCAGCTCGCGTGTGTTGCCGCAGCTCTGGTAGATGGTATGATTACCTCTAAACGTTCGCACCAATGCTCCTGTCCAGCACACCTCCTGCAGCGCTACGATGTCGAAACCGCGGGTCTTCAGTACATCGGAGAGTATGCGAGTACTTCCAATGAAGTTGAGAGATTTGCAGTTCCACGTACCGAGTTTCCAATCGCTAGTCCATTTTCGTCGCTGTGGTCTTTGCCGATTGTTCCGGTCCGTATTCTCTCGTTGACGTTCCTGTGCTGATGTGTTTTTACGGCTGGCTCGCAGGGCCTGACACCAACCCCCTAGATTTCCGGAGGACCATTCCCCCTAAATGTTCGGAGGGCCATAGTGCGCAGTTTAGCTTAGAGTCCTTCTCTGGCACTCGGACGATGATCAGCCGCCCCTGACATGGGGAACAGACGCAGTTGTGAGCCGCTCCTAACGTGGAGTACAGACGCTCCAGGTTTGCAAAAGCAAACCCCCCCTTCCCTGTCAGCATACGACCAAAGTTCCCACCGGGGGTTGGTTACCCGATCTTCCCCAAGGTTACTCGTACCCCGACCAGTACCACGAGGAGGTAGGGATAGGAGTTGCTGGGCAAGAGGCTAAGGTCCGCACAAAGGGGTCTATTTTATTCCTGCAGGTACGCGAGGTACCAATGGTACGCCATGCCCAGCCATTTACCGCGCCAGCTCATTACACACGAGAATCAATTATTCTGCACAGTTGTTCTATTTTTTTTTCTTTTGTGTTGCTCAATGTTTCTGCAGTGTAAGCTTGAAATGAAAACTAGGATCATTTTTAAAGGTATCCACAGCAAATTTTCGAAATATTTGCTGCCTAACCCTTGTCAGTTTTAGTTGCTCCAGTTGGACGAGAACAGCTTTCCCGGGAAGCTCACGAGACTGATAAGAGCAACGATGGAAGGTGTGCAAAATTGTGCAAAATTGGGCTCAACACCCGGGGTACGATTTTTACCAGATCCAGTCAATTTGTCTGCCTCGCGGGTGATATGGACATCGTCGGCCGAACATTTGAAAAGGTGGCAGACCTGTACACCCGCCTGAAACGCGAGGCAGCAAAAGTTGGAATGCGTCCAAGACAAAGTACATGCTAGCTGGTGGGGCCGAGCGCGACAGGGCTCGCCTAGGTAGCAGTGTTACGATAGACGGGGATAAGTTCGAGGTGGTTGACGAGTTCGTCTACCTTGGATTCTTTTAGACGGCTGACAATAACGTTAGCCGTGAAATACGGGGGCGCATCATTAGTGGAAGCCGGGCCTACTTTGTCTCCACAAGAAGCTGCGGTCAAAAAAGGACTGATTGCAGTAGGCAGCGCGCGCGAACGGATGTGGTGAAAATTGTGCTGTCACATTTTTTTTTCGTCTCCGTAAAATATAAGATTCGGCTGGTGAAACGGCTGGTATAGTTTTTGAAGAAAAAGCGTCTCGAAAAAGTGTAGTGGAAATGAAACGGTTTATTCTGCACGCGTTATGCTAGGCAATGCCCAAGCAGAAGGTATTTTGTGTTTACGACACTTTACACCAAAAGGATGTATTCGTGTCGGCAAAGGTGGACATGCATCGAGGACGGATCTTGAATTTTCAGGAGGACAAGTCTGGGGAGCCGTACAGTACACAGTGGTTCGTTCTAGAACAAATGTCGGCCAAAACCTCAAACTCTCTTTAAAATAGCTGATATTATATATTTGACGTATTCTATGCCATATTTAAATAGTATGGACTTTTATTTACAAATATTTCTTGTTTTGGACTGATAATTAGAATATACAGGTTTGGACAATACATTAGCATTTTTTTAAATCTTCCATTTTTCTTGAAAAATCATGACCACGGTCCACTCAAAGAGGTGTAAAATTCAAAATTCATTGAATTTGCCTAAAACTTTGGATTCTAACCACAAATATGATAAGGAAGCCTGGAAAAATATTACCGTTCCGAGAAAACAACTTTGATTTTTGAGGTTTTGGCCGCCTTCGATCCATAGTGCAGTAGATAGGACTGAGGGCTTGATCGAATGGTACTCGCTGATGATAACAATCGATCATGTTTTCAGCTTGAGCCGCTGTCTGATTCTCTAGATTTGTGCTCTTGAGGGTTTGAGTTTTGGCTTCGTTCCATCTTTACCAGAAAAATCGTTTTTTTTTTGTTTGCGTCGTCTCGCCGCCGGACTTTTTTTTTCTCGTCGCACGAGTGCAATCGAGCTCAAATTTTCGCGTCGCCGAAGTGATATTTTGCTATTGTGATATAAACTTGCTTATTAAAGTATCTACAGCAGCTCAATCAAGGATGGATGATAATTTTGGTGAGCTCGTTTCATGCTTTTATCTTAAATTTACAATATATTTTGAAACGTATTTTTATCATGACAACGGTGGGAATGTTGCTTAAATGAATTGATTTAAAAAATATTAACAGTTCGTCACTGTAAGTGTCGACATAGACACTTGTACATTAACATTAAAACCCCATACCTTTCCTTTTACCTGTTTTTTTTTCATCACAAAAATAAGCTTTGAATGGTTCGAAGCTAAAAGTGTCGACTTAGCGTATGTTCACGTTGTCTTCAATGTACTTATAGGTGATTTTTTGTACTGAGGTGCATGAATCGCATCACTTACCAAGGTGAATCCTGATCATGCAGCTATAATCCTTCCCACTAACAAAACTCCTTCCCGTGACAGCCATGGAGATGCAGAGGTGATCTCGGTCTCTAGTAACAATGGATGTCACACTAATATTCCTTCCCTTACCCAATGACCGTAAGGACGTGGCCGACACCGTTATTGACTTTTTAATGTTTGGAGTTCTCGAAGATGTACATTGAACATGGAAAGCTACTCCCAAGCCTCATCTCTTGGTTGTTTGTGCAACTTCGATGATTCTGGTCAATCACGGAGTAGCAACTACGAATTGTATGATCATCAATGCTTATGCTTATTCTTACAAGAAGCTGCGGTCAAAAAAGATTCACACCCGCACCAAGTGTACCATGTACAAAACGCTCATAAGGCCGGTAGTCCTCTACGGGCATGAAACGTGAACGATGCTTGAGGAGGACTTGCAAGCACTTGGAGTCTTCGAACGTCGGGTGCGTAGGACGATCTTTGGCAGTGTGCAGGAAAACGGTGTGTGGCGGCGAAGGATGACCCACGAGCTCGCCCAACTCTACGGCGAACCCAGTATCCAGAAGGTGACCAAATCTGGAAGGATACATGTTGCAAGAATGCCGGACAGCAACCTTGCAAAGATGGTGTTCGCTTCGGATCCGGTTGGTACAAGAAGACGTGGAGCGCAGCGAGCTTGGTGGGCGGATCAAGTGCGTATCGATTTGGCGAGCGTGGGGCAGAACCGAGGATGGAGAGATGCGGCCACGAACCGAGTATTGTGGCGTGAAATTGTTGATTCAGTGTTATCTGTTTAGATGTTAACCAAATAAATGAATGAAGTTGCTCCTATGAACCAATCCAAATCAAGCCCCTTAAAACTTCAAAAGATACCATTTTTTTGCTAGATCTTTTTGATTTTCTGATGAAGTTGTTAAGTAAATTTTGTGAAGCTTTTAAGACAACCTTGTGAAACTCGAGACAACAATTGATGAGCACCTCTGAATATCTTATTACTTGTTCCCTGTACTGCTGATTTATCTTTGCAAAAGATTTTTGGAGATTTCTTGAAAGCTACAGGGTTCATATTTTGCAACAGTATGTACCGTTTATAAATAAATCATATTACTAAGTTTTAAATTATTTTACCGGGCAAGCCCCCAATTCACATTGGACCGAATCGCCAATTTAGCCGGAAAAAGTGTTATCTCTGTTCTCGTCGATTTTAGCGTTCGATGTCTTCAGAGAAGTTATTTGTAATTGAGTTTTGCATCTTTTAAAGAAAAAGTTAAATAGGGTGGCCCATATTTAAGCTAAAATTTTGACTCAAACTTTTTTGTTCGATTAAATTTGTGGCTGCGCTCTTCTGCAAAATTTTAGAAAATTATATTTTGAACAACTTTGTCGAAGACACTTTTGATCTAACTCTTCATTTGGGCTAAGTAAATTGATTTTGAAAGTATTAACTTAGGGTGGACCCAAAAAATCAGTTATTTTGATCTAACTTTTTTGTTTTCAGTTTTACGTGAATGTGGTCTGTAGAAGAGTTGTAGACGAAGTAAAGATACACATTTTTGCTGAACATCGCAACTTTGTAATTCTTGTGATTTTGAAGTTATATGCAAATTTAAGTGACAAACTATCAAATCTTTAGATGCCCATAACTCATGGAGTTGGTTCGATAAAATTTTTCTTTAAATGGCATTAGAAAGGCCATACAATAGGCAACTTTTGCTGCAAAAACTGTGAGAACGTTTTTTTTTCTAAATTGAGAAAATTCACTTCAAAAATATAATTAAAAAACTCGAAATTCGCTTGTAACTCACAAGATTTTAAAGTTAACGGTGTGCTGTCTTCAGCAAAGTTGTAGAATTTAACTCACAAGATTTTAAAGTTAACGGTGTGCTGTCTTCAGCAAAGTTGTAGAATTTAACTAGATCTATAACTTTTCCATACACCAATTTTAAGAGAAATGTGAAACAAAATATGAAGAAATGATGATACGAACAACTTTGATCGACAGTGTTTTTTAAGTATATTTTTGAAGTGAATTTTCTCAATTTACAAAAAATACGTTCTCACAGTTTTTGCAGCAAAAGTTGCCTATTGTATGGCCTTTCTAATGCCACTTAAAGAAAAATTTTATCGAACCAACTCCATGAGTTATGGGCATCTAAAGATTTGATAGTTTGTCACTTAAATTTGCTTATAACTTCAAAATCACAAGAATTACAAAGTTGCGATGTTCAGCAAAAATGTGTTATCTTTAGCTTAAATATGGGCCACCCTATTTAACTTTTTCTTTAAGAGATGCAAAACTCAATTACGAATAACTTCTCTGAAGACATCGAACGTCTAACATCGACGAGAACAGAGATAACACTTTTTTCCGGCTAAATTGGCGATTCGGTCCAATGTGCAGTGTCAAACTGAGTTATGGAGGTGCTAAATACTTTCTAATGGCTATCGATACGTAGAAAAATTTCTGATCGATTGCTATTAAAATCGTTACTTTTGTTTCATAAAAAACTAAGTTATTTACGTTCAAAATCTTCCCCAATTAAATTATGCGTGCCGAACTCTGTATTCGCAAAGTTCACCTCAATATAGTAAATAAAGACGTCAAAATATGTTTGGTAGACTAAAATACTACTTGACCTTTGAAATTCAAACGTGAATTTTGGTATGCCTGGCAAGTGACAAGTACTTATCTCTGGCAAATCATTCTGAGATCTTTGGGAGGTTGGCCTGAACATTGATTTCAAAAGCATTCATTTAGGTTGTTTCAAAGAATTCAAAAGGGCCACAGCTTCAAAAAGGTTGAGAACCACTGGAATAAGCCACAATCATCGATGACGTTCACATTTCAATTACGGCCAACTTCATTGTAATCGTGAAATTTTGCATGACACATTTCAATCATGAACAAAATCGAACTTGCCAAGAGCGAAAAGCAATTCAAATCAAATTATGTAATCATAATTAAAGCATGAAAAAATTTACAAAGAGACCACTGCAATGAATAATAAGCAACTTATTGTATAGGTATCATCTAACTAAAGGATATCACCAGAAGCACGTTCTCCGCCATGTATCATGACCATACTCAATTAGCCATTACTCGATATTGAACAAACCATCGAGTACAGGATATTTCGACTTATCTATATAAATAAAAATGGAATGGTATTTGTATGTCACAAAATGGCTTGAGATCAGAACAACCGATTTGCACTTTTTTTTCTAACTTGCCTTTGGTTTCGACGTGTTCATGTGAAGGAACAGTTTAAAAAAGTTTTCGGAAAGTTCAGTAAAACGGGAGAAAACCAAAATGTCATTTTTCATGGATGGGAGGTTTTATGGCCATCTTTTAAAGCCTACTTGAGGGCAAGACGAAGATGCCGGGACCACTAGTGCATCATTAATTCAGTGCAATTTCGGTTCAATAGACCATCGAGGTAGCCATGAATACCATCTTGTACTTTACTTCTATAAGGCTGATACTAATATTAATTTTCTTTTATGTCACCCCCCCCCCTCCTTCGAAAAAACGAAAATTTTGAAGGGGAGAAAAAAAAAGATTCACCATTTTTGACAGCAGTTAGGTTTTTCCAATTTTTAAAGTAAAAAACCAAGTAAAATAATGATCCAGACGACGATTAAAAAAAGTTTAACAACTATCATTAAAAATAAAAATCCCAAAATAAATATTTTTTTTTTTCATTTTTGTTTTTTTTTTCCTTATTTATTTTTATCCCCCCCCCCCAAGTGGCCTTAGACATAAAAGAAATTTAATATTTGTATCAGCCTAACTAGATCGAGAGTTGAGCGTAGAACCTATATCATCATTTTACTTGATGGGATAGGAACGAGAAAAAAAAAAGATGGGAGGAAATAGAATGGGAAGTGGAGAGAGAAAATAGTATAAGCGGAATGCTTGGAATCGCAGTTTGGTAAAAAATAGCATTTGCAAATCAAATGGTTTTAAGTTCTATACAACATTTGACCATCATTGGAAATCATAAATATTTTTCGAATAAATTTCAGAGAAAATGTCCGGAGATGTATCTGCGAGGAAATACACGGAGAAATTGTTTAGAGAAAGCCATGCTAACATCCTTGAATGATATATGAAATTGTTTTTGGATAAATCATTGATGAAATTCTTATGGGCATTTCAGGATTAAAGAAAGAGACCATCAAACATTTTTAAAGTAATGCCTATTGGAGATATTGAAGATTTTCCTTCCACATGAAATCTTTGAAAAAAATAAGGTTTATCTTAGGAAAAATTAACAGATAAATCCGTAAAAATCCAGATATATTTTTTCAGTGTGAATCCCTGGTGGAATTCCTGAAGTAATTCTTTGACGAATATTTAAACAATGTAATGGAAAATGTCTGAAATGTCGTAATTAGATGGGGGACTTCCTGTAACTTGACTTATTTATTGTAACATAAGAGCGATCAAAAAATTTGATTCTGGACGTTACGTTATTTATTTACCATGCCTTATTATAGAGATTGCCGTAGACATAATTAGTGGAGTATGCGGTTAATGTACCATAAAGGCAAGTACTTAGGCCAACTTTAACTCCGCTTAATCATATAACCATCTAATTCACAGTTCCCTACGTTAGGAAAATCCTGCTAGGTGAATTAACGAATAGGAGCAGTTGGCGCGCATCGAGTAGAATCACGCCATGCGGCACGCCAATCAGGTGTTAGGGCGCTAAGAATGCGCTAGGTAAGCATAATTAGCAAATAAAAGTAAACCAGCAGCCTTTTCTCACTCTCTTTCTTGGTCAAACAGTAATAGTAGATAGTTCCATAAGTAACCTGTGTGTGAATAAATTGTGACCAGTCGCTTTGCGATGTCCACTTTTTCCTTCGACTTTCAGTCATACTTGGGGATTTAAATTAATTCAAGAGGAAAACCAATGATTAAAACTTAACTAGTTAGTAGGGATGTTAAAATTATTAAAATAAAATTATATAAGAATACAACTAAATAATTAAACCTATAAGAAAACATGCAATTGATAAAAGAACCCATGCAAGTCTTATTTAGCTAGATAGGAGGACGGCACAACGGTCGAATTAAAAGAACACAAAACACAGAACACAATTTGTTAAAACAGACATACAACACAAGACACCCACAAACCACCCCACGGCGACTAAGTTTGGTAGCCAATGCAGTTTGGCAATACCAATCGAAAAAAAAGGCTATTCGCTGGTTCCGAGTGAGCCTGGTGGACGATATTCGTCCACTTGCTGGAGGACCCTGAACGAAGGAACAGCTAATTTTCCAAGTGTCCAAGTGTAAAGACCAGTGGTGTTAAACCATCCGAAAATCTGAAGCAAAGGTGGATCGATTGTGCAAAGCAGTAATCGCGTAAGACGGAGGAACGGTTTATCCGCAATTTAAGGAAGCAGTCCATCCGTAGAAAGTGACGGTGGTCAATATTCAACCCTATTGTAACCACGTGGATAGTGAACGTCGTAACGCACTCCGGTCAACCCGATCCATCAACCTTCCGAGTATTTGGCGGTGCACTGTGACCCCGAAGGCCTAGGATTCGGACGGTATCTACAGGCAGGCTAGCAGCGACCTGGAGGCTACGATAATCACGGCTGTCATCCAGGTGACGGTGAGGAAGCGGATGCGCTGGTACCATTGAGCTCCAACGACGGGCCCCGACACTTACACCATACACTAACCGTAAGTAATTTGTGAGCGGTAGGAAGTAGTTAAGGCCATAGGGACGATAGGGATCTTTTCGAATAAAAGCCGTCATTCATCCAAACACGTCATTGGTTTTCCTCTTCTTGTGCGACCTCGGCGGAAAGAGCCGACCCTGAGTGGGCTGGGAGTCCTTGTGACTGAGCGGGCGTAACAAAGGTTAGTTACAAAATCTTGTGTAGTTTAGTTTTTAAAAACTTATTCGTTACGTGAAAATCCCTAACTCTAATTCGATTCCATTTTCCCAGGCTAGTTTACCTCTATAGCTCAATATTTTCATAAAAAGTTTCAAATATGTCTAGCGCTAATAGCTGCCAGCAGAAGTTTTCGCTTTGCGTTTGTAGTCAACTTTTGACAGTAACTAAAACGGTCTACGACTCGTTCATCCTTCTGCGGGATCAGTTTGCTTCGATTCCTCGAATTGTACTGAGTAAATTATTTCGTAGTTCTAGCAGCCATAAGTTTTGACTTCTTCTTTTCTCTTGGAAGAACAGCCTATGATCAAAAAAATTTAAGCAAGTGTAATGAAAATTAGCAGATAATCAGTATAACACTAAAGAACTGCCGATGATTCAAAGAAGGTAAAATTTCCAATTAAAATATAAGCAAAATTCTTGCCAATAGTGATGAAAATATTATAACTCTAAAGAATAGCTTATGTTTAAAAGAAGGATAAATTTCTGAAATTATTAAAAACACTTGAAACCCTAACACAACGGCTGGTAAGCCAGAGACGAATCAATCCTCAGCTTAGACTCTTGAGGTGATATAAGGAGTTCAACACTTCGTCCTGATTTAACGGGTTGATTTTATCATTCTCTTGGAATACGTGACAAACATGACGTCTTAAAAATCAACAAATTAATGGCTAATCAGTTATTAGACCACACTTATGAATCCTACACATTAGCGATGCAGCAATTCGACTTTTTTTGTTCGTAATTCAGCCAAACGGCATTCGGCCAAATGACCGGACACCTTTTGAATCATATTTAAGAAGCTCAAAAACAAAACTAACTTTTATTTTTAACCTTTACAATACAGGGTGCCGACATCAAAATTTTTAAATTCAGTAACTTCACAATCATTTGATCGATTTTGATGATATTTTCAGAAAAAAAAAATCATAAATGTATTATATTTTCGATACCCTAGGTACCCCAAGAAATTTGGATCTTAGTCCTAAACCATCGTCGAATTCGGAATGTTCAATGCATGAATCAAAAATTTATCTCGTTTGTGAGTATGTCTGACAATTTAATCAAATTCGATCGAACGATTGCGAAGCTACAGAATTTTGAAATTTTGTTGTTGGCACCAGTACTGTAAAGGTCAATGACACATCTATATAAATAAAAATGGAATGTTTTTTGTATGTCACGAAATGGCTTACGAACGGGTCAACGGATTTGAATGATTCTTCCTCAATTTTGTTCGTCAAGGGTTCCGACGTGTTTGTGCGTATAATAATCCCAGGATATTCTCCGGGAAAGTTGAAAAAACGAGCGTGAACGAAACTGTCATTTTGTATGGGACGATCAATAGCGTTTTCAACAGCCTACTTGATGGCAAGACGAAGTTTGCCATCACCACTAGTTGCTAATAAACATATGACAAACTAACTCCATTATACTAAATTGATGGGTTGGATCAACTTTGGACAAAGTTGGAGAACAAGTTGCTGAAGGTGGCACGTGTCCAGAATTCCGCTCCCTATCTACGTACAAAAACAGCTCATATTTATCAAAATTATCCTGAAGGCCGACAAAACAGAAAAAGGATGACGAATGGAGCAGCGCACATCAACAACAAATAAATCTGTCTCAGTTGTCTTTCTTTTTTTCTAACGAAAATCAGCTACTCGATAAAAGTCGACGAAGGTGGCGTTTATTGTGCCATTTTCGGATTATTCAAGATTAGGTTTCCCATCTCTACATCGGAATCAGCTTCGACACACTGTTTCAAACATAAAGCAACTGGTCGATGAAAACGCGCGCGCTTATTGTGGATCGATTTCCGACTGTTCCTTGTGTTTCGGCTTTGCCACGTTCCACGTTCGGCTTTGCCTACAGGTAGGCGTTTGTAATTTATCGCATCTTTAGTGAAAATGAATTGGATGGAGTGGGTGAGTTGTTTGCGCGAGACATGGGATGACGGTGGGTTATATGCTTAAATTCTTGATATATCATCGTTGGTACGTAAATATTTGTATAAGATGGTAATCAATTTGACATAGATTTTTGTACGATTACCTATTAGAGTGGTTCAAAAAATCGTTTTTGCTCCACACCGCTTATTCGATTTTAGACCAAATTCTGAGTGTCCTCCCAAAATTTGAGCTCATTTGGATGAAAACTGAGACTGCACAAGCCTTTTGAAGTTTGTATGGGAATTACTATGGGAAAAGCAAGCAATTCAATCAATCAGCATTGGCGTAGGAACAGGGGGGGCCAGGGGGGCCTGGCCCCCTCCAGGATCAT
The DNA here is from genome assembly GCF_002204515.2 of Aedes aegypti. Lineage (NCBI taxonomy): Eukaryota > Metazoa > Arthropoda > Insecta > Diptera > Culicidae > Aedes > Aedes aegypti. The sequence continues at coordinate 955,706 of NC_035108.1, forward strand.
CCAGGCCCCCCCAGAATTTTTGACAATAATAAAAATTGAAATTAAAAAAATAACAACATAAGACGAACCAAAAACTTTTGAATCAATGTACATGGCTCTTGTTATTGACAAAAATCTCTTCTGTAAGTAGTTACGTTATTTTAGAGAAAACCTCGCTTGTCTTACACAACATCAGTGTGGTGGTTCTGACTTCGGTGAATCGCGCGACAACCGAAAGCTTAATCGTCCGGCTGTCGATCGATTAGTTACTGTTGGAAGTAGCTTCTTATTGTATGCGATTAGCGCATTTTTTTTCGACATCTCCGTTGCTAAAATACCGTGGTACAAAAAAGCGTCAATATCCTGGAAATTTGATTTCTAAAATTATTTTTTTCTGAATAATCCAAATAATGCTGTTTGAGCATTAAGCAGCATATTCGACATGGCCAAGTTTTCTTCAGATAAATGGCAGTAATTTAACCTGGTGCGAAAAAAATGTAGCAAAATCGACCATAGTGTTTTATTCCAACGATAAATTCTTTTCAATTCAATGTTTGAAGTATTTTCGCAAGAAAAAAATTATTGCTCATCTCAATTAAAAAAAACTTATTATTTCATAGATTATTTGAATGATTTTCAGCAGATTTGTAGCAAAATTTTGTCATAAAACTTTTCGATGTTCTCAATAGAATTTAAGTGTAATCAAAATCCTCAAGGAATATTGAAAGGTGGCTTCAGAAGTTTTGCAATTCTCTTGGAACTTAGTCAAATAATATTGTGGGACATGTTCATACTTTAAGAGCTTCAATTCCTCCTGGTGGACATCCATTCCAACTATGTCTACTTTTTTTGTTTTTTTCAGGTTTATTCAAAAATTTGAAAGAATTTTTTTTAAATGTCTCTTGCCTTCGAATCTTCAGGGAAAATTTGTTGAAAACCCCCAGGAAAACTTTTGTTTCCGAAATTAGCATAGCGGTAAAGGAATTTGTAGAGAAACGTGTACCGAAATAAATGGGAAGAGGGAAACGATTTATTAACTTATTCATAAAGAAATTTGTATTGATCTTCCTTAAAACACTTCTCTAGAAATAATGTTACCAATTATTGTTAGAATCCATATTCTTGGTTTGAATTTTTGTGCGGTACGAGGGCAGAATTTCTAGAGGCTTTCTGGCAGGATTCTAAAAACCAGCGGTCAAGGAAGGATCGATTTCAAGGATAAATTCTCAAAAAGATTCTGATAGAACTTCTTGAGGAAATTGTTTTATTTGTAAATTCATTACAGAGGTTTAACAGTCATGTAATTTACCTCTAGAGAAAAGATTATAAATTATTTTTCATTGTTACCTTTTGTTCTCCTAGCTTCAACATTTCGTTGCTTCTCCTTCCTTCGCATGACGCTTTGAGGAACCTTGTACAAAAAGCTTTCCATACTTCAAAAAGCATCATTTTAAAGAATTAAAAATAAGCTAAATTATAGCAGTTTTGAAAAATTACCGAACTCTAATAGTATGGTTCCTGTTTTTTTTTAAAGTTCATCAGGAATTCCTCAACAATTTTGCAAAGTAATGCAAAAGTTTCTCCTAAGATTTAAATTCATTAACATCTTACACTACAAATATAATCTCAATACATCTTTGGTAATGTTCTTAAAAAAACGGCAATAATTTCGCGTTGAACTTCTACAGTACTACAAAATGATCGGTAATAAACACTTTGAAAAAGTTTGTTTGAAATTTCTAAAGGTATGGTTCTTTCTACATCAATATGTTCATGAAACTTCAACAAATTTACCAACAAAATTCTTTTAATTTTTTTTACATGTGTTTCCCTGGAAATCTGGTATGGAGTGATTCGTAGAGGAATTTGTAAAGCAATCCCTAAAAATATTGATAATTTCCTGGAGTAGTTTTTGAACCAATAAATAAAGAGTGTATACATTTTTAAATAATACATGTATTTATGGAAGAATCCTGAGATTACCATTGGGCTTATTTATTGAACCTGATAGAATTCTCGACGAAAGTTCTGGAGATTTTTTTTAAGAAGTTCAAGAATGAATTGCGAAATCTTAGTGAATTTGATGGAAAATTTCTTCAAAAATTCCCAAAAGAATCGTTAGTGTGATTTGAAATTTACTGGAAAATACTTAGATAAATCTCTGGTAAATTTTTCGGGAGAATCTTAGGAAACAATAGTGTAGTTTTCTAAGAAATCCCTGAACAAATTACTCCAGAAATCTTTGAGTATTTTCACAGAAGAGTTTTCGAAAGAACTGTTTAGGCTAGAAATTTTAAAGAAGAAATAACGTTTTAAGCTAGAAATTTTATAGGAGAATTAGAATTCTATAAATATTTCTTAGTCAGGGTTTTCGAGAGGGTTTTGAAGGAATGCAGGATGTTATTCATTGATGTTAGAGAAATCTAAAAAAATAATTATCTGTGAAAAAACGCTGATAGATCTGCGGACAACTTCTTTGAGAAACATGTTCCCAATCGAATTCCTTTTAATTACTCATGAAATATTTGTGGATTTTACAACGAATCCTTGGATTAATACCTGGAAGAATCTTTTTTTTTTGCAGGAAGTCTGGATAATTTTTTCTACGATTTTTTCACAGGAATGCTAACGAAGTTCAAAACCAAAGTTGGAAAAACTTTTGGCAAACTCTTTGAAGAATTCGTGGAATGAATCCTTGCTTGGTGATATGACATTTTGGGTGAGACTTCTAGAATTTAATATACTATTTTGTTTGGAGAAATCCTCAGTAATTCCTGAAAATCATTAACAAATTAATAATGAACAACTGGAGGATACTTTAAAATAACAATTGATTAAAAGTAAATTGTAACAAGTACGTAGAGGACCTTTCAGTCTAAAATATTAAAATAATTTCTAACGAATTTCTGGTGGAATTTTTCAACAGATTTTTAAGCAATTCGATAGAGAATCTCCGGGCCCATTTTAATAAGTTCCGCTCCAATACCATCCTTTCCAGCTGCTTTGTTGTTCTTGAGCTGTTTGATAGCATCCTTAACTTCACCTATTGTGGGAGTTGGCACGTCTCCCTCATCCGCCGTACTGATGAAGCCATTCCTCCTGCTGTCTTGATCTTCCTCCTCTGCGCCGTTTAGGTGTTCATCGTAGTGCTGCTTCCACCTTTCAATCACCTCACGTTCGTCCGTCAAGATACCTCCATCCTTATCCCGGCACATTTCGGCTCGCGGCACAAAGCCTTTGCGGGATGCATTTAGTTTCTTGTAGAACTTACGTGTTTCATGAGAACGATATAACTGCTCCATCTCTTCGCACTCCAACTCTTCCAGGCGGCGCTTTTTATCCCGGAATAGATGGGTTTGCTGTCTTCGCTTCTGTTTGTATCGTTCCACGTTTTGACGGGTGCCTTGCTGCAGCATCATCGCCCGCGCTGCATTCTTCTCGTCCAAAACCGTCTGACACTCCTCGTCGAACCAACCGTTCCGTCGATTTGCTTCCACGAACCCAATGGCACCTTCCGCTGCGTTGTTTATGGCTGCTTTGAGACTACTCCAGCAGTCCTCAAGAGGGGTTTCGGTGAGCTCTCCCTATTCCGGCAACGCTGCCTCAAGGATTTGCGCGTATTCAGTTGCGACTTCGGGTTGCTTGAGTCGCTCCAGATTGTACTGGGGCGGGCGTCGGTACCGAATGTTGTTCACAACGGAGAGTCGTTGGCGCACTTTAACCGTCACAAGGTAGTGACGTCGATAGTGTCTGAGAAGTGCCTTCCATCAATCAAAACGTGGTCGATTTGTGATTCAGTCTGTTGGGGTGATCTCCAGGTGTACCGATACGGGAGGCTGTGCTGGAAGTAGCTACTACGTATGGCCATGTTTTTGGAGGCGGCGAAATCAATCAGTCTAAGGCCGTTTTCGTTCGTAAGCTGGTGAGCGCTGAACTTCCCTATAATCGGTCTAAATTCCTCCTCCTGGCCAACCTGAGCGTTGAGATCTCCGATAACGATTTTGACATCATGGCTTGGGCAGCCGTCGTATTCACGTTCCAGCTGCGCGTAGAAAGCGTCCTTATCGTCATCGTCACTTGCTAGGTGAGGGCTGTGCACGTTGATTATGCTGATATTGAAGAAACGGCCTTTGATCCTCAACTTGCACATTCTGTTGTCGATTGGCCACCACCCAATCACGCGCCTCTGCATTTCGCCCATCACGATAAAAGCTGTGCCCAGCTCATGTCTATTGCCGCAGCTCTGGTAGATGGTATAACCATCCCTATACGTATGTACCGTCGACCCTTTCCAGCAAACCTCCTGCAGCGCTACGATGTCGAACTTGCGGACCCTCAATAATTCGGAAAGAATACGGGTACTTCCCAAGAAATTGAGAGACTTACAGTTCCATGATCCGAGTTTCCAATCGTTAGTCCGTTTTCGATGCCTGGGTCTATGCCGATTGTTCAGGTCCGAATTTACATTGTATGCTTCCTGTACTGATGATTTTTACGGCTGGCTTGTAAGGCCTGCACCAACCCCCTGTCTCGCCGGAGGATCATCGTGCACAGCACTGTTTAGAGTCCCACGCTGGCACTAGGACGATGATCAGCCGCTCCTAACATGGAGAACAGACGCTCTGATAAGCTACACCCTCAGAAGAGAGGAGCCCCCCTTCCCTGTCAGCATACGACCAAGGTTCCACCAGGTTTGGTTACCCGATCTTCCCTATGGTTACTCGTATTCCAGGCGGCACCACGGGGAGGTAGGAATAGGAGTTACTGGACAAGAGGCTAAGGACCACAAATGGGGTCTATTTTATACCTGCAGGTACGCGAAGTACCAATGGTACGCATTGTCCAGTCATTTACCACCCATTTACCATATCTCATCTTGCTTGTCTTATAAAGACATACACAGCATAAAATTCTTAAATTAACGTGACGCGTAAACTTTTATGATAATCATGTAAAACGAGTTATAACTGAATATTCAACGATAAATAATGTAAACTGTCTGATTGCATTCGAAAATGCTTGCAATCTTGAATGAAACTGAAACATTTCCTGATCTTCTATCCAACATTCGCCAGTATTGTGCATGCTTTCTTACATCTAGAAAGGGAAATTGCAAACAAGAATGCTCGGTTGACATGATTCTACGCTGAATATTCTGTCATATATAATGCACATGGATGAATCGACGGCTTGACATTTGATGTGCATTGTTTATGATTGAATTTTCAGCGTTAAAATCATGTAAACCGAGCCGTTTCGCATGCAACATTCTTTAAGAGAAGACGTGTCGTGTTCAATTTTAAGGATTTTGCTAGCAATGTTGGATATAATAGATGTGTTTGTAGGTTTTATCATTGAATGATACATGAGAAATGGCTTTGCATGTTTAAGGTTGAGTATTTTTTAGTTGTTATCCTCTTTATATCCATTTTTTTTATCAGCAGCTTAATTATCGTTACGCGTAACGACTTACTACTCATCGCACATCTTCAGACGTATCGAGCTGGCTCTAACTGTATCCTTCCGTCAGCCTTACAAAAGGATAAAGTCAAGGTCAAAATTTTACCCTATTCACTCACAGTTCTGAACAATTTTAGGATTTTCTCTTTTGGATTGATAATCTTTTTTTAAGTCATAAGCTTTCACCAACAAATCAAGAATAATTTTTCTTTATCGCACTTCCGATTCCACAATAATTTTGCTAGAAGTCATCAACATAATGATTCAGAAAGTATTCGTAATGTTCTTTCCGGAAGTCCCAGGAAGTATTTCAGGACCAATTCGAGAAATCCTCGGAAAAATCTCCGATGTTAATCTATTAATTGAAGGAAGGACATAATAATGCTCCCATGTCCATAAAAAAATCTTATTTTCTTACATTTTTGGAAGAATCCAATAGTTCAATCTAGTTGGTAGGCGAAACCTGATACATTCACGGAGAAAAATGAGCATAGTTTGAAACAACCAAAATTTTGGTTGATTTTCAAACTTGTATTTTAGTTGTTTCTAACTATTGTTTTGTTGTTTCAAAACTATGCCATTAGTTTGAAACAAACTAAATGTCTAGGTGATTTTTACTCAAAATATTTGTCATGCCAACAAAAAAATAAGCTTGCTTCAAAGTAACTATTTAGTTGTTTCAATCTAATATCCAGTTTGTTTTTACCATATCTCAATTTGTTCAGAGCTGTGAGATTCAAACTACAATTCTAGTTTATCTCAATCAAAAAACTGGGTTACTGTAAATCAATAATTTGTTTGAAGGAAATACAAACCAGAACAAAGATTAAATCAACCCTAATTTGTAGTTTGTAGAGAGCACGCTTTCATTTCCATTGTGTCATCATGGTTTATTCGACTTGTTATGTCTAATTCGTGTTTAAGAATAACGTATTCTGCTCCAAAATTAGAGAAATAATTGAAGTTTGAGGAAAAACCAAAAACAAATTACTTTTATGTAAATAGTTTTTAGCTCGCTAACCAAAATTTAATTTGGTAATAATAAATTTAAATGGTTTATCGTAGGTTACAATTCTGGAACCGGAATGAAGATGCAGCAGGCTTGTGACAACAATTCGAGGTAAAACATGTAAAAATGCCGACCAATTAATTTTACTCTGTGATTTTACCCTGAAACATGAGCAAGGTTGGTTGCATATTTTCATATGGAATTGTATTTACTGTTTTTCGTTTGCTTTTCAGATGAGAACATCATTTCCCATAAAGGCCGCCGGGGCATCGAATTTCGGAGGGGGGCGAGGGGGTCAAAAATTTCCAATTTTAGCGTTACGTAATAAATGGACGCTGCCTTAGCAAAACAACATTAAAATCGTGAGAGCTCCGTCATTGCGACGTGACGAAATGAGCGCATGAAATACAGCTTCGTCTAGTGACAGTGAGAAGACTCGTTTCGTCAGTGTTGCAAGTCTGTCATGAAATTAAGGCCCAAGTAAAAATGGTACAAAAGTCAAAACTGAAAAAGCAGTTTTCTCTGTTTAAATAGACAAATCGAAGAAAATAAAAACACACAGCTGTTTTATTTTCCAAATAAAAAGGCTGTGTGTTTTTATTTTTATCAATTTGTTGTTTTAAACAGAGAAAACTGCTTTTTCAGTTCTGACTTTTGTGCCATTTCCTCTTGCGCCTTAAACAGACCTGCTGCTCATATCTCACGCTTGAGATTGTCACGTTTGAGTTGTAGCTCACGCAACTCAATTGCCAAAACATCATGCATGAGTTGGCTCACCCGTTTAGCTCATTGATGTTTGGAGTATATTTTATTGTGTTCCTGTAGATTGTATTTAGAGTGCATGGCACACGTGTTACGGATGACAGATAACACTAGCATCCTCGTAACGTAAACTGTCAATCACCACATGGCAGGCCATGACTTTTCCTATTTCTTCGGTTAGCCATTTGACGCATCTCAATGTTCGGAGCAGTCATCATCCGAGAGCAGCAATCACGTTTCCCACAATTGGCTTGTATTTTCACAAATTTTTCACGCAAAAAAAAAATCCTTTCTTAAACAATAAAATTGGGTTCTTACAGATTTCCTATGGGTTTGATACTTGAATCATATTTGAAGGCATGACCGAGAACAGTGAGTTTTGCGAAGCAGATCTCTAATGAGTTCGCCCTCGCGGGAGAACTCAATGATTGAGATTTGTGTGTGAGTGCACCAACACTGAATAAAAGGAATTGTTTATTAATATAGCTGAAATCATTACACGGAATCGAACAGTGTACTGTATGGAAAAAAAATCAATTCGTACCTTAAGTTACAGAGCTTTGGTATTCTGACGCAGAAATTGATTACAAATTTCTGACACAGCAATTTTTTGACAGCTTACAATTATTTCTTCATTGAATTCAGTCAGTTGGGTTTCCGTTCATGAAGGCAAATGTTCTGTAACAGTGGTGATGAGATACTTTGTGTAATACACAATATCACTGCTCAATAATTTATTTTAAAAAAAATATCAATACATTTTCGCAATAAAGATATTAACATTTATTAGGATATTTAATATGGAATGCATTAGTGTATAATTCATATTAATTTATGTTATATATTTAATAAGGCTGATACAAACATTAATTTTCTTTTATGTTACCCCTTCCTTCGAAAATCCGAAAATTTTGAACGGGAGAAAAATTTGTATGTGTTTTGACATCAGTTAGGTTTTTTTTACAATTTTTAAAGTAAAAAAGAAGTATAATATAATGATCCAGAGGACGATTAACAAAAGTTTAACAACTATAATTAAAAAAAAAAAAATCGAAAAAATACCTTATTTTTCGTTTTTATTTTTTTGTTCCTTATTTATTTTTAACCCCCCCTCGTACCTTCCAAGTGGTCTCGGACATAAAAGAAATTTAATATATGTATCAGCTTAATGACGCCTAAAAAAAATTAGGCTGTTGAAGGCGGTAAACTTGAGATTATTAATGAATTTCTATGGAAAATCGAAAATTGATTCTAATCTGCCATGGTTTAATATTTTGTTGTATTACACAGTTAACTCTCCCTTACTCGATACTACGTATCTCGATATAAAGTTAGAGAACCATAGTAAAAGTGGATTTTTATGATCATGGCTAACTCGATATTTACTTGGATAGCAATTACGTTGATTTTGTGTCTTGTAACTAACCTCCCTCTCTAACTTGATTACTGAAATTCAACTGTCGCAAAACTATATCAGGCGGAAGTTTGAACAAAGAAGTTAAAGTCTTTGATATTTACAGGGTGATTACTATTTCCTGTCAGTGAAAAAAATGATCATAGAAAAATAGTGGTGGTATGAATTTTAATTTCTAGTGTATATCCAGTTTTGTACATCTATAATAGAATTTCTAATTCTGGGAACATTTTCCAGGAAATAAGATTTCCCGGGATTTCCATTTCCCAGGGAATGATTTTCTGTTTCACAGGATTCCCCTATTTCCCGGGATTTCTGTAGTTCCCGGGAAGCTCTATTTTAATACAGAATTGACTATCTATATTCAAATTAAATCCATCGCACAATCTACTTTTCATATAATACCAAACAATGTCCTCACTACAAGCGATGCGACGTGTTTGTGAGTTAAAATCTTTGTGAAAATCAGCCGATAAAAAGGAACAAATCGGGATGCATTACACTAACATTTTGTAGGTTATTTTTGAATGGCTTACTTCACAGCCTACGTCTTGGCAATACAACGTTTGCCGGGACAACTAGTTTGCAATACAATATAAAGAAATTTTCGAGGAATCTTATTTGAACTGCATAAAGCCTAGCAAAAAATGAAACCAACATTTCTTTTTGGACGAACATAAACAAACTACTCATGAAAAACGACTCAATAGTACAAATGCAATAGGCTAAAATATAATATACATAAAATATGAATAACTTAAAAAAACTACGTCAAATTAGCATAATTTTTACGTGCTAAGAATTTCCTAGGATCCCGGGAATTCCCGGGAAATGACAATTTTATTTTCCGTTTCCCGGGAAGTCAATTCCCGGGAAAATTGGAAACTCTAGTCTATAACATTCGTCTTCACTGTGTATGCATACATATTTCTAGCATTAATTGTAATTAAAATAGGTATGTTAGATTCATTAAATTTTTCTATAATTAATCTCTTGCTATTCCCTAGATAGCCTGAAAGATTGTGGTAACATTCCATTTCAATCGGGCTAAATTTTCAGTTTTTGTTTGGTTGAAAATACATACATATTTGTTGGAAACGTGTGTGCCAGCTGTAACACCTTTGGAACAACGCATGTGACTAGAAATAATAGTAGGTAAATGAAGAGAGATTTCATCTATACTTAGTCAAGACAAATGTTGTATACAACAGAATGTACGCTGGACATTAAAATTCAAACATGCATCTTCTCTCTGTGATCATTTACTTTACTGACAAAAAATAGAAATCACCCTGTTTATGTCAATATCATTAATTAATAGTCAAATGGTTAGATCAATAATTGTCCACTTTTCTCCCACCACCAGAAACTCCATGAGTCAATATTTTAAATTCAAATTTGCATGCTTACTTTGATGCTCCCTCTAAACTATATTGCTGTTCCTTGGCTCAATGTTTCCCTTCAATATCGACAACTAGACGGCTCTTGCTATAATCCTCCCATAAAATGTATCAAATATTCCACAAAATCTTTAAATGGAACAATAAATTTGGAAATCACGCACCAAAACAATTTACCAACTGAAGTGCACAGTAAGAGGGCAGACTGCGGCAGTAATTTAATGGCCAAACTTCATTACACGGGAAACTGCTGAATGACGAAGAAGGTTGGTAACACTCACCTCAGACGCTCCCTCCGCTGTTGGTACGATTGCTGCTCGCTTTGCAACCGCTCCAAGATTGTCCGGTACTCCCGGAGCTTCTGACTAAACTCAGCCAACTCGATTAACATGCTGTTTTGGTTTTACTCTCTGCACTTCAACTGTTGATAACTTCTGCTGCCGTTGTTGGTGATGGGCGGAATGCGCCTGCTGCGCTTTAAGAATGCAGCACGTGGTCTTCGGTAACTTTGATTCACTGAACACTGACCGGGTTGGGATGTTTTCTGTCAATTATCGGCGCGTGCATAACTTCGGAAACTTCCTGGCACATCTACACTGCATTTGATCGAAAGGAAAAGGCATTTGGAGTGCAAGTGGAATCGGGGAAATGGACAACAATAAATTCGGCCAAACAAAATCTGGCCACCGTTCGACAATTTGTATTGGTATGTTCGAACATTTCCTCACGTCCAGCACACATGAATTGAATCGCTACTATCGGCAGCAGTGATTAAAGCACCATTGAGGAACCGCGCGATGAGCTAAGCGCCTAGTCACAGTTGATTTGTTCAGCAATTATGACATTGTCTCACACCGCCGCTGCACAGTGTACTATTTGAAGAGAAAAAAGCGGACGCAACTTAGCGGTCAATGAAAAATATGCTACCTTAAGCATAAAATTACGATGAATGAAGTGGTGTCAATATCTTTGGTGAAAGTTACATATATTTTAAATGATATTATTCGAAATAAAAAAATATAAAAACGACATTGCTGGCTTTTGATTATTTGATACTTACAGTTATTGAGGTAGAGCTCCAGTAGTGTCTAATTTCGTCCAATATTCCCTGAACATAAAAAAAATACCTAAATATAGCTGACTACATCTGTCAAACGTTGTTAGACATTGAATATGTGAGATCATGTGAAGAGTAGTCATGTATTGATAATAGAGCACTGTCAAAATAAAACATTTCTAAATCTAAGCTTTTTGTAAGATGCATGCCAGAAAAACAATGTTTTTTTTCACAACTTTTTGACGGTTTAGTCTGCTATATTCAAGTATTTTATGTTTTGGGATAGAGGGCAAATTAAGATACTGTTTATGCTTTATTTTAATCACTGAAAGCACAACATTATTAGGTTGGTGCCTTCTGCACACCCAGTAAGATATTTTTAAACATTTTTTGTTTTGTTTTTTTTTTCTCAATGATATTGTCTAATATTTATGATTTTTTACTCGTCGAAAAGGGAACATCGGGCAAAATGGGACACTTTTCAATTTTGCAGGAAAGATGTGGCTACCACTCGATTTCTCATATATTTTTGCTTAGCATTACATATTTTTCATACACTGATTGATCGGCCGTGGAATTGCGTCCGTTTTTCTTCCAAAATAGTACACTGAGCGCGGTCAGTTCGTGTCTGGCAGCATGGTTTGGAAAAGCAATGTCGCGCGGCGGCATTCACTTCTAAACGGACAAAATGCGCGAAACACGAAATCACATCAACCGAACGAATACAAACTATAAAACAAAAACAGACGAAACGAAACATCGAGGTTAATTGTAGCAATTTCACTTTATAATGGTTTCTAAAGCTGTCGCTTTTGGACACTATGCTTCTTCAGGTGCACTACCGTTGACGGTTGCCACATCTGAGCCGGTGGAGGAGGCATTCCGTTCCGGATAGCCAGCAGAACAACCATGAATTCTCCAGTTCTTTTTCTGCCAACTGATCTGCTGTGCCATCGTAGAAGAAATATGCAACATCACTCGTGTCTGATTGCTCTTTTTTCCTTCAATTTGACACCCATCTTGATTGGACGATTGGTCTTATGACTCGATCGCAGTAAGCCTTGGCACACTCTTAGGAGAGATTGGTTTTATGAAGGATTTTGAAAGAAACTGCAGTTAATGAGCATTATGAAACGATTTCTTCGGGAAGCACAACAAACACTATGCACGCTAGGGTGGTTCAAAATATTGTTTTTGCTCCACATCGCTCATTCGATTCAATGTCGAATATAATTTGCCTTCCCAAAGTTCGAACCCTTTTGGACAAAAACTGCGACTGCACAAGTTCTTCAATGTTTGTATTGCAATTACTATGGCATAGAGCAAGTAAATTAGAAAATCGGGTTCTTATGTGCCCTTGAAAGTTAGTACTATGTTGATACTGTTGGATACAATTATCAGCCATACCTTTGTCGAAGACCGTTTTCAAATCGGACGCCTCAGTGATTGATTACTTAATTTTATATAAATTGATAATCTTTAGTTAGAATAACTTAACTGTTCTGCGGGCATCACTGGACATATACAGTGAAACATAGTAGCCATAAGTTGTGTGAGTTATTTTTCGCATCAGATGCAGCACAGTTTAAAAAATCGTTCAGGAAGAAATCAATAACTAATTACTGAAATTCCGATTTGAAAATGGTCTTCGACAAAGTTGTAGCTTATATATGTATCTAACAATAGCAACATAGTACTAACCTTCAGGACACATGAGAAAACACTGTGATCAATAAAAAATAACATGACTTTGCTATAATAACTCCTATACATACTTTAAAGGGCTTATGTGGTCTAAGTTTTCATCCAAATGAGTTCTTATTTTGGAAGGGCACTCATAATTTGACCTACAATCGAATGAGTGATGTAGGACAAAAATGATATTTGGAACCACCCTAACGCACACACTTCTAAATCTGCAACACTTGTGCAATTTCCGTAGCATTAACACAGTAAACTCTTCTCGTTTGACTAATGAGAAACACGAATCACTAATTCCATATCTGGAATCTGCTTACATTCACACAAACCGCACAAACTTGACATAAAACTAAAACTTTTCCTGACACATGAATCTTCGTTATCTTTCCCAGCGGACGCGTTGATGACATGCGATAGATCTTTGCTTCGCAGCCTACTGCTACCTACGATTCGTTCAGCGTGTTTTTCACAGCCTACTGTCACTATCTTCACTGCGCGGTCATAACCGTTTGGATATCAGAACAGCAACTAAAAGCGCCGTCTGTAGTCCATGTAGCAAATATGCCATCAACAAAAGTACACACACAAAACCTGGTGAAACGAAAATACCTACAAGATAAATAAAAATTGTGCCTCCCTCTTCAGCATTTGACTGCCCCGAGCCTGCTTCGATCGCCCGAAGTCTTCACCGCCGTCCAAAATTGCGATGCGTGTTGTTACTAAAGCGACACTCGGCACTTATTGTCACCGCGAACAATTTTGGTCAATTAGCACTGAGCTGTGCGAATTCCGGGGACCCAGTCACGACTTTTGGTGAATAAGTGATTTACAGCACTGCAGCACTGTTGATGGGATCCCACGCGACAACGTCTTACCCCCGTTACTTGCAAGTCGGAAAAGCCGAAAAACTTCGCCACTTCAGGCGACGGAACGATCTGGCGATCGAATGAAGGCACGTTCCCTCGCCTGCATACCGTGTGCAGCTCTATTCCGATAGGCAGGCACAGGTGACGTCGAGAGAATAAGATGTAAAGAACATACTGTGCGCGGGGGTGACTTTGAATAGGGAGATATTATATGAGCATTACCTAGGCCTTCTTTGTCGTTGATCCAAAGACGAAACATAAACATAGTAGTCGAGCTCAACATGGGTACCGTAGTCCGGTGTACAATCGAACACATTTTTTGGATTTTTCTTTAAAAACATACTTAAAACTGTAAATGTTGTAAGTTTTGTATTTTTAAAACCAATACTGACACCCATATCTTATAACTACACACTGATGTATTTTGATCCTGGAAGTTTAAGGTATGTTTAAAATAATGTTTTAGGCGAGTTTGAACATGTTTCAACGAAAAATGAAGATTCGATGTTTTTTAACGAGGAGGGTCATTCCGATCATTGTTAAACCGCTGATCAACGTAAGGATAATTGATACATTCTTGTCGATAAAAAAATGTCCAGTGAAATATAACTTAACGAGACCACAATCCCCCCAAGGTACGGTTACCCTGGTCATTCGCTTGCTTCGCTCTGCCTAAATACTGCAATTAGGGGAGCAATCAAGAGAAACACACGGAGAATGGCAGCAACAACAGTAGTAGGTAATAGCAAGTGTTTTACTCCTGGCCAGCAGCCGGAGCTCTACGGTGAAGCTGCTGCTCTGCGTGCCATTGTGGTCGATTTTTCTCGCTCATCCGGGCTAACAAATAAGCACTTGGTGGGCTCCGAGGATTGTGGGGTGCCTTGATAAGAACAAATGTTGTTTTAATTTATTTGATCCTTTTAACATCGCTAAAACTTCTTATTAGAAGTATTAGGGTCATTCCATACCAAGTGTCCAGAGCACGTACAATCGACCACCACCGATTTCAACCATATTTTTATCGAATTTGGCTGCAAAAAGCCAAATTTTAATCAACGTTCGGAGCAGAATCTCAATAAAGAGAATAAAAAAAAGTAAATTTGAGTCTTGTACCTTTGAATTCCGCCCTAATTACATTATCCTTTTGACAGATATGCGTGTTTCGGCTACCACCTTCGTTAGTGTCAGTTATCGTATCGTCTAGAGATACAACTAACTGGCACTGAAGAAGGCTACAAGTTGTAATCGAAATACGCGTATCTGTCAAAAAGATAATAATTACTAAAAGTAGGAGGAATTGGAAAATAGTTAATTCCACATTTTTTATTCTCAATTTTCTATGCCATTCGGACCACCACTCGCGTGATTGGACCGCCCTTGTGATTGGACGAAACCCATGATTTTGGTTACATTCTTCATTTTCTATCTCTGAAACTATTAAACATAGAGAAAAATTACCTCCGGCCATTTTCAAGGAAATATTTGTTGCCCACTAAACTTATTTATAACTAGCTGTCCCGGCAAACGTTGTTCTGCCTTTATTTTAAATCAGTATGCATTGAATGTGCTGTAGTATTTTTTACATTTACCATTGTTATAATTAAAACTAAATGAAGCTCTGGGAAATTACATTTTAAACAGATTTTATTCTAGTTCATTGAGTTAACTTTTTTAACTCATTCCAATGCTTTCTGATACACTACGTTTTTAGTTTTTCCGTCAGGAGCATAAACATATAATGCCGATCGTTTGCCAACACGTGAGCATGCGACGTATAACTGTCCATGTGAGAAGCATGGAAATTCAATATTTAGGCCACAAACGTCCAAAGATTGTCCTTGCGATTTATTTATTGTCATCGCAAATGCAAGGCGCACAGGAAACTGCAAACGCTTAAACTCAAACGGTAAATCGGTTGGTACCATTGGGATTCTTGGAATCAACACGTCCTCGCCTTCATATTTTCCCTTAATAATAGTCGCTTCAATGATATTGTTCAAAAGATTTTTCACTGCTAATCTAGTGCCATTACAAAGTCGTGGTTGGTTGATGTTCCGTAACATTATGATTACCTGTAAAATTGATACGGATTATTTTTGATATCAGTAAGTTTTTGGTTAAAGTATTATAGGATTCTTCCATGAAAAATTTTAGCTATTGAGGATTTCAAAAGTGAAAATAAGAAATTTTTCAAGGAAATACTGGTAATGACTAAAATTAAAAAAAAAAATTACCGATCCTACTTTCAACTGCAGGTTATGGGGTGGTAATCCCGGCAGTTCCAACGAATTTAAAAACTCTGTTGGATAGTAGACGACATCTTCTTGACTTGTCATGGAATCAACAGATTTGTAAGATCGTATCTGACCATCTATTTAATTTTGAATTATTATGTTCAGTTCGTCAACATCTTATTTTTTGCTGCCAATATTGCTCGCTGGCTTAACCAATGATGATTTTATAGTTCCCTGCAACGTCTGGAAATACTTTACTGATGAGTTCCGTCTTCGAAGTGGTGAATTGACAAAAATCTTGGGAAAAAGATATCAGGCCAGTGGTTATATCAACAGGAATTCGTCCATTACCAATATCGATCAATTGCTGTGAAAACAGTTCAGCGGATGGTTCGTTCAACAATGCAACACGCATATTTGTTGACAATTTAAGTGTTTTCACGTGTCTCCATAAGTTTGACGATTTCAAACACGCATTGATTTCGTCTGCTGCGGTTGATCGTGGAATGACAGGCAACGTTTGTCGAAAATCTCCGGCTAAAAGAATCAACACACCTCCGAACAGACTTGGGTTGTTTCGCAAATCCTGCAATGTTCGATTTAATGCTTCTAAAGCCTTTTTGTGTGCCATTGTGCACTCATCCCACACTATCAATTGGCACCTCTGTAAAACTTTCGCCATTGCACAATTATTGGTATGTTACATGTAACATTTTCGCTGATGTGGAGATTCAATGGTAGTTTGAGTGCCGAATGGGCAGTTCGACCGCCTTCCAATAGAGTCGCTGCAATGCCTGATGATGCGAGTGCTAGTGCAATTTGACTTTCTGATCGACTTGATGCTAGGATCACCGAAATCAAAAACGTGTTTGCAGTTCGTGCCGGTGCGTCTAAGAAATATATTCCTCCTGTTCCATTATTAACGGCTTCCATCAAAGTATTGTATGCATGTTTTTGCTGCTGATTAAGTAGAGGGGCATTCAATCGAACAGTTTGGCACAAAGTTTCTCGATCATACATTTGTTCTCTTTCTAGCTCTTGATTGAAATCATTGTGTAATTCTCGATTCGGTGCGGTCAAACCTAACTGAACCAACATTTTATTCGACATCATCAAGCACATGTCCTCTATTAATATCAGAGCTTCATTGTGAATACCTTCGTTCATTTCCAAGTCTGGATTGGACGTTCTGATACGCATTCGATATAAGATGTCCTCAGACATTTGGTCTTTGTATTTCGTCCATAAATCGATTGGCTTGGATGGGAAGCATGTTGCAACGATTATCGAAAACAATGTCCGGATTTGATGTGGATGAGCTGATATAATTGCCTCGCTGAGGGTATAATCCCAATGGATGTCGTCTTCAAGCAATTGCAAGCGCTGACATGCTTCACGGTATGTTGTGCATAACACTCCATCAACAAATCCGTATATTTTCGAATGAGGTCGGGCCTCGAATATTGATTAATAGCAAACGCAAATAATAGCATTCAGCGTTGCTTGGGTGAACTGTGTAAATGCGTCCCAATGCATCCGTTGAGTATACATCCTCGTATCCAACAACTGGCGTTCCTCGCTTCCGACGTTGAAACTGTTTAGATGATTGATTCCACGTGTAATACTTCGGCATTTCGGCGTACATCAGCGTTTTGGCGAAATTATCCTTCTAGCACATTTCAAAAAAACTGGTCAACGTCGTAGATGGCGGTCGATCGGCACGTTGTAATGCATTATCTGTCGTGAAATACACTCTTTGACCATTTTCCAAATGCACAGCCAAATGTACAACGGTGGGATGCCTTTCATGTATGGCGAATGAGAAAATCCGCCAAATCGCTTCGTTACTACTCACATAACGACCCATTTGATATTGTGAAATTTCATCATTGGAGTTTTCTGCACCAACTCCAAATACTGCCATGTCGCTTCCTTTGTTAACATATTTGCAAATGTATTTGATAGACTTAACTGAATTGCAATATTCAATGTTGACGTGCGCTTTGAATGTCTTCAATAGTAATGGCGAGTACGGAACTACCCAACGATTATCAATCTCTAGCTCTTGTTGATTTACTTTTACGACAGTGGTCCTTCCATTCTGTTCAGTAGACCGCCGACGGTACAGTGGATATCCATCATTTCCAGTAATAGTTTCGGCTAATAACGCTCTCGGATAACGCTTGGAACACTTGCCGTCAACCATACACGGCGAACTCCTGTTCAAATCACCACATGGACCATGGATCATGTTTTTTGTAACTACTTCGTGCAGATCAGGATCAATGTTTGGATCTGGAATCTCCGCGCAGATGACGGCATCGATTTCATCTGGTCTTATCTTTTCGATCAACCAAACCAGGATGTGTGCGTGCGGTAATCCTCTCTTTTGCCACTCAACCGAGTACATCCAACATCGGGTCTCGCCAAACACACGATACTTCACTATGAAGTCCATGAGAGCTTTTAGTTTTTGCTTGAAAATCCGTGCTGTGATATCATGGCGATCGACGGGTGATTGACCAGGGAATAAAAGCTCTTGAATTTCAACCCACTTTGGATTACACGTAAACGTTATGAATAAATCTGGTCGTCCGTAATGCCGGACATATGACATCGCGTCTTGTGCATATTCGTGCATATGACGCGGACTTCCGACATATGTGGCTGGAAGAATCGTCAACCGACCAACATTATTCGCACTCCCATCTGCATTGATGGCATCTCGTAGACCAGGGTTTCTCAACCGGTGGTCCGCGGACCCCTGGGGGGCCGTAACGGCTTCTCAGGGGGTCCGCGAAGCTATTTCAAATAATCGTCTAGTTGCTGTACAAATATTTCAAAACTGGAACTTATTTTACGTAACTTTCAAGAAGGCTAGTACTGATAAAATACATTCAATATCATTTTGTTTATAAGAGTTTGTCAGGTTAAATTACTATTTGTGTAGTCGTTCTGAACTTTCTTCTCCTTGCTTGATTTATATTCCAGCGTGAGCTTGAAAATAATTCTAAGCTCGTCCAGTGAGGTATGAATAGGAATGTCCTTGCATATTTTGGTTGCAAAGATCTTCAAAATTCCTTGGGACTCTGATACATTATTGGAGGGATTGAAGAACTACGATCTCTTTTTAATTTTTTTTTTCCATAATATTCGTGGAATCCACTCGAATCTATCTTCAGGATTTTTGGGGAAATTTCTTAAGATATCTATAGAATGGCGAAGGCCCAAGCAGTCCGATTCATTTTCGCGCGCCTGGAGTGTTTCTTCGTTGGCTTCGTTCGCTTGCTAAGTGCCCAAGCTGTCCGATTCATTTTTCGCGCGGTCGGCGTGTTTTTTTTCAGTTAGCACTTTATTCGTTGGTTCCCTGTACAATTTCGATGATTCTTGTCAATCACGGAGTAGCAACTACGAATTGTACGGTCATCAATGTTCATGCTGATGCTCATGCTCAAATTTCCTAAGATATCTATAGTAGTATTAATTGGCAGCAACTTCGTCAGATAACCGTCGGGAACCTTAGTAAAGATTCTAGATAGATATCTGACAAAGTTTTCGGAGAGTTCCCGGAGATTTGTTCAACGAATTCTATCCACAACCTATAATTGGCTCTTCAGAAGCACATTTGCAAATCTTCCACGAACTTTGATTTAGCATACAATTTTGCTGAATAAAAGTTAAGTAACTTTTAAACATATTGTGACTAAACCAACTTTTATAAAGCTTACTAATGTTACTTGGGGTGGGAATATTATCAGCAGAATTTTATGTTGGGATCTTGACCTACGATTTTTTTTATTCAGGGTTTTGACAAGATACTTTCTTGAGATACGTTTTTTCTGCCTACCTACAGTGTAGAAGACCAGCTGCTGTGCGGTTATCGAACGGGAACGGATAAGTATCTATTGTATACATCTATACAATTGATTTCGCATCTCCGAACAAATAGCGTTGAGTTCAAGGTTGTTTTTCGCTTCACTTCTGTCTCTCTCCCGGTGCAAGTTTTGCTCGTATAGGGGAGGCGTGTACAAAATAGCCCACTAATTGGTTAAGTTTTTTTCTCGTTTTTTTTTATTAGTATTTAGTATTTTTGTTTTTGCCCGTACAGGGGAAGTGTGTACAAAATAGTCCACTGATAGGTTATTTTTTTTCTGCATATATTTTTTTTCTTATTTGGTTGTGGTTGATTTTTATCCCGCATGGACGAATCGGATGGAGGCGATACGCCTCCTAAAGATCTCGTTGCTCGAACGCGGTTTTATCAACCGTCTTCGGCTGGGCCTTGGGTTGTCTATTTCCGGCGCAAAAACAAGATTTTGAATGTGATCTCGATTTCTAGAGAGCTGACGCGTAAATATCCTGGGACCGTTATTCACCAAGTGAAGCAATCCAAGCTGCGTGTAACTGCACCTAGTTACAAAGCAGCGAATGAGATTGCTCAGCATGAGGCTTTTACTGTGGAATATTATGTGTATATTTTGGCCAGAGAGGTTGAGGTGGAAGGGAAAATTATCGACGCGAGTCTGACCTGTGAAGACATTAAGACAGGCAAAGGCGTTTTTGAGAACCGGTCCATTCCTGATGTGGCTATACTGGATTGTAAACAATTACAATCAGCTTCCATGGAAGGAAATAAGAAAGTGTTTTCACCGTCAGCCTCGTTTCGAGTGACTTTCCCTGGTTCCGTCCTCCCAAAATTTGTTTGCATCGATAGTGTTTTTTACCCAGTGCGTCTTTACGTGCCGAAGGTATTCAATTGTACCAACTGCAAGCAGCTTGGTCATAGTGCTAGCTTTTGCGACAACAAGCCCCGTTGTGGCAAATGCAACCAAGCTCACTTGGAAGATGATTGCACACAGGAAGCTGAAAAATGCAGGATGTCGTGAGGATCTTCATGACTTGCAGAAATGCTCGGCATACAAAAGGCGCATTCGAAATGAGAGTCGCTCCATTGTGAAGCGCTCCAAGAAGACGTATGCGGAAATGGTGAAAGCTTTAAATCCGCCTGCAAAAGAGTCTTCATCAGCCATCCCAGTTGGTAACTCTTTTCAAGAGTTGTCTTCCGATGAAGCGAACGACGACGAAACCGATGGGGGAGATTCTTCGGAGGTACACGCACCCGGAAAAAGGAAGTCTCCATCTTCTCCGGGACTGCGCCGTAAGGTATTGAAATCTTCCCTCAGAAGTTTGCCTAATTCCAAAGGAGGTGGGGCAAATTTGAAAATCCCGAAGAAACAGGTCTTTGATGCTTCCGTTCCATGTTGCAGCAAAGATCTGCCGCCCCCGCCTCCACAGATAAAATACACTTCGAAAAGAAGCTCTAGACAAGAAAGCAAAAGAAATGCTACTGAAGTCCCTCGCTCTTCCTCCAAAACCCCCCGGGCTAAGCGAGGACTGATAACTTTTACGGCCCTTGTGGATCGCATATGTAATGCTCTCGGAGTTTCAGACTCATTCAGAGGCATACTCGACCTTTTTCTCCCCGCTATAGAAGAATATCTCAGGGAATTGACTATCTCGTGGCCCCTCCTTGCTTCGATCATATCTTTCGATGGCTAATTCATCAAGTGAGGTACAAGATATGATCACTGTGCTACAGTGGAACTGTCATAGTCTAAAACCTAAATTAGACACATTTAAATTTTTGCTTCACAATTCCGATTGTGATATATTTGCACTCTGTGAAACATGGCTTTCTTCTGAAGATGATCTTAACTTCTACGATTTTAACATTATACGCCAGGATCGAGATGATAATTACGGGGGTGTGCTTTTAGGGATCAAAAAGTGCCATTCATTCTACAAAATCCCCATCCCGACTCATCCAGGCATAGAAATCGTTGCTTGCCAAATAAACGTAAAGGGTAAAGATCTTTGCGTAGCTTCTGTTTATATTCCTCCTAGAGTTTCAATAAACCGCCGTCATCTTTGGAATGCAGTCTCCATGCTTTCATCTCCAGTTTTAATACTGGGTGATATGAACTCACATGGTACTGGATGGGGCGAATCTTATGACGATTATAGAGCGGCTATTTTCTATGACTTATGCGACGATTTCAACTTGAACATTTTGAACACAGGTGAAGTGACACGTATTTCATCCGACGGCAAAGAAAGCCGTCTTGACCTGTCTTTGGGATCAAGTTCACTATCATTCGATTGCATGTGGAAGGTGATCGATGACCCCCATGGTAGTGATCACTTGCCCATAATAACTTCTATCAGAAATAATTTTGAAAGGTCAGAACAGTCAATTCAGGTTCCTTTTGACCTCACTAGGAATATCGATTGGCAAAAATTTGCATCAGCGGTAACTTTTGGTATCGAATCATTCAACACTCTCCCACCGTTGGATGAGTATCGATTCCTAACAGAATTGACTTATAAAAGTGCATTAGAATCCCAAAAGCAACGAGTTCCATGTGCATCCTTCAAAAGACGACCAGCCACACCTGGTTGGGATGATGAATGCACTCAGTTGTATCGAGAAAAATCTAATGCCTTTAAAGCTTTTCGTAGATATGGTACCTCAGAACTTTATTTAGAGTACTCGAAGCTCGAAAAAAAACTGAAGAATCTTATTAAAGCGAAGGAGCGTAGCTATTGGCGACGTTTCATCGATGGCCTCTCACGAGAAACTTCAATGACGACGCTTTGGAGAGTGGCTCGCAACATGCGAAACCGCTCATCCTCAAATGAGAGTGACGAATACTCCAATCGTTGGATATTCAGCTTCGCAAAAAAGGTCTGTCCAGACTCAGTTCCAGCTCAACCGCCATTCTGGGAAACCCAGAGAGACGATGCGTTGGACAGACCATTCACTATGCTGGAATTTTCTATGGCTCTTCTTTCATCAAACAACTCCTCTCCGGGACGCGATATGATTAAGTTCAATCTTCTTAAAAATCTCCCTGATATCGCTAAAAGACGGTTGCTTGACCTGTTCAACTCATTCATGGAGCACAACATTGTTCCACCTGAATGGAGACAGGTCAAAGTAATAGCTATTCAAAAGCCTGGGAAACCAGCGTCTGATCATAATTCGTACCGCCCGATCGCTATGTTATCATGTTTGAGGAAATTGTTAGAAAAAATGATCCTATCCCGACTCGATCACTGGGTCGAATCAAACAACATGCTTTCCAGTACACAATTTGGCTTTCGCAAGGGCAAAGGAACAAACGATTGTCTAGCGTTGCTTTCATCAGATATGCAACTAGCCTTTGCAGACAAGGAGCAATTGGCTTCGGTTTTCTTGGACATTAAGGGCGCTTTTGATTCAGTTTCCATAGAAATATTGTCAGAAAGTCTGCACAATAGTGGACTACCTGGAATGTTGAATAATTTCTTGTACAATTTGTTGTCAGAAAAACACATGAGCTTCACTCTCGGTCAACTGACAACTTCCAGAATTAGCTATATGGGTCTTCCCCAAGGCTCATGTCTAAGTCCCTTGCTTTATAATTTTTATATTAAAGATATTGACAACTGTTTGGAAGAACCATGCACGCTTAGACAACTTGCAGATGATGCTGTGGTCTCTATGAAGGGCCCACGAGCAGAAATTCTGCAAAGACCATTGCAAAATTCCCTTGATAATCTATCCACTTGGGCTAGAAGCTTAGGGATCGAGTTTGCTCCGCAAAAAACTCAATTGGTTGTATTTTCTAGGAAGCGGAATCCTGCCCAACTAAAGCTTAAGCTTTTGGGAACAGACATCGACCAGTCTTTGACTTCAAAATACCTTGGGGTCTGATTTGATTCAAAAGGCACTTGGCGAACTCATATTAGGCATTTAACGGAAAAATGCCAACAAAGGATCAATTTTCTACGAACAATTACCGGAACATGGTGGGGTGCTCACCCGGAAGACCTCATAAAACTCTATAAAACAACTATTTTATCTGTTCTAGAGTATGGCTCTTTCTGTTTTCTCTCAGCAGCAAACTGCCACCTGATTAAATTGGAACGAATTCAATATCGTTGTTTGCGTATCGCCTTAGGGTGTATACACTCAACACATAATGCGAGCCTAGAGGTTCTGGCAGGGGTTTTACCGCTACAGAACCGATTCTGGGAGCTCTCGCTAAGAATACTGATTAAGTGTGGAGTGAGCAACACACTCGTTATCGAAAATTTCGAAGAATTGCTCAAACTGAATGCTCAGTCAAAATTCATGAGAGTTTATCTCTACTACATGTCATCTGACATTAGCCTTCCATGTTATAACCCCCCACGTGTACGCTTCACCAATGACAGTTCCTCTGTTGAATTTGATCTGTCCATGAAACAAGCTATTCATGGAATTCCAGATCAACTTCGATGTATTACTATCCCACGTATTTTTAACGCAAAGTACCAGAATGTCGATTCCTACAGGAGATATTTCACTGACGGGTCCCGTATAAATGGATCCACTGGCTTCGGTGTCTTCAATGAAAACTCTTCCGCCTTCCGAAAACTTCAGGAACCTTGCACGGTTTATGTTGCTGAGCTGGCAGCAATCAACTTCGCTTTGGGGATGATCTCAAACATGCCCGCAGACCACTTCTTCATCTTCTCGGATAGCCTCAGTTCTATTGAGGCACTCCGATCGATGAAACCTGTAAAGCATGCATCTTACTTTCTTACAAAAATAAGAGAGCAGATGTGTGCACTGGTCGAAAAATCATATAAGATTACCTTTGTATGGGTCCCCTCACATTGCCTAATTTATGGCAATGAGAAGGCGGACTCTCTCGCAAAGGTGGGCGCTGAGGAAGGTGTGATTTATGATAGACGAATTTCACACGATGAATTTTTTCATTTAGTACGTCAAAGTTCTCTTCACGGTTGGCAAAGCGATTGGCTAAATGGCCAACTGGGACGGTGGTTACATTCCATAATTCCTAGAGTTTCCTTGCGAGCCTGGTGGAAAGGTTTGGACGTAAGTCGAGATTTCATTCGCGTGATGTCAAGACTTATGTCCAACCATTACTCGCTAGATGCACATCTACACAGGATTAACCTCGCGCTGAGCAATATTTGTAATAGGTGTGGTTCCGGTTATGACGACATCGATCACGTAGTTTGGCAGTGCCCGGATATGGACGCCTCCAGAGCGCAACTTTTGGATACCCTTGCGGCCCGAGGTAGACAACCCTATGTTCCAGTTAGAGATGTGTTGGGCACCCGCGATTTCATTTATATGGTCGCAATTTACGATTTCCTTCGCTTGTCTTGTATAAAAGTTTAATTCTCTTGTGTTCTCTTCTCCAGTTTTTATTTTTCTTCTGTGTTGTCCCTTTTGTGTTGGATTGAGGATCCTGGCCATCCGGCAGACGAATACCGGCAAGAAATTGGTACCAACGCCATGACACGATAATAGAGCTACCACGCTATACCTCCCGGATGAGCTGCAGAGAACCCTAAACCCAATCCTTACCATGCCCTTCCCTTTCAAAATTGTGACCATTAACCTCGAGTTGCCACGAGTACCCTGGCTCCATCCCATACTAACTTTGGCAATGAAAAAGTAAACAAATTGTAAATAGTACAAAAATGAACTTCGGCTCCGTAAAGCGTTACACGCATTTGAGCCCCAAATAAACGAACTAGTTAAAAAAAAAAAAAAAAAAAAAAAACTCTTGACTAGTCTTAGTGGACTTCTTCGAAGGGTAATAGCAGAATTCTTGCATTATCTACTTGTTTTGGGTATGACTGCCAAGAATATCTATGGATTTCAATATCAACCATTTTCAGGGGGCCGTGGGATGTTTGTAGGACTCCAAAGGGGGTCACAGCTACAAAAAGGTTGAGAACCACTGTCGTAGATGAATATACTCTTCCGACCGCAGCTTTTGTTGATTCAACCGTATGAATGTCAATCGCTCTGTTTCAATTTTGACGTACATATCGACAGCATATTGATGAAACAGTCGACGGCACTTCAATAGATGGTTATCTTCATGTTCCCGAATCATCATCCGGTAGGAATAGTAGTTCATGCAACTTATTTTCTTGTTCGTTTCAGCTTCTATTAATACACGTGCAAATATTATCATGATACAAAACAGTTTTTTTTTTTTAAATTAACTACTAACCTGTCAATGGATTTATCATTTTGATCATAAAGTGATAACCATCTTCTCCTCGCCATATACGCGCAGCAATTGATCATTACGTTTGTGTAGCACAATATCGCGAGAGGTTAAATTTTCTCCCACAACGACTACAGCGACTTCGTCAATTGTCGGCGCATTGAAACGTCTAGCATGTTGTCCTGCTGGGGTTTTATCGGCTCTGATTATAATTTTGTGATTATCGGTTAGCATGTGATCCAATGCGGTTTTGAACAATCTAATCAACTCATTATTATGGTGTAGAACGTTTTGAAGTCTCTCAATGATCTCTCTTCTCACCGAAGGATTATGCGCACAACGCTGATCTACTTCATCACTTGAATTGCCCATGAAATAGATTTGCAGAAACTTGTGATCCTGGTCAGATAGCGGTAATAACGATCCTGCTCGATGATAAATTTGACCTTGTATTTATTCAAAAAAGGTATTTATTCACCCAACGGTTAGCATTCTGAACAACAAATAAATTACCTTGAACGTAGGCATGAAGTTTTCCGTTACAATATTGGTTGCACCGAACGATGTCATTTGGAAGCAATTATTATATTGCTGTATATTTTTAAGAAAATGCTTCGATTCATTCCCTGCTCCGCTCATCAATGTGTTGAAGGGTTCTGGGGGCTTACTCAATGCAGGTAATTTAATCTTTCCGCCCGCGCAACACAGTCCCTTAGATTCATTGGGAAACATCAAGGCTCTACAATATCGACAAACTATTGTCATTGACCCAATGGTTATCGATATTTCTTCAGTATAATTTATTTTTGGATTATAATGGAACGCCAAGCGTTCATGAACATTCAACAAATTTGATCTGCGTCGGTCTACATTAATCTGCTCACTGGACTCAACTGATCGATCCATTGCTGCTCGTGCTCGCTGAGTTCTCAATCGGGCCTCTTCAATTTGTAATGCGCGATCCTCCTGGGATTGCAATAATCGCACTGTAGCGTTACGGCTTCGTGTGGCCATATTCATCCTGTCCCGTTGGTCTTCATTTTGGCTTGCACGAATGGTTCTTTGAATCACTCCATTACGTGTACGGCGACCAATACTGACACGTTTAGCTCTCGGCATTGTTTATTTTTTGAAAACTGGATGTAGTTGTGAAAAATAATTGAAATAGTTTATGTCGTAAATTAAAGGATACAAACCAACCTGCTGATGCTTTTTTACGTTCAATGTCAATATTTGATCTTGAGCACCACCATGATAATGGCAACACACTCTAGATCACTGCCAGTTAGTTTTTTGGTATCAGGTATCAGAAAAAACGGCTCCAGCGGCACGTTCCCCTGCAAATGGGGGATTTGTGCCTCGCAATTCACAGCCACATCATCACTTACCCGATGGGACAGGAAATTAGGGGAGGATAAGGATAAGGGAAGGGAATAGTTGAAGAAGGAGGAAAAGGATGGAGAGTGAAGGTTAACTTCATACAAACACCCCTTTCGAGGTACTTGTATGAATACTAGTTAAAATAATGTAAAATTTAACAAAATTCGGGATGGATTTTTTTTATAATTTCACATAAATTCATTTATTGCACCCCCTAAGGGATACTAAAAATGATTAATTGGAAAATTCTTAACATCTGCACTGCCTATCGCATCGCTCACTTTGATAAAAGTTTAAATGCTGATGAGTGCGGACATAAGAATTGTTTCCACCGAAAAAACATTCAAAAAATCGATTTTTTCAAAATGTTTGAGTGTAGTATTTTGGGAGATTGAAACCAACACCAATGCATAGAAAAAAAAACTATGTTCTTTTCTAGATGGGTTGGCTTTATTGATCCTCCAAAAAGACCGTATAAACTACAGAATTCTCTAGAAACAATATATCGGAACGCTGTGTTGCTTTTAAAATCATTTATTCATATTCCAGGGGGGAATAATAATAAATGAAGATAAATTAATTCATACGTGAGCATGAATTTTTGAGAGAATAACATTAAACCTAACTTAGAACTGCGTTGGAATGTTTTCTCTAAAATCGCAAAGTCTTACGTAAAAAAATACATAAAAACTTAATTTACCACTCTGTTTGTGATTGCCGATATCTATGCACCCAAAATAACCTTAACCAGCATGTTGGGATCCTCCCCAGCACGTCCAGAAATGCTGTTTACGAAGACCCCGTATGCTATTCGGAACTTGCATGCTAAGATATAATCAAAAGTTATTTATTGCTCAGCAACAAATATCTGAAATTATTGACATCTGATGCCAAAAATATCAAACATCGTCTAAGAGATTTTTTTTTTCCTCTAAGCGCGATGCTAATAGCTAACCCGTCAACACTGAAAGTATTTACGGGACGTAGAAAAACCAAAGGCAGAAAAGTCATTTGAAATCATGAACATTTCACAATTTATATCGAGATATTTCTCACATACTCGTTGTCTTGCATCCGAGAGACACCCCATACTATGCAAAACATTCGAACTTCAGCAACTTTTTTGCTCATCAGTTACAGAGGCATGAGAAACAACACAAGCATTCTTCATGACCCTCATACAGCTTACCGTCTCACAGATTGCTTGCAACTTCGACGATATAGCTTGAAGTCCAATTGGACTATGAGTAGAAGCACAGATCATGAACAATATGCAGTATAAGCGGTACCACAAGTGCACGTCTTGACATGCTCTATTAGATACAGTCACATTGCATAAGTATTCACAAAATATCCTTCTACATGAATAAAAAGAGGCAACGCTTGTATTCCTCTTTAGGACTTTGCTATTATGCATACTTCTGCGTTAAGTGAAACAGCGATCAAACGAATCAGCTGTTCGACGAATAACGAAACGTACGCATTTTGCCTCGATCCTAATAGTATAATACAGTACCTACATGTTTTGAATGTCTGTCTGTTCCCTAGGAAGCTTCTCGGACTTTGCTGAGCAAGCATCTCAGTGTATACTCACCGCAATTGATAATAAAATACTATCAAAATGAGTTAAACACTTACACACAGTGGTGCATTACTCACATATGCAAGCGAAAAAAAAAGGCAAATGAACCACCATGATTATTGCCCCCACGAATCAAGAATATTATTTGTTACATATTCTTGTACATGGGATTGGAGAACTGCACTGCACATTTGATGTAAAACACTACACTTCAAAACCCCATTTAAACAGTCTCCTTGATGACTGTATTTGACGAAAGCACCAAAATAATATTAAATTAAATGAGCCATCGTAAAGGCGTCCACTACCCAAGAACACCACACAAGGTCTGTACTACTTAAGTATTCCATCAGACTGGAGCCTCTCAAATTGATATCTGAGCTGCCCCAGATGATGAGCATTGGCATCACTGCCCACAATCAGCCCAAGGCCTTTTGTTACGCAGTGTGCGACAACTGGTTTGAAGTCATCCGTTGGGGATAGACGTATTTCCTGTTGAGGTCACCAACAGAAACATCAATTGTGACAGCACATACATCTCTGGTCGTCAACTCAGAAATGAGTGTAACAACGATTGCTTTATTTACGAGCACGCATGCGCGGGGCATGGAGCGCGAGTTTGCCATTTCAAGTTTGCTGAAAGTAGCAAAAACTGGGTCCACAAGGTTACCTAGATAGAAGTTTCCTCTACGAAAGTAGGGTTCTTGAACTAGCGCCACTTGGGCTGCACCATTTTGCATGAGTCTGCAAAGATTGATCGTTGCTGTTCTTTTATGCTGAAGATTGATCTGAGCTAACCTAACCGTAGCCACTACCCAAACTAGGCAGGATTAAGCTTTTTGCAATCTCAGCACGAAAAAGACCAGCAACGAAAAAACCAGATCGGTATCTATTTAAAGTCGCCAAAGGCGAAAGAGCACAGAATACACTGTGTAAAACGCATAATGCGAAGCCATATAGGTGATAATTTAAATTAAATGTCAACATATTCATAATCCCACCCTTATTAAGCCTCAGGATAGAGACTGAAGAAGGGCAGCCGATTATCTCGGAGAAACACAAGGTCACCTGCACCATTGCTCCGGGTGGCACAGGAAGGACTCAATACTGTGGAGGGCGCCCTGGTACCCCACAGGCTCCGTTAGCGGTTAGGTTTTATTTGGACCCCCCTAACCATTCATTCCTAGGCACGGTACGCATCACACCATAAATTAGGGGTCACCTGTGAGGTGGACTTTTACCACCGGAACAGGCAGTCCGTAGTGTTAATTCTTAGCCAGTTGACACAACCGCTACCGACACTACGCGGCTATCTAGGCTGCTCGGGAAAAGGAGGTTAATATTGATGATTAACTCCTGACGTGCCCAAGCAGCCGTGTGGCCATATTCATCCTGTCCCGTTGGTCTTCATTTTGGCTTGCACGAATGGTTCTTTGAATCACTCCATTACGTGTACGGCGACCAATACTGACACGTTTAGCTCTCGGCATTGTTTATTTTTTGAAAACTGGATGTAGTTGTGAAAAATAATTGAAATAGTTTATGTCGTAAATTAAAGGATACAAACCAACCTGCTGATGCTTTTTTACGTTCAATGTCAATATTTGATCTTGAGCACCACCATGATAATGGCAACACACTCTAGATCACTGCCAGTTAGTTTTTTGGTAATTAGCACTGAAAAGTGTAAAATTTTGGTTTTAAACTATTTCTAACCATTAGCAGTGGATTTTGATAACTTTCTTTCCCCACGAACACGTCGGAGTCCTAAACGAATACACCTGTGGAAGAATTATGTGAATCCGTTGCCCCGTTCGTGACCCATTTCGTGACATACAAACACCATTCCATTTTTATTTATATAGATTTTAATTCGTTCAGTAAATTTTTCGTCAATTTAGCACTGTTCTGAATTGTTTTCAAATGCCTTTTGTTTGACAGGACAGGAGTGTTGGTGTAGGCCCAATAAACCACTTGGCGCCGCCACTCATGACGATGGCTGGAGGCACATAAGATCCGCCATAGGTAGCACCGCAACAGCAGCACTAGGTCCAGCGGCCCCGAATTAGAGAAACGACTTGTACGACGGCGAATGCGAGAAATTGAAGATTGAGAAGAATGCAGCATGGGCGAGAATGCTGCAACACCGCACGAGAGCGAACAAAGAACAGAACGTACAAAACTCGATTTTCCAGAGAAAGAAGCGCCATCAAGAAGTACGAGGTCGCGAAGCGATGGAAGAGCTGTTCCGCGATAAAGACACACGGAAGTTGTACGAGAAATATTGACTTTACTAATACCATAACAAAAATCCAAAGCAACTTCTATTCGGCTTCTATCGGATATCCTTCCAAAGATTATTCTAAAGAAGCCTATAGAAATTTCTCCAGGAATCTCTCCAATAATTCATCTAGCGATTTGTCTAGGAACACCTACAAGGATACCTCAAAGTACACCATCAGTATCCTTCCAGGGAATTTCTCTAAATATTCGTCCAGGTATTCTTTGTAGAAGTGGAATAATTTATAAATTGCTACAGGGTTTTTTGCAGAAATTTCTCCGGAGAAACTCCAGACACAATGGAGGCAGCTAATATTCTTGTCACTTTTGGATCACTTAAACCGAATTGGACAAAGTACTGACAACTGTCAAACAATTTGAGTCAAGTATTCACGATACCAAATATAATGAAGGAGATGTTCAAATCCATATGTATCAAGAATTCACTATAATTGTTTTCATAATGATTTTCCTATTATTTATTTTTTCTAGATTTTGCTTAATGCATTCCTAGAAGGAGAGGTTTCTCTGAAATTTTAGGAAAATCTCTTAAAAAATGCTCAAGTTT
The DNA here is from genome assembly GCF_002204515.2 of Aedes aegypti. Classification (NCBI taxonomy): domain Eukaryota; kingdom Metazoa; phylum Arthropoda; class Insecta; order Diptera; family Culicidae; genus Aedes; species Aedes aegypti. The sequence continues at coordinate 987,477 of NC_035108.1, forward strand.
ACGACCAGTTACTCTTCAGTTAATTTCAAACATTCCTCCATATTTTCAGCCTGGCATATATCCTGAACATTTTTCCAAGAAATTTTATTCGGTTGTAATTTCCAGTAAATTAAATTTGACACCTTCATAAATTCATTTTAGGATTCTCTCACGGGCCCCTTCAGTTATTCTGTAAAGGACCGTACCGAGGATTTCCTCTAGAATTTCTTAAAAATTGGATTTCCCGAAAGTTCCTTCAATATAATTTTTGTGAATTTCTCCAGATTATTTTGTAAGCATGATCGAGTACAATCATAATTTGAAAGTATGAATGTTTTTTGTACCTTATTTAAATTAAATGTGTACAAACTACATTTTTGTCAAGCACCCCAGTTTCGGACAGTTTGAATTATTATATGATATCTTAGTATTTTTTTCACCAGTGTCTCAAAATACATTCATTTTTCATGGATTGCGTCGATCATGGTATCAAAAATGCAATAAAATTAAGAAGAATGAACACAACGACAATTTTTGTTGCATAGGATTCATCGAATGCAGCGCGGTTGTTGCACCATGGCCAGATTCATTTCTCGAGTGCACGGTAAAAAATAATAATTGTGATTGAATACTAAGAAAGCAGTTATAACTGAAGTTTATGCATGAATGACTATTTTCTATTCTTTTATAATTTATTCTGGGATTCTTTCGGAAGTTCATCTAAGATAATAATTGTTTCTGGAATCCCTCATCAATTCTTCCGCAAATTTGGGATTATCTCAAAAAAACTCTGTAGCTCTTCAGATAATCCTCATGGAATCCTTCTGTAGTTCTTACATAAACCTATTTAGAGCTGTTCCGCCGAAAAATCTTTTTTGGATTATTCCGGGAAAGCTTCTAGGATTCCTCTTCAATTTTTTCAAGATACTACCTATAATCTTTCAGAAAATCTTCCAAGAATCTCTGTGAAATGCTTCCGAAAAACCCTTCTGGGGTTCTCCAGAAATCTCTCGGAAATTCCTCTTAGTTTCTTTCGGAAATCCTTCTGATCAGGGTTGGGGAAAAAAATCTGAAAATCACTCTACAGTAGTCAAACAAAGCCAATCACAGTCAGCGAAGCCAGTGAAACTCACGCCCATCGCTGCTGTAGGCAAAAAGCCGTGAAAATTGCAAAACACCCATTGCTAAGGGCAACCCAAAATTACTGTAGAAAAATGTTCTATTTCCCGCTGCATTTCCCGCATTTAGAGCCTTCAATGACTCTACTGATTTAGAGAAATTCATGTACCGTTTTGACTCATATTCCGAACACTTAAGGCCAACAGTGACTTCAAATGCATCTGATAGGCATAAATTAGATGATATTTATGAAAATTTTTATTTATCCACCAAGCCTAACTGTTAGCTGTTGAGTGTGCCGATAAAACTGTTTGTTTGAACTTGTTTAGTATTGTTTTTACGTAAAAGTATGGAACAACATTTTGATTCAAATGCCGAACACTGTGTTCATTCTGTCTCATATTCCGAACACCTTGATTCAAATTCCGAACAGCACGAATAAATCGTATTCAAATGATTGATTTCTCAAATAAATTTATCTGAGCTAGATTTACTGGTCTCGAACTAGAGAATCGTTACTATTCCTAAGGTATAAAATAGATTGGAATACGTTAAAACTGAATTGCAATTAACTGCCATTTCCTTGTAATTTGATGACATATTTCAGCGAAACATTTCAACCAAATCGCCATACAAAAGCCGAGTGTTCGGAATATGAGTCTGTTCGGAATTTGAGACAAAACGGTACCCAATATAGGCTACTTGATGAGATTCACGATTTTAAACTACTGTAGTGAGAGAGCCACGTGATTTTCGCGAAATTCAAGCCTACTACTATTACAATTCCCAGCACTGCTTCTGATATTATTAAAGCTATATTTCTGATCACTCTGTGATTCTTCCGAAAATCTTCCTTCTCTTTAAATACATCGGAAACTCCTCTTGGATTTTATGGAAATCCTTCCGGGTTTTTTTTCTGTAAAATTTCAGTGGAATTTTGCCGAATTTGATGTTGAATGTTTCAAAGTGATGGAATTCTTTTAAAAGATCTGGGATTCTTCTGAAAATCTTTTGAGGATTATTCCAGAAATCTTCCGGGGTTTCTTACAAAAACCACTCAGCATTTTTTCCGAAAATCCATCCGAAATTATTATCTTAAACCCTCTAAAATTTTTTCAGAAATTCATCAATAATTCTTTCGTGAATGTCTCTGACACTTTTTTGGACATCTCTCTTAGATTCTCTCAGGATTATTCCTATTCTTCTAAATTATTCCGATTTTTCCGAAATCCATCTGAAACTATAGTTAAATATCTATTCTTTTTTTGTCAGATTATTCCGTTCAAATCCTTGGGATTTTTCTGGAAATCCCCATGGAATAAAAAAAAACAACTAAATTACTATGAAAAAACTTTGCAAGAATTCAGAAATTTTTCCGAAAACTCCTCAGAATTGTTTGAAGATCTTCCTGGCCTTTTTCCAGAAATCTTTCTTTGATTCTAACGGTAATCCTGTGTAAGTTTTTCTAGAAATCTTTCTGGAAAAATTTCGAATTTCGAATTTGTTTGTTAAATTCCATTTTTGATTTTTTAGTTAATCTTCAGAAAATCAATTTTGAATTTAAATGGAAATCCCTTAAGGGGCAGGATCCGTCATTGATTTCGGAATATTCAAAAGCAGTTTTTTCGTTCAAAATCAAGAAAATTTACAGGAAAATGTGTTCACTGCATTCTGTTCCCCTACCGAAACACAGTGAACACATTTTCATCGAACAATTTTTAGTTTTGAACAGAAAAACTTCTTTTCAAATTTCGATGATGACGATGATTACGATGACGGAGCGTTGATTGTTAAGAAAACTTTCGGACAGCCCTCTGGGACTCTTAAAAAATACAACTGAGATTCATACGGACATCTTTCTATTCTATATAAATAAAAACTGAGTGGTGTTTGTATGTCACGAAATGGTTCACGAATGGGTAAACGGATTTGAATGATTATTTCTCCGTTTCGTTCATCAAGAGTTTCGACGTGTTTGTGTGTATAAAAATCCCAGGATATCACCGGGAAAAGTCGGAAAAGCCGAGAGTGAACGGAATTGCCATTTTGTATGGGACGATCCATAGCGTATTCAACAGCCTACTTGATGGCAAGAGGAAGTAGTTCTCTTATAAAATTTAATTAGAAATAGTTCCGGAAATTCCGTTTGAAAATCATCCGCAAATCTTTCTGGAGTTCTTTCGGACAACGCTCCGGAAAAAGTTCAGGATTTCCTGAGGATGTTTTAGTGAATTCTTCCAAAAAACCTGGGAATTTTCTGAAAATCTAACAGGGATTCTTCCGAAATAACTTCTGGTATTTTTTTGGATATCACTATGAAATACATCCATAGTCCATTTGTAATTCTTCCATAAATCCTCATGGAACTCTTTCCGATTTTAACGGAAATCCTTAATTGATTTTTCCAGAAATCCCACCAAAATTCATTCAGAAATCTCTGTTATTGTTTCGCAAATTATCCCAAGATTCCAAGGAAATTCCCAGAAGGCTTATCAGAAGAATTCCAGAAAGATATTCGGGAAAGTCCTAGAATTATTGTCTGAAGAATCCCAATGGCTATTGCGGCAGAATACCAAAAATTTCCGATAGCATCGTTGAATGACCGGATTATATTATATGGTTTTCCGGATGAATCTCAGAAGCTTTATGGAAGAGCAGGAATAATTCCTAAAAAAAAACAGGAAGAATCTCTGAAAGATATTATGAAGCCTTCCAGCAAGATTTCCGGAAGAAATCCAGGAGTATTCTAGAAAAAATTCCAAAACAATCTTATGGCGATTTTTGGAAATCCAGGAGGAACAAACACTCTGCTCCGTTCTGTTTAAAGACGTAACAATCCTTCCCGTAGTGGTCCCGAAGTGTTGGGCCACGACCTTCTCCAGAACCCCGGTATTATAGGACGCTGCGTTGATTTTTACGTTGCGAACCTTGCGTTTCTTGTACGGCTTGTATCCCAGATCCTTCGTCACGATGGTGTCACCAATCCCGATCGACACACATTCAGGTCAGCAGCGGTCTTCCGGATTGAGCGGTTCAATTTTCGGCGTCATAATGGCTGCTGGCGTCCTTGTCGAACGCGGCTGCCTAGATTTCATGCGGTCCTGGATAGCCCGTGTCCCGGTACCGACGGATGGTGGTATAAACGAAATTCCGCTTCTCCCCGTGGGGTTTAAACCGCTGGAATATGTCACTGGGTCGCTCACCTCTCGCAAACAACTCCTAACCCTTCTCAACAACTTTACTTATATTCGAACTTATTGAATACTCTGTATAAAAAATAAATGGAATTGACTCCAAAACTTTTTTCCTAAACATTTTTTTAAGGTTTGAAGAATGAGTTTCCGTTATGAGATGATGATTTTGTACTCAAACAACAGTACTGAAATGTCACGATCATTTTTCAAAATTTTTGCATAATAATTTTTATATAAACCTTCATCGTTTAATTCATCTTCAAATCACAGAAAATGTTGAAAATTTCATAGAACCTTATTTTCATCGTAAGAATAATCAAGAATATATGGGAGATTAAATTTTAAAAACAGAAAAATGTTAACTTTGAACTTTTTTGTATTCATAGGCATGTTTCGACTTTCATGACCACCATAACAAAAATTAATACATAAAAATATTAATTTAAGACATTCGCTTCGTCACACCCAACGACTCGGGAGTGTACCCTTCGCCACACATACAGCGCAGATTTCATGAGAGAATTTCGATGCTGAACTGAAAGTCGGTGAAACAATAACACCACTTGAGTGGGCACCAGCAGCATCATCAGATTAGGCGGTACCTACTTAAGTTTGCATCTTTCCCATTCTCCCTTATGCCCCCTTCCCCTCTCTTCTACACACGTGATGCTTGTACAAACCCTTTCTCGCTGTACAGTTGTTTCTAGACTCTATTATAGCAATAGCCAATTCAACCTTGAGAGGGTTAATGTTTATTATTGAATTAATTAATTACGGTACCTTCTATATGAGCACAGTGTTTCGAGCTTTCCATCTCAATTGTTGGTTCTACTACGGAACAGGGGGTAGTTGTAGTTGTAGCTAAACATTTGCGGCCAATTTTCATACCGTTTTACGGCTTTATAATGAGCTTAGAAGGGCGACCATGGAAAGGGACGTTAAGTATGATTTATTGAAATAAATCTGTTATATGTTAATTAGAAGGCTTTTATGAGGCAATAAGATTCAACGAATATTTTTATTGTTTTTTTTTTTATATTTACTATCAATCATTATCAACCATATGATTCGTAATAGAATATTTCAATTTTCTAATAACATCTAAGAGTATCAAGTTAACTTTTCGCGCCATTCTGTTCTCTTAATAATCAACACGGAACAAGGTATCTGTTAAGATAAAAAATGAACGTCTTATCATTACGTGACGCTGCAGCAACCTTTTGCTCAAGCGGATGAGTCGTTACAGCTTTGGTCGTATCTTACAAAAATACAAACAAAATTCGTGTGGAAGCATTGAGTCATGGAAACTAATGTTTCAAATTACCTTAAGTTTACTCAGCTGATTGCACCGAAAAACTCCCGCTCAAGTGATGTCTTTCATTCTTTCAAAATTGCTAGTTATGGTTGACGGTTGGCCTCTTTATATTCATGCAGGTAGAAGATATGAATCGGTTTCGTTTTAACACATGTTGAAACCACTCAGGAAAGGAAAACAGTCATTACCGTGGTGGACAGAACTTCGGAACGTATGATTTTTCTAAACTGCTAACAGCTGAACAAAGTACCTCACAACACTATTCTGTACATGACTGATTTGTTTCGAAAGCTACCAAAAAATCTGTGTCCCCCGGTCAGCAATTAAAGCTGTTTTTTGCAATTTTGAACGTCTCTTTAAACAGTTTCTCGTGGGAAAGCTTTCAATGTCAAAATTTGCATGGATAAATTGGTAGCCTTTAACACTAGTTAAGTTTCGAGACGTTTCGCGTTTTGTGGTTTCCATTGCAACCTTCTAATTTATGTATGCCAGTAATGTTACTCCATTTGGAATCATTGTCAAGCATTAGTAAAGTAATTTCCTAGAGTTTTGGGTTTCGGATTGACGGCTGTCGATACAATTTACTAAAATCACGCTTTTATTTAACAATTGATCATTTATTCATCATCCCGTTGTCGCCAAGAAAACGAATTTATTTCGTTTTTCACGGCTCATGAAATTTCCACGCACACAAACACTTCACATTAATTGCCTGCCGGAAAAGACGCTGGTCATCTCCGCTGCATCAATCGTCTGTCGCATTCGCCGGGGAAATGCAACCAACAATCGTAGCAATCTGTGAGATTAGTTTTAACTTGCTCGCATTTCGTAGTAAGCCGTGTTCGCCGGCATCGCTAGTTTCTTCCCCCGTTCGTAGCAACCGTCGGACTACTGCGGTAGCTTGGGGAAAAACTACTGTTTTCTCTCTTCACTACAACACCAGGCTAACATGTTCAGTCTTTACTCTACCCACGTGGAGCACGTGACTGCAAGCGTGGGAAAATTTGTAGCGTTTTTCTTTCACTCTCTTGGCTTTGATTTTTCCACATTTCTTTTGCGTCTTGCTTGATACATTTTAACATCTTGCATCTACTGAGAAGTCATAACATTTCTGTTTCTCTTCTGACGATTCGGAAAGGCAGTTTTCCAATACAGTTAATTGAAAATATAGTTGCTGACATGTTGTGGTGCAGATTACCTTACATCGACATGAACCTATTCAAGTTGACCACCTAATTATTCAACTCAAGTTCAAGTGCCATGTCACCTAATAACAACATCACTGCTATGTGGATTGGTGCATATTTTTTTCTGCAAACTCATTCGCTTGTTGCGTATACAACAACTTTGTGGTCAATAGGAAAGCTCGCGCTTTGCCGCTAGGTGGTACAGGTGCAACGATGGAAACGATTGGCAGAATTGTGAAACATTGTAAGTAAGTGGCAAGTGTGACGACACTAACGTTTTAGCTCATTAACGATTAACATCATGCTAGGACGTATGTAAACGTACCTAAAATGTTTGAAGTTGTACATATGTAGTTGGATTAAAACTACACATCGGTAACATACCGGAATATTTTTTACATCTATCGCACGTTCAAACATTCGTTAAGTTGTTGTTTTTAGGTAAAACAATGTCTATGGTCAAAGGCGTTGTTAGGTTTTCTAACAGGGATGGGTTGAAGGTTTTCTCGGATGAGCAATCTTCACAAATTTATGGCATAAATGACTTATGGAATCTGAATTGAATTTGAGCGAGCAGCAATTAGCATTTCCCTTAATCCGAATCCTTGTTTTGACCAGTATATGGGCTAAAACCAGCATGAGGGTATCATATCATAAGCCATGCAAAATATACACAGTAGGATCAAAGACAAATTAAAGACCCTGATGTCCCTTGCAGTTGCCCAAAATGTTATGGCTCATAAGGTAATCTAGAATGCCGTGAAAAGTGTACTGCGATCTGTCAAACTTGGGTACCTTTTGTACTACCGAGGGACCAAATGCAGTACTAGAAGTGGTACACAATCTGAGCCCGAGTGTGACGGACCTGGTAGGATGTCCCAAAATTTCACTTAGTCAGAAAACTTGGAAGCTCTACCTCCAAATGATAGCCAATTAGGGTCAAGATGAACAGTATAACCAATGAGGACGTTACTCTCCTTAGCACCTCTCACACGATCCGCGTACTGTTTTGAAGCAAGTTTCAATAGGGGAGAACTCTGAAAAATGACATTTAGAGGTTGCCCCATCGAGATTTTTAAATGAAGTACGATTTTCGTGAGTTATGTAAAACAAATATTTCTAGGTCAACAAAATTTCTTAGAACCCAGCTTTTATATTTTAGCGGACCCCAGCTATCGGCAAAAAATCGTTCCCTTTTTTAACTGGCCGTAGGTTACTGCCTGGGAGGGAGGCACCGATACTACACACGAAATATAAGACAACGTTATTTTGAACTGCAAGATAACTCCAGCTTGCCAACAACAATCAAGGCAGGCTTCGAGAAAATCGGTAGTTTCCTTTTGTTGTGCACCTTCGATCTTTCCTGACAAACATGAAAAAAGGGCCACAGTTTTCTATGCACTAAATATTCATTTTCATTGGAAAAAGTAGAACGATGCGTTTTTCAATGCTTTATGTTCAATCAGATTAAATGGTGCTCACGTGACATTACTTGCGTTATGTGCATGAATCGATTTTCATTCGATTTTTATCACTTTTGAAGAAATACGAAAATGTGTTTTAATAAGTTATGCGCTTTTTTTATGTTAGTCCAATGTTTGAGATCTGGGCTCACAGTGACAGTTCGTGACAGCGGAATCTCGGCTCACTATGACGTACAGAAATTTTGTATTGGTTTCTCCCTCCCAGGTTACTGCGATGAAGTTATTTTTCTCATCAAGTAAAAGGGCATTACTTTCCGTTACAACAATGATATGTACAATTAATGCATTTTTTATATTTTTAGCAGTTGAATGAAGTTGAATCGTGCTTAGTACCTCCACTATTGGATCATTTACCTTACGAAAACAATGAATTCTTCAGTTTTATATTTCATAAGTTTTAGAGTTATTCGAAATTTACTGTGGGCTGATATGCGGCTTGTTTGACATTATTTTTTGCAGAATATCATGCAATCCAATTTTCAACATGCGTTCCCATAAACTGAAGTAAACCGAGTGGCGCACCAAATTTCACATATAATTGTTGTTAAGACTGGATTTATTTTTTTTATAGATTGTTTTTAGATACATGCTCGGTTAACTATAGATAATGTATTAATTTTACTTACATTTGATAGTTTAGTGTTTGATTTTGGGGAATTAATTAGTTATACTAGAGATTTTAAATTGGTTATTCTATTACTTTGCCACTTGCTCCTCAGGGTCTATCCGGGAGAAATTGAAGTTTAAGCGGACTCACTTCCCAAGCTTTTTGCACCAGTCGAACAACGAGTTGAAGATGGCGGAAAAGGGAGAATGTGGTCATAAAATAATATTATATATTCTAATTCAACAATGTCTTTTAATTCAGTCTTTTAATTCAAATAGGACGGATGTAATTAGGAAATTGGAATTAACACACCTTTTTGTTCGGGTAACGGCGATCTTCGACGCTCGTTGAAGATACGACGCCGAGCCTCAATGTTGGATGCGGGCTCCGGTTGGCGCAATTTCTGCCGCCTGTCGACTACGACGCACTCAACGGGTTGTCGTCGGGACGCTCGCTCGATGCCTTCGGTAATCGCACCCACTAACTTTGTCGACTGGGTTACACGTGGCACAAACGTTGAGCTAACTCGGCACTTCACTGACGGGCTCATAGGGCTTCAATGCTGGGTTGGTTCGTATAGCACTCACTAGCTTTACTAAACTGTCTGTTACACTGTGAGATGAAATTAAAACCGGAATAAAATCACGGACTACTTGATCTTTGAAATTTTGTTACCGAATAAGAGATCGATCCATCGATGCATGGGGTTTTTATATCAGCTGAATCACTGATCCTGGAATCCATATTGGAGTGACGTGTATCCAACGTTCAATATGGTTGGTGCACACGGTCTTTGGTGTCAGGGGGATATTGGAAATGGTTTGTAAATTCAAATTCTAATAGGGTTGTGAAGGGCATCTGACACCAAGGAAAATGGGTAGGAATGGATAGGGATTTTTACACTAGATTTATTTATTTCATATTCTAATTCATTTTATTTTATTATTTCTAGACCACAAATTCAATATAATTTAACAAAAGAGATTTTAACAACTAACAAATTAAATAAAGTATGCACAAAAACTATATACAAAAGAAAACTATTTACAAGAGGAGTGAATTCAATTGGTTGATCGAAGGGTACAATTATTGAAACCTTCTGTGAAAGGTTACAATTATCCCGGGGTCCGGATAAAAAAATTAATGAAATTAATTTTTTTCTTAAGTTTCTGTGACACGAAAGACAATTATACACATTTACTGATTCTGAATGACAAACTAATCCAGTGCCTTCTTCTCTCCGTAATTCATTTTAAATTAGTGGAATGATTACTTCCCGAGGGAATCTTTTCCACCAATTTACTTGAATTAGGGAGAGTGAACCTGGCCCCTGGTTTGCTTGGCTTTCTAGAGCCAGTAAATAAGTATTTTGACTTTCCGCAGGATGGGTAAATCTTTCTACACAAATATGTTTGAAAACGACCTAATTGACTGATGAGAGCATTCTCCTCTTTCAAATTCAATTTGATTTAGTGGAATGATTACTTCCCGAGGGAATCTTTCCCACCAAATCACGTGAATTTAAAAGAGTGAACCTGGAACTGACCGGTCTACGTTGATCGTCTCCAACCATTCTTCATGGAAGATTTTAGGATTGGGAAGGACTTGGAATTTATAAGTTTAGAAGGATCAACTAGTTAAGAACTTTCTTCTCTTGCAAATTCAATCTAATTTGATGAAATGATTACTTCCCGAGGGAATCTTTTTCCTCAAATTATGTGAATTCAGAAGAGTGAACCTAGGATCCCCTAGCTGTCGAATCTTCTTCAACTTATAATTCAATCTAAGTTGGTTTGATTTGGAAGTTGAGGTACAAAGTAAGTAGGAAGTAATAATCAGTAAAACCACTCTGCTTTTCGAAACTCAGTTTTGATTTTGAGAGATGATTACTTCCCGAGGGAATCTTTCTCGCAAGATCACTTGAGTTTGGAAAAGTGAGCCTGGGTTTTAGTGATCACGGTATTCTTAACTACCTTGTCTCGAAGGTTATAAGATCGTCGTATTAACATGTTACCGTGATTGGAAGGCATATCAGGAAGAACACTCTTCTTATCAAAATCCTGATAAATTTAACGGAATGATTACTTCCCAAGGGAATCTTTTCCGGTAAATTACATGGATTTGGATAAGTGAGCCTGGATCTTTTTGATTCACTCAATCATAATACGGCAAATGTTAATAGAGGATGCTTGAAAGGATTAAGTACTAGTTGAGATTGTTTTCTGAATCTTAAAGGTTGATCATAGAGACCACTCTTCTCTTCGAAATCCAATTTGATTTAGTGGAATGATTACTTCCGGAGGGAATCTTTTCCACCAAATCACGTGGATTTGGGAGAGTGAGCCTGGGAATCCATGATCTTCGGTTTTCGATCCAGCCAATCTGAACAGCATTTAGAGTCTAAATTATTCAAATTTACACGCTTTGTGATAGTTGAAGGGATAATTACGTATTTGATGGTATGGTGCTATTGGTGTAATATATTTTTTCGTCAGAATAAGTCGCATTTTGTCCTTTTTACATTTTGTCTTCCTCACGTATACCAAGACAAACTAGAATTTAATTGATTATTCTAACGTCAACTTTGGATGACCAAATGTATAATTTGAAAATTTACCTAAATTTAAGAATAAGAAAGACTAGAATTTCTACATCTTTATCTCAACCGCTTTCATTAAATTAAATTGTATATCCTAATTTGCAACACGTTGGTTTTCCAACACAGATCCATTTGATTTATTATGCTAGGGCGCCCTATTACTAAAGTTGTTTCCTCGAACACCTAGACAGCTCTAATCCAGAGAGCGGCTGGGTTCGATTGATTGAAACATTTTGATTCAAAAACGATTTCTCCGAAGCATATTCAACCGAATAGCAGCGAGAGGATCTTTTGAAAAGTTATTCTAAATTTGTTAAATACCTAGGAAATCAACCACCTGGGCTGTCGGTTCTCAGCCGACATCACCGCAGGGCTGAATGTCGACTGTCAAACCGCGAGAAATGTCAACATTGTTTACTTATTACCTGAGAGAGACTCGCGAAGAGGAAAAATATCAACGTCATATGCAGCCCAGATTCCCCTCTCACGAAACGTCAAATGCAGCCCACCGTTTTTATGGCTGAAAAAGTGAAAAGTATTGTGTTCAAAGTAAACTGTTATTAAAAACCTCAGTCGGCGGAGCAGTTTTTTCCAAAGTTGCTGATAGATCTAAGCAGAAGATTAATTATTTCTAATGTCTGCTACGTTTGCTGGCATGAAATTTCACTCAAACGGCTATTTATGATTCGATGTGATGCAAACTCAATCATTTTTTGCTGAGAGGTTCATGTGAGGATTTGAACAGCATGCGCATAATTGGTATAAACACAAAGGGGAATAAGAAAAAAACTCAGCAATCACAGAAAAAGAAGACCGTCTTCGCGAGTCTCGTCTCAGCTTATTACGCTTAGTGTGAGGACGACGAGCTAGTGATCGGATGGAAGAAACTGCTAAAAATAGCTTTCGCTATCACATCATCGATCAAGGACAAGGTCAATCAATTAACCAGAATGGGCTGGAACAAAACAATATCGGCGTCGACTGAAAAGGTGGGTAAATGTGTCTATTTTTGTTGGTTTTTTTTTTCTGCTGTTTGTTTTTGTTTTCTTTTCAGGTGGGTTGGTGAACTACGACGAGGAATTGCTGGATATACGATCAAACGACGATGGAATCCAATGTAATTCAAATGGGAAATAAAGGAAATATAAACCGAAGTGATGTTATTACTTTACCCTGGTTTCAAATGCGATGCCGGCCAAATACCGAGGGGTTTTCCGGACAAATCTTCCAGATCGTAGGATGAAGTGCCAACTTTTGCTTTGACTTTGCAAGGGAAATATTGAGAGGCATATTTTGCGTTGTAGTGGTCTGCCGCACTAGACGGCTTCATGTTTCGGCGGTACACAAGCTGTCCCGTAGTGAATGATTTTGCAAATCGACGGTGGCGCAAATTGTAGTGTTTTTGGGAGGCTTCGTGTGCTTTGGAGAGGTTTTTCTGTACGATTTCGTAAATTTTATCGAACCTTTGCTTACGTCGTTCCACTTGCTCAGCTTCAGACAGAGATTCATCATGCCGATAGAGATGGTGATCGGAACCCTTCTCTGACAATTCTTGGCCATGTGTGATGTAGTAAGGTGTAAACCCGGTGGATGAATGGACGGTGGTGTTGAGTATGACCTCGATGTAGGGGATTTTGAGGTCCCAAGATCGCTGATCATCTTTCGCATATGTGCGTATGGCCGCATTAATGGTACGGTTCACGCGTTCGACCGGGTTGGCCTGTGAGTGGTACCGGGAGTTTAGCCAATGTGTAACTCCGAATTGATCGAGTAGGTTCTTGAACTCCTTCGAAGTAAAAGTGCTACCGTTGTCGGAAATTACTACTTCGGGAACGGAGTTCCTGTAGAACCACTGATCTTTAAGGATCTTACACATTGCTGAGCTGTCCAGTTTTCTCACAGGGTGGATCATGACCCACTTTAAAAACAGATCGGCGATGTGTGGTCATGTGTTGGTTGCCCTTTCGACTTCGTGGGAGGGGTCCCACGAAATCTATAGAGATTACCTGCCACGGTCGAGTAGCTATACGCATTTTTCCCATTTCAGGGGCCACCGGTACAAAAGGGGCTTTCACCTCTTTGCACGTTTGGCAGGATTGGACATATTTGCGTATGTCAGGTCCCATCTTAGGCCAATAAAAACGTTTGCGGATGCGGGCCAACGTTTTATCGTAGCCTAAATGGAAACAGTCGTCATGGTTCTCCTTCAAAATTTCTGGAAAATCTTCAGACTGAGGAACTCGTTTCCATTCGAAACGACTGTCGAAAGGATCGTTCCTCTGGGCAACCTGCATGCGTTCATACGATGCCCATGCATGCCACAATTGAAGCAATGGTTAGGTGGTGGCGGGCGATAGGAATCAATCAGAGCTGTTAGAGTAGGTATGCGATTCGTTTGGTTGTTGAATGAAGCTGCTGCTTGGTGTTGCGCGCGCGTTGCGTTAGGCGCAGATGGTGCAGAGCATTGCGTTTGGGTTTTGTTTCGTCCCCTATTGTTCGGTTGGGATAGTTGGGATTGATTATTTTGCCGTTCTGTTTTCTTGGCTTTGGAATTTGGTTCGCTAACAGTGACGGCGTTTGCTTGTTTCTCCGATCCGAAAACTTTATTGTATGCGGAGAAATTTAATGCGTCTACCTTTTGTCCCGTAGCCACGAGTGTAGCTAAATCGGTGATAGGCAGAAAAGTAAGCTGCTTTTTATAGTCGATGCGCATATTTTGCATCAATATTTGCATCTTTTCATAATCGGGAATTTGATTACTCATGGTGCGAAATAAACGCTCCATTTCATAATAAAATTCGTTAGACGATTCGTTTTGCTGTTGCCGTCGCTGGTAAATTTTCATTTTAATTAATGGATCCAAGTCAGGATGCATAAATGTGCGTCTGAGTTCCATTACTAAATGTTGCCAATTTAGCAGGCGCCCCGTTGTACGCATAGTCATGTACCATTTGAGTGCATGGCCAGAAAAAAGATGAACGGCTGATTCAAAAAGTTCAGCTTCAGACACGTGTTCTGCTAAAGACAATGCTTGAACAACCTCTAAGAATTCGTTCAATTTTAGACCCTGATCTTCTCCATCATATTTTGTCAAAGTCCATCGGGACACTGGCAAAGTGCGATGTGAAGATTGGCCTGAATTGAAAGAAGTTCGAACAGGATTACTAGCAGGAACAGTGTTCGAATTGCCAGGATTAACAGATGGAGGAGCGGCATTCGGTAATGGGTAATTAATACTCAAAGGTGGAATGTTTTGTGTAGATTGAGTAGCATTTTGAAAAGGATTAAATACACCGCTAATGTGAGGGTGAGACAGGTTAAATGTACCGAATTGTGATGTATATGCTGGGCAAGGGTTACCTAAGTTTCGGACTTCACTGTTAAGCGCACCGTGCGGGTTCGAGCTAGTGGTTCGATCGTTGAAAATTTCATTTCCCCCCACCTGAGGTACAAATGCTACACGATTGCTTTGTACACCGTCGCCTACGGGAGCAGCTTGCGCAAAAATTTCTTTTTGGCTATCTCGCAAAGCCAACTCATCCTCAAGCCGTCGTATACGTGCATGCAAAGCGAGTATCATTTCTCGGTCGCTTGCATTGTCATTTTGGGCATTGTTAAAATTATCACCTCGTTCGTTTTGCAAGCCATCGATTTGAAGCTGTGCGGGTTTGATCGCAAAAAGATCTCCCAATGAGGGGAAAGCTATTTCCTCGTCTCCCTCAGCAGGTGCACTAGACTGGGTGTAAAACCAATCTTGCAATAAAACGACACATTTCACCATTAGGGTACGCAATTTTTCAGCCAGCTCAACAGTTTTGTCACAATTTTTCTCCATTTGGAATAATCTGTGACTAAGATGCAATAACCTAGCCTTACATTTGTCCTTCGAACTAATTTCACCTCGCCTTAAAATTTCACAAATCTGCTCATATTTCCGGTCGCATAACTCAATCTCCTCAACTTTTTCGGCATCTAATGGAACATCTAAAACTTTCTTTTCATCTCTTTCTACTTTCAAATGTTCTCTCAAGCTTCTTCGCCTTCGAGAAAACGTTGGATCGTCACGAATGACAATTGATCGCATTTCCAATTCAAAAAGAAACTCATCTTCCGATAAGTGATCCACGCGCATGTGGTGGTACCACCCTAGCATCATTCCGACGGCTTGATCGAAGTTGATTTTCGATTGCGCCATCGTCAAAGGAATCCACGCGGTCACAAAATTTATTATTCTAGTTGAAACAAAGCGTTGAGAAAACGACGAAGAAATTTGATAAAGAGCCTAAGTTTGATGTATTGTTTTAATTAACAAAAGATCCTAATTTACCTTAACACGCGGTTGACAAAAGCGTAAGAACTGCTTATCATCACCCGAAAAGAAATTACTTTGCACTATTAATTACCATCAAATTCACCATAATATAGCACTTCACTATCACTTCTTAATTTAAATAACTTAGAACCTAAAGAAAAGGAAATATATACAGGATAATGGAAAGCGGAAATTCAGAAATGTGATTGAAAAGAATTAATTTAATTGAATTTTTACAAATTTCAATTCCTCCCGGAGCACATCTAAAAATGGTTCTAATTTAATTTTTAAATTAGAAACATTTTTTTTCTACTTTTATCGTTGGGCGCCAATTGATAGTTTTTTTGAAAGGTATGATAATTATTGGGGGATTAATTAGTTATACTAGAGATTTTAAATTGGTTATTCTATTACTTTGCCACTTGCTCCTCAGGGTCTATCCGGGAGAAATTGAAGTTTAAGCGGACTCACTTCCCAAGCTTTTTGCACCAGTCGAACAAGGAGTTGAAGATGGCGGAAAAGGGAGAATGTGGTCATAAAATAATATTATATATTCTAATTCAACAATGTCTTTTAATTCAGTCTTTTAATTCAAATAGGACGGATGTAATTAGGAAATTGGAATTAACACACCTTTTTGTTCGGGTAACGGCGATCTTCGACGCTCGTTGAAGATACGACGCCGAGCCTCAATGTTGGATGCGGGCTCCGGTTGGCGCAATTTCTGCCGCCTGTCGACTACGACGCACTCAACGGGTTGTCGTCGGGACGCTCGCTCGATGCCTTCGGTAATCGCACCCACTAACTTTGTCGACTGGGTTACACGTGGCACAAACGTTGAGCTAACTCGGCACTTCACTGACGGGCTCATAGGGCTTCAATGCTGGGTTGGTTCGTATAGCACTCACTAGCTTTACTAAACTGTCTGTTACACTGTGAGATGAAATTAAAACCGGAATAAAATCACGGACTACTTGATCTTTGAAATTTTGTTACCGAATAAGAGATCGATCCATCGATGCATGGGGTTTTTATATCAGCTGAATCACTGATCCTGGAATCCATATTGGAGTGACGTGTATCCAACGTTCAATATGGTTGGTGCACACGGTCTTTGGTGTCAGGGGGATATTGGAAATGGTTTGTAAATTCAAATTCTAATAGGGTTGTGAAGGGCATCTGACACCAAGGAAAATGGGTAGGAATGGATAGGGATTTTTACACTAGATTTATTTATTTCATATTCTAATTCATTTTATTTTATTATTTCTAGACCACAAATTCAATATAATTTAACAAAAGAGATTTTAACAACTAACAAATTAAATAAAGTATGCACAAAAACTATATACAAAAGAAAACTATTTACAAGAGGAGTGAATTCAATTGGTTGATCGAAGGGTACAATTATTGAAACCTTCTGTGACAGGTTACACATTTGAGTTTCACGGCTATCTCTCCGGATTACGTCTTACCCAACATTGTGTTACTAATTGGGTTGTATAACACGATTTTATTGCACTTCAATATCTCAATGTTGATATTATAAATGATTAAAAAAATTTCAATTCTTCAAATCAATGACATTGCAATTTACACAATGACAATTCGTCCCGAAGTAAAATTTGTCGAGGGGTGATTCAAAAGTGATTTCCATACTAATTTCAAATGTGTTATAAAAATAGTTCCAGGTAACGGAAAATTGTGAAACTTTGGATTCTAGTTTAATATTTAACGTAGATCCAAAATATGTAAGATAATTGATACCCCTAAACAAGCCAACGACAAACGTTAATTCACTATCATTTTATTGTAGGAATGTGCATATTGATCAAAGCTACAGCTATCATAACCTGTCAAGTTGATCATTTATATTCTTCCATATCATCATACTCCAAACAGACCAAAGCTAACAAAGAAGTCGGGAATCATTTCGAACGACAAACGTTAAGTTTGATACCCATTAAATGAAAATGTGTTGACAAACTCATGGTTTTCGAACATTCAAAAGATCAGTATGCAGAATTTTCGTACAAACCATACTTACAGGTTAATGATTTTTCAAAAGTAGTTTGGATCCCAATGGATCTGTAGAAAACATAAAAAACTATGGGTTTTAGAAATTTTGCTGAACTGGAATTATTTGTTTGACATTACCTACGAAAATCTCGATGGGGCAACCTCTAAACGCCATTTCTTAGAGTTTACCCAGTACAAAACTTAGATTGTAATACCCTTAGCTACCATTTGGAGGTTGAGGCCCCAAGTTATATGACAAAGTGAAATTTTAGGATTCCCTAATATACATGGTTTTCTTGTAACAGATACTCCGACGTTTCCTGGCAGAAATTCTTAGCAGTATTTAGTCTTGAACAAATCTTGGGAAAAATCCCTAGAAGAATTGTTCGAAGTATTGCCTGCATAAACTTACGAAGTTATACTTGCATAAACTTACAGTGAAATTTACCAAGAAACGCCTGGATGAATATTTCTTGAATCCTTGGATGAAAAATCTCTGAATGATGTTTTAAAAAAAGTTCAACTTACGGATTTTCAAGAAGTATTCGGAATAAATTACTGTAACTAAATTTTAAGAATCAATTTTGAAAAAGAACTAAAACATGACGAATTATCCCGTTCAGTATCATAAGGGCGTAACTGCAGTGATCGATTTTCTCTTCAACGAATGACTTGAGAGGACGAATGTTTTCGTCTGTTTTTTGTCTATCTTTCTTAACGAGATTTTTAGTCTTAGGCTAGTTCATCTCGGGACCAACGGCTTTACATCCTTTTCGAAGAATGTCGTCACTACATCTTTTTTGTCATAAGTGACAATCTCGGGGATGGGATTCGATCCCAGGTCCTTAGCGCAAGTGGCGTGTGTTCAACCACTTTATTCAGTAGATAGTTCTCATCGCCCTTCGTCATCCTGCAATGTCCCGTCAATGCTCCGAAAATCTTTTTAATTCTGTTTTTTAATCCGAAGAGAAAGTCGATGAAGAGAAATCGATCACTGCAGATACGCCTGTATACTAAACGCGAAAATTTTCTTTCGAGATTTCTTAGAAAAAACTCATATTCCAGAATAAATCATGCAATTTGTTCTTTTTTAAGAAAGTTAAAGATATTAGAATTGGGGTGAACCATAGATAAAATCATTGAACAAAACCTTTATTTTTTTTATCAATAAATCACAGGGAATGACCCAATAGTGATTGTTCAGGGCATTTCTGTAAAAAAAAAATCGAGCTGGTTTCCTTACGTAGGAAATGCATGTAGAAATTTTATAAGATTTCTTTGCAAATTCAAGCGTGTGCTGGAATAAGGGCGTATGTCGCATGATCGATTTCTCTTCATCGATCCTCTCTTCTTTGAATAAAGGTGACAAGATGCAAATTTGTTATCATTTTTTCACTTCAGACTGCTTGAGAGTGATGCAATCGTGCGTCCTGAGGTGAAAAAATGCTGACTAACTTGCATCTTGTCACCTTTATTCACAGAAGAGAGGATCGATGAAGAGAAATCGATCATGCGACTTACGCCCTTTTTCCAGCACACGCTTGAATTGTTTGTTTGTAATAATTGCACTTATGTCGGCGCAGGAGTCGGCAAGCTGGCAACACTGCCAATCAACAATGCTGAAGGGCAGGCGACAGCTGTCAAAGCGCCGCTTCATCACGAGTGACAGATGTCACTACGGAGGGGACGAACCGTCAGATGCTGCTTCCGGTCGTCCATTTCGAAGCCAGTGCTAAACGTGCGTAGTTGCAAATTAGATAGCTCCAGTAAAAGTGAATCATTTAGGCAGTGAAAATTAAATTGAGTGAATTTATTAAACTAGTTAAAGTGAATTTATTAAAAAGGGACTGCTAATTGGTCCTGAGACAAATTCGCCCGGAATCACCGGTCCGAGAATCCAACTCTGTGAAGTGAGTCCATAGGTCCAGATCCGGTGATGTTTGGTAATCGCTAGGTCCGTCCGCAAATTCCGCTGATCCTGAAAAGAGAAAAGAAGTAAGAAAATAATAGAAAAAGAATTAAAAGAAATAACTAAAATTAATAATTTAGGTCGTAGACCGCCGAAATAACTGAGATTCGGCCAAAGGGCGTGAAGAGAGAAAAAAGTCACCGAATTGTAAGTAAATTTAACCTTACCTGCAACATGTATACTTACCCTAATTTGTTTTATAGTTTGAAGCGCTGCAATACATACTTGCTTACAAAACCGGTCACACTTTTAATCCACGCCCGACTCCCTCGACAACTTATATAGGTACTGAAACATTTATTTACGTTAATTTTATTACACGCAACATCACATAAATGGATTTTGTCTGCATTAAGGTTGCAGCACACAAGCCTACAGTAATGGAAATAAAAAAGGAAACAAAAGGAAACAAATGCCGATTTTCATACACACTGATCATATAGCCGAATAACATGAAAGTTTGGCGACGAGATATAAATAAAAAAAACTTGCATTTTTGTTGGCTTTTATTATTTTTATTCACTTGTTTTCTAGTTTTAATGGTTTCTAAATAAACAAGAATGGAATGGTGTTTTTGTGTCACGAAATGGCTATCGTATATTGATTTTTTTTTCATTATTATCTTCCTAAAACGTTTCGACACGTTTGCGTATATTAAAACCCATGATATTGAATGAAAAAGTCGGAAAATGGGAATATATTGTGCATTCAGATTAACTTTATACCGAAGTTCATAGGAGATATGAAACATCACTAACAAAAGTTCGCCGAAGTTCGGCGTCGGCATTCTTCCGAAGTACTACGCCGACAAAGGCATTTCTTATGCGTCGGCGAAGCACTAAATTAGAATGCCGACGCCGAACTTCGCCGAAGTTTTGACTGCCGAACTTCTAATTGTTACTCGAATTGTCAATACGGAACTGTCATTTAGTACGGGACGTTTCATGACGTTTTTCAACAGCCTACTTGATGGCAAGACAAAGTTTGCCGGGACCACTAGTTGAAAATAATAAAGTAAACAGCACCAATGTGAAATTACTTAAAATAGAAATATATTATAATACTTAGTCTGTCATACCGATAATTTAAAAAAATAGAAAATATTGTTGTTGCATTCAAATTTGACAAAATACATTTTGATTAGCCTTCATTAACCAACATTGGTATAGTTTACAAGCCTAGTTATCATTAGTTTACATTCATAGATCTGAAGATCTTTTTCCTCGGAGTTTGTAGGTAACCTAGAGCATCATCATAAAATAGCATATGGCTCACTACAGACTTTGCCAGATTTTTGTTTCACTCTTCTGATGTCACCCTGGAAAACTCTATAGGGATCTTCACAAAAGTGAAAAGTAAAAAAGTAAAAAAATGGAATGCTGATTTTTCAGGAAGTGATGATATTCGCAAAGACTTAATAGTTGCACTCATAAATGGGTGTTTTATGCATGAGTTGGGGTAATCAATTTTAATGCATAGAGTGCATTCATTTGTTGTTTTATAACATATTATATACGTTAAACTAATTCTATTAACGTAGCGATTACAATCCCGTCAAATTCTGTATACATGCCCCGGATCCATAACACAAATTAAAGTTTTAGTAGATGATGTTTTTTTCTGGATTGTCTTTTATAATTACTTGAGAGATTTTTTCATGAATAATACATCTTTATAGACTTTCCCAGGAAAAACATCCAAAGGCACTTCTAGAGATACATGTACAATTTCTGCCAAGTTTTTCAGCAGAAAATCCACCATCTCCAGGAGCTTCCTAAACCATTCCTTTCATAATACGTAGTGGAAAAGCACTAATTTTCGACCTGCGATAAATCTGGGCCAATTTTCGGATTTTCATACACAGTAGGCCAAAACCGTATGAAAGGGTCGAAAATAGGTCGAAAAATGGTGCTCTTCGCCTAGTTGTCTTGGAATAGGTTCCACTTCTAGTACTTAATTGTTCCTTCAGATCTCAGAACCTACGACAGCAAATATAAAAAAAAAGTTGCATGTGTATTGCCCAACACTAACCATATACAGCATTTAAACACATCTACTTATCCAAATTTAATCGTAAAAAATCATAGAAGTCTGAATTTTGGAGAACGATAAACAAGTAACAACTTCATTTGAATGAAAACAACAAAGGAAGCTGAGATTCATAAGAAAACTCAAAAGGAAGATGAAAGAAATTTATTCGCTCATTCGTTTTCATCGAAGCCTACTTTCATCCTACGTCTACTTGTCCTATTTGCATATAAAAGCGAAAAAACACTAAATCACCATAATACCAGGCGCCCATAGCCCTTTCAGTTCCGTTTATACCGGAAGAGAGCCTCGAGCTATGTCGTCCCTAAATGTCGTACGACACTTTCCTCCGATTTCCATTGTTTCAAACATCGTCTGCTTCAGTATACTTATTGGCTCTGCCGCCAAACGAAGCGCCGAAGGTTGCAACAAGCGCACCGCATAAAAGTTTGTTTGATGTGCTCCGCTTCTGTCAGCGCATAAAGTAGACAGCGACATAAATAAAGAAGACAAAAGTGTAAAAATAGCATAGCAGCATATATATGCTAGATATCCTTGCAACATGTTTTGCCGCTGCTGTGTTCAATAAACAGACGAGATTAAATCGCAGCGGCGCATAAGAGCGAAGGAGAAGCGATATCGTAACTAGTCGGAAGTCGACGGCACACACATTCGGATTCCCATAGTAGACTCACAGGCGACGTGGACGAGACGATATCATCTAAAACGCGAGCGGCGTTAGGTTATTCTTGGAAAGCACGTGATTCTGAGAGATGCTGGTCACGCAAAAAAAAAGGGAACAAAAGCACTCCTTTTATTCGGGAGCCATGCCGAACATAAACAGAGTTGAGGTGGGCTAATGGATCGGGGATAAGACGGAAATGGTGGCGGTAGAGTCGGCAATGAAGAAGATGCTGTTGCCGTTGCCTGGGAGATAGCTGCGAAGTGGAGACGACTGACAGCTTCGCAAGAGATGCTGGCCAGTGCGCATGGTCTCAAATTACAAGCGAACCATCATCGACCATGTGATCGGCATTGTTATAAATTATTGTGATTTTTTGTTAAAAAGTGTATTTATGGGAAGTTGTTCTTAACAAAAGTATTCAAAAAAGGAAAAGAATCTATTTTTTAATTCTCATAAGCCAAAGTAATTCGCTCATGTTTTGAGCGAGTCATTTGAATGCGTAATCAGAGACCCGGAACGCTGCCCACATTGAAGTTTTGCTCTTTCGTGATTGCCATGCTTTTAGGTAGCTATCAGAGTTGGCGAGCGAATGCATCTCGTGTAGTATAATTTAGGGGGAATCAATTTCGCCGAGTTTGTCAGCCAGCATGTCGTCAGTACGAAGAACGAAAGTTGATACCTTTCACACACATGTTATTCAACAGTGCATGGAGCGTCGGCAGTTAGTCAAAATGATAGATCCCTGATGCCAATAGACAGAGAATCTTCTGTTCCTGGTGTCATCCTGGATCGAGAGATAACGTTGGTCGCGAGAATGAGTGTGTAATAGATGCTGCTCTCGCGCCATGGATTCTGTCGACCTAATCTGGTAGCACTGCTGGTGATAAGGGCGATCCGAAGTCCGTACATTCGTTCGTGTACCTTGCTTGGGTTTGGACGCGTTTTTGCACGTGTACGTGGTTCTTGGTGGAATCGGTCCTTGTCAGTGGATACAGCATCCGACCAGGGATATTCCCAGCGCTAGAACCAGTCGGGCGTCATTCGCGTTCCAATCGTCAGTCGAGTTGCACGTGTTTTTCCGCCGCTTGGTGCTCGGTACGTCTACCTTTGCTTTGCTGTGGCGTGATTGTTACTAGAAGTGTGTTCCAGACATCGGACGACGCGTTTCCAGCAATCAAAGTGAGCCTTGTTTTGCCTAACAAGTGTGAGGTGTGTGGGAGTGATTTGTTGAAGTACGCCTGCTAGGCAGTGTATACTTGGATGGCAACATTTTAAAGGTGTCGTTAATTTACAAATTGCTTGAGATTTGCCTCAATTTAATCGTATCGCTCTGATAAGGCGAGTAGATTTCCGCCGTTAGACGAAAGGATTGTGTTTGTGTGAACCGCAAGTTTATTGACAGTTGATTGCAGTTTGAGTGATTATTTTGAGAAGCCTACTTTGTGAGACCGAGAGCGATACTGGATTTGTTACGATAACTAGTCGGCTGATAACGGCGGAGAAACGGCTCAACAGCTGTGTAAATCAATAGCACTGGAATGGTTTTATGAGTGACATGAACGGCCTATAGCTAATATTCAGTGATTACGTTACCAAACGTCGCCCGAGGTGGACTGAGCGGGAATCCCAAAAAGTAAGTTTAGCCGCTTCTGTGATTCTTAATGAACAATGCGAAATTCCGCTCGTGTATCAACCGGTTCTTTTTGCAATGTTTCTCTTTACGACAAATACCAAGCTGCAATCAGCGGCTCGTCTAGGGTGCTTGTCGCATTATCGTAGACAAAACTGGCTTGATGCTCCGTGACGACACACTCGGTTTGCCGGTTTAAGTCTTTTGTTTTTAATTGTACACTTGTGAAGAATGCGGGGCTTAGCGGGACGCTGAGATAGTTTTGTTAGAATTAATGAGCAGGTGACTATATATTAATGATGTGATATGTCTCAAATTGGAACCTGTTAATAATAGTAACCATAGTTATTACATTGTGCGTATGAAATGCAAATTCGCAAATGCGAGAGCATTAAATGCGGGGATTTCTTCCAGAAACAATACGCTTATTGCACTTTAATGAGCGAAAGAAGATATTAATGTTGATTGTAACATTGCTTTGGGCAGAATACTGCTCTGACTGCTTCTGACGAGTTTGTGTATATAAGAAGCAAAGGATATTGAGCAGGGAAGTCGAAAAAACTGGAGTAAGCGAAATTGTCATTTTGTACGAGACGTTCTATGGCGTTTTCAATAGCCTACTATTAAGTAATAACTCTTCAATTAAAATATTTAGTAGAAATGCCCTTGTGCAAAATTGTTCAAATTGATAAAACAAATCTTGATTTGTTTTGGGTGAAACTGATTATATCCGTCATAGGTATATACAAACGGCATTTTTTAAGAAATTGGGAGATTTTCAACAACTCAGAAGTTTATGTTCTCAACATTGCCAATTAGATGCTGAGTATAATTGTTATATCTGAGCTGCGGTGCAAATTTCAAGTCAATTGCAGTACACTAAGGTTACTAGAGGCGGAGAAACTTGAGCATTTTGTATGAGAAGCGACAAATGCGTAGGATAAGAAATCTTCGAGCTGTCTAATGGAATACCTATAAATCTATAATCTATAGTGCTATACAATTTAAAACAAATTAGTGCTATACAATTTCTATCCAACTAAAAGCTACTGGCAGATACACGTATATTAACCTCATTGCACATTGGACCGAATCGACAATTTAGCCGGAAAAAAGTCTTTTCTCTGTTCTCGTCGATTTTAGACGTTTGATGTGTTCAGAGAAGTTATTCGTAATTGAGTTTTGCATCTTTTAAGAAAATAGTTGAATAGGGTGGCCCATATTTAAGTTAAAATTTTGACTAAAACTTTTTTGTTTGATGAATTTTGTGGCTGCGGTCTTCTGCAAACTTTTAGAAAATGTTATTTTGAACAACTTTGTCGAAGACACTTTTGATCTAACTCTTCATTTGAGCTAAGTAAATTGATTTTGAAAGTTTTAACTCAGGGTGGACCCAAAAAATCAGTTATTTTGATCTAACTTTTTTATTTTCAGTTTCACGTGAATGTGGTCTTCAGAAGAGTTGCAGAGCAAGTAAAGATGCACATTTTTGCTGAACATCGCAAGTTTGTAATTCTTGTGATTTTGAAGTTATAAGCAAATTTAATGCCCATAACTCATGGAGTTGGTTCGATAAAATTTTTCTTTTAGTGGCAATCGAAAGGCCATACGATAGGCAACTTTTGCTGCAAAAACTGTGAGAACGTAATTTTTTAAATTGAGAAAATTCACTTCAAAAATACACTTAAAAACTATAAATTTGCTTGTAACTCACAAGATTTCAAAGTTAACGGCGTGCTGTCTTTAGCAAAGTTGTAGAATTTAACTAGATCTACAACTTTTACATACACCACTTTTTAGAGAAATGTGAAACAAAATATGAAGAAATGATGATACGATGCAGATGTGGGTCACCTAATATTTATTACCATAAATCATTAAGAATGCCATGAAGAAGCCATGGTAATCAAAAAGTGTGCAATTTTGGAAAATTATGTATAGAATGAAAGTACAATTATATTGCTACTACTTGAATAATTTTGTATGAAATAATAGCAAAATGTATTATAAAGATCTATTTTTTTTATTTCACATTTCTCCATAAGGTTTGATATGAAAAAGTTGTAGATCTGGCTAAAACCTACAACTTTGCTGAAGACAGCTCGCCGTTAACTTTGAAATCTTGTGAGTTACAAGCAAATTTAGAGTTTTTTAAGTGTATTTTTGAAGTGAATTTTCTCAATTTACAAAAATTACGTTCTCACGGTTTTTGCAGCAAAAGTTGCCTATCGTATGGTCTTTCGATTGCCACTAAGAGAAAAATTGTATCGAACCAACTCCATGAGTTATGGGCATCTAAAGATTTCATAGTTTTTCACTTAAATTTGCTTATAACTTCAAAATCACAAGAATTACAAACTTGCGATGTTTAGCAAAAATGTGTATTTTCACTTCCTCTACAACACTTCTGAAGACCACATTCACGTGAAACTGAAAATAAAAGAGTTAGATCAAAATAACTGATTTTTTGGGTCCACTCTGAGTTAAAACTTTCAAAATCAATTTACTTAGCTCAAATGAAGAGTTAGATCAAAAGTGTCTTCGACAAAGTTGTTCAAAATAACATTTTCTAAAAGTTTGCAGAAGACCGCAGCCACAAATTTCATCAAACAAAAAAGTTAAAGTCAAAATTTTAACTTAAATAAGGGCCACCCTATTCAACTATTTTCTTAAAAGATGCAAAACTCAATTACGAATAACTTCTCTGAAGACATCAAACGTCTAAGATCGACGAGAACAGAGAAAAGACTTTTTTCCGGCTAAATTGTCGATTCGGTCCAATGTGCATTGTTAAATACTAGATTTGACCTGTCAATCTTGTCTAAATGTGTTTTCAATATGATATTTATTAGATTTGAAATCGGAAATCTTCTTCTCCTTTCTGGAGTCACTTCCCAACTGAGGCAGAGCCTGCTTCTCAGCTAAGTATTCTTATTTGTATTAACTATGAGCTTTATTTGCCGATTGACCATTGCATATGTGTATATCGTGTGGCAGATATGAAGATACTCTATGCCTTGGAAAGTCCAGATAATTTCCTGTGCGACTAGCAGGGTTTGAACCCATGACCCTCAGCTCAATCTTGTTGAACAGCTGCGCGTTTGCCGCTATGGCTATCTGAGCCTTAAACCTGACTCACTCCGTGTTCTCACAATTCACGATATTTACCTAGTTTTGTTATAAAAAGGTGTGAATGCTACAGATTCCTTCAAGTCGAATTTTGTACATGACACTGAAGACGTCCTTACAGTTAAGGTCGAGCTACGCGTACCTGTCAAAGGATACCAATTCTAGTTGAGACTAATGGTATACTTAGTACTTAATTTAGTTTTAATTTACTTATATATTAAATTTAATAAATAGTTACATAAATGCTAGGTATAAAATAAATGAAAAGTACTGCAAAAACTAAATCTACATAGTGAAGTAGACTTTTGTTAAAACTTGTTGTTGATTCATATCAAGATTTGGATGAAATGATTCTGCATACCTTTTGCATGTAAGCGCATTCACTGTTACTTTTCCATTACGATCCAATCCAATCAATGATTATGAGAACTGAGTTGTTTTTAATTTTAAAATGTTGAGCTGCAAAGTTGTCATGGCAACCAAAACAAATGACGGGATTCTTAGTCTTGAAAATTTACTGACAAAATTCAATCAACTAGGGTAAATCGCCAATTGAACGGTCAAAATGCTCGCTAATTGTTGAACACGCCATATGGACTTTTCAACATGCGGCGACGTTTTTAGCCGTTCAACATTAGGCCACTTGCCCTTGCTCTTGAGATATTCTCGATTAATTTATGATTGATTCTTGACCTTTCCAGCTTTCTACGCTAGCTATAGAACTACAAGGGGTGATTTGATTTTGGCATTTGTTGCCTACGGATTTTATAGTTTGATCAAAGTAGGCTCTAATTTAAGATTTTTAAGATAACCATTACAAACAATATGTTCTACGATCATTATGTGATGACATTTTAAAGGGTTCGTCCATTATCCCTAACAACCCAGTTATAGTTTAACATAAATCCGATAAATCCGGTCTCAAATCTCTTGGCGATAATGATTTGTACAAACTGGGACTATTTTCGTAATCGAAGTCAGAAATTTCCATATAATGCTAAACGCCTAGAGGTATGCAATGCCTTATTTGCTCTTAGTAATTTATTTAGTATTGTTCGAAATATATGTCAGGCTACCATTTACCATGCATTTTAGAAAAAAAGTGCACTAAAATACCACTACAAAGCGTGGAATTAAACCATGATTTAGGGAAAAATCTAAAAATAAAAAGATGTGTTTACAAATGTCATGTTAAGGTCGCCTCGAACCATGCTGTGGGACCATTTACCGTGCACGCTAGTCCACCATTTACTGTGCGTCCAATTTTAGTCGTGATTTAATTTCGTTTCTTGAAGAAACGTTGTTGGTGGAGTAGTTATGTTGCTAGTAGTGTGTCCACTCATTTTCAACGGTATTCGAATCTTAATTTATAATAAAAGCCATAGACATGAGCATGAGCATGAGCATGATTGACCGCCCGTAGATGCTACTCCATTATTGCAAGAACAGCTGGACTTACACAAGGAACCAACAGACGCTACTCGGAATCAGTAGCATCCTCAATGTGTAACTACTGGTGTTCTCATCATCATAATAAACAATAACGGCGCCGGCTACGTACGAATGCAGGTCAATTTGGGATGGGAGGGAAATGTTGACGTGTTACTTGCTTTATGGAAGTCGAGGAGTCCTCTACACTTCCACAAGTAAACACTGGGAGTTTAAATATAGAGGAGAGATTCGTTTTGGTAAACGATAAATATATAATTTGAAATGAATGCGCCTAACCGGATTCGCGATATTACTCGATAAACGCATTATACGTCACTCGCCCCCATAGGAGCAAACGACAAGATCAAAGGATCAAACACTACTAACGCGTTTCGCGATCCGCGACACTGCACTGTGAGCGATCAGGTGGCCAATATTCGAAAAAATGATTTGTTCTAATAGGTTTTTCTTGTACATAATTCCATAGTAAACACTTCTATAAAGATATTCTTGGAATATAAGAGCAAGATCTTTTATAGTTCAATTGATATAGTATGTCAAAGTTAGACTTTTGAAGAAAAATCAAAAATTCAGTGTAAACACAAGGTACATATTGAATACAATATACTGCATAATTGGTATATTTTATACAGATATTTACAACACTCATTTCAATAAAAGCAACCATTCCATATTCGCTTAAAACTTGTTGATATTATGAAAAATGATTATCTAACGTTAAAATAAAAAATGTGATTCTTTAGCGTTTTTACTAACAGAAAATCTCATTATTGACCAGAATTCACATGATTTTGGCTACATAAACTTAATTTTTTAAAATGCATTGTGACAAGAGCTACTTTATTTCATCAGTTTTATCTTATTTTTTCTAGCAAAACAATAATTTGTGAAAATTGTAGGATTATTTTGTATAAATCCGTATATGTGCACGGTAAATGGAGGCCGCACAGCGACTGGTGTCTTGATGGTACTTGCACAGACAAACAGACGTCACACTCTCATCATTGCATTGAGTACCTTTTTAACGGTTGATTCAAAAATATGGTAGGTGGCCAATCCACCACCTACAGCGCTCGCATCGTTTTTGTTCGCGTTTGACGTTTACACACTACCGCCATCTGTTGGCCTGTCAGCATTGGGCGTACATGTCCTCGTGACTATGATTTTGATGGAGATTTGTTCTAAGTGTTACGTATGGTTGTCTGTGGTTCTTGTTTATATTCCAAAATCGTTTGTTTTATGTTGAATTCAATGTCTTAACGTGAATATCAATCGACATGTTTTACAAAATAAAATTGTATACCGATTCATACAGACTTATAATGATGTTTGTCATGCATGTTTGAACTTAAAACACATTTGTAGGCAAATTTGTTTATAAATTCTATATTATAAACTAAATCTAATCCACGTTCTCTATTAACATTCCCTAAACAAATTTCAAAGTTTTTAGTTCATTCAAAATGAATCGGTAAACAATCTTTCACCTGCAATCAATAACTGAAATACCAGTACTTGTTTTAAAAACATAAAATAAAAATCATCAAAACAAAATGCAGAAATACTATCAAAGTTACCCCATAGGTGCTGCAAAAGGTACCCAAGTTTGACAGATCGAAATACACTTTTCATTACCTTATGTGCGATAAAATTTTGAGCAAGTTAACAAGGGATAGATTCAATTCCAATTAAAACGTATTATGTAATTTGTTTATTTATTTATTTATTTAACAAAAATTTGGAAGAGGGAAAAACCCCTTTGAGTGGTTTCTATAGAAATTTCTCTCAAAGAGGCACAAAACCTCTTCAACTTTTCCAAAACGTTATAATATGAACAGTGCCGTAGCGTGCGATTGGCCAGGTTGGCACCCGCCAAGAGCGCCAGGCTTCAGGGGGCGCCAAAAAGCGTGACGCACTTTAGATTTTTTTTAGATATGTACATATTTAGTAATGGCGTTTCTGGAGTCACAGTGTCTAGAAAAACAATCATAGATATCAACAAATAGCGATAGAGGGCAAATGTTGCGTCAAAAACACAGTTCCATCATTCCTCTTTTATACATTTTTGGCTCTATCCATAAACATAGTAGATTTAAACGACTTTAACAAAAAAAAAAAAAAATTGGAATCATCTGGATGATTCGCCAATAGAGAATTCCTGAGATACGGACTCTTAATAACTCCCAATAAAAACAAATATCATAAAGTAATACTAGGCGGGTTTTAGGCAGGAGTTTAAGCCTCCTGCCAGATTTTCATAGAATCTTAAAGACAATTTTGATTTGATACTGAGCAAAATTATCCTAGAAACCAAATGTCCTTTATGCCGAATGGCGTTATGCCAAATTATCTTATGATACACGGCTTTATGCCAAATGCCCTAGACCCGTGAAAAAATGGTATAGGATAGGTTTGTAACAAAAGATATATTTTTGCTACTAAATACTTTTTTTTTCTCCGAACTGACTGATAAATGTTTGAATTCGTACAGAACTTTTCGAGACATTCATTTCATTAGTTTTCTTTTTTAAATTTTTTAAAAAATCTTCTCTAGTTTTTTTGAGTAATTACCGTAATCCGGGGTAACATTGATCATTTTTTTGAATGTTTCTTAAATATTTGGTTCGAAAATGCAATAGTTGCAAATTTTATATTTTTAAAACAAGTACTGCCACCCATAGCTCGTGACTATGTACTTTATTTTGTTTTTTGAAAGGTTTAAGCAAGTTAATAAAAATGATTAAGGTGATTTTTTTGTTTTGCTAATATGGGGTAACATTGATCACCTATGTAAACAACGTTCGGTAATATTGAAAATGTCGTTACCTACTAAAATCATGGCCCCTGAAGCCGAATATGAAGGGCAAATGCTTACAAGTCATTTACTTTTTAAGTTTATTTTAAAATTAAAAACATCTCGAATCACGGAATACGCCTAAAGGTAGGCAATTTCCTAAGGGAAAGTTACATTCTTAACAGTAATTCGGTAATGTTACCTAATTGAACATTGCTTTGAAAGTTTTGACAACGGAATCGTTTTCGGCGATGCCGTTTTTAGTAAGAACCGCATTTTTCTCGCTCATATAATTTACAGAACTTATGTGAGACATGAATGTTTGGTAGTGTCATCCTTAACCATTGAAATCTTTGTTTCGAAAAGTCGCCAAATTTACGCTTAAGGTAAACGCATTTTTCGCAAAAATCTTCACTTTTATCAGCTGATGAATATAAGAAAGTGAAGCGCCATTCATGATTTGGAAATGTTCCATCAATAAATGATAATGTGAACTTTTTATGAGATGGGTCATTCCGATCAATGTTACCCCGCTGATCAATGATACCCCGGATTACGGTATCAACCTATTTACACAAATTCATTGCGTAAACTTAAAACTTTCGATGAAGACGGACCTGGTGTAGTGGTTAGAACACATGCCTCTCACGCCGAGGACCTGGGATCGAATACCAACCCTGAGATAGTCACTTATGACAAAAAGGACAGGTAATGGTGTGGACTTCCTTCGGAAGGGAAGTAAAGCCGTTGATCCCAAGATGAACTAGCTCAGGGCTCAGAATATCGTTAATAAAGATCAAAAATATTAAACTTCTACATGTTAATTCATTGCGCTACTTTGACGAAAATTCTTTAAATTTATTCTTGTATGATGTATGTATGATGGCAAAAATATTCGACAAACTCTTGATTGTTATAGGACTTGATCTAGCACTTTTTTGAATATATTCTACAATTGACATTCGTTTTAAAGCCAACAGAATATGACTAAGAAAAAGCATAACCAAAATTTATTAAACATTTCCTTCGAAATATTGGACAAAGGTATTTAAAAACTTATGAAGAAATAAATGAATAAACAATATCCACAAATATCTTTTCAGGAGTATGCATTTCATTGAAACTATAATAAAAGCACCTAAATGACGTGACGCCAAGTGGGCAATGAATCCAGTAGTTTCTTTCTAAACATTAATTTTATTTGGAATTTTTTAAAAATCTTCAAAAACCTCTGGTTATTTGGACAATTTTCCTCTAAAAGAGATATAACAAATTTAATATGTCTTCTTGTAGAGCCTTACCAAAGCAAGCTAATGTATAAGTATTACTTGAGCTATATCTTATTATTTTTAGAGAATTTCAATGAACAATATTATCAGGAAACGCGCTTGAATTTTGAAAAAAAAATCCTTCAAAATTTGCAGGAACTTTACGTAAACCTACGGAAAAAAAGAACTTTAAACAAAGGGCGCTGAAATCACAGTTCGCCAAGGGCGCCATGAGGCCACGCTACGGCTCTGAATATGAACATATAATTTGTAGGCACCAACGAAAAATATGTTATGTAATCTTGAATTTTGAACAAGAACTTTTGAACTGTCCATGTTAGAGAACCTAAATGAAGAGATGTTATACCTTGGCCATTTAGGTAGATGATTGAAGAGAACAAAGATTCCAGGCCTTTCATCTGTAAGTTCACTTAAGTGAGGCTTTCGAATAGACATTAAATGGAGGGAACAACTATTCTACGCCATGTAGTGAGTCAAATGAAGGAAACAAAGGTTCCAGGCCATTCGACTTAGCCAATTAAGTAAAACAAATTCGGAAGGGAAATAAGAACTCTGTGATTAATAAAACATAGTGATGTATAAACCAAAGATTTGATACATGATTTCGTAAAGCTTAAAGAGATGGTCTGAAAAAAAAACAATATTGTTGAAGAACAGAAAAAAATGTTCAACATTACAGTGGACAAGCAAAAAATCGATGGTTTAAAAATTTCTGACTCTAACGAAATTTGAAGAACATGAACAGAAGAATTTTTGAAAACCGCAGACTATTTCTAACAAAATTGTTTCTCAGATTGTTTCAGAATTTCATGTAAAAAAGGAATCAAATAGGATGAGAAATTTAGTAGGCATTTAATTGGCATATAAATCAAAGGTGCTCAATAAAGGGTTTAATGAAAGATAATCACTCTTTTCCTAGCTATCAACTATAATGAAAGCTTTCCCACAGGTTGCTACAAACTGATTATGAGGTATTGAGGAAACCTTTCTTTTAACGACAACAGTCTGAGGAAGAAGGTGCGGAGCGCAGTAGGCTTTGCCGCGAGTGGTCTTGTTTTGAATTGCTCCTCACGTTTTTTTCCGCGCCATGTGCGATAGAATTTTTCGATGATTCCGTTGGTGGTTCGGACGGTGCTACGCCACCCCGAAAGTTTTTTTTTTCAGCCATTCAGACTGTGGTGTTTTGAAGTTGCAGTTTATGTTCTCTTCCGCCATTTCGGAAGACTAGTATTTGACCGGCGTTCAAGTTCACGGCGCACTTTTCCAGAAACTTGCAGGTGCATTTGGTAAGTTTGTTCCTAAATGATTACATACGCTGTGAAGAACGGATTCCTAGTAGAAGTGTTCTTCATTTTATTGATTTGCACGTTTCCGGATCGCGTAATGTTTTATAGGTTTTATCGGATTTTGTATTGTGGATTTACGTCTCTTTTTTTATTCGGACTAATCCGATGACCCTGAAGGGATCGGTTCTGAATGTTACTGTTTTCTGAGCAGAAAATCACAACCTTCTTCGAAATGTAATCAACTAAACTGTTAATGAAACATTTGTTCCCGTTTTTGAATGCTGGTTAGATTCGGCTGGTGAAACCGCTGGTGTAGTTTTTGAAGAAAATGTGTCTAGAAAAAATGTAGTGGAAATGAAACGGTTTATTCTGCACGAGTTCTGCTGGGCAGTGTCGGGCTGAGGGCTTGATCGAATGGTACTCGCTGGTGGTGACCAATCGATCAGGTTTTCAGCTAGACCCACTGTCTGATTCTCTAGATTTGTGCTCATGAGTATTTGAGTTTTGGCTTCGTGTCATCTTTACCAGAAAAATTGTTTTTATTGCGTCGTCGCTCCGCTAGACTTTTTTTTTCTCGTCTTGGTTTAGTTCGTACGCGCGCACGAGTGCAATCGAGCTCAAGTTTTCGCGTCGCCAAAGTGATATATTGCTATAGTGCAATGAGCATGTTGATTAAAGTAATTACAGCAGCTCAATCAAGAATGATTGATCAATTTGGTGAGCTCGTTTCATGCTTTTATTTTAAATTTACAATGTACTATGAAACGTTTTTTTTTACCATGACAACGGAGGGAATGTTATATTAAAATATGAACAGTTCGTCACTGTAAGTGTCGACATAGAAACTTGGACATCAACATTAAAATCCCACACCTTTTCTCTTACCTCTTTTTTATTACAAAAATAACCTTTGAATGGTTCGACGCTAATAGTGTCGACTATCCGTATGTTCACGTTGTCTTCAGAGTACTGATAGGTGCATTTTTGGACTGAAGTTGCATGAATCGCATCACTTACCACGGTGAATCCTGATCATGCAGCTATGATCCCTCCCCACTAACAAAACTCCTTCCCGTGACAGCCATTAAGATGCAGAGGTGATCACGGTCTCTAGTAACAATGGATGTCACACTAATATTCCATTCCTTCCCCGATGACCGTAAGAACGTGGCCGGCGCCGTTATTGACTTTTTGATGTTTGAAGTTCTCAAAGATGTACATTGAAGATTGAAAGCTACTCCCAAGCTACATCTCTTGGTTCCTTGTGCAACTTCGATTATTCTGGTCAATCACGGAGTAGCAACTAAGAATTGTACGATCATCAATGCTTATGCTTATGCTTTTTTGAATGCCGGCATTCGAATGACTAAATTATTAACACCTAACCACAAATTTTCTGGGTCCATCGCCAGCTTTTCAGGCGACCTGTACTTATTCCTCTCTTTACCCTCACCTCCGCAGCACTTATGAGGACGTCGTTGAGTCGGTGATTTCTCATTAAGTAAGTGCTGCATCCAAATTTGCTTCCCCAATCCCAAGTTACGGTAAATATGGGCATGGCCTGGAATAGCAATATTCATGCTTTTGGTAGTGTTGTTTAAGATTGGACCAAGGTTTACTCCCCATCCTTGTTTCTGAAAGCGGTCTGGATGAGATTATCAAAAGACACATGAATATTGCTAGTATCCAATCTACGAAGTATGCCGTAACTATGCTAACGCTAACGCTAACAGTCTAAGGAGGTCATTGCAAGAATTAAAACTGTTCACACGAATCGTAACTGTGTGGTATAAGCTAACTGCATTGCTCAGTGTAACAGTGTAACACTGTTACCCTAGATTCAGTCAGAAAGTTGCGTTACCAAAGTCGACATGGTTATGTCGACCTCGCACGATGACAACTCATATCCGGGCAGGACCAAGCAAGGCATCATTCTTTCGTCACTTTTCTTTCGTAGCGACAACGAGGTAAGACGCGCTCTTTTTCGGGAATAATTCACCACCGGCCGACTGATTGGTTCCTCATTTACGCGGAAATTCACATTGGCGATCCTGCCAGTCGTTTACACTTCATATTTTTACTAAATACCTGGAAATAATTGTTTTAGGAAACATAATTGTAATAGATTTTGAAACAAAAAAAAGAGGAATCAATCAGAAGCAGGTAAATTACATTAACCTCAATCGTAATTTTCAATTGCAAAAAGCTTGGCTATTACGGTTTAGTATGGATAAGTGCGTCAGTGATAAATCCAATGTTCAAACTAACAGCAATGCAAATTTTCTAAAAAATTTAAAGATATTTGCATGAAAGGGTAACAAGAGTTTTAAAAAAGACATTGTAAGTGCTGCAGTACGACCACAGTTCTCAGTGCCATAGTGTCGTTCAATGGTACAAACTTCAGTGGCACAGTAAGACCACAGTTTTCGACGTAATTCCAAGTGGCACAGTAAGACCACAGGGACGCCTGGCAAAAGAATCGTTAAGTGGCACAGTAAGACCACAATAATCAGTAAATGAAGGCACCGTAGTGGCACAGTAAGACCACAATATGTGATAGATCTTATTGCCCCTTAAAGCACGAATCGATGTCTCTGATGTCTTTTATATCGATTACATTCTAATGAAGTGGCATAGTAAGACCACAATGGTTGTACAACGTATAAATCTTTTTTCTTCAAAAGAACGTATTATATGTGAGACAAGTGGCACAGTAAGACCACAGTATTAAGGAAAACGAGGCAGTAGCTTGGGTGGTAAAGTAAGTCTGCAGTACATTTTGACCATTGTCCGAATAAATTAAAACTCTTGTTCCCGAAATTTATGAATATCAAGAACGACATGTTTTTTAGTCTCATACAAGATTATTATCTTATATATGTTGCGATAAAAATGTTTGACCAACCAACAAAAAATGTTCAATGTTTTTATTCCGAATGAATCGTGTATTGCAGATTGTTAGCAACGAGGTACGTAATAAACCAACAAGATGGAAAGTAATGGAAAATATGTCCGGGCCCCCGCCGTTTATGATAGTGGTGATGAAGACCGTTACCTGGAAGTTAGTGATACGTCCGTTGACAATAACGGTTCAAACGATTCTTCAAGTTCACTGTGCGACGATGACGACGGAACTGGTAGCCCAAGTGTTCAATCTCACTTCGCAAACGGCATCAACCGAACCGAAACGGTGAATTCTTCGCAAGCCGGTACCAGAACCAATCGAAATAACAACACGAAAAAAGCCGGTACCAGTACCAATCCAAATACCAACGAATCCACTCTCGAACTCACCAATGAACGTCTTCAGCGTATGGAAAATGTGTTGGCGGACATCACGAAAGCGCTGGATGTTTTGCAAGCGCCAATGACTCCGATAAAAGAGTGTGATCAGAACTGGAGCACACCGGTTACTCTAACTAGCACTCCGGACACATTCTCGTCAAACGTCCGGTGGGATAA
The DNA here is from genome assembly GCF_002204515.2 of Aedes aegypti. Taxonomy (NCBI): domain Eukaryota; kingdom Metazoa; phylum Arthropoda; class Insecta; order Diptera; family Culicidae; genus Aedes; species Aedes aegypti. The sequence goes on from NC_035108.1 coordinate 1,025,016, forward strand.
TATTAAACCATTCCCAAACGGCGTGGCAGCCAATAAAATGTGGGAGGAGTGGAACCGGTATATGGAAAATTTTGAAATTGCTGCTACGCTCAACAATGCTAATGACCCTGTTCGAAGATCGCAACTCCTGTTTCTCTCGGTTGGTGATGAGTTGCAAGCCATCATCAGAGCAGCAAAGCTAAGGCCGAGCCTATCCGACGCAAACTGCTATCATGTCTTCGTCAACAATATCAAGAATTATCTCCATACGATGACTGACACAGCAGCCGAGCATGCAGCATTTTTGAACATGAGGCAGGAGAAATCCGAGTCCGCAATCACTTTCCATGCTCGTCTTATGCAGAAAGCCCGCCTCTGTGAGTACAGTCAGGCCGACCAGGATAAATTCGTCCGAGCACAATTTCTCAAAGGCCTGAGGAATAAAGAGCTGGTAAAAGCTGCTCGGACCCATGCGTACGACACAAATTATCTAGTTCTAGCTGCGAGTCGTGACGAAGCGTATCAAGCTGAGTCTCCACCAACAGAGTCACCAGAGGTATATGCAGTACACCGTGGTCGACCACGTCCGGAGAGCCGCACTGACTATCGGAAACGTACACGGTCTGATGATTGGGACAGGCGCATATCAGCAAAGCGAGCCCGCGAAGGTCAAAACTTTCGGCGTGATCTGCAAGAACGTGGACGTCGCAATCGTTGTCCAAGATGCAACCAATATCCCCATACGAACTCTCCATGTCCGGCGTTGAGAAGGAAGTGCAATTCCTGCCTCGAGTTTGGACACTATGCAGTAGTCTGCCGTAAGACGAATATTCAGCAACTCCAAGTGACGAAAAATGAGTCTCCCAGCCGAGAGAATGAATCAAATGAAAATCAGGTATAATCGTCTATCATTTAAATACACTTTATGAACAACTTTATTTGGTGTTTGACTTTCTCTTACGAAATGCATTTCCCTTATTGTAGCACATCAACACGCTCTCTTTAGAAGATGTGCTAGTGGATTGTCGATTGGGAACATCTAGTCCTATCCAGTTCCTTGTCGATTCGGGAGCAGACGCGAACGTTATCGGTGGTAACGACTGGATTCGTTTAAAACAAGAGTTCATTGCAGGACTCACAAAGCTCAAAATTGTCGATAGCGACAGGTCAAAAGGTCTGCACGCATACGGTACATCATCTCCTATGGTTGTCGAATGTATACTTGAGGCGGACATCACAGTTCCAGGATGCAAAGCGCAAAGCACATCTTCAACTTTCCATGTCGTTCCCGAAGGACGACGATCACTTCTTGGTAGAACCACTGCAAGCGACCTGGGTTTGTTGAAGGTGGGACTACACCTCAATAATACGGAAATTTCTTCAAGCGTAGGAGAATTTCCTAAAATGCCAGGTGTAAAAGTGAAATTCAGCATCGACAAAACGGTACCATAGGTGAAGAATGCCTATTACAACGTTCCAGCAGCCTATCGCGAGGCCGCAAGACGTCGATTGGACGAAATGGAGGAGCGTGGCATTATTGAAAAAGTCACATCGGCCCCAAACTGGATCAGCGGCCTGTCAGCTGTCGCTAAGGGAAAGGATGATTTCCGTTTAGTGATTAATATGAGGGCGCCAAACAAGGCGATCAATCGTGAATATTTCCGCTTACCTTTACTGGAGGAAATGAGAGTAAAGCTCCACGGATCCAAATGGTTCACCAAACTCGATCTGAGCAGCGCGTTCTACCACCTCGAACTGAGTAACGAGTCTCGAGATCTTACAACTTTCATTTCCGAAAGTGGTATGTATCGCTTCACACGACTCATGTTCGGGGTAAATTGTGCGCCCGAAATTTTTCAGCGCGAGATGACGCGAATTCTTAAAGACGTAAAGAACGTCATTGTCTTCATTGACGATATTCTTGTCTTCGCAAAAAATCTTCCGGAGTTGCACAAATCAGTGAACCAGGTTCTACTAATACTTCGAGAGAACAACTTAACACTGAACACCAGTAAATGTGAGTTCGACCAAACACAGCTGAAGTTCCTTGGTCACCAACTTGATGAGAACGGTTTTCATGTGGACGAGGAGAAAATCAGAAGCATTCGTCAATTCAGAGAACCAGCTTCCATTTCAGAGCTTCGAAGTTTTTTAGGGCTAGCGTCATTCATCAGCGCACATGTCAAAAACTTCGCTGAAATAACCAGCCCTCTGTGGGCCATTACAACCGCCAAGACCTGGGCATGGGGACGTGATCAGAGTCATGCATTTCAGTTGGTTAAAGAGAAAATACTACAAAACTGCATTACTCTCGGGTTTTTTACGGAGAGCGATAGAACCATCGTATACACTGATGCATCCCCAGTCGCGCTAGGCGCGGTCTTGGTACAGGAGGACAATAATGGTTCATCAAGGATTATCAGTTTCGCGTCGAAATCATTGACACCAACCGAAAAAAGATACGCCCAAAATCAACGCGAGGCTCTCGCCGCAGTTTGGGCGGTCGAATATTTTTCGTACTTTTTGCTGGGACGAAAATTTACACTACGAACAGATGCACAAGGAGTATCATTCATTTTGAATCGGTCTAGGGAGGAATCTAAGAGAGCTCTAACGCGAGCTGACGGTTGGGCATTACGACTCAGCCCATACAGGTATTCTTTATTACTACTATTAATTATTCATTCAATGGGTTTAACGTCATTCGTCTGAAACTATACAGGTATGATGTGGAGTATATACGAGGAGCAGAAAACATTGCTGATCCGCCCTCACGTCTTTATAACGGCAACGACAAAGCCTTTGACGACAATTCAAGTCCGTGGGAAATAGCCTCCCTAGAAGCGAACGCCGTTGAATTCCTAACAGATAATGAAATAAGGACAGCTACATCCAATGACTCTATTCTAATGGAAGTAATCAGCTGCTTGCAATCAGGTACATGGCCGGCACACTTGAGGCAATACCAGCAAGTAGAGGATGACTTGACGACACGGGACGGTTTACTAGTGAAGGCCGGCTGCGTCGTCATCCCAACGGCACTGCGAACGACAACTTTGGAGGTTGCCCATAATGGCCATCCTTCGGCTGCGAAGCTAAAGAGCATTTTGAGGCAACGCGTTTGGTGGCCTGGAATGTCAACCGAGGCTCAGAAGTGGGTTGAATCCTGTGAAACGTGTGCGGTTAACGGAAAACCGGAAAAGCCTACTCCAATGCAGCGTGTGTTCGCCCCAAAAGCTGTCTGGGAAACAATAGCGCTCGACTTCAATGGACCATATATCAAGTTTGGAGGTGTATCGATACTCGTTATCGTTGATTACAGGTCTCGCTACCTTATCGCTAGACCTGTAAAGTCAACCAGTTTCGAGTATACGCGGAAGATACTAGACGAAATTTTTGATCGAGAGGGCCTACCGAAGGCTATCAAAACCGACAACGGACCACCTTTCAATGGTGAAGAATATAAAAATTACTGTGCGAAACGAGGCATAAATGCAATCTACTCTACTCCATTATTCCCTCAACAAAACGGGCTAGTTGAGGGATACATGAAGGTTATCAACAAGGCGATGTCAAGTGCAACCATTAACAAAACGAACTATGTAGAAGAGCTGCGCGAAGCGATACATGCGCATAACGCTGCAGAACACAGTATCATAAAGCTACCTCCAGAGGTGGTAATGAGTGGCCGAAAGATTAAACGCAAGCTACCACTACTGGAATACGGCAAAGTAACTATCAACGAGGAACTTCTTAACGAAAGAGACCGGGAAGCAAAGCTGGCGGGAAAAAAGCGTGAGGACGAACGTCGAAGTGCAAGACAAAGCCGAGTCAAGCCTGGTGATAGGGTTATAATTGAGCGCCAAACGCGGGGAAAAGGAGAATCACGTTTCTCTTCCATCAAATATACAGTGATGGAAGAGAAAAATGGAACCCTTACCTTAAGCGATGGCGAAGGTCACGTATTCAAACGCCACATAACTCAAGCTAAGAAAGTTTCCAATTGGCGAAGGTCGCAATTGCTAGGAAATGATAACAATACTTCGGATTCAACAACAGTGACTGAACGAACTACTCGTGAAAGGAAACCTCCGGCCCATTTGAAAGACTACATTCGATCTGCAGCACAGGACGAACCTTAACATTGAATTGAATGAAAAACATATTCTAAATGAATGATCACATGCCACACTTTATTAAAAGGTGAATTCAAGTCCCATCGCGTCGAAAATAACAGAAGAGTAATTAATAAAGTATGTAAGCCTTAAGCAATTTGATCTTTCTTTGTAATATAGTGTATGTAGTGAAAGGCATACCATGATCCGAAACTCCAGAAACCAGAAACTCCAGCTTGTCCGCAATGAAATGCACTTTTTCACGAAGTCCATCCTGCAGTTTTTCATTCAACAGCGCCTTCAGCTCAGATCATAACATATCCTTTATCCTTCGGATCAATTCAGAGAATGAGCATTTGATTGAGCTCGAACTACAGTAGATTCCTTGCAATGAGTGAACAGCATCCTCTCTTTTAGTAGTCGGTCACAGACAATCTCCACTGCAGATGTGAAATTTAAGTTCAATGACCTCGCAACACTTGCATCAGGTTGTTTACATCCGACAGCAAAACAGCTCCCTTCATATGCATAGTTTTCCGGATGGTAAGCGGATCTTCAAGATGAGAAATTAAGTGCTAGAATGAGAAATGAAGCTATTGGTTTTATTGATAATATTAAAATGATGAAACTCACATTGAATCAATAAAAAACTTGAGAATATGCAGCGTAACTTAGCAGCAGTTTTTCCTCCTTCAACTGTTTACATCGTTGAGGATGAAACAAAAACAAATACCAAATGTCATAAACCTACCCCTGCTGCTGAGCATGGATTTGTGCTCCCTCATGACTAAAATTACTTGATAAATCTCGCCTTACATATGAAAAGGTGCGATGACCAAAACTTGCGCATATAAAAGTGTTCTTAGTGATCGGAGATTTTTATATCTGTTTTTTTCTGGGAAGGGGGAGGATGTGTGGTATAAGCTAACTGCATTGCTCAGTGTAACAGTGTAACACTGTTACCCTAGATTCAGTCAGAAAGTTGCGTTACCAAAGTCGACATGGTTATGTCGACCTCGCACGATGACAACTCATATCCGGGCAGGACCAAGCAAGGCATCATTCTTTCGTCACTTTTCTTTCGTAGCGACAACGAGGTAAGACGCGCTCTTTTTCGGGAATAATTCACCACCGGCCGACTGATTGATTCCTCATTTACGCGGAAATTCACAGTAACCATGCTCATTTCATCCAGATTCTACCCCATTGCAATACATTGCCCTGAATTCAGAGCCGTAGCGTGACCTCATGGCGCCCTTGGCGAATCTCAATTTGAGCGCCCCCTAATCAAAGCTAAGGAGCTATCCATAAATAACGTTAGACAGTTTTGGCGACTTTTCGGCACCCCTTCCCCACATCGTAAGATGTATGACAATTTAAATATCTTTTATGGCGCATAAGAAATCTCAAATGCCCATCCTCCCATAACTCCTTGCGTAATTTATGGACGGCCCCTAACATATAATTAGAATTGTTTCTGAAATTCTAAAGGTGCTTTTACAAGATTTTTTATGAAAGTCATCAATAGTATCATAAATAGCCTAATCTTCTGAAGTTTAGAACACATTTAATTATTGACTTAATTCCTGCAAGGATATATATTATATATAACTATATAATGTTATCTGAAAGGTACTTTGAACAACTCTGAGGTAATATACAGTTCATATGGCTTAAAACAAATCTATAGAATCTACTGGATGCATAAAAAAATTTTTTTTTTCGTTGTGAATTTAGGTGAAATACAATTTTTTAAAGAAATTCTCCTAACATCTCCAAATCATTTGTTTTAGGTAGTTTTTACTATGTTTGTTCGGATTATAAGAAAAGAATTAAATTGAAACAGAATTTGAAAGCCGTGATTCCTTAAGAATGTTTCATTAAAACTTTGTTTCATCATTGTAATTGTGAAGGGAAGATGAGAGTGATTTAGATTCTTCGGAAATTAAAATTTGTTTCATCTGTCAGGAAACTCTTGGAGAAATATAAAAAATTGTCCTAGATTTCAATGAGACATTTTTTTTTATAAAATTTGCATAGATTTATTCAAGATATTCTCCAGAAATTTAATTGCAAAACAGCATGCTGGAGCTAAATCTTATATTTTGTCGTTAATCAATAAAAAAAATGATTAAATATATTAAATGGGTTTCAATTAATTTTCAAGGAATTGTTGTTAAATTAAAATTAAATCTTTTTGTACAGTCAGTTATCAGAAGTTATGAATAATTACAAATGTTTCAAAAGCTGTTTTTAAGAACATTAAAATAAAATTTCACTTCACGGTGGGAGAGAAATTTTGTCAAGGATCTATTAAATGTAATTTCCTCACATATTTGCTCGAAGACCTACCTAAAAACCACAAGATGAATAAGAAAAATCTCGACCAGGCAAACTTTTTGAAAGATAGTCAAATATTGAAAACTAGGTTGTATGAATAGTTACAACGACACTACTTCAAAAATCTTCGTAAAACCAAACGAGTTTCAGCTTCTGTAGAACATTTTTTCATGTTATTAAAAATGTGTCACAGATTCTAAAGCTATGCTGGGAGAACTTTTGGCCTGGTTTAAATTATTTGAAAATTTTGAAAACTCTGTGAAAAATCCATCAACCGATAATGGTCAAAGTTATCGGTATCCTTTCCTTGATTTTGTTGAAAACTTGCCCAATTTTCTGTTGAAACCCTGCCTAGAGTTTCGTGGATCCCACCCATTATAGTGTTTGATGCATGTTCAGTATTCAATGACAATTTTTATTATGATCAAGCTTGAAATTCAGTAATCATGTTCAACGAATATAATTTTAGTGCAACAAGCTTTATTTAAGCTCAGTACAATTTCAATTTTACTTGTAAACTTCTCAAAGATTCGTACGTGGGATCGAGTTTCTTGTAATTTTAAACATACAAATTGGGAAAATTAAAATAATTGTTTCTGCTCATTTAAAAACTTAATTTATGTTTTTTTTTTCAATTTAAAAAAATATAATTTTTTATTTATTTTGTTAAAACCGTTTTGATATTGTAACTAAAAAGAAGTCTTAATTTAATGCGCATCTTTCAAAATTTTACCAAGTGTTTTACGCTTTTTGGCGCCCCCTTCGGGCTGGCGCCCTTGGCGGGTGCCAACCTGGCCAACCGCACGCTACGGCACTGCCTGAATTTCATTGACCCGAATTTCAAAACCCAAAGTTTCATAACCCCGAGTATACCATTACCCCAAATGTCAAACTAGCCCGTAATTCATTACCCAGGACCGAATTGATTCAGGGTTTTGAAATTCGGGGTAATGATTCGGGGAGATCGAATTGAGAGTCATGACATTCGATTTATTGGCATTCTGGGTATGTCATGGATTTCGGGATTTTGAGGTATAATCTTTCATCCATAACCCCCATGTTTATCAAGTTTGCTACTTATTATCCTACCGCACGTCAAAACACTGTCACACTGCAGTCAAACATGTTCCCATAACTGAGTCATTCTTCTATAATGAAAGATGAATGTCCGTTGGAGTGAAAAGGGAGAAGATTCATACAAGAAAAATATTATCACTACCAGGGAAATCAAACTTTTTTATTTTCGGAATTCGTTTGACGCAAAAACTGGATAATAGTCAATAAGCTGGCAATTAATTTGCCAAAGCGAATGAAATTCTTCTTGAAACTCGATCGCCAAAGTGTGAATTGTGAGTAGTTTACAGAACGAGTTTGTTTTATCTTGTTAATTCGCCGTGAGATAGCTTCTATAAGAGAATTCACATATACATGACAAGACACGAGCTGTGGTCATTTGGATAAATCTTTTTTTATTTAGGGTTTATTCATACATTTCATAACGCAAAAAATGGTCATTTTAGATACCCACCCACCCCTACGTAACGTATTTTGTATGAATATTTTTCGAATTTTGTATGAACTGTAACATCTTAAAGACGCCCAGTCACCCCCATCATCGTTTTGAAATTTGTGAATTATTCTGATATCGATGATGTGGTCTTCGAAGATTCAAAAATAGTTTTCAACTATTATAATAAACTGTATCGAAAACAGTTAGAATAGAATACAGTAAACATGTTTTGATGGAAACTGACAATTTAATTTTAAACTGCATTTAAACTTAAATTAGAGCGAAAAAAAATGCATCTGACAACATGGAAACTTGAAGTGATGCATACTGCATATTTAATCAATTTTAACCTTTTCATTTGAATTTCTAAAGTTTAGAAATGTCACCCCCTTTTCCCCGGAATTGACTCGTCTTGATACTATTCAACCAGTATCCGATGCCTGCCTAGCGCTCGAGGACGTTTCCTTCTATCGTTGTGCATTGCCACAACTTTGCAAGTTTTATTCGTTACGCGAAACGTTTGAAATCGAAACGTGAGTAATAAGCAAAGCAAGTTAGTTCGGTATCGAAGCCGACCGGGTGAACTTGTGTCTACTATCTACATTACGCCTTCATTATTCATTATACGTCTTTCGACTCAGCGCCAGATTTCCGCGATGTGCGTTTCACCTTCACTATCTGACAGCGATTAAATGCTCTGGCACATTATGATAATTGTGACATTGCTAGAATCTGTTTGTAGGAAAATCAATGTGCCGGAAATTCTACAGATTATGGTAAAAATAGCTGTGCTTGTTTTCGTTGAATCCGACTAAGATATGTGGCAACAATGTTTCCCGAGCGTGAATCGTTCAAATGGCTCACATGTTCTGTTCTATTCTATTCTTCGGTCTTGAATGCCGAAAGACACTCACAGTGGTTCGAGGGCCGCGAAAATCTCAATAATGAAAGTGGACGTGTTTTTGGTGCTAAAATAATACACAATGTAAACGAATTTTTAATTGCAATTCTTGAGAGTATACCTCCCCATTATCAAAACCTTTTTTGAGTTTTGATGGAGCGAAATTTGGACTTACGCCCTTTTGAATGTTTTAGCTTGATTTTTCCTTAGTATGGATATATCTTACAAAATTCTTGTTTGCAACCTTCGGATGAAACATCATCGTGGTAATCGTGGTATTTTTTCACATGATTTGTGAATCGTTCACATTTTAGTATGACTGTCTTCCACAAAAATATGGTCTTAATCAACAAGCAACTTTGCAGAACATTTTATCAGCCCTAAACAAAAAAAAAAAAATGAATATACAATCAACTCTCCATTGCTCGATATTGATGGGATCATCGAGTAAGGGAGGTATTGAGTTATAAAACACAAAACCAGTGCAACCAAGGTATCTAGAAGGGAGGTAGCCCAATGTGTCAGATTTCCCATTCCGCCATTTTGAAATGCCAAGTGACAGCTGGCGAGTTTGTTTTGGTTGTTTGGATATCAGATGCATGGCGTGACAAAGTAGGTATTGAATGTTTCTTTTACACGCACATCTGTGTGGTATACGCGGCAATGTATCTGAATTTACTTCACTGTGTAATGCACTGATAGTAGAATGACTTAACTTACGAGATAAAGTTACAAGAATACAACCGTCATCGTCAGACGGCGACACCGTGGCGCATCCTATCTTTCATCGGTAGACCATCGGTGGTGGGTGGCTCTCACCCGCTGCACTATTCGAAATTTCCACATTTACATGCATTACATGCAATTGTAAACCAATTTTTCAAATAATCCGCTCTTCTTCGACACAAAACACCGGAATACTATATTAAAGACGAAAATTTGATTCGCGACAAAATGCTGGAGAAAATTTTCACTTCACTGTGTTTATGTTTGTTGGAATAAACTTTCCCTAACAACCCCATAGAAACGGTTGAGTACACAAACCCGCCAGCTAGCCAACTCGCCAACTGTCACTTCCGCCTTCCCCGCAGCTAACCACACCGCGCACCCACTGACTGCTGAGATCGGTAAACCTGTCATTATAATAATCTTGAGTGCAACTGCGGTCCAAGGGACCATCTAGGTAGCCATGAAAATTTTAATTTTTACCATGGTTACTCTTACTCGATATCGAGATACCGAATCGTGTAAGGGAGAGTTGGCTGAGATGTTCCATAGTGCTAGTAAATGTTGAAACCTAAGTCGAAAAACAACAATATTTACCATCTGATTGAGTTTGAGGTTATGCCCAACATATGCTGCTGATCAAACCACTTTGCACTGCCACAAAGCGCCACTTTCTGAGGGGATTTATTATTCGGTTTATCTAACGAGTGAAAATTCAAAAATTACACCCACACAAACGCTCCTTTGAATGGTGTTGGTTGATGTCACCGAAAAAAAGGCTTCAATCTGCAATTGCAATTTGATTTCGTCTTCCCCGCCACGCCGCAACCGAAAGTGGTTTCGATTCGCCATTCATGACAAAAGCGGTCGATGCTTCGAGCGCCAAGCAAGGTGGGGGGACCCAATTCCAATAGAGAAGGAGAATGTTCTATTTTCGCTAACGACGACAGAAGAATGTCTTCTCAATGCATTTGGAATTTGGTGCTTAGCACAGTGCCAACACAATGAGAAGAAAACTGCTAGATTACCGGTCTCCTCAGTGTGTTGGATTAGTTGCAGAGAAGCACAGGTTTTAAGAGAGCATTTCTTATTGATCAATTGGGTTTTTGAATTTTTCCAAAAGTTGGCAAATTGTGTTTGCACATGGTAACTTCACGTTTTCTGAGCACAACAGATCCGCAAATTTACAAAAATGAAAAAATGTGCTTGTTGAAAGACGGATAACATAATGATAGCTAACTTTTTTCACAAATTTAAGTGGTTGCGGTATGTCGTGTAGAGTTTGTTTACGAATAGCATAGGAGGCCATGGTGCGAGGATGAACACTATGTTGTCTGAACGAACAAGGTTGAACTTTTTAGTTTAGTTTGCAATTCATCAATGCTATATTGTGTGAAAAGAAAGCTTTCTTCAAAATTTTTGAATGTTTTTACTAATAGTTCCAGGGCTCAAAACTTATCAAAAATTTGGTTTTGGAGTCAATTTTGCACGATGAATCTAAAAATAAAATAATCGAAAAAAACACAATTACGACCACCGTGCTCCCAAAAAATCCCAAATAGCTCTTACACTGAACCATTACGTGGCACTGTCAGTTGTCGATTTGCGACGATCTGGAAATTGATGCCAGTTCTACCCAGTAAATTGACTGCAATCACATCCAACCATCCCACCCGACTATAAATGGGATGATTCGTTCACTCGGCGAGACCGTGTAAAAGGGCATCAATTTCCTCAATGACACGTTTTCATATCTGTTATCGCGCGTAATCTGCTCGTAGTCAGTGCATAGAACCGCAATGTCAATTGGTTGAGTGCATCTGATGCTCGGTAGAGGGTTTTAATGGGTAATCCAAACGAGATTTGACTCTGAGGGTGTTTTATGGGTTATTTGATTTATATTGATGGTTATGGGCCGTAATGACTTAGCTGTTAGTAAACTTTCCCAGGCTTTACGAGATCGCTTGAATATTTGTAAATAATTAGAATAATTCGTAAACCATCGAAGAACCTATTTTTTGCCTCATAAAGCCTTATTCGGTGCTGAAAAGGAAACGCTTATGAAATTTCTCTCCGATTCCCTGCAGAATTTTGCTACAGCAACTCCCGTTTGAACTGATATTTCTTCACAACTGTATCGCAGTACATCAGAAAAGGGAACTTTCTTGATCGATTCCTTGCGGGCCTGCCTTAGCCGAATGGTCAGAGTCCGCGGCTACAAAGCAAAGCCATGCTGAAGGTGTCTGGGTTCGATTCCCGGTCGGTCCAGGATCTTTTTGCAAAGAAAATTTCCTTGACTTCCCTGGACAAAAAGTATCATCGTACCTGCCACACGATATACGAATGCGAAAATGGCAACTTTGGCAAAGAAAGCTCTCAGTTAACAACTGTGGAAGTGCTCATTAGAGTGATGCAAATTTTGAAATGTTTGCTCCCCTATGCTTAAACGATTTTAATTATGGTAAATAGCATCCTCCCAAAATTTGAAGTGATTCGGAAGAAATTTGACTGTGCACACGCCATTTGAAGTTTATATGGAGATTACTATGGAAAACGCCAATGTTTTGTGTTCAGCTCTCTATCTCTTCGTCATAATATTTTATGGAAAAGTGAACAAATTCTTCTAATGTGAAATCCTCCCAGCTACAACATTGCCGAAGACCACTTTTTGATTGGACCTCAGGATAAATTGTTATTCATCATCATAAAGTTGGTCTGCATGTAGCATGCTTCACCAACTGTTCGGCAGGCAACAGTGGTGCTCCTGGCGGGAAGAATAGATCAAAGTAATCCAGGCTACTATGTTCTACAGCAAAAAAGCAGTGTTGCTCTGAAAGTAATTGAATGATCATCTCAGCATGGTTTAGACTTTGTTATCAATAATAACAAATTATCCTTATGTCCCATCGAAATGTGATCTTCGGCAAAGTTGTAGCTGGGAAGTTTTCACACCAGATGAATGTGTTCACTTTTCCATAGATTATTCTGACGAGCAGTTGGAGGACTGAACACAAAAGGTTTGCCTTTTCCATAGTAATTTTCATATAAACTTCAAATAGCGTGTGCACAACCAAATTTCTTCCGAATCACTTCAAATTTTGGGAGGATCATTTTCATCATAATTGACATCGTTTAAGCATAGGGGAGCAAAAACTTCAGAATTTGCATCAGTCTAGTGCTCATTGGACACTAAGCTGAGAATCAGGATCTGTCCCTGTGAGGACGTAATGCCAAAAAGAAGAAGAAGAATATCGATTCCTCGCAGGAGTTTCCCATGCATCAAGATAGACAAAAAATTACTTTTCTAAAATGAATCAGGCTTAAAGCTAAGTATGCTGTTCCGCTCAAGAGAAGTAACAATTTCTGCCCAAGAAATGGTCGAAAAATTTCCTACAGTGAGCACCATTTGAATTGACATTTCTTTTCAACTGCGTACTGCGATCAAAGGAAAATCCTTTTCTTGAGCATTTCTCGCAAGAAATTTCCCACGCATCGAGATAGGCGATTACTTTTCTGTTGAAATGCATACTTAGCTTACAGGCCGATTTGCTACTGACAAGAAAAGGAATCGCCTATCTCGATGCGTGGAAAATTTCTTCCAAGAAATGGTCAAGAAAATCACATTTTTCTGATCGCAGTACGCAGTTGAGAAGAAATGTCACTTCAAAGGGGGCTCTCTGTAGGAAATTTCTTCACTCTTTCAGTCAAGGAATTTCTTAACTTTTCTTGAGCGAAACATCATACTTAGCTTAAGGAAGCAAAATAAAGCTTATGTAATATTAAAATATGTGATCCTAGTAAGCCAGTTTTGGTTGAATTTCCAATTTTGACATTAGATGGTTAATTTTAGATCCCATTATTTTTTTTTCTTAATTTGGATTAATTGTACATAGAATTGAGTTCTTTCATCTCAAATATTATAAATAATGATTTCATCCAAATTTATCTTAAGGAGCCTTATCGACTTGAAGTCGAGTCTAATACACGACACTGGAGACGGCCTTATAGTTGAGGCCGAGATACGCGTATCTGTCAGAGGATACAAACTCTAGTGGAATTAAACGGTTTTGTACTAACTTCGGCTTTTTACATATTTATAGGTATTCCACAAAACAGCTCGAAAATTTATTTCCTTTGAAGCAGTTCGTTTAATTATTTGAATGTTTTTTTATCTATCTAGAAGATTTTTTTGTCATAACAGAGTTCATTTTAATAAATACGGCTCCAGCAGAGATATTCTCTTCAATGATGCCTGTACAAATAACAAACCACTGATGATTCTCAGTTTTCCTGTTGAGTTTGGGAGGGCTTTTAATTTAAAATGTTGTGATAATAATTATCTTTGTACCTGTCATAATTCAACCCATTGTTTTTTTTCTTGTTTTCTTAACCTGATTTTTACGTAACTAAGGTTGTCATGTGTATTACGGCTTCTGAAGTTCGTAGACACAAGTGTCAATTTGGACAAACTGAGATGTGAATTGTGAAAAATAACAGAATCGTTCTGGTGGGCTTCGATCCCACGACTCCCAATTCGCTATACTGAGCCCAGTCTAGCGCATTGGGAGGTGAGATCGAAGCCGATTCTATCATTTCTCACAATTTTACATCTTAATTTGTGCAAATTGAGTTTTGTGTCAACGAATTTCAGCTTTTTTTTTCTTAATTTTTGCTGTCATAGTGAAATTTTAGTGACTCTACATTCTACTATGTTTTCGGATCACGTGGGTTGGGTTCGAACACTGGTTTAGGATACAACTTACGATATATTCCGTGCTGATGTTGTATGCTCAAGGAGTGAGCGAATGAAGGGAATAAAACAATGGTTGATCGATCTTTTATATGGTTAACAATTACATGGCCCGGGGAATGTTAGCTTTGACCTTTGTCATTCCTACTGACGAGTAATCGATATTATTTCGATATTTACAAGGATAATGTATCTTGAAGGTACACTACACAATCATTCTACAATTATTCAATTCTGTTGCACATGTGCCATTCTTTTGGGCTATTCGTTCATAGCTATTGTAAAAGTTATGCCAGGTAACATTGGTTGCTGAATCACAGTTGATTTAGCTGAAATGAACTGTTTTAATACCATTTTAGCTGAATTAAGCTATCATTGTTACTTGGGATGGCTTCCTACGATCTCATGAGAGATTTACCCAATAAACATGTAATGTTGCTTCAACGAATAGTTTTTGGCATCAAAGTTGCTGCATTTTATCAGGCATATTTCCTCCTTTCAAATATATGCTGTTCTCCCATAGTCAATAATTACATTGTTTATTCGCTTTTCTCATATAATTAAATTTGATATAATAAGCAGAGCTTTACATGAAACTCTTCCCTTATCTCAAGATAATAGTGAAAATATGGCAGAAATTATAAATTATATATAGAACCTGCAGCTACATTTCAATATTAAACTATTTCAACACCTCATCGCTTTCTAAATGCATACAATCTGGAGTGAAACTGAAAGATTCCATGATCTTGCGTCCATTGGCGTAACTAGGATTTTTTATCTGGAAAGGCCTGTATATTTTTCGGGAAAGTCTTTTGCAGATTTCTCAAAAAACAAAAAAATACATAAGAACTCCACGAATTCACTCTTTATTTTTACAGATATTCTTCCCGGAATTTCTCCACAGTTTACAAAAGCTTTGTTTTCTGGGATTTTACTAAAATCTATCTAGATTTTGATTAATGGATATCTCCAACAAATGTTTAATGTTTTCCCTTACAAACCTAAGAATGGATTATCTAATAATTACTCCAGCGGTTCCTAAAACATTTATGTGACTTTGTTCTTCTAAGAATTGCCTAGAATACGTCTAAAAAAATCGATGAAAAATGATTTTGTGGTATCTGGGAAATTGTTGCTCCAAAAATAACTTGATATTTTTCAGATGGCTTCTGATAGATGATACTTTCAAATATCAAGCCTTTTTTGAAAACAAAAATATAGATTGTCGAATTTTCTAACCAATTTCTTTTTTATTATAATTTTTTTAGTCTTTGTTACATTTTTAAACCTTGTTGAAAGTGACAAGTCTCGCTTTTCCTGATTGCCGAGAATGATCTTGAGACAAGGAAAAAATGGAGTCGAATACAACAATTTGTTTTCTAATCTTTTTTTTATTTAGTTCTCTAGTTTGAAGAAGTAAGGACTAGGATTCTGATGCATGGACAATATCGGTGTAATTTCTCTGCTCTATCAAGGGATCCGTTGAGAGTGTACCCACCACATTCTTCAAAGGGTATAAATAGCGGAACCTTTCAATTAGAATCCTTTCCTGCGATCAAGTTAGGAATTACAACTGTAAGAAAACCGAATACTTCATCACTTCTCAATAGTGATAATGTAACACGACATGCACTAAACAAAGGACATGGGATATACTACAATAGATCAAATATTGGTCGCAGTGGTTTATGTTCCGAACAGAAAAAAGCTGGCTAACTACTGGCTTAGATATTAAACAAAAATCAGGATTATTTTTAGCGATTCCCTAAAATATTCCATACAGTATTTCTTTCCTATATGATGCGATTATGCTACAATTGTATGAGGAGTTTCCTAATAAAATACACGAATAGTTCCACCAGATTCTGCCAACTATTCCTCTAATAAATACATTTCGAACAACAAAAAAAAAACTTAAAATATATATCTTGGACATTTCTGCCAATTCAAAAAGGAGGAAGCTATTGAAAGCAACATATATAAGGTACCGCGGGGCAAGTGGGAACGAAAAAAACGATAGTTCAAACAAATTGTTCAATAAAATTTTGAAATGTCAATATTTTTCAAATCCAACAACACAATCACGTTTTGGCAACATATTTGCTGGTGTGTGCATGAAATTAATCGAATAATTTCGAAATTGTGAAAACCTTGGAAGAACGTTTTAGAATGAGCCAATGGACGCAGTTACCTCGCTAAGCGGGGCATGTGGGACATATCCAGTTTCATGCGTCAATCCACATCAGTAAGTCAACCATTACAATAATAGGATTGATAAGTCATCGATTTTTAATTTTAAGTTTATATTTGATGTACATAAGGGATCAACCATAAAATACGTTACGTTTTAGGAAGAAACCCATTTAATAGTTTGTCACTGAAATTAACTGAAAATTCCTCAATAAAAGCATAAAGAGGAATTAAACATGTTCAAAATATATCATTTATAAGTTGTTAATTAAAATGTAGCACATAAACAATCAATAATTGACGAAATTATAAATATGTTTTGTTATTATTTATATGCATGGCAGAAAACTACCTTATGGGATGGAATTGTTTTCCATCACTACTTAATTTGGTAGAAATAACAAATAAAGTTCAAATAACATAGAAAAGTAATCGTTCTCATGATGCATTTCAAATTTCAACTGTGTGTTTGTTGAATTTTGAAGTCGTATTTCAAAAATAAAAAAAATAATTAAAAAATAAAGAATAATAACACTTTTTTTCTCCCTCTTATGCAATTACGTAATTTGAGGTTGATCTTTTTTGATAAAAATCATTTGTTTGAATGTTTTAGTGCTACTCTCTAGCAAAATGTATGAAACGTGCACGAAAAGGTTTGATTCTGGTTTTTGTTCTGATAGGTCCCACTTACCACAGGTACAAAAATATTTTGGGGTAAGATAGACCATCGAAAATTTCATATGAAATGAAAACAAAATACTGGTTTATCGTTAGCAGCTTGTGATAATACTAAAAGATATAGCTTACGGATGGAAACTCGATTTAAAACACATTTATTTTTTACGCGTCAATGCAAGACGTGAAACGTGTCACAATTTATCATGCAAGTTGAAAATGGTGCTGAACTGTCAACTGTTACATGAACCACATGGTATTGAAAATAACAACATGTTTAGTACTAAATACATTCCTTGTCATTGTATCTTCATCTTTCTAGAAGAATACCCCCATGAAAAACTTTTCCTAGTTGAGCTATGACGAATCGCTCCACTTACCCCGGATTCTCACTTGCCCCGGGGTACCTTAACGTATATTTTTGCACTCAACAATATATTAAAAAAATACTGTACATGAAGAATTTATGAAGTTATGATAAAAGTTTATAATATAGGAATATATAAATATGTATCTAATATTATTTAAAATTTTATGTTTGAATGGTGGAATTTCTAAGAGATAATCTGATAGGATTCACAATGGAACATCTGATGCATTTCATTGAGAAATTACGGAATGAATTCTTGGAGGTTTTCCTATTGTTAACTGAAGTTAACTGCTATCCCACAGTTGTTATCTGTACTTACTTAAGAATGCATTGCTCAGGTGAGGAAACAATAATACATAAGATTTGTTGCATTTGATTCTAATGGATTTTTGGTTAGGTGACAAAACGTCGAATGCCAAAACGCCGAAATGACAAAACGTCGAAGGGACAAAATGTCGAATACCAAAATGTCGAATGCCAAAACGTTGAATGCCAAAACATCGAATGCCAAAACATCGAATGCCAAAACGTCGAATGCCAAAACGTCGAAAGAATAAAACGTGAAAGGGACAAAAGTCGAAAAGACAAAAAAGTGTGAATATCTGGTAAAGTCTCGATCTATGAAGAAAATCGATGAAAATGAATATATATATATATATATATATATATATAGGGAAAGTGTACCAGTTATGGCCATAGTGGTTCCCTATTTGGCCATATGCAAAATTTGGAAAACTTTTACATTTTTAATCTTTTTGAATGTTTTAACGTCAAGATTTATCTTTTATTTTACTGCTTAAACACAAAAGATTGTTTAAAATGTGAAGGGATTCAAGATATCACGTATGGCGAAATAGGGAACCACTATGGCCATAACTGGTACACCTACCCTATATATATATATATATATATATATATATATATATATATATATATATATATATATATGATAAATGAATATACTAAACAAATTAAACAATGTTATGAGGAGTTAAGACCAGAGCTGGGAAAAGTTCTGAGATTCACACTACAGTAGGCAAGCGTAGCGAATCACAGTCACCGGAGCCAGAGAAACTCACGCGTATCGCTGCTGTTCTACCGTTATACGCATAATTGTCCCATGTTCCAAAATATGCAATCGAGAAAAACGCGTTTAAAGATTTTAACACATTTAGGTCTCGTATTGACCAGGTGTGTGGTAAATTAAATTAAAATCTTTACAATAGTGTAAAGAATAGCGTGTTTATTAGAGTCAAGAGTTTGTATTATGGGAATAATACAGCTACAAAATTCTAAGTAGGACTCTTATGCCTAGAAATACGGGGTTTTCGGTAAATTTCTACGCATAACAGTCCCACTGATAGTGATGACCAAATATATGCTAAGCATAATGCTGTAGAAGACCGTTTTTACGTATGGATTGTACCGAATGTAGAGGACGTATATCCTCAAGACTATGTTAAGGCACCTTATGTAGGCTCAAGTGACATGTGCCAAACGGAGCCACGTGTGGGAAAGTGAAGAAATACGATTTTATAGTTCGGGATGAAAAACAAAGTTTTCTGTATGTGTGATAATGAGAAAACGTATGAGTTAGTGATAGAAAGAGTGGATGAGTAAGTTAGAGGGTTTATAAGATGTAATTACAGTCGACTCTCCATAACTCGATATTCAAGGGACCATCGACTTATAGAATTATCGAGTTAAAGAATGTACCGAAACAAAAAATCATAAAATCTAAGGAACAAATTTCTGTATTTCTAATACATAAAAGATCACCTCTGTAAGAAAGTTATATTATTTTATTGATTGTACTCTACAAACTGATATTTGAAAACTTTTTACGAAATGTTTGAAAAATCACATTATTTTGACTGACAATATTTTTTTGATTTTCATGTTTTTTATCTTGTATTACAACTTGCAAGTATTTTTTTAATCTCCAATCAAGAAGTAGACCACGTTTCCCCAAAAAAAAGGATTTTCAAATCGATATCGAGTAATGGAAAGAAATTTGCCTCTCTCGTGACATCGACTAGTGGAGATATCGAGTTATAGAAATATCGACTTATGGAGAGCACGATGTATGGAAATTTGAAGGGACCGAAAAATCCATCGACTTATAGAGTATATCGAGTTATAGAACATCGAGTTGTGGAGAGTCGACTGTAATTCCTATATCGATTCTTCTAACTGCAGGCTTGACAGAAACTCATCTGCGAATTCAAGGTTATGCTGCGGAGTAAATATTTAACTCAAAGTTCACGAAATAAATCATTACAGTAGGCAAAATGCCTTGAAAATAGCAAAACACCCGTTGCTAAGGGCAACCCAAAACTACTGTAGAAAAATGTTCTACTTCCCGTTGCATTTCCCGTATTTGCAGCCTTCAATGACACTCCTCGTTTAGAAAATTCATGTACCCAACATAGGCTACTTGATGAGATTCACAATTTTGAACTACTGTACTAGGAGAGCCACGTGATTTTCGCAAAAACTCAAGCCTACTACTATTACCATTCCCAGCACTGGTTAAGACTGTGAAAAATATATTTTACCACTGTAACTACCGTAACACCGTAATTTTTAGTTGGTCTTGGAAAAGCTAGTAAAACATCAATTTCAAAATTGCCAAAACTTGTCGGAATTGTTTAAGATATTTATTTGCAATTTTCAGACTACAAAATGCTTTAATCAAAAAGCTTATTTTAGTCAAAGACATGTTTCAAAATGAAACTATAAATTACCTCTACTTGGGATTAAATGATATCCTATTGATTTCGGTTTTCATTTACTAAACGTATCGTTTTAACTACTTAGTAATATTTTACTATCGTATAAATGATCAAACTATATGAATTCTCAACACATAAAATAAATAAATGTTTAGTACTCCATTCGATAGTACATATTGGAAACTTGCTAGAGATTCTTCTATGTATGTGATTTTGAATATCTGTTTCTGAAAAGAAAATCAATCCTTCGATTTAAGTGTAATTATTCAAGGAAAGAATGAATAAATTGTTAAATAACATGTCAACATTTCCCTCCCATCTCTAGATTGACCTGCATTCGGACGCAGCCGGCGTCGTTATTGTTTGTTGCAATAATTAGAGCACCGGTATTTACATGTTGAGAATGCTACTGATCCTGAGTGGTGTCTATTGGTTCCCTGTGTAGGTACAACTGTTCTTGCAATAGCGGAGTAGCAACTGCGGGCGGTCAATCATGCTCATGCTCATGCTCATGAAAGAATGAGTAAGTTGTTAAAGAATAAAGAATACACTAATTGTTAAAAATCATGTCTTAGTTGACAGTAATTAGTTCACATCACATTAAATTAGTTTAACATGCAAGCGAAATTAGGTGATTGAAATTATTGAGGATTTTGCCCTCCAATAGACTCACACCTAAATAATTTTGTCCCACCAAAATATTCTCCCACCATGTTTACTGAAGAAACTATAAGCAAAGAAGCGAAATGTTCCAATTGGAATTCCAAGTTTACTGTCAATGTCATTCCAATCGAGCAGGAGACTTGTCAAACACTTTTTCACACAAGCTGAAAAAGGCTCACACAAAAATGTTACCGCCCACGAAAATTTTGCTTCTTCTGAAGTAGCATATTTTCTGAATACTTGAGTGTCGGTTGCAATTTTCATGCTTTGCATAAAGAAAGCTCTACTCATTACATTGGTTTTCCACACATTCAGTCAATTTTTCATTCGTTACCCAAACCTGTGAAAATTCAACACATAAAACCTGTGACTCACTTTTAGCGTGGGATTCAACATTGGCAGTGCTGCGTAATAGATTTGGCACAGTTGCTAGCTGATTTATTTTGAATATGATCAGATTTCGTCTCTTTATAATTTAGACTCTTTAATGTTTACCATATATTGGATGGCGTCGTAGCTAACAAAACCAACATGTAACGCATTATGTTGGATTGTATATTGAATGCAAGGTGCGTGCTTCTATGAAAGTGCCATATAAACTGACGTGTGAATATTTATTTTTCCTCGTTGAAGATGTGCACGATAATCTATTCCTCAACTAATCGAACAATATCAAGTTCAGTAATATTGTTCGTGATGTTCGGCAGTCTCGAAGCAAAGTCGTTCGTTTTGAATTCTGGACAGCTCAAGCTACAAATTTTATTAATTAATTAATTCACGCTCTCTTAGCATATTGCATCACTTACAATTTAGTGTCCGAACAGATTTATCAGCGAACAAAAACGGTTAAATCAATTTCCTGGTTATAATCTACAATTCAATAAATTTAGATTTAAGTAGTTAAGAAATTAAATAAACTTACAATCACAGCCGATAACTAATTCAATTTGGCTAGTTCATAAAAGTGTACTTCGTTTAGTTAAGGTAGTATTGTATTGAGTTAGAAAGTGACGTTAAACTAATTCATCTCTCTCCTCTGACGTTCGCCGTATTTGTGATTTTTGGGTCTCAGTTTTGGCTCTCTTAACGAGGGGCTTGTTGGTTACATTCTCCCCCACATGTCGCACTTGATTCACCAAGTACGTCATCCTCTTTGGAGCCACCATTATCAGCTACTACATCCAACAATGCGAGTTTAGCGACAGCTCTTCGTAAAACTCCTCCTACTGTAGACACATCTGCTTGACGAACTATGCCATCTTTTCCGGGGTAGGTGCGCACTACTCGACCTCTTATCCATCGGTTCCTCACTTTCTCATCTGCAATGATCACCAACGCACCTTCGCTAATCGGACGAACTTGTTGGAACCACTTCGTTCTTCTTGTAATCATCGGAAGATATTCGATAATCCATCTCTTCCAGATTTTGTCCAAGATCTTCTGCATTGCGGTCCAACTATCTCTTATGCGAATCCATCAGTTACGGGGCTCTTAATCGGCTGTTGCACTCCAGTAGAGCTCAGTAACAGAAAATGGTTGGGGCTTATTGCTTCTTCATCCGTTGTTTGCAAAGATACAAATGTAAGTGGACGAGAGTTGATCATCATCTCTGCTTCAGCGAAAAGTGTTTCCAGTGACTCATCGTCGAGCTTGTCATCCACAGGAATTGTTCCCAAAGCCAACTTAATGGATTTTACCATTCGTTCCCAGCACCCACCCATGTGCGGTGCTGAGGGAGGGTTGAATCGCCACTGCGTATAAGCATCTGTGAACGTACTACCAAGTTCGGTGCTGATAGCACGAATTTCGCTCTGTAGTTCTCGACTTACGCCGATAAAGTTGGTTCCATTATCGGAGTATATTTCCTGTGGTGCTCCCCGTCTGGCAATGAATCTGCGAATCGCCTTCTTACAGGAATCGGCAGACAAGCTTCTCGCTACCTCGATATGAATTGCTCTGATAGTCAAGCACGTAAACACAACTCCCCACCTCTTCACAGCGCTTCTTCCTACTTTCACCATGTACGGTCCGAAGTAGTCGATCCCAACAAAGGTAAAGGCACGAACATATGGAGTTAACCGTACTCGAGGCAAAGGGGCCATTTTTGGCGGCACCGGAACACACTTGTAAACCTTGCACCACATACATCGGGTTTTTGTCTTACGCAAGCACGTCCGTAGTTTCGCCACGTAGAATCTTTGACGTATCTCGTTCAACACAGTTTCATCGTTACCATGTCTATACTTTTGATGGTACCAATCCAGAAGAAGTTCTGTTGCACGATGTTCTCGAGGCAGTATTATTGGGCTTCTTGCATCGACAGGCAAATATTCTGCTGCATCGGTCCGTCCGTCGACTCGAAGGATTCCTTGATCGTCCATGAGCGGTGGTAGATTTGCTAGTTTGCTCGAACTCTCAAGCGATTTCTGCGACAATTCTGGTTGTTTGTTATGCTTCAACACGGCTACTTCGTCAGGGAAACATTCTGATTGTACTAGAAGCCATAATGAGTGCTCTGCTTTCTGCAACTCCTCACTGGTAAATTCCCGTCCAAATTTGAGTGGATTACCATTAACAGCTCTACGCAGGTTTTCAAGATACCTCAGAACGTATGCTAAACATCTTTTCAGTCGGTCAAATTTAGAAAAGCATTCATATTTGATCGTTGGTTTAATGACGAAATGTGAACAAACAAAGGCAGATCTTAGCTCTTCGCTGGTAACATCCACTTGTTCCTCCATCCAGTCACCATCTCCTTCATACAGGAATGCAGGTCCACGATACCATCGACACTCTGGATTAGTGGATGGACCTTTACCCCATTTTGTAGCTTCATCGGCTACGTTTTGTCTTGTGCCGATCCATCTCCATTCAGCTACCGATGATAAACTCAGGATTTCGTTAACCCTAAATGCTACAAACTGCCTATAGCGTCGTGTATCGGATTTTATCCATGCAACTACCGTCGTAGAATCGCTCCACAAAAAAGTACGAGCGACCTTCACAGAATGATGTTCCTCAATAGTTTTCCTCAGCCTAGCTCCTATCAGGGCTGCCATCAGCTCTAATCGAGGTATTGAGAGGGATTGTAATGGTGCAACTTTTGTCTTCGATGCAACTAGAGAGCATCTTATTTCCCCTTTATCTTTAATCCGAAAATAGGCAACTGCAGCATAGGATTCTTCGCTTGCGTCAACAAAAATATGAAGCTGGAGAGAATTATAGCTGTCTCTATCGTATCCTGGGAAATAACAACGGCTGACTTTGACTTTGCTCATTTCTCTCAAACCAGTTAACCATTGTTTCCATCGGGAGAATATCTTGGAAGAAATTTTATCGTCCCATCCAATGTTTTCTCGCCAGGTTTCCTGAATAAGGATTTTGCCCTGTATGACAAAGGCAGAAACTAATCCAAGAGGATCGTAGAGACTCATTACAACGCTAAGCAACTGGCGTTTATTTGGAACGACATCACCAACCAACAAGCGTTGCGTATCCTCTCGTAAGGACAAATCGAATGAAAAGACATCCTCTTCGGGCAGCCAGATCATTCCCAAAAGTCTTTCAAATTTACAGTCTTTGGACGCAGAAAACTGTTTTACTGCAGCTGGATGTGTTTCTCCGATTTGTTCGAGTACTTCCACCTTGTTGGATATCCAGTTGCGTATGAAAAAATCTGCTTTACCGTGAATCATTGTTACGTCCTTGGCTAGTGTAATCGCTTCTTCAGTAGTATCGACGCTGTCGAGGTAGTCATCGACATAATGCCTCTTAGTTATTGCCAATGATGCTCTCGGGAAATCCATCTCGTATTCCAATGCGTTTAGATTTTTAACGAACTGGGATTGAGTAGGCGAACAGGTTGCGCCGAAGATAGCTACGTTGGTAACCATAACTTTGATCGGTTGATCAACTGAATCTCTCCACAAAAACAGGAGAACGCTGCGATCCACAGGACGAATCAGGATTTGTAGAAACATTTCCATTATATCCGCCGATATCGCCACTTCACACTCTCGGAATTGAAACATAACCGCTAACAGCGGTGTTAGGAGATCTGGTCCTTTCAACAGATGATCATTTAGCGATACTCCTTCGACCTTGACAGCTGCATCCCAGATTAGGCGGACTTTACCAGGTTTATTGGGATTTGTCACGACTCCGAGTGGTAGGTACCATATACGCCGCAAGTCAAAGGTATCAAGCTCCTCCTTTGAAGCTTCATGGATATACCCTTTCCGCTGGAATTCACTTATTTGCTTGCGAACGGCTTCGTACAGCTCCGGATTTTTTTGAAGACGCTTCTCCAAACATTTCAGACGCTTTTCCGCCATTGGAAGGCTATCAGGCAACTCGATATAGTCATTCTTCCACAAAAGTCCTGTTTCAAATTTGCCACAGTCTGTTCGGGTTGTAGTTTTCTCTAATATCTCCTTAGCCCGCTGCTCCTCAACGCCTTCCTGGGCTGGTGAAATTGCTATACCAAGGTTTTCTAGCGTAAAGAACTCTCGGACGTACTCGTGAAGGTCATCTAAAGAGTTTCGAGTGCAGATATGCATAAGACGATGTTCCCCTTCAATTCGACCAAAAACAGCCCAATCAATGCGGGTTTTTGTGGCGATTGGCTCTCGCATGCGACCTTCTCGTAGCTTTAACGTCGTGAGTAGATGCGCATTGTCGATCCCTATCAATATTCCTGGAGTTGCCGATTGAAAGCTTTGTACTGGTAACTTCTTTAGGTATTTGAACTGATCAGCAAGTTGCTCGAAGTCTAACGATTGTCTGGGTAGTCCTAGTCCGTTGACAGTATAGGCTTCTCCCACTTTGAACCGTTTATTGCTACCGATTGCAGAGATCTCCATCTGTACCATCTGAGCATCAGATATCTTTTTGTCGATTCCGCTTGTCCACTGGATGCATAGCGATTCAGCTTGACCATTCAGTCCTAATGTATCAGCAATAGCGCGCTCAATAAGTGTGACAGATGACCCGTCATCGAGAAAAGCAAACGTATCAACCTTTCCATGTTTTCCGTAAAGTGTAACCGGAAGAACCCGAAAGAGGATTGATGAAGCAGGCTTTCGATGGATGGTAACCGTTGCGTTGGTGCTTCGCTCAATTTGCTTTGTGTCCATACTCGAATCGTAGTGAAGCAAACGATGATGCAGCTTCTGACAACCGTTTACGCCACAAACCTCTCCTTTACATGGCCATCGTAAATGTGCAATCAAACACCGTCGACAAAGTTTGAACTCTTTGACCATGTTCCAGCGACTGTCCAAATTAAGCGCTTTGAACTTCGAACACTCACCAGCATGATGCCCTGGTTTATCACACGCAGGGCACGGATCATTACCGCTTCTTGCATCTACCACCCCATCTTGATTTGCTTTAGATGAAGATGAAAATTCTTCCATGGTTGTATGAGCGTTAACGTATGCCTTTTCTTTAAGTTTCGGTCTGTCTTCTTTACCGGTTTTCTGATGAGCACTGAGAAGTGTGACGCTACTAGCCGCAGAGATAACTTGAGTCATATAGTCACTGAAAACATTAAGGTCAACCACTGGCAACTGCTGTTGATATAGTGCCCAGTTGAATTTAACATTCGCGGGTAACTTGTCGACAAGCTCTTGTAGCAAAGAAGGATTTGATAGGTGCCAATCTAATCCAACGGCCTTCAAATGCGCACAAAAGTTCTGCACAACTAGTCCAAATGATATCAACGTCTCAAGACGTTCCGGTTTCGGTGAAGGGGTAGTCCGAAGCTTTTCGATCATGAGGTGGACGATTTGTTCGGGACGTCCAAACAAGATTTGCAAAGTTGACATCACCTGTGGGACCATAGAGGGATGTAGCAGGAAACTACTTACAGCATCTTTAGCCGGTCCTTGTAAAGCTCGCTGGAGTCGAAGCAAATTTTCTGCATCGGAGTATCCGCAAGCACTAGTTGAGTTACTGTAGCTGCTAAAGAACAGTGGCCAATCGGTAGGATCGCCAGAGAAAGAGGGTAATTCCTTGGAGAGCACCTGTCTGGCAGCTAACTGTTCTGGAGATGGAGGAAACACTTGTTGATAACCTGCTGACGACAACCTCGAGTTTCCGACATTCGGCGCATTAGAGGTAGCTGTATGTTGGTTTATCGGAGAGGGTGAAATATGTTCCGAATACGATGGCCGATCTCTGTCCGAAGCCGGAAATGTCGGAAAGTGAGGATCATGATTCTGACGTGTTCCATGATCTCGCAAGGAAGAGTTTGTTTTACTGGGAATAAGTGGGATCGCACTTACCGGATTTGGATTAAATACAAACCCTGTGGCTGCAGCAAAATCTTCCAACGGTACTGCTGCCGAATTCGAATGCCCTGGTTGTGTTGGCCTCTGTTGTCCCAACTGAGGAGTAGCACCAACCATACCGACAACATGCTCACTCTGGTGTGCTTGACTATACAGATGAAGTTGACCCGTTAGTCTTCTTTCTGCATCTTTCAGGCGACCTATTTCCGCAACCCGTTGCTGCAATTCCTCATACCGCCGTAGTTCCATAGCTGCCTGACGGTCTGAGAATTCCTGCAGTCTCTTCTTTGTGTCACTTTCGTGTTTTCGAAATCGTTCTGTGTCAGTATCTTTCTGAATCTGCAAGCGCTTGATTTCTTCCACCAGATCTAGCTCCCGTCTGCGGCGTGTGTCAATCTCGCTCTGGTGACGCTGCTCCAAATCGGCTGTCGTGCGCCGGAGAGCTGTATCTCTTTGCCATTGACCATACGGAAGGAGTAGATTACTTGCCAGTTTTGGTAGAGTCCCAGTGTTCTTCACAGTCTGTCTAGAATCATCCAGAAGATTCTGTAAAGAGTTGAGGTTCACTAACGGAATCGCAGGTGAAATTGAATTTCCATCCATCTGATCCTTTCCACCGGCTGCTTCTCCAGGATCGCTGTCCCCGATTGTTATGCTACCGGTTGTTCGAGTCGGTGATATTAGGTCCATTTTCATGAAATTCGAGGGTTCGCTCTTAACGGCAAACAACTTCTTACTTATGATTTGCTCATCTCGAATAGGAGTAGAAGTACATTGCTGGCCATGTGCATCCACAGACCTCACTGGCGTATGATGAGCTGGCTCGGATGGCTTCGACGTCTCTCCAACGACGTCAATTCCAATACTACTGGTTGCCTTCACCTGTTTGTCTATCCAATCCTCAATACGTTTTCCAGTTGAATGGGTGGAGCGATGACTCCTGATGCTAACCACATCATCCTCCTCGTCCTGCTGTATCAACAAATCACGTTTTCGCGCCAAGTACTGCTTGTCGCGCTCGATTTTCTCCTGAGCGGCCTTTTCATTCATCAATCTTTCACGATCTAGTTGTTCCCTCCGGGCCTCCTCTTCCAATCTTCGCTCTTCCTCTAACAGAGCCAGCTCTCGGGCTAACCGGGCTCTTCTTATGCTTGAATTGCTGGAACGTCCGCAACTGGACGGCGGTTTTGGTACAGAATAACGTAAAATGCAAGCCTCGCACGTAAATTGTTCTGGTGGTTCCATACTCACTTTGGTGCAAGTAAGATGAAAATATTTTTCGCATTTTTGGCATTGTAAACTACGCTCCATCCCGACGAGCTGATTGCACGTGGGACACTCGCAATCAGTACCACGATCGGCAGCCACATCTGACGTCATGAATCTGACTAGACGATTTGTTTGTTGATGATTGCTTTCTACTTCGCGAGCAATATCGCTCGTTGTTGCTACGCTCTCACCTCTTGGATCGCAAATGCCGGTAACAATAGCGTCATGTTGCTGCTTACTAGTCGTCGCCTTCGCCTTGGCTTTAGCTTGGGATCGTGTTTTCCTAGTCATATCGAAGATGTTTGATAAATTCTTGAGTTTTGTTCGTGATGTTCGGCAGTCTCGAAGCAAAGTCGTTCGTTTTGAATTCTGGACAGCTCAAGCTACAAATTTTATTAATTAATTAATTCACGCTCTCTTAGCATATTGCATCACTTACAATTTAGTGTCCGAACAGATTTATCAGCGAACAAAAACGGTTAAATCAATTTCCTGGTTATAATCTACAATTCAATAAATTTAGATTTAAGTAGTTAAGAAATTAAATAAACTTACAATCACAGCCGATAACTAATTCAATTTGGCTAGTTCATAAAAGTGTACTTCGTTTAGTTAAGGTAGTATTGTATTCAGTTAGAAAGTGACGTTAAACTAATTCATCTCTCTCCTCTGACGTTCGCCGTATTTGTGATTTTTGGGTCTCAGTTTTGGCTCTCTTAACGAGGGGCTTGTTGGTTACAAATATCATGCCACCCTATACAAATTGTTAGTGTTTGTTAAGTTAAAAATATAAACTACAAACACTATTGTAACAATTGTACAATAACACATTCTCGGAACACGAAAAGAGACAAAACCGATCAATTTGTACAACACCAATAGATTATTCAGTGATCAATCGATAGGCACGCAATAACGAAGGCGAAATTCGCACGCGTTGTTTCACTAAAAGAATGTGGTTTGATTGGATGTGACTGGAAAGAACTAGGATTGACGAAAGTGGAGTGTTTGTAAAAGCAAAGTTGAAAAGGATTGGAGTTATTGGGAACCCGATTTCTCAAATACTTAGGGATCTGTGGAATGCATTGCTGAAGGTATAAGACACGAACCTATTTTCCCCAACATCAAGATGGACTTGTTTCGGAGATGAACCAGCCATATGGCTGAAAATCTCCTTAATAAAGATAATAATAATAATAATAATAATAATGATGGTATTGTTTGATCAGTTCTGCATATTTAAGGCTTCAATGTTAATAAGCTCCATAAGGTGCTTCTTTCCCGCCAGAGATGGATGTAAAAGTGACATTTTTCTGAAAATTTGTTCTATGCTTGTGATACTGTGATTAAAATTGCAAATGTTGCTGCTTCTAACGCCGTTTGCATCGCAAACATTTTTCGTTAGCAACACTATTTATCCAAAAACCTTTGCTAGAAAAAAGACTGCTTTCGACGTTTTGTCTCATCGACGTTTTTGGATTCGACGTTTTGTCCCTAAACCTGTTTTTACCCCACTAAGGTCTCTCAATTTATTGGTTTAGGGACAAAATATCGACAGAAAAAACG
The DNA here is from genome assembly GCF_002204515.2 of Aedes aegypti. Taxonomy (NCBI): domain Eukaryota; kingdom Metazoa; phylum Arthropoda; class Insecta; order Diptera; family Culicidae; genus Aedes; species Aedes aegypti. The sequence continues at coordinate 1,055,101 of NC_035108.1, forward strand.
TCAAAACCCAAAACGTCGAATCCCAAAACCTCGAAAGGGACAAAACGTCGAAAGCAGAGAGAGAATCTCAAAATAAGCACTTTGATCAGAGACTCCAATAATTGTTTTATATTTTCAAAAATAGATAAAAATACTTTAAAAATTCTGACAAGACTAGCTATAAATTACAATATCCCGTAGATATCTTTGGAAAACAATGTATTTGCTGACAACTTTATTATTATCTTTTCACAAGTTATTTAAAAACTTTTCTTTTTTTAAATCTGCGTCAATATGGATCATTGATGGTTTTGGAGATAAACAGTTTTTTTTTCGTGAGATTGAAATTCCCTTTATGAAATTTCTTTGGTCGCCATTTTGTTTTAGTCAAATTATCAAAAAAAAGAAAATGAAATGTGAGCTATACAATACCAGGAGCTTCTATTGAAAAATCATACAAATCGATTGAGGTGTCTTCAAGAAATCTTTGAATTACTATATGATTACTTTTACTATTTTTCCATAACAGACTTCCGTCAATTATTGTTTTGAAATGCAAATAACCAACCTTAAAAAAAATCTGTAGCCTGAGATTTTGTAAAATTTAAAAAAATCTCCGAATCCAGATAATCAAAATCGACGCAGGTGCTAAGAGTACAAAAGTTTTTTGAGAAATTGTTAAAAAAATGATACACAAATATTCGTTTTTAGATATTAATAAAACCGAGTTAAATTGTTTGTTGTTGTAAAAATGGTCCTGTTAGTAGAGGGGTTAATTGAAAAAATCAACATTTCGTCAGACATTTGTTCTTATCGACCTTGTGGCATTTGAAGTTTTCGCATTCGACATTTTGGCATTCGACATTTTAGTTTTCGACATTTTGGCATTCGACGTTTTGTCTTTCGACGTTTTGTCCTCTCGACATTTTGACATTCGAAGTTTTGGCATTCGACATTTTGTCTTTTGACGTTTTGTCACCCAACCCAATTTATTATCGAAGTTTCCTTACTACAAATTTCAGTGAAGACATATGACGTCATTCTTATTGTCTTGCATAGAGGAACGATTGTTTCAAGCTAGTGATACAAATTATGTCAAGAGGATTAAAAAGCGGCCCACTTTTTTTTCTATGTTTCTTGATCCTAAAGTGTTTCCAATCCCGAATAGTTGAAACCTTTGTAGTTTTTAAACTTAAATGTACAAGAAGAGCTTTGGCATGAGAAAACCAAACTATCTGAATTCCCAAAACTATCCAGAGGCACAAGCACGTGAGTTTCGATCCGTGTCGCTATGGAAGGTTGAATTTATAGATATTTCATGTTTTTACAGTGTTGTTTATCTTCACACTACAATAAGCACTCGATGCTGTCGCCTTCGTTGTTGATTTTTTTTTTTGAAGAATGCATCTTACTTACTTTAGAAGGGTGTCGTTTATTCTACAGCATTTTCGTGTGTACAGCAGACTGGTGCATATTTTGATACTTTTTCTAGTTTTCCTCATCTGTGCTTCCTTTTATCTGTGCTGTCATGTTTAGTTATTAGGCATGAGTATTGATGACCATAAAATTTATAGTTGCTACTCCGTGGTTGATCTAAACAACCGAAATTGCACAGGAAACCAACCGATGTAGCCTGGAAGTATCATACTATCTTCTATGTACATTTTCAAGGACTCCACATTCTAACGGTCATCGGGGAAGGGATAAAATGTTAGTGTTGCGTCCATTTGTACTAGAGACCGAAATTACCTCTGCATTTCCATGGTTTTCACGGGAAGAGTTTTGTTGGTTTAAAAGCTACATGATCTGGATTCCCCTTGGTAAGTGATGCGATTCATGTAACCTTAGTTTAAGATGTTATCTATCAGTGCTTCGACATTTTAAATGTCAAACTATTCAAATGTTTTTTGAGTGATTGGGACAAATAAAAAAAAATGGTTTGTGTATCTCAAAATTTTATTAAACAGTCGACATTTATAGTGACAAATCACGCATAGTTTGTTTACCAAATACATAAAAATAACTTTACCATGATACAAACTTGTGTAATCACGAGCATGAAACGAGCTCACCAGACGGTAATCTATCCCCGACTGAACAGTCACAATCTCGATGTATATTATATATTAAGAGTAAAGACAGAAGCAAGTGAAATATACAACTACAAAGTACGAGGAAAGTGACGGACCTGGGATTGAACCCATGACCTTCTGCTAATGAAGCAGAGGTGGTGGCCATTGGACCATCAACCCCGTCTTAACGATGTCATGTTTATTTATCAGTCATAAACAGGAATTTAAAGAATCATAGACTAGCATCCGTTTGCCAAGATATCGTGCCTTGTTTTAAATAACATTTTCGCTAGGAGAAAAAATATAGATAAAATATGACGTTTACCACAAGATCTGATTATTACTTCCACGTAATCATCACTTATGTTGTCTGGATAGCATTGACAATTTGTTTGTGACTTGCACATTCTGGAATAATGAGAGGCTACTGAGAAATGTTACATTGCTTTGGAATTCACATTCGATCAAAATATAGTCTTAGTAGAAGTGTAAGTAGACCTCCATGAGTTGATTTTCCCTGACTCGTTTACGACTTATGAAACCATATCTCAAACAAAATTGCTCGATTGCTGGTATCCTTTAGCAGTTTGCACATCTTTTGTGTTCTATTATTCTTTATTTTCATCAATCGATGATCTTTTTATTACGACTCATAGAGATAAGGTAAGGAGGACGAAATGAGTAGCGCATTTTCCATAAAGACGTTTCGCATTAGCACATTTTTTTATAATGTCATAAAACAGGTCCTTGTATGATTTTCTAAATGCCAGACGAACCAGCATGAAATTATGCGAAATGTGCCGTCCACGGAGAATGAGTTAAAATATTTATCATTTCACAAACTTCGAATCAGTCTAGCGTGCAGTTATGTGTAATCCCTTCCAAACGACGACCCTGCTAAACAGGGACAGGAATTAATCGTAATGTGTCAAACGGAAATGGTGCACAAATTTACGTAGCACGGCGCACATTTGTCGTTGTTGGAGAATAAATTGTTTTTCACAGAGTGTCATGAGGAACGATAAAATACTATCAATTTTGCTTTAAAGCGGATATGGTATCATAGACATAATACCAAGAGGCAGGAATAAGGAACCAACTCTGTTCAATTTGATGATAGTATCCTTGCTAAGTTGTTTCTTGGTGTGGAGTTACAAACTTCGGAAGAAGACAGTCGTTACGGAAATGATAATTGATCACATTGATTATTAAAGTTAAGTCCGTTGCATAACTTTATGAGCATTTAACATACGGAAATAAAAATTTAATATGATAGAACAGTAATAGTTATCATTTTCAGACTCATTTACATTCTACGAATGCGTCGCTCATTTACTCCCAACCGCAATCATAAGGGAAGGGCCATAAACTGTTAGCAATTATTGTCGCAATTACGATTTACGAACGCTCCGGCTGTTACATTGTCATGTAAGCTGTTTGCGTGACAAAAGATCTTTTTCCCGTCATCGTTTTTCAGCACCCAGCTCTCCTAGCCAGAATCTCATATCCGTTTAAGTCCAAGCACGTTTGCACCGTTGTTATTTGTCCGTTGCGTTGCTGGTTGGGAATGACGCTGGAAATGCTTCACCGTTACAAAACCAAAGCGGACGAAAATTGCTGAAATTTAAGCTGTTTTTGCACGACCTGGTCGCACTTCCATTTGGGAACGCTATCACAGTCAAAGTTCGAGGAAAAATGTAACTTTGCGAATGGACGATTGTAGGGGGAAGCGAGCAACAATCGGTTGAGTTTTCCAATGAAATTGTTTTGTAGCAAAATTGTAAAATTGTTGAGTTAAAATCAAATTCAAATTGAAAGTAGGTAAAAATTTGAAGAATCAAAATTCTGTGTTTGCCAAGATGACAAAATGCAGCTGAAATCGGATGGTTACAAGACAGAATTCCAGAACATGAGCAGTAAGCTGACGAACATTTTGAAGATCCTCTCTTCGACAACTTTAAGAGTAACATGTTTTTGCAGTGCAACATACGCTCAGTAAATTTAAAATAGAACTACCCTTTTTTCGGCTTTTCTATATAAAAAACTATTGAGTTTATCATTCCAGTCTTCACTGTTTAAAAAGCGTCCATTATAGTATGCTAGATTTGAAGATAGGGTAGGGTTTGATTTTGAGAACCTTGTAATGAAGAACAATTTTATAAAAAGGGTGTGACATAAAAATAGCACAATGATCTTTATTTCAAGAGTTGATTGAATCCTACACATTCTGTAACACATTATGTTTCTGTGTATACGTTAGTGTGAAGTGTTACATGATTTTCCATGCAAGTTGGCATGAATGTCATATTGCAAGTTCTCTGACCATTCTAACGTATCTTTTAGCTAATAGGCAGACATGGATCAGGCATGATTTCAATCGGTTTTATTCAGCAACGTTACCTACCTTGATACCTTGATGACTACAGCGTAGCGTCACGTCATTGCCGGGCGTATTGTAGAGCTCCATCTTCGTCGGTCTTGGGCGAAACTTCTCCAGTTGCCCCGAACGTTTAGAGAATAGAAATATTAGTAATGCTTCTACTGTTCAGGGTCGCCAGGTTCTCTTCCACTGCGAACAGCCAGCGTGGTCTTCCCCGGTTCCATGCTGAATATTATTTTCGCGATTCTTTCTTCCGACATTCGCACTAAGTGACCAGCTCACTGAAGTCTGCCGTATTTTACACGATTGATAATATTTGCATCTTTGTACACTTGATGCAACTCGTGATTCATGCGTCTGCGCCACACACCATTTTCGAGTTTCCCCCCGAGTATTGTCCGCAGCACTTTACGCTCGAAAACACCGAGAGCTTTCTGGTTTGACTCTTTCAACGTCCACGCTTCGTGCCCATAGAGAGCCACCAGAAGGGAGTCCGTCCTTCCACCTGGCAGCCACCGCCGTTTTATTGGTCAGCAAATTCCCTTCTCGATCATTGCACATGGCGGGCACTGGTACGGTATAGTGCCACGCACCATTGACCGTTGCATAGAATCTCCGCATATCATTCCGGTTCATGCTTTTTTGAGCGTCAGCTACCACACTTTTTTCGTGCTGCAATTTCTTTCTGCGGTGGACTCGCTTTTCTTCGGCTCTCGCTGCCCTATACTGCTCTCTGTTCTGTCGAGTACCACCCAACTAACATTCACTCATTTAACAAACACCATCATGGCAGTTTTATTCAGCATCATGTTTAATAACCTAACAATAACAATGTCCATGACCAACCTTTGTTCAGGCGTTGTTCACACAAATTTGGAGAAATTTAAAAGCATGTCGTTGAATACCAACTTATTTTTCTGCTTTAAAAACGTTTTACAAGCATTTTGTTCAGTATTTATACGACTGGTGTAAAATAATTAAAAACAAATAAAAAATAAAATTTCATATATAAAGAGCTTATACAAATGTAGTGTACACAAATTATCACGATATGACAACCACATTTAAAAATCATCTGGATACAGGATTTGAACTTGAGACCTTCCTATCGTCAGCGATATGCCTTGCCATCCAAGAATTGATGAATATACCGTCCAGTGCAAATTTAAACCTCTAATAGCTGAATAGTGATCATGTCTGAGCTTCTGTTCGACAATGTCTAATCAACACATGGTACGCTAATCAACAACTGAACAAGCATATTATTCAGCTGCTGTCCGGTGCTGATCCATGCTGAGTTCAGTCGGCTATTTTTAGCGCATAGTAAGAAGTAGTTTATGACAATGTTGGTCAAACACAAAGAAAAATTAGTCTGAAATAATTAATCTAATTTCATAATCAGTTTTAGTTTGTTCAAAACTTGGTTCAAAATTTCAATTTGAATAATTTATTAACTTAAATTAAAATTTATTTATTTTATAAATTATGTTTTTATTAACTTGTGATTTCCTAATTTGAGTTTTTCATAAACTTATTATGCATTAAAGGAACAAATATCTGTATGAATATATTTAATTTATTTGAGGGGGTTCTGAGGAATTAAAAAATTCTTAAAAGTAATCGAATATCTTGATGAGTGTGATTTTTTTTTTCAGAAATTCAGTTGAAAAGAAATGTAATTTCAAATAAAGCTTACCATAGAAATTTTTTGAACCAATTCTGTCAAAGAAATTTCCTCTTTGCTTGTACGAAAAAACATCCCGAGCAGGCGAAAAAAAGCTAAACAATAGCAAATTTACTATGGATAGCTAAAATTAAATTTACTTGATAGATATAAAAGATAAAAGATCTGGAAATGCGATCTAAAATTAGCTAATAGAACAACATTAGCATGTCATATTTAGATTAAGTAAGATTTGACCAATAGCTGCGAGCTATTCATTAGATCTGCGAACATCAAAATAAACACTAAGGGGTCTATTTTGTTAGGGGTCTATTTTATAAGTCGAGTCGATCAAAATGACTCGACTGGTGTCACTGTCGACCGAAAAATTCGCTCGACTCAGCTCTGTCACTCGAGTTTTTCGACAGTTGTCACTCTATGTGACTGGATTACAATGGGAGTCGACGGGTGACATCTGAAATATGCATGCTTGCTTTGATCGACAATGAATACAGACGAGTGACATAAATCTGCTCGATTTACAAAATAGGCCCCTTAATCGAGCATTTTCACGTGACTCGTCTGTAATCATTATCGATCAAAGTAAGCATGCATATTTCAGATGTCACCCGTCGACTCCCATAGTAATCCAGTCACATAGAGTGTCAACTGTCGATAAACTCGAGTGACAGAGCCGAGTCGAGCAAAATTCTTGGTCGACAGTGAATCCAGTCGAGTCGTTTTTGGTCGACTCGACCTATAAAATAGGGCCCTTATTTTTGAAATAGTATTAGGAGAAATTATCGGATGAATTCACCTATTTTTTGTCGTGAACTCTGTTGTGTGATATTTTTTTAAATTTAAGCATCATCTAACTAGCAAATTGTCAGGCTGCTTAGGAACACGATTTTATGATACTTGAGAACTCATGAAATTCGCTCGCTTAATAGAAGCCGAGATTTGGCATACTATATTAAGGGCCCTATTTTATAAGTCGAGTCGACCAAAAACGAGTCGACTGGAGTCACTGTCGACCAAAATTTTTGGTCGACTCAGCTCTGTAACTCAAGTTTATCTATGTGACTGGATTACTATGGGAGTCGACAGGTGACATCTGAAATATGCATGGTTACTTTGGTCGACAATGACTATAGACAAGTCACATGAATCCGCTCGATTGACAAAATAGCCCCCTAAGCTAAAATATATATTTTTTTTTGTTTTCAAAATAATCCTATACTTCTGGAGGCTGACCATGTTTATTTTCTGAATCTCTATATAAAAAGTTTTGGGAAGTATCAGTTATGATTGTATCTGATATTTTTTTATATTAGTAATTTCAACTTTGAAATGCATTCGAAACTCAACACAAATTTCGGATATTTTGTCCATATTTTGAAAATTTAGCTATAGTGTGATCTCTTTTGCAAGGCTTATATATTGCTGAACAATGTGTTTATTAATCGTCATTTTGGCCTCTTTTGGAAGCTGATATATCGAAGCTGATTTAAGATTTTTTTAAATACTTATTCAGCTCTTAATCATATTTATGTTTAACATGTGGAAATAGCTGAAGTGCGAAGCAAGTAAAACGTTAGTTCGTCTTCTGAACATCCTTTTATACATAGGGGAAGTGGTGGTAAAATGAACAGGGGTGGTGAAATGAACACCGTGCCTTTTACCAAGAAAAACAAATTTCAATGGATTTTTATCACGCACGGACGATTTAGAGCATAAATCCGAGTGTTCGGATTGATACGGAGGTCAATTGAAGTGAAAATATCAACGAAAATCAAGATTTTAGAAAACCACGTTTGACAGTTGGAGCTGACGTAACTTTTGACTCGGAGGTCTTGAGGTTTTTCAGTGATGGGAATATCGTTGTGATGTGATGTCAAATCTGAAACTTTTACATTTCTTTTTGAATGGGTTACAATTATTTATAGATATATTTTCGGGAATGCAGCGAAAATTGTTAAAAATATTAGTTTTACTCACGTTTTTTGCATGATGTTCATTTTACCACCAACAGCTGTTCATTTTACCCACGCCTATTAGGGCAAAATTTTTATTCAGCTGTCATTACCATTATTAAACAATAATTAAACATGCATGCTTATTTGTGGCTCTGAATTGTTAGTGAGTAGTGTTTGATCCTTCGACCTTGACGCTTGCTCCTGCGGGGGTGAGTGATGAGGGCAGGATCAAACATGTCGCGCGTTGGTTGCTAGGAGTGAAAAAGTGATCGGTTCGTTAGTAGTGTTTGATCCTTCGACCTTGACGCTTGCTCCTGCGGGGGCGAGCGATGAGGGCAGGATCAAACATGTCGCGCGTTGGTTGCTAGGAGTGAAAAAGTGCGCGGTCCGTTAGTAGTGTTTGATCCTTCGACCTTGACGCTTGCTCCTGCGGGGGCGAGCGATGAGGGCAGGATCAAACATGTCGCGCGTCGGTAGTGAAGCAGTGAAAAAGTGATCGGTTCGTTAGTAGTGTTTGATCCTTCGACCTTGACGCTTGCTCCTGCGGGGGCGAGCGATGAGGGCAGGATCAAACATGTCGCGCGTTGGTTGCTAGGAGTGAAAAAGTGCGCGGTCCGTTAGTAGTGTTTGATCCTTCGACCTTGACGCTTGCTCCTGCGGGGGCGAGCGATGAGGGCAGGATCAAACATGTCGCGCGTCGGTAGTGAAGCAGTGAAAAAGTGATCGGTTCGTTAGTAGTGTTTGATCCTTCGACCTTGACGCTTGCTCCTGCGGGGGCGAGCGATGAGGGCAGGATCAAACATGTCGCGCGTTGGTTGCTAGGAGTGAAAAAGTGCGCGGTCCGTTAGTAGTGTTTGATCCTTCGACCTTGACGCTTGCTCCTGCGGGGGCGAGCGATGAGGGCAGGATCAAACATGTCGCGCGTCGGTAGTGAAGCAGTGAAAAAGTGATCGGTTCGTTAGTAGTGTTTGATCCTTCGACCTTGACGCTTGCTCCTGCGGGGGCGAGCGATGAGGACAGGATCAAATATGTGGCGCGTCGGACGAGTAAAGTGAAAAAGTGCCGCGTTCGATTAGTCCTTATATGTATATATGATTTTTCAACAAACTATGAATGGTTCGTCACTGTGAGTGTCGACATAAACTCTGATTCATGAATTATTAATATTTAACTTTTTTTTTTTCAAAACACCCCTTTCTTTTTACCTTTATTTTTGTAATTAAAAAAAACTTTGAATGGTTCGACACTACAAGTGTAGACTTCCGAAAGGTTCACTTTATTCAACAAACTTTGGATGGTTCGTCACTGTAAGTGTCGGCATAAGAATAGGAGTGTTAGGAATGTAACATTTAGGTATTTGTTCAACAAACTTTGAATGGTTCGTCACCTCAAGTGTCGGCATAATCATGTTTATATCTCACAAATAATTATTTATCATGGTCTAATCGCTTATCAAAGTGAATCCTGTGACCCAACGACCCTCCCCATTAACAAATATCCCTCCCAGTAACCTTTGTGGAGATGCAGAGGCAAACACGGTCTCCAAATAGCAAAGGTTACACACTAACATTCCTTCCCTCAATCCCACCTGACTGCAAGGACGTGGCCGGCGCCGTTATTGACCCTGTATAAATAGAGGCACTGAATTATGCACACTGAAGAAGATTATGGCCAATCCCAGTCAAACTTCTAGTTGATTCTTTGTGCATTTTCACTGACTTCGGTCAATCACGGAATAGCAACCATTGATATGTGTAGTCAGTCTAAGCTAAGCTAAGCTAAGCTACAATTCTAGTTGATAATTTTCAATAGCGAATAATGAAACAAGTAGTGCGTATGGGCTGAACTCATTTCAAGCAAAAAAATTGATTATAAAGTGATAACAAGTTATTCGTGATCAATCGTGATTCCATAGGTTTCAATTAAAACTAAGTTTTTCCACACTTATTTACTTGTTTCATTGCCTCTTCTAAGAAATATCCCCGTTCTTTTTTAAATGGTATAAATGTAATAGAACAGTTCGGCATACGTTTAAAATACCATAAAGTACCATAAGCCAACAATTACACATACATTATTTGATTTCAATAAATAAATATGGTTTAACAATTTCTCAACTGTTTGCCCAACATTAGATTTGGCAAAAAATGAATGGTTTACCCACCCTTTGGCAAACCATCCACGACAAATTTTGTTCGAGAAAATCGTCGTTTTTGAATGGTTACATAACTTAACCGCCTATTCCCCACATTGTTATTTGCCCATATACCATTTACCGAACTGTAAAAGTCGTTTGCGGTAGTGTCGGTTTATTGTTATTTTGGATGTTACAGGAAACGGGTTAGATATTGTCTTTAGTGGTTATGGATAGTTTGGTAAATTGTACCAGTACGGTTCTGGTTTATGCGGGAACCGCGCCCGAATTTTAGCTACAACGAGATAATGATCCGAGTCGATTTTAGGGCTTCGGAAGGTCCTGACATCCATGACATCGGAAGATAATCTGGGAAAGCACTTTATAGGCTGCTTTAAGAATGTCTGTACTTGTCAACCTTTTTGTATATTGGGTATATTACTCCCTCCTTCCACTCCTCCACTCAACCTAGAATAATCGTTGGTGACTTAAACGCCCACCATCCGGTCTGGGATGGATCCCGGTCAGACTCCAGGGGCAATTCCCTACTAAATCTCTTCGAAGATAGTGATCTCACTATCCTAAACATTCAAACGACTTTGTACAATAGTTGCTATTCGACGGCAATCGATATAACTGCTGTCACCCGGTCGCAGATCCGACGGTTCAGCTGATGCGACAATTCCGATCCACATAGCAGCGATCACAACCATTTTCAAATATCGTTTGCCGCGGAGGCTCCCGTTACAACCAGGTGGCCCCGCTGACTTTAAGATCAGGCAAATTGAACTGTAAATATCCGATACTCCCCAATGCACGGTCTTCTGGTGGCTGGACGAGGGGCTGGGAATCGAACACATGACCTTAAACTTATAAAGCGAAAGTGCAACCTCGAGGCTACGGGACCCCCCTAAAAGTTCTTCATTGATTGTCTCCAGAAATCAAAAAAAAAAAAATCAATGCACATAGAAAGGCTCTTCGCGCCGTGAAGGGAATGGCACCTGACCATCCAAACCGAGATTTAATCGTTGATCGGTATCTCATCGAACGCAACACTTGTCGGCAAACCATCCGACCTGGGAAAATATTTCGCCAAACTCGACATCTTTTGAAACCTATGACCCGATCTGCGTCCGCCAGGGAGATCGCAGCATGCCATGCGTGCGGGCGGCTGCGTTTTGAATTTGGTGTAACGTTTACCTCGTTCTGCTTTTTTTCTCAATTCGGCTGGTGAAAATTAGATTCAGCGGATGGTTTTTCAGAGTGATATAAGTGTTTTTTTTTTTTTTCGGTGATTATATCTGAAGATGATTTGGTCGGTGTTCAGACACACCGGACTAGATGTTATTTTGGCGTTCTAAAGATTCGTTAAGGGATCCATCAATTCTAATATTTCCTATGCTCTTTTGATACGAATGTATCATTGAATAGATAAGTTCCATTATACCAGGAAACAATGCAAAGATTTTCATATTTCGAATGCCTGGGAACGTTTTCCTGAAACCTTTGAAAAATACTTGGTCCAGTCTGTCTGAACACCGACCATTTGTGGAGTATTGTTTTTTTTTTACTTTTTTTCGATTTGCTTGAATTTTGCTCGAGAGTGTTCTGTGATGGGTCCAGCAATTGAATTCGTTTCACGCGACTTGTTTTTTTTTTATCTCCTGTGCTGCCGTTATACGCATAATTGTCCCATGTTGCTTTTTGTGCATTTTGACTTTTTGTCATCAAACATTTTATTTTTTACGCATAGTTTTGGAAAACACCTACTAAAAATAAACTTTGTTCGGAAACTCATTGAAAAGCAAGCCAAGTCAAATTGTCCCATTGTTGAATTTCCACGCATAACTGTACCACTACTGTATTTCTACGCATAACTGTCACACTACACAATTCGCTGCGCTGATCTCGAACAAAGTATTCAGTAGGCAGTTTTTAATCAGCTGGTGTTTGTGAAACCCGTTTTGAACATCTTCTTTCGTTGGCTCTACATCCCATGTGGAACACAACCACAATTTTCAATATCAAAATATTATTCCCCATCCGTTTTTCAATGATTTTCAGTTGAATTTTCAGGGTCGATCACAAAATTCTTTTAGTTTTTGAAACCACGGTCATCGATTAGAACTTTACCGTAATTTTGGATTCATCACGGGGAGTACTGCAGTAATCCCACTTGAAGAATCAGTAACCACTTTAATTTCGAGTCCATGGGTTGCGACAAATCAACTTCATGATTTAGCAAACCAATTCTAAACAAAAATAGTTCGACCGTTTTTGGATGACTTGGCCACAAGCTTCCAAATACTGATTCACTGGTGGAAGTGGCAATTATATTGGCCAGTCTGAAACCTGGCTTGCGATATATCAATTTTCATGAATTTGCAAATCAAGTCAAAATGTGGTTCAAATGTATTTCAATGACTTGACCACATGTCAGATTGTTCCGAATTCTCGGTTCCCTGGGGGAAATGGCCACTGAACTGTCGCTTCTGAAACCTAGCTGACAACATCAAAATTCATAAATTCCCAAATCAAGGCTAAAGAAGTGTAATTCGAACGTTCTTGGATGACTTGATAACATGCCAGGTTGTTTTGGATACCCTGTTCCCCAGAGGAAGTGGCCATTATCTTGGTGGATCTGAGATCTATCTTGCGACACATCAAACTTCATGAATTTGCAAATCAAGTCAAAAGAAAAATAGTTCAAGAGGTTTTGGATGACCTGGCCACATACTGGGTTATTCCGGATAACTGGTTCTTCGGTGCAAGTAGCAAATATGTTGGCGGTTCTAAAACTTAATTTGCGATGTATCAATTTTGATTTTGCAAACTAAGTCCAAAGAAATGTCAAATCGTGTGAAGATTTGTGCAGTGAGTTTTGAGTTAAATATTAACTCCGCATAACAACCTTGAATTCGCAGATGAGTTTCTGTCAAGCCTGCAGCTGAAAGAGTCGATATAGGAATTTATTACATCTTATAAACTCTCTACCTTACTCATCCACTCTTTCTTTCACTAAACTCATACATTTTCTCATTATCACACATACAGAAAACTTTGCTTTCCATCCCAAGCTATAAAATCGTATTTCTTCACTTCTTCACACGTGGCTCCGTTTGGCACATGTCACTTGAGCCTTCATTAGGTATCTTAACATAGTCTTGAGGATATACGTCCTCTACATTCGGTACAATCTATACGTAAGAACGGTCATCTACAGCAGTATGCTTAGCACATAATTGGTCACTACTATCAGTGGGACTGTTATGCGTAGAAATTCACCAAAAACCCCGTATTTCTAGGGATAACAGTCCCACTTTGAAATTCGTAGCTAAATTTACTTTATTCCCATAATAAAAACTGTTGACTCAAATTAACACGCTATTCTTTATACTATTGTAAAGATTTTAATTTAATTTACCACACACCTGGTCAATACGAGGCCTTAATGTGTTAAAATCCTTAAACGCGTTTTTCTCGATTGCATATTTTGGAACATGGGACAGTTATGCGTATAACGACAGTGTGTGTGTTGAGCGTGTTGGTTAACCGACCGTCACGATAATAAATTAGTTTTTAAACGCTAATAACTCAGCCATTTATCGATCGATTTTCGATATTTTCCCACCAGTCGGTCGGAAATTTATACAACATTTTACTCAAATAGAGAAAATTATTAATTTTTGACAATAAACTATGGAAAATTGAGTGTTACTCGAATCTAACAGTTAAATCGGACCTTTTCATGAATAATTGACAATACGGCAAAATGAAATTACGGTAGCGATGACGATATCGATTACTCTCCGTTCGGAGAAGTGCCCCTCTCCGAACGGAGAGCTTCTCGCTGTTCTTAAATGCACAAACCATTACATTCTAAATTATTACTAAAGTAAGGTTGAAATTATGACAATTGACTAACATTCAAATGCTGTAAATCACATGGCGTAGACAAAGTCATGCGGTCGTGTCTTGTACACAACCCCCTTTGATTTTTAAATAATAAAACGTAGACTCCAAAAGGAAAAACCTCGTTTTATGAACTAATTTAACTAATGAACCAATTCAATTTACAAATCGCTTATTTAGTTCGTAAATAGATTAAATATTGCTCTCATACATCTTTGCTGAAATGTGAATGGTCCTCACAAATCGATCCAGAACTGGTCTTGTATAAATATGTGAAACTAGCGGGTCCTCATTTCACAGTGGATTTTGAAATGTTTTTCTGTATAGCAGTAGAACTGAAGCACGGTGCTCTTTTTATTTCACTGGGTATTGTAGCCCGGATTACTTTGATCTATCCTTGTCACCAGGAGTTCCATTGTTGCCAGCCAAATAGGCGAAAAAAGCATGCTACAAGCAAATGAACCCGTTTCCTAATGATAAATAGCAAATTAACCTGACGTCAGATAAGAGTTTGGGTTTTAGCCAAACTTCATGTGGGAAATTTTTCTGTAAGATTATTATGATGGGGGCATGATTTGTGCCTGTAACTTTTGAATAGTATGTCTTCTTCAAGCTTAGGGGATACAGATACTTCAAAATTTGCATCAGTCTAAAGAGTAACAAATGATATTTTGAATTTATTATAGCTGTCGTATTCTTGACTAGACGTTCATAAGTCGTACGGCTACGTAAGCAAAGTAGGCACTGATAGGATACAAGCGTGGCAGTCACGTAGCAAAAAGCAGTGGGCGTAGGCGAACACCTTTTTCAATTTCAGTCGAGGTGGGTACGTATATCACTCGCTTCGGAGAGAAAGTTTCGGCAAGGAGCTCACAAAATCTGTTTTTCCTTAACAGCTGAAAATGATAGGAGGTCGGGATAAATCTGCAATTGACACTGGGGCGCAAATCCGGGATCCGTTTCCTGTTGCCACGGTTGGGTTGAAGTAATGTTATTTTTTAATTTGAGTGCTTTCCTCACAATTGAGTGAAGAAATATGATATGATTTGAAATAAAATTTGATTTGATAATAAATCTTCGAGCTGTTTAGTGTAATACACATAAGTAAATGAAATCCGAATTTAGTACTGTACCATTTCATTCCATTTGAGTTTGTAGAATCTGTAGAGAACTCATCAGTATCGTGTACTAAATTCGACTGTTTCAATGTAGTCTTAATAAATAATGATTAGGGTGCCGGTGCCATTAGTGGACTACCTAAGCTATAAAAAATCATAACAAAATAACGAAAAGCCTTAGCAGAGATCTTTTGGCATCAACAAAAAGATTTCAACCTCTACTATATGGGAAAAATATAAAAAGAGTGATAAAACTAATTTTTTAACATAAAATCGCTTGAGCCACTATTGGTACACGTGTTCCAGTAGTTGCGCTAGTGCTCCAGTAGTAGACGTTTGGGAGTTATACAAGGAATTTTAAACAAAAAGTCAAATTTTTACACAGGTTTAACATTTTTCCCTTCAAACAGCAACTAATATCTTTCGAATTAAGCATTAAGAACATCTCTGGGACTGTTCTTCATTTTTATACATCCATTTTAAAAACTGCTTCCATCCGTTGATCCACTACTGGAACACGACGGCAACTATTGGTGCAAGGGGGCAAATTTTTTGCGTAAACTTAATTATTTATATGACTTTTTGATGAAATAAAAAGCTGAAATTTGGCAAATCGACTAAACAAGAGGCGATCTATCCACCAAAAATAATACATGTCGTTTTTATCAAAAAATGTACGTTTTATTCCATAGTCCAATCTACTGGTACATTACAACCATTGGTACCGGCACCCTATGTAAAATACACTTTGCTGTGACTTATTCGTAACAATGTGTGCTGCTTGGGTAGAATGCAGTGAATCAAATTATAATCGATACAGACGTAGAACAAACGATAAAGCGAACGCGTTCACAATGTTTTGTCGTAACTTTTGTGGATTGCGATACAATCTCAAGAAAAAATGTCATAATAAACACAGGGGGTAACATTGTTACAAACATTTCAACTCGTGATTAATCAATTATTTTAGACGTAAAATGGTTTTACGTCGCCGGAATGGAAATTTTTATCCTCTTTATTTTTTTTGTTTTCGCGTTTTGTCGGCAGTGCGCGTGGTTTCTTTTATTTTTGCGTCGCCAGAATGGTAGTTTATTAAATTCCACATTTTGTGCTTTGTGAAGGCCCATGCCTAATAATTCGTTTTCTATTCCAGCTGTTGCTTGTTGATGTCGAGTCGAGGATGAATGACCAACTGGTGAGCTCATTTTATGCTTGTGGTTGGTCAAATTTGTATCGTGGTAATGTTACATTTATTTAATCGTTAGACAAACTATGCATGGTTCGTCACAATAAGTGTCGGCATAATCACTGTTCCTATTTTATTAAAAAAAAAATTGATGTATGTACCTATTTTTAAAATCTATTTTTCACAATTATTAAAAACAATCTCTGAATAGTTTGACATTAAAAATGCCGATTGTATAATTTTCAATTGAGGCTACATGGATCGCATCACTTACCAAGGTGAACTCTGAACATGTAGCTTTTGAACCACCGAACGACACCCCCCCCCCCTCCATTCATTGTTCTGAATACCATGGAGATGCATGGTGATCTCGGTCTCTAGTAACAATGAACGTCACACTAACATCCCTTCCCTACCCGATGACCATACCCAGACAACCAGAATGTACATATAACGAAATCACTTTTTGCGTTATGCGATGCTTATATGCGCAAAGTTTCACGTATAAGATGTCGCGAAAAGGCCTTACACCAGGCTTGCCCAACCTTTTTGAACCACGGGCCAAATCGCAGACACAATTTTGTGTCGCGGGCCACATATTTAAACGCACAAATATTTACATGAAGTGTGTGTGTGTGTTTAATCCTTCTAACCCCCACTGTCCGGCAGTGGTATTATGGAAGAAAACTTTCTGCACTTCAGATCATTCTTTGTTTGCAAAAAGTTTTAGTCCGGGAGTCAGATGGCGATAGCTCTATTGCAGATCCCATGACCCATTTCAGAATGGCTGGAGAGACACGTCCATTCAGAAGTCGCTTTCACTTACAATAAGCCAAAACGCACAAATGTTTACATGAAGTTGGACAAAAGTTAGTGAATGAAGTTCATTAAATCTGACGAAAACCAGTGAATGAAGCAAATTTAATTCGAAGAAATCGAGAAAAAGATAATTGCTGAAAGTATTCTACTGGATATTTTGAAAGTCCCTTTCAAAATTGTAAAACAATCTAGTCCAGAATATTTTGATAAATCTACCCCAGAAATTTTGGTGCCTGTGAGAATAACCAGGATTTTATGAAAATCATAATCCAAATTCTACTAGAATCCGACCTGGTATTATTAGCATGACCCAGAATGGGCTAAAATCCTGATCAAGTTTTCACGAAAATCTCGGTCAAAATGTCCAGAATTTCAAAAGAATCGTGTCTATGACTCCTTTAGACTCTCGAATCAGTAGTAATTTTGAAATGCAACTTTAAAATCTGAGAATGCTAAAAAATATTTCAAAAGAATCCTATTTAAAAGTTTATTGTAAATTTGTTTAGGGTTCAAGGAAAATATTGCTAGCGTAATATTGTAATCTTGCCCAGAATTTTTGGAAATAATGTGTTGAATGCGATGAAAATTCTGGCAAGTGGGCCTCGTGGCCGTGCGGTTAGTGTCGTCAACGCAACGCGTCATGGGGTGTGGGTTCGATTCCCGCTTCAGACATTGAAACTTTTTGTCAGGAATGTCTCTCGGCTATGCCACTTGTCCCTTGTCTAGTGTTGAGTTACAGTCTGTGCAGCTAAATGGCTGAAGATGGTGTCCGTGTCTTTTAAAGAAGTCTATGGACTCCTGAACATAATTTAGTGAGAATCTTGTCAATGTTATCCGTGAAAGTCGTTTTGCAGAATTTATACAAATCCTGTTCAACATTTGGTTAAAAGCCTATCTTTCCATAATTCTGTCAAGGATTCTGCGTGAAACGCCCAGGTGTTAGTAAAACTTATTTCCAAAATTCTGTGCGAATATTAGCCAGTGAAATCAAATATGAAAATTTGGCCTTTTGTCCATAAGTTTTGTTCAGGCTGAATTTTTTGAGTGTTAACGGATGTCACGGCAGAAACATTGTTGAAACACCCAGAATTTGAGATTTAGAATTTGAATCATTCATAAAATTATAAATATTAAAAGATTAAAAAACAAAAAAAAACAGTTTAAATAATTGCCAAGATAAAATATAAGGTTGAAAATTAAATAGTCTTGGTATTTTCTTACTTTGGATTGGTATAATAGTCAATGGGCCAAATATGAGAAGAATGTCCAAACCCTCCGCGGGCCGTACGTTGGGCAGCCCTGCCTTACACGTACAAAAGTGGAGGCGATATACGTGCATATTTTATATGATGAAAAATAGCATGCAATGCGAGTGTGTAGATTTTATTGTGAACTAATCTGTACTATTGTGCGACTTTATGTATGATAACAAAGTTGATTTGACAGCTGCTACGGATTGATCCGACTTACTTTGTATGTGTATACGGGACGAAAAGAAATGTACATATGAACCCATAAAAAAGCGTTTGAAGCGAGGAAACTATTTCGTGCGCCATGTAATGCGCTACCCATTACTGCAAAACAGTCACATTCGACATTTTTGACAAATTGGAGTTGATACCATGGAGAGTCATCAAATGGTAAATACTTTCGAACAACTTACTAAAATCTGTGAGATTGTTCTAGAAAATTTGAAAAAATACCAAATTGTTTTGTCACATTGGTAATTATAACCGCATAACAGTCACATTGAGATTATAAATGAGCCTCATAGTGTAATAGCAATGAAATTTATATCAGAATTATTTTCTGGCAATCCACCTAGTATGCGATATGATTTGTACAAAATATCAGCCTCAAATAAGCACTTTTGAGTTCTTGATAATTTTTGGAAATTTTAATTACTTCCCATACTGCCATAAAATGCACACTTGGTTTTCCATTTACTCAATGCCTACTTTCGTCAAATGTTACAAATATGCAGTTATGGGCAGTGCGGGTGTGATGCAATTTCTACAAATTAACGACCTTGTTCGTAAACTGTTATGCGATATCTGGATGTCTGGGTAAGGACGTGGCCGGCGCCGTTATTTACGTTACTAAGTTTGGAGTTCTTGAAATTGTACATTGAAGATGGTATGCTACTCCCAAGCTGCATCTGTCGATTCCCTGTACAATTTTGATTATTCCAGCCAATCACTGAATAGGAACTACCAATTGTACGGCCATCAATGCTTATGTTAATTTTCAACACAAAATAAAATTTGATGTAGCACTGTTTACCAACTCGGAGTAAGTTATCAAAAATTGCAGTGCCAAGCCAGGAAAAATTGATACGCACGCGTAAACTGTTCAAGTTGTGATAAGCTATCGTTGCGGACTAAAATTGCTGCAACATGAATAAGAGAGGACAATGTCTTTGTTGCTGCGTAATAATTTTGCAATTGATTTCAATAAATCTTAATCAATGTTCAAATTACGTGAAATCCTTGACTAATAACATAATGGGAATAACAATTTAACTTCAATCAAAAAATCAATCTAGAATATGTAAGCTATGTTTTCGAAGAAAAATCAGATATTTATCCTAGCTAATAACTGTGGAAGTTCTCTGGATGATCGCAGCAAGCCGCGCACGCGGGCGGACGTGTTTCAAACCAATTGACACGATTTTCCTCTTCTCCGGTAATTCCATTCGACTTGCATTATTATAAATGGACCGATGCACGACTTCACTATTTGACGTTTAAGCGGTGCCGTGTTATTTACGTGACCATGGCAACGAGTGAATTCGGCACCGCTCAAACGTCAATTTAGTGAACTCGTGCATAGGTCCATGGATTAATGCACGAGTTCATTAATTTGAAGTTTGAGCGGTGCCAAATTCACTCGTTACCATGGCCACATATAGAACACGGCACCGCTCAAAAGTCAACGAGTGAGCTCGTGCATTGGTCCATTGGCAAAAATGAACAAAATTTCAACGGAACTTATCAATATAT
Organism: Aedes aegypti; assembly: GCF_002204515.2. Taxonomy (NCBI): domain Eukaryota; kingdom Metazoa; phylum Arthropoda; class Insecta; order Diptera; family Culicidae; genus Aedes; species Aedes aegypti. The sequence continues at coordinate 1,075,342 of NC_035108.1, forward strand.
TTTACAATTATAACAATCGCTTAAGTTCCAATCTTATTAAATTGGTGGTACAGTGCTCTGTAAAAATAAAACATTATCAAAAGGCACGGAAAAATATCCATTCGGCTCGTAGAAGTGAAATCTAAAAAATGTGTAGTGCTGTACGGAAAAAAAATCAAATCAAAGTTGTGTTAAAAGTGAACAGTCTTAATTCTAGAAGAAGTTATACAATTCTTAAATGCTGATCAATTGGTGTTAACGATAATTGGAAATGGAAGTCACCACAGTGTTCGTTTAATAGCCAAGTTAGCGAGAATAATTTGGTGAGTTCGCTCCGATACACTCTTGAAATGTGTGTGTGTTTTCCATCGAAACTTTTCGTGATTTTCTTAAATTATTGCATATTGGGAGGGTCTTTATCTCTTTCCAGAGAGTGAGGAAAGGCGCTTAAGCCAAAGCAATGAGCCAGGCCACAAGATAGAAATACCTGTGTTCCATCCCAAGAGAAGTAGAAGCAACATATGGAGTGTGCATTAAAATTCTTAGCGACGCCACTCCCAATGATTTTTTCTTTCTCCTTGAAATGGAAGGGTTGTCCCCGTTTCTTCTATTAAAAATTCAAATATTTGCATTTATCATGTTATTCATATGTGAATAATCTGATCACCTTAATAATTAGATTTATCTTCAAACCCAAGTCTGCACAGTGGACATGACCATTTTAATATTTGTGTCATGTCATCGATATGCTGCATATATTAATGCTGACAAGGAAATATTGGAAGAAATTTCAGTATTTCCAGGATGCTTTTCAATATTGGCTGTGCAAGCACTTAGAGTAGAATAGAATAGCTAATAACTGTGGAAGTCTCTTATAACACTTATTAGAAAACAGCCTCCATTTCAATAAAGTTGTGCTCCAAGAAGCGGACAAAGTAGGAATATTTCTATGATGTTAATCGATTTTAAACAAAATGTATATCCCTGCTTGAGCGGTAAGCTCTTGTACAACAAGTGATTACAAATGACTTTCCATTGAATAATGAATCGTTTACAAGTTCAATATTTACAAAACCGTCACGTTGAACAGACCGCAGACGATGGTTATTGGGGGGTTTCAGTGATAATTAAAACCTGCAGCGTACGCCCACAGGTAAGCTCATTGCTGGATTGTGCTTTCCATACTAATTGAATACAATCCTCGTGGAAAGCACTTTTCCACTCTCGGATTACGGGATGAGTGATAAACATCTCTCTGGTTGCTGGCAGCTTTTCTCGTGTAAGCCGCCATTCATCATCAATCACGGAGAAATTTTTCATCACGGTCATATTAATAGATTGCATGTCGCGGCTATAAATTATGCAAACAAAATGAATATGAAATGGCGAGATTTCTACCCCACGCAACCGTAAACGACCAATTTTGCTTCCCGGTGTAATTTATTCCAATTGAATTATTCTTGGCCACCAACTGCATATGTCATCGTCGCAGTGTGAATATCGCTCAGCTGGGCGAATAATTCGTCCGGATTGAGACGACTACGGCGATGATGATTGTTCCCACGTGAGCAAAGATTATCCCAATCTCTGGTAATATTATCGAGCATGCAAAGTAGCACCGCCGAACGGTGATGACTTTAAAAGAATTTTTCGCTTGCTATGATTGGAAACGACGCACGTCATGTGCAAATTCTCAATAGTCGGAATGCGTTACGATTACTGGCGTGTTGAAACATATAGTTAGGATTATTGCCGCAAATCGTTTGAACAATAATTTACAAAGTCACAGCTTGTTTTCTCGATTGAATATTGTGTATATTAGCAAGACATGGCACTTAATGGCATTCCAACAGATAAAGTAGCATTTAGTGAACACCAAATATGCAGAGATAAATCAGCATATAGCAAAGAAAATTATCTCCTCCCCTTTTTATGTGCGTCATTAACAATTAACATTTTGAGCTTTCTCAAAAGATATAATAAATCACACGCAGTAGGCTTGTCTCAGTGAACTCGAAATAAAGTTTTAAAAGCTTGCAGAACTTGGCTTGCTTTGTGACCCGGCATTTACCGGTACGGAAAATAGATGAGCACTAAAGAACGTATAATAGAAGCGAGAATTGTGCCCCTTGATCGGAGCTCGGTGATAACGAGTCCAAATCGGCTTGTGAATGATGTCTTTTTTCCGCCCTGCAGACACATACGGAAAGCCCTCTCTCGCAAAAGAATGGCAATAATGGAAGCTTGTAGCCCGTCAGCTTTGCTATTCGTTGCCGCTTAGCACATTCTCGTTTTCCCGCTCGTCGTTGACGGATGGTTGACGATCCTTCAACATCGCTTATATAGTGCGTCAACAACTCAATTTGGAATATTTACCGCACCTTTGTCGTCAACACGTTCGAACCTGCATGACTGCTTCCGGCTTTGTACACCTGAGATGCTTTGAGAAAGCTTTTCTTGGAAAAGAAAATTAGTAATAGGACGGAAGACGCAAAGCTGAGCTCAGATAAGTTGATGTTGAAATTGAAATAACACATAATACAGTGAAACTTCTATGAGTCGATATTCCATAACTCGATATCGACTCATAAAACCATACTGAAAACAAAACTACATGGTTACTATACTGTCCTAAAACCCCCCCCAGAGCAGGAAAAAGTATAAGACTCACCGAGCAAACTTTTGAAAAACACCACTCAATATTCTATAAATAAAACTTGCAACACTGCCAAAGATCGTCAAGCCAAGTTGATGAATGGGTAATCTATCTTTTCCGTGTTCACTTTGAACATGTTTCGGGTTATATTCACACTCACACACGGGCATGCATCGTGAGAATATGAATTAAGAGACGTTCGATGATTCGTTGTGTGAGTGTATCGTGCAATGAATTTCCCGACGGACAGTGTCTGTATGACAAGCCGTCTTCCATTCAACTTTGGTACGTTGGCGCAGTTACTTGGTTCAGATTAGTTTGAGTTTCATTTAAACGAACAGTGTGAATTGCAACTGTTTTAAACAGTATTTCCTAGTCGTGGTTTTCTCAGTCTCTCCAAAAAGCAAATTCGGGTTCTACGATGGACATCAGAAGTTTCTTTGCTATGAAAGCGAAAGCGTCAGAGTCAGGTGAGCACACAAAATGTTGTCTCATAGGGTAGGTACATTATTTATCATTTTCACGCATCCTAGATAAAAAAGAAAGCGTCGAACTTTCGGTCACAGCGACAGGTGATGAAAAACCTGCGGAAAGTCCCTGTAAGAAGGTCCGCTATTCGGAAAGTGGTAGTATCACCGAACCGTCCACATCGGGTTCCACGTTAAGTGATAATTTCAGCAATGATTTCGGCTTATTCGTGGGGAAGCAGGTATTTTTTATAATTTTATCTTTTTTTCAATTTAACTACATTTGGGATCATCTTACAGATCAGTGATTCGCAAAAATTCAAACTGCTGACCAATTCGTGGAAACCGGATATTGGTTTCAAGTTCCCTTCGTCAGGTCCACGAAATCTGAAATTCAATCTACGATGGCTAGGAGAATGGAACTGGCTCACGTACTCTCCCTCTCAAGATGGGGCATACTGCAAATTTTGCGCTCTATTTGCAACGACAGTCGGTCAGCAAGGTAGTCAAGGTGGAAAACTTGTGAAAAAAGCTTATACGCAATGGAAAAAAGCAACGGAAGATTTTCGCCACCATGAAGGTACGAAATATCATTCTGTTTGCATAGAAAAGGCAGGGCTGTTTACGGCTACGTTCTCTGAGTCAATTAATAGTATTGACAATGCTCTTGATGTTGGAAAAAAATCTCAAGAGGAGAAAAACAGAGAGACTCTGAAACCGATTATTAAAACAGCTATGTTTTTGTCCCGGCGTGGACTAGCTTTTAGGGGTCATCGGGATACTGACACATTTCAGTTGAATGAAGGCTTGAAAAAGGAAGAAGGTAACTTTAGGTCTCTTCTGAAATTTCGTGTTGAATCAGGAGATAACGTTCTGAAGAGTCATTTGGAGAATTCAGCAAAAAATGCTAGGTATATCAGTTGGAAATCGCAGAACGATATAATTCAAGCATTCAACAACATTATTCTACGAAAACTTGTTGATCGAGTCAACAAGGCCAGGTACTTTACCGTCTTAAGCGATGAAACAACTGATATATCGAACGTTTGTCAGCTTTCCTTGTGCGTGAGGTTTGTTGAGAACAATATTGTTTGCGAAGAGTTTTTGCAGTTTATTCCGGTAACAGACGTCACAGGGAAAGGTCTGGCTGATGTAATTTGTACAGCCCTGGTTGATATCGGAATCAATGCGAAGTACCTTGTTGGTCAGGGATACGATGGCGCTCGTGCTATGAGCGGACAGATTAGAGGCGCCCAGGCGTTTGTTCGGGAACTTTACCCAAAGGCATTGTACGTCCACTGCTGCTCTCACGTTTTGAATCTGTCAATTTCCGAGGGTTGTTTAGTTCCAGCGATCCGAAACTGTATGGGAGTAATCGAAAGCGTGTACAATTTCTTCAATTCTCCCAAAAGGGCAAATGTTCTGAAAATAGAAACCGACAAGATTGAGAAAAATGGTCCTATGGCAGAAAAACTGAAAAGGATGTGCCCTACACGATGGGTCCAACGTCACGACTCAGTAAGAACGTTCAAAGACTTGTTGCATCCTATTTTTGCAGCATTGGATGTCATTAAAACATGGACGGGCAAGAAGGCCGCAACTGATGCTTCGGTCGTTCAGGCTTCTATTGAAAAACCTGAATTCTTGGTTAGCCTTTGCATAACAGACCATATCTTCTCTATTACATGTCCGCTCAGTGTGTATTTGCAAAAGGAAAGTCTCGATTTGGCTGAAGCAATGAACGCAGCAATAATTACCAAAAAAGCTCTGTGTGAGTTGCAAGATGATGCAATGAGTGCTTTCAGTAAGATATTTACTGAAGTGAATATGATCTGCGAACCTCTCGATGTGCCTGTTACCAAACCCAGAAGAGTTGGACGTCAGAAAGACAGTAACAAGTTGGAGACCCCCGAAGAGTTTTATAAAAACGAAATATTTTTGCCTTTCCTGCAAAACACAGTGCATGCGTTGGACGAGAAGTTTCTCAAACATGCCGATATTCTAGAACCCTTTCAACAGCTACTGGATACAGGATCAGATGCATCGAAAATCTCGCAGTCAGTGCATCATCTATCCGAATTTTACGACCTGCAGAGCACAGGAATTCCCGGAGAAGCGATCCTCTGGTATTCAATTATCAAGGAAAAGAAACCACGGAATGCTATCGAAGCACTGAAGTTGTGCAATGTCGATTTACTTCCTACCATGCATCAACTGCTAACGATTATGGCAACGCTTCCTGTCACAACTTGCTGCCCCGAACGATCATTCTCATCATTAAAGAACTTGAAAACGTATTTGAGAAACAGCACAGGTGAAGAGCGATTGAACGGTATCGCGCTGATGTATGTGCATCATAATGTAGCTGTAGATGAAGAAGAAGTTTTAGATGAACTCTCGATCAAACCGCGAAGAATGAAAATTTGAATCAGATTGTTGTAATTTCGTTTAATGCGTTTCACCATGTGTTTTAAAAAGTTAAATATATAACCATTCTTCAACTCTCAATTAGTCGTTACTTATTACCAGAAAGCATTATCTTGAAGTTGACAAACCCCCCCCAGAACCAAATCCTGGTTGCGCTACTGGGTCTTGGACATAAAAGAAATTTAATATTTGTATCAGCCTTACTGAAACAAATGTAAACCTGAAGTTACGAACACTAGGGTAATTTGGAGGGCCTAGAATACCCCAAACGTTCCTTGAATTAGCCTATTGATCCGTGACAAGGTTCAGTAAACTTGGTAAGTTATAAATCTTTACTCAGTTTAGCAAGAAAAATTACTGGAATAAGTGTAGACCTGAAGTTCTGAACTCCAGGGTAATTTGGAGCACCTATAATATCCCAAACGTTCCTTGAAACAGCCTATTGATGCATGAGAAGGTTTAGTGAACAGGAAAGATTTTATAAATTCACTCAGTTTAGCGAGATAATTTCTGGAATAAGTGTAGCCCTGAAGTTCTGAACTCCAGGGTAATTTGGAGGGCCCGGAATACTCCAAACGTTCTTTAAAACATCCTATTGATACGTGCGAAAGTTCAGTGAACATGGTAGATTATATAACTTCACCCAGTTTAGCAAGAAATACTACTGGAATAAATGTAGACATGAAATTCAGATTTCCAGGGTAATTTGGAGGGCCTGGAATACCTCAAACGTTACTTGAAGTAGCCTTTTGACACCTTTTGACAAGGTTCAGTAAACATTGTAGATTAAATAACTTCACTCAGTTTAGCGAGAATAACTACTGTAACAAGTGTAGACCTGAAGTTCTGAACACCAGGGTAATTTGGAGGGCCTGGAATATCCCAAACGTTCCTTGAAATAGCTCTTGAGATTCTCAGAGGTTGGTAGATTCTATTTGAATTTGTAATGTTATTGTTTTTAACCCAAACAATTACTGTTACGGTTGTAGATTTCAAAGAGTGTGTTTCAGGACAGTTTGGACGTCCTAGAACATCCCAGGACATAGCCAAGCAAAAAAAAAAATAGTGTTTTTGTTAAAAGAGTAATTCTGTATTATCCAGCCTGAATATCATTTATGTTCACAAACAGCATTTCACGCTTCGTATGATCTAGGTTGTCAATTAGCTCATAAAGGCTTATACTTCATATTTTTCTCTGATAAAAGAGTATATTTTGGACAACTTTGCCGAAGACAGTATATACATTTGTTCATTGTTTCTTTTTTTACAGCCTTTTTTGTACTGCGGTCATATATGACCGCGCCGGCCCCAAAGGGTTAATGTATACTTCATTTTGCATATAAAAATTATCACGCTTTATTTGAAAATGTTGTGAAAAAATATGAAGTTGGTGCAGTCCCATATTTAAAAATAAAGGCATACTTACTTGATACTTGATGGGCTACAATCCGCTACGTTGTATCTATGCCGAATGGATAATTCTTCTCCACTGGGCTCGGTCTTGAGCCAATCGCTTCCAGTCGCCCCGAACGTTAAGTGCCCTTAAGTCCTCTTCAACTGCAAAAAGCCAACGTGTGCGCGGCCTACCACGAAGCCGACGGCCTCGTCCGGGTTCTCTACTGAATATTATTTTTGCTTGTCGTTCTTCCGGCATTCGTACCACGTTACCAGCCCAACGCAGCTTGCCGTGTTTTATGAGCTTGATAATATCCACTTCTTTATATACTTGGTACAACTCATGATTCATGCGACGCCGCCAGATGCCATTTTCTTGTTTACCGCCGAGTATTGTTCGCAGCACTTTACGCTCAAAAACTCCAAACGCTTTCTGGTCGACCTCTTTTAACGTCCAGGATTCATGGCCGTATAGAGCAACCGGAAGGATAAGAGTCTTATATAGCGCGAATTTTGTTTTCGTCTGCAGGCTACGGGACTTAAGCTGGTTACGGAGCCCGTAAAAAGCCCTATTCGCAGCTGCAAGACGCCTTTTCACCTCGCGGGTAACATCATTATCGCAAGTCACTAAAGTACCAAGATACACAAATTCTTCCACTACTTCAAATTTTTCACCACCTAGCACCACTTCACTACCAACGTCACGATTGGAACCACGCTGTCTACCAGCGATCATGTACTTAGTTTTGCTGGTGTTGTCGGTAAGTCCAATCCTCGCTGTCTCCCTTTGAAAAGGCACGAATTCCTCTTCTACGGCTCGACGATCAATTCCAATTATATCGATATCGTCCGCAAAACCCTATGCTCCTATGCGACCGGGTGACGATGGTACCGCTTCTTTGCACGCTCGATCTCCTTATAGCTCCTTCGAGAGCAATGTTGAACAAAAGATTCGAAAGCGCATCTCCTTGCTTCAATCCATCTAAGGTTACGAAGGAGGTTGAAGTCTCATCCGCAACCCGCACACTTGATTTCGATCCATCCAACGTTGCACGAATCAGTCTAATCAGTTTCGCCGGAAAACCGTGTTCTACCATTATCTGCCATAACTCATTTCTCTTTACTAAATCGTACGCCGCCTTGAAATCAATGAACAGATGATGAGTCTGCAAGTTGTATTCCCGGAACTTATCAAGGATTTGTCGCAAGGTAAACATTTGATCCGTCGTTGATCGGCCCTCACGAAAACCAGCTTGGTAATCGCCTCCAGCGGTCTCAATCTGTTGAACACTCCACTCCACTCCAATCTGTGGCCCTTCTTATACAGAGGGCAGATGAGGCCCTCCAGCCAGCTAGCAGGCAATTCTTCTTCCTCCCATATCCTTAACAGAGTACGGTGCAGTATTTCGTACAGCTGCTCACTTCCGTGCTTGAAAAATTCGGCCGGGAGCTCGTCTTTTCCAGCAGCCTTACAGTTCTACAACTCCTTAATCGCTCTTTTAACCTCATCTAGCGTCGGGGGCTCCACAGCTTGTCCATCGTTGCTGATGATTAATCTGTTCTCAGACGCGGCATAAAGGCATAACAGTTTCTATATGAACTTTCAACCCGAATAGCAACTACAAAACGAGAATTGTGTCTATGTTTATATATTTTGCTGATCAATAGAAGCAAAATGAGTAATCTGTGCGGTGATCCCAATCGAATAGAGCATTCGGAAATGTACTAGAAAATTATAATCACTTGTATGAGAAGACAAACTTGAAACTTTGAGTGCTATTTTCTCAATACCTACTAATTTATTAAGCGACAGTTATGCTTATGATCCCCTCAAACAGTTTTTAAAAGTATTTCTGTTCCATGACTCGATATTCCCTTGAGTCAGATATCGACTCACGGAGATTTGACTGTATATATGTATTAAAGCAAATAAACAACAAAACAATATGTATACTGCTATCTCTGTTAACAATTATTGTTTAAAAAAGTTTCCTTAGATTAATTTATATCAATTACCGTTTCAATAAATCTAACGTAATCTAATCTAACCTTACGCAGCCAGTGCTAGTAAGCATCTTGAAACTAGATTAGATTACGCGCAAATATTTTTCTTATCAATATTGATGCCTGAGGTATATTAAAGATACTAGCGTCAAAGTGGCCTGACCAAGCCTACTGCGTTGTGTTTACCACAAAGATGAAGATCATTAAAATGCTGACTATTTTAAATATTTCAATTTCAAAATAATATATTTTTAAATCTTCGTGGCCGGAAGGATGCGTGGAAATATCGAACGTCCGAAATGCAGGAGGTACTTGGCCATAATAGGGTTTGTCCACATAAAGTTTGAAAAGGGTTTAAAATACTTTCACACTTTCAAATTATGATTTTATTCGATCATACTTGCGCGATCCAAAATATTTTGCCATATTCAAAATAATTACTAATAAGGCTCAAATTTAAGCCAATACATCAATTTTCAACGATTTTTAAAAAGATATGCACATTTCAAGAATGTGTTATTCTACGCAAACGTTTCTCTCCAAAATACAACAACATACTCTTCTAATTACATACTCTTCAACAATTACTCTTCTAACACACCATCTTGATTGGACCATGATTTCTCATTTCTTCGATTTTGTCCGGTATTGGGTGCAATTCGGTACTGAAATATCTCCCTCCTTATCTCTGATATATTTAAAACTGACATTCAAGAAAAGAAGTAAATCCGTTCATCCTCAGATGACTGAGAAAATCTGGTTAGAAATAAAAAACCTTCAAACCACTCGACCACGTGATTGAGATTCTTTTCAGTTGGGGGAACTCTAAGCCAATGTCTTCGCCTCTCACTATCAAATTCAACCTTTCAACGCACAGAGCCTAACGAACGAGCATTTGCAACCGGTAATAAATCTTCTACTTTCCATCTCTGTTTTTTCAGCACACTGCAACTCGTTAAAACTTTGGATCGCAATACTCTCCACCGACCGCCCGATAGTAGACGCAAAGTCTAAAACACCACCAACCACCCTATCGCAATTCTACCACACAAGCTTCTTCGGTCCTCCGTCAGTAACTGAAATCCTCCCACCGCTACTCGTGACAGTGCTGCTGTAAATAGAGCTGCTTCCCCGGTTGCCTACATACAGGAAACTAGCAAGCTACTAGCTCCGGGCGAACTGCTGTTGTCGTGTCGCCTTAAACTAGACACAGAAGACAACGACTAGCGGAAGGCGCATTATTTCTTTGGTGTCGTCTGCTTCGTTACGATTCGGCAGAATTTTGCGACTGCAAGCGAAAATAAATCAACAATTTATAAAATTTTATTAATATTTAACGAGGCCAAAATTGGAACGCAAAGACGACAAATCAGATAGCACATATACAACTACAATCTGGTGCAAGGCGAGAAAGAAGAGCTTCGGCGGAAAACTGATTATCATTATGGTGCATCAGCAATCGATTATGGGTCTATTTTCGGCACAATAATCGGAACTGACAAATCGATATACTCTTGGAAATGCTCGTATAATTCAATCCAACCCCCGTGGACTGAGAGTGAGAAATCATCGGCTGAGCTGGAATTTCGCTGAACAAAGCATCCATTCTCCTCAATAGGATAGTAGTACAATAAAAATAATGACAATAATCATAGTACCTTATAGCGTATAGAAAAATCTCTACTATCTTCTCACTCCACTCAACGTCCCTCGAAACAGAAAAAGTCATTTAGAAAATAGAAGAAGCAACGAGCGAGTAACGAGGCTGTCCATCAGAGGAACCGAAAACCAAAAAGCGAAGCAAAAGACGGAACTTTTTGACCTGACAAGTATATAGCTCGGAACGGAAGCTCTCTTTCAAGCGACACCTACCGCCCATCACAATGGATTTAAAGCACTCCAACGTACCGGAAGTGACGGTAGTAGCCGATGCATACATGCCGGGCAGTAAATCCTCCGATCTGATCAAACCTCCCATCAATGGATCTAGCGCAACGTTGGACAAACCGGCCCTAGCACCAGGTAATGGTTAAGTTAGTTTTTTTTTTTCTTGTGTAACGCAAATGAATAGAAAACAAGAAAGATGAACTTAGGAATGACAAAACGAAAAAAGACAAAACAAAACGTTATAACGAGGAAACGAAAAATTGATAAAACGAAAAAATTACAAAACAGCGAAACCAAAAACGGATTAAACGACAAATCGAAAAATGAATAAGAGACACAACAAAAAATATGAACATAAAAACGTAAACCATTTGATTTAAATTTGGGAATGATAAACACAAGTTATTTCCTTTTGCACGATGCTGGAACGTCCAAAGTGATTTCTAAGGAAATCTCGAAAATGAAACGAAAAAAGAATAGGAAAAACACAATTCAGATAAGTGTCGAAGCATATGGTTTCAGTGTATCTGAATTTTTCAATTAATTCATTATCAAAATTGTTTTATAGATTTTGTTTCCAACGAATCCTGCATAGGTTATGAGGGATTCTCACGAGAACATCCTTAGGGTTTCATTTGAGAGTTTGTCGGGAAATGCTCCCAGAAACTCTCCGGCACTCGAACGAGTTTTTTTTTTGTATCTTTTCATTCAAGATTTCGTAGTGTATATTTCTTGATCGATTTTTAACGATCTTTTCCATGAGTTCCAACAAAGTACCGTCCTAAAATTATTTCAGAAAAGTTATGAATTATTTCGCCAGTTCTTCAGCCATTCCATGAAAAACCGATCTAGTGGGTCACCGAATTTCGTGAAAATTTGCTATTATGTTCCTTATCCGAAATAAGGATACACGTGATTTTGGATTTTTTTTTATTAAAGTGACCATTTCCAAAATAGGGTGACCAGAAAAATCGCGATTTTTCAAAATTTTTATTTTCAAAAAAATTATAACTTTTGAACCGTTTGATCGCTTTTCAATCTTTTTGGACGAAAAGAAAGCTAAAGATTTTGACTTTTCAGGAAAAAATTAAAATTTTACAAAACATTTTTACATGAAAAATAAAGTCAATAATTTCCGTTTTTCTTGTTTTGAAGGCCTCGGGAACAAAGGGGTTATTGCTGTTCTTATTTTGTCTTGGAAGTTCAGAAAATTTTACGTTTACTGTAAAATTTTCAGCAATGTATGTTTTTTAGTTTTTGAGATATATTTTTTTTGAAAATAAAAAATCAGTCATTTTTCATCGGCATACACTGTAGGTCTCGGCGCATAAGATTTTTTATTTTAAAAAATATCATAACTTTTGAACAGCTCCACTGATTTCCAATCTTTTTCTATGGAGTAAAAGCTTAAGATTTCAAGTTTTCAAACAAAATTGAAAAATTTGAAAAAAAAAAATTTTGCATGAAAAAGTATAAAAATTTCTATTTTTTTAGAAATTTTCATTTATTTAAGTGTGAAAAATATATTTTTACAAAATTTCATATTTTTTCTGAAGAGTGTAAATCTTAAGCTTCCATTCCATAAAAAAATCTAAGCTTCATTCCATTCCAGATAGGAAATCGATTGAGCTGTTCAATAGTTTTAATATTTTTTTAAATAAAAAAAATTAATGCGCTGAGACCTACAGTGTGTGCCGATGAAAAATGACTGATTTTTTATTTTCAAAATAATAATATATCTCAAAAACTAAAAACCATACATCGCTGAAATTTTGACAGTAAACGTAAAATTTTCAGAACTTTCAAGAAAAAATGAGAACAGCAATAGCCCCTTTGGTCCCGAGGCCTTCAAAACACAAAAAAAAACGGAAATTATTGATTTTTCTTTCAAATTAAAAAAAAAACAATTTTAGTGAAATTTTATATTTTTTCTGAAAGGTCAAAATCTTTAGCTTCCAGCTGAAAAAAATATGAAACTTTGTAAAAATATATTTTTTACACTTAAATACCGTGGTGCATCAATACCCGGACGCTTAAGTCAACACAAATGTTAAAATACTAATATCAAGGTGTTGTTTCAGAATACCTTTAATAAAATATTGTTTCAAGCCATGTTTAACTCAAGATCTTCACGCTACTGATAAACTTATTGGTAAAAATCATGATTTCAACATGAAAATCATTCAAATACTTCAGCATGTCTAGTCCATAAATCCGGACAACTGATGCAAACGGTGTATTTAAATCCGGACACTTATGAATCAAAATCCGAACATCTGTGTAAATAGCACATAATATTCGTTAAATTTTAATGAAAATCATATCAATACACAATAAACTATATATATTTAAAAAGCCTGATGTCTGCGTTTGCTCTATAATGTCAAAAAGAATAGCACGTTTGTAATATAAGTGGCTTGATTACCAAAGCCGAGATGCGTGTGGCTTGAACTGCAGTCGGTGCGGATCAAACAGTTATTATGAAAGTTTAACACTATTTATTTCACATCGAGTTAAATGATGAATACTCACAAAGCTTCCAATAGATATTTTTCAAGTCTTCTTTTATGTTTTCTTGCACAAAACTCACTTACACTAATTAAACCAGGGTCTTTTACAAGTTGTCCGGATCTTAAAACACTGGCTCGAAATCCCGGACAGTCTCTAGAAGCACCGATAAATATATATTCCCGACTTATTCTCCAACATTGGAGTCACCAAACTTTTGAAATATCTTTTCCTAAACACTTATGGTTAAAACTTGCTATAAAATATAGTTCACAAACTGTTCCTTCAATCAAACGATGTTCGCGCGGCCATCGATCATTAAACTTGAGTTGGAGTCAGACCGCGGAGAAATGACGTTCAACACGAACAAATTATTTGTTTTTATTTGTATTAATTATTTGACGATGGTTACTAGATTAAACATTTATGTAAAGTTCTAAGCATTGTTAATAATTAACGGAGTGAATAAAAACCCAACATATTGTCATTTAATTTAACTCTAATTGACTAATATAATCAGAGTGTCCGAATATTGGTACTGTCCGGATTTTGATTCACCACGGTAAATGAAAATTTCTAAAAATAATAGAAATTTTTATATTTTTTCATGCAAAAAAATTTTTTTTTTCAAATTTTTCATTTTTGTTTGAAAACTTGAAATCTTAAGCTTTCACTCCGTTGAAAAAGTTTGGAAATCGGTGGAGCTGTTCAAAAGTTATGATATTTTTTTAAATAAAAATTTAGCAAAATCGCGATTTTTCTAGTCACCCTATTTCGGAAACGGTCACCCTAATCAAAAATTCCAAAAACATGTGTACCCTTATTCGGATTAGGAACAAATTAACAAATTATCATGGAATTCGGTGACCCACAAGATCGGTTTTTCATGGAATGGCTGATAATTAAAAAATTGAAATTGGTGCAGTCTACGAAGAAAACTAATATAAAGCGCATTTAATGCGCTAATTTCATTGATAATACGCGATAATATATTATACCTGAGCTTTTATCATCTTCTGCAGTCTGTTCAAATCGGCTGGTTGAACGTTTTGAGAGAAACTGACTTCGTATTGCATGGAAGTTAGCATCATACTTGCATGCATTGCACTCTAAGAACACTCTATTTCTATATTGAATGCGCAAACTTCGCCAAAGACAAGAAATTGTAAGTTTAACAATGAATTATTGGTATTAATTTGGTTGTTATCAATTTGATTTTATTATTAAAACCTCTCATGTGGATTAACGTGACATTAACGTGGATATCCTTCTAATTTAATGTAAATAGATCTGGATGGACACTCGATCTATTCCGAACAAAATACATCCTACCGGTTACCCCCGTTGGTTTTACGACATTTAATCTGAACACTTTTTAATTTGTACCCCGCTAATTTGCACATCGTTCAGATTAAAAATGGTTCAAACGTCATTAAGCTCATGGAACGAAGTAAAGTTAAAAGGAACGCTGTAGAACGGAACGCAGAATCAAAACAAAACAGTGGAAGAGGTAACCAGAAACACGTTTCTAGGGTGACTAGATGTTCAAATTAAAAATGAACCCCGATGGTTTGCATGAGGTACCGTTCAAATTAGCGGGGGTGCACGGTATTAGGAAACTTCTTAGCGTGCACGAATCTCTAGGAAGAAGTGAAACCTGTTCAATTCATTTCGTTGCACGGGTTATTTCCACACATGTTTTCTTTTGAGCGTGTACACATTACTAAGCTGTGAATGTATGTGGGACCTTAGTTATATGGGATTTGTTTCAACAGTGGCAGTTGAACAGGTTGAAAGCACAGTAGCGTTTTTCAACGGCATGTGTCTTCAACCTTTGCGCTGCTGTCTTTAGTGAAGTACCACGCTCGTGAACTCAGCACACTACGCGATCGTTCTTGGCGCCTTGGGACAATCGCTATGCCTCTTTTCTATGTAGTGCGTATGAACTCACACTATATTGAAAACCCTCATGCTATTATAAGATTTGCTGAATTAGATTTGGTTTTTTAAATTAATTGTACAATTTTGATCTAAATGGTCTACCTGTTCAATGAACAGATTGAACAGGCTAACCAGACGCCTCTACAAACAAGGTATTTTTTGGCTTTTCATTCGAGATTTCGTAGTGTATATTTCTTGATCTTGATCGATTTTTAACGATCTTTTCCATGAGTTTTAACAAAGTACCGTTTTAAAATTCTTTAAGAAAAATTTTGAATTATTTAGTCAGTTTTTGCTCTAGAAATGATGCATTAGATATTGCAATTCCTCTCCCAGTAATTTTCGTAAAATTTTATTAGTTTTCTACATATTCTAATGTAGAACTTTGAACAAGAATTCAGAATTCATTCGTTCCGTAATTCCTCGGGATTTTTAACCTTCATAAAACTATTTCAGGAATTTCTTCAGGAACATTTCAGTGCCAGTACTTGTTTTAAAAATATAAAGTTTGTAACATTTGTATTGTGAAATGAAAAATTTAAGATATATCCAAAAAAATCATCGATGTTACCCCGGAATACGGTACCTCGAATGTCTTTGCGACTGATTTTTTTTTTTTAAATTCCCCCAAGAACTTTACGAGAATTTTTACGAAAATTGTATCAATAATTCCTCATTTGCACCTCACAGAAGCTAACGGTTGCGTTAAAAAAATGGGCATTTTTGATGATGAAAAAAGCTAAGACAGATAATTGGGTCCTAAAATTTGTAATGAAATCTTGTTTTTATTTAATAACACGAAAAAGCATGTTACTGTAATTACTTTAGCAATTTTTCCCGCTCAAATAATGGCTATATCGTGTTTAAACTTTAATTTAAAAATTTGTTCCATAAATGAACCTTGACACTTTTGATCATGTTTGACGTTCGCTTAGTCGACAAAAACACCACAGGGGTTTTAGTTCGACCACTGGGGTTGTTCCTATCTGACATTTCGTAAGGGACACGGAAAACAAAATACACCCAAAATTTCAGTTTAAGCCAAAGGATGTGACAAAATCTAAAAAAAATATTTTTGGGCTCAAACCAACGGAAAACATTAGAAAATTGAGTAAACATGTGTTTTTGGCCTAAACTTAAGCGTTTGGCACTAAAATTGGGACAGGGCTTTGGGACCCAATTGCTCCCCAGACAACCAAAATGTACGTATAACGAAATCACCTGGAGGCTTTGTATGTGCAAAATTTCACTCATAAGATGTCGCGAAAAGGCCTTCTACGTACAAAAGTGGAGGCGATATGCGTGCAAATATTATGTGATGAATAATAACATACATTGCGAGTGTATACATATTCTACCGAACTAACCTGTGATCTTATGGGACTTAACTTATGATAACAAATGTTGATTTGACAGCTGCTACGATTGATTCGACTTACTTTGTACGAGTGTACGAGACGAAGCAAAATGTTCAAATGAACTCAGAAAAAAAGTATTTTATGCGAGGAAGCTCATCAATCTGACGAGTTTATCCACGGTGTTTTGCGGGTTTGATATAATTAGTATGAATAAACGAGTTATAACGTGAACTTCCATGCGATTTCTGGTTGTCTGGGTCTTGATAAATTGACAATAATACCATCCATTAGTTGAGCTTAATGCAAAAATTTCTACGCCCTTGCGAGCGACCTTCCAGCAGTGTACCATGGCGGTGAAAACATGCGTGTAGGCATGTTTTTGAGTTGGGTTAAATTCGTATTTATTTTAATGTTTGATTTGGGGGGTAACTGATAACAGCTAATGTAGTCGGCCAAGAGTCTTTCAATCTTGGTTGTTTTGATAAATTTTTGGTAGTGGAAATTGTTTTAATTTGCTTAACTTTTGTAGCGGGCCCCCCGGCTAGGTCACTGGTTTTCTTTCGGAATATTGATCACTCTGTTTCCTTCTAACAATTTTATTTATTACTAAAAGGTCGTCACAATTCACTAGCTTTCCACCCTTAGAATCGTTCTTAAGGAATCGATTGAGACACTTTCACTTTACCCTCGATTCTGATAGCGTATGTGGGTGGTTCCTCCAATTTCCCGAAATATACTTTATCCACCTATACTTTATCCACCTTATATCACTACCAAACACTCTCGACCCGAATTGGCCCGCTGTGGGTGGTTCCACCAATTTCCCGAAATATACTTTATCCACCTATACTTTATCCACCTTATATCACTACCAAACACTCTCGACCCGAATTGGCCTGCTCGTCAATTTGGCAGAAAATGCCCACTGAACTTTGAACGAAAATGTCGAAAACGAACGGCACACCTCGTCCGAACTGGGGGACCGTCAGAACAGCACGCGTCGTACATCGTCAGAACTGCAACCGGACTCCTCCGGTCAGAACTGCAACGCGTCGTACACACCCGGACTCCTCCGGTCAGAACTGCAACGCGTCGTACACACCCGGACTCCTCCGGTCAGAACTGCAACGTCCACGAACCGTCAGAACTGCAACCGGACTCCTCCGGTCAGAACTGCACCCCCCGCCGCCAGCGATCGGGGCGTTTTATCGCGCTCCCGCGGGGAACTCAATCTCCCAATCTGAAAATAAAGAGAGAAAGAGAAAAGCCAGAACGAGCGTTGCTCTGGCTCAGTTAGTACAGCCATGTGACCGAGACCTTGTTGGGGCGTTCAGTCAGCGCTGTCGGGTGACACAAAAACAAAAATTAAAACAAAAACATTCTCCGGCATTGGAGCACGTTAACGAGCAACAAGCAGTAAGGTAAGTCTTCTGCTTACACCGCTTGTTTTCTAGTTAACAGTGAAAACCCACATCTGATGAAATCCACCAACTTGCGTGGAACATCATCGAAAAAATAAAAGGGTTCTTTCCTAGATCAATGGTGATCATTGATCTTTCGAATTATTCGATACGGGGAGGGGAATGCTTCTTTCGGTCGGCAGGACCGCTACACTTTTACTATTTGGCTCGTTTGGAGCGCCGGTAGTTTAAAAAAAGAAAAGATGACCTAACTACTATTTACAAAGACAAAAATTTGATAACCTAAGAGGGTGCGACTATAGCGCGGACGATCTGCTGGTCTGATGTGCGGCAACGAGCCCAGTACCTTTTGATAGACTCACTAAAGCGATCCTCGAGAGTCTGTATTTCGGCCAGACGGTGGACCTCAGAATTTCAGTTTTGGATAAGCACATGTTCCGTCTGAGGATGTTGGTGACTCGGGCCAGTTGGTGCACGATTGATCGACCGCGTCGAAAACCAAACTGTTCCTCGAGCAGGATGTTGTTTTGCTCAACAGAAGCAAGAAGTCGGCGATAAACTGCCCTATCGAAAAGCTTTGATAACGCTGAGAGAAGGCTGATGGGGCGATAGCTTTTGGGATCTTAGCCAGGTTTCCTGATTTTGGATGGTTTTAAATGGGTCGAGAGTTCGTCAGCCGTGGTTTCCAACTCCTCCGAGAAGTCGTTGGGAATCTGATGGAGGTTATTTCCATGCTCATTAACAGCAGCTTCATGCGGACTGATGCTGTTGCCTCCAAGATTATGTGAGCTGACGAAATGTCGACCTATTTCGGCTGCCTTCTAGTTGAACCAAAGGTGGAATTGGCCTAGGCTTCGTTTCCAGAACGGCTGAGCACAGTCCGGAAGAGCGCGGATCTTATTTGCAAAATGTTGGTTTCTGAGCTCCAACATTCTGGCCTTGATAATTTTGTTCATCCGATTGACATCGGATTTAAGGGCAGGCAGCCCAGTTCACTGATACTGCCTGCGGATGGTGTTACGCAGTTTGATCAAATCTTTAGTAAGTCTATCAATTGGTACATTGTTGCCCATCTGACTGATTGCCGGCACGTGTCGTTCTCTGACCTGGGAGATCACCTCTTCGATGGCCTGCAGCTGCCGATCGACGTCATCAGATGACTCGGGTCGCACCTCGTAGTCGACGTGGGACGATACACTGCCGGAACTGGTCCCAGTTGACACGATGATAGTTGCGCCGAGTCGTGAGATGCCGGTTTACCGAGGACCCAACTTCAGCCACCACCGGATACTGGTCTGAGCTGAGTTCCTGGTAGACGACCGGTTGAAAGATGCTTACAATTTTGGTGATGATGATGGCATGGGCCCCGGATCTGCTCAACAGGGTGGAAGTATCCGGGCCCAAGATGTTGAAGTCACCTTCCTCCAAGTCTTGCTGCAGGATGACTCCGTTTCGATTTCTTCGGGGGTTTCCCCAGGCTTCGTGCTTCGTGTTGAGGTCGCCAGCGATGATGTACCGCCCGCGCCGCCGAGTTAGCTTGGTGATGTCCTGCCGTAGGGCCGTTGCCGACCCATCAGTAAGGTTCGCTTGCGTTGTGTAGTATGCAACGATGATGGTAATCGGGCCGTCAGAAGCTTGCACTTCTAATCCTACGGCGCAAAGCGATGGTGACTCCCCCTCCTTCAGAGCCGGCCCGATCTAGCCGCACAAGTCGATGGTTGGGAATGGAGACAATCAGCTCAGGCTTGAGGTGCGTCTCCGTGATGATGGCGATGTCGATGCTTTTCTCTTCGAGAAAGCCGACGAACTCGATGGCTTTGTTCCGGAGGGCAGTAGCGCAGCCGTTGGAATAAGTTAATGGTGTATTCAAACATTTGCTCCCGTGTGTACAGGGAGCCGTCGTCGGAGGGAGGAATGCCGGGAGCACTGGGTCCAGGATTCCCCCATCCAGGAGGGGGCGCTCACTGCACCGGTGGAGCAGCGGTGGAGGCCGCAAAGCGATGTTGAACGAAGGGGGCCGACTGGTGGGATGCCTGCCGGTGGGTCGGTGGAAGCGGTGCCAGATTGGGCACCTGGTAGCGAGGAGTTGGAAAGTGCTCCTCAGTCAGCGGTGGGAGTGGCCGACGCTGTCGTCCCTGCTTCTTGGCGGATGCTTGCTGGCGGATCGCCAGGAACTCCGCTAGTTTGGGGCAATTACGGCTGCTGCCTTCTTCGTTGGAACCGTAGTTAGCACAATTCGGTTCGATGCCCTCCTGCATTGGTTGGCATGTCGTTGTTGCGTGCGCGCCGGCACATTTGCCACAGCGAGGCTTCATGTGGCAGTTCCTCGTCCCTTGATCGAACGCGAGGCAGTTGCCGCATCGCGTCACGTCTCTGTTCTTTGGGCGGTAGAACTCCCATGCAACCACGATGTTGAAGAGCGCTCTCACCTTCATCAGGCCCGCCATGGTGATAAAACCCTTCTCCAGGTGGGCCAGGTACAGGTTGTCCCGATGCCTTCCTCTTTGCACTCACCGGATGGAGAACACGCTCGTCGGCTTCAGTCCGGCTAACACCATCTCCTCGATGATTGCCTCCGGGGTGTATTCCGGAAGCCCTTTAATTAACAAGTATAGAACTCCAGCCCCTTTGCCTTCAGTAGTTTGCCGGCTTTCTCGTAGTCACTGAGGGACTCGCACATGACCTTCGTACCGGTGTGGCACAGCTTGAATAGCGGCTTAATCTGGTGGGCCGCTAGTTCCGACCGCAGTGCCGAGATATCCATCATCGCCGTGAACAAGGGGGCAACCTTCGCCTTCTGGAGTTCTATTTGCCAGTAATCTGTTGTACGCCGCCGGGTTGGCATCTTCATTGCAGGCTCGCTTCGGGGCAATCGCCGCCTTTTCGTTGTTATGTCGCTGCAAGCACTCTGCAAGCGAAATCGCGTCGCTGTGGCTTAGACACGCTCATCAAACCGTGCATACAATCACGACGATTATTTGTCGCTGTCGCCGTAAAAAGTCGCCTTGATTTGGGGGAGCCTTAAATTTCCCCGTTCACGGCCAGTCTAGGGACGAAAGAAGAGCGGCTAAGACATTCCTTTCTCACTCCACCCACTGCACAGTGGTTCGATCTAGAACAAATGTCGGACAAAACCTCAAACTCTCTTTAAAATAGCTGAAATAATATATTTGACATATTTTATGCCATATTGAACTATCATGGATTTTTATTTTCCATTTTTTCTTGTTATGGGCTGATAATTAGAATATTCAGGTTTGGACATTACATTTTCAACTTTTTCAATCTTCCATGCAAAATGGTCAACTTAGGCAGGCTGGTTCGCAGTTATTTATTGACGAATTGGCATTTCTTGAATTTCAACATATATTTTTGAGTAATTTTTCCATGCACAACTCTAATAGTAAAAACAAATAGACTAAAGCGCAATTTTTGACAAAAAATATTAACTATTCATCCAAAAATATGGAAACTCTACACAAAAACCATCATAAGTAAATATGTTCATCTCGTCTTAATGACCACCTTTCAAATTTTCAAATTTGTAAAAAAAAACACTACGATGAACTCGTGATTGAAAAAACCACTCAAAAATATATGTTGAAATTCATGTTACGTCTGAAAAAATAAGTGAACATTTCATGCACATTTGTTCAAAAAAAAATCTTAGATCTAACCCTGCCTTTATGCAAGTATCATCCATTTAACCAGTTTCAGCATGTCATGTCTTTAGCTTCAGTCTATTATCATACTTGTTTTAACAGCTAAAGCAAGGGAATGATTTTTCCAATTTCTTTCATTTTATCTGGAGGCTGCGAAGGAAATAGTTTCGTTCAACCATCTTAATAAGCCGAGATAATTTGTGTTATTTTATGTTGTGACAGCTCAAATTTAAATTCAAGGTAGTTTAATATCCTACTAATATCAAATAAAGGTATAGACAATATTTAATTAAGGTATAACACCAAATATTGCATACATAGGGGTCCAGAGAGTCCTAGTGGTAAATGCGCAGCTATTCAGCTAGACTAACCTGAGAATCTTGAGTTCGAATCCCACCAGTCGAGAGTCTTTTGGTAAAGTAAATTTTTTCGACTTGCCAGAGCATAAAGTATCATCGTACCTGCCAGACAATATACACATGCAAAAATGGTCAATCGGCAAAGAAAGTTCTTAGCTAATAACTGCGGAAGTGGTCATAAGAACACCTGCCTGCTTAGAAGTAGGCTTTGTCCCAGTTGGGACGTAACGCCAGAAATAAAAAGAATGAGAAGACTGGAGCGAGTTTTTCGTTTCTTCTCGGGACGGGATGCAATTCATGGCTACTGCGATTGCATGCACGTACTAGCGTATTACAGGATTATTATTATTTAATTAGAATTGCACTCCGTACACCTTCAAACGCGTTGAAAGTGGTCTATCTCTTGTTTTCGCAAATAATTTGTACCAAAGATGGTTAAAAGGAAAAAGATGATCGACTCTTTATTTTGCCATATATTTTGCCGACGACATGCTATTCAAGTAACACTACTGCCATCTGTTGAGTCAAAAGCGCGTAAGCATTACATTCAGCTAAATTTAAATCATCGTGCAATCAAAAAACGAAAAGTGGAAGAAATCAAAACAAACACGTCTAAGAAATGTTACACAGAAGTGAGTACGACTCACATAACATCAGACTCATCTGAACCAACACAAAATTTGAGTAATTTTTATTCATACTAAATATATTCATGTGCTGTTTTTTTCTGCTTTTTATCACATTTTATGCCATTTAGAGATGATTGGCAACATCGGACATCCCCGTTTGAGTTGGGTAACTTTTTTCAAGCGTGAATGCCATAAACGAACACTTCAACATCTGGTGGTCACTAGGCGAACGTTGCATATTAGTTGGCTTTTGACTCACCAGAGCGGCGCTAATCATGTCGCCTAGAAAAGACGGGAGTCGGTTATCTTTTTCCTTCTAACAATCTTTGTTTGTACCCTACTTGAAAGCTCAAGAGCAAGATTGTTTTTAGCTTTCGAATGAACTTATTGTCATCGCGGGCATTCGCGGGCTACTAATGTCTTAGGGTACTTTTATAAAAAATGATATGTTTTTTGAACAATTTTAACTTTAATTCACTTTGTATGAATATAATGAAAATTTTTATTCAACTCAGGTGTGCTTTATGTATATACAAACAACTTCTCTGAAGATACCATTGCGGCTTGAGCTCTCTTTAAATTCATAAATAGCTTGTAAAAAATGGATCGTAAATTAATTATAATAATAAACAATAAATTAATTTTCTTGAAAAATCATGTACACGGCCCACTCAAGGAGCTGTATAAAATTCAAACTCCAATGAATCTGCTTCAAACTTTGGATTTGAACAACAGAAGTGTTGAGGAAGTCGGGAAAAATATTACTGTTCGGATAAAACAACTTTGATTTTTGAGGTTTTGGCCGCCCTCGGACCATTGTGCACTGTCCAAAATGTTATGGCACATAAAGTAATAGAGCAAAATCTATAATGCCGTGAAAAGTGTACTGCTATTTGTCAAACTTGGGTATTTTTTGCAGTACCAAAGGGACCAAATGCCGTACTGGAAGTGGTACCCAATCTGAACCCGAGTGGGGCGCACCTGCCATAACCTTCTTGAGGAACTTAGTGTGAGAAATTAACTGCCAGTCATAGCCATCCAGGATGAGATAAGTCTCGTCGTTCATCACCACCGCCACGTCGCGATTCGCCGAGAAAATCGATTTGACCGCTGTCGCTGCCTGCAGTTCCGAAGCCAGTGGACGCGACTTTCGCTCCCTAACATGTATGTTCATGTTCGTCAGGCACTTTTCACTGTTTGGCCGGTTGTACCGACCTCCCGGCCAAATGCACCCAGCGATGTAGCCACTTTTCCCTCGGTCTTCCCCTTCAGTTTTCTTTGGAGCTTTTTGTTGCTCAGGGTCGTCGGCCGTCCTGAACCGGGCTTTCTTTCGATGCTCTGATAGTTATCTAATAGTGCCAAGATGTTGTAAATGCCGGAACGGGCGTATGCGGTGTCTACAAAGTGCCGCACGATGTCCGCTTTCGTGCTCACTTCCAAACGGAGCTCAATTTTGTCTGCTGACTCATGGGTTACTATGATTGAAGCTGCATGGGTAGTTTCGTCAGTACGGCTAAAAAATCGACAATTTTAAGAAACGGGATCTTCACGACTGGATTTAATAAGGCTCTTTGGGGATTTCAGGGGTTCCCAAGAAGTTATTGGACGTCCAAGGAATTTTTCATGAGTTCTTTAGAATGAAAACTAAAGAGTTTTCACGAGTTCTTGAGAATCTTCCTAGAAGCTGAGACGTTTTCATGTTCTTTCGGAAGTTCCCAATTGAGCAGTTTTATCTCGGATATTTTAGAAGTTTCTATGAACATTTTACTGATTGCGAACACTTGAGGCATCTCAACCAATGTAAATTAAATCAAGCTAGTTGGCACCTTAGTATTGCTAAGCTTTGAGAACACTTAACTTTAAAGTGGTCATTACTTAGCTGTTCTAATTTGAGAAAATCGTTAGTGAATTCTAAAAGCAAATCCAAAACATTTTCAAAAGTTTTCGAGAATTTTCGGGGTCAGCAAAAAGGAAATCAGTGTTAAACTTAATGGTCGAGCTCTTCAACAAATCTTGGTCGA
This sequence comes from Aedes aegypti, assembly GCF_002204515.2. Lineage (NCBI taxonomy): Eukaryota > Metazoa > Arthropoda > Insecta > Diptera > Culicidae > Aedes > Aedes aegypti. The sequence goes on from NC_035108.1 coordinate 1,100,056, forward strand.
ATCGATTTATGTTTTTATAATGAAAATGTTGTACAATATCCGAGTAGCTAGAAAATGCTGACTAAGATCATAATTTGTCGTACTAAAGTAATTATTGACGATCATAATCAGCTATTCGTTCGTTGGAGATAAGAGATAAAAGATCCAAAATTTTATCAAAACTAGTATGGAGAAGTATTGAATAATATATTGAAAAGCGGTTGTTTCAATTGGCTAAGAATTAACAGTACGGACTGCCTGTTCCGGTGGTAAAAATCCACCTAACAGGTGACCCCTAATTCATGCGGCTTTAAGCTTATCGTGCCTAAGAATGAATGGTTAGGGGGGTCTAAATAAAACCTAACCGCAAACGGAGCCTGTGCAGTACCTGGGCGCCCTCTACAGTATTATGCCCTTCCTGTGCTACCCGGAGCAATGGTGTAGGTGACCTTGTGTTTCTCCGAGATAATCGGCTGCCCATCTTCAGTCTCAAGCCTGAGGCTAAATAAGAGTGGGATTATTAATACGTTGTAATTTAGTTTAAATTTTCACCTCGATGGTTTCGCATTATGCGTTTTACACAGTGTAGTCTGTGCTTTTCGCCTTTGGCGACTTTTAAGAGATACCGATCTGGTTTTTTCGCTGCTGGTCTTTTTCGTTCTGAGATTGCGAAAAGCTTAATCCTGCCTAGTTTGGGTAGTGGCTACGGTTAGGATAGCTTAGTTAGGCCAATCTTCAGCATAAAATATCAGCAACGATCAATCTATGTAGACTCATGCAAATGGTACAGTTCAAATGGCGCAAAACCCATACTTTTGTGTACTTTTATCTAGGTAACCTTGTGGACCCAGTTTTTGTTAACAACCAAGATGTATGTGCTGTCACAATTGATATTTCTGTTGGTGACCTCAATAGGAAATACGTCTTTCGTTGTGTGGTGTATTTACCACATGATGAACCATCCCCAATGGATGATTTCAAACGAGTTGTCATTCACTGCCCATGAAAAGGCCTTCTGCTGATTGGTGGGTAGTGATGCTGATACTCATCACATCATCTGGATCAGCTCAGATATCAATTTGAGAAGCTCCAGTCTGATGGAATGCTTAAGTAGTTCAAATCTTGGATTACTTATTTTAGGGAATCGCCCAACCTTCAAGGTGTCTGCTAGAGAAGATGTGTTAGACATAATGCTCTGCTTGAACAAAATCAGTCACGAGTTGACGAATTGGCATGTATCAGATGATGAATCATTATCTGATCATCGCTACATCTCTATATGAACATATACTCCACAAACTGGGAATTGGTTGTGACCAAATTCTATGAATTCTCTCCGTCCATTAGAAATCCTAGTGATTTGAATGTGTTGTAGCGGAATTCAGCGACGCTCCAGTCGCCGACCACGTTAACCATTGTCTTATACAATCTTTAGAATTGCCTAAAATTTTCTCTCTCTCCCAAATCATAAATGCGACAATTTGGTCGCTGTTGCTTTGTATTCCCCATCAATTGTTACCGTATCACATGAATTGTATAAAAGGAAATAATAATATAGCTTGAAGTCAGTTGAAAGTGTAACCCATATACTGTCTCGCGTACTTGTTTTCCCTCCGTTCACAGTCTCGAAGTTCACCGGCATTTTTGTTCGGACCTCACGGAAACATATGGTCCTTCGAGCCGGATACGCGAAAATTATCGTCGTGAATCGCGTAGTGTCGATTGCATTGTGTCGCGTTTTAGCCTCGCCACCCGCCAATAAAATAGACAATAGTGGTTGCCAATCCGCGACACAACGATCGAACAAACTCTCTGTGAGGAAAGTGCCCAAGTGACTTGAAGTGTGAACTCCAAAATGGAAAAACAATCTGCACAGCCTATCAAACAACGAGCAACAACTGCCTATAAACCTCCCGTTAGGGCGCAATATAGGGGAGCTACCACGTTCGTTGCTACTAACACATCTTCAAATTGCGTCGTTTGTGAGCGATCATCTCACCCACTTTATCAGTGCGGTAGGTTCATCCATATGAGCTCCGAGGAGAGATTGAGTGCTGTGAGATCTCAGATGCTGTGCCATAATTGTTTGCAAAACCACCCTGGCGAAACATGCAGATCGGGTAATTGTCGTAAATGTGGCCAACTCCACCACACTCTGCTGCATTCGGCTTTGGTACCTTCAAATCCGCAACAAGCTCCACCGACATCGTATGTTCCTTACACTGGCAATAGTTCGGCTGCTCAATCTTTGATTTCGGCCCTGGATTCCACCACCAACTTCGATGCGACTAACACTCTTCTCGCCGCAGTGGCGATCAATTTTTTAGATAAACAAGGCCGACCACATGCTTGTCGGGCCGTTTTAGATTCAGCCTCCCAAGTAAGTTTCATCAGCGAAAGCTTCTGTAATGAACTTGACCTCGACTTGCTGGAAGCGGACATGGACCTTGAAGGGATATCATCCACTCCTGCGCATGTAGACAAATGCGTACAAATCGTCATTGCATCCCGATGCACGGATTTCAGTACAACAGTCCCGTGTATGGTGCTCGAGAAAATTACCAAAACGCTTCCGGTAAAACCAGCGAACATAAAAGGTTGGCCAATTCCAAGCTCGATCAATCTGGCTGACCCACTTTTCCACCGTCCGGGTAAAATCAATGTATTGCTTGGTATTGAACTCTTCTTCCAGCTTCTCGAGCCTGGAAAAATCACCCTTGGTTCAAACGACAATCTTCCCACATTACAAAACACCAAGTTAGGGTGGGTGGTAGCCGGTCGATATCGAGAATCCAACATCCAATCACCTGAAACTGCTCCATTGTGTTTGTTGGCAACCTCTGATGATAGCCTTGACCAGCAATTGCGTCGATTCTGGGAGTTGGAGGAATATTCTACACCCGTACCCTACCTCACCGATGAAGAACGACGCTGTGAAGAACACTTCTACGAGCATACCGTTCGAGACGACGCGGGAAGGTTCACTGTGCGACTGCCGTTTCTGCACCCTCCAAGTCAACTAGGCGATTCGAGGCAAATGGCTGAAAAACGACTGCATCATCTCGAACGAAAATTGCAGCGAAACCCTCATTTAAAGCAGGAGTACCATTCGTTTCTCCACGAGTATCATGAGCTTGGCCATATGACGCTTGCTGATGGGCCAGCACCGAAAGGGGCCGTCTACCTTCCTCATCATTGTGTAATGAAGGAAGCTAGCTCCACGACAAAATGTCGCGTCGTATTCGATGCCTCTGCCAAGATCACCAGCGGAAAGTCCCTTAATGATGTACTCATGGCTGGCCCAGTTCTTCAAGACTCCATCGTCAACATTCTGCTGCGGTTTCGCTTTCCGGCAATAGTGGTCACTGGAGATATAAAACAAATGTATCGTATGGTGGACGTCCACGAAGCAGACCGCGACTTTCAGCGAATTCTTTGGCGATGGTCGGATAACGAACCAATCTGCGAATATCGTCTTAATACGGTCACCTATGGGACGAAGAGCGCTTCGTATCTGTCAACGAAATGTGTACAGCAGTTATTACACTCGTATAAGGAACAATATCCGACAGCGGTAGAAAAGGCAGAAAAGGGTACTTACGTGGACGACGTGTTAACCGGCGCTGACAGCGAAGAAGAAGCAGTTTTACTACGCCAACAATTGACAACAATATTCGCCGCTGGTGGTTTCCACCTGCGGAAATGGGCTTCAAACAGCTCAGAGGTTCTCAACGGTGTACCTGCGGAAGACCGTGAAGTGAAGCTACCAATCGAACTCAACAACTCACGCACCATCAAGGCCCTCGGCATCCACTGGCAGCCGTGCAGCGATGAATTCCAGTTTACTTATGCACCGATCAAGATCTCTCAGCCCACAAAACGAAGCATGCTTTCGCAAATCGCCAGCATCTTTGACCCGCTTGGACTATTGGCTCCAATAATCGTTAAAGCGAAGCTAATCATGCAACAGTTGTGGGAGCTGAGGGTGGACTGGGATGAAACTCTCCCTGGTGAGTTTGTGCAATATTGGTCATCTTTCGTACAAAATCTTTCCGATCTCCAATACTTACAGGTACCTCGCCGAGTGATCGGCATACGAGGCGCATCCCGCATCTGTCTGCACGGCTACAGTGATGCATCCGAGCGAGCCATGGGTGCTTGCGTCTACATCCGAGCTGCAGACAAACACGGAAACACATCATCGCATTTGTTATGTGCGAAATCCAAAATTGCACCCATCGGCAATGGACGAACGACGTTGCCGCGACTGGAGCTGTGTGCGGCGGTGATATTATCACGACTGATGACGAACGTTATATCAGCGATCTCATTACCCATCAACGAAATACTCGCATTCTCGGATTCGACGGTGGCTTTGTCGTGGATATATGGTGGTGCGTCGCGTTGGAAAACTTTCGTTGCCAATCGGGTGGCGGAGATAAATACTCATTTGCCGGCAATCAATTGGCACCATATCGACACACACATCAACCCTGCGGATTTAATCTCACGAGGAGCTCTCCCTGACCAAATCATCAACAATCCTCTCTGGTGGCACGGTCCTGAGTGGAGTGAATCATGTAGTACTCTTCAACCTCCATCTACCTCCGCTCTTGACATCATTCATCAGCGACAGATCGAAAGAGAGCAACGCACCGAGGCAGTAGTCTATTTGGCAGTCTATGAAAACTCTTTTCTCGATGCGATGATAACCAGATATTATCCCAATCTCCAACTGTTGCTAAGGATTACAGCTCAAATGCTGCGCTTCTCGCACCGTGAGTTGAGATCGGCAAGCCGCCTGACTCCACAAGAAATCGATAAGGCCATGCGAATATATGTACAACATGTTCAAAGTAAGCATTACATGAAGGAGATCAACCAATTGGATCAAGGTCGTGAGATAAACCGTGGCAGTTCGATTCATCAACTGAAGCCGTTTCTCGACAAAAACCGTCTCCTCAGGGTGGGCGGTAGATTGAATCTCTCGGAACTCAGCTACGATACAAAACACCCTATTTTGGTGCCTCACCACTCACCTTTCACTTCACTCGTCCTGCGTCACGACCATCTCGAGCAGCTACACTGTGGCCCCCAATCATTGCTGGCTGCAGTGCGACGAAGGTTTTGGATCGTTCGTGGAATTAGCGTTGCCCGTAAGATATGTCGAACTTGCGTTCAATGTGTTCGAGCGAAACCAGCACCACTACATCAGCTGATGGGACAATTACCTGCGGATCGAATAAAACCAAATCCACCGTTTTCAATTACCGGTATTGATTATGCCGGACCGATTAATATTATTAGCCGTCGAGTGCGCGGTGCTACCCCTAGTAAAGGTTACATCGCATTATTTGTTTGCTTCACTACACGAGCGGTTCATCTCGAAGCGGTCTCGGATCTCAGCACATCTGCGTTTATTGCTGCCTTCATTCGCTTTAGTAGCCGATATGGGTTACCGAGCAAGGTCTACTCCGACAACGCAACCAATCTTCGTGGCGCAGCAAGGAAATTTCGTGAGCTTTACAAGCGGATCAACACAACCATAGACGCCGACGTTTTTATCGATTTCTTTTCCAACAAAGGAATCGAATGGGTGTTCATCCCAGCGAGATCGCCTCATCACGGTGGACTTTGGGAGGCGGGGATAAAGGTGGCAAAGGGTTTCCTGAGCAAATTCGGTGAGGAAACTCGTTTCACTTTCGAAGAGTTGAGCACCATACTGGCGCAGGTAGCTGCCTGTATGAACTCTCGACCGATCGCTGCTCTCTCCGACGACCCTAATGAACCTCAACCTCTCACGCCTGCACATTTTCTCATCGGTCGACCTCTAAATGCCTTGGCAGAGATCAACCAGTTGGAACGCCACGTCGGTTCCCTAAGCAGGTGGGAGTACATTCAACGGTTAGTGCAAGAGTTTCGTGCAAGGTGGCAAGCGGAGTACGTTCTATCCCTTCAGCGTATGACGAAGTGGCAACGTTCGGCGCCGAACGTTTCGATTGGTGACTTTGTATTACTGATTACGGACACCGATAAACCCAAACAATGGCCAATGGGACGCGTCGTAGAAATTTTTCCTGGCCAAGATGGCCTAACCAGGGTTGTCTCAATCAAAACAGCCAACGGCACTACAAGGCGAGATGTTCGACGAATCCGGCGAGTTCCGTTAGAAGACGACGAGTATGTTCCAGGTCGGAACGGAGCAGAAATTCCACAAGGTAATTTGGTGGGCGGTTTATGTTGTAGCGGAATTCAGCGACGCTCCAGTCGCCGACCACGTTAACCATTGTCTTATACAATCTTTAGAATTGCCTAAAATTTTCTCTCTCTCCCAAATCATAAATGCGACAATTTGGTCGCTGTTGCTTTGTATTCCCCATCAATTGTTACCGTATCACATGAATTGTATAAAAGGAAATAATAATATAGCTTGAAGTCAGTTGAAAGTGTAACCCATATACTGTCTCGCGTACTTGTTTTCCCTCCGTTCACAGTCTCGAAGTTCACCGGCATTTTTGTTCGGACCTCACGGAAACCTTCCGGTGAATTGGGACACAATTGTCCTTGCTTCGAGTGAATTCCACAATTGCTTGTTACTTTGTTCCTCACAACTCCCTTCGCGGGACGAGTTGTCGTCTGGCTATTTGTAAAGGAATATGTCAAATAGTCAGGCTGCTTTTAAAAGTTCTCGCTTAGGCCAACTCAAGGTTTAAGCTTGTTATCGCACGTCGAATTCAATTTGAGGAACTGAATTCAGTTGTATGGGTCCTTGCTATTCTTCCATTGCTGGGAATGAATTGGCTTATGAATTAGCTCGCAATGGAGCATCGCATGACTTCATTGGCCCTCAGGCAGCTATTCCAATTTCGAAGTGCTGGGTGAAGCTTCAGAAATTATTGGGCAGCAACTCAGCACCAGCAATATTGGAATAATTTTGAGTCATGTCGTCAAAAAAATTGTACATTACTGAGCCATCCCAAAGGTGGCTAAGTATTTAACAAATCTGTCAAAGCAGAATTGCAGTCTCTTGGTATCAACCTTGACTGGTCACTGCCGACTCAACTATAACATGGCAAATATTCAGTGTGTTGATACATTTGTGTGTGATAGTTGTGATTCCGATTATGGAACTTCTTCTCACCTGATATGTAACTATCCAATCTTCGCGTAATTGCGATTCCAATTACTTGGTTAACACTTATTAAGTGAAACTGATTTCAGAAACCTGAATCTTCAGGACATTCTGTTATTCTTAACCCGCCGTGGTAATGAGCTATAGGCTCTCTTTACGCTCATGCGTTTTGCAGTGTCCTTTTTAGGGCGCTGTTCGAACCCATTGTGGTATGGAGCTACATGCTTTCAATTCGCTTATGCGATTTTCCCTCTTCAAGGGACCCCACTCCTATTTCCTCCCATCTTTCCCTTCCCTTTCCTCTCCCATCGGGTAGATGATGAAATAGGCTCAAATATGGCGATGGCACAAATCTCCCAAATGGCGGGGAACGTGCCTCTGGAGCCGGCCTTCTGATACCTGATATTATAAGATCAGTACAAAATCAGGCAATCAACATTGACCAATTGACAGAGAATAAAAATTAACAATAAGTCGACAACGAGCATCGAACCCTCGACCTTCAGACTTATACACTTCTTCTTCTTCTTGGCATTATGTCCTCACTGGGACAGAGCCTGCTTCTCAGCTTAGTGTTCAATGAGCATTCCACAGTTTTTAACTGAGAGCTTTCCTTGCCAAAGTTGCCATTTTTCGCAATCGTATATTTTGTGGCAGGTACGATGATACTCTATGCCCAGGGAAGTCAAAAAAATTTCCATTACGAAAAGATCCGACCGGGAATCGAACCCAGACACCTTCAGCATGGCTTTGCTTTGTAGCCGCAGACTCTAACCACTCGGCTAAGGAAGGACTTATACACAGAGATGCTAATCAATCGGCTAAGCCTCACATTTGAAAGACTAAGGAAATAAGAGCATTATGTTCTTCGCTCTCTGAGAGTACTTGTAGCTCTTAGTGGTTGCCCATACGTCATATTGTTTAGACCGGTCATTTTGCTGTTGAATATGCTTTTTTATTGATTTCTCGTTTGCCAAGATATGCAGCATTCTGTAATTGTATTTAAAGTATAGTACAGTGAAACCTCTATGAGTCGATGTCCCATTAATCGATGTTAACTCATGGAACCATATTAAAAACAAAATTTCTTGGTTACTATGATGGTCCCCTCAAACAGCTTTCTATAGCTTTTCTGTTCCAAGACTCAATATTTCCATGAGGAGATGGTTCCTTTAAATATCGACTCATGGAAGTTTGTCTGTAGATGAGATATTAGATTTCAAAAATCAGTATGGAAAAATCAATCAAAGTAGTCAGCATGTGTATCAAGTTATAGGGATCTGCATTGTTTTGATTTTACATGGGGTTTTGACGTTTACTGGCCTTGGCATTTACTAATTTCACAGAGGGGTGAAAGAGACTTTATGATTTTTGTGCTGAGCTCCATTCCCTAATTTGATACAAATCTTTGCTACTGTGATCGAGATAAAGTATATCGAGTAAGGGGCAGTTCTCTTTATCTCTATTTCAAAAAGCCTATGGTTCTTTGAGTTGTGTTTGATCCTTCGACCTTGACGCTTGCTCCTGCGGGGGCGGGCGATGAGGGCAGGATCAAACATGTCGCGCGTCGGTCGGGTGAAGTGAAAAGTGGCGTGATCCGTTAGTTGTGTTTGATCCTTTGACCTTGATGCTTGCTCCTGCGGGGGCGGGTGATGAGGGCAGGATCAAACATGTCGCGCGTCGGTCGGGTGAAGTGAAAAGTGGCGTGATCCGTTAGTTGTGTTTGATCCTTCGACCTTGATGCTTGCTCCTGCGGGGGCGGGTGATGAGGGCAGGATCAAACATGTCGCGCGTCGGTCGAGTGAAGTGAAAAGTGGCGTGATCCGTTAGTTGTGTTTGATCTATTGATCGCATCGCTTGCTCTTGCGAGGGCGAGTGATGAACACTTGTCCGGCGTCCAATGCGATTATCGAATTATTTCGCGAATTCGGTTAGGCGTAATTATATCAAGGATCGCATCACCTACCATTGGTGACTCCCAGATCTATACCTTACCCACTAACCCAATATCCTTTCCATGACAACCGTGGAGATGCAGAGGTGATCTCGGTCTCTAGTAACAACGGTAGTCACACTAACATTCCTTCCCTTCCCCGATGACCGTAAGGACGTGGCCGGCGCCGTTATTGACTTTTAAAATTTGAGCTGTCGATTTGTGCACATTGAAGAATGGTAAGCTAATCCCAAGCCCCATTCATTAATTCCCTGTGCAACTTCGATTGTTCTGGTCAATCACGGAGTAGCAACTACGAATTGTACGGTCATCTATGCTTATGCTTGCTTTATGCTTATTTCAAAAAGCCTATGGTTCTTTGTTGCTGTGTTTTTATCGAGACTTGTATGAACACAAAATAGTGCATAAAACTAACATCAAGCCCTTCAGACCTTGGCAGAATTTGCAATCGATATACTTTAAAAACCTATATAATAAGTTTGGATCTGACGATACAATAATGTACCCTTAAAATTTACCGATAGGATGGAAACCGAATAAATAGCCGAACATGTATACGATAAAATTAATCCATTATTGAATTAATTTAGCAATCAGGAACATTCAATCACTCTAACCTCTACCCCATTCGTATTGCTTTCGGTTTCATTTCCGGACATTCCATTCAAACCTAAAACCGGTCCATTCATCGGACGCTGTGATGCTGCGATGCCCGGGAACCACACTCGCCGACCAGGAGAGTTCAAGGTGTACAAACGGCGATGGCTGGTGCTGGCAATATTCGTAATGTATTCCGCCTCGAATGCACTCCAATGGATCCAGTACAGTATTATAGCAAACATAGTTCAAAGGTGAGTAGGCCACTGTCCGTCCGTCGGTTGGTTGCTACGATGCACTTGAAAAGGACGACTAGATGACGAGCTAGGATGGCTGCTGGATGAGGAGGTTATGTTTATGTATGAGCATGAACTGGCCTTGTGCGGTATAAATATGACCATGCGGTCAATATGCGCCGACATGTAGATACTCCAACGGACTCTCGTACTAATGGAAGAGGTTTGCTACGTGCTTTAGATTCTTGGTCGAGATTTTGAAAGCATTTGACCCTGATAGAAAATACCGTTCTCAGTTAGGGCACAAGGGTAATAAATTCACTTAACTATTTGTCCTCGATGAATTACTGCAAGTAACATCCTCCCCATCGGCAGTCTATAAATAAACTCGTTAATCCTCCTGCATGAGCTACTTATTACAAGATGCTTACATAACTCCCTTTCCTTTACTGTTGCATTTGCATATTTCTCCATTCACATCGGTTCATCGGGTACCCACCGGATCATCCCTACACGCAATGCCTCCCATCGTCGTGTGGCCGCAACCGACCCGTCGGGGTTTCCTGTTCCGGATGGACGACGCAGATACTACGATATTACCAGCACATGGGTCGACTGGACGTCGATGATTTTCATGATCCTCTACATTCCGCTCATCTTTCCGGCCAGCTGGATCCTGGATAAACTGGTAATTTAGATTAGCTCTTTATGGTTGACTATCTACATTCGGACATGGCATCGGTATCAAGTGGCTGCAACGCACAGTGGTACCGATAATAGTTCAAAAAGTAAATTGTTTTATTTTTTTTCTATCACATGTATTTTCGTGAAAACTAACAGAACAACACAACTTCTATTCATTTCTCTCATCGCTAGCTTGCGATTCTATCCATCATATTCTTTCATTACTTTCCTTACTCCCTTCCACTAGTAGTATTGCGGTATTAGTATCGCGTTCACAGAGAAAAGCCAATAAAATGCTCATTATGATAAAGTCATGCGGTGAGTGAACTTTGAAACTAGAATTTGATCTTTGAAACACATCATAAAATATTCTTTTTAATCGAGAATGTTTTTGAGACTATTGAGATTTTTTTTGTAGTTTCTGGTGATATTTTTTTCAATTATTGTATACAATGATTAATGACTGCTTTGTATAACAAACAAAACCTCTGTGCAATGGGGAAATCGGCATTCGATTGGTCTGCCATAATCGGATGTATGAGTTCGATTTATGGCGAAAGCTGTTTCCTCCATCAGATGCGATTGATGGTTTACCACAATTCAAGTGCTCTTGTGTCAATCGGTAACATTGCTTTCTGTGAGATAATCGCAGCATGCCGATTTATAAAATAACTTTTTCATTGAACGATGATACGATTATACCAGGGCCGGATTTATTCCAGGACTAGCAAAACTCCAACGCCTATTGCGATTGCAAAACCGTACGAATGAAACGTAAAACGTTCAAACCATAAAATCCATTGCTAGTGACGGGACGCTTTGATAAGAGCGCACTTGCTCTTCGTGAACCGAAATAGACTCCATCGCATTGCACTGGGGGATTCTGCTGTTTTGCCGAGGGTGTCCATAAACACTTGGTCAAGATTCAATTAATGCCGCCATCGAGCGTGTGGTTGGGCGTACAAAGCCGGGAACGATGCCGAATGTATTCGAAATTTCTCTTTTTCAATTTGCGTCCTTCCGATTCGGTGTTTTCTGCCTGTACGTGATTTCTGGAAAACGATGGAAAATCCGCAAAATCGATTATAGAACACAAAACCACCAACAGAACTCGGTGAGATTGAGAAAATTGACATGCAGTCTCCATTATTTGCAGGCTGGATGTTTCGATAGAAGGGGTTTATCTTCTACTCGCAGTTGTTAATGGTTTTCGGTTGAACTATATATATAACGCTCTGGATTCCACCTTTTTTTTATGAAAGTGGATTTCCAGCAGTCTCATTGGATTCACAAGATCATTATTAAAAATGTTCACAAAAAGAGCATGCCAATTCCCTTGACATCAAACGAATCCAAAAATGCCATTCAAATTCCTGAACCCGTTCAATTTGGTCCATCAGAATCCCTCCCACTGACCTCGGCTGTCTGCAAAATAGCTTTCACATCTCGACAGTAACAGGGCAAGAGCACGAACCTAAAAAAAGGTTTCCTCCCCACAATAAAGTTCTAAATTGATATGCAATTGACTGGACGACCGAGAGTGAGGCAATAGCCTAGCTGGAAAGATAGCCAACCCCATTTGAACGTTTAATGGACCAGCAAAAAAAAAAATGGACGAACCATGTACGAAATTTGCTCTGTCAGATATGTAACAGTGAGCCAGTGACAGTTTTGGAATGGTAGTGATTTTCCATTCTATGCCATCAAGGAATGCAAATTGAGCTTGGTAGCATACACATTTTTGGGACGGATTTGACTTTCAAGCGTGTTTTGATATATTTTTTTTTTTTTTTTTTTTCAAATGGTATGAGAAAAGTTATGAGTTGAAGAAAGAGTAATATGCTGAAGTCGTGAACACATATTTTAAAATATTTATTAAAGTTGTATGATGGATCCATCAAAGTAGGCTAAGCCGCGATAATTATTAGACAATAATGATGTATTGATATTTAAGCCGATTTGGCCTAAATGTATAGTGCACTCATCGTATAAACTGGAATTAGGAATGATTTTTGCCCAATTTACTCCGTTGAAGGAAAACTCTATTTTTTAGCTATGACCCTGTGTCATCCGCAAATAAAGCCTTGTAACATTCTAAGGAAACTCTGATAAATCAGAGCGAAAATTTTTATAATATTGGACTCAGAATTTTGCAAGCCATTTTTGATAAACAATCAAGACAAGCAGTTGAGATCTGTTATTAAAATTCAAACATTAAAATTTTACTTGAAAATTGATAAAATTACCCTTAAAAGGCACGGATGACTTTTTTGCTCTCTTGTGCTCATATATTTCGACTAAATTGATCAATTCTCAGAATTTTAACAGTGTTTGCAGGAGATTAGTTGCACCTTCAAATGCATCCGAAAAGATTTGGATACCGGTGGATCCGGATACATGACCGGAGATGCAGTGTACACTAGGGTGCGGCTTATTTTTCAAAAGTTCTCAAAACCAAAAATTCGTGTGCTCTACTGAATTCAAATCACATTAAAAGAGTAACCTCAAAATCTGAGCCAAAAATATTAACATTTAGGGGTGGCGCAAGCGTCTTGAAGGTGAATTTTCAAGTTATAATAAATAACCTTCTGTGAAGTAAACATAACTTTGTTAGTTTTCAAGCGATTTTCAAACTTTTAGCATCAATACCTTCAAAATCAAAATTACAAAAACTTTGTAGAACATCATTTTTTTTGCAAGGCATTTTTGATTAACAATCATATTTCTTGCCAGAATCAGAATTACTATTTAAAAAAAATGAATTGGAACAAAAATAACGAACTTGAATGAAATTATGATCACGAGAAACATATAATCTAACTGTTTCGTGTAATTTAAAATATCGGAATCTAAATTTGAATATTTCGGACATATTTGATCATTGTGCTGAAACTCAGATTTATTAACCATGTTCCAAGGCTTTATTTCTGAAATTTTATTTCACTTAAAAATGCTCGAAGAAAGGATGGGAACCCTAGAAAGTTTCTGATGAATCCTATTAGGGATCTCTCAGAATCTTCACAGAACTCTCATCAGTATTTCTCAGGATTTGCAATACATTTGTCACGTAATTAACATGAGAACCCTCTCAGGATTCTTATTAGAATCTTGTAAGCATTCTCATCAGAATCCTCTCGTGATGCTTGTCACAATCCTAGCAGTATTGGCATCAGAAATCATTCCAGGATTCCTATCAGAAATCTTTTCAAAGCTTTGTTCTGAATCCTCTCAGGATGCTTATCAAAACCTTCAAAGGATTTTTATCATCATCGATACCGAATTATCATCAGAATCGTTTCAAAATGCTCATCAGAATCCTTCTTGTGCACTGTGTTTAATTTTGTCGATTTCATGCACTTTTCAAAAAGTGCCCAAACCGTTGATTTTAACGATATAATTTGTTCGGAGAAGTTTCTTGGTATATTGAAGCGCATCTTTTAATGCAAAAAGTTTTGAGATCATTCCACCTAGCAGTGAGATAGAAAAACTATTCTATCAAAACATTTAAATAGACATTTGGTGTCTTCGGCAAAGTTATACAATTGGCAATTTGAAATTTTAAAATTTTTCATGTTTTCTACAAAGTTGTTGGATATTTTAAATTGCGTGTTTTTGCTGAACACCGTACCTCTCTATCTCTTAAAGTATAGGAATTATAGGTCGAATTCCTTTTAATAAGGCTTATATGTTTAATAGAAAAACCTATTAAAAGACGGTGATAGGCAAAAGTTTTTATCAATTATCGAAAGGAAAAATATGGTTCTTTCTTGATTTGTAAGAGTTGTCTGCGTCATTTTGCGCCGAAGGCAGTTATAGGGGCCTAAACTACCCCTTGAGGAACGAGTAATCTCATAAATAATTTTGTTACTTTAAAAGATAGCGTGATGATATGTTCAGCAAAAACACGGGTTTTTTATGACAAACAACTTTGGAGAAAACAGAAAAATGTTGAAAATCTTGATAAAAAAAGTTATGGCCAAAATATGATTTTTGGGGCCATTCACATACAATGGCATATATCTCAAAAAGTATTAGAGATAGAAACATTGTGTCTTTGACAAAGTTGTTTCAAATTGCCAATTCTACAACTTTGCCGAAATGTCTATCTAAATTTTTGAAAAAATTAAGTTTTTCTATCTCACTGCTAGGTGGATTGATCACAAAACGTTTTGCATTGAAAGATACGCTTTAATATACCATGAAACTTTCCCAACAAACTATATCGCTAAAATCAACGGTTTGGACGCTATTCAAAAAGCGCATGAAATTGACAAAATCCAACACAGTGCAGTATACTCTTCAGAATCATTCCAGGATTCAGAATCTCTACAGAATTCTTATCGGAACCTTTTAAAATGTCTCTTCTCTCTTAAATTTCCGACACAATAATTCCATGGTTCTCATCAGAATCCTTCCAGGATTCTCATCACCCTTAAGTTTTTCATTAGAACTCTTACAGGATGATAATCTAAATGCTAACAGGATTCTCAAAAGATTTCTTCAAGGAATATCAACACAATCCTTCTAAGATTCTCATCAGAACTCATCCAGGATTGTTAACAGAATGCTCTAAATATTTGCAACAGAATCATTCCTGGATTGTTATACAAATCCTTCCAGAATTCGCATCAGGATCTTTCGAGAATTCTAATCGTCATCCTTCCAGGATTCTTAACGAAATCCTTCCAGCATTCTATTAAGAATCCTTCCTGAATGCTCATCAGAATTCTTTCTGGATTTTTATCGAAAATATTTTTGAATTTAAAATAAAACCTTCCAGAATTTCCATCATAATCTTTCCAAGATTCACATAAAACCCTCCTGAGACTCTCATTCAAACCTTCTACGATTCTCAACAGACAGATTGCAGAGATCTTATTTGACAGATTCATTAAAATTCTTCCAGGATTCTTAAAGAGACACTTCCAGAATTAACATTAGAATATTTCCAGGATTCGCATCAGAATCAGATCGTGATTTTTATAAAAGACAATTTACACCGTCTTCAGCGCAAAGGCCGCACAGACTGAACGATCACTAACATTAGGCAATGGACAACACGAAACACCCAGTAGCCCAGCGATGAATTTTTCGTTTGACGAAAAGTTTTCACCAACTGGAGCGGGAATCGAACCCACACCCCGTGGCACAATACGCCTAGACGACTGACACCGCTAACCGCAAGGCCACGAAGCCCATGATTTTTATCATACAACATTCAGTATTGTTACCCGAAACTGTCCACAATGTCCGAATCCTTTTTCTCGCTTGTTCATCATTGGGGTTAGGTGGTTTATTTTACTGGCACGATGAACAATCCCCTAACATCCAATAGCAATTGTGCCCCCCATGTTTGGAGCTCATTTAGATGGATTTTAATATGCACCGTTATCGTCGCGATCTAATCAGAGTTCGATAAACAGACTCTCATGATGTGCTACATATCATGATACCGAGAGCGATAAGTGAGAGATTCTCTCAATTTTTCCTGACAACAATTGATATGATGGACATGAATATGGGATTTAGAAATAGTAGATATTCTTCAATCATGATCCACGATCAACGATCAACTGATGGTAAATAAACTTCGTAGTTGCACCTCCGTGATCAATCAGGATACACTATAAATTTGTATAATTCGATCGAAGCAAGCTTCGTGGAGTAAAAGAAATCATTGTCGATGTCAGATTGCTTCACCTTTGTTTTAGGACCTTGTTTCTCATTTTTCTAGTGAATGGCTTTTTTGGTAAATGAGAACCAGTGGACAGTAGTTAATCGATGCTAATAGTGGTTATGAGCTGTGGTGAATTATGCTGGCATAATTTCGATTGTTGTTTGAAGATGTTACAGCCATCAGACCATCGAGCATCGCTTACCAATCCAAAAGAGAATCATTCTTTTCCTCAAAATGTGCAGTGTCGAATGTGCATTTTCACAACTGACGATTTGGCTCTCAATTATACAAATATAGTTTTATTTGGTATCTAAATTAATTTTGAACACGCTTTCAAATTCACTTTTTTCATTAGGAGTAAAAGGATGGTATTTCAGCACATTATACCATTTATGGATCGAATCCCATCCCCGACATAGTCACTTATGACGTAAAAAGTTATAGTGACGACTTCCTTCGGAAGGGAAGTAAAGCCGTTGGTCCCGAGACGAACTAGCCCAGGGCTAAAAATCTCGTTAATAAAGTCAAACCAACCAACCATTTATGGATAAACCACTAGAGTGACCTAGTTTCAGATATTGGTGGCTTTGATGCTTTGTCTTCAGAAGAATAGTAAAGAATACCAACATACAATATGTTCATAAAAATTATTTATTTTAGTTTTTTCTAACTGAACAATTGAATCTAATGATTGATGCAATGTTCAAAGCCACCACTATGACTGAAGCAGTCCAAGTAGGTGTAAAATTTACAAATAAAATTGTTATTGGATTACGTTTTTCTAATGGATCCAAATAATAATTTAAATATTTTAAATTGGAATGCTCGTTCTCTGAATGGTAAAGAGGACGAGCTGTTTAATTTTCTTACAGCTAATAACGTGCATATAGCAGTTATTACCGAAACTTATTTAAAACCTGGATCCAAATTTAAAAAAGATCCTAACTTTTTTGTTTATCGTAATGATCGACTTGATGGGGCATGTGGGGGAGTTGCAATCATCATTCATAGGCGTATAAAACATCAACTGTTTTCGTCATTTGAAACTAAAGTTTTTGAAACTTTAGGTGTTTCTGTTGAAACACAGTTTGGTAAATATACTTTCATAGCTGCCTATTTGCCTTTTCAATGCTCTGGACAGCAAGTTAATTGGCTTCAAACTGACTTGCGAAAATTAACTCGCAATAAGTCAAAATTTTTTGTCATTGGTGACTTTAATGCCAAACATCGGTCATGGAATAATTCTCAAAGTAATTCCAACGGCAGAATTTTATTTGATGAGTGCTCTTCAGGATATTTCTCAATTCAATACCCTGATAGCCCTACATGTTTTTCCTCTTCTAGAAATCCATCTACGATTGACTTGGTCTTAACCGACTCTAGTCATCTTTGTAGCCAATTAGTTACTCATGCTGATTTTGATTCTGATCATGTCCCTGTTACATTTCAAATATCGCATGAAGCGATTCTCAATCCTATCAGCTCCACTTTCAATTATTTACGAGCCGACTGGAATATATATGAAACGTATGTTGACTCTAATCTTGATGTTAACATTTCTTTAGAAACTAAAATTGATATTGACAATGCTCTTGAAACTTTAACAAATTCCATTGTTGAAGCCAGAAACATTGCAATTCCAAAATGTGAAGTAAAATTTGAATCCGTGATTATAGACGATGATCTTAAACTCTTGATCCGTCTTAAAAACGTGAGGAGAAGGCAATTTCAACGCACTCGTGATCCTGCTATGAAAATTATATGGCTGGATTTGCAGAAAGAAATCAAGAAACGTTTTGCAGATTTAAGAAACAAAAATTTTGAAAATAAAATTTCTCAATTGGACCCCGGCTCTAAGCCCTTTTGGAAATTATCTAAAATCTTGAAAAAACCTCAGAAGCCTATACCGGCATTGAAAGAGGAAAACAAATTATTACTAACTAATTGCGAAAAAGCTCAAAAACTTGCTATGCAGTTTGAAAGTGCGCACAATTTTAATTTAGGACTTACTAGTCCAATTGAAAATGAAGTTACTCAGGAGTTCGAAAATATTCTCAATCAAGAGAACGTTTTCGAAAATGCCTGGGAGACTGATTTGGAAGAAGTGAGAACTATTATTAAAAAATTCAAAAATATGAAAGCTCCTGGCGATGATGGAATTTTCTACATCCTCATCAAGAAACTTCCAGAAAGTAGCTTATCATTTTTAGTTGATATATTTAACAAATGTTTTCAATTAGCATATTTTCCTGACAAATGGAAAAATGCTAAGGTTGTTCCAATTTTAAAACCAGACAAAAATCCTGCAGAAGCTTCTAGCTATCGTCCAATTAGTTTGCTTTCCTCTATCAGTAAACTTTTTGAAAAGGTTATTTTGAACAGAATGATGGCCCACATCAACGAAAATTCAATTTTTGCCAATGAACAGTTCGGATTCCGCCATGGACATTCGACCACTCATCAACTTTTACGTGTAACAAATTTGATCCGTTCCAACAAATCTGAAGGCTACTCTACTGGTCTTGCTCTTCTAGACATAGAAAAAGCATTCGACAGTGTTTGGCATGAAGGTTTGATTGTAAAATTGAAAAATTTTAATTTTCCAACATACATTGTTAGAATAATTCAAAGTTATCTGTCAAATCGTACACTTCAGGTTAATTATCAGAACTCCAGATCTGAAAGACTTCCTGTAAGAGCTGGTGTTCCCCAAGGCAGCATTTTGGGACCAATATTATACAATATTTTCACATCTGACTTACCTGAGTTACCTCAGGGATGTCAAAAATCTTTGTTTGCGGATGACACAGGCCTCTCCGCCAAAGGACGAAGCCTGCGTGTCATCTGTAGTCGATTGCAAAAAAGTTTGGATATTTTTTCTTCATACTTGCAAAAATGGAAGATTTCTCCTAATGCTTCCAAAACTCAACTAATAATATTCCCACATAAACCAAAAGCTCTTTATTTGAAACCTTCAAGTAGACATGTTGTCACGATGAGAGGGGTTCCAATAAATTGGTCAGATGAAGTTAAGTATCTAGGACTCATGCTAGATAAGAATTTAACTTTCAAAAATCACATTGAGGGCATTCAAGCCAAATGTAACAAATATGTAAAATGTCTCTATCCCCTTATTAATAGAAAATCAAAACTTTGTCTTAAGAACAAGCTTTTGATATTCAAACAAATTTTCAGGCCAGCCATGTTGTATGCTGTACCAATATGGACTAGCTGTTGTAATACCAGGAAGAAAGCTCTGCAGAGAATTCAAAATAAAATTTTGAAAATGATTCTGAGGCTTCCTCCCTGGTATAGTACCAATGAGTTACATAGGATATCCAATGTTGAAACATTGGAACAAATGTCAAATAAAATAATCAATAATTTCAGGCAAAAATCGTTACAATCTTCTATTGCCACGATTAATGCGTTATATGTTTAGGTTAAGTTAGGTTAAGTATATTAAAAACTTTTTTTTTCTCTTATAAGCAGGTGAAATCAACTAACCTGTAAAAATCTGAACTGCTACGGCAAATGAAATGTAATATGTTGTTAACAAAATGTTAATAAAATCTTAGATTTGTTTTACCAAATTAGGATGATAGTGTTGTATAATAACACAGAACACCTAGATATAAGAAATAATGAATGTAATGTTTGAAATGATACTAATAAAAAAAAAAAAAAAAAAAAAAAAAAAAAAAAAAAAAAAAAAAAATTAATTTAACATTGGGTTAATCGAATTTACGTATGCTTGGTATGCATTCGAATTGTTATAAATTTGATTTTAAAATATTTATTTTAGTTATGCGATAAATAATGTTTAACTTTGAAAAACAGCTTTTTTAAGGTGCTTGGGTTAGCATAGCTTAGCTTAGCTTAGACTGACTACACAAATCAATAGGGCAGTTGTTAATTACACCTATCGTTTGTCTGGTGAGTTGCAAGCTTAGTGCCAATGATGATGTCGCGCTACACGATAAGTATTCATCTGCAACAACCAGACAGCTCACCAATCCACCCCGAGGTGGATCGTGCTGAGTTGTTGAGTTGAAGGAGAGCGAAAGAAGGAAGGCACACAAGTCTGTTTGACAGCTCTGCAGAAAGCGCGTGCGCACGGAAAGAACACCAATTCGGCTCGATTTGCAATGATCGGTTATTATTATTATTTTTCCGCTATTGGATATTCTATGGTTTGGTTGATCGATGTTAAAGTTTGTTTTAAAAGCAGCTCCACTTATTTTGAAACATGTTGCCGTATACAATAGTAGACAACACAACTAATTTACTTAAAATAATTTGAAATTATAATTAGTACATAAACAAAAGGGGAAAAACGTTTAGGCTGGTTGTGCATTACGATAAAATCTCTTAACATAAGCAATGCTCGTTGTTGGTTCTTGTGGAAGGATCAACATGTTCGGCTTAACGAATCTTATTTTAAATATCGAATAACACCACATGCAATTGAACAAAAAGAATGTGATAACAATAGACTTTTGATATTTTCAATTCTGAATCACCGCAAAAAAAATATTGGGAATCAAAATTCTACTGATAGGGATGATGTTGTGGAGGCTCATTCTAATTAATATTGTCGTTCATTTATGGGGATAAATTAAAATTGTTATTGTTCTATACATACTTATTTATTATAATTACCTGTAAATATTGATACAGCACAATTCAAGTATTTAAATATCAAATAGCAAACATAGATATGGTCGGTGTTCAAACAGACTGAACCAAGTATTTTTTTCAATCGAGTAAGAAAAATGTACCCCAAACATGTGACACATCAATATATTATAGATATTTACTGTAATAATGGAACTTATCTATTTGATGATACATTTGTATCAAAATAACATGGAAGATTTAAATTTGATGGAGTTCTTTTACGTATCCTTAGAGCTCCAAAATTCAGCTAGTCTGGTCTGTCTAAACACCGACCATATGATCCTCGAAAGCTCATGAGAATGGTATTTTACTTTTTGAACTGTTATTTAATTTGGATGTGCTTAAAAGATTTATAAATTAAATTTATTATTGATGTTACGAGCTGTGTCTGCAGTGAAACTTAATGCTACACAAGAAATATATTTGAATCAAAGTTTTTTTATACATAAATCATAAGAAAAAAATTGTTCCAGAAATAACTCTAGAATTCTTTGGGAGCGTCTCCCGGGATTCTTCCTTAAAACACTCATGAATCCTTCAAATCCTCTCTGGAATTGTTCTGAAAATCTTGAGATTATTTCAGAATTTTCTTCCAGATATCGCTTTTGGACTTATCTAAAAAAAAAATGCTTTCGGAATCCCTTTAGAATATTTTCGAGGATGCTTCCGAAAATCTTTCTGAAATTATTCTCGAAAAGCCACTGAGATTTTTACGTCCATATTCTTGAAATTTGTCTGGGACTCTTCCAAAAATCCTGTAGGAAATCTTCCAGATATCTTTCTAGCATTCTTTCGGGAAGCCTTCTGGGATGCTTTTGAAAATCTTTCTGAGGATCCTTCAAATCCTTCTGTTAAGGATTCTTGCAGAAATTCTTCCCGAATTACCTCTACAATCTGGGAGTATCCTGAATTTTTCAAGATAACTGTTATTCTTTCGACAATCTCTCTAGGATTCTTTCGGAAATTCTTCTAAAATACCCCCAGATTTCTTTCTGTTATCCTGCTGGAGGACTTCAAAACATCTTTCAAAGATTCTTCCAGAAATTTTACTGGAATTTTCCAAGAAATTCTGCTGGGATTCTTCCGTAAAACCTGCCGAAATTCATCCGGAAATACGACTGGAATTCTGCTTGAATAATAAGCATTCAGGAATTCCACCGGAAATTTTTGTGGGATTCAACCGTAAATTGTTCTGGTATTTTATTTAATTACATTGAGATTCTTAGGGAAAAATGTACAGGATTCTTAAAAATATCCTTCTGAAAATTCTTCTGGAAATTGCTTTGGAATTAAAGGAGGATTTCCGGAAGAATCCCAGGTCGATTTACAGAAGAACCACTGAGAAATCACTAAAATATTATCAGGGAGATTTCTAAAGGAATTATTTTAAGGATTCTCGTAAATTTCTGAAACAATCTCAGGAGAATTTCGAATGGGTTTTGAATGTTTTTTGCAGTGATATCCAAAAGAATCCCAGAAGTTATTTTGCAAGAATCCCTGAAGATTCTAAGAAAAGTCACAGACATCCAGACGATTTCATGAATATTTTCCAGAATAATTACGATGTCCAGAAGAGCTCCAGAAAGATTTACGGAATAATTTCAAATGGAATTTCCAGAACCATTCAAAAGTCACTTTCAAAAGATGCTCAGAAAAAAAAAATCAGTAATCAAAGAATCTCATAGGTATTTTTTTAAAGTCCCAGTGGCTGTCCGGTAGTTTTCTTGGAGGATTTCCATTTGAACTCAAGAGGGATTTTCAGAAAATTCTGCCAAGGATTTAAGAAAATTTCCAAGGAAAATCACGAAAAAAAATCAAAAACACTTCCTTATGAATTTCCAGAAGAATCACAGAGTTTTTTTTCTTAAAAAAAAAATCTAAAGAATCACGAAGGAATTTTTAGAAAAATTCTGGATATACAAAATTATCGCAGGCAGAAACAATAAAATCAATAGCAATAAATCTGTAAAAATATAAGAAGGATTTCTGTAAGAATATAAGGAGGATTTCCAAACAATAACAGAGGAATTTTCGGATGATTTCCATAAATAAAGATTCATCTGGAAGCTTCTTAGCAGGATTTTCGGAAGTATTCCACAGGGATTTCTGGGAGAATTTCATTGGGATTTACAAAAGAATTCCAGAGGAATTTCCGAAAGAATCCCAAGAATTTGCACGGAAGAAAGTGAAGTGAAATAATAGATTTTTTTTATTATAGTCTCAGGCGTCTTTCCGAGAGTATTCCAGAATAATATATATAATCCAGAGAATATGATTACTAGAGAAACGCGGAGAGGATTTTGACTTTGTTTATAAACAATATTTGCAACGAATATCAACAATTGAGGTCATTCAAACAAAATTTTAGTGTGCGTGTCATCCTGCCAGTCGCCATAAGAAACCAAGCTTATCAATGACGTCACTTTTGTATCGCTGTTCACATCCATCGTTTTTTTTTTTTGCGTAACATCTCTTTGAGTCTCATTGAATTTGCTCGATTGGAACCACGTTTGACGGTTCGATTGGAACCTTTGGTTTCAGAATTCGCGCTTCTCTATAATAAACAAATTCTCTGGTATAATCTTAGACATTTTTCTGAAAGAATCTCAAAAGGATTTTTGAAGAACTTTCAAAGAGTTTCACGGAAGAAATACTGAAGGATTACGAGGAAAATATCAGAATTTAAATAATAATTTATATTGGATATCCAGAAGAAATCCCGAAAAATTTTGTGAGAATCCCCGAACCCAGATTTTTAAAATAGATTCCATTACACTGGAAAGCAATCATTAAATCATTTTCGGCAGAATTTTACGGCAGAATCCTGAAAGGATTTCCATAATAACCCAAGATGGGTTTCTGGGATAGTCCAATAGGAAGTCCCAAGGAGGTTATTGAAAAAATCAGAGCGATCAAAGAAATAACTACATATAATAATTTCAGAAGGGTTTCTGAAAGAATCTCAGTGGATTTTCAAGATGTCCTCTAGCACCACAACTAATATATACTAATATATACAACTCAATGGACCTATGCACGGGTTCACTATTTGACGTTTTAGCGGTGCCGTGTTATTTATGTGACCATGGAAACCAGTGAATTCGGCACCGCTCAAACTTCAAATTAGTGAACCCGTGCATAGGTCCATACTTAATCATAAATTGCGTTGAGCTGAGTGTACGCCATCCAGTTTGGGGGCGGATTGACGGTGTTAAAGTGGATTAAAAACAATTATAGGAGAACGTGTGGAAAATACATATGAACTGCGCTGAATACATCAGACTGATTTACCATTGCTGCGCACTTCTAAAAGCATTTTATTTTTATTAAAACGTTTGATAATAGTAGAACGACAATGATCATCAGTTGACTTTCCGCTACTGTTGTTTTTATTTAAATCACAATTGTTATTTCTTTCCGTGCACGCGCTTGGGAAATGAATCAGGCCATGGTGCAACAACCGCGCTACATTCGATGAATCCTATGCGACAAAAATTGTCGGCGCTATCCGTCAACATCACTCACCAAAGCCATTTTGGTGGATTTACTGGTGGATTAATGGTTGCTATTCCGTGATTGACCGAAGTCAGGGAAGATGCACAAGGAATCAACAAGAAGTTCGGCGTGGATTGGCTATAATCTTCTTCAGTGTGCATAATTCAGTGCCTATATTTATACAGGATCAATAACGGCGCCGGCCACGTCCTTGCTGCCAGATTGGCAGAGAATGGCTGAAAACACGGAGCGCTGCAAAATATGCCAAAACCAACCGATTTCTTGAAGCATGACTCCAGATATTTCTCCATTTGTTTGAGAATATTCTCGGGTAGTCTTCTCGAGATTTTTCTACGAATTATTCCTGAGACTTCCTCCGGGATCGCTCCCGAAATTCTCCTGGAGAAATTCATCTAGGGATTCTACAATAAATAACTTCTTGAATTCCTATAGGGATTATTCCTATGAAATTATCGCGGAAATGAGACGAAAATAGGCATTTTTCAAGCAACCCGACAATTAGTTGCCACCTTTATCAGCGAGAAATAGTTTTCGTGAAGTGCTATAATTGTTGATCATTGTGCTGACGAAAAGCCAAGATCGATCCAATCATATGCACTGATCCAACTTTATCGGCTCTAAACTTATCGCTATAATTATCAGACGGGAAATAACAAAAATATTTGCCGCCGACGGGGTTCGAAGCTATGCCCATGAGCAAAAACGTTTTCAAAACGCGCGTGCACCATAACCACTTGGCTACGCCAGCTGAACGAAGGGAGAGAGAAATTTGGTATATAAAAGCTACATGCGGAAGCGACGGACACTCAAAACGACGAAACAAGAGAAGAAAAGAAGGAAGCCAACTTTTCGATGCTAATGATAATATAAATTCGTTGCTGCAGATCTCGTGAGAGCATACTCTCGCAGTGCTGGACGGGTAGGATATTATCGCACGTCTCTTTTCGACGGATAATCGGCTTGAGCGATAGGCTTATTATTATCGCCGTGACCGATAATTTCACTCCCTGATTCCTACATAGATTTACCCATGAATTCCTCCAGAGATTTCATCAAAATGAATAATAATTCATCCTGAATTTCATCTGCGATATTTTTAAAGATTCCTCTAGTAACTCCTTTTTTCAAGAAGATGTTCGAAATCCCTGGAGAAACCTTAAACAAATTCACAATCGAAACACGTTCCTGACGAAAAGTTTTCCTTACTGAAGCACGATTTGATTGGTAGGAATTTGATTTCAAACCACTGAAGTAGATAGTCATATTTTTTTTAAAGCTAAGTACCGTTTTGACTCATATTCCGAACACTTAAGGCCAACAGTGACTTCAAATGCATCTGATTGGCATAAATTGGCAGATATTTATGAAAATTTTAATTTCCTCACAGAGCCTAACTGTAAGATGTTGGGTTTACCGATAATAATGTTGATTTAATTAGTTTTAGTATTGTTTTTACGTTAAAGTATGGAACAACATTTTGATTCAAATGCCGAACACTGTGTTCAATCTGTCTCATATTCCGAACACCTTGATTCAAATTCCGAACAGCACGTATAAATCGTATTCAAATGAATAATTTCACAAACAAATTAACTTAAGCTTGTTCTTCTGGTCTTAAACTAGAGAATCATCACTACTTCCGCGGTATAAATTATATTGGAGACTATTAAATTGAATTTCAATTGACTGCCATTTCCTTGTTATTTGGTGACATATTTCAGCGAAACATTTCAACCAAAACGCCATACAAAAACCGAGTGTTCGGAATTTGAGACAAAACGGTATGCTGTTCCGCTCAAGAAAAGTAAAAATTTCTGCCCAAGAAATGGTCAAGAAATTTGGTACAGTGAGCTCCATTTGAATTGACATTTCTTATCAACTGCGTACTGCGATCAAAGAAAAATGCTTTTCTTGAGCATTTCTTGCAAGAAATTTCCCACGCATCGAGATAGGCGATTACTTTTCTGTTGAAGTGCAGTCGCTTTACTCAATTGGTATGAAAAAAATGACATAGTCATTCCCGGAGCCTCTCGGAAAAAAATCACGTCTCCGATGTCACTAAACCGATTATATATTTCTCCGACCTAGATCAAGGTATTCAATTCTGCCACAAGGACACATATGTGTTTCCATATGAAGATACAAGTTCTAATTGTATTGTGACTCAGTAATGGTTTGCCACTCATGGAATTCCGGATCACAGTGCAAGTACGTCTTTCTGGTATCAAAACATTAAAATTTTCCGAACAAATACATACTAAAAACAAACTGTTGACATCTGTCAGATCACCAAAGCGCTCTTGGATTGATGAGGCGTTGGTTTTGAACATCCCGAAATATTCCATTGGCAGTTTACGCAATGTCATGAAATATTTCAGATAACAAATTTAGCATGACTTACGCAGCGCTTTACGCTATTAAGTGAATAGCTCTAATGTTTAACTTTGAAAAACAACTTTTTTGGGTGTTTTTGGAAAACAAACATTCGGTTCTTCAACCAGAAGCATTTTGATAGATCTTATATTTTCATAACGCCGTAGAATGTTGAACTTTGCACATAAAACCGATTTCGATTTCATTTATAGATAAAAAAAAAACATATCCACTTTGAACAGTCCTTAATGTATGGACTAATATCACGCATGAAGAAATTAAGAAATTTAATGTTAAGCAAAATACTCTATGTAACTTATGAAATGACGTAAATTTGTAAAAGGAGCGGCCTATCACAAAAGGAAACTGTTTGACGAGATACGATTACGTCGAAAACCGGACCCATACCCGACTAGACGGAAGAAACAAGATTATAACAGAATGTGATCCCCGGATATGATTTTTTATATTACCAGTTGTTATAAAACATGTACCGTTAGTAGTTAAAATAACAAAAATTCTAACAAAATTCGCACCAAAAAAACTAAAATATAACAAACCTTGTTACAATTATATCAAAATTATTACAGAATGTGTTGCAAGGATGTTACAAAATAACAAAATTAATGCAAACTATGTTAATGTTTATGACATCAGATGTTATTTGCAACAATGTTGTTATAAATGTGTAACTAAAATTATAACAAGTTGAGAACAAAGCCATCTTGATAATAAAATTTTATCAACTTCTGTTATTTTTAACAGCTGCTGATAGGAATGTGTTATAATTTTGTTATGTGGTTCTGGTCGAGTACTAACCATCTCATTGAGCCAACGTTGGCTTATGAGTAGTGGTAGGAGTAGAGGGTCTTGTTTCCCGGACTCGAAAAAATCCCGGGATCCGGGATTTTCTTTTTAAAAATCCCGGGATTTCCCGAGATCCCGGGATAAAACTCAAATGCCTTCAAAACAACTATAGAACAGTCGAAGCGGGTTTTGAAACAATGTTTAGTTTTATAGAGTAGTTTCGTAATAACCAAACCTGTTTTTGAAGGTTAAGTTGAGTTCTTATAGGAAAGAACAATGCTATCTTAGACTAAATTCATTAATATTTCACCTATCTGCTGTCGAAGTCAATGGCCATTTATAAAGGTTAATTTGAAACGAAAATAAGTGGTCTTAAATATCAATAACAACTGTTATTGACTAAGCTAAATGCAATAAATACATTCTTGCACTGCTGAAAAAATAAACATGCCGCTTGTTTTGTACCATAATTTGAAAATAATACAACAGCATTTTCTAGTGTAACATGCATTTTCGGGAAATCCCGGGATTTTCGAAAAAAAATCCCGGGATTCGGGATTTTCTGGATCCCGGGATTTCCCGGGATTTTTGTCCCGGGATTTTTGTCCCGGGATTCCCGGGACAAGACCCTCTAGGTAGGAGTATGATGGAAACAAGGCAACATCTATTTCGACGCCAAACATAAAATCTCTCACTGTTGTTCGTAGGCACGCTTAGGAGAGTTTATTTTTAACAATGAGATGTAAACTCAATTTGTCCAAATTGACTTTTGTGTCTACGAACTTCAGGTTTTTTCAAAACACCGTCGGTTGGTTGAAGCCGTAAAATACATGACAACGTTTGTTGCGTAACATAATTGTACTAAAAGTTGAAAATAACAAAGTTATGTGACTCTCACTACAGGTAATATTGTACAACTCACTATAAGCCGCTTGAGCCACCTTCAAATTCTAATATTTTTGCCCAAACTTTCAGGTTTATTTTTCTTATCAGATTCGAACTCAGAAAAGAACAAATACTGTTGGTCTTGAGAACTTTCGTAATTAAACTATATTTAGTGGCAATGAATAGCAAAGTATGTCAAATATCTTCAAAATGAAGGAGTTCAATTCTGACATATTTTTTTTCATTGGGAACTCGACTTTGAACTCAAAATAATTTCAATTGTGATCAGTAACTGTTTTCATATGTACATTTTGCAGTAAGGTTTTGTAAACTGCTCCTGGTTGTGTGGAGAAATTGTTGATTTGCAATTTTGGGATGTTCACTATTATTGTTTCAATACTTTTAAATAAATTAGTACGCCTATAAAAATGTACAAACATTGTTTGAAAAATTTGTGAAAAAATATGAAGGTGGTGCAGTTTCATAATGAAATATAAAGATATAACAGTCTCTATACGAACTTACAACTCAAATGGTAACTGCAAAGATTGAATTGTGATCCAGGATCTTTTCGTGTTCATATTATTTTTTTTTTTGCTGATCAAAAGAAGATCCAATGAGATATTTGCGCAGTGGTGTTCAATGAATAGCATTCAGAAGTGTAATAGAAAATTATGAACATTTGTATGAGAAGACCAACTTCAAACTTTGAGCGCCTTCATCCATATGGGACAGTAGAGTGATGCAAATTTTGAAATGTTGGTTCCCCTATGCTTAAACGATTTATATTAGGGTAAATAGCACCTTTCCAAAGTTCGAAATGATTCGGAAAAAATTTGACTGTGCACAAGCCATTTAAAGTTTATATGGAGATTACTATGGAAAACGCCAACTTTTTGTGTTCAGGCCTCCATCTCTTCGATATAATATTTTATGGAAAAGTGAACGACCTCTGCTCATGTGGAATCCTTTTAGCTACAACTTTGCTGAAGACCACATTTTGATAGAACTTAAGGATAAATTGCTATTCTTAATCATAAACTGGGTTTACATTTTGCATGCTTAACCAACTGCTCGGCAGGCAACAGTGGTGCTCCTGGTGGGTAGAATAGATCAAATTAATCCAGGCTACTATGTTCTACAGCAAAACAGCAGTGTTGCTCTGAAAGTAACTGAATGATCATCTGAGCATGATTAAGACTTTGATATCACTGATAACAAATCATCCTTACGTCCCACGAAAAAGTGGTCTTCGGCAAAGTTGTAGCTGGAAAGATTTCACATGAGAAGAGTTTGTTCATTTTTCCATGAATTATTATTACGAGCAGTTAGAGGACTGAACACAAAAGGTTGATCTTTTCCATAGTAATTTCCTTATAAACTTCAAATGGCCTGTGCACAACCAAATTTCTTCCTTCTTCCTTCTTCAAACTTCAAATTTTGGGAGAATGATTTTCATCATAATTGACACCGTTTAAGCATAGGGGAGCAAAAACTTCAAAATTTGCATCAGTCTAATGCGACAGTTATACTTTTATGGGCAGTGAAGCATATTTTATGTTAATTGGTATGTTTTCAGCGAAAACAGCAAATGAAAAGAAAAACTTATCAGTATTAATATCCTAATTTGTTAGCGAATCAGCCTGCGGCTGAAAGCCTCACTAATAAAAATAATAAATATCATAATTTCTCAAATTATAAGCCAACAAGCACCATTATATTAACGTCTGAACTCTAAAAACTTCCACCACAACACGCATTTATCCTACTCTTCAAATAAAAGTTGTGGAATAGAAACTTTCCAGCTGTGATTGGCATCATTCCAGGGATCTCAGTTCTATGGAACGATGCCACAGAACGTCCACCGAACACAACCCTTTCGTCTCTGGCTCGCTCACTTGTTTACGATAGCAAAATTATTCGGTCGTCACGTTCTACGGTTTGCTCATAGACGAGACCTCTTTATCTCATTAAAATAAATAGGGATATGTAGTCCCTCAACCAGCGATGACATTGGCCGTTGCGGACCAACTGTGATGCTCATGCCATGTGTAGATAAATATTCAAATGAAACAGTTTTAGTTGTTTGACTCTATGTTAGTATTAGGGTGGTTCAAAATATCGGTTTTGCTCCACACCGATTCTAATTCAGATTCTGAGTGCCCTTTTCAAATTTGTGCTCATTTGGATGAAATATGAGACTGCACAAGCCCTTCAGAGTTAGTATAGGAGTTATTATGAGAAAAGCAAGCATTTCATTAAATCGGTCATAGTGTTTGCCGATTTGCTCTTGCGGATTAGAGCTACGTTGATATTGTGAGATACATTCATCAGCTACAAGTTTTCCGAAGACCATGTTCAAATCAGTCGTCTCAGTAATTAGTTATTCATTTATATCCAATCAGAGATATTTCAACATTGGTCATTTACCTTCCGATTTCTGTATCTGTTGCAAAAAGCAGTACAAAAAAACATGGCTACTATGTTTTGCTGCATACATCCAGTGATGCTTGCAATACAGCTCAATTATTACCGCCAAAGATTTTCAATTCACACAAAAATGAACATTTTATTACTGTGGCGTCCGATTTGAAAATGGTCTTCGGCAAAGTTGTAGCTGATAAATGTATCGAACAGTGTCAGTACAATACTTACTCCAAAGAGCGCAAGGGCAAACACTATTACCGATTGCAAGGATTGTGGGTTTTTTTTATAATGATTCCAATACAAACATTAAAGAATTTGTGCAGTCTTAGTTTTCATCTACATAAACTCAAATTTTGGGAGGACATTCAGGATTTGATTTAGAATCGAATGAGCGATGTGGAGCAAAAACAATATTTTAAGCCACCCTAATAAGTATGCATTGTGTTACGATTCGAAAACATTATAACAAACAAACGCACTTATTTAATCAGCGCTAATCAAAACCAAATCTCGCCTACTAAGTGCCTAAACTGTACTCTTTCTCTTACCGCCACCTCCCAACAGGGTCTTCGGATCGCAGCAATCAGCGGAGTTTTGGGCACCTGCCTGGGTGCTTGGATCAAATGCTTCTCCGTCCGGCCGGACCTATTCTGGGTTGGATTCATCGGACAATCCATTGTTGCAGCCTCGCAGGTGTTTATCCTATCGTTGCCGGCCAAAGTGGCGGCGGTATGGTTTGGTCCCGATCAGGTTTCGTCGGCGTGCAGTATCGGAGTTTTCGGAAATCAGGTAAGTAGTACGTGCTTCCATCAGCAAAATGATTTCGCCTACCTTAATGTACATTTCCCAGCAAACGTTGCATAGTGGCCGCACTTCATAAAAATATTGAACAAAAGTACAAACCTCGCTTGAATCGTTTATATATCCTAAATCATTGACTAAACACGGTTTTATAAAGCAATTTGCAAAAATGGTCACTGAAACAAAAAACTGTGCTTCAGGTGTATTTGGCAGAATCCGTTGAAAATAAGCATATCTCGTTATTTTACTTAACCCGTATACTGCCGTGAATCGCAAGTGAGTCCCATCTGCATTTTCGTCGAAATTGAGTTGAGTTCAGTTTTCAACATATTTTCCAATGCTCTTTCAGCTCCACTCATAAGATAGTATGATTTGTTCGGAAAAATTAGGGAAAAATAGCAAGTCAAATTGTCCCATACTGAAAAGTAACCACATATCAGTCCCACTACAGATTTCCACCCCGTGTAAGACAAAAAAAAAACCGTGTTTTTATTATCTTCATATTTTTCTCGAGAAGATATCAAAGTGAAAAGCAAATTGTGAAATTTTCATTAAGATCATGTTTCATTCTTCTGGGATTTTTTGAATATTCGTATGGAAAACGAGTTTGGAAACTTCACAGCCCATTTTCTCAATGCCTTCTTTTTTCAGATGGGAGTGACTTGCGATTCACGGCAGTATAGGCCTAAATGAATAAAAAAATACTAATATCAATGACAATCATTTTAATTTGCATAAATAATAAAAAATATATATTTAACATTTTAAATGAAGAGTTTTAGACCGTTCATAGTGTACCGGATGTGGTCAGTCGTACTCAATGCCCTAAAGAACCAAGTATAGATTTGTCGGATACTGAACCGTTTCAGCTTAAGCGACACGTGACCACTATGCGTTGAGCCGCTTTTCCGTCAGAAGCCCTCTGCGAAACGCGCCTGCATTTTATGCTAGGCATGCCATGATAACAGGAGGCATCCAAGCAAGCGAGGCAAATTGTCAAAGAGATAGCACGTTCTCGTACAATTTTGCAGCAATCGCGGTAGCCTTCGTGATTTATGGCCTCTCTCCAGTATCCGCACATTGGCCGTCGGCGGAAACGAATAAATGGATATTTCCAATTTCCGGTCTCCTTGCTTCTCAATTTCTTTGATTCAAATCGGCTCGCCATTCTACGCATGAGATGAATTTTATGCGTCTTTTGAGTTTACGGTGAACCTTTCAACGTTAAGAAGTGCTTTTTTTTATCTTGCAACGGAAATGAAGTTCAATCTTCTCTTGAAATTGGAGGACAGACAGATGAGTTGTGCTGATGTGGTTTTCCCTATTCATGTTTATGGTTATGTGCCACTACATTTAGCCATAAATCACCAAAGGTATTCACTGAACAGGTGCAGAAGTATTAATCGTGATTGTGGTAGAAAATGCAAACTTCCATAAACTGCTAGCACAGGTTAGTGCCGAAAGAGAGTAAAAGTCACTTCGATAAAAACGAATTACAACCTTTTTCAGAAAGTTCAACCAAGTGACTTTTCGTCGATAAGACAAGCGCCGAATGATGCACACAGCACTAAGTATACATATCTCCAGTGCATGGGTCACCAGGGTCAATAAAGTAACATTACATTGCATTAGCCTTCAATTTCGGACGGCAAAATTTGTCTGTGCAAGCAATAAATTCTAACCAAACTTGCATATTTCCATCCTACAGTGTCCCTGCCAGCAAGTCCGAGTTTACACGCTCATATCGATGTGGTTTGCAAGTTTCTTGCAACTGACGGGGGAACGTTTTTGCTTGGCTTCCTTCGGTAGCTTTTGCTCACCAGCAGCGCTGAGATCTAAGCAACCCGGATGTGAAGATTCATAAGGGTTAGCCAACTGTAATTTCTTGGAACTTTCCCCTTTGGGATTGCGTGCGCAACGACGGAACAAAATGGGTTTAATGCGGAACTGGTTTGTCTTGTCGCAATAACTTTTCTAAGGATTTATTAATGTTCTTTGCAACGGATTAAGTGAAGCGAAAGGAACATCTGCTAGTCAGGAGGGAGATGGGTCTTCCACTTACCGGCTTCATGCTCTTTCTGGATATTAGTATCGATGTTACTAAAATATGACTTTGTTTTACAAAGTTTATTTATGGGCTTTCTTAGTTAACGCAACTTTTTAACCAGCGGTTGATTTAAAATCTTCGTTTTTTTTTCATTTGTTTTGCTAGCCATGACGATTTTACAACTCGTATTCTCAAACTAATGAAACTCATATATGAGGCATGAGTTATAGAGCAAGGGGAGCAAAAGTTCGACCTTAGTGGTATCACCAAAGTTTCCAGACAAACAATAGCAATTGAAAAAAAAATACCATACAGTGAACCCTCAACATATTGGCTATAATTTTGCTGAACAAACTTGTGTCAAAATATTTACCTACTTTTAGTTATAACAGTTTCAACATTGATTGTCTTAAACCAACTTTTGCCCCACCGGTGGGGCAAGAGTTCAAATCTAGTATGGGGCAAAAGTTCGCTGGCAAAAACACAATATATTGATACTATTATAACAGGCATACTTTATACCAGCCGTAAACTTATATTTGCTGAAAAATACACACTAAATTTTCATCAAAAAATTACCTTGTTCGGAACGTTGTTAAGTGGACTGTAGTTTTCGAATAGGTCACTGCTTCCCGGATAGTTGAAGGGGAAATTTGTGTCTTCACTCAGATCGAAACACTTTAACACCGGTTTGTTCTCGGAACGACAATTGAACTTTATTCTCTCGGAACGAATAACTTGAATTAACTGATTTGCGTTTCACTTCTGTTGGGTCGAGTGGTATTAACCTTCCGCGGATCCAACTTAATAAGATACTGGGGTCATTATGACCCACAAATATATACCCCTATAAATCAGCGAAATATCAACCGAATAATGAAATTTATGCCGCATTCGAAAGATATACTCCTCAAGATTCTGATCACTAACTGGAATACCGGTTCCGGATCCAGTGGCCACCGGGAATCGGCGGGACCATGTTGGCCACGTGGAATTTCAGTACACTCAGTCCAGAAATCTGCAGTCATCACCAAATTGTATAAGGTGCAGGCCATACAGGAATGTTCTGTCTTCATCAAACTTGCTTCAGGGATCAAGAACTTCCACATGGGATACAATTTAGTTCAGAACTCGACCACCGCGTAGCGCTAGCGTCGATATGAACTTCCGGTAGGAGCTAATTACGCGATAATTCGAGATTGCGAGCACATAAAAGGATGCTGTCTTCGGCAAAGTTGCTCAGAAGGACAAGCACTTCCACATAAGATACAATTTAGTTCAGAATTCGACCACCGCGTGGCGCTAGCGTCGATATGAACTTCTGGTAGAAATTACACAGATATTGTCCGTGCATCAGAATCATAGTCCCTACTTCTTCAAACTAGAGAATCAAATGAATGAAGGATTATGAAACAAATTGTTCAATTCGACTCCATTTTTTTCCTTGTCTCGATCATTGTCAGATCATTCTCGGCAACTGGGAAAACCGAGACTTGTCACTTTCAACAAGGTTTAAAATGTAACAAGGACTAATAAGTGTTCCTTTCATTACTCGAACTTCCTGCTCTCTTCGTTTGAAGCAGTCAGGATTAAGGTTCACTGGTATATCTTTTCTCCATAACGCACCACGAAAATGTGACGTACCCGCGTTATGGGTCATTTAGAAGGATGCTATCTTCCACAAAGTTGCTCAGGAGGATAAGAACTTCCACATTAATTACAATTTAGTTAAGAACTTGACTACCGCGTAGCGCTGGCGTCAGTATGAACTTCCGGAAAGGGCTAGTTATGCGATAACTCGAGATTGCGTGCATATAGAAGGATGCTGTCTTTGGCAATGTTGCCCAAGAGGATATTTTTTTGTCTCTTATAATGAGATTTTCAATCCATAGCAAGTATATCTCGAGACCAACGGCTTCGAGATCAAAAGTGACCATCAAGGGTCACTTCAAGGGTGATTTGATCCCAGGTCTTCAGCGTGAGAGGTTTGTGAACCAACCACAATATTAAAGTCCGTCTTACAAAAGAATAAGGTATTCCACTTGGGCTACAGTTCAGTTTAGAATTCGACCACCCGGTGGATTTGACGTCGATTTGTATTTCCGGTAGAGGTTAATTATTAGAGGGGGGTTTCACATTTTTGAGCCCAAACACGACCCGTACCCGACTTACTTTATTTTATTAAACCCGAACCCAACCTGTACTCAGACCTGACCCGAACCTGAAAAAAAAAATCCGCTGTTCAAATCCGAATCTGACTCGAAACCTAAACATTTTTTGTAAGAAAAAACCGAGTTTTAAAAATAGATAAATTCATTGTTTCTGATGCATAAGGAAGCTTTCTGGTTGTTACTCTTACCATAACTTTTACCAAAGTCCACCTAAATCCGAATTTTTACAAGCCCGATTCCGACGTACTCGAAAAAAATTTTCTCCGACCTGAACCTGTCGAGTTCGGGTTTGAAAACTCGAGACCCGACTTATAGAAGGATGCTGTCCGCGGTAAAATTGTTCGAGAGAATAAGGAATTAGTCATGAACATACGTTCAAAATTTATCCAGCATGTGTTGCTGGCGTATATATGTATTTCCAGAAGAAACTCTTTTTTTAAGGTTTTATATTCGGCAAAGTTGTTCAGATTTTTTTTTTTTAATTCGGCATAGTAAATTCCGCGTGACGCTCGTCATTATATTGGAAAAAAATCGAAGGAACAAATTTCTGTATTTCCAAAATTTCCAAAAATCACGTTATTTTTACTGACAATAGTTTTTATCATTTTGATGTCATTACAACTTGTAAGTGTTTATTCACCTTCAAACAAAAATTAGATCACGTTTCCCCAAAAAAGAAAAAAATTAAAAAAGATATCGAGTTATGGAGAGAAATTCACATCTCACGTAACATCAACTTGTGGAGATATCGAGTTACAGAAATATCGACTTATGGAGAGCACAATGTATGGAAATTTGAAGGAACCGGAAAATCCATCGAGTTATAGAGTATATCGGGTTATAGAATATCGAGTTGTGGAGAGTCGATTATATATATAGTATGAAATAAGCTCTATGATATGATATGAACTATATTGTAGTCACTTCTAAAATTCCAACAAGAGTTCAGATACAGATAACGTCATGAAGTTGCAAAAAAAAATTACTTCTAGTTTTCTTTAGAAGTTGTTGCAGTAACTGTGCACTTTAGTTTTTAATTGGATCCGGAGGAATCTTATGACTTTATACTAGTATTTCCTTCTGGATTTCCTCCAAAAAGTCATCTGGATCTCAAAACGTAGTTCACATCGGAGTTATTCAAAGGACTTTTGCCAGAGATTCTTTCAGGATGAACTTTTGTTCGCCATGCATGGAATACCTTCTTCCAGGGAGTTGACATGGAATTTTTACAAGGATTCCTACAAGAAAAAATATGTACAAGGATTTCTATAGAGATTTCGCAAAGGTTTCCAGCAGAAATGTCTTTGGTGATTCTTTCATAGATTCCTCCAGAAAAATCTTTATTTGGATTCTTTCAGGAATTTTTCCAAGGATTCCTTCAGGATTCGTTTCAGGAATACTTCGAAATTTCTCCGGAGATTTCTCCAGGGATTTTTTAAGTAATTTCTTCTGGTATTCTTCTATAAAATTTTCCACAGATTTTTGCAAGGATTCCACCAGGAAACTGTCTACAAGGATTCTTGCACAGATATCTTCAAGGCTTTCTTCAGGAATTCCTCCAGGAGTAACACTTATAACAATTTCTTCAAGGATTACTAAAGATGTTTCTCTAGTGATATCGTCAGAATTTCTTCCGAGGATTCCTCCACGGATACATACAAAGATATCCCCAAGCAGTTCTCTCGAGATTCGTTCAGAAATTATTCCGGGATTCCTCCAGGGATGATTCTACGAGGAAATTCTACAAGCATTCCACAAAGAATTTCTGCAGGTGTTCTAAAACTCACGAATTCTTCAAAGAAATTACATGAAATGCCTCAAGAATTTCTCAAGATAATCTTCCAGGGATTCCCCAAGAATTTCTCCAGGGATTCGTTCTGGGTCTCCAATAATACTCCATGAGTTCTTCTTGAAATTTCTCTAGAGATTCTCCCATTAATTCCTGCTAGAATATTATCAGAAATTATGCTTAAAATTTCTCCATGGATTTCATTAAAAAAATCTCTACACATAATCCTCCAGTAAAATCTCTATATACTTTTTTTTTTGAAAATCTATTCATGGATTTCTTTAGATATTTCTCCTTAGATTTTTTGAGAAATTTTTCCATTTAAATATACCTATAAGGATTCTTTCAGGGATTTATCCAGCAAAAATCGACAGGGGTTTTTCCAGCAAAAAATCTGTAGGGGTTTTTCCAGGGATTTCTCTAGCGATTCCACCAGCAAAATTTCTACATCGATTCTTCCTGGGATACCTCCAAGGATTCTCCAGTGATTCCTTCAAAGATGTCTCCAAGAGTCCTTCATGGATGCATACAGGAGTCTATCCAAAGACTGCTACAGAGATTTCTCTATGCAAATCTTTACATGAATTCCTGCAGAGATTTCTCCAGCTTTTTCTTCATGAATTTCTCCAAGGATCGCTTCAGAAAAATCTCTACATGGTTTCAGGAATGAACTGGTAGAGAATTGACTGTATATATAAATGAAATATGAGTTTCGTCTACGCAGTCTTCATTATAAATAGAATTGAAAAAAATAAAGACTGCGTAACTGAAAAGCATATTTGATGTTCCGGGGATGTTAGTAAGGAATTCCTCCAGAGCTTTCCTCGAGAATCCCTTCTTGGGCTCTTGCAAGAATTTCTCCAGCAATCCCTATAAGAACTCATAAAATAATTTCTCGTAAAATCCCCAATTGAATGCTAGAATCTCTGGAATAATTCGTTATAGAATTCCTGGAGCGATCGCTGGAGGAAATCTTAGGAATAAATCCTAGAGGAATTTAAAGAGGACTACCAGCGGAATGTCTGGAGAATTCACTGTGGAAATATTTTAAGTAATCCTTGAATAAATGTTACTTAGAGATACCTCTGACATTCTGCAAAAATCTCTGTAGAGATCTTCTTGGAGGAATCCTTAGGGGAATCTCTTATTTTTTATTAGAGGAATGTCAGGAGAAATCGCTTGAAGAATCTTTGGAAGAATCGCTGGAGAAGTGCTTGAAGTAATAATTCCTGGAAATGTTCGCTAAGGATGGGTTTATTCCCGGAGAAATCTATCTGGATTGAATTCTTCAGAGTTTTTGCAATTCCCTCACAGGTCTTTTTTTATTGAATTCTTCTACGATCTAATTTTAAAACTGTTTTCGGTATTTC
Organism: Aedes aegypti; assembly: GCF_002204515.2. Lineage (NCBI taxonomy): Eukaryota > Metazoa > Arthropoda > Insecta > Diptera > Culicidae > Aedes > Aedes aegypti. The sequence continues at coordinate 1,139,181 of NC_035108.1, forward strand.
TCAAGTTATTATTATTGGATTTGACGGAATAATAGTCTGATTTTTTTCTAAAGGATAATTTTGAATTTTCTCAAGAGGATTTTTTTAAAACACTTCAGAGTACTTTTTAATAATGCGACCCAATGGAGCAATTACTGGAATTCCTCCAGCTGTTCTTTCTAGTATTAGTCCATAAGATATTTCCAACATTTGTTCGAGTTAATGTATGAATTCCTCCACGGTCATTTATTCAATTGTTCCAGAAATCTAATGAAGGTCTCTTTGAAGTTCTACATGAGTCTAATTTGATTCTTCTAATACTTTATTATGGAATTCTACGAGAAATTTTGATTTTTGGGATTTTTTCATTGGTGTTTGCAAAATTGCTTAATTTTTTTACAAATCTTCTTTCAAGATAATCTGACAAAGTGTTTCTGAGTTCTTCCTGGCAATATCGTTATAATACAAACGCAAATTCTTGTACGCAAAATTTGTTGAAATTTCTGCAGAAGCTGATTCTAAAGAAATGTCCAGAAGTTAACGGAGAAGAATGCTTTATGTTGGCGTTACTATCCTGTTAATTATTTTTACTTTCGCAAAAATAATTGATTCTGAATCAAATCAACTACTACAGCACAAAATTTTACGTTAAATCAAATTCACACACTCTATTGATTTTACAGTGATACCTCCATGAGTCGATTATCCATGACTCAATATCGACTCATGGAACCATAGTAAAAACAAACTTTCATGGTTACTATGATGGTCCCTAGAAGCAGCTATCCAAAGGAATGCTGTTCCATGACTCGATATTTCTATGAGTCGATGGTCCCTTCAATATCAACTCATGGAGGTTTCACTGTACTATAAACTTTTATTTATCTCAATAATAATCTTGATAATTATCACTATCCGAACACATTCACATCTTTATACTTCAAGTCATGCTCGCAAATCTACTTACCGTCGATGGGGGTGACAATGCACTATGGTCCAGGAATCAGTTTTACGCGGAAAGATGCATTTTGAGCTTTAGAATGAAACATTAAACAAAAACGGTCTTCTACAAAGTTGTTTGTATTAGTTGAGCCCTTTGTTTGGTTTTATTGAAAATTAGGGTGGACCACATTTTCATAGAAATTGTGTAACTAACTTTCTTATTTGTAGAAATTATATTATACATGCTTCAGCAAAGTTGTAGACCATTCAATTTCAAGCAACTTTGCTAAAAAAAAGTTTTTTTGTATCTCTTAAATTGACCGATTTAGAGCTTTTTTCATACGGTGACATAGGGTGGTCCGAACAAAACTGGTTTTCTTACTCTAGAGTTTTCAATTCAAATTTCTCATCAAAGTAGTCTAAGAAACACTTTTAGAGCTTTGAAAAATGCGTAATTTGGTGAGTGAAGAAACTCGCTATCTTCTTCCGTTTAGGAGTTATTGTTGTTTTTATCTCAAAAACATGCCTACTTTGATTGTAAATATCCCTGATTGGGGCAAACATAAAAAATATCTTTTGACGGCATTCAACAGACAAAATAAAATTGTATATTATATCAAAAATTTACAGATGTGTTATTTTTGTAACTCTAATAAAACGTCTTGAAAGTCAAATATTTTTTATCACAAAAACTTTAATAACTTTTGAACTAAAATAGTTATCAACAATCTTTTTGCATGAAAATTTGCGTTTTTTTAAGTTCTAAAAGTCGTTCATAGACAACTTTGATGAGAAAATAATATTAAAAAAACTAGAGTTGAAAAACTTATTTTTGTTGGACCACCCTGCGATGTTTAGGAAAAAATGCTCTAGATTGGTCAAATTTTGAGCTACAGAAAAACTTTTTTTGGCAAAGTTGATCAAAATTTCAAGTTCTACCACTTTGCCTAAGAGCATATACCAGTATTTTTGCAAATGAAAAAGTTTATTATATGATATGAGTGATATTGTGGACCACCCTAGTTTAAATGACACAGTATGTTAGCTTACATTTTTAGAAACAATTTTGTAGAAGATCATTTTTGTCTAAAATTTCATTTTCATGCTCAAAATGTCAAATAATAAAGAAATACATACTATGAAAATCTTCAAAATAGTTTTAGAGCCCTATCTTTCTTACTTCGGATTTCTCGTCAAAGCGGCCTATGAACGACTTCAAGAACTTAACAAAACGCAAATTTTCATGCAAAAATATTGATGATATCTATTTTAGTTCAAAAGTTATTAAAGTTTTTCTGCTTAAAATCCTTTGTTTTTCAAGGCATTTCATTAGAGTTACAAAAATAACACATCTGTAATTTTTTGATATAATATACAATTTTATTTTGTCTTTTGAATGCCGTCAAAAGATATTTTTTATGTTTGCCCCAATCAGAGATATTCATAATCAAAGTAGGCATGTTTTTGAGAGAAAAACAACAATAACTCCTAAACGGAAGGAGATAGCGAGTTTCTTCACTCACCAAATTACGCATTTTTTAAAGCTCTAAAAGTGTTTCTTAGACTACTTTGATGAGAAATTTGAATTGAAAACTCTAGAGCCAGAAAACCAGTTTTGTTCGGACCACCCTATGTCACCGTATGAAAAAAGCTCTAAATCGATCAATTTAAGAGATACAAAAAAACTTTTTTTAGCAAAGTTGCTTCAAATTGAATGGTCTACAACTTTGCTGAAGCATGTATAATATAATTTCTACAAATAAGAAAGTTAGTTACACAATTTCTATGAAAATGTGGTCCACCCTAATTTTCAATAACACCAAACAAAGGGCTTAACTAATACAAACAACTTTGTAGAAGACAGTTTTTGTCTAATGTTTCATTCTAAAGCTCAAAATGCATCTTTCCGCGTAAAACTGATTCCTGGACCACTGTGCAATGGGCCTAGGGGGTGAGATTGGGTCAAATCGGAAAAATATGGTTTATGAATTATTTCAGCTAATAACGCTGATATTACTAAAATTAATAATTCATATGTTAGGGAACATATAATTACACGTCATTCATCACAATATACATTTTTAGAAATAGTAGTTTTTGTTTACTACATCAATAAACTTGTATGTTGAAACTAGATAAAATTTACAACATTAAATTTCTCCTGTGCAAAGTATCACGCATGTACTTTAACCTCTATCGTTATATTAGTAGAAGGTTGAAAGTCTTTCCATTACACTTCCCACGTATTTTCCAGAATCTATTTGATTTTTCCACAAAAATTTCATTTTTTTCGGTACGGTGTCTAAAACATCAAAAATGGGGGTGAGATTGGGTCAAGCAAGAACGATAGTAAATGAAATTGCAAGCCCACTTTATTGACATTTTGCGGTGCCAGGTGTTCTCTTTTTTCATTAAGATGTGTTTATTCTTTCTAAACACAGCATCTCTGAAACATTAAACAAGTCTACTTGAGTATTCCGTGCATTGAATAACAATGCAACGCATTTTGACAACTTCTCAAACCAGCAACTGTGTTTCGTGCGCAGCAACAACGTAAAATTTTATCAAATGGATTTTATTTTGAATTTAATTATTTATCAGTGTTTCCATATTATAGAAACACCTCACGGAAGTATAAATGAGTTGGATCGCTGTAATAGCTGGATTATGACGTCAATATCTGCCTGAAATGTATTGATCGTAGAATTTCGCTCCGAAGCTTAACTATTTGCGAAAGTTTAAAATAATCACTGCTTCATTACACTTTTGGGGAAACTGAAAAGGCTTTATGGCACTGGGGATGAGACTTTGAAGACAAAAAAAACAAGAAAATTTATGTTAACTTGACGATATATGTTGGGTTTACATATTTTTTCTCATAGCTCTTCAATTTTTTGGTATAATCGTTCTTTTAAGTAGATTTATCATAATTGTAAAACATCTTAGATATCTTTTCGTCTTGTTTGCATCGTATTTCATCAGGTTTTGCAATCATATTCTCAAAAACAAGTTATTTTCATTACAGTGACCCAATGTCACCCCCTCTATGGGGTGAGATTGGGTCATTTTTCATTCACTTGTGGTGCCTCTGTGAATAAATATGTTTCTTTAATTTTTTGAACAGTTGTTAATGTACCATCAAAGTACATACACACCAAATTTGAAGTTTATTGGAGTTAAATTGCGATATTTATTCAATAAATAAATCGTACATATCCCATTTTGACCCATTCTCACCCCCAACGACGGTACTCTAACTTGTGAAGAATAGTGTAGGTGATAAGATAATCAAAACTCAAGCAGAGGATTACGTTCAAATTAAAGTTTATGACGTGCACTATTTTAAGTAGGGGTAAGAAAATGTAGGAAGTTTCTTATGAAATGTGCTCAAGAGTTTCTTTCAGAATTCAATTTGTAATTTCTTCTAGGGATAGGTCCCAGAAGTTTTTTCGGGGTCATCCTTATAAATTATCTCCTAGGAGGGACACCCCGTAAGTTTATCAATTTATTTATTTATCCAATTATTTTAAAAATTACTCCTTAAATTACTGTTTAGCTCTTTTTGGAGTTTCTCACGAATTTTTTTCAGCAATTTGTTTCTTTGTTTTCATTAAAATATAGCCACGCGGTGGTCGAGTTCTAAACTAAATTGTGTCTTATGTAGAAGTCCTCATCCTCCTGAGCAACTTTGCCGACGACAGCAATCTCGTGTTATCGCATAATTAGCCCCTACCGGAAGTATCGACGCCAACGCCACGCAGCGGTCGAGTTCTGAACTAAATTGTATCTCATGTGGAAGTGCTTATCCTCTTGAGCAACTTTGCCGAAGACTGCATCCTTCTATGTGTTGGCAATCTCGAGTTATCGCATAATTAGCCTCTACCGGAAGTTCGTATCGACGCTAGCGCCACGCGGTGGTCGAGTTCTGAATTAAATTGTATCTTATGTAGAAGTCCTTATCCTTCAGAGCAACTTTGCCGAAGACAGCAATCTCGTGTTATCGCATATTTAGCCCCTACCGGAAGTTCATGCCAACGCCACGCAGCGGTCGAGTTCTGAACTAAATTGTATCTCATGTGGAAGTGCTTATCCTCTTGAGCAACTTTGCCGAAGACTGCATCCTTCTATGTGTTGGCAATCTCGAGTTATCGCATAATTAGCCTCTACCGGAAGTTCATATCGACGCTAGCGCCACGCGGTGGTCAAGTTCTGAACTAAATTGTATCCCATGTGGAAGTTCTTGTTCCCTGAAGCAAGTTTGATGAAGACAGAACATTCCTATATGGCCTGCACCTTATACAATTTGGTGATGACTGCAGATTTCTGGACTGAGTGTACTGAAATTCCACGTGGCCAACATGGTCCCCTTCGTAGCCGATTCCCGATGGCCACTGGATCCGGAACCGGTATTCCAGGTAGTGATCAGAATCTTGAGGAGTATATCTTTCGAATGCAGCAAAAATTTTATTATTCGGTTGATATTTCGCTGATTTATAGGGGTATACATTTCTGGGTCATAATGACCCCAGTATCTTATTAAGTTGTTTTTTTTTGTGGCGCCATCTTAGAATCACCTTAAGAAAAAATTTTTTAGGTCTTGCGCTTCGTTTCCACAAAATATTAAAAGTCAGGGAATTTCAGAAAGATCCGTTTGATAACAACAGAGATATTGCAGGTTGAAATTCGATTTTGGGTCATTATGACCCCAGTATCTAACTAAGGTTAAGTCAAAAGGAGGGTCAAAGAGAGAGCTTTTGATTCCTAATTACCCTAGCTTATATACCTTGTGCAAAGGTTAAACGTCTATATCTATCTCTATCTAATGTTTCGTCTTTATTCCTTGGGGCTCGCCTAATTAGGAACAGAAAAATTTACCTACATTTTTGATGCACGCTGAAATTGGTCATCTCACTCGGGACTAGTTGGTGGCGTCTCGTACATTCTCCCCCCGTTGAAAGGGAGCTTTCAACATATTGCCGTCGGCACTTCGTAGATCTTGATTTCTCGGGACGTCGTTACGATGCACTCTCGGGACTTCACATTTCATCGGATCTCTATCCAATTTTGTTGCTGGCTTCAATGTCGTTGTCCTTGATTGGCAGCAAACTAAGTCGTGAAACTGATCGCTTGTATACGCTCGTGCTTGTCAAATCGGGTTCAGCTATTGCGTTCAGAGGCCGGAAGATCAAAAAATGGCCCGGCGTTAAGGCATTGTAGTCGGTTGGGTCGTCGGAGAGAGCACACAGCGGTCTAAAGTTTAGGGTAGCTTCGATTCTCGTCAACACAGTTATCATCTCCTCATAGGTCAGGATGGCTTCACCAAGGATTCTGCACAAATGATGTTTGAGGGATCGAACTCCAGCTTCCCACAATCCTCCAAATGATGGCGCTCTGGGAGGAATGTAGGTCCATTCGATGGCTTTCTCTTCGGTAAAGTCCTTAAGCTTCTTCAAAAACGGTTGGGAGTTGAAGAGCTCGTGCAGCTCCCGGAGCTCGTTGTTGGCGCCGAAAGTTGGTAGCGTTGTAGGAGATTAGCTTGGCACATTTTCCTCGTCGAGACACAAACCTTTGAAGGGCTCCGATGAATGCAACTGAAGTCAGGGATCCAACTAACTCCAGGTGTATCGCTTTGTTGCTTGGCACACAAACACACCGATGTAGGACTTGGCACGGGTCGTAGATCGAATTGTTGGTTTGAGGTACACCGGTCCACAAAAATCTACCCCAGTGTTGTAGAAGGAATAGACAAGCTCCACACGGTCCGTTGGAAGCTCACCCATGTATTGTTGCAACGATTTTGGTTTTTGACGGAAGCATCGTAGGCAGTTGAAGCGTTTGATGGTAGACTTCCCGCGTTCAATCCAGAATGTTTCCCTGATCATGGACAAGGTGAGATGATTTCCAGAATGCAGATCCTCCCGATGGTACTCTCGGATGATAGCTTCCGTGAACTTGTGGTACGGAGGCAAGATGTATTGGTGCTTCATGTCGAAATTGCAGTTCTTATTACGTAGCCGTCCTCCCACTCGCAAAACGCCTTGATCGTCGATGAACGGAGATAGGGAAATCAATTTATGCCTGGTGTCGATCATCTTCCCTTGCTGCAGCTGACGAACTAGATCCGGGTAGGCCTCCCCTTGCACTAGCTTGACCAACTGTTGAACGGCTGATGTCTTCTCGGCATTACTCATGTTGGATGCTTTCGTAACGTTGGGTTGCTTCCTCATAATGTTAATGAATCGTTGCACCCAGACCATGACTCGAACCATTCGACGATAGGAACTGATGTTCTCGAAAATAGGGAACGTTTCGGTTCGTTGCTCGGCATAAACGTTGATTGTTTCGTAGACTTCTCCAGGTTCTTGGTTCTCTCCTGGCCACGTTATTTCTTCACCTCGCAGAAATTCGGGTCCATTCCACCACAAAGTTGCATGTTGAAGCTCGCTCGGCATCAAGCCTCTTGATATGATGTCCGCTGGGTTGTCGTTGGTACCTACATGACGCCACTCCATTGTCGATGTTAACGCCTGAATCTTTGCGACTCGATTTGCCACAAATTGCTTGAGTTGTTCAGGCCGTCGTGCGATCCAAGCAAGAGCGATCGTTGAATCGCACCAAAGAACCATTTTATCGATACGGATATTTAAGGCATTTATGGTATCAGTGACAAGTTGAGCCAAGAGCAAAGCACCACATAATTCAAGCCTGGGTATTGTGAGATCAGGCTCAAACCCTTTTGATTTATTCGACTTTTTGATTGGGGCTACACGTGACCTTGAGCATACTAGCGACATATTGACCTGACTCCATCCATCTATCGATGTCCTCTTGATCCGCCTTTTCGTCCCAGCCTTTCTCCTTCCTCCACAAGCCTTGCATGATGAGCTTCACCACGATGATCCGGGATCGAAAAATCGTGAGATGCTTGACAGAATTTCTCGCTTCGTACCTTCTGCCTTTCCGAGGATGATTGGGTCAACGTTGAGCATGAAAACATCTTCATCAGGCTTCCAGATGATTCCCAGGGCCTTCACTGATTGTTTATCGCCGACCAACAACTTTTGTCCGATTTTGTCCAGAGAGAGGGTTTGAAGGAATTCACTACTGTTGGAACACCACTTGTGAAGCTCGAGTTTTCCACTTTTAAATAGCCCAATGATTTCATCCGTCAGCTGAATCGCTTGCTCTAGTGTTTCTGCGCCGGTCAAAACGTCATCGATGTACGAATCTCCACCAATAACCCTCGCCGCCTCGGGAAAGCATGCAGCTTCGTTGATACATAATTGCTTCACTGCCCGAACCGCTTGGAAAGGTGCGCTTGCGAGTCCGTAGGTCACCGTTGTTAATCGATAACACAACCCAAGTAACCATGGAGCATTATATCATTGCATATATAATGCAGCTGCATTGCCGTAAGCCTACCATTAAAGTAGTTTAAAAGTGGAAAAGGGCACTTTTACAGTTAAATTAATGCAAGAAGGACGATGAAGCAATGAAGCAACTTAAAAAGTAATATTAATGCACCAGTACAATTTATAAAGTGATGTTAGTGCATTGATACATTTGTAATGTAGGGGTAATGCTTTATTGCTTGACAGCTCTTGAAATTTGTTGAATAAAAGCAATGTTGCATCAATGTTGTTGATATGCAGTAGAATACGTGCAATGTTATAATGCTTGTGGTTACTTGGGAAGGATCGCTGGTTTTCGTAGGTGTCCACAATATTTGCTGAAATTGTTGATGGTTCGAAGCAACTTGGACTTGTCGGTACATTTTACTGATGTCTGTGGTGAACGCTATCTTCGGAACACGGAACCTCAATGCAATTTCATTCAACTTCGGCTGTATCACAGGACCAACGAGTAGATTGTCATTCAGTGATCTTCCGTTGCTTGATGCCGCAGATCCATCAAAAACTACGCGGCACTTGGTAGTGCTGCTGTCAGGATTTTCAACAGCATGATGGGATAGGAAGTAGTCCTGACCAGGTTCAGCCTTATAGTGTTCCAAAGGAACCAGTTCCACCAGTACCAACAGAAGGTCCAGATTTTCGTTCGAGACAAATGCAGAAACAACTGGCCTTTTAGCTTCAACCTTTCCACCGATTACCCATCCAAGAAGAGTTTCCTGCATTACTGGGCTGCCATTGTGGAAAGGAACTCGATTGCCTTCCAGGATGTTCATGTAGACGTCAGCGCCGATAAGGACATCAATTTTATTTGGAATGTTAAAAGAAGGATCCGCCAAGGTGAGATTGTTCGGGATCATCAGAGAGGTTGTATCGAATCCTTCATCGTCAAAGTCCGTGGTAAGTGTTGGCAGTAGTGTTTTAAGTTACGTTTTAATGCCTTTTTTATTCACGTCCACACGGTCAAACGGTGCACAAACAACTGGGTGAGTGACGCAGTCCTACCTAGCTTGACAATAATTGTCCCTATAGCAATGCATGGTGAGACTGTGTGTGTTTAATGAGATATACATATAACGTAGTAGGGATGTCCAATTAATAATGTTGTTCAATAAACCTGCTATTATTACACGCTTTCTTCTTGAACAAACTAGTACTGCCATTGTCCGTAACGATCTGGTGGGACAACCGTACGACCACTTCGAGTAGACCTCGAACTAATGACTGGCGGCTGATGGTCAGGCTCGGGATGAGTGCTTTGAAATATTTGTTGCAGTGATCGATCACTAGTTTCAGGTTCGATGCTTTCTGGCACTATAGGTGAATTGTCAACCTTTCCTGTGCACGATTCAGGCGGACTTGCAACCCTAAGTTCGTTACCATATGTTTCAGGTGGACTTACAACCCTTGGTACATTAATACATGATTCGAGTGGACTTTCAACCCTGGGTGAATGTTCATTCATAAAATACTTCACAGCATGATCTTCTAACAGAACTTCACTTGGATTAGAGTCATTGTTTATCGTACGTGACATAAACCTTCGGTTACGACGGAAGTGATTCCCAAAAGTATCTCGAATCACATAAGAACGCCCATTAACATCTCGAACTACAGTTCCGTAATGCCACTCTCGTGCATTCTTCTTAAAGATCACTTTATCACCTGATTTAAGCATCGGTAATTGTTTCGCATGTCGGTCATAGTAGTTCTTCTGAACAGCACGCTTTTTTTGAATTCTTCTTTGCACGTCACATTCTTCGAGAACATTCCTTTTCAACAGTGTTTCTTCAATAGGTAAGCGGGTCTTCACAAGTCTTCCGAAGAACAGCTGGCTGGGAGATAACTGCATACTAGCAACCGGTGTTGAATTGTATTCGAGTAATCTATACTGAAACTGATCGACTTCTCCCGTTTCATAGCATCGTTTCAAAATATTTTTGGCAATTGCTACTCCTTTTTCCGCAAGTCCATTGCTTTGGGGATATCGGGGACTTGAGAACTCAAACAAAATGTTGTTCAAATTGGCATATCTGTCACATTCCCGAGAGTTGAACGGTACATTATCGCTTCGAACTACTGTTGGATAGCCATAACAATTGAAAAATCGATCTAATAGTCTACAAACACTACGCATTGTTTTGTCTTCCAAACGATCAGAACAGATGAATCCAGAATATGCATCGATTAGAACTAACCAATCACTTCCTCCGTATTCAAAAATGTCAGTTGAGACACGTTGGAACGGATACTCCGGTGCTGAATCCTGCAGTAGTGGCTCCTTCTGATTATTACGCCGGAATTTCTCGCAAACCGTACAGTTAGTAGTTACTTCCTTGATATCGTTTGTCATCCCTGGCCAGAAAAACTGTGTTCTTGCTCGAGCAAGAGTTTTTTCATTTCCTAAATGGGGAGCATGTAACCACCTACATACAGTTGCCTGCAGAGCTGTAGGTATTACCAAACGGTGGTCCTTAAAAAGAAGTCCGTTCTCAAAATGAAGCTGTTCACGATATTTGTAGAATAGCTGGCCCAAATCGTCTAGTTTGTGATATGGTGGCCACGTGGTCTCGACGTATTTAGTAATGCGTAAATAACGTTCATCTTGGTTCAGTTTTTCAACGTACAAGTCAAAATTATCCTTGGACATACATGCTTTCTTAACGAGAGTGTGGACAACGTTCTCTAAATCTTCTTGTGCTTCGCCAGTTTCCGGAAGAGCAGCTCTCGAAAGACAATCGGCCACAAGCAAACTCTTTCCTGGTGTGTACACTAAAGAAAGTCCAGGATATTTGAGAAGTATCAGGAACATGCGTTGCAGACGAGGGGTTACATCATCAATATTCCTTTTGATCAAAGTTTCAAGCGGTTTATGGTCAGACTGTACCACAAAATCTCGACCGTAGACAAAATAGTGGAATCTTTGACAGGCAAATACCACTGCTAATAATTCCTTTTCAATTTGAGCCCACCGTTGCTCACTTTTCGTTAAAGTTCTTGAGGCGTATGCGACCGGACCATTTTCTTGAAGCAGGACACAACCCAAACCATCTTTTGAGCTGTCAGTCTGTATGATACAGGGCTTTTTTGGATCGAAAATAGCTAGGCCTGGCACATCTGAAATCCTTTTCACAATATCATTCATCTCTTGCTCATGCACATCATTCCAGTTCCACGGAGCATCATTGTGTGTCAATTTACGCAGGTTTGCTGTACGCTTAGAGAGATTCGGCATGAATTTGGCTAAATATTTACACAAACCGAGAAACCGTGTGACATCTGCAACGTTTTTTGGTTTCGGCATTTCCGTGATTGCCCTTACATCTTTCTCTAAAGGAAGCACTTCCCCACATCCGATCATATTACCCATGAATTTTACCCGATTCTTACGAAATTGCAATTTATCCATGTTGAATTTGACATTGTTTTCTCGAGCACGTTGCATAACTTGCGACAATATGTGGTCATGTTCAGCTTCATCGACTCCAGCTATTGCCATATCATCGAAGTAAATTTCCACGCCAGCAATATCACCGAAAATCTGCACCATTTTACGTTGAAACATTTCCGGTGCATTGTTCAGACCAAACGGAACCCGTGTCCACCGAAAACGCCCGAAAGGAGTCATGAAAGTGGTCAAGTCAGAACTTTTTCGATCCAACTCCATCTGCCAAAACCCACTGCTTAAATCGAGCACCGTGAAAACTCTCTTGCCAGAGAGACGACTAAACAAATCCTGTTGTGTTGGAATGAGGTAATGTTCACGCTTAATACATTGATTCAACGCTTTGGGGTCGAGACAAATCCGTAATGCACCATTAGATTTTTCCACCACCTGCATGTTACTGACCCAATCCGTTGGATAATCAACATATGCAATAATACTCTCGTCCTCCATTCGTTTAAGTTCAGTTTTTATTTTGTCATGCAAAGCCAGTGGAATGCGCTTTCTATAGAACAAAGTTGGAACGGAATTTTCCTTGAGCACTATTGAACACTGACCAGGAAATTTCCATAATCCTTCAAAAACATCACGGAATTTTTCAACGAATTCTGCTTTATCCTCACGAACAGGGTTAAGTTGTTGGATCTATTCAGACGACTGATCAATCCAAAATCAACACAAGACTGCAAACCCAGTAATGGCTCAAAATTTGAATCAACAACCAAAAAATCAGCACAATGACTACTACCTTTAGCATGATCGAAGCACGTCAAGTTTACTATTCCATGAATTTTTATTTGATTCGAACTGTAATCCACAACATGAGTATTGTTTACATTTTGTATTGGTACGCCCACCTTATTCACCACATCAATAGGTATACAGTTCACATCGGCTCCAGTGTCTAGTTTAAAACGCACTTCTTTATTGCCCACTTGATAAACCTTTCGCCAAGCTCCCGAACCATCAGTGCCATTTCCAGTTGAATTTATTCTATACAAATCAATCGTTTCATTAGAATCATTCACACATGCATTGCTAACCTTTCTTCTAATAAGAAACTCACCTGCGTCACTCCAATTGACAGTGTAAACTGCTTTCGCCTTATCCACCTGGCCTGGTAGCTTCGTCGGTTGCTTCATCGGTTGCTTCGTATTGGGGTCCTCCTTCTGCTGCTTACGACGACAGTATTTGCTGAAATGGCCCACACCTGGGAGGGAGAAACCAATACAAAATTTCTGTACGTCATAGTGAGCCGAGATTCCGCTGTCACGAACTGTCACTGTGAGCCCAGATCTCAAACATTGGACTAACATGAAAAAAGCGCGTATCTGATTAGAACACATTTTCGTATTTCTTCAAAAGTTATAAAAATCGAATGAAAATCAATTCATGCACATTACGCAAGTAATGTCACGTGAGCACCATTTAATCTGATTAAACATAAAGCATTGAAAAACGCATCGTTCTATTTTTTCCAATGAAAATGAATATTTAGTGCATAGAAAACTGTGGCCCTTTTTTCATGTTTGTCAGGAAAGATCGAAGGTGCACAACAAAAGGAAACTACCGATTTTCTCGAAGCCTGCCTTGATTGTTGTTGGCAAGCTGGAGTTATCTTGCAGTTCAAAATAACGTTGTCTTATATTTCGTGTGTAGTATCGGTGCCTCCCTCCCAGGTCGTTCCCATCATTGAAACGATATCCAAGCAACATAGGTCCAACAATCGATCCAAGCGCTTTAGAGTAGCACAAGCCTGGGAGGGAGAAACCAATACAAAATTTCTGTACGTCACAGTGAGCCGGGATTCCGCTGTCATGAACTGTCACTGTGAGCCCAGATCTCAAACATTGGACTAACATGGAAAAAGCGCGAACTGATTGAAACACATTTTCGCATTTCATCAAAAGTGATAAAAATTGAATGCAAATCAATTCATGCACACAATTCAAGTAATGTCACGTGAGCACAATTTAATCTGATTGAACATAAAGCATTGAAAAACGCATCGTCTTACTTTTTCCAATAAAAATGAATATTTAGTGCATAGAAAACTGTGGCCCTTTTTCCATGTTTGTCAGGAAAAATCGAAAGTACACAACAAAAGAAAACTAGCGATTTTTCCCAAGCCTGCCTTGATTGTTGTTGGCAAGCTGGAGTTATCTTGCAGTTCAAACAAACATTGTTCTATATTTCGTGTGTAGTATCGGTGCCTCCCTCCCAGGCCCACACTACCACACGCAAAACATTTCACATTCACCGCCGGGCACGAACGACGATGGTTTTGGTTGAACGGCTTTCCACAATTGTAACACTGTTTCCAATTGATGACAGCTATCTCCTTCTGTCCTTCGGGTGGCTTCTCCATTGAATTTACCTCCAGTAGGTTCGCCTTACGGTCAAGAATAAGCTTGTTCGCCGACGCAGCTTCAAACACCTTACAAGTTTCAACGACCTTCGCCAGCGGGTCATCTCGTCCATCAAGAAGTCTCAGTTGGAGTTTTTTATCCTGTATGCCAATAATTATCCGATCACGCAGCATGCGATCTGAATAGGATGATTGACACTGCTGACACTTGAACTCACAATACTGTATTTGTGTACGAAGTTCAGTCTCAAACTAGGCGAATGTTTGCCTCTCTTTCTGTGCGATGGTGTTGAATTTGAAGGCTTCCATGGCAATGTTCTTACGTGGAAGGCAATACTCGTCGAACGAAGCGATCACTTTTGCAAGTGTGAGTATTTGCTCTTCTCTCGGCTCCTCCACCACCACGTCAACAGCATCTCCGAATTCGGCATCACCAACGCCGAAAAGATGATCCGCGCTTGCTTTATCAGGATACAACGTGTTGAAAATTTCGACACCACGGGGTCCAATCAGCCATAGGAAAATGGCGATTTTGTTTTCCTCACTTTCCGCAATTTTACCGTTCGCTCGCAGGTATATTCCAAACGCCTGCTTCCAACGAGGCCATTCTTTAGCCAAGTCGGCACAATCGAGAGGCTGTGGCAGTCGAAGATCGAGTCCGGTAGCCATCTTCGATTTTCTCCAGAACTTTTCTCACGCAATCTTCTGTTTCTTCAGAATCACTCGTACTTTGTGTTACGCTTTTGCCTTGTCCATTCTAACACAAATTTCAATCACGCGGGTAAATTACCGTTTCTGACACCATGTTTTAAGTTACGTTTTAATGCCTTTTTTATTCACGTCCACACGGTCAAACGGTGCACAAACAACTGGGTGAGTGACGCAGTCCTACCTAGCTTGACAATAATTGTCCCTATAGCAATGCATGGTGAGACTGTGTGTGTTTAATGAGATATACATATAACGTAGTAGGGATGTCCAATTAATAATGTTGTTCAATAAACCTGCTATTATTACAAGTAGTGCACCGGATGAGGAACCACCACCTCCAGGAACGGAAGATACGGCATCGGTCCAAACGACGTCGCTGAATACCCTGGGGTCACCAACAGTGATGCCATTGACGGTGAACATGAAGAGTGGGAATCGAAAGCGACGACGATGAAGAGGAAGGACGGTTGGAGTACGAGGACATTAGTTCCAGAGAAAAGACCAACATTGAAGCCATGGATGATGAGTTGGGAAAGATCCATCAGATTACCGGTGCCAGCAGCAATGACCTGGGACATTGCGGTAATGTATTTGTAATGTGTGGAACAGACTGTCGACTTGCTGGTGTTGTTGAGTCGATCCATGGAAAAGATGGTCAAAACAGTATTTGGTATTTAAGTCTTTGTTCGTATAACACTGCGGATAGTCACTTCTTATAGTGATGAGTCCTCTCATCGCGGCAAAAACAAAGAGGATGACACCACAAAAGATCAAATAAATGGTCGCAGTGGTAATATGTCCCCGACACTGGAAAAAAAAAAAAACACTGCGGAACATTTTTTATTTTCGTCTCAAGCACTAAAATACCGCTATCTTCCTAATTTAGGGTTGCCGTTTTCAAAAATATCACGTCTGTGTTTTTGAGATAAAGCACCGTGGAGTAAGTGGATGCAGAAAAATCAATAACCAAATTCATTGTTATGTACAGCTAACCTGAATAATGTGATCCAAACTTTTTTTTCTGTGTGAAGCAAATGAAATTCCACATTTTTCACATTTTTTAATTCTTACGAACAACATTAATATCACAAACGACGCAGAAAATTTTCAAACCGGTTCTAATTGACAAAACTGACAGATGCGCGTAACGCCCAGAGTGTTTATGATTATTATTCATGGAACGGTTCGTTTTTGTTCATGATATTTTGTATTTTGATCATGATATCATGAATTTGATTCATGATTTCATGAGATATTTTGTTTTTCTTTTCATGATTTTTTATTCATGATAACGGGAACAGATTTTTTTCCGTGTGATAGTTCCTTGAATCGCAGTTGCACTGGTTTTGTATTCTGTAACTCGATACCACCCTAACTCGATGGTCCCTTCATGGATCAGCATGGAAAGTTGACCATATATGCGTTCACATACTAAAAGAATGCTTAGCTCTGTCAGTGGTAAACAAACTTATTTTTATTACTTTCGAATTTTTTACTCCTCCTGATTTCAAAGACGATTTACTTCGCCTAAACTTTAAATCTAAGAGCCTAGCGAAAAACTTTGTATATAGAATCTACTCATAAAGATTCAGGGAACTGAAATGAGCAACGCGTTCAATTTAGGTTATACAAAAGAAGTTTAGATCCTACAAGAGAAACCAAACCCGGTCCCAATCCAGAGCCTAATCTCTCTTGTTCCTGAATTCCCACAAAAGCTGCATAATTGCATTTCCCGTAGTAACAACGGCATAAAGAAGTCCGAGCGGATCAAACAGATTGGCAATCGCCGATAAAACTTGCTTTTTCGATAGTTGCTGAGAACGACGAACGTAATGGAATGTCGAATAAAATGCAAATCTTGCACCTTTTATCTTCTTCTTTTTGGCATTAACGTTCTCACTGAGACAGAGCCTGCTTCTCAGCTTAGTGTTCAATAAGCACTTCCACAGTTATTAATTGTGAGCTTTCTTTGCCAAACTAACCATTTTCGCACTCGTACATCATGTGGCAAGTACGATGATAATCTATGCCCAGGGAAGTCATGACTGGGAATCGAACCCAGACACCTTCAGCATGGCTTTGCTTTGTAGTCGTGGACTCTAACCACTCGGCTAAGGAAGGCCCCACCTTTTTTTGCACCTTCAGTTGATCGGTATTCGGCAACCACATCAATCCGAGACTTTTACGGTCAGATCGGGATCCAAATCTATGTCTCTCGATTGTCGATTTGTCAGATTATCCTTGGAAACTCCTTCCAGTACTGTCGGGTGGTTGGATGTCGATTTACGGAGTCTGAATCCACCCTTCATTGTCATTTCCTCCAGCTGTACACGATGTTCACAAGCTGCTTGAATCATATCAGCCTCGTCATGCATATACGTATCCTCAGTGACAGCTTTCGCTTCGCTAAACGGGTATTGATATTCTTTATCCATTGTCAATCGGTTCAACGTGCTTAAGGCTAAGAAGGGTGCAGATTTCGTCATGTACGTGACGGAGTTGAGCTCATACACGTCCACAAGATTAGCTGAATCAGAATGTCATAGGATGCATTGCAAATGCCGGTTCTCCGGTAGAATGAAAATTTTCTAGAACATCTTTTCTCCATCGACTACCAACATTACCTGCCTCATGCAACTCCGAAGCAATCGGACCTACAAGCAAGGAATCGTTGAGGACGTACATGACGCGTCGTAGACAACACGCAGCTTTTTAGCTTTTTTAGCTTCTTCAATCACTGGCTGGTGTGGCAAATAAAAACGCTTCTCCGATTCCTTCATTTCGTCTACCTTGCTCTAGTTGCACGTACTCTGCCATGGTACTGTTCATTTACACTGGCATCCCTCGCCAAATCGCGTTCTATGCCTTGAAAACGCCGGAATTGCTACCAGATATTTAATCGAATTCGGCAGTTGTTACTCTAGGAGTTGTTCCAAAGATATGCACAGAATTTCTTCCGGGAAAACCTTTCAAAGTGTTTGGAAAAGTAGTTTAATAGTTTTTGTATTAAAAAAAAAATCTGCAAGAATTCCTTCGCCTGTTCATGTGGATTTCTTCAAGAATGCATCTACGTTTCCTCACAGAAATCCACTATTCCTTGAGGGGTTTTCTCCCTCTTATTTTTTTCAACGAATTTTTCCAGCATTTTTTTGTTTAAGTTTTTCAAAAAAAATCCATGCAATCTTCAAAACTTTATTTAAGTTTTCACACAATTTCATTCTAGAATTTTTCCAGTCATTCCTCCGATCATTGCTACACAAAATTCTATCTAGATTCTGTCTTAAGTTTTTCGAAAATATATTTTGAAAACCCTGTGGAATACTATCCCGAGATCCGATTGAATTTTTCGACTATCCTAGCATATTATTTAGGAAATATTCTTAAACATCCTCAAGAGTCCAGGAGTTATTTCAGAGGTCCTTGTTCCTGGAAGAATGACTGAAAATAACTTTCAAGACTTACTTGAGAAAATCTCAAAAAATAACTGGAGGAATTTCTGTAGAAATCTTAGAAAGAGTCTCTGGAATAATCGCTGAAGTTATCTTTAGAGAAATCCCTAATTGAAATCTTATATGAATCCTGGAAGACAATTAAAAAAGAAATCCCCAGAAATTTCTTCAAAAGTTATCGATTGAGTTTAAGAAGATATTTTGACCGGAAATCTTGGAGGATATCTCAGTGAAATCGATGAACAAATCATTGGATAAACTTTAAGGACCTTTTGCTCAGATTTTTTGTTGTTGAAGATTCCAGATGATATCTGAAACAATCTGTGGAGAAATTCTTTTCTGTGGTCCTTGGGAAAATCCTGGCTGAATTTTTTAGATATCTTAAATAAAATTCTTGGAGAAATTTCCTAGGAAAATTCATGGAGTAATAAAGCAATAAAAATAATCACTAAATAAATCACTAAATGATATCTGAATATTTGGGAAAATACCTGATTAAAACATGAAAAAGCACGTACAGTAGTACTTGTCATGAGGAATTAAATGAAAGCCTTAGAGCTCAGAGAAATATTTGCACTAATGCTTCTTTTAAGTTTCGTTTTGTTTTCTTGGTTTCTGTTTGATCTATTTTCGGCCTCGTTTTGATTTCTTTAAAGTCTATTTTCGGTATTTTTCGGCAAGAGGTCTCTAATTTCTTATTTTTAAGACACTCAGTCGTGTTTTGCGTTTAAGCCCTTCACACATAGTAACTTTCAATTTGCAGTCCAGGCTTAAAAAAATTCTTAGCTTCACTGTGCACAACATATTTGCCTACGTTTGTTCTACCTAAGGTTTTGATTGTGGACGCGTCTCTGGTCGTTCCAAACTCATTCCCTATGAATAATTGGGCCTTTGGAGTTTCCTTTCCGAGGGTTTCTTCCGGGTCATGGGCTTGTGGGGTGATTTGGGAAGAGTACATCGATTATCGATCACAGCATCTCGGGCGACTTCTTTTGGGGCGCATTAGCAGATTTTGAGAGCTAACTTTGCCTCACTAAATCCAGCACCGAGTTTTTCTCTTTGTGCCTTTCGGCGTGAGCGTTGCAATCTTCGTCTAGCCCGAAGACAGATCGCTCGAAGCATAACACCTTCAAGCGCGATATTGAACAACAGACATGAAAGTCCATCACCTTGTCGTAGTGCTCTTATCAGTCTTTTGAGCTTTTCGGGATAACTGTTCTCGTCCAAAATTTTCCATAGCTCTACGTGGTCGATACTAGCGTATGCCATATTGAACTCGATGAAAATCGGAGGCATATTCACGACAATTGCAAAGGATTTGCCGTACAGTAAAGATCTGGTCCGTTGTCGATCGGCCATCAACGAAGCCGGCTCAATAACTTCCCATGAACTCCTTTACTACAGGCGACAGACGACGGAAGATGATCTGGGATAGCCTTTTGTAGGTCACATTTAGGATGGTGATCGCTTTGAAGCTCTCACAATCTAACTTGTCACGTTACTTGTAGATGGGGCATATTACCTCTTCCTTTCACTTCTTTAGCAGCTGTTCTGTATCTCAGATTGTTTTCGTTCGTCAGTCTTATAATCGGTTTGAACTACTTCTCCTGGCCAACCTGAGCGTTTAGATCTCCTATGATGATCCCGACGCCGTGGCTTGGCTGGCTTGCATGACTTGACACACATCCGCTAGATTTCTGGCTTTCTATTCGTTTTTAATGTTCGGAGAGCCATAGTGCAGTGAGCAGAGCTTCTCTGACACTCGGGCTATGATCAGTCGCCTCTGCATGGGGAACAGACGCTGTTGTGAGCCGCTCCTAACATGGAGTACAAACGCTCCAGGTTTGTATAAGCAAACCCCCTCTTCCCTGTTAACATACGACCAAAGTTCCCACCGGGATTGGTTACCCGATCTTCCTTAAGGTTGTTCGTACCCCGGCCAGTACCGCGTAGAGGTATGGATAGGACTTGCTGGGCAGGAGGCTAGGAACCACACATAGGTAAGTGAGGTACCAATTGTACGACATGCTCAGCATTTACCAACCAAGTTTACCTTAACCAAGAGTTACACTTTGAATTTTTGAATACAAATTGTATTCGGAAATTTTCGTGATGAAATCAGCATTCCGAAAACAGGAACATTGGATGCTTTACTTCTTCTAAATGTTGATACATAACTGTAATACTTAACTCTGTCGGAATCATTCTATTTCAAACCACCGAGAACACAAATGACAGCTAGTATAACATAATGCGATTATACTTGCCGGGATAATGATTGCCTAATCTGGTTCCATCACAACCGAAGCGACACAACCTACACATGCCCAACAAGCAATGACAAAACAAGGCAACGCTCTTCCATCATCTCTTTTTGCAACCGGATACTAGAAACATCGTTCTACTTCACCACGGGAAGGCCTCTTCCGTTCGCCCCTTCAGCACTAGGACGTCTTCTCATCCTTCCATGCATAGATGGCTTGATCCGAATGAAGCCTCTCTCCTTGGAAAAGCCTGTTTGTCTTATTTCCAGCGGAAATAAATTCCACCCAGGCGTGACTGCTAGACCAACTAGGGCTCAACGGAGTGGAGAGCTTTTTCCCTATAGTACACCCAAAATAATTCGGATGGCGGATTTCCCTCCTAACGTATTAGGTGCTAAATCCACCTATTGATGGTAAGATTCGCCTCCTAAGCGTAGACGGGCAAACCCATCAATTGAAATCGAGCACATTGGACTTGAAAATTCGAGCAATCTAAATGTTTACGCCCGACCCACACAATTGCACAACCAATCCGAAGCCGAATGATGGCATCGGAAACGCACACTTAGGCAAATGGTCACGCGGCAAATGGATGGTGGACATGTCAGAGGAATGGAATGAATATTGCAATATAAAACGCTTTATATATTGCTTTTGTCACTTCTCCCATCAAGCCGTCGATAGGTTCGTGGAGTTAGTACTGGTTTATGAATCGGGAGGTCCTTGGTTCGATTCTGAATAAGCGCGAGTGTTAATTATTAATTTTTGGTTCAGGCAAATTTATGAAATTCAACCCGATTTCTTGTGGCGAATTATCATAATAGATTCCGGTCCCTGTATTTAGATAATCATTTTGCTTGAGTGACTATCGAAATAAGGTATCGTGTGACAAATGGGTAAAGGAAATCGTATAGAGAGGGTTCTTAAAAAAAAATAAAATGAATAAGATCTACTATATTTTTCAGATTGTTTCCTACTAAATCTATGCTATATTTAAATTTAATGTTTGTGCCAAAGTTCAAGGTAAATATTGAAAATTTTGGAAACTAGTGGGACAAGTGAAAATATTGTCGTTTTAAATGACTGAACTGAAACTAAAAAAATAACAGTCAGATCTGTGATTTCAAATGGCCTCATTTGTTAGTGTATGAATACACAAAAAATCACACATAAATAATAAACATTTTGTTCTTTTTAAAACAATTTTCTTGAGTAAAGTTATTTATTTAACAACAATGTTACTTTTATTGAAAGTAATAACATCATCGAAAATCAAACACCATTCTATTTTACCGATTTTCTACTACTCATTTTATATAAAGTTAAGTTATCTCTTTTCTAAGTAATGTATATATTGCCTTTATCGAGCGGATTTAACCCGGTCAAAAGTGTTAACATTCTTGTACCTACTGAATAAGTCATTATTTGAACCTAGTATCCAAATTCATGCGTCATCCGTTGAAGCCATTCAGAACATTACGATGTACATGTTTTTTTTTTAATTTCTTTATTAGTATCATTCCAAACATTACATTCATTTCTTATATCTAGGTGATCTGTGTTAGACAACACTATCATCCTAATTTGGTAAAACAAATTTAAGATTTTATTAACATTTTGTTAACAACATACTGCGTGTAACACATCGTGACCTTCCCTTGTTAGCTACCCCATATACCCGATTGCCCCAAGGCTCCGCCACAAGAAATTTGCCTTAGACACCAAAATATGAAAAACAAAAAAATAATAACAGTAACTGGATTCGAAACAGCAACCTTCGGATCCATAAACATATACCCACATCACTCGCCTATCACAAATTCTCATGTGTGGAGTTCTCTACATCACACAACATGGAACCATCTTGTCACGGAGGACAACCTGCAAGAGGAGCAAAATACAACACCCGTTGGACAGCCAAGTGCGAGAAGGGGTGAGATGATATGTTCTATAAATATATTTAAAGTACCAACGCGGTGCTGCGGGAATTTCTTACTTATACCATAGAGTCAAAATCTATATGTTTGTATATCTTTATTATCGGCAATGACTTATACATTTGCAGTGGAAATAGAATTTCATGCCGTGCGTGTTGGATTGGGTAATATATTAGGGAGAAACAAATAAACACACTTGACTATAACAGTCGGGCGCTTTATAAGCAGAATTTTATCGTTGACGTTTGCTGATTGATTTACTTTTCATTTCTATACATTTTGGTATCCTATTAGTCGCATGGTTGGGGACGGTATGAGACTCCTCGAAGTAGGAGACCCAGGGTTTGTGGGATTCGATTCATTTGACGATGTAATATTGTAATCAAACATCTAAGTGTGCATACAGCAAACTGGATTACCGTAATTCTTTTAACAATTACTTATCAAAATACAGGCCGTTGATAAACTATGTTATCATTTAGCGGGGAGGGGGTATCTAGCCAAAGACCACGGTTCACCCATTTGTGTTTCAAAGAAAATTCCACCATCAACTAAACCTGAAAGGTTTCATTAGCAGTCGGATGGTTCAAATTAAAAAAAAAAGTTTTAAAATTCAATATTTCATATCTACCAACAACGATTAGAAAACGATTAAGATTTCTATGGAAATTAGTATGACAAAATTTGAAAAAAAAAATGTTCCTCACATGTTAGTACTGTAATGTTAATACAAAATTATCTCTAAGTGAAAACTAATTCCTCAAACAATAATAAGGAACACTGCAGTAGAAACAAATCTTTTTGAGCTAATTTTGTTAGGGATTTTATGCAGAAGTTTGTCACACTATAATCTCACATTTCGCTTAGTAATAGCAAACCAATTCATAAATATCTCTTCTCCCATTTTTCAAATTTCTGTTTCATTCATGAACAAATGAAACACATGATCATTGGGCGAGCGGGGGGTTATTCGTCAAAACCACACAAAAGCACGAGGGGGGAGGAGGTGACTGAAAAGTCAGGAAAAATGTTCACGTGGTTTATGGACGACCCCTAAGAAAGATATGGGGATTGGAATTTCAAACTTTTTTTAAATTTAAAACCGCTCTTATTAGCAGTCATTTACATTTACCGTAATATTTTTTTTTTTGTAAAGAAGATGCAATAGTACCTAACTGAAATTTACAGAAATTACAATAAGGTTTAATTATCGCACTCAACATTTTACACCAAAGCCAGATTTTCCATATTTTTGGAATTGATATACATAAATAATAATTCTCAAAAAAACTTATGTGCACATAATCGCAAAATAATGGTGAACGCGTCACGAAATGATTTCTTCAACCCTTAAGTGGATTTTTTGGTGTTGGTGTTCGTTCAGAGGTTTGCCAAGCCGCATAACTATATAAAACTCGTGAAGATCTTTTCCGAACAATATTTTTTCTACATCCCAGAAAATTTACTTATAATAATAATGCTCAACATATTGTCGATTTAAAGTCATGCTTTAGAGCATTCATGATGTCAAAACTATGTATCATTGCTTGACAGTTATCGAATGAGTGTAATAAAACTTATTTTAATCTGCATTTTATTATGCATATAAAAATAAACACACATTGTTTGAAAATGTATTGGAAAATATGAAGTTGGTGCAGTCCCATATTGAAAAATAAAGGCATACCAGTCTCCATATGAACTTTTAATTTAAATTTCAGCTGCAAACGTGAATTGTGTTCAAGTTTATTATTTTTTGCTGATCATTAGAAGCAAAATTAGTAAGCTATGCGATTGTGTTAAATATGTCAGGAAGAAATGTAAGGGGTCATCCATAAATGACGTAGCTATTTAGGGGGAAGGGGGATCTTTACGGGGCCCATATAGCCGTAGTGGTAAACGCGGAGCTATTCAGCATGATCAAGCTGAGGGTCGTGGGTTCGAATCCCAACGGTCGAGGATCTTTTCGGGTTGGAAATTTTCTCGACTTCCCAGAGCATAGAGTATCTTCGTTCCTGCCACACGATATACGCAAGCAAAAATGGTCATTGGTACAGTAAGCTTTCAGTTAATAACTGTGGAAGTGCTCATAAGAACACTGAGATGCAGGCTCTGTCCTCTGTTTTGTTTGACTTATAACCTTGGTTTATAAAATGATGATTCAGCTTCAAAACATTCATCAAGATTGAAAAAAAATGTGAAATTTTAGATTTTCTCGATAAATGCAATCAAACAGATTTTTCAAAGCTTTAAATGGTTATGTAAATATTAAATTATATTCGTGTCTTAATTGATAAATTTATAAATAAACAAAATCAAAGTTTAATAAATAAATTAAAAATCAATGCTTTAACTACTTGGAGTACATTGTTTTCTCATTTGTTAACAAGTCATAAAGTCAGCCGTTTTCAAGACAATAAAATATGCTCTTTTCGGCAAATATTACATGAAACAAGATATTTATACCGTGTATTATGCATTCAATGTTGCAGGAGATCTCACTCAATCAACTCATCGATTTGTTTTGATGTATCAATGCTCTTGATGGAATAGCCTGAATATTAATGAGGACAACAGATTCGAGTGATATCGAAATTGTCCTATCATTCAATTTTATTGATAACTTGGTAATTTGATATTTTTTTATTATTTAACTGTTTCATTATAGGTTGTGTAGGTTTATTCTATTATGAAGAAAGATAATGAAGTTCAGCTGAAATATTAATAGAGATAAATAATTTGTATAATAATCGCTAAAATTTTCTAAACATTCCAAATATATCAAGTGTAATCTTTTCTATATCTGACCACTGATTGCCAAATGGATTTGAATTTGGATAATAATTCATTTCGAATTAATATATTGTATTGTTCATTTTCATTGAAATCTATTTCCTAACAAAGAATAATAAAAAAAAACAATCCTTTAATAACGAAATTTTTGTTCTAAATAAAAATAAACTAAAAATTTATTGTACCCTAACTCAACAATAACGAGCTTCATCAATCCAATCAATTTTTTTCACATTTTCTATAGTAAACTTGTTTGGCTTGGTGACAACAGCAAAAGTAATACAATTTAGCCTATATGAAACTAGATACCAAAATTATGTAACAGGAACTGTGTTTATTTGAAACTGTTTTCCAAATTACTTTCGAGGGGGCCTTCCTTAGCCGAGTGATTAGAGTCCGCGGCTATAAAGCAAAGCCATGCTGAAGGTGTCTGGGTTCGATTCCCGGTCGGTCCAGGATCATTTCGGGTTGGAAATTTTCTCGACTTCCCTGGGCATAGAGTATCATCGTACCTGCCACACGATATACGAATGCGAAAATAGCAACTTTGGCATAGAAAGCTCTCAGTTAATAACTGTGGGAGTGCTCATAAGAACACTAAGCTGAGAAGCAGGCTCTGTCCCAGTGAGGACGTCAATGCCAAGAAGAAGAAGAAGAAGAAGAAGAAGAAGAAGGGGGGGGGTGCTTGATAGACTACGTATTTTCCAAGGGGAAGTATCAGCATTTGTGACGAAACGGTACGAGAGGGAAGGGGGGGTGTAAAAAATCAGTGAAAAATGCTACGTTATTTATGGACGGCCCCTAATAGAAAATTATAAACATTTGTATGAAAGAAAAACTTCAAAGTTTGAGCGCTATTTTCTCAGTGCCTACTTTTTTCAATATGGGCTTTTATGGACAGCATAAGTTGTTCTTAGAAAAACTTTCTTATCGAAAATGTCTCTGAAATTTTGTCCTGAACAACTAATTCTTATCACAATTCATAAATAGTCAAAATTAAAAATGATAAAAAAAAAGATTATTGCGTTATATAAAAATGAAATTTTGTTTTCATATTTTTCATGATAAAAAAAATCAGTATATATGTTCTCTTGACTTCTCCAAACGGTTTACTACAATCTCCCCACTGAACGTTCTGTTCTAAAATCAACATATCGGTGCAATAATTCTTAAAATAAATTGCTTGCAAAAACTAATAGCCAATTTGCAGAAGTTGTTCTTGAGTCAAAATGATCGATTCATCTATAGAAAACTCTTTTACTATTATACTAAAACCATGGTTAAAATTTAATCCCATATATGGGGCACGGTTTCTTATAATCGGCTCATTCTGGGTAGCATTCATCAGCATTGGATCGATATTTTTTTATCAATGTGAAAGTAGAACCGTGATCTTGTTTTCTTTGAATAGCACCAGCAAAAGATTCCACAGAGTTTTCATGTTTTAAAGACTATTCATTTTATAAAGAGGACACCTTGTTTATGCTATATCTTTTTTATCATGTATATAAAATCCCAGAGTTTTCTGTCTGTCAGTAACGCTTTGAAAGGTTTCATTGAGCAGCATACAACAGCAATTTAAGAGCATAACAACAGTCAAATTAAGAGCACTGCAAAAGTCCATTTGAATGTAACAACATTACAATAGGGTCCTAAATCCCTGTCCCAATTTTAGTGCCAAACGCTTACGTTCAGGCCAAAAACACATGTTTACTCAATTTTTTAATGTTTTTCATTTGTTTAAGTACAAAAAACATTTTTTCATGTTTTTATAGATTTTGTCACACTCCTTGATTTGAACTCAAATTTCGGGTGTATTTTGTTTTCCGTGTCCCTTCCGAAATGTCAGATAGCAACAACCCCAGTGTTAAAACTAAAACCCCTGTGATATTTTTGTCGACTAAGCGAACGTCAAACATGATCTCAAGTGTCAAGGTTCATTTATGGATCCAATTTTGAAATTAAAGTTCAAATATGATATATCCGTTATTTGAGCGAGAAAAATTGCTAAAGTAGTTGCAGTAATATGATCTTTCGTGTTATTAAATGAAAACAAGATTTAATAGACCATTTCAATGAAAAAATTTTATTGGCTTAAATGCTTTCTGTCAATTCACTGAACAAACTTTCCTAAGGAACCGATATGTTTTGGAACCTTTAACTAACAAAAAACAATGAAAACCTTGCGGCACGTTAGTTCACCCCTCGGTCCCCTACAATTTGTTTCACCTCGAAAAAATGCAGACCCCTTTTTCCCCTATGGTTTTGCCACCACGTTGTGGTGAATTTAAGATCAGCTGGCATGACCAGATGATTTTTGTTTATATTTTCATTTATCATAATGGGCTCCGCTGGTTTCGCTCCCTCCTTCCTTCCCGGTTCCTGAAGTCTCCGTAATCACCGCGGAAACCACCTTCATCGCTTCGGCCGGTTATGACCGCACCCGGCAAACACTTCACGGTTCTGTAACGCGAGGATTGTAGTCGACAGATGCCTGCACGGTAAAAAATAAGCACCATGCTATCAATAGTTCTGCACTTGGTTTCGCACTACTGTTGAATCTTGACAAAATCAAGGTAACAGCACTTGAATTCAACGTTGCATGTTTTGATTTGAAATAAAAAAAAAGTTAAAATAAACATTTCCGCCTGACCCAGATTTGAACCACCAATCTTCGGAGTGCAAGTCTAGTGTCTTACCTCCACACCAACTCGCATCTGTTGAAAGGGGTTGAATTGATCTCAATCATTTTCTACAACGAGCTGTCAATGATTGCTTTCATACAAAAGACATGATGTTCAAAATCAATGACTTTTCACTTCAGAGTCTAGTTCTAGAGACAGTAGAGCAAACCCAAAGTTAGAACACTTCAAATCATGGTGATTGGTGTTTTGAATTGAGTCAAGTGATCAATCTATCCAATCGAACGTGCTGATTTTTTACCGTGTATGTTTTGTACCGATGATGCCCGCCTAGAGGCAGCAACAGCCGCTCAAAATTTCCTTGCGCGGCTGTCGCTGCCTCAAGGCGGAAATCTTCCGGATCAACAGCCAACAAATAGATTTAGGCATTTGTCGGCATGAATAGTAAAAAAAATAGCCTCTAATAGAACTTGCGGTACCGTAAGGGCTTGTTCACATATTTCATAACGCTGGAATTGGTCATTTTGGACACCCACCCACCCCCATGTAACACTTTTGGTATGAATAAATTTTAGTTTTTGTATGAGCCGTAACAGCATCAGGACACCCACCCACCCCTTCCAGCGTTATGAAATTTGTGAATCAACCCTAACTGTTGGGTAGATGAGAGATTTGTTGTTAGGGGATGGTTTTTCCTAAAGGAAGACCTGAATCGGGTTGGGGTTGAAACTGTGATTCAAAATGGGTTGCGCAAGTTCCAACCTGGTTCAATAACGTTTGTTTGAGTAATTTCAGGTAAGTTTCGTTGGCGCTCCTGTTTGGGACGCCCTGACCGGAATCACGGTCAGTTTGAGCGCGCACCTGATTTGACGTTTCCAAATGTAAACAAGCATCCCAATGCAGGGGTGGAATCGAAAAACTGTTGCAAAATCACCACGCTGATACCCATAGGGTTGAACAAACTGTGCCGCATCTCGAATTATTTTTCAAAATGTGGTGAGTATCCTTGTTTTCAAAAATTTGTAAGAAAATCAGGAGTGCATATAAACAAAATCTGAAAGCGTTAATATTCATTAAAGATGATTGTTTTCCGAAGAAAAATACAAAAACTGGGGGTTAGATCTGACGGAAATGGTCTATTAACCATTTTAGGACCCTATTACAAATTGTGGAGCACTATAACAGCTATTGCACAGGGTGTTCTAGAGTTTTCCGGAGCTTTGTCCTTCCTAATTCGTATAAAAGTCACGATCTTTTTATCATTGTAGTTTTCCGGTTTTATGAACTTGGACGGTAATCAAAATGTAAACAAACCAACTCTATGCTGTTCGACCGCACTTAAATTCCGATGCAAGTTGAAAATGTGATTCATTACGGGTTTCGTCATTTCAATATAAGGTTCAAAAACAAATAAGATATTTGCAAAGGAAAGATAAACATGATTGTGGGCCGAATATTCTAAGTTTTTTTTTTTTTTTTTTTATTTACACAACCTTCTTAAGTCGATGTTCCATGGTTCGATATCGACTTATGAAGGCAAAATAAAAATATTTTTTTATGGTAACTATAATGGTCCCCTAAAAGAGCTTTCCAAAGCATTCCTGTTCGATGACTCGATATATTCATTAGTCGATAGTCCCCTAATTCGAAAACAATTCGATTCGTTGTATATCGTTGACGATCGCCATCGCAGCACAAAGCTCTATACAGAAATTGTAGCACTGGTTAATCGGGATTCAATAGAATATTCTAGAATTTTCAGTCAGATTCTTCTCTCTAATTTATAGAAGCTTCTGGAATTTTTGAAATATTTCACAACATTAAATGCTGTTTAAAGGCTGTAATTATTTCAGATCAGAATAACGGCACTATAACAATGGAGTATGGTTAGAGCATAAATTTGGGCGATTTTGCGTTCATAAATATCATGCGTGTCTCAGCTTATTATTCATACACCAATGGCATATTAATCAACAGAGAAATTTCTCTGTCCATGTTATCATTTTGCAATTGAACATAAACATTATTAATCTTTGAAAGAGGTTTTTGCTTGAAAATTCTTATGGAACGTGACTAGCCACGCTGGGTTAGCTAGTTTATCAATTAAATCATAATCGGTTTTCTGTGCATCGTAATACTATTATTTTCCTCTTATATGGAAATATAAGATCTTACAAAGAAGAACCAAGAAGTTTCGACAAAAACTTCCTAGAAAAGATGTTCTTCAATGAATTGTGTTTTGGTATACTCAACTATTATACTTGGCTCCAGACCTACCAATCTTTGACCATTCTAAACATTGTTCCTTATTCGTGTGAATTATAATTATTTTGATGGCTTTTTTGTTATAACACCATCGTGCAATAATATAATAGTCTAACGATACTGTATACAGAAAACCGATTACGATTCTATTGATATATTATAAAGATATAGCATGCACAAGGCGTCCACTTTATAAAATGAACAGTCCTTAAGTAAGTTCTACAATAGAGAATGTGGCTACTCTGGTAGGTGATAAATTATTATGAATATACATTAAACTTGTTCAACATACGATGATTAACGCTTTAAAGGAGACTTGACTGTATATCTTTATTTTGCTGGGGATAACACATGTTCACATGTTTATCAATAGCATGAGCAATCATGCATATGAAACGTAAAATTACATCGACTTTGGTTACATATCATTTCAGTAGTAAGTTTGGAGCAGTAGATACACAGAGTGCTAGTCGATCCGATGGTTATGGTTCGCACTCTCTCGGTTTTTTGCGTATCTCCATACTTCCAATACATGCACTTAGAAGAGGCATATGTGTGGAAGTTTTATTTTTTAATACATGTGTTGGTGATGCACGCACATGAAAAAAAAAAAATACATATGCGACATCAACCAGGATCGATCCATGGTCATGAGCGTGAGAACCAAATACTATACCGCAGCACTAAACCCGCTTGTTGGTATGCGTGGTGCAAAAAGCATATCAACTTGTACTTCCCCATTTGTACCGTAAAAACTGCTCGACTCAATGACCGGATTATCTGCCTATCAATAGACGCTCAAAAACGTCATGTCGCTCAGAAGAACACTTTTCCGCCATCAATAGACGCAGAAAACGCCTATAATGACGGTTTCAACTTTTGGGTGTAGGCGCTGCATTTCTCTTGGGGATGAGGAACTTGCTGTGCCTGAAGCCCCGTTGAGTGGCTCTGTTGGAAACATCAGCCCTGCAGATAACGGTGACTCTTTTTGAAGAACTTTCTCCTTAAAAGTATGATGGATGTGAGTTTGAAAATTTTGCGTGACGGTTGATCTTTGAAGTGATTTTTTCACCTAAATATCCAAAGTGACTCGCTTATAAAGCGATGATTTATTTGCATCAGTTCTCAATTTGACATGAAAACTTTAAAAAAGTTCATCGACGAAGAGTTATTGGGCTTAGCATCCAAAATGCACTTCACAGCATGCTTCGATGGTCAATTTCATGGACCATGATAAGATTGATGTGACGTGTATCAAATTTAACACACATCAGTAGGCGTGGTAATCCTGCTATCCACCATGGTGCACTTCGATTCGGCCAAATAGAATACGTAGATTGTGTCCAACAGGACGAAGAGTCATCATGGTCAATTGATGGAGAAAATAAACCGCAGATCTGTGTGTGACTCGCCAGTTGAAGGTCAAAGCGCAATCAACTAGAATTATGCTTATGACGGAACAATAAAAGCTGCACATAAAATGGAACTGCCTTCCTGTTATTGGTATGGGCCACGCAAATTCCCTGCAACAAGTTTACTGTAATTGATATCATCACAATTTATTTAAGGTTAATTGACTCGAATGGAACTTAAATTAAACGAAATTTTAAAATTTGTAGTACGTTTTTTCTCGCAAAAGCGGTTTTATCGCCTAACTTAATCCCTTTGCTCAATAACATCATGCGACTCCATCACATCTACTACGAGAAAGAAATTATTCTGCACCATCAGAAAAAAAAAGAATTCAATTTCCCTCGCGCTTTTAAAAATTATAGTGCATCATCACTCTCTCGCCATCTTCGCCGAAAATTTGCATTCCGCTCGTCGCTGGCGCTGCGTTGGTTAATGGGGTGAAAGCACTTATGAAAAGTTATGCAAATGACGGCAAGCCGCAGCACCACCGGAGGGATCGCAGAGAAGGACGGAAAAATAATCAGATTTGGATTGGATACGATTTCGCTAAATTTAACTTTTAGGTGTAGGTCGCGAATTGAAGGACGACGTTCTGAATAATGCTCAACTGCGTTTGAGATTGGTCAATCTAGGTGTTTATCATATTTTCTAAATGGATGATCTTAATTGCGAAAGACTAAACGACGGAAAGACGGAAGAACGGAAAGAAGAAAGGATGGAAAGACGTTAGGATGGAAAGGGGGAAAATGGAAAAATGCCGGAAACATGATAGACGGAAAGGAATAAAACCGAATGAAGGAAAGATGTGAAGACGGAGAAACGGAAAAATGGAAAGATAGAAAAACAGAAATGCACAAAGATAGAAAACGGAAAGACGGAAACAAGGAAATACACAAAGACGGAAGATTATAACAACATTTTACAATAAACTGAGAGAAATTATGGTTTGCACTTTTTTATAATTTATTATACTATGAGCATTCATATAACAAACCATCAAACTTATAAATCGCGATCATTGACGAACCACAGAACTGCCCACAAATGGGTGATTCTTCAAAACAATCGCAGTTCGCTTTGACACGCTCAATTTCGCTCGCCACACGTCAAAATTGATTTTGCTACGATATAACGCCAATTCCCGTACGCCAGCCAGCATGATGCCAAACCAATCATTTTTCTCGAAATGAAATTTATCGATTCAATTAAGCACTTACGGTGCTAGATTTCCCAGTTATTCCATTCGTCCTTGGAGTGGGCACTTTTCCATTGTGGAAAGTGATTTGTCTCGCTCTTGTTCAACAAGAGGAAAGAAGTCGATGGGCAATTTATTTCTCTTTAATTGCCTTTGTTGAGATTCTTTGAAGTAACCATTAGTTTATCTGCTGCACTTTGTGTTTCCTTGAATTTCCTCCCAAATTTTCATCTTGATTTAACAGGCAAGCGTTGAAAACG
Organism: Aedes aegypti; assembly: GCF_002204515.2. Lineage (NCBI taxonomy): Eukaryota > Metazoa > Arthropoda > Insecta > Diptera > Culicidae > Aedes > Aedes aegypti. The sequence goes on from NC_035108.1 coordinate 1,172,253, forward strand.
AGATTTAAGTTTTTTTTTAAATAAAATTTAGATTGTTATTTATTATGTTGAATGTGAAGCGTACTAATCTGTATTCAAAAATTTAGCATCAAAGATTATTTCAGAGTGATTTTATGCCAAAACCACGTTTTGCCGCACATTTAAAGCTTCAACAGATGAGATTGGCCCAACCGCAAGTTAACTAGGCAGTAACCACGGATTTCAGGCCACCGGAAAGTGCGGTTGCATAAATTATCATAAATTGCAAAGCATTTGAAAACTCTTACTTCTGGCCATGACGGCAACGTTTCAACGATCCGGCTCAACACGGAAACGAGAGGTGATGTGATACGTAGAAGGAGTTTTTCTTTCATTCACAATCTATTTGCCGGTAGCTTGAGACGTCGTTTTAAACCGAAGCAGATTTTTGAAGTTGAAAGATAAAATGTTCTTCCTTGCACATTGAAAGTCATTCCATTTTGGTTTTGGATGTCGATGGCTGTTGAACTTGACATAAGTTATGTTCTCATCCAATATTAGCCTTGCAATCTATACTATTAGAGTGCTTCATGATCTTACGATAAACGTTAGTTGTTGACTAGGGCAGCAGGCTCTGATGATTTTAGCACCAATTCGAAATTGTTAACGTGCCTACTAAATTATGGTAGGAATAATTAAAAAAAAAATCATTGCAAAATATAAAAAATAAAAAAAAAACCGTGATGATAATAACTATAAGTAAATGAAAAAAAAACGAATTTAGTGCTATACCATTTAATTCCACTAGAGTTTGTATCTTTTGACAGATACGCGTATTTCGACCTCAACTGTAAGGCCGTCTTCAGTGTCGTGTACTCTAATGGAATTAAATGGTATAGCACTAAATTCGGTTTTTTCATCTACTGAAAGCTGAATTTAGAAGAATCATCGAAAAACACTATTTTAAAGCAACACTAAAAATCCGGTCGCATCTTGAGAAATTCGGGCACACATTTGAGATGGTTTTTGTCGAAAACACAAATTTGATCGGATCAATAATACGGAAGTTACTTAAATTTCAAGTTCGACAAATCTTTGCCCCATGATTTGAAGCATGTTAAATTGGCAACACGGTGCTACTCCACACTCCATCCCCACGGTGCTCCCATGACCGTTATTATCAGAAAAAAAATCTCCATCAAATCTGTGCTCACCAGTCGTTTTCTGTGGCTGAGCTCCATGTCTAGCAAAATTCAAAAAAAAATCGTAGAACCCGTTTTGGAGTTACGTCTTTTTGAATGTGTAAGTCCACTAGTTTGAAGGAAATTTTAAATATTTAAACGGGTTTTCATTGGGCGTGATTATCAGAAGAAATATAGAATCGAAATTTGATTCAAAGTTGGTTTGTGTGGTTAATTGGAACCACTTGGTGGAGTTTTGAATGAGAAGATAGACGAAATTTTAAGTTACGCCCTTATTGAGGTGTTAACATTGAAAACGTTAATTTTAAGTATATGAATTAGGCATTCTAATACCGTTAAGCATGTTCAAATGTTTTCAATGAATCATGGCACTTACATGTCGCCAAAGTCTTTAACAATTGATTACTTCTTAAAAAGGCTCATGTGCTGTAAATCATTACGGAGCCATTTTTGTGTCATTAATATTATGCATAAAATAATACCCCGCTGGCTGTTCCGGATAACTTTGTACTGCCCCAGAACTTAAACATCAATTGCAGAGTAATGCACTATTAACCAAACCATATTTCAATTCACAGTCAAATACGGATCATAAACATTAAACAAAACTTCATGATTACACTCTTGATTCGATTTATACGAAAATGGGTAATCACATCAAGATATTGACTACGCTAGAAGTCGTCTCTTGCCTTGGGCCTGGGCCAAACTAGAGAAGTCTAGACCACTGTCAATACTTTTGTGGTCATTTGTAGCATACATTACTATATTTCAATTTTTCACAAATCTACAATTTTACCTTTGGGTTTTTTAGATTACACAAACACGTAAGAGCCCTGGAGAAATACAATTGTACAATAATTGTATAAATCAATCAACCCATTCTCAAGCTAACTCGTGAAGAGAAAGCATCAGTACTTGAAATATGCCTAAGAAAAGTAATAAATTCAATGAAAACAAATATTAACGCATGTTATAATTTGTTTTCATTGAATTCAAAATCTTAACACTTGCAGAGCTTAATGCTACATGTCTTCCTTAAAAATCAAAACTCTCTTGAGAAACTTCTAAACCTTAACCCCGAATTTCATTAATCCGAGTGTAATCACCCTGAACGCACTTTGAGCTGAATGCTTTTGTTCCGAATAGATGGAATTTTCGACCCGTGATAATGGAATTCCAAGAAATGCCATTCTTGGAACCGGAACTCGCGGTGATAGTCTTCAGGTATTCGGGGTAATCCATGACCCTTCAAAAACGAAAAAAAAAAATCATGCTTTGGGAGCTAAACAAAGTTTTCCGAACTGATAAAGATAAACATTTAAAATCAACAGAGCTTGCTACGATTTTGAATTCCATTGAACAAAATAATAACGGATGTTCTAATCTTTGAATAATTATTTTTTTTTCATTTTGTATCGCTGCTTTCTACGTCATTCTTTTAAGAAATATTCCATACACTGCTACCCATAACCGAAAACTCATCTCGTAAAGTATTCCTTGACGTATACTTTGCTTCGATATACAACAGGTAGCAATCAGTTGCACGTAAAATAATCTGAATCGTGAGTACACGGGTTCACAAAACTAGCCAGAATATTGTGCTACAAGCACTAATATGTTGAAATTAGCTCGGTAATGCCTTAAAGCACTTGAGCCATTGGAAAATCAGTTGATTATGAAAGACTTTTACGGCATGTAAGTGCAATGTGTCGTTCAAAACATTTGAGCATGCTCAACGGCATAAGGATGCCTAATTATTCTATTAAAAACCTAGTGTTTTTAATGGTTCCACTTCCAAAGGAACAAATTTTTTATCTTCTTATTCAAAACTCCTCTCTGAAATTGCAAATAACTAAACAAACCAAATTTGATTCAAATTTCAATGTTACATTTATTCTGATAATCACGGCCAATGAAAACCCGTTTTAATATTTCAAATTTCCTTTGAATTAGTGGAATTACTCATTCAAAAGGGCGTAACTTTAAAACGGGCCCCACGTTTTTTTTTTAATTTTGCTTCGAGGGTTTTTTGGTTGAGGGGTCACAAAAAATCATTTTTGTAGACTATAAGGCTTTTACAGGCAAGAGAAAAAAAAATACGTCAGATCAGCATCTAAAGTGTCCGGTGGCCAATATGCATGTCCAAGTAAGCTACTAAAACTGTTTGAAATTTGCCATTGAATGCTTTCAGTTACATCCAATTTCATTTTTTTTTGAGTTATTAGCTTTTGAATTTAGGCAAAATGTAGCCTATCTCAATCAATTTTCCTATCCTCTATACAGTGTTCTTTATATTGTTAAACAGGCAATGTTAACAATTTTACACAGCCTTATAAAACCTATAAAGTTTGCACTCTATTTGAAATTGGTGCAGAGAAATACATAATGGGAAAGATATGCGTAGAAATTCATTAATAGGACAAATTGATTTGGTATACTTTTCAAAGAGTCTTCACACAAAGTATATTTTTTAAATTTTATTAGAAATCAATTTAAAAACATATACTAGGAAAAAATAGACTATTTGGCTACAAAAAGTAAAAAAATGACGAAAAGTTACATGGGACAATTATGCGTATAACGGCAGTTTAACAGTTTGATTAATAATGAACAATAGTGTATCTAGGGTATCTATAGATACCAGTGAATCAATTGTCACCCAACACGCAGCAACAAAGACATTGTTATTTCCTATTCTTGTTGCAACAATTTTATTCCGCAACATGAGTTTATCATCACTTGAACAGAATATGACAAAGATCGATCACCACGTGCGCAGCAGTTTTCTGGGCTTCGCATTGCAAATTTTGAGAACATTCTCCGACACATTTTCAAACAGCATCCATAAAACAAATTTGGTTTTGTGTTTGAAATAACCGATTAATCGCGAGTTGAAAAGGTTGCAACAATGTTGCGCTCTATGATTATCATGACAATTTTGCTTTTGATTGTGTCCTTATTCGCAACAGTTGCGACAAACGGTTGTGAGCGAGCTTGCTTTGTTGTTTGTTTTTCGTCTACCTTGATGATAATTTGATTCGCTGATAGATACCTATAAGGATCCTTATGAGGACCCTAAATGGAAGCATAGTCAACACCTCCTTTGATTAGCTTCAACAGCCCCTCTTGTTGACTTGCTTGAGTGATTACAGCAAACCTATCTTCCTCCGGAATCCTTCAAAAATCGTAGTAGTCAATGATTTCTTCAAAATATCTGCCTCTTGATCACGAGTTGGAACAAAATTAAAATTATTTTTTGTTGTTCCACAACATTTCGAATAAAATGATATTTAACGTCTATGTGCTTCACACGTTTTGTCTCTTTCGTTTTTGCCATGGCTATCGCACCTTGGTTGTCCTCAAACACATGTATTGGGAATATATTCTCTAAAGACAGCATATCGTGTAATAGTCCTCCTAACCCTAAAGCTTCGATACAATAAGAACTTATTGCTACATACTCTGCTTCCGTAGATGATATGGCAAAGGATTGTTGCTTCTTCGATGACCAAATAACCGTGTTGCCATGAACTTGCATGAGATATCCGGACACGCATTTTCTATCAGTTTCATCACTTGCATAATCTGCATCAGCAAACGCTTGAACAATAGGCTGATTTTAGTGCTTCTGATATATCAGCTTCATATTCTCAGTGCGCTGTAGAAATCTTAGGACACGTTTTGCTTTTTGCCAGCGGCATCTTGAAATGGAGTCAAATATCCAACAATGTAACAGAAATCAAGGCTTGTTCCCATTATTATATACATTAAACCGCCAATAAGCTCTCGAGAAGGATTCTTACAGTCGCCATTGTGTTTCTCTAAATTTAAGTTAACTTCCGCTGAAGTCTTGACAAAATTCCAAAATTGAGTAAAAGCTTGTCAATTTGTCCTGTTTGTGGAAGTGCCGTCGAACCTTTTTCTATAATGCGTTCTACTTTGTTTCAGAGAAAACTACGTATTTCGCCCATATCAGCCATCTCGAATTCATTTTTTTTTTTAAGTTTTTCTTCAATATCTCTTACAGTTTCTTCATTTTTTTTCAGCAAGTAGTAGATCATCAACAAATACTACCGAGTATACAGCATTTTCAGTTCCTTCTTTGACATATAGACAGTAATCATGGCGGGAATGACGGAAACCAAGTCCAATCAAAAATTCATCAAAACGCTTGTTCCAGCACCTCGGAGATTGTTTCAGGCCATATGAAGAACGTTTTAGTAGACACACTTCTCCTCTCGTAGCTGTAATTCCCTTTGGTACTGCCATATACACCTTTTCTTTCAATTTTCCATTAAAAAATGCTGTCCTGACATACATTTGAAAAACTTTCATGTCCTCTTCATTTGTTACCGCAAGTAATAACGTCCTTATTGTTGCCAATTTAGCTTTATACCTTACCGGATTTCCATCAGCATCTGATTTAATAGTGAAAACATTTGACAAAATCCCAAGTTTGATTTTTTATAAGCAGCCCTGTCGTCCTGCTTAGTCGCGCTTAGTCGACGACTAAGAAGCTTTTCTCAGATATTTTTCTTAACGCCCTTTGGGAAATCAGTTGAAAATTCAAGCTTTATCATCGACCTGAATTAATTTAACTTTGTTGCATGTAGATCAGGTGCAACTAAACGCCCTGTGTAACATCAATCAAAATTATCAAGCTGTATCAACGTTCTGGAGTAATTTGACCTTGTCTTATTTGGATCAGTTGCATGTAAAGATATTATTTAATAATTACAAGCTATATTAACGCCCTGCAGTAGTTTTACTTTATTCTATGTAGATCGAGTGCATCTTAATGGTCTGAAGACATCAATTCCTAGTTGTATTAACGCCCTGGAGTATTTTGACATTGCTCCATGTAGATCAGGTGCAACTCAACGCCCTGTATGACATCAATCGATCAAGCTGTATCAACGCCCCGGAATAGTTTGACGTTATTTCACACAGATCTGAGTGAGATCGGGTGCATCTTTATGCCCTGTAGAAAATCAATCAAAATTTCTTATCTGTATCAACGCCCTGTAGTTATTTGACCTTGTCTCAATTAGATCAGTTGCATTTAACGCCCTAAAGGATATCATTTAATAATTACAAACTATATTAACGCCCTGGAGTACACACTTCGAAAATTTCTTGTAATTTTACGTCATATAAGACCGACATATTAAAGCGAGCAAAATGACACATTATTGCGTTCGTTTTTAATTTTACAAGAGGTCAAATTGTACAGAGTCGTAAATTTACTTTGTGTCAAATGGTGGAGGTTGTAATTTTACTCGTCCAGTTCGAGCTTGTAAAATTCATATCTGACCCATTTTTAATCGCTTTATCTTGAATTGAAGTTGATTGAGAAGAAAAAAAAGGTAAATAAATCGAAGCCAAATCCCAAATTTGCTAGAGCACAAATCTGTAGAAGCAAATATCCGTTCAGGCTGAAAAATTGTTCGATTGGTCACTGAATGGTGGTCGATTAAGTCTTCAGCTTAACCCGTTGTCTGGTTGTCTAGGTTTGTGCTCTTGCAAATTTGTGTTTTAGCTTCGATTCATCATCATCTCAAAGTTACTTGCAATGTAAATAATTGATTTATTATTTAGTTAATTTTTCCTAAACACGCTTACAAATGCAGAACAAATCAACCATTTAAAAGCAAATTGGCAAAATAAACAGTGTATAGGGTAGGACAGGACAAGATGGGCACCCCTCAGTTTTGCGACTATTTGAATGAATTTTATTAAATCAACGTCATTCATGAATGATAGGAAACATGTTCTATAGACGGTTCCTTATCATTTGAAATAAAAAATAATTGTCACATTTAACAAAAACCAGTGTCTCCTAAAGGTGCTCATCTTGCCCCGCCCTACCCTAATCATGGGTAGTCAAAAGGTAAAAAAAACATGATATTTTTTCTATTTCTTTTTTCGGAATTGTTTACACAAAAACGTTAATATCGATTTTCAATACTTATTTATTGTTTCTCTTTGTTATATAGGTTTTGATTCGTAGGAATAATTTTACGCTTAGTTTATTCATTCTTTAATTCTCATTTTTACCTGCACCAGCCAGACGTGACTTACTGTGCACAATACTCCGAAATCATTTTGATGACCTTTTTAACGATTCGCTGTTGCTGCCCTTTACGCGTCGCATTAGACTTCGATCCATATGTTGGCAAAATCTTAAAAAAGTACTCCTGTACAAATTCCAGAAATTTGGAAATCTGCTGCATGTACATGAAGTTGTGAACATAGTGAACGCATACAAGGTCAGATATAGCGGCAATAACATTCTCTGTCCCCTCGCTGAGTCTTACTTGTTCCGCGAACACATAGTAAACGGTCTTTTCGTTTCCGCAATCTGAAAAAGTAAAATAAAAGTAAATGTTAACTTGTTGCTTTGTTCATAGATATATACTGCATCGCGTTGAAAAATGGTTCAACTAACGCACGAAAATTAAGTTTTCACAAACTTTCCCGCATAAAAAAACAATTCATAATGTGCACAGGTTAGTACTTTTACGCGCAATATAAGGAATTCATTTGCGACGCATAAAAGATTGATGAAAATACGGTTTGCAAGGTGCTCAAGTGATCAACGCAAACCAGTATACGTACATTTCGTAAGCATAAATTTACACATGTACAGCCTTAGACAAAATAATGCAATGCTCTTAAATGGTTTTTCACAAGTAAAGGCATCGTTTCAGAGCAATTTCGTAAAATGTAATGCTCTTTTATTGCAAGTCAGACATTTATTGTGTATTTCTTGTCAAACGAGAATATCAATTGCCTTTCCTTGCGCGTATTTAAATCAACTAACGGCGTTCATTATTTGCCATGTTAAAATGTTGAAACAAGTGAACGGTCACCCATAAAATCATAAATGTCTTGTATACATTTTTGAGCCAACATTTTTCTTTCATCGCAAAATTCATGTTTCAATATGATGGACATAAACGCAAAGGGGTGTAAGTGACATTTTGGTCGGTTTTGAATTAAGTACACTACATAATTCTAATGTTTCCAAGCTTCCCAACGTTAGTTTTATGTTTTTTTTTCGCCCAATTGAAAACATAATACAAGATTGGCTTGTTTTTGCCTCACATACGATTAAAGTAGAGTAAACTATATTTGTTCAAAAGTAGGTTTTTGTCACTTACAACCCCTTGCATAATAACGCCCTCCTATAAGTTACTGCGCAAAATTCAAACTTTGAGGGCTGTTTTCTTAATGCTTACCTTTTTAATATGGAACAGTTATGCTTTTATAAGCAGTGTTACAGTAATAGGTGTTACATTGCGATGTTTCAGTATTTGCTGAACAAAAGAGTGTCCTGACTTGAAAAAAACAACTACATACTATGGGAACACTATGAAAGAAAAGTATGTTCTAATGAAACATCAGTGTTTGGAATAACGAAGGTGGTCGATGCAAAATAAGAGGAGTTCTACGTTTGATTGTCTGTGGAAACATATACAAATTCAACATGTTTAAATTACACTAAATAAATTTTAAAAAGCCTTATATACATACTACTTTACTGGCATCCTTTAATGCATCTAGCATGAAAATCTAGCTGAGGTGCGTATAAATAAATAAATAAATAATAGTGAGTGACCCATAATAGTGTGTATATGGCGTGTTTTGGTTTCAGTGCTCCTTACCTACAGCAACAAGAACAGGTCCTGAACATTCAGTTGTAATATCATCAATTCTTGTCCCGATCTGCAAGAAAAAACATAAGTTTTAACATATATTTTTGTTGTTTAGTTTACTGTTTCTTCACCTCTTTCGATACAATGACATCTTCACATTTTTCTCCCAACAAACTGCACAGGAACTGGATGATATCGACGTCGCTAGCCGTTACAGTCAATGGGGTAGTCTTACGTCCCGATTTTGAAAATTCGATGAGCTTTTGACGTTTTGCGGCGAAATACTTCTCCATTGATCCAGCTGCAACACCAGTAGCACATTCAAAATGATAATCCAGCAGACATTTTCTTCGCAATACTGGGAAATCGGCTACTACTTCTTTCAATGGTTTGTTTTCATCGAAGCGATATCGCACATACGATTGTGATGCTTGTAGAAACTCCTGCGTCAGCAATTCGGTTTCATTGCGGGACAATGATGATAACATATCCTTGGTGCATTCATTGTTTGTTTGTTTCCAATACTCTTTATTCGTACCAGCACGTACATTACGATTTTGACGGTCTTTCATTTTTGATGGTGTTGGTTGATCTTGGTCTTCCTTGAAGCGATTAAGGTACGAATTGCGATTTAACATTTTATGCTTAACCGCGACATAATCCTTTCCTGATCCAAATCCATCGTCGTCCAACACATTGAGGCACGGATACTTGTCCAGAATGTCCTTTGCCACTTTCTCCATAACGCTCGCTTTAATTTCAGTATCAACCGAACGCATTTGGTCAACTACTGAATTAGTGATGTTGCTCCAATCGGTTTTTGAAAGTTGCAGCTGTCGCGGTGCGCATTTATCCGTATTTTCATTACGATACTTTTGCATTTCATTCAGGCGGCTTATAGTGTTATCACTGATCTTGCACCAGTTGATTTGGAAATACCGAAATTTCAGTTCACTTGAAGCAAACTTTTTGGAACTTTTGAATACTTTCACCTCTTCCTGGTTTCTCTTGTTGACAATATTGGGGCACGTAATCTCCGTTTCCTCAATGAGCAATTCCACAATCTGGCTTTTCATTGTGTCATCATTGACCAAAGGTGCGTTTTCAGCGTTATTTTGCTGAGATAAATCGTCATCGCCTATCTCTGCAAACGTGATACCATCACTATTAGATGCAACATGCAGAACGGATGAAAGCTCTTTGGAACATCCTGGCTCAGAATTTGATATGGCACTCGACGTTGGGATCACCGAAATCACGTTCGGTGTCGGCTCCGTTTGATGAAGAAGTTTGATGAATGTTGGCTCCGTTTGATGATGCGCAGCTTCGATCGAAAGTTGGTCATTAGAAAACGTATGCTGCTGAATCACATTTGAATCACCCGCGTTGGTCATACCTTTAAGAGCAAATGTATTTGTATTAGGACAAGTGCACCAATAGTGGAGTAATTAAGGAAAAACAGTCATAATATGCCTAAAAAATAATGAAATGTGTAGTTTTAACGTATCAGTCCATAGAAATCAACTCCTTTTATCGATCAAATGTAAGAATATTACAATTAATGTTTAAATTCCTTCAGAAAATCCTTACATCAAAATAGTAATTCCTTCAGTTTTTTTTATTGGATGTATGTTTTTAGCAAGGTTTCTTTAATGGTGCTGTGTAACCCATTGAATTATTTTGGGACTCTTCACTATGATGCACAACTTTGGGTGCAAAGGCGCAAAAAAATGAGGAAAACAATTGTTTTCAATAGGCAAAAGATCAAATTTCATAGGTATAACTCGATTGCTTAGGGGCCCAGATAGCCGTAGCGGTAAACGCGCAGCTATTCAGCAAGACCAAGCTGAGGGTCTTGGGTTCGAATCCCACCGGTCGAGGATCTTTTCGGGTTGGAAATATTCTCGACTTCTCAGGGTATAAAGTATCTTCGTACCTGCCACACGATATACACATGCAAAAATGGTCGTTGGCATAGTAAGCTCTCAGTTAATAACTGTGGAAGTGCTCATAACACTAATCTGAGAAGCAGGCTTTGTCCCAGTGGGGACGTAACGCCAGAAAGAAGAAGAAGAACTCGATTGCTTGTAGCATTCAAACATCGTACGTCATAGTAAAATATCACATTATCATCAATAAGATCAAAACTTGCCATCACACTATGTGTGAACCAAACTATTGTAAAAATTTTGTGTACATCAGATATAGATCCATATTTGGTCTAGATTTTCATAATCGGAAGGGTTTGCAAACACAGCGCAGTATTCAAATATTACTCGCGATTGAGAAAAAATAAATTAAAAACAAATGTTTGTCCTTATTTTTGCCGGATCCATAATATTTTTTTATTCGATGAATTTTTCGGTCCCTTAAAATTTTCATACATCGTGCTCTCCATAAGTCAATATTTCCATAACTCTATGTCTCCACTAGTCGATATCACATGTGAGGTATTTTTTTCTCTATAACATGATAACTATTTTGTTAGGTCGCAAGTTTCAATGAAAGTTGAAAAACATGAAAATTGAAGTATAGAATGTCACTAAAAATAAACATATTTTGAAAAAAAAAATAATATAAATATTATTCAAAATAATGTTCCCTTTTTAAAGAAGTAATCGTAACAGTATTGGAAGCACAGAAAATTGGCTCCTTTGATTTTAGGATTTTTTGTGTCGATTTGTTCTATAACTCGATAGTTCTATATGTCGATAGTCCCATGAATATCGATATATGGAAAGTCGACTTTTTATTTTAATACAACATATTTTGAATGGTATTTAAAATTCCCCAGATAGTTGTGGTGTAATTTTACCTTTATCTTCTATCCAAAATGAAAAACATATAGATTTCACATCTAAGAAAAAATACAAAACTGTGACAATGACCAATCTAATGAATATTGGAGGACTAAATATTTATAAGTCCTGAAATGGATTCAATAATAATGATTACGTAACAAATATCATCGTTGTTCATTTGTTTTTAATTTAAACTTTACAATAAAACCATTTTTTGTATTATGCAATGTAACACTGATTTTGATGGTTTAATAAAAATATCAAATAACTAAATAAATTATCAGTTTGATAGAGTGATTTAAAAATTTGTTATTTCATTTTTCATTTTCATTTTCATTTTGCAGCGTTTGGTGGGGCAATGAGAGCGCAAGTCAGTCCAAAGCCGGGGGAAGGGATAGGTAATGGCCGTAATAGTCTATGCGGACCACTTGAACACCATCGGAAAGGATAAGAAGGGTTGGGGTAGGGTATAGGGAATTGGAGAAGACTTGACACAGTAATGCGATTAATGCTGCAAAATGTAAATGTGCTGAAAGCAATTTAATTTGAGTTTTGAAGTTTGATTTGACTTATTAAAATTCCAAATAGATCGGCCATTGTACAAGTAAGAAAGAATATGCTGATCGCTTTCTAGAAATTTTATAAACAACAAAATAATAACAATATGAGAATGATGCTAAGGGCTGCTGATGGCACGATGCTTCGCTTTAGGAGATTTTGATACTGATTGAACACTATAAAGAGCGCAATTCAATCGATGGTGATAACTTTACAAAATTTATCTATTTTTGCAATGATTGACGATGCTGATTTATATAAAAATAGTTGATATTATTAGTTCATTAGTTTGTTTGATCTATGAGTTAATAATGGAAAAATTTTACATACCCTTGATGATTATACTTCCCTGACCAGAAATATTCTATTTTGAGCACTCTTTTCGAAGCTATTCTATCCAGGTATCCATGTACTGCTTTCAATCCTGAAATTATTCTTATTGTGCATGCTCATGCATTATATTAGTGATGCTCATAATCATGCAACAGATAAGAAGGAGAGAAAAAGGGAATATAGGAACAGTGATTAGTAATGAGTTAATTATGTAGTTTTGTTAGAATTATAAACAATTAAACAGTAGTAATGAATAGCTTACAAAAACTTTGCAGCATAGCTGAGCCTTTCGGATCGTAAGACCGATGTATAAAAATAATTTGTTTCGAAATTGTCCGCGTGGTCTTCTAGTGCCCCTATTAGATAAGAATCAGTCATAGACATACATACCGAATGCTCGCCATGACCCTATGACCAACATTTGTATATGTATAGCCTTAGCTGATGTGGCTTTTCTAATAGGTAGTTCTTTCACTCATTGATTGTCTTCAAAACTGTATCAAATATAGAAAATTGATTTTATTTCATTTATTACTACATTGAAGCTACATTGTACTTATTAAGTATTAGGTATTAATTTATGTTTTATCACTATTGATATTATCAAGGCCAGAATTCCCAGTGAGTGAAGAACTTTATAGTACTAGAACACCATAGAAGATCGCTAAACATTACCTAATCATGGAACGGCTTTTTGCTCTATTATTTTAGGTAGATGCTATTGATCTCCCTTTGCTCCTATCCGCAACCCGGTGCACGCGCCCTGTTGGTTTTCGAAAACCTCGTAGAAGATTACAAACCGTCAATGGCATTCCCAATTACTACCCCACATTGCACATTCAAGGGTCTGATTGTGCTCCTAACCCACCCTCAGTCTGTAATCTTCTCGCCAGTTTGACATTATATTTTCCCGAAGTGAAAGTAATTTTGATGAGTGATAGCGTAGTGCAGCCCAACTGCATAGTACAGTAGTTTAACCAGAATCTTTAGGTCAGAAGATAAAATCTAAATTTTGTAATAAAGAGGTTGCCATTGCTTTGAAATTCACCCAACATCTAATCAAAACTACTAACAACAGCGATCAATTATCAAAATTCATCGCTCCCTGGAAAATATAATTCCAAGCCCAGGGAGAGTGATTTAAAAATTTGTTATTACTCTGTTAATTTTCATACAAAACTTTGATCTCATATTTTGTTTAGATTGTTGTTAACTTGACCAGAATATTATCATACATGGTCATCATGTAAAAAATAATATCTAAATTAGTTTTAGGGATATAGTTTTAAAATCCAGATATTTTGCTTCAGGATACAGAAATACAGATCATTCAGGAACAAATAGAGATTTTAATGTAGCAACACTGACCCGAACCGTACTAGATTTATATTCTTTCAAACCCGAACCCCAACCCGAAAAAAAAAATACAGTTTACTCTCCCTTACTCGATATTCCGTATCTCGATATCGAGTTACAGAACAATAGTAGAAGTTGGTTTTCATGGCTAACTCGATGGTCCCTAGGATCGCAGTTGCACTGATTTTGTGTTCTGTAACTCGATAACCCCGATATCGAGTTATGGAGAGTTGACCGTAATATCAGAACCCGAACCCGATCATCTCTAGTATTAAGTAGAAATAATCTATATATTTTATAAATGTTGAAAATTATCATTCAAAATCCTGCGTAAACCTTTTAGGTCATTCATAATCCTGAAACATAGGAGAATTTCATGAAATTCTACGATTATTTTTGCACAATAGAGCAAAAGATTGGAAACCTGTCAACTTGCACTTCGGAACAATTTGATGGCGCGTAATCATATTTTTATATTTTCGGTCTAAAAAGTGTTTTTTCTGTGCCACCTTAAAGTTTTTCTCTTTTATAAGTTTGAACTGAAAAAAAAAAATAAAATTTTGGAATGTATCCAATGTGAACATAAAAAAGCTAAACTGAAATACCATAAATTTTCCTACCATATGAGGCAAGTAAAAATTTTCTTTTTAGAAATTGAATTTGTGTTTTTTTTCTTCAAGTAACCATCAGTAAGTAAGTTTCTCAATTATTGCATTTCTAATAACAGAGCGTGCTGAATATAAAAAAAAAAAACAATTTACCTAAAGTGTTAAAGGTTCTTAGAAATCTTGAAACTTCCTTAATAACAGACCATCACGCATTATGATATTTTGGTATCGATTTTGATTGATAGGCTGTCCGCCCAATAAATACTTTAACAAAGGATTACGTTCCAAAAAGATTCACTTTAGATTTCTTTAGAGCTTTTTGTTAACGTGCATCTACCTATCTGTAATTTATTTCTTCCAATTTGCCATTTGAGACGACATTATTTTCACTAGCCCCATTAGTAAGGTAGGTAGATATATATCATATAAAAAATAATGGAAGATACGTTTTACAAAAAAAAAATCGATATTTTTCCTGAAATTTTGCACAAAAATTTAGTTAAAGATATGGATTAAATTTGGCAGTAGTCATTCTAAAAAATAATACACGAATTTATTCATTTTTACTGGAACTATTTACAATGTCGAGAACCTTAACTATACAATTTTCCATTGGGTCGAAATGAGTCTAACAGCTAGTACCATAGTTCGGTAAAAAGTAATAATTATTACTGAACTTCAGAAGTTGTCAATCAAAAAACTGAATGTTCAGTATTTTTTATGATTATCAATTCATAATCAGTAGGGTGCCGGTACCAATGGTTGTAATGTACCAGTAGATTGGACTATGGAATAAAACGAACATTTTTCGATAAAAACGACATGTGCTATTTTTGGTGGATAGATCGTCTCTAATTTAGTCGATTTGCCAAATTTCAGCTGTTTATTTTATCAAAAAGTCATATACATAATTAAGTTTATGCAAAAAAAAATGCTCCCTTGCACCAATAGTTGCCGTCGTGTTCCAGTAGTGGATCAACGGATGGAAGCAGTTTTTAAAATGGATGTATAAAAATAAAGAAAAGCCCTAGAGATGATCTTTTTGCTTCATTCGAGAGATATTAATTGCTGTTCCGAGGGAAAAATCTTAAACCTATGTAAAAATTTACCATCTTGTTTAATATTCCTTGTACAATTCCCGAACGTCTACTACTGGAGCACTAGCGCAACTATTGGAACACGTGTACCAATAGTGGCTCAAGCGATTTTAAGTTAAAAAAATAGTTTTATCACTCTTTTTATATTTTTCCCATATAGTAGAGGTTGAAATCTTCCTGTTGACGCCAAAAGATCTATGTTAAAGCTTTTCGTTATTTTGTTATGATTTTTTATAGCTTAGGTAGTCCACTAATGGCACCAGCACCCTATATAAAAGTAACGAACAAGCAAATCGTGATTGAGTGTGTATCCGTGGCGCAAAGTACCCTTCTACAACACAGTGACACCAGCTTTCAAACACATTTCTTCCTGTCCAATAACTTGAGTTATGACAAGTAACAAGCTGATAACAGATTCAAAGAATGTACTCACAAAAAATTAGTTCCATTAGATGAAGTAAGCCTAGAAATCTGTAGGATGGTAAGTGGATTGCACCAAGTTGTAAGTGATCTGACGAATCAGCATGTTGGGTACAAAGCTACTTGGGCACTTTCATGATTAACTTTAGCACAGGGTATATTTCTCAGCCTAATTGTCTGAGACTTTGCAATCAGAAGCACTTGACCATGACCCATACTGTGGCCAAATATGAGCTCAGCAGCTTTTGAAAAACCCCACAATCGAAGTGAATTAAAAGTGCCAAGATTAGGAGCCGTCTCCTACGTACTTACCAGATGTAGGCTACCACACTTTCAGGGAAAAATTTATGTGGATTTATTAGAATATTATTTGGTTGATAAATACCTTGATGCACCGTTTTTATTATGTGATGTATATAGCGTTATCTATAAAATGTTGCGACCTTATACGAGCAACACTCCATGTTTTCATATGGGTTTCCTTGTTTTAGATTCAGGTTCATTAGGAAAACTTGTTTCAAACAAATACTTCTTCTATTGACGTTATATACTGTCAACAAAGGCAATTTTAGGTACTTTTGAAAATTATTTGATAAGGCAAAACATTATATCGTTAAATGCGTATAATCGGTATAATTAATTTTGTACAAAACGGAGTTAAAGTTAAAATTTACATTTTGTTGCTGTGCTGTGATATTGACTGTTTAACGAGAAACTTGCGACGATCGACGCTCCTCCATAATTCATATAGCGGTGGGTATTAGAACTAAGTTGGAGGTGATGATTTCGCATTTTGGAGGTTAAAATCACCTCCAAACACTAGCGATTTTGCGGTGGGATGTTGACGTTTGATCACGAATAAACAATAACAATAATGGCAAACAGTTCGAGAGAGATTCGCGATTAAGGCTTATCTACCAAATAAATAACAGTAAGAAAATAAACTAGGAAATTTTCAACAGCAATTTTTAATCCCAATTGAAGAAGACATACTCAAACTCAAAGCTTTTACTATAAATTCACAATTTATAGACATAATTTTTAAACCTCAACAATCAAGCTGCAATTACAACGCTAGTTTTTTTTTGTTTGTGTACATTTTTGTAGTATCGCTCAATTCGCGTAGCACCCCGGAGATTCATTGTCAATAATAATTACAGAATTTCGAAGAATTACTCATTTAAGACTTATTTTATTACCCTACACGGAGAAAATGAAATACTCAAAAGTGAGTTCATTTCACTCAATTCGAGGGGTTCGTGCGTTAAACTAAGTATGCTGTTCGGCTCAAGGAAAGTAAAAATTTCTGCCCAAGATATGGTCAAGAAAGACTGGAAGGTTGGCAACGCTGGTCAACTACGAACAAAGCTCGCCTAACAATCATCTTTCAAGCGGGCCGGCCCAAACAGCACGGGTCGAAAACGCGGGCCAACCCAAGAAGCAAAGGATTTATTCACAAATTTGATAACGCCAAAAATTGCCATTTTCAACACCCATGCACCCCCTCATAACGCATTTTCTAAGAAAATTTTCCGAATTTTATATGAACTGTAACATACTGACGAAACCCACCCACCGGCTTCAGCGTTATGAAATATGTGAATGGGCCCAAACGCTGACGCTTTTCGACACTCAACAAACGAGATGTCTAGCAGCTTTGTGAGCCACACTAACACACTCGCAAAACATGAACGGTAGGCGTACCTAATTGCGTATACCCCCCCCCCCCCTGATTTCAACGCAATTCCGCAGTTGATGAGTCTAATTACTCAATTTTGGCTGAATTTCCCACTAGGTGCCCACTAGGTAATTTACTTCTTATTTCCGTTAGAAAAATATACTCAATTTTGGGTTGATTTAATGTAAAATAGAGTTATTTCATCCCAAACATAAGAAAAGTTGAATTTACCAAAATTTGGCTTATTGAGATCTCACCGAGCAGTGTCACGAACACATGCGCAAATTTGCTAGTGGAAAATGCTGCCGTTTGATTTTGCTGGAAACAGCTGATCTTTGTTTATATTTTCTACCAGCACTCTTTATGTAGTGTTGGTGACATGTAACGTGTATGTCTTGTCACCTTCATCCAAAAAAGAGGTTCAATGAAGACAAATCGATTATGCGACTTACGCCCTTATTCGAGCAAACAGTTGAATTTACTCATTGGGGTTTTATGTTTCTCCGTGTATTGTTACACGGAATCAAATGATGCTTATTTTATGATTAGCGTGTAAGTATCAAGTGTCAAATCCTGTACACGCTCGTTCAAATCTACTCAAAAGAGGGTAACTTTGACTCATTTTGAATCAGTTTCTTAGTCCAGTCTGCCAGTGTAAACAATTAGAAGCAAAATTTTGTAAAGCAGTGTTCAATGAAATTATTACAATGTGAAACCCTAATTTTCATGAAATAATGTTCATATATGTATGTACTATATCAATATTTGTGCTTTTAATTTATCGTTATGTGCTCTAATACCAGTAGTTTTAAAAGCGGATTACTCTGTTCACAACGAAAGGTGTAAACGATGAAGGCGCTGTACGCTTAATGCTTTATAAAGTGACTTTTTTTTACATATCCCAGAACAAAACTCAAGCGTGAGCTTGGATAAGGGTGTAAATATCATACTTATCAAATCAGCTGCGCGACTATATATTGAAACCAACCTGGTAGTGATGAGATTTGATTCTCAGTAGTGTCTAGCATAACACTTAGCTCTATGGATGTGCTATAGGAAAATGAGGCTGAGAACCAGGCTTTTTGCGAAACCATTAAGAAGTAAATGTTGCAACAACACGGGTATTCCTCAGGTGAGTATTTCTAGTTAGTACATTTTTCTATTCATCATATTCGAAACTTCGCTTTTGTGATCACCCGGCCTTTCAGAACCATGTATAGAGAATGGAAAGTGAGCTGAAAAGACGATTGGTGGTCGCGAAAACCAAGTTTGGGAAATGCTGTTTAGTAAATTTGTCCAAACGATCGAACAGAATCATTTAGCTTTGCTTTTTATGAGAGTTGAACAACATGTACAGAACTATGTACATGAAAATTGTATAAATAGAGTTGGGCATGATCAGTTTAAACTACCATTATCAAATAAATAGGGTGACTTACCATCAGTTTGCATTCCGGTTTTATCGCTTGCGGGGTTCAAAGCTTCGACAGGCATCCACATTTCTTCTGCTTCCAGAAGCATAAGAAGGTTATCTTTAAACACATTCAAAACCAAATCCGTGGTTATTCGGCATCCGTCTTGTTCGGTCAATATTTGAGTAATGTTTTTCTCCAGCGTTATTGAACCTAATTGATAATTATACATACAAAATTTGCTTTTTCAATAAACAGTTAAAATACATACCTTGTTCCAACAAACTTGCTAGGGTTCCATAAGAGGGTATGATAAAGCGTCGTAGTCGGGTTGAGTCGCATATTTTGTAAATTGCGATGGATTCCATGGTTTTCTGCGAGCTAGTTTATCAACGGTATCGTGTGTTTAATGAACAGGTATTCCTTACTGCTTTCAATGTAAGTCTCAAGTGGGGTGCGATCTATGAAGGTCTCTATGTTCTTCACTTCAGTGTCTAATACTTCGCGTTGAACCACAAGTAAACCTTTCTCATGGATGTTTGTCACGGCTTGCTTTTCTCCGAAGATATATAGATTGTTGGTTTTTGGCTCGAAAATCAACAACTGTATTTTTAAAACGAAAAATACTTCACCGTATTCATCGTGACTCAGAAACAAGAATTGTCCTTTCTTATAGTCATGTCCGCAATAGACAGCTTCTTCGGCATATAAGTTCTGATCATGCAGAAGACCTGATTTTCCTAGTAGATCGGTTGTTGAGCACGGCAGAAATGCAGATGATTCCAGATATTTTTCAGCAACAAATTGTTTTTCAAATCTATTGTTTTTAGTGTTGAGCAAACCTTGGTAATATTGGTGATGTTCAGCGCAAAACTTAACCACATTCTTAAAGTTTAGTGTACTACGCAAAGCTCTTTTGAAAAAACAGTGCTTTCGTTCACAGAACAAAGTACAATAGCTCATCAATGGGCCCAGCCATAGAATGAGATGGGGGTAATGCATTGTGAAGTGGTGTTTTGGTTTCAATGGGGCTTCAAAGTTTTCTGACCTGAATTCTAAATATTCTCTTATCAGTACTGCAAGTAACTGTACGTGGTCTTTCGAAATAACAGGCGATGTTATGATGTCAGTTATTTGTTTAATCAACAATAACATCAACATCTCTGGAATATTGTAGTCCACAGTAGTTTTAATAAACAAGAAAGGGATTATTTGCACAATATGCCAGATGTCGCAGGCTTTAGCTTTGATAGTTTTACTTTTTCTCGAAAAGTCCAAAGCTATTTTAGTCTTGATTTTCAGTTGCTTGAATATAGCATTAATTTTAGCTTGCAAGTAGTTAGTGGATATGGATTTTGACTTAACAAGTTTTTTGAAAATCAAAAATAAATCACTGTTGACCCACCCCTCGAATAGGTCATGGGCGATGCAAGGAGCAGATCCATAGTGAAACATGTTGAAGTACGTAAGTTCGTTGAGGATGCAAGGCGCCTTTACTCCACGATATGGTATCTCTGATGGGTTGCAAATGATGATCTGGATATCCTGACTGCTGGATTGCGATGTTCTTGGTTCAGCCAACATAAAACAGTTTTCTTTGAACGACTGATGCTGAACGTAACAGAAACGGCAAAAATAGGAACTCCTAGAAAAGTTTTCAGTGAGTCCTGCCAGTTGATGAGCTCCAAGGTTGTCGTTCATCGTTATGAATATTGAACCGTAAATTCTTTCTTCATAACCTCCTCCATTAACGATAATTCCGGAATTTTCAAGCGTTTTTAGATCCTCAACTAGTCTTCTTAGAATTGCGTCGGTGCCAAAATAAGCAAAATCCTTTGTTTTGCATAGCAAAACTAATTGAATATTATCCGTTAGACATCGCAAGTGGGGATCCAAATTACCTACTACCATGTACCAACATTCAAGCTTGTGTCGGCCAGTTGCATTCCCCACTGCATTGACCACTACTTCAGCTGCATCTTGGTAGAAAAACAGATTCAACGTCTTTCTACCGAAGAAACCGCTGTTCTTATACTTAAGACCATCTGTATAATCGGTCATGTGATGGGGAACAGACAATTTTTCGCGAAATATTGCGTCATATATCTTTTCGTCATTCAACATAGAAGTAAGAGTTTGCAATATGGGAACATAATAATAAAAACAGCTGTTGTGGTCACCATCTCTTTGCAACAATATTTGCACAGGTGAAACATAAGCAAAATTTTCACGAAAAAACTTTTTCCTTGTGTAACTTGATCGAAATTTTCCCTTAGGTCCAAAGAGATTGCTCTGCAAGTTATCTGAGCACATCGAGTTTATCAACTTTCCGGTGACTTCTGCTGACAAACTGTTTTCACTTGCAAAACTTTTGCATTTGAAATTTAGAAATTGTTTTTCCATCGTTAGCGCCTCATCCATAGCATCTACTATTTCTTGAATCACTACGTCGGTGACATGGTTCTTCGATAACAGTTTCAGGAGCAAGGATCCGATCACCATCTCAAAGTTGCTGTTCAGCTCAACCCGTTGTTCTATCTCGGTCTTCTCTTCTTGGTCAGCTTTCCCTACATCTTCAACATCTGTGTTGCACACTGTCACTTCCGGATGTGGAGCACACACCTGATCGGTCGACCCATATTTCGGCTGGGACACATCCGGTCTAGAAAGGTTGCGAGGAACTCCAATGCGGTGAAAATACATGTTGTGGATTCTCAACGAGTTGGGTGTCGCGAACGGTTTTCCGGTTCGGCACTTCAGAGGACAGAACACCGGATGTCCTTCCGAAATATGTTTCACAACATGTTTGGTGATCCGTTTGAAGTCCGAAGACATGAATTCACAATCCATGATTGGACATTCCACTTCAACACTGTTTTTTCGTCCAATATGGCGCTGCCGGATGTGTTGGACAAACACGGCGAAGGATTTGAAAAAAACAACACAATTTTCGAATGGGCACTCAAACTTCGATTCTTTCTTATGCAACCGCATGTGTTTTATCAAAAACTCGACGTTTTCTGCGGATATTCCGCAGAATTTGCATACTATTTTCATTCTTACACTCAAGCACTCAAACTCACCCTGCGCAAACGACGGACATTTTACTTATGCCCCTTCGCTTTGCGGCTGGCGTTTAGGTGTTGGGACGTGTAATTTTATGTCATTGTACACTGAAAAGTAAGTGGCTAGTTTAAAAAACAAACGATTGCACTGAAAATTACTACGCTCAAAATTAAAAGTAATTTACAGTGACGGAATTTTAAAAGAACCACTTGCAATCTAATGATTGCGTTTATAATGACGTAAATATATGTCTTCATTACATTTATGTCATCTATCATTATGTCAGGTTTTCCAAATAAATCATCAGTAATATTTAGGATTTTTTAGTGTGTAGTTTAGATCAGGTGCATCTTAACGGTCTGAAGACAGTTGTATCAACGCCCTGGAGTATTTTGACTTTGCTCTATGTAGATCAGGTGCAACTCAACGTCCTGTATGACATCAATCGATCAAGCTGTATCAACGCCTTGGAATAGTGTGACGTTATTCCACACAGATCTTTGCAAGATCGGGAGCATCTTTATGCCCTGTAGAAAATCAATCTAAATTTCTTATCTGTATCGACGCCCTGTAGTTATTTGACCTTACTATGTATATCAGGCGCATCTTGACGCTCTGTAGG
Source organism: Aedes aegypti (assembly GCF_002204515.2). Taxonomy (NCBI): domain Eukaryota; kingdom Metazoa; phylum Arthropoda; class Insecta; order Diptera; family Culicidae; genus Aedes; species Aedes aegypti. Next base: position 1,195,025 of record NC_035108.1, read on the forward strand.
ACATCAATAGAAATTTTCAAATTGATTCAACGCCCTAGACAAATTTGACTACATTCCACACATATCTTTGCGAGATCTGGAGCATCTGACACTGACACGTTAATGCTTCCAGTGGGCATTCATGCCCTTTGAAGGAAGCACCACACTAGACAACGGACTAGCATGCAACGCCCAGTGGCACAGTCGGAAAACATTCCTCACGAAAAGTTTACCGGCCTGAGGCGGGAATCGAACCCACTCTCCCTAGCACGATGCGGCTAAATGCCTGGTGACACTAACCGCACGGCTACGAAGCCCACAAACCCACAGCCCACATCTTTACGCCTTGTAGAAAATCCATCAAAATTTCCGAGCTTTATAAACGCCCTGGAGTGCTTAGACTTTGCCCAATGTAGATCAGGTCCATCTCAACGCTCTGTAGGACATCAATTGAAAATTCCAAGTTTTATCAACGCTGTGCAGTAATTTAATATTGCTTCACGTAGATCAGATGCTATACTCCCTGTATGACATAAATCGATCCATCTGTGTCCACGTCCTGGAGTAGCTTGACTTTATTCTACATAGATCTTTGTGAGATCTGGAACATCTCTACGCCCTGAAGAAAATCAATCGAAATTTTCATACTGTATTAACGTCCTGAAGTAATATGACCTTATTCCATATAGATCAGGTGCATCTTGACGCCCTGTAGGACATCAATTAAAAATTCCTAGCTTTATCAACGCCCTGGAAAAATTTGGCTTTATTCCACACAGATCGTTACGAGATCTAGAGCATCTGAACGCTTTGTAGAAAATCAATCGAAACCTACGTGTTCCAGGGCGTAGATACACCTTGGAGTAATTTGAGCTTATTCCATGTATATCAGACACAACTTAACGCCCTGTAGGACATTTATTGTAAACTCTAAGCTGGATCAACGCCCTGGAATAATTTGAACTTTTTCCATGTAGATCAGGTGCATGCGACCGCCCTTAATTTGATAATTCCAAGCTGTATCAACGCTCTGGAGTAAAAGTCCACATAGATCTTGGCGAGATCTGAAGCATCTTTACGACCTATAGCAAATCAATAAAAATTTTCTTGTCGTATCAAACCCCTACGGTCATTTGACTTTATCCTATGTAGATCATGCGCACCTTATAGCCCTGTATAACATCAATCGAGATTGTCAAGCTGTAACAACGCTCTGGAGTAATTTGATTTTGCCTCAAATAGATGAGCTGTATCTTAACGCCCTGTAGGACATCATTTAAAAAAATCATTGCTGTATCAACGCCCTGGAGTAATTTGTTCTTATCCTTTGTCGAGAAGGTGCATCTTAACGCCCTGTAGAACGTCGATTGTAAATTACAGGATGTATCAACACCCAGGAGAAATTTGACAGTATTCCAAATAGATCAGGTGTATTTGAACGTCCTGTCTCAAATTAAAATTGGTCCTACATCAATTAAAATTGGTAAGCTATATCAACGCCCTGGAGTAATTTGACTTTATTTCACCTATATCTTTGCAAGATCTGGAGGATCTTAAAACCCCTTTGGAAAATCAATCGAAATTTCTATGCTGCTTCAACACACTGAAATTATTTGACCTTGTGTTATGTGGATCAGCTGCATCTTATTGCCTTGATTAAGATCAATTGCAAGTTCAAAGCGTTACCTACGAAAGAAATGAGCTTATCCTAATTTCATTAAGTTGATATTGTCTCAGATAGCTCATCTTAATTCTCTGTAAAAACATAATTTAAAATTCAAAGCTTTATCGACGCCCTACAGAAATTTGACCTTAATCCACATAGATCAGTTACATCTCTATGCTCTGTAGGACACCAATTGAAATTGTCAAGCTGTTTAAACACCCTGGAGTAATCAGGAGCAAATTAACGCCCTGTAGAAAATCAATTGAAATTTGTAAGACCACTTGTCACCACTGAATTCTGATATTCCTTTGATATATAAATCACTTTTTCGTGTGAAAACAAAACATGTTGAAATTGCGATATCACTTCAGCATGAAACAATATCGATCGAATCATCTCAAGTTACTCTTGAAGTTTGATAAGATACATGAAATTTTGAAGCAGAAAAAAAATCATTTCATGTTTCATGTTTCATGTTTAGAACATAAAACACAATCAATTCGTATTCTTGTTCATTTTGGGCCAATAGTTTTCATGTGATAGTGACGAAAATTCATTATCAAGTACGCATCAAAAACGGTATTTGCTGAAATGATTTTGAAAACCTGCTGTAATGAATAATCAACAATTCTAAAATCCACTAATAGATCCAACGCCAAACTATTAAAATAAACAATAGCGTAATATTTTGAAATCCAGGGCAATTGTAATTTTTTTACACTTTGATATCACTTGAAAGCGACATTTTATTAGCAATATATTTGGCTGAAGTTCGAACCTCTTGTTTAATCCAAAAATAAGGTTCAAACTTTCTAGATGTCCTGCTTTAAGTAACCTTGAGCATTTGTTTGTGAATCTGTTCGGAAATTCCACATAAGCCGCATTTTGAGGCATATTTATTTCAATCAATTACATCTCTGGCGAAATTGTTTGTTCAGAAATCTCGTCTGCTAACTAGCAGTTTGAAGAGAAGCTCATTTTTTGATACAGGTATCCTCCTTTTCATATATCCTAAAACACAAATCAAACTGAGAAAGTATGCAGCATTTATATGCAATAAATTTGGTCATTTGAAATTTGTTCATCTTGAATTTTATCAGAAAAACCTTGAATTTCACCATTAGTGCACCATTCGATTTTAATTTTGTGATCACCTTCAAAAAGCTAACTAAGGGGTCACCCAAAAATGTCACCCATCATTTGAGGGAGGGGAGTGGTCTACGAAAGTGTGACAGTGCATGTATTAGGTATTGGAAAAAGCATGACAGAGGGGGGTGGGAGGTCTAGAAATCCCCAAATATGATGGACGTCATATTTGAAACTTTCCTAAGAAAAAACTGAGTTAGAACAGCTGCAAAAACTAGGTGAGCAATGGTATTAGCCGTTTAAAATGAACGATTTTCTAAATTTATGAAAACAACATATTTCGTACAACAAAGTAATAAGTATTCAATGGCAGGTTCTTTGCTCGAGTAAACTGTACAAGGGGATTAAATTTTGGGTAAAAAATCTGGTGCCCATATTGTATTATGACACCATCTTGATTTTAAGTAAGAGTATGAGTTATTTAGTATAATGATACTTATCATGTTGAAATAAATAACATAAACATTGAGTTTAAGCAAATACTTTCCATTTTGAGAATCTGTGTGAATTTTGATCGTTTGTCCCTGGTTTTGAAGATATTCCGATGTATATAGAGGGCTCGACATTATCCATATATTTTTTTAAATATATAGGGGTTTCTCCTTTTCACATTTTGATTTGCATGAGCATTGAACACAAACTTAACACGTGCAAATGCATATTAGTTCTCATGAGTTTGGAGTATATATCAATTTGATACAATTTTCTTGTGAGACTCCCTCATTAATGCCTGGGAGTACAACCGCCTTCTGAGCTATAGTAACGCCCTCCTCAAAAGGGGATGACTAAGAAGCTCAAATTTTACGACGACAGGGCTGTTTATAAGGGACCTCACCTCTTCATCTACTGCCTTTTTCCAATCGTTCTGGTTAGGGTGACCTTCTATTCTATCAGAGTATTTTGATGGAATGCTCGATAGGAAGAAACGAAATCATACAACCAACCTTGTCTCCTGCACTCCCGGTCACTGGACCTCGGGACATTCTCCTCTTGAGAGTTCCCATTTGACTGTGGCTGGAGTGCAACTTGTTCTTCCTCGTTTGCTGAAGTGTAATCTTCATCTGCACACTCTTCATCAATTTGATTAGTTTGTTGATTGGAATTCACTATGCTGGTTTCAAAATCCGCTTCAGCACCAAGTTCAGCACTATTTGAGATTTCCTTCGGTAGCATAACTGGTATTTCAGCAGAAACTGTAATCCCAGATGACACAGTATCATCTTTTTTATAAGGAAATACAGATTCAATAAACTTGACATCACGGCCTAGGGGTCATGCACAAATTACGTCACGCTCCGAGGAGGAGGAGCCAAGCGTGACAAGCCTTACAAAAATTTCAGAGAACTCCTACAAAAAAGTGACAAAGGGGGGGGGGGGGTGAGGTGGTCAAAAAATTTGAAATGTTGCGTGACATAATTTGTGTACCACCCCCTACAAACATTTTTCGATAGCCATTTGGAGCATAACCCAACATCATGCATCGTTGTCCAGTGAGATCCATCTTTTTACGTTTCTGCTTCGGAATCCAGGAAAATCCTAAAGAACCTAATACACGCTGTTTACTAACATCAGGTTTCACTTCATTCAAGTATTCCGCAGGCAGAGCCGTAGCGTGGTATCATGGCGCCCTTGGCGAATCTCCATTTTAGCGCCCCTAAATCAAAGCTCATCAAAAATTATTTTTGAAACACTTTGAGCGATTTCTACAAGAATTTTTATGAAAATCATCAAATGTTTTATAATTAGTTAAAATATTTTCTTAATTTAAGAACGCATTACACTATTGACTAAAATCCGCCAAGAAAATATGTTTATTCTTTTATTTGTCCAATGAAAATTTTCTGAGAGCTTTTGAATGTTATCTGAAAGATGCTCTGAAAAATTCCGAAGAAATTTATAGTTCGTATGGTTAGATGTTTCAAATTATGGTGAAATACAATTTTTTAAAGAAATCCACCCAAACATCCATCTGTTTTTAAGCAGCGTTTTGAAATTTTTTGCCCTGAAGAACTAGAAAGAATTTAGGAGCTCATGCCCAAAATAGAATTCGAAAAGAAAAAAATTCAAATACATTTCATTTTTTCAAGATATTCGTACAGAAACCGAAAAAAATGGTTTAAGATTTGAAAAGAACTTTTTTTATAAATTTTGCGTAGATTTAGTCAAGTTTTCCTCTAGAAGCAAAACAGCAATGTGGAAATCACAAATTTTGTAACTAATCAGTAGTAAATTACTTAAAATAGATCAAAGAGTAGCCCCTCAATTATATATTCAAATAATTGATATAACCATTGTCTTTGAAAGCTGTTTTCTCAGTAAGATATCAAATAAAATGGAAGTATTTACAAAAAAATTAAAAGTTTTTTTAAGAACCTTTTAATTGAATTTCACGGTGGCTGAGAAGGTTAACCATATATACTTACGATGAAAAAAACACCAAATAAACAAGAAAAATCTCAATCACTGCCAGGTCAAATCCTAATAAAAAATTTCGAAGAGGTGTAAAAAGTAACATTCAACCATTCTACTACAATCTTTTATGGAACACCAAACGAATTTCAGCCTGTATAGAAAATTCTTTAGGTTATTAAAAATGTATTATAGATTCTAAAATTATGTCTGCTGTGGGAATTTTCGAGCAGTAAAAATTCAAATGAAGATTTAAAAATTACTCAACATTTTTTCAGAATGACACTTGAAATTATGTGTAAGACCGATCAAAACGAAGCGAAAGCTTTGCTTAGAATTTTGTCCTTGATTTGACCAATTTTCTGTTGAAATTCTGCCCAGAGTTTCGTGGATCCCGCTCAGGATTATGTTAGATTCATGCACATTAGGGTGCGGTTTAGTTTTCGAAAGTTCTCAAAACCAAAAATTCGTGTGCTCTTCTGGATTTGAATCACGTGAAAAGGGAAACCTCAAATATGATCCAAATATATTAAAATTTAGAGGTAGCGCAAGCGACTTGAAGGTGAATTTACAAATTATGAAATGACCTTCAGTGACTTCATGAAAGATGATTTTTTACATAAAAAAGGAAAAAATTAGAGAAAACTACTTTTAACCAAAACTTATTTTGATATTAGGCAAATTTGTACACTTTTCTACGAAAATTTCTCTTAGGATCCAGCCTGGGATTGAGTGACACTGTTTTTTACGAATTTGGTCATGATTCTTCAACCTTTTTCAAGGCTTGGAATGTAGGCGGGAATGTGTTTCTTGTTATTAAAACCCCTCTACCAGCAGCTTCATTTTTTACCACGAAAAAGAATATTCAAATCGTGCTAACATTTTTATTTCTCAAAATTTGCACCATTGTTTTACAAGTTCACAAAAAAAACTCTTTTAGGGTATGAATCCATTTTCATACCAAACATTGGTGATCTACTTTTGAAGATATTCCAATGTTCCTTGGGGGACCGACGGCTGCATCAAATCGCTTCATTTTTTTCACAACCTGCTGTCATTAATGTATTGTTCCGAAGAGTGAATATCCGAATACGACAAAAATTCTGTAGCCTGAGAAATTAACGTGAGTTATGGCTAGGCGTTGGTCCCCCAAGGAATTTCGGAAAATCTCCCGATCCAGATGACCAATGATCAATATAATAAATCAATATCATCAATATCATAGAAGAGTTTTTTTAGAATTTGTGAAAAAATGGTCCTAAAATATCAAGAAACAAAAAAGGTAACGCGAATTGAATTTTTCTTATTGCGGCAAAGACTGGAGCTACTAGTAGAGGGGTTAAAAAATAACTCTAGTGATCGAAACATATAGTCTAACTTCTACCATACATGCAAATCTAAATAATAAAAATCTTTGTTTCTTCTCATTAACAAACTTAATTTAGGTGTAATTATCTGAACTTCAAGCTTTAAAATATATACAAGGTATGAACAATATATTTTGAAATGCCTATTGCATATTTTGTTAAAAACTTTTCAGAAATGGTTTCATATTTTTCTATATTTTGTCCAATAATTATTTTGAAATTGTTACTGATAAGATTTTTTCAATATTAAATAATTTAATATTCCCTAATTTAATTTCTTCAAAATAAATACCAAGTGTTTCACGCATTTTGGCGCCCCCTGTAGGCTGGCGCCCTTGGCGGGAGCCAACCTGGCCAACCGCACGCTACGGCACTGTCCGCAGGTGTAATTGAATCTGCCAATGCTTCGCAAGGACTTCTCTTGGTTACATATACAGAGTTTAGAATAGCTTCGCCCCATAGTGTCTTGTTCCCTCGAAAAATATTCTCGACCCGTATCGCACCTCAAATATTCGATTTTCTTTCCAAATTTGGCTGTAACCATAGCTTCGCACACTTTGAAATATTGGAAAACTTGATCTTTGTTAATCATTAAAAATTCAACAGCACAATGTGAGAAATCATCAATAAAAGACAAAAAAGTAATTTTTTCCGTCATATGTTTGGGGCGTTATTTTTTTGCATACATCAGTATGAAATCTCTCTAGCACTCGATTTGTCTTGCCACGGGTCTCGATCAAAGTTGCCTTGCATTATTACCGCTTTTACTGACATTTTGTATCAACTTCCTCAATGATAACAGAACAGATACCTTGTTAATGTGGAAGGAAGCTTACTTCAAGCATGCATGGTAAAAAAATCAGAGGGGGTTGTGTACAAGACACGACCACATGACGTTAACTACGCCAAGTGATTTTTTGCATTTGAATTTTAGTCGATTTTCATAGTTGCAGCCTTCCTTTAGTTCAAACTCTAACATAATATCGTGACGGTCCCAACATTTTAGATTTTTAATTGACACCCAGTATATTGCCGTAAGACGTACCCAAGTAACCACAAGCATTATAACGTTGCACGTATTCTACTGCATATCAACACCATTGATGCAACATTGCTTTTATTCAACAAATTTCAAGAGCTGTCAAGCAATAAAACATCAACCCTACATTGCAAATGTATCAATGCACTAACATCACTTTATAAATTGTACTGCTGCAATAATATTACTTTATAAGTTGCTTCATTGCTTTATCGTCCTTTTTGCATTAATTTAACTGTAAAAGTGCCCTTTTCCACTTTTAAACTACTTTAATGGTAGGCTTACGGCAATGCAGCTGCATTATATGTGCAATTATATAATGCTCCATGATTACTTGGGTAGTTAACGTCAAAAGAAGAATGCGCGAAGAAGCAGAAATTGGTCTGCTTTTATAGTGCATTAGAGCATCTTTAACGGGGGCGACTATTCCGGTGAGTAAAATGATCATCCACAGAGCTGTCATTTTAGTTTGGTCACTCATTCTCACACCGGTCGCTACTATATTTAGTAACTCGTTTCCGTACCGGTCGTTGCCTTTTGGGTCAACATACAGTGACCCCACGCAGTTGAATCACCCACAATTTATGAATCAGAAGACTCCAAAAGACAAAATTATTATCAAACTTGTCACAAAACATCACAGAATTATTTTTACTAATAAGAAACTAAGTGTAAAAGTAATTCTGTAATGTTTTGTGACAAGTTTGACAATAATTTTGTCTTTTGAAATCAGCTGATTCACAAATTGTGGGTGATTCAACTGCGTGGGGTCACTGTATTTATTGGGTTGTGAAAATAATGGTGATTATTTCAGGTAGGCAATTTTTTTGGAACTCTACTGGAATATCTATTACATTGTGGTGCGGGATTCCGACTGGAATCCTTTAGATTCCGACAGGAATCCTTGGGATTCCGACTGGAATCCTTGGGATTCCGACTGGAATCCTTGGGATTCCGACTGGAATCCTTGGGATTCCGACTGGAATCCTTGGGATTCCGACTGGAATCCTTGGGATTCCGACTGGAATCCTTGGGATTCCGACTGGAATCCTTGGGATTCCGACTGGAATCCTTGGGATTCCGACTGGAATCCTTGGGATTCCGACTGGAATCCTTGGGATTCCGACTGGAATCCTTGGGATTCCGACTGGAATCCTTGGGATTCCGACTGGAATCCTTGGGATTCCGACTGGAATCCTTGGGATTCCGACTGGAATCCTTGGGATTCCGACTGGAATCCTTGGGATTCCGACTGGAATCCTTGGGATTCCGACTGGAATCCTTGGGATTCCGACTGGAATCCTTGGGATTCCGACTGGAATCCTTGGGATTCCGACTGGAATCCTTGGGATTCCGACTGGAATCCTTGGGATTCCGACTGGAATCCTTGGGATTCCGACTGGAATCCTTGGGATTCCGACTGGAATCCTTGGGATTCCGACTGGAATCCTTGGGATTCCGACTGGAATCCTTGGGATTCCGACTGGAATCCTTGGGATTCCGACTGGAATCCTTGGGATTCCGACTGGAATCCTTGGGATTCCGACTGGAATCCTTGGGATTCCGACTGGAATCCTTGGGATTCCGACTGGAATCCTTGGGATTCCGACTGGAATCCTTGGGATTCCGACTGGAATCCTTGGGATTCCGACTGGAATCCTTGGGATTCCGACTGGAATCCTTGGGATTCCGACTGGAATCCTTGGGATTCCGACTGGAATCCTTGGGATTCCGACTGGAATCCTTGGGATTCCGACTGGAATCCTTGGGATTCCGACTGGAATCCTTGGGATTCCGACTGGAATCCTTGGGATTCCGACTGGAATCCTTGGGATTCCGACTGGAATCCTTGGGATTCCGACTGGAATTCTGAGGATTCCAACCAGAATCCTGAGGATTCCAACCGGAATTCTTGGGATTCTGACTGGAATTCTTGGGACTCTGACTGGAATTCCAAGAAAAGGATTCAAAAAATCCCAAGGATTCCGGTCGGAAACCCAAGGATTCTGATTGGAATTCCGAAAGTTCCAGTCGGAATTCCGAGGGTTCCAGTCGGAATCCCGAGGATTCCAGTCGGAATCCCGAGGATTCCAGTCGGAATCCCGAGGATTCCAGTCGGAATCCCGAGGATTCCAGTCGGAATTTCGAGGATTCCAGTTGGAATTCCGAGGATTCCAGTCGGAATCCCGAGGATTCCAGTTGGAATCTGGTTGGAATCCTAAAGATTCCAGGTGGAATACCAAGAATTCTGGTTGAAATCTCAAGGATTCCAGTTGGAATCTCAAGGTTTCCGGTTTGAATCCCAAAGATTCGAGGTGAAATCCTGAAAGATAAATTCTTGCAATGCATCGAATAATTCAAAATTTTCTCCCGGATTTCCAATAATCACATCTGATTCCTAGTATTCTTAAAAAAAACTTGAAATTTTACCAGAATTGGGTCCTAAAATGTTTAATGAATTCTTTTTTTTATTTAATAATACGAAAGAGCATGTTCTTGCAACTACTTAAGCAATTTTTCTAGCTCAAATAACGGCTATAACCTTTTTAAAATTCAATTTTAAAAATAGCTCCAAATATGAACCTTGACACTTGTGATCATGGAAAGGAAAGGTCAGGACATACATGAGGTTGGCAAGATTGTGCATGGACGAAAACTACTTTCAATTTCGAGGAAATTTCTACAAACAGACGAAAGGAGCCCCCATGGGAAACCCTCTCTCCCCGTTTTTGTGCGAACTATTCATGGCGAATTTTGAGGAAAATTTAAAGAAACAAGGAGTATTACCGGATAAATGGTGGAGATATGTCGACGACATTTTCAGCGTTATCAAGCGGAACGATCTGGCTAAAATTTTGGATACAATCAACAGCGTACACAAGGATATCAAGTTCACCCACGAAGAGGAGAAGGATGGAAAACTATCATTTTTGGATCTACTTGTCACCAGGGAAGAAAGTTCAACTTACAATTTCGAAATCTACAGGAAGCCTACAAACACCCAGCGAGTTATCCCTTACACATCGAATCATTCGTTCCAGCATAAGATGGCAGCGTTTCACCACATGATCCACAGGATGCAGACTCTACCCCTCAGCGAACACGGAAAGACCAAGGAACTGGAATATATCTACGAGACGGCAAGGATCAACGGATACAAGGAAAGGACGATAAAAGCTATCATCGACAAAAAGGAAAGACAGCGAATTCGGAATGCTTTGACGACACTAACCCCTATCACCGAACCCATGAAGAGAGTCTCCATCCCATACGACGTACACATCAGCAAACAGCTCCGCCCAAAGCTAAGGAATTTCGGAATCGATTTGGTATTTTCCAGCAGAGACAACCAACTTAGAACTTCGTTAGGCTCCACCAAGGATCCGGTAAACACACTAAACAAGGCTGGTGTTTACAAAATCAGCTGTTCCCACTGCAATAAGGTCTACGTTGGTCAAACAAAGCGGTCTCTCGAGGTTAGATTCAAGGAACACTTAGCGGAAATAGGAAAAGCTCAGAAGACGATAGACAAGGGGATGACATACGATTTCAAATCTAAGGTGGCAGAACATATCTTTTCAGAAGGACATACAATTACGACGGCCGATATCAAAATTTTGAGAAATGTTTCTTCTCCTTGGAAACTGGATGTGGCGGAGAGTCTGGAAATTTGCAAACAGGTACCTACGACGCTACTCAACAGAGACAACGGCAACGGCAATACATGGCTATTCAACTTGGTACCTACTAATCGTTCCCGTGATGTACCTTTCAGCATTTAAAGTTTCAACAAAAGAGGGATGGAATGTACCTAAAGCTCATAAATTTTAAGTTAAAAAATAATAATGGGTAGGGAAATACGGTTATACCTAGTGTTAATATATAATGTGTGCATACGATGGTTTTCTTCAAGTCGAGTCTAGTACACGACACTGAAGACGGCCTTACAGTTGAGGTCGAAATACGCGTATCTGTCAAAGGATACAAACTCTAGTGGAATTAAATGGTATAGTACTAAATTCGGTTTTTTTCATCTACTTACTTGTGATCATGTTTGACATTCACTTTTTCGACAAAATTGCCACAGGGCTTATAGTTTTAACACTGGGGTTGTTCTTATCTGACATTTCAGATGGGACACGGAAAACAAAATATACCCAAAATTTGATGGTTGGTTGGTTTGACTTTATTAACGAGATTTTTAGCCCTGGGCTAGTTCATCTCGGGACCAACGGCTTTACTTCCCTTCCGAAGGAAGTCGTCACTATAACTTTTTACGTCATAAGTGACTACGTCGGGGATGGGATTCGATCCCAGGTCCTCGGCGTGAGAGGCGAGTGTTCTAACCACTACACCAGGTCCGTCCCCCTCCAAAATTTGAGTTTAAACCAAGGGGCGTGACAAAATATCAAAAATCATAGAAAAATGTTTTTTGTACTTAAATCAATGAAAATCATTTAAAAATTGAGTAAACATGAGTTTCTGCCCTAAACATAAGCGTTTGATACTAAAATTGAGACAGGGCTTTAGAACCCTATTCCCAGAATATCATAATTTCCACTTTATGCGCATCAAATTTTCAAAATTCCCACCAGAATCTCAGAACTCTCACTGTATGCTTAAATTAAAATCGAATAGCAGCGCTACTATCGCGCAACTAAATTTGCTCACCCCATGCTTCCCGAAAGCAGCGCTGTCTTTTTGCTATCCCGGTCAGCAGCGCCCGGTACGGATCAGCGTAATGATGCTGCGCAATGTAATTTAGTTTAGTCGCGCACCGTTAAAGTTGCTCTTAGCCAACCCAAAAGAATCGTGGAAGACAATGTGAACGAGTTTGGTTGCGTAAGAAAGGGGTCGACATTTTCCCAATTTTCGACAGTCTATCGTCAAAAATCAAAAGTTTTCTCCATTTGAGTAAAATGTTGTATAAATTTCCGACCGATTGGTGGGAAAATATTGAAAATCTACCGATAAATGGCTGAGTTATTAGTATTTAAAATCTTACATAATTTCGTGACGGTCGCAACATTTTAGATTTTCAATTGACACCCAGTATATTGCCGTAAGACGTAGTTAACGTCAAAAAAATCAAATGAAAAAATATATGGGAAATGACATTCTATCTAAACAGAAGTGTGAGGAAATGCGAAGAAAAAAAATCTTGTCTATCAATGTTCAAATTTTGCCTTATTTTCCAAAATTTTCAGTTTATTTCATTTTGAGTGTTTTTTTCTATTAGTGATATGACATTATTTCAATAGTGCAGTGGAGTCTCGCTACTGCCCATAGGTAGATTGCATCATAGAGATTGCATCAATCTATTTCAATTAATTTTTTAACTGTTTTTTTATTATTATTCACAAACAATGTACCAATTTTAATTGATATTCTCGATATTGATTTTAAATACTTTGAATTATCTCTTAACAAATAATTGCTATCCTTCTTATTATAATTTTGAAGCAGGACTGAAAACGAATACAAAACTCCCCACATTCATATAGCTATGCCAGAGCAAATATTCCACACCTGTGCGGCAATGAAGAAGCCACACTTAAGTGAAGAACTTTTTCTTTGAATGCTTTCCCATCCTCACATCAGTCACATCCGGTTAGCATTGTCGTAGGAACAGGGGGGGGCCAGGGGGGCCTGGCCCCCTCCAGACTCATCCAGGCCCCCCCCAGAATTTTTGATGATAATAAATATTGAAAAAAAAAAAAAACAATTTACCATGAAGCAAAACTTTCTGAAACAATGTCCATCACAATTGTTATTGACAAAAATCTCTTCACTAATTATTTTACGTTTACAACTATAGTGAGAAAACCTCGCTTGTCATACACAGCATCAGCGTGGTGGTGCTGACTTCGGTGGAACGCGCGACAACTGAAAGCTTAATATCCGGCTGTCGATCGATTGGTTACTGTTGAGACTAGCTTCTTCGTGTAGGCGATATACGCAAATTTTCGACATCTTCGTTCCAAAAACTACCGTGGTACAAAATATCGTCAATATCCTGGTAGTTTGATTCTCAAAATTCATTTTTTTTTCTTTCTGAGTAATCCAAATAATGCTGTTTAGCATAGAGTAGCATATCAACAGTATTTTGCTTTCTCATGTTTTTGGAGGATAACCTGCTCGAGATGTCCGTCGATGATGATTTTTCTTATGAGAATTCACTTAAATAATCCATACATTAATTTCAACTCGTATAATGTCCCACATTTTTTTGAAAAAATAGACAAAGTTTCTAATTTTTATTTTTATAGCAGAATTTTTTGTCGAAAAATCAGGCTCAACTTTCAAGGTATTTCAGCATTTCCTAGTTGTCTTCAGATGAATGGTAGAACTTAAACCTGGTATGAAACAATGTTACAAAATCAATCAGAGTGTTTATTCCAGCAATAAATTCTCTCTGATGTTGATTCAATTTTTTTTTACAGATTTGTAGCAATTTTTTTCAAATAAAACTTTTTGGTGTACTTTATAGAATTTTAATATAATCAAATTTCTCAAGGAACTTTAAAGGTTGGCTTCAAACTTTTGCAAATCTCTTGGAAGTTAGTCAATTAAAATTGTGGGACTTGTTCATACTTTCAAAGTAAATTCCTCCTGGAAGACATTCATTTCTTCTTTGTCTACTTTTTATCAGCAAATTGATTCCGGACAATGTTCCCGGATTTACCTAGAAAAAGTTACTTAATCTTTCAAAAGTTCAGTTTTTCCTCGCCATTCCTCCAAAAATCATTGATTCTATCAAATCTAATACTAATATATTTCGCTTAGAGTTCTATTAGACATTTCTCTGAATAGTTTTTCAAAATAAAAAACCTTAAAATTTTTTCCGCGAAGTTCATTAAAAGTCCTTAAGAAATATTTCCAAAATACATCGAAAATTGCATAAAAACCCTTTTTTTAAGGAATTTTGCTTCAAATCCCCGGTTTGTTCAAAAATTGGAAAGAAAATTGTTTTTGAAACGTCTCTTGCCTTAGAATCATCAGAGGAAATTTGCTGTAAACCTCCAGGAAGTCTGAATTTAAAAAAAAAATCACCTGCAAAAGTGTTTCAAGTTCAAATATGCATAACAAACACTTATAGGTCTGTAAAAATGGGTTTAAACTAATATTTCTAAAAATATATGTAATGATTCCCGTTTCGACATTGAATTCAACATAAATCAAACATTTTTGAAATATAAATATTTCGAACAAAACCGAATGAGGTTGGAAATTTCTGACTTTGATTACAAAAATGGCCCAAACTTGTGAAAATGATGTTCGGTATGAGCTTTGAGACCGGATTCATGATCTACTATAACTGGGATGTCTAGGATATGCAACGAATTATTTAAAATCTCATCAAATAATGTTTATAAGTGTTTCAAAAATGCATCAATGTATCAATGTTACCCGCATTATCAAAGATACACTGTTTAGGGTATTTGAAAATTTATTAGAGAGGTTTTAATTATCCTGTAATTTACCTATAAAGAAAAAATTATAGATTATTTTTCATTGTACCATTGCCCATCTATTGTTCTTATCACCGACTTCAACATTTTGTTGTTTCACCTTCCTTCGCATGGAACATTTTTCATACTCCAAACAGTACTACAGTACTACAAAATAATCGAATTTAAACTCTTCAAAAAAATTGTTTGTAATTTCTAAAGGCAAGAAAAATGGGATCTACATCAATATGTTCATCATAGTATCATGAAACTTCGGAGTTCATACAATATATTATCTGAAATTTTAATTACAAATATTTTCAGTAAAAATTCCATCCGTTTTCACACCAATACTATTCTAATTATTTAAGACGAAGAAAAAGAACAAGATTTTTGTACAAGTACCTCTTAAGCTTTTCTGTGAGATACATTGTCAACAAGTTTCAGAAATTCTATTAATTAATTCTTGAATATTAAGACAGGAAATAGGTTTTTTTTCCGAATTCTTATGAAGAATTATTCAAAAAAAAAAAACAACAAACTTCTTCTAACCCTTTCTATATGTTTATCTAGAAATCTGATATGCAGCGATTGGTATAGGAATTTGTAAAGCAATCACTAAAAATATTGAAAAATTCCTGAAGTAGTTAATAAGTTGATAATTTTTTTATGGAAGAATCCTGAGATTACCATTCGTAAAAAAATGAAGTTATTTTTAGAGCCTGAAAGTTATTCTTAGAACTAGTAACAATATTTCTTGGAACTTTTTGAGAAGTTTAATAATGAATTGCAAAATCTTAGTTAATCAGGTGAAAAAAGATATGTAAAAAAGTTCCAAAAGAATCGTGAGTGCGGTTTGAAGAAAAAATATCTCTGGAGAATACTTAGATGATACTCTGGTTAATTTTTTGGAAGAATCTTAGGGAAACAGTAATATAATTTCTCTTTGAAATCCCTGAACAAATTATTCGAGAAATCTTTGAGTTATTTCGCAAAAGAGTTTTGAAATAACGGTTGAACGCTAGGAACTTTATAGCAATTTTAGATTTCTTCAAACATTTCATAGTTAGGCATTTTTAAACAAATTTAAAAATATTTTTGAAAGCGTTTTGAAGGAATACGAGATGTTGTTCCTTTATTTAAGAGGATTATATTATATTTTGTGAAAAAACACGGATAGATCTGCGGAGAGCTTCTATGAGAATTCATGATTAAAATTTTGACAATTGAATTATTTTTAATTTCTTGAGAGATATTACGATAAAACCTGGAAGAGTCATTTAGTTTTTTTGCAAGAAGTTTGGACAATTTTTGCTAAGATTTTTTCAAACAATCTTGTAGAGGAACTTTAGGACGAACTTCAAAAGCAAAGTTGAAAAACTGGTTGCAAACTTTCTTAAGAATCCGTAGAATTAATCCTTGGTTGGTGATCTTAAAGACATTTATGGTGAAACTCCTAGAGCATTTTTTGGAGTAATCCTCAATAAATCCCAAAATCATAATCAAATTATTAATGAACAACCAGAGGATACTTTAAACAAAATATTGGAATTTATATGTAATAAGTACGTAGAGAACCTTCCAGGAGAAATAATTAAAATAATTTGTAATGCATTATCTGGCACAGTTCTTCAAGATATTTTTTTAAAACAATTCGATAGAGATTCTTCGAGACATTTTCTGGTAAGATCAGAAAGTCTGGGAATGATTTTCTTTGGGAATCCCAGGACAAAATCAGTGAAAAGTGGTAAAGGAGTGCTTGGAGAAAACACTGAAAATTACAAAAAAAATAATTCCTGAAGAAAATCCCGTAGGAATTTTCAGATTCATGGTTGAATGTCAAAAATTTCGTGGAAGAATAAGGAAGGACATTTCATGTGATTTTTTGTTAGAATTATTTAAGAAATTTTGACTGGATTACAAAAAAAAATCTTTTTCGTAGCGAAAATTGAAATTTACAAACATTACTAATGTGCCGTGAAATGAGACAGAAAAACAAATAATTAAAATCAATACAAATCTGTTAAAACTATGAAATTTTGCTATGGATGCTATGAATCCGTGGTCACCAAAGATGTCTGTATCTCTTAAATTTGAAAAGTTCCCGTTCTTCGGGATACTGTTCTACTCCCAAAGTTATGAAGAACATCAAACAAAACTATTACGAAAACAATCCTCCATCAGGAATAAAAATGGTTGAAAAAAAACAGGGCTGAGGATCACTGCTACTAAACTATGATTCTCGGCCCCCCCCCCTAGGCCCCCTCCAGAAAAAATTCCTAGCTACGCCAATGCCGGTTAGAAGGTGGAAAGATGATGCCGTGCACTTTGGAGAAAACTCTCCCCAAACACTTTGGCTGCACTTTTTGAAAGCAAAACTTTTCCATTCATTTGCGATTCTCAAGAATGCTGTGCACTAGCGGTACGGGTAGGATTATATGCATGTATGAGGATCGGATCGGACTACCAATTATCGTGCGACATTCTATTTGTGTGAAAAAATGTTCATACTTGGGTATGTTTTTGTTTCAGCTTTCAGATGAAGTTTTTTTTTCTATTTTTTTCACGTTTCAACTTAGGTTTACATGTAGATACATATCAGACCTCATGTGTTCATCGACAAATGTACTCTTCCTGAAATTTAAGCAGACTGTTAGTAACCATTTCCAACATTCATTAAACTCTAATTGAGCCACACTTTGCATAACCGTAAAAAGTTGCCCTTGCTCGTAATGAACGTGCCACAAATTCTGGCACAAACTTTCGTTTTATTCTGAAGCTGAAACAGTAAACAAAAAAATTAACTCATAGACAGCCACTCTCTGGTGCACAAGTCTCCGACTTAAATCTTCATAATCGACAGACTACGGTTCTACGGTGGCTTTACGGTAACGGCACTATTAGCCAAACTTACAGCCATCATCACTTTTCTCTTACAGTTTCGCACCGAAAGAAGCTGAAATCTGATGACTTTACAGATTATAACTTGTCCGTCAGTCAGTGGAAAATGCAAGAGGAGGGAACAAGCCACCAAAAAGCCACTATTAGCTTACTTGCGTGATTCGTGGATACTTTTTTTTTGTTACTTGTGGCAAAAAGTCCCCTGAAGAAGAGGAAAACAAGTGAAAATGTGAAAAATGTTCAGTCTCCCAGTTCGAAGCAAAGGGAAACCATCATCGTTGGTTTACTTACTCCTCGCCATCTGGGCGGGAAGTATGATGGTAGAGCATGGTGAAAATGCACCTTTCGCTCGATTAAATTCATTTCCGAGGTGGTTGGGATCGCTGGATAAAAGTAGATAGCTATTTGCTACAAATGTTATATTACATGTTTTATGTTGCTCATTTTAGTTTAATAATTTGAAATCTAACATTACTATTTTTGAAATAAAATTTTCATTACAGCAATTGCAATTACTCAAACAGGTTGTTCTCATGACACAAATCCGGCGCAGTAAATTGTCCTTGAAGCAGATGAAAAATAACCAACAAATCAAGCGCGCTCACAATCTATTGTCCCAATTTTTGCAGATTGGGATACAACCTCAAGAAAGAATATAATGCCAAGAGTAAAACTGTTGCAAAATTTTAAACTAGTGAATAAACAAATTTGTTTTATGCTCATAGTTTGCTAATGTATCAAGGATTACCAAGACGAAACATGTTCACGAAAATTATAAAGCAAGTGTTAGTGCATGATCGAGTTCCTACTGGAACCGATACCCGGTGACCATGCTACCGAAATGTCCACAATAGTTTCTAAACTGAAACAGGTGATGGATTTTGTCAAATAAATCAATGATATATAAGATTATCGGTACTGTAACTTTGCAGCAAAAGCATAATTTGACGAGATTTCTGCACAGGATCGCAAGTTTCGTTTTTCCAATGACATTTCTAATGGAACATTTAAAAATGGTAGCTCGTGTTTGTATGTAGTCTAACTAATCGGAAAAATGTTATATAATTTTGTTTATACAGTCGACTCTCAACATCTCGATGTTCTACATCTCGATGTTCTACATCTCGATATCTCTTCCTATGTCCCAATAGTTCCTTCAGTCTGCATACATTTTCTCTCTCTCCATATTTCGATATCCTCCTTATCTCGATATCTCCATATCTCGATGTGTTTCTGTTGATTTTTCGTTCTCAATTTTCTCTCCGTATGTCGATATGACCAATATCGAAGGTTACTAGACCAAAGTTTTGGGGTTCGAAACAAATTAGGAGCGCAAAATGACGTCTGTTTGTGTATTATTTTCTTGGCAACGGAGTGTTTTTCAATCTAGTATTCATCCAAAATTTGTTCTTTGTCTCGATCTCTCCCTATCTCGATGGTCCCTTCGATATCAAGATATGGAGAGGCGACTGTATATCATTGAGGTCTCAAATAAAAAGAGCCTATTGAAAAATAAGCGATTTATGAAAATTTTCTAGTACAAACTCACGCTCCAATCTCAATCATTGAGTTCTCTCGCAAACTCATTTGAGATCAGCTTCGCAAAACTCACGCATGACATTTTGATGCAAAATCACTTGCTGCACCACGCTGTCAAAAATGATTCAAACTCACACGCTCGTTCAAATCCACTCAAAAATTAGTTGAATTCGACTCACTTAGAAACAAAGTGAAACTGCTCAAAAGTGAGTAACTTCAAGAGAACGCAGAAATATGTTAAAATTAGAGTAGCACTTACTCACTACAGTAAATCTGAAGTTTGCAAAAGTGAGAAGACGTCACTCACTTTTTGAACATCATTCTAGGAAAATTATCATGTTTTCTCTTTGAAAAATAAAAACAAAAACGTAAGAGAAAGCGTTTAATGGAATTAAACTGAATAATACCCCAAGTAACTACTTGTCCACTAATTCGCCTTTTTGGTCTTATAGGGCTATTATACAGCTTATATAGGGCATGTCAGCTCTATAATAGCACTTTATTAGCACGCAGGGCGAATTAAAGTGATATTTTATTACTTGGAATATTTTTTTATTTGTTTCTGAGCAGCGCTAAGTCTCCATTTTTTTCTGCTCTGTATTTGATTCTCAGACGATCTAAATGTGCGGGGAATGTTGGGATTGATGTAGTTTAAAAAAAAAATCTTCAGCAATTCCAAGATCCAATATTTTGTTTGTTAACTATGTGTGTTCAATCAAGCAGTGAAAATGGCAATTAGAATAAACACATCAGTAATGAATAACAATCGGCATTCGTACAGGGTTCACAAAACAAAGATTTTGTTAAAAAAAAACATGCTCTTATTAGAGTTTTCAATTCCCGGGAAATGATTTTCTGTTTCCCGGGATTCCCTATTTCCCGGGAAGCTCTGTCTCAATGAAAAATTGAGCATATATATTCAAGTAAACTATCGCACAATTAACTTTTCATATCATACCAACAAATGTCCTCACTAAATTACTAATTATATATTGATGTTTATTGGTGTTATTTTCGTAATCAAATAGTTATTAATAAATGCATACATTTTTGACAATATGTTTTTCCAAGAAAGTTCATATGCAATACAATATAAAGGAACTTTCGAGGGAACTATTCCATGATTTGAGTAGGTTTATAGACTTTTTATGATTTCTACGTTTTTGTTGCATTCTATACGAGCTTGGACCTCGTTAATCCATCTCGCTTACGGTTTCTATTAAATGTAACAGTCACAATTTTTAACGAAAGGCTCTAGTTGGATTTATTATAGTGTTCGAAATGATTGATTAAGGGGTCTATTTTATCAGTCGAGTCGTTCAAAAACGACTCGACTGGAGTCACTGTTGACCAAAAAATTTCGCTCGACACGACTCTGTCACTCGAATTATTCACTAGCTGTCCACTCTTTGTGACAGGAATTATATGGTAGTTGATGGGTGACTTCTGAAATATGCATGCCTACTGTGGTCGACAGTGACAGCAGTCACATAAAATGGTTCGATTTACAAAATAGACTCCTAAATGTTGGCAAGTATTATTTGAATTTAAGATGATTTGTCTAGCATGACCTGATGAAGGCTTCAACAATCAAAAAACGAAGCCAACAGATATTTTTATAGAAACATAAATAAATTACTCACAATTAAGAGAAATAATCGTATCAATTTACTGTTCTAAAATATAGGGGCTATTTTAAAAATCGATCAAATTCTAGTGACTCATCTGTAGTCATTGTCGATCAAAGTAAGCATGCATATTTCAGATGTCACGCGTCGACTGCCATAGTAATCCGGTCACATAGAATGACAACTGTCGAAAAACTCGAGTGACAGAGCCGTGTCGAGCGAATTTTTTGGTCGACAGTGACTTCAGTCGAGTCATTTCGATCGACTCGACTTATAAGATAGGGCCCATAATATACATAAAAAATAAAATAAAATCAAAGAACTGCATCAAATTAGCTTAATATACAGGTTTTTTAGGATTCACCAAAAACTACCCAAAAACATGATTTTTTTAATGAAAAAATCAAACTTGTTTGGAATATTTGAGTTTTTTGTCGGAAATTGCATTTTTTTTAAGATACTTAAGTTTGTTAAGCAGCTTGTTTTAATTACGAGTTGAAAAGTGCATATATTTTTTAACATGTGAAAAAAATGTTGTTTCAACATTATTTAAAAATTGTTGCAAAGTCCTTTTCAGAGGTTTAACAAATGAGAAAAACCAAATTCAGTTTTAGAGATAATGTTTAACTGACAAAAATTTCAAGTGGCATTTTTCGTTGAAAAATCACGTTTTTTTGGAGTTCTTATTGAATAACTTGGTCAAAACAATTATAAGTAAAATTTGTTGTATAAACAGTTTGAAAACAACTAAATTTTCTTCAAAAACTTGTAAAAAGATTTGAAATAGATTGAGTATTTAGGAAGATATGGTAAAAAAAGATGACATTTTTAGTCAAATGAGGAAAAAAGTAAACTACTTTTAACTGCAACTAGTTTTGATTTTAGACAAACTTGATGTTCTACAAAGTTTTTATAAATTTAATTTTGAAGGAAAAAATGCTAAAAGTTTCAAAATTTGTTGAAAAATAACAAAGTTATGATGACTTCACTGAAGGTCATTATAACTTGAAAATTCACCTTCAAGTCGCTTGCGCCACCTCTAAATCTTAATTTTTTAAGCTCAAATTTGGAAGTTTCACTCTTATGTAATTTAAATTCAGAAGAGCACACAATTTTTTGGTTCTAAAAACTTTTGAAAAATAAGCCGCCTTGGGTACCTCCATTGAAACCTACTATGGTTCTCTACACTCAGGCAAATGGACTATCGAAATACATAGTAACCCCTTATGAAAATTCGCCACAGAATTATCGGGTTGAAATTCATAACTTTGCCTTACGAAAGCAAAATTTGAAAACAAAAGGAGCGTCTTGCTGGGTAGTGCTTCGTGAAGCCCAAGCAGGACGGTTCGGTTTTGCGTCGTCGGATGGATTTTGCTCACGGTTTCGCGCGTGTTTTCGTCTCCGAAGAATTTTTTTTTCTGTCTTGGAGCGTCTTGCTGGGTAGGTATTTGGGAAGGCACAAGCAAGACGGTTTGTTGTCGGGACGCCAAGAAGTTTTGCTGTCAGTGTCAGTTTTGTGTTCAGTCGAGGATGGATTACCAACTGGTGAGTTCGTTTCATGCTTGTGATAACACATATTTTCTTGAAAGCGTAAATTTTAAGTAATATCAAAACAAACTTTGTATGAATCTTCACTATAAGTGCCGGCATTATGCTTTTTTCTTATACAATTTCAATATACATATATTTTTCTCTTTTTGACATTATTAAACATTATCTTTTGAATTGTTCAACATTGTGAATGTTGACGTATTTTTTAAAACTTCTACCTTATCGAGACAAAATGCACAATAATACTCATATGTAATTTTCAAACAAACTATGTATAGTTCGTCACAACAAGTGTCGGCATTATTCCTGTTTCATATTATATTAAAATATATACATGTAATTTTCAGTTTTCGTCATTAATAAAAACATCTTTTGAATTGTTCGACATTATAGATGTTGACGTATTTTTTAAAGCTTCTACCAAAAACTTCACGAGACAAAAATACAAAACTAGCTTTAAATATAAGTCGTATATTTCCCCCTTGTCCATGGATCGCATCATCGACCAGAGGTGACTCCCAGATCTTTTCCTCCCTCACTAATAAACATTCTTCCCGTGGTGATTGTGGAGATGCAGAGGTATTCTCGGTCTCTAGAAGCAACAATCATTACACCCTAACATTCCTTCCCCATCCCAACTGACTGTAGGGACTTGGCCGGCGCCGTTATTGATCAATAATATTAGATCTGCTAAAATTGCACTTCGAGAGTTAGCGGAAACTCCCATCCCTTATTCATTTGGATCGTAGTGCAATACTTACAAGTTCCGATCAATCACGGAGTAGCAACCATTGACATGTACAGTTAGTCTATGCTATGCTATGCGAAAGCAAAATTTTAAAACAAAAAATATCTTCGCGGGAAACTGGAATCGTACCAAGAACCTTGCGATCGACAGGCACCTATCGACGCCATGATGTGGGGTGATGTTAAAACGCTACATAAAGCGTTCGTGTTGCAATAATCGATCCACCGTTCATTAAGGGAGAGTTGACTGCATATAAGTTACTTCAAAATTTACTTTTGAAAAGAGAAACACACTTCCTGACGTGGTAGCCGAAGTTTTCATAGTTTATTTTAGGAAACGACAACACTGATGATATTGCTGTTACTTTCACACGTTGCGTCCTGTCAAAATTGCTTTAATAAAATAAGCGATCATCTGTTCAAAAACGTGTCATAGAATGAACTATGGTCCTTTTCATATGACAGATCCATGTTTGCATTTGTTTACATCGGTGGATGACCGGTGTATACACGGGACTGTCATTTCCATAGAAGAACCGTCAAAGTGATCAGCTGATTTGAAATGTCTCGTGAAAAGGCCTATTGAAAATTTGTCAAAACCCATTGTTATTGTTTACATTAGCAAAGTGTGTTATTTTTTTAGGAGAATAACAAACAATAAATTTGGATTTCTGGACAAACATTTGGAAAGGGGCACAAGAGGTCTTGGGCTTTTTTTTCCGGAAACGTTGCTGTTGAGCCCTTTTTAGCCTGCCCACGCAAACTAACACCACTATAAGAAAGATTAGTGTTAGCTCTTCCTGATTGTGGTATTGGTGATCGTGATCGAGCTGAATTGGGCTCAACAGCGTCTTGCGAAGCCATTCTTTACCAATGTCGATATGCCCTTCTGAAATGTTTATCCAGATTTATGGATCAAAAGATCTGAGCCATCAAAATGCTTTGCATGGGAAAACAGTGGAAATACAAGCCAATGGGTTAAACGGATGAGCCAACTCATCCATTTTTTGGCTGTCGAGGCGATTTGTGGTTTGTATCAAGCGGTAAAAATCGCGTCTTTGGTGTATTTTTTTAATTCAACTAAACACTTTATGCTACAAAAAACATTGAACATTGGCTCAAATATCTCGGATATGAGAGGCGTAAATCTAATTTTACATGCTCAAAAAAGCGTTCTGGAAAACATGAACTGAGTGATTCCAAGCAACAGCACCAAAATTTGGTAAATTTTTTAATTCATTTTTTTCTATTGAGCTGAAACTTTGCACAGTTTTCCAGTTCCATCTAAATCTTCAAGTTGAGTCACGACTAACTTTTCAAAAGGGTGTATGTGAAAATGGTTCAAAAATATTCAAAAAGCTGCACAGCAAAAACGGTTCGTTCGATTGTTAGACAACTAAAGAAACAAAGTTAGACAACTAAATAAAGATTCCAAAAAAATACAAACAGTAAAAAAAATTCTTTTTGCATTAAAAACATAATTTTTGACACAAAAACTCAAATATCTCAAAACCCTATCGGAAAACCAACGTAATTTTTTGAGGGAAAACGGTCCATTATATTAGCTATCTACCATTTCAAACATGTCACAATTTTCACATTTAGTAGAAAAAAAATTTTTTTTTTCGGTGTAAATTATTACGGGAACCGCAGTTTGTTGCTGATTTTATTGTTAAGGGCCTTGCGTGAATTAAACAAGTCGTTTTCATGTATTCATTAGTATTATGTATATTATATGTATAAATATTATGTATATGTATAAATATTATATGTATATGTATATATGTATAAATTAAAATGAATTAACAGATTACACGAAAATAATTTTTTTTTTACCAGGATATTTTTTTTAGAGTATGATCGATGAGTTTCTAAATGTTATATATAAACTTTAAAAGTTTTGGATTTGGGTATGTGTTATGAGATCATGAAAACATTTCATTAAGACTTATTTATTTATTTATTTATTGTTATTCAATTTTTTTACAATATCGAATACTTTTGCATCATTATCAGTACAGTTCGAGTATAGTTTTGCTTTAATTTTATTTTCTGACAATGGAATGAAACAGTGAAATTTTTGGGTTCCTTGGATCGTTTTCGCGTTATTATATTGCTCGCTGAGCTCTGATGCCGTTAATTCGTACTCTTCAGTAGTAGTAAAACAAAATGATAATTTTGTTAAATCTTCTTCTTTTCTGCGATTCGCCCAATCAAATAGTTCTTTTGCAGTTTTAATTGGATGCTCACGTTCTTTGGCTAAACTTGCTCTTGTGGCCATGCGCTTTATGGTTCCTCCAATAGCATCACAAGGACCTTTGCCATGTGACGTAGCAAAAAATGCCATTCTGCATCAATTCCGTACTTTGATTTAAATTGACATAGGCTCGAAAAATTCTTACGGTTTTTGTACTGCGATGCTGCTCCATCAGACATGAAATATATCTTTCTGATGTCTTTATCCTTATCAACGCGTAAAAAGTTAATCATTTTGGCAATGAACAAATTTACAGATACTGAGTCGTGTCTTAAATCTTCGGAAATTACAATAAAACTAAAATGTTTAATTTGCGTACTTCCATTGAAGTGAATAACGAATGGATGAATTGTAAAAATGACTAAAAATTCACCATCTTGTAATGTATTTTTCGTATTTTTTAAAAAGCGGGATTGCTCTGTTTTAATAAAGTCGTGAGGAATTAAACTTTCTAATTTCAAGCAAAAAAATGACACAAACTCATCTACAGGTTTTACAATAGTTTCCAGGTCACACCTATCCGTGGTCACCCATTGCTCAAATGATAACTGATCAATATAATTTTCTTCAAACTCAGCGAATAAAGTATTTTCCAATGATGAAGAATCTGGACAATCCGAACAAGATTGTAGATAGCAATTTGATGTTGTATTTTCACACAAAAGACTACCAGTTAACATTTTAATATCCTTTGATAAATTGATTCTTTTCAAACTTTGTAAGATTAGGTTAATATTTTCGTGTGTTGTGCAACACAAACATTATGTGTTCCTGAATTGGATAGAAGCTTGCATTGCCTTAGACGAAGGCTTGCAAATGAGGAAAAACCTACCTTAATATTTTCGTTAATTTCCTTGAAGCGTGTATACGCTTCTTTCAAAGTAGTCATCATTAATCGTTTTTGGATTGCTTGACGCTTTCCATCTTTTTTTACAGATACATAATCTTTTTGGCCAGGCATAGCTCTACTTACTTCATCGTCTTCAAAATATTGAATTATTTTATCTTTTGTCTCATCTGTTAATGAAGTACTCGACCTAGCATTTTTGGTTGCAAGACAGTTATTTTTGAATTGTTTTGCCTCTTTTGCTGTATTTCTATTGGTTTTGAACTCATCAATGGCGTCTTGAATAGACCACGAGCTTGGCAGCATCGTCAAAATCAATAATTTTTCTTTCCTTGTCGTGGCTAGATTCGAGAACCTTTCCTTCATATTCATAATTACCTCATCGTAGTCTGTATTTTCCACATCCTCAGGTCCTAATTTGAAGAGGTTTCTTCGTACAGCTTCGTTGATTTCACGGTATTTTTTCTCGGGATAATTGACGTAACCCATCTTCGTCCATTCAATCGGAGTCACTTTTATTCCAGCTATCCCTTCGTTGAAGCGTTCGATGTTGACCTTCTGGATGCACTCATCTTCTGATTGATTTGTTGAAACAGATGTCGCTGATGGTACCCGTGGCAAGACTATTTGCACTTGGTACTTCTGGTAACTCCTCAGTTGTTGTCGGTGCATCTAGTAATTCCTCAGTTGTTGTTGTTTTCGAACTTCCTGCAACCTGATCCACCGATGATGTACAGATTGCCCGTTTGTCAACGTTTAAACGGCAGGACGTACAAATGCGTAAATTTGTATTCAATGTAGACATTGGAGCATAACCAGCCGCTTTCAGTTTATCTATGGTGCTTTCGGTGAGATTTCGTAGCTCTTTCGAACACTTTTTTCTGCAAACGGCCTGCAACAGTTGAGAAAGCGACTACTCATGTTGCTCGTTAGATTTTAATAAACAAAATCACTTTTAAGTTTTTACTGACTAGTTTGGTGTCGTTTGCTTGACTGGAGAAAATTTTTACAATTAAATCTTTTATAACCATAGTGGTAGTATATTTTTAGCTTTTTCGTGAGTATGTTCATGGTATGTACCTATCATGTTTTTGATGCTGTTGAAGTTACTCGCTTTCTCCCAAATATGATTAACAAAGTCTATTCTCTACCAAGGCGGGTCTATACCCAGGTGTAATCAGATTTTAACTTTGTGGAGAAAACCAGCGCCGAGAAAACCGACCTGCTTTACGTATACTAGATCACCTGGGTATAGACCCGCCTTGTTCTCTACGAGGTAAACTTTTTGCAGGTAAACTAGTCGTATACCTGTATAGAAAACTTTTTTTGTAGCTTTTGTCTTCAATATTAGATTTCTTATAGGTTTCTTTTATCAAAAGGTTTCAACACTATTGAGAGAATTTTTCTTCAGTTACGTACAATAAAAAATATGACACTATCAAGACTTTAGATCACAACACTGGATCGCGTCTAACTTTCTAATAGATGCTATAATAGTTATGAATAATTAAATAAAATATCATGAAAACAACTTGTTAACCTCATGTGGTACCCTTAACAAAAAATTCAGCAACAAACTGCGGTCCTAAAAAAAAATAACAATGAAAAAAAAAAATTCACTAAGTGTCAAATTTGTGAAATATTTGAAATGTCATAACTTTTTTGTTTATTGGCTTACCATCACCAAATTTAATGGTAGATAGCTAATATAATGGACCGTTTTCCCTCAAAAAATTACGTTGGTATTCCGATAGGGTTTTGAGATATTTGAGTTTTTGTAACAAAAATGATGTTTTTTAATGCAAAAAAATTTTTTTTTACTGTGTGTATTTTTTTTGGAATCTTTATTTAGTTGTCTAACTTTGTTTCTTTAGTTGTCTAACAATCGAACGAACCGTTTTTGCTGTGCAGCTTTTTTAATATTTTTGAACCATTTTCACATACACCCTTTTGAAAAGTTAGTCGTGACTCAACTTGAAGATTTGATATCGGAAAATGACGA
The DNA here is from genome assembly GCF_002204515.2 of Aedes aegypti. Taxonomy (NCBI): domain Eukaryota; kingdom Metazoa; phylum Arthropoda; class Insecta; order Diptera; family Culicidae; genus Aedes; species Aedes aegypti. The sequence continues at coordinate 1,223,554 of NC_035108.1, forward strand.
TTTAGATGGAACTGAAAAACTGTGCAAAGTTTCAGATATTTTTGAAATGGTCGATCAGAATCGACTTGCATGCCTCCGTGGAATCCCTCAACTGTCAAAAATACACCGTGAACTACTATCATGTTTACATGAACGTTCTCGGAACTAGGCAACGCGTTCATAGCTACATGATCTAGTTCACGGTGTATTTTTGCTTGTTGACGAGTTCACGTCTGCTGTTCACGTATACGAGAACGAATTTTTTTCTGTGTAAAGTTGTACCTAAAATATTTTTTTTTCCTTCGTTGCCATTCTTGATATAGGTTATCTTCGGTTTAATTCAATACAATGTCGATTAATGTATTGGTGGTACAACTTTATTGCCATTTCGATGTCCTTATACCAGCATGCAATTATTAAAGTGGGTACCATTTTTTGAGCTTTAGTTCCACTTATGTTATGTAATAGATGATCCAAAACCTATAGTGACGGCATCCTTCAGAAATGTTGTTTATAAAGATATTAAAGTCTGTCGAAGTGCTTTTTATATGACTTTCTATATAAACTTCAAATTTCAATTTCAGTTTACCTTGTTTGTGAGATTTTCTCAAAGGAACACACCTCTTTTGCCTTGGTATGATTTTACTGATTGTAGTATAATTTTATTTTTAGTATACCATATACCTCTGACAGTCTAATACTAACATAGAATAGCTTGTTTTAGGAAATATGAAAATTACTGCTTATGACATATTATAAAATGTCCAATAAAGTCATTTTTTGCACTTAACATGTAATGAACTTATACGGTTCTAGTTTATAAAGTTGAAATCAAAGCACTAAAAAAATTGTGATTAAATTTTATTGTTTCTCAAAAAGATAAATATTGATGAAATTTTAAAAACAATTGCAGATTGAATTTGATTCTGCCTATGAGTGTGCTCCCTTAAACAAAGTTTGGGAAGTGTTGAGCTAAGGAAATAGGTTTCTATTTGAATTAATTCCAAAAAGCACTCTGTAGTAAATCAGTACTATAACACCTTTCTAAACATATATTCACTAATGAGGTCAAACAGACTAGTGTGATATAAAAGTACCCCAAATTTGTATGAAAATAAACTAGACACGGTGTATTTTTATGTTTTTCTAGCTTCAGCAACTTCAATAATAAAAGATGAAACTTGGTTTCTTTTGGCTTGAAACTTAAAGCCAAACTGTATTTATTCGAATTCAGTGAATTCAGCAATTTACCCACAAATTTAATCGCTGTTTTCGCCACCTTCGAAACACTTTCCAATTTACGATCCAAAATCCCATAATAGTAAAATAAACATTTCCCCAGCAGTCAATGCGAAACTTTTACGTTGGCTACCACTAAAAATGGACTTTGGTCCGACGAAACACATGGCATTAATTGTCACCACCGAAACGAGAATAAAGGCCCCCAAACCATTCCGATTCGGCATTTGAAAGTGCTTTTGCTCTGAAGTGCAAACGGACGGAGTAAATTTCATTGCGGCTGTGTTTGGGCTGGCTGGTTCCCGCTTCAACGAGCAAGTGGACAAAAAAGCTTAAGTGTGAAAATGGACCTGGGATGCGGTCCATTCTGACCATCGAACTTGGTATGGGAATGTTGTACACTCAAACAAAATGTGAAATTCATCTCGTTTAAGTATACAATGTAAACTATACATACTGTAATTTATACTATACTATACATACTGTAATTTATTTTTCATGTGCGATCGGTGTAGGCATTCTTCATGAATTCGCCAACGAACTCTTCAATTTCCAGAGCAGATTTTTTTGGGTGCACTGTAAAGTTGTAATTTAATTACATTGCACAATGCACACATGGTTCAGGCATTGCTGGCTCGATCATTTCCGATGAATTTTTTGTCATAGTACTCCACTAAAAGCCTTCAAATTAAATTCCACTCAGAGGTAGACACGTTGGTTGCAAAAGCGGCCAACTAAAATAATTAATGTACGTCACAGAACCGTGCATCGACAGTAGATTCAGAAAAGTTAGATAGCTGATGGTGCTTTTGTCGGGACTGTTGCATGTAATGTTGTGGTGCAGTCGTGTAATAACTTGGGAGTACGACTCATCTACAAAAAACCATCTCACTATTGGCGGCCTCCAACCACCATGTCTGTATTGCAACCAGAAATACGTCAACGGTTTGAAGTAATTTTAATTGGAAAAAGTTGCCACATAGTAGGCGTGTTTCCGGGTATCAGCTGGTGAGCGAGTATTCCACTGACAGCAGGCCATTGGTGCTGCTTTTCATTATGTAGGCGACATGTGGTGCATAATTTATTAACGTTCATTCACACGCTAGAAGGACAAGCAGTTAATCCTGCCGGCTGCCTATCCACGCGAATGTCAAAGATTCTTTTTCATATGCGGTTTAATCAACGACCTTGCTGGGAAATTAATTTTCCACCGGAAGAATATGCATCTAATAACTTCAATCGTTTCAGCTCGGAATCGCAGTAGGCTTCCTGTTACCTCCCATACTTGTCGAAAACCACACCGACTTGAATCTAGTTGGCGATGACTTGAAACTGATGTTCTACATTGTGGCTGGGTTCACCAGTTTGCTGGTCATCTTGGTTCTCATCTGTAAGTATCTCTGGCGTCTTTGATCAATTTTTTTTTCTCACACAAGGTAATCTGTGCTTCCCGACAGTTTTCAAGGCGGCTCCTCCAACACCGCCATCGGCCGCCCAGGAAGCAACCAAGACCCCGAACCCGTTGCAGTCGTCGCCGTTCCTGCACTCCATTAAACGGCTCATGCTGAACCGAAACTACGTCCTTCTGCTGGTGTCGTACGGTATGAATGTCGGCGTGTTCTACGCCATCTCAACTCTTTTGAACCAGGTTAGTGTGATTTTGCAATGAATTATTAACAACTCACCGATCGCGGTTGCTGTTTGTCCAAAGAAGGTTATGGGCACTGTCGTGACCCGGGGTTTGATTTATCGGTGGAAGTAGTTTTGAGATTTTGATCGCTGCTCAATGGAAGAGGACATGAATAAATCTTCGTTCGTTCTCTTTAATGACAGGACAATTTTTATTGTACAGCCGTTCGCTGCAAATTTCCTAACAAGACTGCTGACGCCTAGTATTTCATCGCCTACTAACATTTTTCAAATAACTTCAATCCCTAACATCTCATTATCTCATTCCCTACAGGCAATTAACCTCAAGTCTAATTTTAAGCTTGATAAACGTTCCTTTATTTCGTAATTCCTCAGGATAATGGCATAGATCTGATGAACCTACTTCAAAGTAGACTTATTTGTGTATTATTTATATACTTTAAAGTACACTTATCGCATGTGTGACGTAAATAGGTACCGCGTGTTTGGAGCACTAGTACATAGCATTTCAGTGAACCTTCATCGAAACAACATATAGGGAAAGTGTACCAGATAAAGCTCTAGTGGTTCCCTATTTGGCCATATGTGTTTCCACGAAGATTTTCATATTTCGATTATTTTTTAATGTTTTAACGTCAAGATAGATTTGATATCAAACTACTTAAAAATACAGAATGCACTATGGTCGGAAAAAAGCGAAGTTTGGCCAAAACTAGTTTTATCGCCTTAATCGATGAAATATGTAATCTGAATATGTTATTTGGCGTTTTTTCGTTTTAGAAGGGGTTATTCACATATTACGTAACTTTATTTTTTTTATTAGAAATGCAACCAAATTTGGCTGAAAGCACATATATTGTTTGTATTTTAAAGAGATTGATCAAAATATGTATGTAGAGTGATTAGATATATATTTTATATCATCTTTGTAAGAAAAATATCATGAAAATGTATAAAAATATTGAATTATTCAAATAGCTCTAACTTGCAAATCAGCGAATTTCTGCAAAAAAATTAAACGTAAGATCTAAGGATGCATTTTAAAGTGCAATATTCTAAATGGCGGCGACATGACGCAACAAGAGTTGTTTTTCATGTTCAAAATCATCAAAATTACTAAAGTGTAATATTGAACAGTATTGAAGCTTCAACCAAATATTTTTTTCTATCCTCATGCTCGATAAAAGTGTTGAACCATAAGCTTTCAGATAGTGCGTAACTTTGAAAAAATATTACATTCCTCAAATATGAATATTGTACTTTATTTTATTGTTACATTTTTCAATTTTTGACTTCAGTCAGTTTGACGTCATAAAAGCCAAAGAAATTTAAATTTGAGTTCAATTTCAATTAGGAATCATAATAATATAATACATGAGGTATATAAAAACGATAAAAACCATAAAAATATCAAAAAACTGTTTTGGTAGCTTTGGCCGCTTCTTTATATGCAGCTCGATCATTGTGGAATGATTGAAAATTTGAGAATAATTAAATTGTCATGTATGGGAAAATAGGGAACTATTCTGTCCATAACTGGTACACCTACCCCAAGATGATTTATTCAAAACACTTCGTCAACATGCAATATGTTTCAGAAATACATTTGAAAAATATAAATTCATGAAAAGTTTCTCAAATATAAGCATTTTTTAACATATTTTTATCAAATTTTCGAACCACCACAACAAAAAAGCCCCACGTGACCCCACTTCTTCGCGACAATGATACTTATGTTCTTGACTAGTCGTATACAAAAAATTAACTGCCGCCATCTGCCGCTTCATGAGTTATCATGGATTTTGTAAAACACTATTTTTAAACTGTTTTTACCAAAAATATAAAAAAAATCTGAAAATTTTGCTAGTAAATGATGTAAATTTACTTTGTTATAGTCAAGCTTCAATACTTGATGACAAAATATTTTTTAACCATTTTTTTGTATAAAAAATGGTCAAAATCGATTTTTTGACTGTTTTTACTAAATTGTCATGTATCGTAATCCACGTCAGTGATAGAGTGTAAGTGTCTTCCGAAGAAATGTCAAAAACGCCTTAATGAACAACTTTGCAGAAGAAAGTTTTTTGCTAGGACGCTCCTATCAAAAGATAAAACTGATCTAGATCAGTTTTCACTTATCTAGATCAAATCTGAATGTGTCAAAATATTGTACAAGTATTCCAAAACACTTTGTCGACGACACCAAACCACTAGGGTGTATATCCAGAGTACTGGAGGTTTTGGCCGTCGAAAACAGCGATCTGCCCCAGTGTGCCCCATTTCATATGCAAAAAATTTACATAACGTTTTGGCTTATCGGTGGATTTTGTTCAAATGGTTAGACCCTAGAGAAATGCACTGCTAGTTTATGGTCCGAAGAAGTCGTGAATATGGTCCAGGTGGTTCCGTAGTTATTCCGGATTGTCTTGGAGTACCAACATTTAACGGATATCTCAAGAACCTGATGAGCTACAGGGTATCCGCAAATTATCCGTACAAACATTGAAAGCATGGCTCTATGCAATCTAGCGTATAAATTCAGCATTCCTGCGTTGTTTAACATTTTGAGCTATTATATTCTCAAACAGTAAGTTCGACACAATTCCGATTTCAAATATTCGTAAAACTAAGCCAAATGAGTTTAGTGGACTTAGAGAGAGCCGTTTTCAAGCTTTGTGTCGGAAGAGAAATGTCCATCGAACTCACTGGAATTGAACAGTATAATTTTCTATTTCCAGCCTATTTGGAAGCCAGCTAGCGTTTTCAAGTTTTTTACTATCAATATTAGCATTAACATTAGCATTAAGCATTTCACACAAATTCGTTGGTGGTACAATCCTAGATAATTGTATGAGTGTTATCAAAGGCAGAAACTTGGGACTAATCTCTAACTCTTAGATAAAATTGACGCTTCTTTTAATAGTCGAGAGCTGCCCTGGCCACGTCCTTGCGAATGCTGGGGAATAGGAAAAGATGATTGGTTGATAGAAAGGGTGGTAGTGTCATAGGTAAACGTTCTGGCCGACAAATGGTTTATCTTTACGCATTGTGATCATGCGCTGCTGATCAGAACAAACTCACCAAATTCCTTTTCCGAAACTCCTTTGCAATCCGTCGCTCCTCTAACAATGAACAAAAGCGTGAGTCCTAACTTAGCACTGCCTATCAAAATGCACAGACCGCATGAAAAACTGTCAAAAAACTGCAGTTCATAAACCATCCCGAATCGAGCATCCACGAACCATATTCAATTTTAGAATCAGCATAACAAAAATTAGGGATAAAAAAAGAGTCGCTCGAAACACAGAGCACTCTCGAGCAAAATGCGAGCAAATCGAATAGCGGCAAAAAAAAAAACACTTTTATCACATTGAAAAACATGTTTCTGAAGAACATTTGCACGTGGCATAGTCGGTACCATCCGCCAAAACTAATTTTCACCAGCTAAATTGAAAAAAAAAACACGGAACGAAGTAAACATGACTCCTCAAGATTTTTACTATCAATATCCTTATAAATTTATAGCAAGGTCTTTTTAGATGAACTACCTCCTATTGTTAACGAGAGTTAAGTAAAAAAAATGAGAATGATTTCGATACCTTTCTGTAGTTCAAAGTCCCCGGTGGGATTCGAACGAACTGGAATGTTCCTCCGAAACCTTCACGCTATTCCACACACCGTCCTTCGTTGCTCTTATTAGTCTTGTGAGCTTCCCGGGAAAGCTGTACTCGTCCATGATTTTCCATGAGTCTAGTCTAGTACACGACACTGAAGACGGCCTTACGGTTGAGGTCGAAATACGCGTATCTGTCAAAGGATACAAACTCTAGTGGAATTAAATGGTATAGTACTAAATTCGGTTTTTTCATCTACTTATTTCTGGAGGATTTGCCGTACAGTGAAGATTTGGTCCGTTGTCGAGCAGCCGTTGATGAAACCAGCTTGATAACTTCCCACAAACTCATTTAGCACTTTGTGGGCGGAATTCAGGATAGTGATCGCACGATAGTTTTCACATTCCAGTTTGTCGCCCTTCTTGTAGATGGGGCATATGACCCCTTGCTTCCACTCCTCCGGCAGGTGTTCCGTTTCCCAGATTCTGACAATCAGCCAGTGCAGACAGGCGGCCAACCTCTCCGGGCCCATTTTGATGAGTTCAGCTCCAATACCATCCTTACCAGCAGCCTTGTTATTCTTGAGCAAGTTGATGACATCCTTAACTTCCCTCAATGTGGGGCAGGTGGGTTTCTTCGTCCGCCGTGCTAACGTAGTCACTTCCTCCGCTGTCGTGACCCTCGGCGCCTGTGTTCTCCGTGCCATTCAGGTGTTCATCGTAGTGCTGCTTCCACCTTTCAATCACCTCACGTCCGTTCATCAAGATGCTTCCGTTCTTATCCCTACACATTTCGGCTCGCGGCACGAAGCCTTTTCGGGATGTGTTAAGCTTCTCGTAGAACTTTCGCGTTTCTTGTGAACGATGCAGCTGTTCCATTTCTTCACATTCCGCCTCTTTTAGGCGGCGCTTTTTGTCCCGGAATAGGTTTGCTGCTTTCGTTTTCTTTTATATCGCTCCACATTTTGTCGCGTTCCTAGCTGCAGCATTGAAGCCCGCGCTGCATCCTTCTCCTCCAAAACCTGCCTGCATTTTTCGTCAAACCAATCGTTACATGTCCTCCTTTCCACGTACCTGACGATGCTCTCGGTTGCGTTGTTGATGGCTGCTTTTATTTTGCTCCAGCAGTCCTTAAGAGGGGCTTCGTCAAGCTCGCCCTCTTCCGGCAACGCTACCTCGAGATGCTGCGCATATGCGGCAGCGACATTCGGTTGAGCCTGCCGCGCTAGGTTATACCGAGGCGGGCGTCGATACCGTACAATGATGTTGATAGTTTTTGGCGCAGTTTCACCATCACTAGATAGTGATCAGAGTCGATGTTAGCGCCACGATAGGTTCTGACGTCGGTAATATCGGAGAAGTGCCGTCCATCGATCAAAACGTGGTCGATTTGTGATTCCGTCTGCAGTGGTGATCTCCAGGTGTATCGATACGGGAGGCTGTGTTGGAAGTACAGTGAGAGGCAAAATAAAGTGCCCACCTTACCAGTTTTCGAATTTCTCTCATTGATTTGGTTCAAATTAAAGTTAACACACCTAAATCTTTTGTGATATTTTATTTTTGATGTTCTTTTAAAGTTGCACTTACGAAATTTTGATAAAAAAAAGAATTTTACTTAAAGAAAAAGAAAATCAATTTGTATTGAAAAAAAAGTAGTGACAAAAATAAGTGCCCACTTCCTTCTTGGCCCCAGAAAAGATGATTTAAGAAAAATAAAAAGCAATTTAATAGTTAATGTGTCCTCCTTTGGCCTTAAGGACTTGCTGGAGGCTCTTCGGCATGCTTTTCACCAGGTTTTGTAGGTGTTGTGGATCTAGTTCTTCCCAGGCGCGCTCCAAGGCTTCAAAATAATTATTTTTGTTGGTAACACCAGTTTTTTCAACCCTGGCATCGAGAATCGCCCACAAATTCTCGATGGGGTTGAGGTCTGGGCTTTGTGGAGGCCATTCCAGCGGTTTAATCCGACAAGACCGGAAAAAAGACTTGGTCTTCTTTCCAGTATGCTTCGGGTCGTTGTTCTAGAGAAATATGAATTTCTCTTCAAGGCCCGTCTGGATCAGCGAAACCTCCAGATTTTCCAGCAAGATGTTAATGTAGGAATCTGCCGTCATTATTCCGTCGATTTTCACGAGGTTTTCTACTCCACTCCATGAAAAACACCCCCAGACCATCACATTTCCTCCTCCATGCTTCACCGTTCCTTGGATGTGGTGCTCTGCATCACACACGAGCCCGCCGCTCTCGGTTAGACAGCTCGAGCTTCAGGAGCGCCACATCCAAGGAACGGTGACGCATGGAAGTGTGATGTGATGAAATGTGATGGTCTGGGGGTGTTTTTCATGGAGTGGAGTAGGAAGCGTCGTGAAAATCGACGGAATAATGACGGCAGATTCCTACATTAACATCTTGCTGGAAAATCTGGAGGTTTCGCTGATCCAGACGGGCCTTGAAGAGAAATTCATATTTCTCTAGAACAACGACCCGAAGCATACTGGAAAGAAGACCAAGTCTTTTTTCCGGTCTTGTCGGATTAAACCGCTGGAATGGCCTCCACAAAGCCTAGACCTCAACCCCATCGAGAATTTGTGGGCGATTCTCGATGCCAGGGTTGAAAAAACTGGTGTTACCAACAAAAATAATTATTTTGAAGCCTTGGAGCGCGCCTGGGAAGAACTAGATCCACAACACCTACAAAACCTGGTGAAAAGCATGCCGAAGAGCCTCCAGCAAGTCCTTAAGGCCAAAGGAGGACACATTAACTATTAAATTGCTTTTTATTTTTCTTAAATCATCTTTTCTGGGGCCAAGAAGGAAGTGGGCACTTATTTTTGTCACTACTTTTTTTTCAATACAAATTGATTTTCTTTTTCTTTAAGTAAAATTCTTTTTTTAATCAAAATTTCGTAAGTGCAACTTTAAAAGAACATCAAAAATAAAATATCACAAAAGATTTAGGTGTGTTAACTTTAATTTGAACCAAATCAATGAGAGAAATTCGAAAACTGGTAAGGTGGGCACTTTATTTTGCCTCTCACTGTAGGTGCTGCGAATGGCCATGTTCTTGGAGGCGGCAAAATCTATCAGTCGTAGGCCGTTCTCGTTCGTCAGCCGGTGGACGCTGAACATTCCAATCGTCGGTCTGAACTCCTCCTGCTGGCCAACCTGAGCGTTCACATCTCCTATGATGATCTTGCCGTCGTGGCTTGGGCAGCGGTCGTACTCGCGTTCGAGCTGCGCGTAAAATGCGTCCTTGTCATCATCAGTGCTTCCGGAGTGAGGGCCATGCACGTTTATGATGCTGAAGTTGAAGAACCGGTCTTTGAGCCTCAACTTGCACATTCTTTCGTTGATCGGCCACCACCCGATCACGCGCCTTTGCATATCACCCATCACAATAAAAGCTGTTCCCAGCTCACGTGTGTTGTCGCAGCTCTGGTAGATGGTATGATTACCTCTAAACGTTCGCACCATCGAACCTGTTCAGCACACCTCCTGCAGCGCTACGATGTCGAAACCGCGGATCTTCACTACATCGGAGAGTATGCGTGTGCTTCCGATGAAGTTGAGAGATTTGCAGTTCCACGTACCGAGTTTCCAATCGCTAGTCCATTTTCGTCGCTGTGGTCTTTGCCGATTGTTCCGGTCCATATTCTCTCGTTGACGTTCCTGTGCTGGTGTATTTTTACGGCTGGCTTGCAGGGCCTGACACCAACCCCCTAGATTTCTGGAGAACCATTCCCCCTAAATGTTCGGAGGCCCATAGCTTAAAGTCCTTCTCTGGCACTCGGACGATGATCAGCCGCCCCTGACATGGGGAACAGACGCTGATGTGAGCCACTCCTAACATGGAGTACAGACGCTCAAGGTTTGCAGAAGCAAGAGAGTTCCCACCGGGGGTTGGTTACCCGATCTTCCCCAAGGTTACTCGTACCCCGGCCAGTACCACGAAGAGGTAGGGATAGGAGTTGCTGGGCAAGATGCTAAGGACCACACAATGGGGTCTATTTTATTCCTGTAGGTACGCGAGGTACCAATGGTACGCCATGCCCAGCCATTTACCGTGCCGTGTAAAATATTGAAATAGGTGAGTTTGTTCCAGTTGGAAAGCTTAATCGTCAATTATATTTTTTATTGTGATGATGACCAACAAGAATCTACATGGAAAACAAATATTTTTTAGATATGAACACTCTTAGATTAGTTAGGTACACTGAGGAAGAGTTGAAGTTTAAAAGTTTTGCTTAGATTTCCACACTTCTCCCTTCTCTTTGTCTAAACCACGGTTTCTTTTTATTTCGCTAAAATGTAGAACACATCCTCTGTCTAACTAAATTCGAAAAGGCAATTGTTATACGCATTTCATAGTATAAAGACAACTTTGAATCATTGTACGCGTTTGTTTGAATCATTGTACGCGATGATTCTATAGGGATCGGTTCTGCTTAAAAATCACTGAGCAGAAAATTACTCCCCTACTTTTTATTTCGTGCACTGCAATGACATAGTTCTCCTTTTGTTTAGCTACACGTTAATCGTTTTCACGCGACATATTATTCATTTATTTTTATATTTTGTTCATTTTTTCTTGTTCCGATGGCCCTCGAAGGATCGGATCAGCTTTTTATTTATTACTGAGCAGATAACCACAGCTTACTCCACATTAACAAAACCGGTTTATAGTACTATGCGATGCAAAATAATCTATACCATAAATAAAACAAATGTTTTCTCTTTTGATCGCTGGCATTCAAAAGATTAAAATTTAAAAAAAAAACAACTTAAACAACAAATGCCCTCGCTCTATCGTCAGCGTTTAAGGCGAATCTTGACTACAAACCTATCCCAACCTCCACCTCCGTGGCACATATGAGGGCGTCCTAAGTCGGTAGCATCTCATTAAGTAAGTGCTGTATCAACATTTCCTTCCCTTATCCAAAGTTACGGTAAAGATGGGCGTGGCCGGGAGTAGCGATGTTCATGCTTTTGGTATTCTTCTTCATGGTTGGATGAAGGTTCACTCGCCAGCCTTGTTCCTGTAAATCTTTCAAAACTCATGTATAGAACCTGAAGTTGTATTGATCTGATGATTTTTTTTCTTTGATAGTTTTAATGAAGTACACACAGTGTATTGAAAAAGCATTCTTGTAGATACAGTGGGATTCCGTTTTTGGCAACAAAGTCGAAATTTTCAGTTGCCAAAAACGGAACCGTGCCAAAATCGGAACCCAATTTTCCAATCTAAAAAAATTATAAGGACATTTTTTTCATTCATTCCTACCTCATCCTTATAGAACCGAAAAATGGCCTGACTTCAAAACGATAAAAAATGTTTATTTTTATTTAATGAACCTAAAACATCAGCATCTTTGAAAGCCTTGCGGTTATTTGGAAACGACTCTTGAAAATTATGTTTTGCACAGTGAGGCATCTCATATCGAATGATTGACTGCAGTCAAAACGGCGCACAGAAAAAGCTGAAATCAATTGATCTACACAAAAATTCACGGAACATTGACTAAGCCTTCAATAGGATTTACCATAGTAATATGGATGGTATGTTGAGTTCAAAGAGAAATTAATACAAAATGGTATGGAACAGTGGTGCTCAACATGAGGCACTCAGCTGTATGAGGCTCTCATGATCCATAACTGTGGTCCTTAATTTCGTACAATTCACAAATAAGCTGCTTATCAGTTTATTTTGAAATGAGTTTAACTGTGTTTTCGAAGTTAGACTTGTATGTTATAAATCAACCATATTTTTTAAATCAACGGAAATTCGCCAGATCTCGCTATGATACCCCAAAAGCCTGATAGGAAACTTCAGGTCGTCGTTAAGAATCTACAGGGACCCGCTAGTACATTGAAGTGGTTTGCTAGGAATCTACAGGATCTTGTTTAGAACTCTCAGGATCTTGCTTAAGATTTAGATAGTAATTGACATCTGCCCAAGAGCTCACTAGGAATTTTGGGTACATTCTAAGATTCCGCTGCGATATTGTTGAAAATTCTCAAGTTTCCAATGAAAATTCTCCAAAGTGTGGTAATCTCCAAATTAATCTGGAAACCTATTCGGAATCTTCAACATTCACCAGAAATAGGTACTCAAAATAACATCAATAACTCAAAATAATCCACAGTATTGCGCTAGAAATTCACAGGGCGATTTTGAAATCTAAGCAGTTTACTGAGAATCGCCAGATTTCGCGCAGCATCCGCAATAACTAACTATACATTCTCAGGAACCCACAAGAAACCTCTAATGAACGATACCCTGATTTTGCTCAATATATTCAAGAATCCACTCTAAAAATTCTCATGCATAAGCCCACTATAAGAACAAAGCATCTCGAAAGAATTCTCTAGGATCCACTTAGAATACTGCTATACCTAGATAGGAATTACCAAGATCTCGCAAGGAGCAATTTTATTATTTCATGCGGCTAACATACTTGACTAAAATAATGATATGGAATGCAGTATACACCAGCATGAGCACTCCTGGTATGGAAATTTGGATCGTTTCTTTAAAAATCACCGTTCAACCCAAGGGTGAAACCCGAATTATGGTTTCCCAAGGTATTTATTTTTTTTGTTACTACACAGAAAGACTTTCGATTTGTTACAGTTTCTTCTATATTGCCGTTTTTTTCCATACAAACTTGGAGCGTTTAGCTCCGTCCTCTTGAATTTGTCGCTCAAATTTTCACAATAGCTTCTGGAGGTCAAAATGAACAAATTTGTTCGGTGTAACTTAAAACTTTTGTAGTTTGATTAATATTGGCCATCGTAATCCACATACAAACTCTTACAACACATAAACGGCTAAAACACTCATACTCATCGCACGCTTTAATGATCTTATTGAGAAAAAATATAATTTAGACTGTGCTTGTATTTGTCATGGTGATGTTACTAAATGGTGCATAGAAGAAGCCATTCATTCTTCTAGTTACTGTCAAAGTTGTGGATTATATGTTGACACTTCAGAAATTTACTTGAATAACGTAGTTTATTTAAAAAAATGCCATAATAAGTTAAGAGATATGATTTTTTGTTTGATTTGTTTCTATTATTGCGGAATGTTTTTTCATACGCATTGTATGTAAAAAATGCAATAACAAGAACAGTGAACCGAAAAGGCGAGACTAAATTTGTGATTAAAAAACTCTTTTGGAATCACATACTTTTTTGTTGCTCTTGTGTGAAAACTTGTGATTTGTTCAAACGAGCTGCTCCAAATCTGAAAAAAAAAATGTTTTTTATTGACTTTATCACCTAGCGGCAGGCTCATGTAGGCTGGTCACAAAGTGTGAATACCTGAGAAAAGAATTTGAAACTCTAGTAGAGATACTTATAGAGATTAATGGTTTTATGAATCGTGACGGACATATGAATATCTCGAATTAAATAATCGCGCACGGGAAGGTGAATATCGACGAAGATGGAGCGGTAGGTAGGAGTGAAGCTGACCTGCTTTTCAAATGATTAAAATAAAAGACACAATGACATTAACCAACTTTTACAAAATTTGATGTTATCCAAAATTGTTGCCAAAAACGGATCCATTTTGTTGCCAAAATCGGGGGGTGCCAAAAATGGAGCATGCCAAAAACGGAGCATGCCAAAAATGGAATCCCACTGTACAACTTTTTCTATCAGTTGGTATAATTTCACTGAGTGTGCTACAACTTTTTTTTCATTACATTGATGGCACGACCTTTTGACAGTATAAAAATAACTTGGATAGCTTTTTTGATTAAGTCCAAAAGTTAATTGCTGATGTTTTATAATTAAATATCAATCAATGTCATTATTAACACAAAACATGAATTTATGAATACAATAAAAATAGATAAATAATTTCACCAGCTTAAGATTTTCAATGAGAGCAGAAGAAAAATAGAAAATAGGAAAAAATGTTCCCACTTCCATGTAGATTCCACAATCTTCAATCGCCGCATTGAAACTCATGCCATATACAGGAATGGAAAACGCCTGAAGATGTATGCGTAGTTAAATGCACTTTACGACAGAACTTCAACGATTACCCCTCTATCTTTTGTTTCTTTTATGACACTTCCAGAGTAGTTGAAATTGACTCGCATCTCACGTTCCAATTCGATATAGCGAATTACAGTTAAGTACCATCACTATTCAGCTCCAGTAGCAGAACCCATATCAAGCGCCTTTTCCTGTTTCACTAAATTCCAAGATGCACCCACGGGAATGCCCGAATAGGAATGGGTATGTTTGTTATTTGGATAAATCGTGAAATAAACTGTAAAGGGTTTATTCACAAATTTCATTACATCAAAGGTAACCGTTTTTTGGGGCCTAAAATAATTATGTAAATTCGATACATTTAGATGTTCTATCAGTGTTGCAGTCAATCTTTCATAAGCCGATATCGAGGGAACCATTCACTCATAAATATATCTAAGAGAAGTATTCTTGAAGGCTGTTTGTATGGACCATCTTAGTAACCATAAACTTGATGCCATAGGTCGATACCGTATTATGGAGTTTAAACTGTGATGCGTTTAGCTTGAAATGATCCTGCCAAAAGAATTTCTTCTGCTCGGGCCAAGAGGGTCCTTCCGAGAAAAGGATTCCGTGCGCTATGATATGCGATTACTGACATCATCCCTGTTTCCCTTCTCTCTCTCTCTCTTCCGCAGATCGTCCTCACCCACTACCCGGGCCATGAGGTGGACGCCGGCCGCATTGGCGTCTGTATCGTTTTCGCCGGCATGCTTGGATCCGTCGCTTGCGGTATCGTCCTCGATAAGACCCATCGATTCAAGTAAGTTCCGGAGGCGATTACCGCCCACTTTTTGCGCTTTTGTTTCCTCTTGACATCGATGGGCCGCCATTTGGTTGGTGGGCGGTTTGTGATGGAAGCGGAAATCGATTCAGCCGAGTAAATATTTTGCTTCGGCCGATCTTTTATAGCGGCGCGTTGGAGGGTGACCCTCTGTTTGCTCTGCCTCACATTGTAGCTGTTATTAATTTTTCTCGCCCCGACGTTGCTTGGGTTGGGAGAAATCGGAAACAGTGTTATCATTGATTCCGATCACGATGGGATCCTAGTAGGCACTTAAGAAGGCTGCGAAGACGTTGAGAGCGTTGTTGTTTCTCATTTGTTACCGTCAAAAGGGGTAACTTGTAGTACTTTCCAACTTTGAAGTTCTATACTGCTCATGAAAGCATAACTGTTCATAACTGCAGAGTTCATATTACCGAAATGTTGTATCCTTGATTATCATACCAAGAATATGGGTTAACTTGCAACACATAGTGCTACTTAACATAAACTTTAAAAGTGTTATCCAATACACGAAAGATTTTATCATACAATAAGTAAAATGATCGAAAACCAGGCACAAATCGTCCCCTTGATGCTACAACTAGACAACTTGAAAATCAGAATTTCGAACTATTCATCATTGAAAGTTTTACCGTTTCACAAGATGATGGTTAGTCACAGCATTGGCGCGGGAAGTGGGTGGGACAGGTAGGACATGTACTACGCACAAAAACACCTGGGTAGGACAGTCAAAGGATTGTCCTACCCACGATATAACAAACATAAAATAAGAACAGGAACAGCAGAAAGCTTGAAAAGGAAATTAAACTATTTATCATCTGTTCAATATACATACAAACTCGATCAACGTCGTACTTATTCTTATAGAGAATGGAAGGTTTATCATGGTCTCTCATGCCTAGTGAAGCGTGACATGGTTTATGCATGACCCATACAAAAATGTGGATCGTGTGTCGTGAAAATCTTGGGAACCTAAACTGTGAGAATTACAAGAAACTTCTTTAATCGTTAGAAAAGCTAATGCTGCAATCGTCTATGGCATTTCTGAATGAATCAATGGATGATTTCTTGAAAATATCGACGACCAACCCTTTATATATTCTGGGACAAATTTCCGTGAGCATTCCTGGAAGTAATTCATTAGTTGTTTTTGGAATATCCATAGATAATTATCAGAAGATTCTAGAAGAATATTTGGAAGTAGTTATGAATTAATCTTAGACCAGTCGAGAGTGGTGGTGCTAGCGATTTCTGAACATGCGGTCACTCTTGATATAATCTATCAAAGCTGAACCTCGTGAAGATTTCCAGAACAATTCCTACAGAACTCCCAGAGTGTCAAGAAGTTCTTGGCTGATTCAGAATTACTCTAGAAATTTCTGGAAGTATTCCAAGTTAATTCTTGAAAAATGACATTTTCCTGGCTCTATTTCAATGAAGGCCGCTAAAAGTCTCTACTTCAATGGAAGGTCTTCAAAGTCTCTTTTTTCTTAATTTGGCTGTATTGAATCCTGATGTAAAATTGTACAGGCTCCAGAGAAACCTTTATAGACTATATCGGGTTCAACGAGCTCTTCAAAAATTCGTCTCAGAACTCCCAAACTTCAAATATTATCATAGTTAATTTATTTGAAATACTTTCAAGGTCTTCTAGAGGGATCTCTCCTGATATTCTCCTAGAGATTTCTTTAACAATTCTCCCAAAAATTCTTCCAGCAATTTTTCAAAGCATGCTATCTCCAGAACTTTCTCCAGGAAATCCATGAGAGCTCCAAAGATGCTGCTTCCAGTGATTTCTTCAGGTATTATTGTGTATTATCCCACAACTACCCTGGAATTTTCCCATATTTTTTCACTAATTCTTCAACCGAACTCTCCAGTTTTTACTGTAGAAGATTTTCTCAGATTTTCAGAATTTCTCCTGAGGATATCCACAAAGGTTTATTCCAAAGTTTTTGAAAAAAAAAATATTTTTTTATATTTCAAGAGACTCTGCAAGAACTCCTCTGCCTGTTTATGTGGATTCCTTCAAGAATTCATCCACGATTCCTCCCAGGGACTCTCTAGGAGTAGGTGTTCCAAGTATTCTCCAGCGTTAAATCCATATATAACCTCTGCAGTTTTTCTAATTTTTTCTTCAAATGTTTTTCAAAACATTCCCATGCATACTTCAAAAGTCTATTTAAGTTTTCCCACCAATTCATACTACAGCATTTTTTCCAATGATTCCTCCAATCATTCCTGCACAATTTCTTTCTAGATTATGTCCAATGTTTTTCGAGAAATTCCTTTAGCAAATCCTGCGGAATACTATCCCGAAATAAGATTGATTTTTTCAACTATCTCAGCAAATTATCTATGGAATCTTCTAAAACTTCTCATTAGTCCAGAAGTTCTTGCAGAGGTCCTTGTTCATTGAGGATGATTTTAAAACTTACACAGGTTATATCAGAGGTTACTTCAGGATTTTCGTTAAAAATACCTCACGGATTCATTTTTCAAAATAAAAATTCTTGGTGTTTCACTGGAGAAATTCCTTAAAATAAAAACTTTTAATACTTACTTCAGAAAATCTCACAGAATTAGTGGAGGAATTTCTATACAAATCTTAGAAGAAATATCTTGGACAGTTGCTGAAGATTCCTGTAGATATATATATCTAATTGAAATCTTATATAAATCCTGAACGACAATTTCATAGAAAATCCCTAGAAGTCCTGGAGAAGCTATTGATTGAATTTCAGAAGAAGTTCTGACCAGAAATCTTGGAGGATGTCCCAGGGAAATCTATGGAAGAATCACTGAACAAAATCATGGAGGAATAAGGACTTTCTTGATACAATTCTCGAAGATTTTTTGGAGGAATTTAAATGATTTATAGAAATTTAATTTCTGTAATACATCCTGGGAAATCCAGGCTTAATTCTTCAGGCATCCTAAGCAAAATTATTCATCGCTTAGATTATTTATGGGGCCCAGATAGCCGTAGCGGTAAACGCGCAGCTATTCAGCAAGACCAAGCTGAGGGTCGAGGGTTCGAATCCCACCGGTCGAGGATCTTTTCGGGTTGGAAATTTTCTCGACTTCCCAGGGCATAGAGTATCTTCGTACCTGCCACACGATATACGCATGCAAAAATGGTCATTGGCATAGTAAGCTCTCAGTTAATAACTGTGGAAGTGCTCATAATAACACTAAGCTGAGAAGCAGGCTCTGTCCCAGTAGGGACGTAACGCCAGAAAAAAGAAGAAGAAGAAGCAAAATTCCGCTTAGATTATTCATAGATAAATTAATATAATAATAGCTTTATAAATTCCCGAATTAATATCAGAAAATATCTGAAATAATTTCTGGTGATATTCTTAGATTATGAACATACACATACAGTTACACTAGCAGTTAAACTTTATCGTTAAATCAAGAAAAATTCTCAAAAAAAAGTTCTAAGTTCTTACAGAAATATCTGCTCTGATGGTATAAAGAATCAAAATCAAACTCTTATTTCCTGGATTCTATTAGGTTTCGTTTTGTTTTCTTGCTTCCTGTTTGGTCTTTTTCAGCCTCTTTTTGATACATTTTAGGTCTCTTTCTTCAGGCAACAATATCCTTATTATTTTTAAGGTACCCAGACGCAGCCCTGTAAAGACGGAAAGCTTTCATAGTTTTGTGGTAACGACTGGTACCCTTTGCGTTTGAGCTCTTAAATATAGTAACTTTCAATTTTTAGTTTCGGAATCCATAGAGTTTAAATTTTTCTTAGCTCCACTGTGCACAAAATATTTGCCAACGTTTGTCCTACCCATGGTTTCTAACGTTGACGCGCCTCTGAATCACAGAGAATATAATTGAAAGTTAATCTTTGACCTCTTTACTTTGTATCACACGCTTATAATATGTGAATATCTGGCAGATTTAATTAAGATTTATCTTAAGACGAATTGAACTCTAAAAATCGAAAATTTCGAGTTTTTTAGTTGTAGCATTATGGGGACGAAATGTTAACTGAAATAATATTTTTACTAAAATTTTGACTAAAGGTCATAAATAAAAAAAAGGCTAGGATTGTAATGACTCTATGACACTACCCCGAACACCACTACCCCGAATGCCACTACCCCGAACGCCATTACCCCGAATGGGTCATTACCCCGATAGCCACTACCCCGAATACATAACATTTTGAGACTTATTCTAGTTGAAGAGTGGGGAGATAATTGTACGATTTCTTATGAGTATTGAACGAGTTTGGCTCAACAATGTATTTTTCAAGTATTAGAAGATAAAATAGCAGCTACTTTTTCAGCAAATAATATCTACATACTAAGTTTTGTTTGGATTTGTCCTCTAATTTTGGTGAGATTCACATAGCCATATTGCAATGCTCTGGAGAACAGCCTATTTCGAAAAGAAGGGTGAATTTATTATGAAAAGGATAAAGCTATAATATGCACAAAATTAGGATGTAGTAAAGTCTCATATTGGACGTCGGTACCCACTTTCTTTACTCATTTTTGTGGGTGTCGGCCTACTAGCATTAAGATCTTCTAAACGATGGTAATGGAAGATCACCCTGACATAGTCACTGCAAGTGATGTTCTATGGAACCCGCTTAAAGACCAACCTGATAGACAACCGTTCCGCTATAGCAAGGTAACGTTAATACACTTGTACATGTTAGAAAAAGTAAGAGGTTGTTTCCGAGATACGACCGCCAAGTTGTCGTTGGATAACGTTAGCCTCTTATATTTCCTGGCTTGATGTGTTGTCGTTTTGTCAATTATTCATAACTAATCAGATATTGTATGATGCTACGAGATGAATTACAGCAAGAATGTGGTAAACACATTAGCAAATATTACACAAATAACTCTTTAATACACATTTTTTGGCCCTGAAAAGGGCCGATTGAACTGTAAAAATCACGTAACATGGACACATTATGCCAGCGAACAGGTTGAAATCCTCCTCGCCCAATAAGTTTTACGATGGCGATGACAACGGGCGCTTGAACAAGCGGCTTGGGCTGATTTTCTTCAGCCATCTCGTAGGCTGTGATTTCACAAACCGGACACTGGATTTGCAGCAGCTTAATGATTGTAAATTTTGGTTGAATTTTATTGACTTTGGTGAAATGCTTACCGCAAATCACTAAAAATTTCAACAAAGCTATTATTTAATTCACCGACTGTTCTGTTGCTGTGAGTATTGCCAGTAATGTTGCCGTGAAGCGGCAAACTCTTTCAAAATTAAATTGTCGTCCTGAAAAGGACGGTTGGGTGAGGATATCGTCGATCGCCATTCCATGCTCAGGTTTAGTGGATTCAGTGGTAGTTTTGAATTCTGGTGTCGGTGATGTGGGCGATTTAACCTAAACACCTGTACAGCGTACGGTCCTGCCACTTCAGAGCGTAGCCGACAGAATTCCGGATGACTTCAGCACACCGCGGGTTCTCTCGTAGATGAGGTATGCTCGACGTCGCCACGGCGAGCCAGACGGCGGATGGCGGGTTTGGTGATGATGCAAAGGATGTTATCACGCAAAACCTTGTGATGACGCTTGCCGCTTCCTTTTCCGAGTCCTTTGCCTCCCTTGTCTGGCCGTGTAAACTGCGGTCTATCTTCGGCAACGATTGAAACAAAACATTTTTGACATTAAATTTCATTTTATTACTCGTTTGCTTGCTTTACATCAATAATTTTACATTTCAAGTGGTCAACAATATCGTTATTCATTCTTCAGTCAGTATTTCGAAGGCATTTTGCATGTTTAATGTGTGACTTTTGTCTTTGTACATATCAACATTTAGCGTTTTGTTAAGATTTTTCTTTTTACCTAATTCTAACTTATCCTAATTACTAAAACTATGGGTAGAGATTTCTTATTTGGTCGTACTCTGAAACATGAGCTCTTGTTTGGTGCCTATTGGTAATCGTTTGCAATCTATTATCGACTAAATCGAGATTTGCCAGCCGATGAACCTCGGTTGTCGGAGTGCGTGTCGGTAGTTTCAATATCATCTTCAAAAATTTGTTTTGAAGGGTTTGAAGCTTCTTCCTATGCGTTTGAGCGCATCCTTTCCATACTGGGGCCCCATATTCCAGCATGGGCACAACAATCTGTCGGTAGACAGCCAACTTGTTGACGGTGGATGCTTTTGACCGGCGGTTGATGATCGGGTATAGTCGCTTCAGCATGAGTGTTCCTTTAGCGACTCGGTCTTCCACATCCCAGACAACCAGAAGTCGCATAGCAGTATACGAACAAAGTCGCTTATTTGTACAAACTGCATCACTCCCGCACTGCATAGTGGATGAAATCGTTTGATCGATGAGTTTCCTCGCATAAAATGCTATTTTATGAGTTCATATGTACATTCCATTTCGTCCCGTATACTTGTACTAAGCAAGTCAGATCAATCCGTAGCAGCTGTCAAAAAAATTGTGTTATCATAAATTAAGTCGCATAAGAGTACAGACTAATTCGCAAGAAAATCTACACACTCGCATTGCATGTTATGTTTCATCATATAAAATATGCACGTATATCGCCTCCACTTTTGTACATATAAGGCCTTTTCGCGACATCTTATACGTGAAACTTTGCACATATTAGCATCGCATAACGCAAAAGGTGATTTGATTATACGTGCCTTCTGGTTGTCTGGGATGCTGACGGAAGAGGAGCTTGCTGTCAAATAATAGGCCTAGGTAGCGGGCTACTGATGACCAGTCGATGTCCATGTTCAAAACCTTGATCGTTGCTGTAGGCTTGAGCCGGTCTGAGTTGCGATGTGGAAAAACGATCGTTTGTGTTTTGGCCGCATTCACACAAATTTTCCAGTCGGCGAGGTACTTCGTGTACGCATCCAGACCCTTCTGGAGTTTCGCGACGAGAGTGCGCATTACCCGTCCTTTGTAACTGATTGCCGAGTCATCAGCAAACAGAGACAACGTTCCGCCTTCTGGCAGAGGGGGAATGTCCGATGTGTACAGATTGTATAATACCGGTCCCAGAATGCTACCCTGGGGGACTCCAGCGGGAATTTCGTATGGTTCGGAAAGTGCATTGCCTATGCTGACGTGTGATGTCCTACCTTTCAGGTAGTCCGAGATAATTTTCACCAGATAGGTTGGGAAACGGAATTGGAGAAGCTTGTGCACTAAGCCGTCGTGCCAAACGTTATCAAACGCTTTTTCTATGTCCAGTAGGGCCATGACCGTTGTTTTAGAGACTGATTTGGCCTGGTTGACCAAGTTCGAGACTCGTTTTAGCTGGTCCACTGTCGAGTGACCCCGACGGAAGCCAAATTGTTCCTCCAAAAGGATGTCGTTTGCTTCGGTATGTTCGAGTAGCCTGGTGTAGATGAGTTTCTCGAATAGCTTGCTGAGCGAGGAGAGCAAACTGATCGGGCGATAACTTGACGAGTTTGTGGGATCCTTTCCTGGCTTCAGGATCGGTACCACCTTGGATCGCTTCCACATTGTTGGGAAGTACCCCAGCTCCAAACAACGGTTGAAGATGTTCATCAGGAGGGTATGCGCTCTTGGTCCCAAATGTTTCAGAACGATGTTGAAGTGACCGTCGAAACCCGGTGCTTTCATATTTTTAGTGGACTTGATGCAGTGTACCAACTCATCCAATGTAATTTTTCGATTCTCCGGAAGCTCACTACGCGAAGTAGCGAGCTGGGAGACGCTTTCAGACACCAGTGCTTCCATCGGGCTGGCAATATCTCGGCCCAAGTTATGTGAAGCCATAAAATGTTTCGAAATTAAGTTTGCTTTTTCAGCTGGAGTAAAATAAACCTCGTTATCTAGCCTAAGAGGCGGGATAGGCTTAGGCTTGTTCTTTAGAACTTTAGTCAGACGCCAGAAGGGCCTAGAATAGTTCGGTAAGCTCCTAATTTCTCTAGCAAACTGCCTATTCCTAATTTTATCCACCCGAATGGCGATGATTTTGTTCAATTTTTTGTACAAGATCTTCCTAGCATCATTACGTGTTCTTTGGAACTGCCTACGGATACAGTTCCTAAGGGAAATAAAACGCCTGATTTCATCGTCAAGGTTGGTAAACTTACATGTCATCGGGGTGGTTGGGATGAACCGTTGCTCTGCTACGACGATGTCATCGGAGAGGGTTTTCAGCAGGTTGTCGATGTCATCCTTCGTTGCTAGTGCGGGGTTTTCGGCCACACTTTCCTCCACGTAGCGCTGTAGCTGGATCCAGTTCGCTCGATGATAATTCCTTCGCCGGAGTTGCTGGCGTTGCTCGACGGCTTTGTCTACCTCGAACACCACCGGGAGATGGTCGGACGATAGGTCAGTGATGGCACGGAGGGCAGAGCAATTCTCCGCCATGTTGGTTAGCACGATATCGAGGGTGGATCCCACACCGCTTGGTGAGAAAAAAGTGGGTGAATCCGGATGGAGGACCACGTAATGTCCTGCCTGCAGATCCTCGGCCAGCACCGCTCCGTTCTTGTTCGCTCGTAGATTGCCCCATGTTGAATGGCGCGCGTTCAGGTCGCCGGCTATAATAAAATTACCATTGCGGCGGGTCAACTTTTGGAGGTCGTTCTTAAGACTTACGGTTGATCCGTCTGACTCTTTGCACTGCGCGGGGCAGTAGATGGCGATGACTGCGATGGGACCATCAGGTGTTACCAGCTCGATACCGACAGCTTCCACAAACGCTAGCCGGAAATCAGGAAGCAACTTGAACTGGAGCTCCCTCTTGATGGCGATGGCTACGCCACCACCCTTTTGGTCACCGACCCGGTCGAGTCGGACTATGATGTGATCGGGAAGGCTGAATGTAGTCTCCGGTTTGAGATGCGTTTCCGATATGAACGCAACATCGATTTGTTGGTGTCGCAGGAAGTCGATGAATTCCAGCTTTTTGTTACCCACAGAGTGGGCGTTCCAGTTAAGGGCGTTGAGAATGAATGTTAAAGTTCATCATAAAGTGCATCATTTGCACCATCATTTTATGCAGGTCACTCACCAACGTGGTCAGGTGAGCGATGATTTGAGTCATGCTGTCGGATGACGGAGCCGGCGACGTAGGGCCGGGCTGGCTTCCCCAGAAACCTGGAGGGGGGATGTACGATTCTGCTTGCGTTGGGTTTGCGTTGCTTGACGCCCCGGTTGGCAGGCTGGACAGGCGGCCCCTGTGGGGAGGCAGTGGTGGGAACCCAGTTTCCAGGTCGATTTCAGGTTGCTTCTTCTTGTTTTGCTTCGACTGGCTTGCTCTCTTCCGGAGTGCGATGAATTCGGCCCGCTTGGGACACGAACGACTAGTCGATGTGTGGGCGCCACCGCAATTGACGCAGACGGGTTGCTTTCCAGTTGTGTCGACGATGCACTGTGTCGTGCCGTGTTGATCGCCACACTTTCCGCAGCGGGCTTTCATATGGCAATTTCGCGAGCCATGACCAAAATTTAAGCAGCTGGTACACTGCGTGACATCGCGATGAACCGGCTTGTAGCGCTCCCACTGCACGACGACGCTGAGGAGGGTTCTGACATTGTGAAGTTCCTTGATGGTCGTGGAGCCGCCTACCAAATGTACCAAGTACAATTGGTCGCGACATTTTACGGCCTCGTTGTGCCGAGCGATTTTGAAGACCTTCATCGGCTGCAGGTTGTTGTGCTTCAGTTCCGCTTCCACCTCGGAAACGTCGACATCGTAGAGGCCGCGAATGATGACCTTGAGGGGCTTCTTCGACGGAATATCGTGAGTGAAATGTTCCACCTTCCACACTTGTAGCGTCTCCGCCACTGATTGGTAGTGTGCTGCTGTTGCAACGGAGATTTTCACTCCGTCGGCGCAAAGTCGGAATTCAGCACGCAGGCCTTTGCGAACCTGTTCGTTTAACTTGGCGAGCAGTTCTCGCGGCTGCCCCTTCACATAGAATGGAGGGAGCTTCTCCTTCTTCTCAACTTTACTACCTCCATCCTCAGGAAGTAGCGAGTACGGGTTGCTGGCTAGCAACTTTTTCACTTGACCTCCATCGACGTGGATATCGGCCGGCCGCTTTCCGCCCTGCTTTTGGCCACCACTGGGGCCTGGTTTACCTATGCTTGGGTTGAACGAAAAACCATTTGACAACGCGCTCGGAAAACTTTCTACACGAGAGAGACTGCTATCGACTGACCGCACTGAATGCTGGCCGTAAACTGAGGAGAGGATTGAAACAAAACTGATGCTCGGCTGCTTTTATGCAGTACGCGATGGATGAATTCTTCTTGCTCGCTCGCTGTTCACTGTTCGTCTCGCTCGCTCGCAAGAGAAGGTCATAAAAAGGACTGGCAGCCGCGCAAATTCAATCATTCGTTTGTTTCAATCCGTCCAGAGAACAGTACTACGACGATGGCTCTTACCAAGCAGACTGCTCGTCCACTGGTGGAAAGCGGCCCCTCGAAGGTCGCTCGCAAAAGCGCTCCAGCCACCGGAGGAGTCAAGAAGTCGTATCGCTATCGGCCAGGAACGGTCGCACTGCGTGAGATCCGTCGCTACCAGAATTCAACGGAGCTGCTGATCCACAAGTTGTTTTTCCAGCGCCTGGTCCGTGAAATCGCTCAGGATTTCAAAACCGATCTGCGATTACAGAGCTTGGCCATCATGGCCCTGCAGGAAGCGAGCGAGGCCTATCTTTGAGGGTAGCAACATGTGAGCGATCCACGTCAATCGTGTCACCACCATGCTGAAGGCCTTCTAGCTGGCTCGTCGTATCCGTGGCGATCGAGTTTAAATTGAATTGGGACACAATTTCGTACAAAACGGCCCTTTTCAGAGCCACAACAATGCATTCCACGTAAAAGAGTTACGGCTAGAGATATTTCACCTATTATTATTAACTAATTTATTTATTTAATTGCCAATTAAACTTCGTATGATTAGTTTTCCAACGGAGAGAAATGGCAAATAAAGTTTTACCTAAGTTCCCGCCGGGCGGCCGTAGCATTTTTGCAGTCTTCTCTGTGCGCTTATTTGGATTCGATCGACAATATCTTACTAAATCAAATCATCAACGAAGCTGTTGCTGATAAGTTTTAGCTTTCAATTCGACAAGTATATACTGATTGCTTTGGCATGCATGTGGTTAGCGACGACGACAACGGCATTATTCAATCATCGCTAAATGCTAGGCAAACCGGGATGGATTCTTCATTCTAGTGCAGTCCGCAATTTATCTCTCATGCACACAATGTCGACGATTGCCCTGCGCGAGCGCGATGGGAATTTGATTTTTTGGCCTTGTGATTCTCGAAAAGCACTATTGTTGACGCTGATGAGTGATTGCATGCGAATGACTGACCGAAAAATGAATCCATCACATCCATTCACCAGTAATGTCGCTCTTCATGGGTGCAAAATTCTCATAACTATCTTTCAAAATGAAATTGTCGTCCTGAAAAGGACGGTTGGTGGTAGTCAGAATCGATCGTACTGGGTTTTCATTCCATTCTTAGACAGAAACACACCAAAAGATTACCAAAGACGATTGAATTAAAATGCGATCGTGCGCGTGCGCGTGAAGTGGAATTTGGTTGGCTTCGACTGAACACGAGATAATAAAGAAAATTAACCGAGAGGGGCGTTTCCCT
The DNA here is from genome assembly GCF_002204515.2 of Aedes aegypti. Classification (NCBI taxonomy): domain Eukaryota; kingdom Metazoa; phylum Arthropoda; class Insecta; order Diptera; family Culicidae; genus Aedes; species Aedes aegypti. The sequence continues at coordinate 1,250,475 of NC_035108.1, forward strand.
TTGAATGACGAAAGTGGTTAAGATATCGCGCAATGATGTCTGTGTCAGGAATACACAAGAAAAATGTGCTTTTCTATGAAAAATAAGACATACCTTGATATATCCCAATTTTTCAGTAGTTTAGTCATGAAAATCAATAGTTTTCATTATTGGAGAAGATTCGTAGAAAGATTTCCAATCGATTGGTGCAAGAATCTTGAAAATCTATCCGGGCGTTAGTAAGTTATTAACAGTCAAAATCTAACCACTTTTCGTGACGCGAGCGATTTTTCGTTTTTCGAAATTGTACCCAAGTATGTTGCCGTAAGACGTTATCCAACGTCAAAACGGTGGCCTCTGTTTGCCCGTACAGTAAAAACATTCGTTGGTTTGTGGGATCAGTAATTTGAATTTCGATAAGATAACCACAAACAATTTGTTTATTCAATACAATGAAGAACTGATGATGTCAGAAAAGTGGTGAGCAAATCGATAAGTGACCTGCCTTTTTTAATACAAGAAGGTAGAAGAAATGGAAAATTTCTGATTAGAATTATAGAAGAATTCACTTGCCTTCAGGATATATTCCTTTAAAAAAGCTGTTTTATATGGATATATTAGTGACTGGCTTATCCAACAAAAACTTGAAAGAACAGCTTATTTAAGAAAGAAGAGCAAATATTAGGTGCAATGTTTGCAGATATGACGTGAATGATCACTGTAACAACGTGATGCTATGGCACAACCTATATTCATAAGACAGGAAAATATTTGTTTAAAAATAAAATTGAAATATGAACACCACCAAGAAGTCCAACTACCGGCGATAACGCAGGTGTTCAGCATGACCATATTAAGGGTTATGGGTTCCAATTCTTCCGGTGGCGGATCTTATGCATTGAACATTTCCTTGACGTCCCTGAGCATAGAGGAAGATGTACAAGACAAGGACAAGGAAAGCTCTCAGTCAATAAAAGGCTTATTTTCTTAAAAGCCCATTCATTTCTTAACGCTGAAGGGGCAAAAAATGTTGTGGGTGGTTGTTCTCAAAATGTTACAACTCATACACAATATGTAGAATTTCCATACAAAAAATGGTACGAGGAGGTGAGTACGTTTAAAAAATGGCAATTTTTAACATTATGGTATTTGTGAATGAACCCTTGAACTGCGAAAGCGCTCATTGAGCTGATAAACAAGGAACTGTCTCAGTAAGAATGAGAAGAAGATAGTTGTCAACAAGATATTTCGAAAGACTATCTGACATATAAAAGTAGGGAAAATATATGATGAACATTTTACCGACGAATTTTATGCGCAATTTATAACCAGTTTTCATTAGCCCGCAAAACAAGATATTTCACTACATCTCATACTATTCGGGGTAATGGTTTATTCGGGGTAGTGGCGTTCGGGGTAATGACCCATTCGGGGTAATGGCTTTCGGGGTAGTGACCCATTCGGGATAGTGGCGTTCGGGGTAATGGCGTTCGGGGTAATGGGATGGAGCCATCGTCATACATGGCTATTCAAATAAACTCTTGGAAGCTTGGGGGCTTGGGGGCTTGGTGGCTAAAACAGGACTCGGTATCGAGTTAGATAACCATAGTAGAAGTTGATTTTGATAACTACCTCGATGGTCCCATGAACGGATTTTGTGTTCTCGATAGCTCGATCGATAACTCGATGGCTCATCAATATCGAGTTATTGAGAGTTGTCTGTATCACGAACAATCTACTTAACATTACAAAAAAAACACAAATTTTATGTCATGTCAACGTGTCGTACGTTTCCCCGCTGTTACAAGCTACCCTGTTTGACGGTACTGTTATTTATCTTCCACAGAGAGACCACGCTAGCAGTATACGTCTTCACTATGATAGGAATGTGGATTTACACTTTCACCCTATCCGTCGGTCACATTGCTGTGGTTTACATTACGTCGTCCCTGTTAGGGTAAGTATCGCATTGATCAACGATCCCATATTCATCACGCTCAAGGCCTACTTGTTTCATCCGATATAACACATAATGAATTGTATTCCAACAACAGATTTTTCATGACCGGATATCTTCCGGTGGGCTTTGAGTTTGCTGCCGAGCTGACCTATCCGGAGCCGGAGGGAACCTCCACTGGGTTGCTGAATGCCGCGGCGCAAGTGTTCGGTATCGCCTTCACCATGATCTACTCGGAGATTCTCAACAGCAGCGGTGACGTCATCGCAAACGTAACGATGGCTGTGATGTTATTTATCGGTTCGGCCGTTACGGCCATCATCAAGTCGGACCTGCGGCGCCAAGCGGCCCAGAACCCGACCGGTGCTTAAAGTGCCATACCCAACGCAATTGTTCTGTCATGGTTGGTAAGTGACGACACCCGACCATGTAAATGGATTTTTTAGAACAAAGAATTTTTCAAGCATGAAAAGTGATGATTAGGAAATTGTATATTTTGCTGTTATTTATGCTCACCGTGTCAAACGTTGTTGATTGGTAAGATATTTAAATTATTTTTATAGTAAAATTGAAAATATTTAGTACCAAATTTAAAAATAAACCAAATAAGAAGAAAACGAAACAGAAATTGTAAAAGTCAGTGGATTTCAGCCTTCTTAAAGGCGTCATCAAGTAGGCCGCAGAATTTAATTAGCCAACTGTAATCGGATGCTGTCAAGTGAATTCTTCTGCGGAACCCAAATTTGTCTGCTTCTTTAGCGCAGCAGGCGGGGCCCGGCGTTGTGGCGCGAAAGTCAATTAAAATTCGTTTTAACATTCTCTATTTTCCCGCTGGCGGCGTTCATGTACTCCGAATAGCTATCCTTGTGAAAAGTGTTGAAAAACCCAACGTTGCGTATCTTGAAGGGTGGTTGGGCGGCGTTCGGTACCAAAAACGAGCATAGAACACGATAAACTAATTGCGAGCATTAATTTTGTTGTGGTTCCAAATGGCACTTGAAGTAGGACTGAGGACGTGATCCTTATTTACAGCTATAATCTTTGATACTTTATTGCTCGTTATTGTGTTGAGCACAGCAGCCAATAAAGGTAAAATTTAAAATTCGATGACGCACTAGTCTCAGACAGAGACTAATTTATTGCTGATGTTATCTTGAAGCGTTTAGAGCTTGGGTACACAAAACCCATTATTTTTCCTGTTTACTAAATTGTTGCGGTTTTTCATCCTAATATACTGTTTTTCATTATGTCAATCCATAATGAAACGGTCTAAAATAAAAATTTTGTATCGTTTTCGCAAATTTTCATCGTACAGTCGCCTCTCCACATCTCGATATCGAAGGAACCATCGAGATAGGGCGAGATCGAGTCAAAGAACAAATTTTTGATGAATACTAGATTGAAAAACACTCCGTTGCCAAGAAAGTAATGATTATGATTATGATTGTTTATTAACTTACAAATTTTGAAAGGGGGAAAAGCCCCTTTGAGTGATTTCCTTTCGAAATCTTTCTCAAAAAGGCATAAAACCTCTTTATCTTTTCAAAAATACGTTACAAAAAAAAAATAAATTAAATAAAAGGCTCTTGCGGAGCAGATCCATTGCGGAGCCAATATCTGTCAAGTGAGGTCATCATAGTTAAGGGCCATCCACACGATCAATCATTGACAAGTCCCATGTGCCAATCCTGGACTTGTTATAGCTGAAATTGAAAAGAAAACAGAAAACAAAACAGCAAACATCAAACATGATAAGAAATTTCATATAGATATTTGTATAGGATTTTTAATATAGGAAGATATTTATTTCCCAGAATATCACGAACAAATACAGGAATATCAAAACCTAACCTGATTATGTTATCTAAAAATTTTTCTCGTGGTCCATTAAAGCGAGAACATTTAAGAACAATATGATCAATGTCTTCATAAGATTCATTACATTCACAAATATCTGAATCTATGATATTCATACGGTACAAATAACTATTATAAATATAATGGTTGGACATCAATCTAGAGAGGGAACAGATAAAATTACGCCCAACATACAAGTTTTTAAACCAAGGAACTGCTTTTACCTTCGGGTGAATAGAATAACAATAACGCCCTTGGATACTTGTGTTCCATGAAAGTTGCCAATTATTCAAAGAATATTTTTTTAATTTAGTAAAGTATTCAAAATCACAAATATCACGATTGTAAGTTATGCCACGGAAAACACCCAATTTTGCCAATAAATCAGCCTGCTCATTACCATAAATATTACAATGAGCTGGTACCCAAACAAATTTAATAACATATCCCCGAGAATACAAATTATGTAATAAGTTTTTAATAGATAAAACAGTACGATGAGTTTTGAAATGAAAATTACTGGAATTCAAAGCATTAAGACAACTCAGGCTATCAGAACACACCATGTATATGTTCAGAGCGGAATTTTTAATTAACTTACAAGTAAAATACGGAGCAGTTAATTCAGCTGTGAAAACAGAACATGGAGATTCCAATTTATAAAAATGAGCCAAGTTGATGTTGAAAACTCCAAAACCTGCCATATTTTCCACTAAAGATCCGTCTGTAAAAAAAATTTGATTTTGTTCCACTCCAATAAATTTACGATTAAATAACATATTAGCAAATCGGAAATGAGAATGACAAGGAATTTGTTTTAATTCTTCAAGTAAAGATAAATCAATACATGGACGGAAGGCATGAACATTCATGCTATATTTATAAAAACTAGGTGTAGAATTTGGAATAATGGTTTCTCCGGAACAGTATAAAAATGAATGCAAAATTTTATTAGTTGGATTAATTTCGAATAGGGATTTTAACAAATCAATAATAGGATGATTATTTGAAAAACAATTTATTAAAAATTTACAATTGAGCTCATGTAAGCGATTCCTTAAAGGAATAATGCCAGCAAGAACTTCAACAGATTTTGTACGAATAGAGTTCATTAATTTTAAACAAATTCTCAAACAACGAAACTGGATTTTTTCAAGCTTCGAAAAACAGCACTTCCAAATGTAAAACAACCGTATTCCATAACTGATCGAATAGTTGTTTTATAAAGTGTAATCATATCAGTGGGATGAACACCCTACCATGTTCCAGTAATCATACGGAGAAAATTGATTCGTTTTGAACAAATTTTTTTGATATACTGAATATGACTGTTCCATTTCAATTTATAATCAAACCATATACCAAGATATTTGTAATCAAAAACTTGATCAATGCGATGACTATTGAGAAATAATTCAATACTAACTGGAGAATGCTTACGAGAAAATAATATAAATTTTGTTTTCTGAGCTGAAAAAGTAAAACCATTATTATGGGCCCATGTATCAATATTATCCAAAGCAAGTTGCATAAAGTGACGAATTACTTCTCTATTTTGGCCAGCTATAGAAATGTTCTTATCATCAGCAAATTGAATAAAATAACATCCATTCGGAATAATGGATATTATGTCTCTGGTGAATAAATTGTATAGAAATGGGCTTAAACAAGAACCCTGTGGCAATCCAAAATAACTATAACGAATCGATCTTGAAGATCCGTTATGATAAAAATGCATTATTTTGAAAGAAAACAAATTGCATAAGAAATTAGAAAATGTGATTGGAATTTTACAATCAAGCATTTTACTAAAAAGTAAATCTATTAAATCATATGCACCAGAAACATCAAGAAATGTAGTAACTACATCTTGTTTTTTATTGAACGATAATTCAATATATGAAGCTAAAAGGCCAACACAATCACGAGTTCCACGACCTTTCCTGAATCCAAATTGAGAAGATGAAAGAATATTATTTTTCTCAGCCCACAATTCAAGGCGATTGAGAATCATTCTTTCCATTAACTTACGAAGACACGTTAATAAGCTAATCGGTCTTCTACTATCTACTAATGAAGGATTTTTATCAGGTTTAAGAAGACTAACTACTTTTATAGAACGCCATTGCAAAGGAAATATATTCTGTAACAAGAATAAATTATATAAGGAAAGTAAATGTAATTTACCATCAATGGGTAAATTTTTCAACACAATGAATTTAATATTATCAATACCTGGAGCAGTGTTATTGGTAATAGATAGTGCCAAATCCATTTCCTCTATAGTAAATTCGTTACAAAGTTCAGGAAAATAATTATAACATTGCTGATTTTTAAATGTGACGGGTGGAGGGACAAAATCAGGACAAATTTTAGAAGCAAATTGATCAATCCAATCTTCTGAATATTCCAGAACAGATGTAGAAGGAATATTGTAATTTCTCAAATTTCGAGCAACATTCAGCAACACAATTCAGATAAAAATGTTTCAGGATCAAGATTTTCAACAAAATTTCTCCAATATTTTTTTTTTTTAATTTAGTAACTCGAGTAAATTGAGCTTCAGTTTTGCAATAAAAAATATAAAGCTCACTTGATCCTGAACGCCTAAATTGTTTAAAAGCATTTGATTTATTTTTTAAAGCAATTGTACAATCATTATCCCACCAAAAAGAAATGTGTTTCCTTTTTACTGGCCCCAATTTTATTTGTTTGCCTTGTGATTTATATAAACATTTAATTAAATTTTGTGAAAAACTATCATAATTTTGAAGGGGTGAAAGCGAATAATCAAATTTATTCAAAGCAGAGGAAACCAAATCCGAAAATTTATTCCAATGTACATTTTTCGTTAAATCATGAATATAAAGTTCTGGACTCAATTGCCCACGGATAGGATTATGAATGGAAATTTTAATGGGTAAATGATCACTACCATTAGGATCATCAATTATTTTCCAAGACGTAGTTTAATGTATAAACTATTTGAACAAAGCGATAAATCAATACAGGAATGGCGAGCAGGAGGCACAGCAATTCTAGTAAATGATCCATCGTTCAAAATATTTAAATTTAATTCGTCGATTAGATCCATTATTAATGATCCTATACCATCGGTCATATCACTGCCCCAAGCAAAATGATGAGCATTCAAGTCACCAAGAATATAAAATGGAGAAGGAACAGAGTTTAAGATAGTTTTAAGTTCTTGTAGAGAAAATCTTGCTTGAGGAGGAATATACAAACAAATAATCGAAAATTCAATATCATTATGTTTGACAGAAATAGAAACATTTTCAATTTGAGAGTCCAATGAAAATTCTAAAAATTTGAATTGAACATTTTCACGAATTCCAATCATAACCCCTCCATATGAAATATTACGATCCCTTCGGATTATATTAAAAAAAGGAATTCTTAAGCTTTTGGTATCTACTAACCACGTTTCATTTAAACAAAATATATCAACACCATTGTTTAAAAGTAAAGCTTTAAGTCGATCAATTTTTGGAATAATACTTCTACAATTCCATTGTAAAACATTCAAGCTTTGATTATTGCTTTGAGCCATTAGGAACAAAACAAGGAACTTATGAGTGGTCCAAATGAATTCAATTTTTCAAGAATATTGGCCAAAAATGGTAAAAACTTCCTAATCAGGTTTTTCCAAAAATCATTTAATCCCAAAAACTCAATAATATCTTCCAAAATGTTCAAAATGTTAGCATCATTAGTCTTATTCCCATTATCCTGAGAATTATTTTTAATATTATTGCTACCATTAAATTTATTTTCAGAAAAAAAGGGGTTACTTTTCTGGAAACCAGGAATATTCTGAGTTGTATTAGAAGAATTTTTATCATAAGATGTTGAAGGTTGTGGTTCCAAAATGTGGTTGTGATTGTTAGATTTATTATATCTTTTTCTTTTTACAGGAGGTCTATAAACAAAATTATTTGTTTCCTCTTTTAAATTTTCATTGCAATTATTTTCAGATTAAGGTTCGAAAATATTATGAGAGGCAATACCATCGGAAGTTTTAATAACATCTGAATAAGATAATTTATTTTTATTTTTAATTTTCAGATTGAATTGTTGTTGATGTGCAATATAAACTGAACACTCCTTCAACAAGTTATGTTCCTTCCCACAATAAATACAACCATCAGAATTTTTCCTACAATCAGATGGAGGATGAAGTCCACCACATTTGGAACATTTTGGTTTATTAGAACAAAAATGTGATGTGTGTCCAAAAAGAAGACAACGATCACAATGCATAATTTTGGGATAAAATAATCTAACGTGAAATTTTACATTATCAATAATAACATAATCAGGAAGAACAGATCCTTCAAATGTTATCTTGATACAATTAGAATGTGTATAGGATGATCCTTTATTTGAAAAGGTTAATTTAGATAAACGAACACATTCTAAAATTTTCACAGAAGAAATTGCCTGATTTTTGAAAACTCCAGAACCATGATTTACAATATCATCACATTCTAAAGCTTCATCATAAATTATGCCATTAATTTCACATGAGTCACATGGAGCGTAGACTCTATATGAATTCAAAAATAATTTGGACTCTAACAACGCATTAGCGTCTTCACGAGATCCAAAAACAACCCTTAATTTATCAAGGGAAATCTTTTTGATTTCCTTGACAGATTTATACAGTTTATAAATCTCAGAGGAAATCCAAAGGGCATTTATTGGTTTTTCTTTTTTACGAAAAAATACTACAAAGGGACCCAGAAAAGTAGTAGGATAAGTTTTTACGCGAATGTGTTTAACAGTAGAAAAAGATTCTTTAGATACACTATTCACAACAGAAACTGACTCCCCGTCAGTCTCCGTAATGGAAAAATGACGGGGATAGTAAAAATTTGATTACACCAGTATAAAAACCAAATAAAAAACAACAAAAGAATATAAAATAATACTTAACGAGCAAAAATGAACTGCAACAACACCAACAACAGCAATCGAAAAATGTCAACGGCTGGAGTCCTACGAGAAATCTTGCAAATCAAAGCTTCCCAACGATACAGCAAACCTTCTCTTCCAATGTATTACACGCAAAATCCAAACGCCTTAGATCGCAAAACTTCGGGGTAGAAATTCACCTGAAAATAGAAAAAAATTGACAAGCGCAGAAAAAAAGACCTGTAACCCGGTCAAGGCCTACTTACCGAAGATGCAAGAAAGTAATAGGGCTCTGCACAAAACTCATCCTCTCTCTTTCACGCTTACATTAATTGTGTAAACAACAAGGCCAGTAAATGTCAAAATACCATACAAAATCAAAACAGTGCAGAGGCCTATACATAAACAAATGTCATTTTGCGCTCCTAATTTGTTTTCAATCCCAAAACTTTGGTCTAGTAACCTTCGATATTGGTCATATCGACATACTGAGAGAAAATTGAGAACGAAAAATCAACAGAAACACATCAAAAAATGGAAATATCGAGATAAGGAGGATATCGATATATGGGGAGTGAAAATGTATGCAGACTGAAGGGACTTATGAAATCATCGACATAGGGAGAGATATCGAGATATAGAACATCGAGATGTGGAGAGTCGACTGTAATAGGCCATTTCACCTCACGCCAATCGGTCTGGAAACGGCCTACTTTCCTGCACCGAGTTACGCAGTGTTGTAAGAATCATTACTCAGCTGAGGATTTAGAACATGAAGGGTTTAACCATATTCAAAACACTGGTTAAGTTTGTAAATCTTAAAACCTATATTCTATGGAGTCCTTGGAGACGGAATTCAACTCAATTTTGAATTGTTTCAACGCAATTCCGTAGTTGAGCCCAGTAACTCAATTTTGGCTAAATTTCCAAGGTCCCCACTAGGTAGTTTGGCTTTAATTCCATTAGAAAAATATACTCAATTTTGGGTTGATTTAACGCAATATTGAGTTCTTTCGACCCAAACATAAAAAAGTTACATTTACCCAAATTTGGCTTATTGGACCAAAGTACCCCCATTGGGTAGATGCAGCTCTCTCTATTTTTGACAACATTCGTGTGGGAGAAAGAGAAAACCGAGAGATTTTGGGTTGAAACTATAATCGATATACCGTAATCCGGGGTATCATTGATCAGCGGGGTAACATTGATCGGCATGACTCATCTCATCAAAAGTACGTATTATCATTTATTGATGAAACATTTCCAAATTATGAATGGTGCGTCTTTTTCTTATATTCATGAGCTGATGAAAGTTAATGTTTTTGAGAAAATTGAGTTCACCTTATACGTAAATTTATGAACTTTTTGAAATAATGATTTTAATTGTTAAGGATGACGCTACCGAAGATTCATGTCTCAAACAAATTCCGCAAACGATATTAGCAAGGAAAATGTGATTCTTACTAAAAATGGCATCGCCGAAAACGATTCCGTTGTCAAAACTTTTATAAGTATGCTCAATTAGGCAACATTACCGAATTTCTGTTAAGAATGTAGAATTCCCTTAAGAAATTGCCTACCTTTAGGCGTATTCCGTGGTTCGAGGTGTTTTTAATTTTAAAATAACTCAAAAAGTAAATGACTTGTAAGCGTTTGGCCTTCATATTCGGCTTCAGGGGCCATGGTTTAAGTAAGTAACAACATTTTCAGTATTACCGAACTTTGTTTATATATGTGATCAATGTTACCCCATATCAGATAATTCAAAAAATCGCCTAAAACATTTTTTAGCATGCTTAAATCTTTCAATTAACAAACTACAGTATATGGTCTCGAGCTATGGGTGGCAGTACTTGTTTTAAAAATATAAAATTTGCAACATTTGCATTTTCAAACGAAATATTAAAGAAACATTCAGAAAAATGATCAATGTTACCCCGGATTACGGTACTTATTTTGGGTAAAGTAAACTCAAAAATTAGGTAAAAATATTTCTCCGTGTATAGTATCAGAACAACTCTATACAATATTCAATGTATAGGAAGGAATGTTTTAGAGCCGTGTTTAAAACAATTACAGTCGACTCTCCACATCTCGATGTTCTACATCTCGATATCTCTCCTTATGTCGATGATTTCATAAGTCCTTTCAGTCTGCATACATTTTCACTCTCCATATCTCGATATTCTCCTTATCTCGATATCTCCATATCTCGATGTGCTTCTTTTGATTTTTTGTTCTCAATTTTCTCTCCGTATGTCGATATGACCAATATCGAAGGTTACTAGACCAAAGTTTTGGGATTCAAAACAAATGTGGAGCGCAAAATGACGTCTGTTTGTGTATTACTTTCTTGGCAACGGAGTGTTTTTCAATCTAGTACTCATCAAAAATTTGTTCTTTGTCTCGATCTCTCCCTATCTCGATGGCCCCTTCGATATCGAGATGTGGAGAGGCGACTGTAACAGATCACTAGCTACGCCTCTAAATTGAGGGTCTATAATGCAAGGACTTCTTAGATGACATAGAACTTCTATTGTGGTCAACATCCAAATTTAATGTGCCATTCCAGAATACGTAGTTCAAGTAACAATATATTACATGTCAATACACCAAATTTCCAAGGAAATCCGAACTTGCAAAGTATATTATTATACTTGACAAACTTATTTGTTCCAGGAGAGCATATTAAAAAATACTTCAAGAATTTCAGATACATTTCTTAAAAAAGCTGCTAAAGGTTTACAAACAAATTTCCCTCATTTTGATACTGAGGCTCCAATGTAATATTCTTTTCAGTCACCCTTACAGCCTATCGCAAATATACCGGTGCCTTTGCCCACACAGATCATCGTTCCAGTCCGTTCCGGCCGTCCCCGCGTGGAAGAAACTCCTAACCAGCACACACCTCGTTTTGGCCCACTCACCTTCCTGGCCGATCAGGGTCATCTCTGCCTCGTTAAACGTAAAACTCCAGGCGATGTTCCGATCGATGTCCTGATCGGTGGCCCAAAAGTCTTGCTCCTTGTACTGTTGCTGGTTAAGCAATCGGCCCAGCTCGTTGTAGTCGTCCGGGGATTGGGCGGTGGCCAGCTGCATACCTTTGTCCTTACAGTTTGCCCAAGCTTCCTCGAACGTTACCAGTCCGTTTGGAAACACATACGATCTTGATTTGGATATAACTTCCGACGGCAAGAGAAGCAATAACGAGAGTGTGACTGTGAAAACGTGCAGTAAGTACATTTTGATGTTTTGAAAGTTGTAATCAGATTGTCATGCTTTTATACTTAAGCTGCCTGTTACAACTAATTTCACGCATGATTTGTTGGTTCCGCAAAACACAAAACAAATACAGATCATTGCTTCGAAAGCTGGCGGTAGACGATAAACAGACTCTCATGATGTGTTGCGGATCATAATTGTTATAGAGAGCGATAAGTGAGAGATACTTCCAAGTTTTTCTGATTTCAACCCTGCAGTAGATATGTTTTAAAACACGCGGTGTATAATCGACGCCAGGCTGAAATCTACTGACAATTATTGTAACAACAATCATGAAATCGAGAAGTTAAATTGCCAAACAAAAACCACTATCGTAAATACCAAAGGAATGTCGCCATAAAACGAATAGAATAAAATGTATCACATTTGACAGTAAAATTGAAAATTTTATCAAACTAATGTCACCAGGTGGAATAGTTATTATTAGCTGTGATAAAAACCCCGTTGATTTAGACTAGAACAATACAATAACGTGCGAAAAGTGTTACAAACTAGCGAATAAGGTCAACATAACTTTACACAACCCACAGAAAAAGAAAAAAAACAGGATACGTACCGAAAACAGAAGTAAAAAGTGACAATAAACTTATAGAATGATACGAAGGATTTATTTATATGTGTGAATAAACTATAGAAACCCAACTCCAATCTATTGTAATCTTCCCCAACTAACAATATGTAAACCTTTTACACGTCCATTGAAACCATACTGGCAAAGCAAACATGAATCCCCACTCAAAAAGCATACGCCCTCGAGATATGTACGAGATATCAACCATGTCGACAGCGGAAACAAAAACCTCCAAAGCCCATCGACCTCGTCACATTGCACCACATGGCACCGAATGGTGTTTGCGACATTGAAAATGCAAAACTTACCCCAACACTTTAAGGTGAAACGCCTTCGAAGTGTTGTCACATTCTTGAATTTGGATCCCAAGCTGTTTCACCTTAACGGGAAAAGATTTCGACTTTCCAAGAAGGATGGCACCTCAAGTGTGGCGTGAGTGGCGCTCGAAGTTGGTCAAGTTGATCCCATTTTCCTCGAACCAGCGCGCACAGCAATTGGCAACAGGATATTGTGGGTTGATTCTTTCCGGCTAGCGAACACTTGTGCCGCATATACCTACAGCTGCGATGGTGATAATCTCCTTTGCTTAGACTAAGCAGGCGTGCTCGGATGCGGAGCCAAGCGTTTGCCGGCTTGCATGCAAGTTGCGCCTCTCATGCGACACAGTGGGGTCGCACAGCGCCAAAAATCGTCCAAAAATCCACACACAAAAATGTACACCCAATGACAATATACGGAATACCCTTACAAACCGAAACATACACTAAATCAATAAACTACATGTGTCTAAGCGAATGAGTAGAGCGTCGAAGAGAGATATTCAGCACCATTAGGTATAATAGCTGTTACGATGTTTAGTGTGAATGTGGTAGGAACGTAGCGTTAATGCACTTGTTAACAGTAGCAGCCCTGAAAACGGAGTGAGGAATAATTCAAGATACATATAAGTAGTTAGATATTGCTGGATAGCGGAAGTTCTATGCTAAAAGTATATTTTTAAAAACAAGAATGGGTTGATTATCTAAGAGAATGACGGAAAATAATGAAATTATGGAAATAACGGAAATCGAGTGACAATAAAACGAAAGAGCTATTTATTTCTTAGTATGTAAGTGTATTTGAAAAATGGATAAATGCTAAGATTCAATTATAGAGTGTTAAAAATCATACAATAAACATACAAATAATACTAAATAAAACACGCTTCTAGTTGTAGATGCAGTGAAACTGCTCAAAACAATTCAATAGTTAAGTGAGAAATGATATTTGTACGGTCCACAATTGTGAGATCAACCACCGCTAATGAAATGGAAGAATTATGTATAGTTATTGGCTTTATCAATGAGTCAGTCATCGGTTGGCTCAACACAAAGAGTTCTGTAAGCTTTGCATATTTATTTTTTGGTAAACAAAAAAAAGTTAGAAGTGGTACTGTTTGGAGTAATAAAGCCATTCATTCACAGTACAACGTTGTATTTATTTTGAAAGAAATTCAGTGATTTACAATACAGCCTTTTTGTGCAAACTAGTGAATAAATGTCTGAAAGTGTGAATTCGTTAATCAAATTTTATCAATCTATGTATTGTAGGAAGAGTATATAAAAGTATAGGTGACCGACTTTGTATTTTTTTTAGGAAATTCGGGTGGCGAATACTGGATCACTTGTGTTTTCCATGTTTTCAATTTATGTTCTGGATGTAGACACCAATATTGAATTCTTCGGAGAAGTAACAAATTTTATAACACCATGGTGGAATAAGGTTCGAGTAAACAAACCTATTTAAGAAAAAAAAAGCCTCCAAGAATTTTTTCAGCAAGTTTGGATGTTTGTATGAATGTTGGCACATTATTTCAAAGTGATTGAATGAATGCTTAACAATCTATGTGAATTTGTGTAGTAATACGCTACATAACCCAAGGTGACCTTCCTTAGCCGAGTGGTTAGAGTCCGCGGCTACTAAGCAAAGCCTGGGTGTCTGGGCAGTAGCGTAGCTAGGGGGGTGCGGATCATAGGTGCCCCAAAATTGCAGTGCGGATTTCTCATAGCATTGAAAGTTCGACCTAGCCTGACAATTTGTATGTTCTCAAACTAAAATTTAGTATAATAAGCATAGGTTTTGAAGGAGATTTGGATCAGCTATGTTCAGGGGCCCCTTTATTATCCCTTATTTTAAATACTTAATGGCTAGATTTAGAACCAGCACAGGGGCCCAGAGGGATCGTCGCTTCGGGCCCCCCATTCTAGGGGCCTCCACAAATAGTTGTTGTTGTTGAATCGATTGGGCGCATGAAAGAACTGAGCCTTCGAAAAGGGCCGCGTTTAGCTAATCCTCATGTGGATACTTAAGTAGGCTCAGATACCTTTTTTTAAATGTCGAGTCTAATTACGACTTTGGATTTATAAATATTTACTTCATGAATTTTGATTTTTGATTAAATGTACCTTAGTTTGTTGGCCTCCAAAAATCTGGAGCATTGGTGAGCTTTGAGCTTGAGGCAATCAAAATTCCTTTTTTTTTTTGATCATCCAAAAATACTTACCAAAAATATTCTGATTCTCAGGTGGCTTTAAACCAGTGGTTCTCAACCTTTTTGAAGCTGCGGCCCCTTTTGAAGATCTACAAACAACCTGCGGACCCCCAAAAATGGATGCTTATGAAACCTCTCAAAGATCTCAAAATGATTTGTTAGACATAAGTACTTGTCACTAGGCAGGAGTACAAAAAAACGTTTGAAATTCATTATAGATAATGTAAAGATTTGTGCACTTTTTGAATACGAAGATTGGTACGTGTAACAAATTGGGGAAGATTTAAACGTTAATAACTCAGTTTTTCGTGATCCAACCAGAGTTTGGATTTTGATCAGAATAAGCTGATCGACCCATATTCAGAGAGTGTAACAGTTCATGAATCATAACAGTTCGTGACATCGCATTCGGATAACTCTATGAATGTTGGTATTCATTCTCTCTCATGGTACGTGACGAGAGAGCATTCAAGACGACAACGATATCGAGCCATTCGAGAGATTTATGTTTTGCTTAAAATTGGTAACAACAAGAATGAGAGAGTGTCAGCGAATGTTACACGTAGTGACACACAGTGATCGGCACCAAGCAGTGGATATTGTGTGTTCTGTTTCTTTATCGTGTCTCATTACCTTCCATGAAAGTTAAAAATAATGCGTGTTGTGTGAATACGGGCGCATTTAACACTTCAGTCGTCACGCTGTTGTATTTTGTACAACACTGGTGAAAAAACCTCGCTTTTTGTTCACAACAGCAGCGTGGTGGTTCTGACGGTGGCCAACCACGTGACGACTGGAAGGTTAAGGAATAAAAATTATGACTCTTTGCTAAATATGAGTTCTGTAGCCTTCAAGAAATCTCCAAAAATCTCCTGCCAAAATAAATCAAAAGTGCCGGGAATAAGTAATGAGATAATCACAGGACTTCATTGAAGATTGTCTCGAGATTCACAAGATTGTAGGAAAAGTTTCATAAGATTTACTTAAGGACTCAATCAGAACTTCAAAAAGTCCTCGCTAAACATGGTATCTTTTGATATTTTAAGTAAGTCTATGATTGGCTACTCTGGAGTAACTTATCAGCCGTGGGATGAATTTATTAAAATTTTCTCCAAGAACTCTCTGAAAACCTTGTCACATATCCATCAAGTAATTTCGCAGATATCTACCAATGATCACTATTGTGAATTTTTTTTTTCAATCTTACCGATAACTGCCAGGGAACAGAGGAACTTTTCGAAGATCTTACCATAAATTAATCAGTAAACTTCCAAAATTATAACTGACAAGGATTAAGCTGCAAATATTTCAAAAATTTCCTCAAGAAACGATCCCAGTTTCACTTTCAAGCACACACTGTTGAACCATTGAGCAGTGTTTAATGAATAGAATTATAACGACTGTGTGCAGATTAATTAATCCTCGTGTTCATTTTTTATTGATAGAATTACATCAAAATTTATTTATCAATAGTTGCGTAGCTTTAAAAGGAAAAGTCAGTTATGTTTCAATAATATTTGATACATCAAATGCTTTCTTGAAACAAACTTAGTATGAGCTGTTTTACATTTATTCATAACTAGTGGTCCCGGCAAACTTCGTCTTGCCATCAAGTAGGCTGTTCAAAAATGTCATGAAACCTTGCACGCAAAACGGTAGATTAATTTTCTCCCGTTTTCCTGGCTATTCCGAAAACTTTCCTAGACTTTTTCCCCGCACGAACACGTCGCATCCCCTGTCGAATACAACAGTGAAAAAATTATCCAAATCCGTTGCCCCGTTCGTGAGCCATTTCGTGACATACAAACACCATTCCATTTTTATTTATATAGATTCTACACTGATTTCTCAATGGCATCGCGGACCCCCTGAAAGGTTGTCGCGGCCCCCTAGGGGTCCGCGGACCACTGGTTGAGAAACCCTGCTTTAAACAATTATTCAGGATATTTTTTTTTAAATCTCCTGGTTATTTATATGAAATTATTAAATGAATTTTACCAATTTTTTTGTAAAACTTATTTTGAGAACCCTCAAGGTTTCGTAATATTTCTTCCAAGAATTTGTTTAGAAATTCTTTCAGGGTTTTTTACAGAAATTTATACTGGGTTTCTTCAGATTAAACATTAGCAACAAATTCAGGGATCTTTTTCCAGTGTTATCATGTAAAGTACATGCTGAGCAATGCAACCTGGAATTTTTCAATTAATATCTGAAAGAATTGCTTCGGGCGTAAAACCACTATAAAATAGCTAGTAATAATCGTTTTGGCTTTCCGATATGGGCGTCAATTAATTAGGGGTTTTAAAAATTGCCTCAGAGATTCCGAAAATGATTACCCTGATTTTTTTTCAGGGATTCTGGAAGATTGCATATAGGAATCGTTCAAGGAATTTATCAAGGTTTCAACCAATAATTTCATTGAGAGGACTTCTAAGCATTTTCCCTTAAAAAAACAACTAAAGGGTTTTCTTGGCGTACCCTTGGTCAAGCCCGAGATTTTCCCGAGTACTTCTTTACCAATGCAATGACTCCAAGGAATCTTCCATGAATTATACCTTTTTAAATATACCCATAAAGATTTAACTGAGGACTTTTTGGTATTCATAATAGAAGTTTGCGAGAATTCCTCAGATGATTGGAAATCTTTTTGGATTTGTCCTTCATTGTTCCCTGGGAGCCCTTCTTCATTACTATAGGGTGTCCGTAAATTACAAAACAAAATATGTGAAAGATTATCTCTCATTTAAAACAATAAAAATCTATGTAGATGTATGTATTTTAACCCTCTAATACCCAACCCCGCCTTTTGACGGGGTACACTTTGGAATTTTGTGTATTTTTTCGTAGCTCGATTATCAAAATGATTTTATTTTTGGCTTAAACCTTGACTCATAACACGCATATGAGGAAAGTTTTTTATGACTTTTGAATTTTTTTTGTATATTTGAAAATTGTTTGAAAAATTGTATTCTTATATAACCTACTTGGGTTTATTTAACGTGAAATATAAAAAAAATATTATCTTTTATATTTTTATACTATTAACCTATAACAGAAGAAGAGCTTGGTGGTATTAAAATAATTTCCAACCTGTTTTTCCGTTAATTACACGGAAAATAAAAAAAATCAGAAAAATATCTAAAATTTATTATTTTTAAAAGTACCATAAAAATTAGAATTTTATAATTGCCAAAAATAAGTAACTAGAAAAGACTTCAATAAAAAATGAAAGAGGATAAAGATGTTCAAAAATAAAAATAATAAAAATCAAAAACCAAAATTCATAGATTTGCGAAAAAAAAAATATAATTGCCCAAAACGATTTTAGATAACTCAAAATGATATTTAGATCGAAAATAAAAATTTGGGTTTCAGAGGGTGATACATCTATGAAATAGCGAAAAATACAATGATGGGTAATTTCAAAATTATTGTTTTTTACTGAGATAATCAAATTGAAATTTATTGGAGACATTTTTTGAAGGGTGCTAGCCATATTAAATATAATTTCTATAAGATGAGTTCAAATATTCTTGTTATGATTGAAATTTTCTATAGAATCTTGGCTGTAGGGTAGACTGGAAACAGAAAATTATTCAATTTAAATCCATTGAGATCGAAGGGCTTTTCTCTTCCATCATAAAGCCCGAAAAACGGCGTTCGTTAAAACAGCCCAACACGATTGGGTATGATTTTACAAATATTTGAAATCAGAAATGGGTCAAATTTGTTGCTTGAGAATATAATATAAAACCATGTAGGAATGCAACAACGAATTTGTCCAATGATTGCACCAGATATTTACCGATGAACTGTTCCAAATGTTTTTCACGAGTTTTCAAAGATAACAAATATAAATAACCGTAAGCATACTACTAAATACCGTATAACATACAGTAATGTATCCAAGAGTATCTTTAAAGATCTTTTTAAATAAAAATAGATAGAAGCTTTATATACACTTATATTATTTCGTCGACCTCAGCAAAACGAATAGCCGAAAATCCAACAGCTGAGAATTCGGTACTTTTCAATACCGAATATCGCCCAAGTAACCAGTAAGCACGATAATGCGGCACGGTAACAGCATTATATGCGCATATAGGGTAATCATTTGATGCTTGTCAGTTTTATATACGCATATAATGCTATTATAATGCCAGAAAAGGCGAAAGAGCGTGCCATTATAATGCGAAGATATAACCGTGCTTCTCGGTATCACTAGTGCTGACCACGTGAGAAACGTCAGTTGTTTTCGCCAGGTTTTTGGGGCGAATATGTTGTGCTTTCGCGTACGCAGTCAGAGAGCTTTCGCGTATGCGGCCAAGCAGCTGGTACACG
The DNA here is from genome assembly GCF_002204515.2 of Aedes aegypti. Lineage (NCBI taxonomy): Eukaryota > Metazoa > Arthropoda > Insecta > Diptera > Culicidae > Aedes > Aedes aegypti. The sequence continues at coordinate 1,269,927 of NC_035108.1, forward strand.
AGGTAAATAAATTAATGAATGAAAATGGAAACCTCGAATAGTATGCAAAATGTAATAAAATGATTGAGATAGTACTTCTCCGTAGCAGACTTATTCATTTTGGTGGTTTTCATCCTTTTGAGGACTTGAAATTGCCACATATTGATCCTTGTTTTATGATGATGAAATTCCTTATTTTGCGTGTCGAACCTGCGACACCTGTATTGTTGAGTTGTTGAAGTTCTGCTCCTTTGCTCCTTCGTCCACATAAGATGAATAGTATTGGAAAGAAAAGTGACCAATTTAAACCACCACTTTTCCCCGTCATAAAACCTGCAATTGTAGTAGTGAGAAGACTTATGTTTGACTTCCTCTCACCACTATATGTAAACACAAAGCACGTGGTATATCTGTCAATACACTGGATGGCATTTAAACAGGCCCTGTATGCGCATATAGAGCCAATATAGTGCTTATTTAATGCCCGTATGCATCAGGCTTAGAAGCATTAATGATGCTGTAATAGGGTTTCTATGCAGCGGAAGTGCTGTTATAAGGTGTGTAAGCATTTGTGGTGCTATTATAATGCATGTACGCATTTATGATGCTGATTAAGGGCTTATTATTAGTGCTAATGGTTACTTGGGCCGTTATTAGTTTACCGAGATTTCCGCAATCCAAGTTTTTTATAGAGATTTCGGCAATCGATATCGACATTCGGTATACGTTTGTCGAGATCTCGGTAAAAAAATTCCGACATATCAGCTGTTGGAAGTGTGTATATATATATTTTTTTAGGTTTCACAAGAAGTTGAAACGAAAACGATTTCTTGGCCGAAATTGTAATTTTTACCGGCAGATTATTTTTTGAATCATTAACCCCTCTACCGGCAGCTTCATTTTTTACCGCTAAAAATATTCAAATCATGATAACTCTTTGGTTCTCAAAATTTTTGCGCCATTTTTTCACAAGATCTCAAAAAATTCTTTTAAATTAAGATTAAAATTCCTTGGGGACCGACGACCCAGTGAACCACGTATCGTATAAGAATGTGCATCCAAAATCACATATTCGTACGTCAAAAATCAGAATCGCACAAGATGCCAAATCAAACGCTATCAATGTCAACACATGTTGTATATAAATCCCCAATACGATTCATAAACAACAATTTGTGTTGACAACAAAACATGTCGTAAATAGTGCAACATAGAATTGCGTGAAGTTGTATAAACTGACAGATCATATATCAATCCAGAAAGCATCGTATGAAATCGCAATTACTTAGCAAAAATTGCCACCCAAACTTGGTATTTGCTGACGATGGGCCTTAAAGAACAACACAGTATGTGTCGCTGTACATGCAGCATGTATTAATATTGGCAAATAATTACCAATCTACCATGAAATCCTTGGTGGTGCAGTGGTAAGGTATTCGACCCCTAATCCTAAGGTCCAGAGTTCAAGACTTGCTGAAATCTTTTTTTTATTTCCATCCAAATTTTGCGGCATCGTATATCTGATCGAAGAAAGTCTGAAAAAGCCGGGCCAAGTACGCATATAGCCTCCACTTTGGTAGATATATAGGCTTTTCATGCATTCTTTACGATTAAATCATATAGAAGGGTGTATAACAAAAGTTATACCAACCAAAATGTTTACTGGGGAGTAGCCATAACCCACGTGAATATCTCAGGATACAGAATTTTTATAGTATTTGGATATTCATTCCACGGAATGATACATTAATGCGAGTATGTTGTGAAAAAACAAAGCAATTTGGTGCATCTGTCTTTGAGTAATGAGCATTTCTGTTTCTGGTACCACGCTGGATAAATAAAGATCTTTAAAACTCAAAAAATCTCATATCGTAATTTCCAGATTTCTCCAAGAATATTGAACCGATTTGTATGATTTTTTCAGAGTAAATCCTTATGACCTGGCTTTGTATAGTACACATTTAATTTTTTTTGATAAATTGACCTAAAACAAAATGGCCACCAACGACATTTTATATGGAGCATGTCGGTCCTCCAAGGAACACGGAATATCTTCAAAACCAGATCACCAATGATTATTATCGATACGGATTCTTAAATTAGAAGAGTTTTTGAGATCTTGTGAAAAATGGAGAAACAAAAAACAAGAAACAAAAAAGGTATCGCGATTTGAAAAAAATTTAGCGGTAAAAAATTTGGCTGCCGGTAGAGGGGTTAACCACGATTTTTTTTTACAAAAACTGAAGGTACGTGTGAACTCGCTAATAAAAGACATCTTGCAAACCTCTTTTCGAGGGGCCCCCAAATCTACCTCCGCACCGGGCCCCCAAAACTCTTGCTACGCCACTGTGTCTGGGTTCGATTCCCAGTCGGCCCAGGATCTTTTCGTAAACGAAATTTCCTTGACTTCCCTGGGCATAAAGTATCATCGTACCTGCCAAATGCAAAAAAGGCAACTTTGGCAAAGAAAGCTCTCAGTTAATAACTGTGGAAGTGCTCATAAGAACACTAAGCTGAGAAGCAGGCTCTGTCCCAGTGATGACGTTAATGCCACGAAGAAGAAGAAGAACCCAAGGTGACAAATACTGATACTGGCGAATACCGGTACATAGACTAAATAATTCTCTAAGAAATAACTTTGAAAGAAAGTTTTGCAAGACCATTCGTAGGAATACTTGGCAAAAATTATTCCAGGTATGATTGATAACCCTTATAAAAGAGAGCCTGAAAAAATCTTGATAGGCGTAGAGAAATTTTTCCGAGAGATATTCTGGGATGAATCCCTGGAGAAATTCTGAAAGAAATTTTTGGAAAACCTTTACTACGATATTGATCGAGTCCTGTACGTAGTCCTAATAGCAAATCTAAGAGGGATTCTTAGTGTGGCTACAGAAATTTCTGGCAAAATCCCAGAAGACACGTATAGGCAGTGCTGGGAATGGTAATAGTAGTAGGCTTGAATTTTCGCGAAAATCACGTGGCTCTCCCAGTACAGTAGTTCAAAAACGTGAATCTCATCAAGTAGCCTATGTTGGGTGCACGAATTTTCTAAATCATGAGTGTCATTGAAGGCTCTAAATGCGGGAAATGCAGCGGGAAATAGAACATTTTTCTACAGTAGTTTTGGGTTGCCCTTAGCAACGGGTGTTTTGCTATTTTCAAGGCATTTTGCCTACAGCAGCGATGGGCGTGAGTTTCACTGGCTTCGTTGACTGTGATTGGCTTTGCTTGGCTACTGTAGAGTGAATTTCAGATTTTTTCCCAACCCTGCGTATAGGGTAATCTGTGAAATAAATCCTGAACGCTTTCTTAAGAATAACTCACGGAAATCTCCACCTATCCTGATGAAATGTTAAGACAAGGTCCAGTTTTTGTTCTAGTTTTTAGGACATGGATGACACCGGCATGTCCTCAGAGAACTGCTTCTTGGAGACAATTGCATTTTTGTTTTCAAATATAGGACAGCCTTTTTATGACTTTTCATGAGCTTTAAATGCATTTGAAAAAGATCATTGGCCACATTGACTACTAAGGTGCCCTCAAGAAACCTGTGACACGGGACATTTTCGTTTTCACTCTATAACAGGTCATACGACAGCTTTTTCCTCATGATTTTTTATGAAAATGCTTTGAAATTATCTGAAGTGGCTCATTGAGCCATCATTGGCCTACATTGGCCGTTTCTGGAATTATATGGGTTCCCTCTAGAATTCTGCGACAGAAAGCATTTTTGCACCTAAACATGACAAGCGATAGCTTTTTATTCATGATTTTTTTTTTCTTAAGAAGACTTTTCAAATACATTGAAAGCCTTCTCATGAAAAGTCGTGAAGAAAAAGCTGTCGCATGTTATGTTTATGAGTGGAAACGGAAATTCCTGAGGGTAACTCCTGACTCCTAACTTATGTTTTCTGAAACGGCTAATGTGGCCAATTATCCTTTTCATTTACTTTGACAGTGTACTCAAAACTCATGAAGAAAATGTTTTGGTATGGAACCAGAAAAAGCGCAACTTTTACGCGTATTACCAACGAATATAGGTTCGGTTTACACAATAATTTTCAACCACTTCGGACGGAAAAATTAAAACTGGATAAATATTTCAGGATTAAAATTACCATTATGGATCCAAATTACCACTTCAACGATCATAAACGAAGCGGTTTGCACTATTCAAAACGTATTCTTTTCAACAGAAAAAAACACCAAGTAGCACTATTTGCAGCCATATAACTACTATTACTTCTCTTCATAATTACGCTTATCATAAACGAAAGAAAAATCGCGTAAGAATCCATCACGCAGCACTCGAAAAAAAGAACGTGACAGGCCGTTGAAAACACAACCGTTCGCGGCGGTGCCTACTGCGTTTTTCTTGAAAGTTTTATTATAAAAATCATGAAGAAAAAGGTGTCACATGACATGTTTTGGTGTGGATAAGAAAATGTCCACTATTACAGGTTCCTTGAGAGCACTCAAATGATTCCTGAATAAGACCAATGTATCTAATGCATTGAAAGGCTTCTTATGAAAAATCATGAACAAAAAGCTGCTGCATGTCATATTTTGTGTGGATCCGAAAGCAACCCCTGTCACATGTTCGTTTTAAATACCCTTATGATTCAAAAAATGTCAACGTTTTCAATGATCATTTTTAAATACTTTGAATGAAATATTCAAATATTTCTAATGAAAATCACGAAGAAAAAACTGTCGTAACAATGTTACAAGAGATACCAATATATTTACAGAAATTAAATTTTTAAATTGCATTGGATCGACTACTTCTCGGGCTACGAAAGAGCTGAGAGTGAAAAAAGGGGAATATAAGAGACGAATTTTTGGTATTCGAGCACTTTTAGCCGATCGCAACGCCATGGGTGGCGAGAATTTGAAACACCCATTTTTAACGGATCGCGAAGCAGATCACATCGCTCCGATCCTAAAAATAGGCAGTATAGCCAATGGATTAGAGATAAAAATATTTGCTATTTTTAGATTGTATGTGACCTTGGAACCCCACGATTTTCGCGAAGGCCAAGAATTGAAGGCCATCTTATTTTGCCAAATTAGCGTTCTTTCTCGATTCGATCGGCGTAGTGAACGGACGTAGTCCCCAAACCTAGTGGAAGTTAAAGTTAGAGAACTTCGTGTTAGTCGATAGTAAAATTGTGAGTTTTGTTTTGCGATATGTTGTCTTTAAACCCATTTTAATATTCTAGGATGAATTTCAGGCAGAATTCAAGGAGAAATCTGTGAAAGAATAATTGAAAAAGAAACTGAAGGAATCTTTAAAGAAGCTCTTTTAATAAAAACCGAATAACAGTGATCATTTATGATTACTTAAGGTGAAGATGAATCGAAGCCAAACTTCAAATTTACAAGAGCACAAATCTGAGAACCGAATACCAGTTTGAGCTGAAAACTCAATCGATTGGTCGCAACCAGCGAGTGACCAATCGATTAAGCTGTCAGCTTATACGGATGTTTGGTTTTCCAGATTTGTGCTCTTGAAAATTTAAGGTTTGGCTTCGATTCATCTTCACCTTAAGAAAGTCATTCGTTTTGGCATCAATGATTACTTTTCAGCTTGCATTCTCAGTCTTGATAGTTTATATTGACTTGAAAAAGTATCACTGTACGCGCTAACATGCATAACGTATGCTGATACTTTTTCAGCTGTGTCAGTGCAAAACCAACTGATTTTCTTTGATTTTAAATCGTGAGATACAAATACAAATTTCAGTGACGGCCTACTTCGCCTTAACATTATTTTTCAGTAAGGTTATTTATCTTCTGAACAGGCAACATTGTTGCACCTAGTACGAACGATAGCACACACAAATCATGGCTACTATGTTTCACTGCATACATTCATCGATGCCTACAGAGTAGCTCAATTATGATAGCCAACGATATTCAACACAGACTAAAATAGTAAAAATACGGCTTCTGATCGATCATGCCCCACGCGTGTCATCATGGATGAATCAGTGTATCAAAAATGCTATCCCACATCCCTCCGTCACGGAAAACATTGTCATTCATAAATAACGCCGTGACTCACGGAAAAACGAACTAACACCAAGCGCTGTGGTATGGAACGAGGAAAACCTTTGTCCCCTCTGAGAAATGAATGCTGCTGCTAGGTGTGTCTCATTTCAACTAAAAACGTAAACATTTGTGTGCTTTCCCTGCTTGAAAATGATCTTCACTAGACTCTCAGCTCAAAACACAATCCACCGAAATCCTCTTAACGATCGAGAAGAGATGTGAGCAGCGGAATAGTTGCTGAAAATGTGAGTGAAGAGACAAATGGCCGATATCACTCTACGGTGGCATGTGTGTAACTTGAGTGGGGGGGATGCGTAACAGAATTTTCCATCTGAAGTTTTTCCGGAAATTTCATAGTTAGGGTAGATGTACCAGTTTTGGACATAACGGTTCCCTATTTCGCTATATGTGATAAATTGATTATTTTTAATCATTCTTTGTGTTCATAGTAGTTCATATCAAATACATCAGAATGTAGAAACATTCAAAAATATTGAAAATGTGAAATTATTCCAGAAATAGGGAACCGCTATAGCCATAAATGGTATACTTTCCCTATGTGTCAACAATCATTTCTTGGTGAGGTACGGTGAAGTAAGTGGACACTGAAAAATCAATAGTTCACTTCATGTTTGTGTTCATCTAACGTGAATAATGTTATTCTTGATTTTTTCTGTAGATAATAAATGAGAATCTCCTTAGTAAACTTCAAAACGTTATTTGTTTCGATTTATCTGATTGTTATGGCTTGAGTATTAGGAACTTGAAAATTTGCTCCAAATGATCCACTTGCCCATTGGATGATCAATTTGAATCACCAATAAAAAATAATATGTTCTCAAAAGAAATGAGAGTAATTATGTATAGTTAAAATGATATTACCAAAGACAAATTAAAGACCTCCATGTCCCTTGCAGTTGCCCAAAATTTTATGGCTCATAAGGTAATCTAGACTGCCGTGAAAAGTGTACTGCGATCTGTCAAACTTGGGTACCTTTTGCACTAACGAGGGACGAAATGCAGTACTAGAAGTGGTACCCAATCTGAGCCCGAGTGTGACGGACCTGATATTACTCTCATTCTTGTTATTGGTGCTATCTTATATATTTTTATGTTTGTTTTGATAGTTTTTAAATAGGAAAAAAGCAGTATTTTATCAAAATATTATAAAAAAAATACTTATACATTGGTTTACACTAACTCCTACAAAAACTCCATTGTAAGGTACACCGGGTACACACAAGTTGAAACGGCTGCGGTAAGATGAAATGACAAAGTTTCATAGCGAAATCCCATAATGATGAGCAATTCAATTACAGCAACATTAAGTTAACAGATGGAACAAACTTTTAGGGAAAAACTTTCTGATATCATTTCTCGCATAACCTGTGATCTCGCCCTAAAGTCATTGGTAATCGAGTGTGTATCTTGTTGTTACCAAGCAAACGAATGGATTTACACCTTATTCAACAATACTACGATAAAGAGAAGATCCTCCTCTATCTTCCAGTGGTGATAGTTTAGTCATTCATTTGCCTTGGAACAAGGAGCTACACACTCGGTTACCAATGCCTTTAAGGGTGAGATCACAACTTATTCGAGATTTGTTGTTATCCTATTGAAAACTTTGCATTTCATCTTGCCCCACCCATTTGAACTAGCCCCGGTGTACCATATCTAAAGACAACATAAAAATCTCCAATGGCCTTGCATTGTTGGTCAAAAATTTTTGGCACATAAGGTAATAGCGCAAAATCTAGAATGCCATGACAACTGTACTGCGATCTATCAAACTTTGGTACTCTTTGTAGTACCAAGGGACCAAATGCAGTACTAGAAGTGGTACTAATCCTGAACCTGACAACTTTGTCTTAATATCGTCTTTGATTTGTAACTCTAAACTGTAATGAATTCCTCCATTTCATACACATAAGTTAAACGGAAGTATTGTTGGATCATTCATAAAGATGTTTTGAAAGCCACTTTTAGTTTAAAAATATTAATTAAATTTACTTTTGTTTATGAAACAGAAATATTTTAATTCTATTTGTGAATATATTTGTGTCATACGTCTAGTACAATTGAAATGGTCAAATGAATTACGGTAATATGCGTTCAATTAGAGAATTTCTGCGTTTTGCTCTTTGCCATTCAGTTTAGACAAAACACCACAAATTTTGTTCGAATTTTACAAAAGACTGTAAAAACTTTTAGGTGGATAATGAAAATTTAAATTAAAAAGGCTAGGAACGAAAGAAAGTCAAAGGGAAATAATATTTGATATGTTGAAAAAACTAATAGTATTCAATTTTTAGCAGAGATATAATGGATTTTTGATTGACAGAAAGCAATTTTAAATTTAATTGATTATTGCAGTTATAAAGTTTGCGTTGTTAGTGCAAGTGAAGTTCTAGTTTTGTAGTAGTATCAGCAAAGACGAGAAGATCGCAGCAGGCCATGCGCGCGGATGGCTGCTTTTTCTCGTTTGCTGTCACGTTTATATCGAATTCGCGTGATTTATTCGGCCGGCGAAATCGTCAAACGGCTTGTGGTGCTATGCCACCCGGAAGATACTGAAAAAAGCAATGAAGTGTTTACGCCGCGAAATTGGCGTAAGTCTAAGTGCTAAAATTGAGTGTATTCAAAACAAAGAATACTCAGTTGTGCGTTTTGTTCGTGAAGAGATGTGAAGAAAATAAGTGTTATTTGAGAGAATTGACGGGATCTGTTGAATAGTTATGTATATAAACGCAACGTGTGCATAGAAAAAAAAAACGAAAAAGAAGAAAACCTGTTATGCTGGATCTAGTGGATATTTTTTCAAAGTGTGATAATCAGCAATCAACGGCAGCAGAAGAACCTCACAGGAATTAGGAATTTGCAAGCATTCATGAAATGGGTGAGATCCTTCCGAAACAGATAGATTATAATTTAATTTAATTAGCTATGTAGAAACTTGAAGCATATTGATGCGTTTAAGGGGATAAATAATTGCTGTGTAACGAGTACGGTATCAATTTCTTTTCGTTTCAGAGAGCGAGCAATGGCGCTATATCTAAGGCTTTTTCAGCCAGGACACAAGGGGGAAATACCTGTTTCCCATTCCTGGAAAGAAGCAAAAAAGAAGTGTGCATTAACATTCTTAGCAAAACCACTTCCAACGATTTCCCTCACCTCCCCTTAAATGAAACGGTTGGTACGGTTGTCCCCGTTTCTTCTCTCATAAAATTGAAAAACTTTCGTCTATCACGTTATTCATACGTGAATAATCTGATCGCCGTAATATTTTTGATTATCTTCAAACCCAAGTCTGCACAGTGGGCCTGGCCATTTTAATATTTGTAACATATTGACGATATGCTGCAAATATTAATATCGACAAGAAAATACTGAACTAATTTCCGGCATTTCCAGGATGCTTTTCAATATTGGCTGCGCAAGCGCTTAGAATAGAATAGAATGGTATCAGCAAAGACGCAATAAAGACCTCCATGTCCCTTGAAATTGCCCAAAATGTTATGGCACATAAGGTAATAGAGCAACATCTAGAACGCCGTGAAAAATGGACTGCGATCTGTCAAACTTGAGTACCTTTTGCAGTACCAAGGGTCCAAATGCAGTACAGGTTGGACTCGATTATCCGGAGTACCGATTTTTTTTCACTCCGGATAATCGAATCCTCTGGATAATAGAATCACCAAAAGAAAAATTAAAATCTGCGATAAAAGAACTTAAATATTGTCTTTTTCGTTGTTTTGTTCGTATGATGCAATGACGTGGCCAGAAACTATTTCTAGGGACATTAAGAAGAAAAACTAAAACTTTTCATAAATACGTCCAAACCTGCTAAACCATTCATATTGTTCATTGCAATACTAAGTTATCTAAAATTTATGCATAAAAACTTAAAAACAAAAATGTCAAAAGAACATACTCCAGATAATCGAGTCTAAAATTCTCAAACTCTTCAAACTTAGATGATATGGTTATTGGTTCTAGGTCATTTGGTCGAACATTAATGAGAGAACTGCTGCACTGCTATAATATAGTGCACCATCAAAATGAAATGTTTTTTTTGGAACGTCCGAATAGTTCAATTCAAAATTACACTTTGTATTAAAAATGATAAATCATCAATGCGTTGTAACAACATATTACTTTTCTAGTATGAATTAAAATAGAGCATTTTCAATAAAATTCATCTGAAATTTACTTCCCTGCGAACGTTTATATTAAATTATAAATAATAATATTTTTAATTCTTATAAAACTATTATAGCAGCTTGATTTCAAAATAAGTCAATTGAAAGAATACCGTAAATTCGGATGTAATTGATCACCGCGATTTTATTTCTTACTAATAGTGCACCAAGCTCATTGCAACTTATAGTAAATGAACGTTGTTTGTCTTAAATAATGTCTAATTGTGTATAGTGAAGTTTTTTGTGCCACAGAATGTTTTTTTTTCTTGATTTTAATTAATTATTGGTATTCTTGAAATTTAATAATTGAATATTTCCATAAATATTGTCTTGTTAAGAATTTGGCAAGCAGATTTGGATTCAGGAGGCCCAAATTAAGTATGTAAAGTTGATTTGAAAACTAACAATAATAACATTGACAAGTGATCAATTTCACCCCGAAATGGGATTCCCCGATTTTCAATTTTAGACCAGATTTTTGGCACTAACATCACATTTGTTGAAAAATTTCGGTACATGAGCCAATGAGGTTCATCGTCGTACTTGTTTTCCTGCATTTAGTTGTATGATATTGATAACAGTTTAGAAAGCATACCAAGAAAACAGTGAAAAATGATCAATTTCACCCGAAATTACGGTAACATATTTTTAAAAGAAGGCAAAATCTCCGATAAACGATTATAAACAATGATTGCATCAATCACTATCACGACATTGCTCGTATGAATAGTATTAAATGAAAGAAAGTGAAAGCAACATTAAAGCACAGACAAACAGACGTAACACTGATGAAATTTCCATCGACCACTCATTTTACGATTATTTCAAATTCGCTAAGTTACAAATCTCACAACCAGAGGCGCGCTCATCGTTTTTTTTTGTGTTTGACGTTTCACAACACCGCTATCGGCAGGAAACAGTGTTTCATGCAATATGCTCACCAGGTGATGATAGCCTAAACTGAGAGAATAATTTTAAAGAAAACATTTCCTTACTCGATATTTCCTATATCGATATCGATTTAGAGAACTATAGTAAAAGTTTGTTTTCATGGTATCAACTATCGGTAACTAGATGGTCCCTTCAATATCAAGTAGTATATATTTGAATGTTACTCCAAACAAGCTAAACACTGCTAATGAGTGTTGATAATCTGAATAGGTTTTAGTTTATAATTCGGCCAAATGGCCGGATACCAAATAAATTCTTTGTGCATCGTTGATACTTTTGTTTCTCGTTTCAAGTTTTTCCTATTAGGTCCAATCTGGTATAGGATTAGAACACATACCGGTCACGCCGAGGATCTGGGATCGAATCCCATCCCCGAGATAGTCACTAATGAACTTAAGATGGTTATAGCTATGATTTTCTAGAAGGAAAAATAACCGTTGGTCCCGAGATAAAAGCTGTTTGAGTTAAATAATATGTGTCAACGTTGATCGTTTTTTTATTGTTATAATCAAAGCTACTTTAAAAAAAATAGTTTTTCAAAAATTTGTGTAAGGATGTGTGTATGAATGAGAATATTCAGTGATTCGTCATTTAGTTAAACTTATTTGAATTGTCAAAACCGATACTTTGTTTCAATTTTCGTGACATTTGATATCATTAAAATTGTTTAACTCATCCAATAGTTTGTTTGGGTTCAACGTTGCACAGAGAATGACATCTTCATTATTCACAGATTAAAATTAAACAACATGCCTCAATCATCATTGATGCCCCACCAAAGCACGCTCACCAATCCTCTCGCTCTCAAATCGAAAACTCTCGGCGGGAAGCCATGCAATAAAACGATCATCGCCATTCCAAGATCCCTACAGAACCTACCGAACCTTTGTGATCTCAACAGCCAAGTGCTTACATAGAATATTTATTCGCCGCACAAACGCAAAAGAAAAAAAATCCTCTCGCAGACGAGAATTCCCCACCTTTCGTCGTTGGCGCTTGTGTCCTTATCTATTTTAGTCCGAAGAGAACAGTATTCATCGCATTTTGCAGCGCGGCAAATCCAACCACAGCAGGCGGCGACCGGTATTCCAACGCATGCTACGCCTCGGCAGTTACTTCTGAGCAGTGAAAGTGAACGGTTCAATCGTTGGTTCATCCAAAAAGTACCTTTGTAACTACATTTCTGGAGGTAAGTAAGACCTGATCACCCACGTTTAACAAGTGGGGGCCTCGGTGACTAAGTGAAGAGATGTGTTGTCTGATCAGAGTGCGACAGCGGGGGCGAAGTGCAAATTGCAGTTTGATTACATTGCAATTAATTATACACGCGTGAATAACGATCTGTTTATGTTAGACTCGAACAGAGGGATCAAAAAAAAAGGTGAAAATTGTTGGCAGTTATTGTGGTTATAATTCAACGTGGTCCGGCCAAGTCAGGTTTAAGAATAGCTTGCTGGCAGTGGGTGGCGCAATGTGAATTGCAGCAAGAAATATGCCCTTATTGAAACTCTGCAGTTGTCTCATTGCACTTGATATATGTTACAAATGATAAGTTTGAAGTGCATCAACCACTCCCAATAAAAGTATCTTACCGATAAGCTTTTGTTTGACCAATCAATCAACCAACAGTCAATCAAACGTGATATCGACACTTGCTTCGACTCAAATAATCATTCTTCATTCCGGGCAAAGACTGATTAACCTCGCTCTGTGGCTGCTGAAGTCTGAGCCATGACCAATCATGCATAATTTATGCGTGCACTTTCAACCCAGCTGAGTCACGCCAAATGGCTCCCGTCTCTGATTGGTGGTCAACGGGTGCCGGCTGATGACGACATCCCGCAGTTTGGATTGGATTAGCGCTTCGAGGACATTGCCGGACGTCGACCGATTGTTGTTGGTATGGCATGAGATGAACGGCCGTCGTAATTGAATGGGAATTTGGCAAGGGCTATGTGCTGTTGTTAATTCATACGCGATGAACAACACGAGTGGAATTAGCGAAACTGGCAGATGGGATGGTAGACTAAGCCGGATTCTTGGAATCAATGTGGAAAGAGAGTAGAATCGGTATTGTAAAAGTTGGAATAGGCTGTCGAGATGATACAGCTTTTGTTGCGGAGTAGCCCAAAAATCGATATCATTCCATACTTTTTATAAAAATTCTTAGTTAGATTTTGATTGTTCTCGGAAATTGAGAAGACGTTCAAAGCCATCGTCGATGAGGATAGGGATAATCTGACATACCACAGCAATTTTTTGGAATATCGATGTACCGTCGTCAGGAGTATCATAGGAAAAAGCATAATCTGAAATATCTCTTCAAATATTGAGTATATTCATATAAAATTTGAATGTAGTATTCGTTGAAGTTATTTGCTGCACCATAAAACATGTAGGTTCCAGATAAACATTGGCTAGTATTTTATTGTTTCAATAAATCTTTGAAACAAAAAGCTTAAAAAAGACCTTTTTTAATTGTCACTTTTAAGGCTTCATATAAAATCTCACTTCCAGGGGGATGAATACTTAACCTTTTCAGAAACCATTTGGCCTATCTTGATGCTGAAAATTTGCTTGAAAATCGAAACACAGAGAGCTTGGGTATCTGGCGCCTTGAATGTTTCAAACTTATGTGCGATACAATCCTTAGGAGGAATAATATCATTATAAAACTTTATATTAATGTCCATCATAGAAAAATTTTCAGAAATTTAAAGATCATTGAGAAATAAACGAAACGAACAAAGCCCCACACATGAAATAATATTTCAAGTCAAATATTCAAGAGCAAAACAATAATCAACTTCTCAATATGTGTTTTACACTATTCTTCACCCCCGACGGCGGTAATTTAGAATTGGGATAGTGCCTCATGATTTTCTATGAGCACTTACCTTACCTTTCTGTCCGTAACGTGGATAGATCACCGTTTTGCGGTACTCTACGGAGTAGAAATCTGCCATGGTAACTTGTCCGTGTATTCAGAAAGCTGCTATGAGGGCGATCAATAAAAATTACTCATTCAGTACCTGAGGCTGAATTCAATGCATGGGGCAAGGTCTTCCCGAGTTCTGACGCCTATTTTTTGTTTGAAGTCCAAATTTGTGGAGTAGTGGGAGAAGATGGGTAAGTGCTAGATTACGCATCCATTTCCGGAAATAAAGTAAGACAATAAAAAGTCTGGTGCGATAAAGCCTGTTTATACTATAAAAATACTTTGTACCTCAGAAATAGACGTTATTAACAGAGAGGTTTTTGAACTCAAAAAGTTACTCGAACTTCGGTGTTTGTATTTAAGGTGTTTTAAGATAATTCTGAATTCTCTGTGGAATTCCTGTGCAGCTCTAAGGTTTGAATCATTCCCTAAACTTCATGGATTCCCGTTGAATTCAAAATATTCAAAAAAATTACGGTAGAATTTAAGGGCTTCCAAGACTCCTATGAGACTGAAAAGGATGGAAGAATATGATATTATTGGTATTTTGGCACCAATATATTTTATTCATTTAATACATTGTTATTTGGTAACAATATTATCACTTATTGCTGTATATTTGATGATAATCGAGAACTTCCCAGATATAATTCATGGCAGTGATGTGGTTCTAGTTAAAAATGATCATGGAAATCCTTTGATTACTGAGGAAAGAAGATCTTTGGATTGCGTTAGCGAAGCTTTGAACATCCGTCAGGAATCCTTAAGACTTCAGAGTTGACCCTGGGATTGTACCGGAACATTTATAATGATTACGCTGGCCCAAATCATTATGGGAGAAAAAAAAAATGCATAATTCAACCTCATGGTTACAAGAAGACCCTCTGAAAGTTTCAGTTCATTTGGTTATTCCATGAGTTAGCGTATTTGAATTGAAGTTTATATGGGTTTTTCGTCCAAACCTATAGGAAATAGCACATCATCGTTTCGAAGAAAGTTGATTGCGTTCAAATAAGCCTATAATGTCAACTAGTGTAATACAAAAGCAAAAAAGATTGTAGAAGCCAATATCACGATTAAAATCGATACAATTTATGTTTTAACTATCCAAAAATAAATTATGAACTCCATGCAACGTTCTGTAAACAAATGAACTATACTATTTGACGTTTTAGCAGTGCCGTGTTATTCATTATTCATAGAAACCAGTGCATTCGGCACCGCTCAAACGTCAAATTAGTGAACCCGTGCATAGGTGCATGGATCAATGCACGAGCTCACTAGTTTGACGTTTGAGCGGTGCCGAATTCACTCATTGCCATGGTCACGTATATAACACGGCACCGCTCAAACGTCAGATAGTGAACTTGTGCATCGGTCCATACTATTAAGCGATGCACGAGTTAACGTTTGCAACGATTTGTCGTTTCGATTGTGTTGTTCACACATATGGCCCTCTGTTAAAACAAATTTTCAACTTCTATTCATTTCTCTCGTCGCTCGCTTGCGATTCTATCCATCTTGTCATTTCATTACTTTCGTTAGTCCCTTTCACTCTGAGTATAGGTATTGTTATTCGCCGAAAAAAGCCAATAAATTTTCATAATAATAAAGTCATGCGGTGATTAAACCTTATAAATGTAGAATACATTTGGCAAAGAAATCTAACTTCAGTTCGAATGATCACTTGGGCAAATTAGGGGTATGCGATATTAAACGCGAAAAAATCCAATAAGTAACGTCAATTTCGTATCAATCTCCGAAAATATACCAACGATCGATAGAACTGTTACATACGCCGAACAATATAGTTAACAGGTCGAGGCGACAAATTTTTGCCTGTCTAGTGTTAGTAGTGACCAACACTACAACATCTAGCCGTTCAAGACCAGGACGTTAGGCAACGATTTCGATTGTGTTGTTCACACATAGGCCCTCTGTTAAAACAAATTTTCAACTTCTATTCATTTCTCTCGTCGCTCGCTTACGATTCTATCCATCTTGTCATTTCATTACTTTCGTTACTCCCTTTCACTCTGAGTATAGGTATTGTTATTCGCCGAAAAAAGCCAATAAATTTTCATAATAAATGAGTTTACTAATTTGGCGTTTGAGCGGTGCCGAATTCACTAGTTTCCATGGTCACATAAATAACCCGGCACCGCTAAAACGTCAAAATAGTGAACTCGTGCATCGCTCCATACTAGAGTTCATCAACATCATATGGACCAGTGCATGAGTTCACTAATTTGACGTTTTAGCGGTGCCAAATTCACTCGTCGTCATGGCTACATAAATAACACGGCACCGCTCAAATATCAAATAATGAACTCGTGCATCAGTCCATGGCTGCAGCCACTAAGCGCATCATAGCCAACTATGATGCTGGACAAGCTACTACACAGAACACCTGTGCATATCGCCAGTACACGCAAGTTATGATAAAATTTTTGCTTTCAATAGCTAAAATCTCAGTTAGAATAAATTTTGATGTTGATGCAACCTACTAAAATTATCTGAGGTGTGGTATCTATTAGCCCTTTTATTCTTCTGAGCTTAATTGAATAACAACAACCAGTATACAGAACGAAAGAGTGACAGAGAGACAATTTCCAATATATTTAAACCAAATTTCACATACATACTTAGAACCGTTTGTGCCAGCTCATGCAGTAACCGAATCAGTTGAAATTTGGAGATACAGTATTTCTTATTCTAAAGCTAAGTATGCTATTTCGCTCATGAAAAGAAAAGGAAGAAAAGGAAGAGAAAGCCCCATTTTTAACGCCATTTCTTCTCAACTCGTATTGCGATCGAAGGAATGGGATTTTCTTGACGCATCCAGGCATCAAAATTGTCGATTACTTTTCTTGTCAGCAGCAAACCAGCCATAAATGCACAAATCCAGGGGGTGCCCCGTTGAATTTTACAACTTTGTTGATTAAGGACCAGTTCAATAATGAAACATGTCTGATTATGAAATTATACTCACCTACAGTGCATTATAACATATGAGTGCTGAAATATTCCGTGTAGAATGCTCTACAGATGGTTTGTTGTAGTAAGTTGTGTTGTGAATCAAAAGTTAACCTTCGGAAAACAAGACGAAGATTGGCAACGAACGTTTCCATAGTCAACAATTAGTTTAACTCGCTGACATCCCGTAACTTGAAAGACTCTCCCGATTGTTTCATATTAATGGATTGCCATTTATGTCCACACAGAGAATAATTAATTTTTGTTGAGATTACCATTAGTTGAGATTCGTCATTTATTTTCACTCACGCGAAAATGGTTGATTTGGACTAAAATAAAGTTATTCTAACATTGAACCCATCGTCAAATCAATTACACGTACCCAATTGATTCAGCTCACTCTTAAAAAGATGAAAATTGATGTGGACTTAATTCTGGTTATGATTGAATGACACGTGATGTGAGTGATGGGACGACAAGTCCTTAAAGATGTGTTGAACAAAGAATGTAATTTTACATGTTTAAGGACACGGAAACGAGAATCATCGCTCAAAACGCCTGTCAGAATCCTCGTAATACTCTTTAATGAATGTTCGAATCCTCTGAGCAGAATCTCAAATAGAGAAACTTTAAAGTAGATGGAGTACCGTGTACCCTTTAATTCCGCTCCTAAATGCTTATCTTTGACAGATACGCGTATTTCGACTACCACTTGCAGTCTTCTTCAGTGTCAGTTAGTCGTATTCACAGTGGTCTTCGGCAAAGTTGTAGCGAAAAAGTCAGTGAACTAAAAAAAAATGTCAGAAATCGAAAAGTTAGTTCCAAAACCCAGTAAAATTTTACCGACCTCAGTAATTTAATTCTTTTGAAAAAAAAGTGTGTAGACCTCATCTGAAATGCTGCGATTCTCAAAGAGATTCTTCCAGGTTCTTATTATAATATTTCCAAGACTCTCATCAAAATGATTCCAACCATAATTTTCATCAGAAACCTTCAAGGGATTTCATTAGAAGGCTTCTAGGATTCCTAACAGAATCCATTCAGGATTCTCATCAACTTTCTTCAGGATGCTAATTAGAATCCTTTCAGAATTCTTACTAAATTGTTCATGGACTCTCCCAGTATAGCAAGAATTTAAAAAATAAAGCCTTGATCTTCCTAAATCGCAAAGTGGAACTTTGTAACTAAACCTGAGTTTCTGCATTATGTTCGATCGTATCATACATACTTTAATTTAGCTTTCGAAAGAAACACCTTCACGAAACAGTTGTATATTATACTTTTCATTATGAGAGTATCCTTCAAATTTCATGCTGATTGGCTATGTAGAATTGTGTATATTCCACTATGGCTACAGCGTATGACCAAAAACGCCCAAGTAGCACACGAAACATCTTACAAAGAGATGCTTTTCAAAAATGGTTTCAATCGCATATCAATAAAAGCATCTGTAACTTACATGGTTCTAGTTCGGTTGCATATCAATATCAAGGCTCATAAAGTTTCATTTCCGTTCCAATGTACATGCATTTCACTTCTTGTTTGACGTTCAACATTTTTGAAACGACAAGATTTGCTGCAAAAAAGGACATTTGCAGCAAATCTTGTCGTTTAATAAAATAGCAATGAAGTCAAGTTTGTCAAGATGTTTCCAGTAACTTTCCAAACAAACTCATGAAACTTCTCCCAAAATGCCGGTTTTAATGTTATGTTTCAAATAACTTTCATATAAAGCATCCGCAACTTGCATTCAATTTTCGTTTCCATACCCACAACTCAAGAAGATTCATCCCAGTTGCGACCAAGTTGCACTAAACTACGGTTTTGTTTGTTTGAATAGAGTTGCAATATGGTTGAGTTGCACCTTACGTATCATCTAACAACGAAAACATGATCTAGCAACAGTTTGTTTATTTGAATGGTGTTTCTCATATGTTGCGCGGAAGTTTTTGCAAAAAGTTTAGATTTTTTCAGGCTTGGTCTAATTTCGACAGTAATGAACTTGTATTCCGAAGGGTGCAGTAAAGTTATAAGCAACAAGCTTTGATTAATGAGCCATGTGGTCGCTTTTATAGTGCATTGGCAAAGCAATTGTTCGAAGAGCTGGTGGAGTAGTGAGTAGAGGAGAAGTTTGGTGATCTTGAGGTCGGAAGTTTGGTTCTCGTTCATATTTTTGTTTTCATTTTTTTTCTCTCAAGTATTTTGCCACAAATAAGCAATTTCAATACAACTTAAGTATGTTGCAAACAGACTCCACCTCTTGCGCTTTTTGCGCTGCTATTCAGTGCAATTGAAAGTCATATTTTCAACCATTGACAACTTGGATTAGTTTCAAGAGATTATTTTATTCTTGACTTGAAACAAACTGTGCTGCTTGGGCGGTGCTTCCACCCTATTTTCATGTACTTTCACATAAATACATTCGAAATATATTGAAATTTTATCAAAAATCACTGGTGGAATAGGTGGTGTACACTACTTTTCCGGCTGAGATTTCAACTGAGTCAAAAGATATGGGCAAAAGAGTGTAAAAAAGTCGTCCACGCCTTTTAAGGGTTAACGGATTCTACAACATAAAAGTTTCTCCAGGAAATATATTGAGCAGATTTCAAGAAGATCTTTGCTTGATTCTCGAAGGATTTTTTAAAGAAACTAAGTGTCCCTTTTTTAATGAAACTAAGAAACCCTGTCTGTAGGTTTTTGATGAGTTATTTGGTGAATTCTTTATGAGATTTATGGCAAATTATCGATGCGAACTTTATAGGAATTTTTTCAAAATTTTATTCAGTACACTTGAGAATTAAAGATATCATTTGAAATGTTGTTTTGGATTCCAGTTAAGGTATTTGTTGATTTGACATAAAATCTCTTATTTTCTGGAAAAGTACAGGCGAGATCTTTAGTAGTCACTAAGCGAATTACAGTCAACTCTTTATAACTCAATATTGCTGTTTGCATTTGAGTTACATCTTCACTAAACGTCCCCCAAATGCAGTAACACAAAACAATCAAAGGACACCTAGCAACGATTATACAAACCACCGCCGCCCTAGCAAGAAAAAAATGGGTTTGCCATCGCATTTCTTGTGAAAAATCTTACCGCATTTGGTGTTCCCGCATTTGATATTTGCATTTCAAACGCACACAGCAATATTAATGGGACCATCGATTTTGTGAGGTATCGAGATATAGAACACAAAACCAGCGCAAATAATATCTAAGAAACCATCGAGGTAGCCATGAAAACCAACTTCAACTGTGGTTCTCTAGCTCTAGATGTGGAATACTGAGCAAGAGAGAGTTGAATTCACTACCAAAAACGTCCCTGGATTTCTGAACTCTTGACGAATTTCTTTTCTATTCTATTCTATTTCATTCCAAGTGCTTGCACAGCCAATATTGAAAAGCATCCTGGAAATACCGAATTAGCATTAAAATTTGCAGCATATCCTTGATATGGTACAAATATTGAAATGGCCAAGCACACTGTGCAGGCTTGGGTTTGAAGATAATTCAAATACAATATGGTTATCAACTAATGCACGTATGAATAATGTGATGAACGTAAATATTTGAATTTTTAATTGAAGAAACGGGGAAAACCGTACCGTAAAACGGGGTGAAGTTGATCACTTATGAACGATTCTGTTCTGTAACTCCAAGTAGGATGCATATATTATCATCCAAATATTTTTAAAACCTGTACTGATTGAATGTTTATTGAGTTATACAAATGAATTTTTGACAAAATGTTATCGTGATAACAAAAACATTTTTTAGAAGTCAAAAAGTGGAGTTTTTGATTCCGGGTGAAGTTGATCAACTATTGTGATAGGTTTCCTAAAATAAAGAGATATGCTATTAACATAATTATGGGTCACTGATTCTGAATTATTTATCAAAAATCTTACAACTTGTTGATATATCGGTCAATTTTAGATTTGAAATTCGTGAATTACAGAATACACCAGAATAAACGCCTGATGGTATGCAATTTTCTTCTCGGAAAATGAATTTTTATCCACGATGCAAATTAAAACCTGGATTCACCGAACATGTCTGCAATATATGAAACAGATTTTTTAAATGGTGTTTTTATATAGCCTTGACAATAATCGATTGTTTTGAGAAGAAGCCTTCAACAGTTCATCAAACATTTTCTTAAAAATCTGTTTTTCCATGGTATAATTGTTTTAAATGTCAATCCGACTTTAGGATCATCAAGAGAAGCTATCAGGTAATGTGACATCGAAGAAATTGTGCAAATTGGAATCAAATCATAGCTCTCTTGACAGTTTTTACATGTTGGTACGTGAATGATCAACTTCTCCCCACTGATCAACTACACCCCGAAATACGGTACCAACCATTTCATTTCAGGGAGATAGATAAAATCTGAAGGGGGGTTCCGATTACCTTCGTTTGATAGCTCCAGTGGGGATAGGTTTAGCCCCCCAGCATTGGTGAATTGATTGGGTGTAGCCACGCAGAAAATGGGTCCGAACAGGAACGTGTTCTTCAGGCATCGGTCGTTTTCTTGGGGTTCTGCTTAACAGCAACTCAATTTTAACTCGCGACTTTGATTTAAACACTGCGTTTTATTATAACAACTCCGCGGACATGCAAACTCGGTTTATTAAGGCTTATACACTATTTAATTTTGGCTTACAATCTAACACAATAACTAACAGGTTAAAATTCTTCGACCGTGGGTCTACCGCCCATTCTTCCCGGTTGCCGGCTGGATGTGGACTGCCCATCGCTCTGAATAGTCTGCTCCGTCAGTCCTCCGAAGCTGCGATGCGATGATTTTCTTCGTCGGCCTTGGAGAGATTCTCACCGTTATTATCAGTGGGTTATCGGTCCTCCTTATCACTCCTATAGCTGTGATGATGGTAATGATGATGACGATGATGAATTGAGCATCTTTGTGGATGCTGGAGATCGTACGGTGAGCGAGCTCTGCAATGGTCGTTCTCATCTCCCAATCCGGTATGTGATGGATGGCTCGACTGTATCGCTGCTTGGTTGAGGAGATCTATGAGGCTCGATCGTATAATAGCCAGCCGACTATCTTGCCACCGTTGACCGTTAGATTTTTGTGGTGATATCAGCTGGGGTTGACAGGGTTGTAATCAGGTGGGGTTGTTGTACACATGAACACCCTCACCCACCCTGAAATTCCTCGAATTTCTGAAAGAAAAAAGAGAAGAGATCCTCTTCGTCGGGATGGGATGGTGGGAAGGCATTAAGATTGGCTGGCTGTATCTTTTGGCTTCGCAGTATTATCGTCATTTGGAAGCGGCAGGATACAAAGCTTTTCGACCGGTCTGGTCAATATACCGGTGGCAGTTTTAAGGGTAACTACTCTCACAATTCCGTCTTTTCCGGGGTGAACATCTGTTATGCGACCCATTTTCCATTTCGTGGGCGGTTGATTTTCGTCCTTGATGACCACTAATTTGCCTACGTCGACTTGAACAGCTGGCTGCCATCGTTTCGTCCGGGCTTGCAGTTGACAGAGGTATTCTCTGCGCCATCGTTTCCAGAAGTCCTGTAGTCTTCTTTGAGTTAGCTGAACGGCATCTAGGCGATTGATGGGCAGTTCTCCTAAATCTGGTTCCGGAATCGACTGAAGGGATGTTCCAATCAGGAAATGCGCGGGCGTCAGGGGTTCAAGGTCATTCGGATCGTCGGAAAGAGGCGTAAGGGGGCGAGAATTGAGGCAGGCTTCAACCTGGGTAAGCAGCGTGTTGAAATCTTCGGGGTGAACAGGTGATTCGCCAACAACTCGTAGCAGGTGGTGTTTCGACGAACGTACGGCGGCTTCCCATAAGCCTCCAAAGTGGGGGGCGCTTGGTGGGATAAAATGCCACTGGATTCCATCTTTGGCACATTCCTTAGATATGGCATCGTGATGATCGCGGCTCTTCAGCAACTTCAGGAAGTCTTGCAATTTGTTGCGAGCGCCTACAAAGTTGGTGCCATTGTCGGAGTAAATACTTGCACATCGTCCTCTTCGGGCAACAAATCGGCGAAGCGCCTGTAGAAAACGGTCAGTGGACAAGTCCGATACAAGCTCTAAATGAACTGCTTTGGTTGCCAGGCAAATAAAGATTGCCACATAAGCCTTAACAGCGGCACGCCGTGGGACTGGACGGAGATAAACTGGGCCGAAGTAATCCACTCCAGTAACATAGAATGCACGAGATTTGGTGACTCGCACTGCCGGTAGATCTCCCATGAACTGCTGAACAGTTGTCGGCTTGCAACGAAAACATTTTTGGCAGTTGTTCACGATGTTCCGAACGACACTCCTACCTCCTAATGGCCAAAATCGGAGCCTGATCACGCTAAGCATCAGCTGTGGCCCCGCATGAAGAAGGCGTTCGTGGTAGTGCTGAAGGAGTAAACGAGTGAATGGGTGACGGGCAGGCAAGACAACCGGATGCTTCACTTCTTCTGACTCCAACGAATGTTTGAGCCGTCCGCCTAATTTGAGCAGCTGATCCTGAGATACGAAAGGATTAAACCACCGCAAACTCGATCCCTTAGCAACCGCTGCGCCCTTTGAAATAGCCTTCAGGTCCTCATCGAATACTTCCTTCTGTACTAGGCGAACCAAGGTGTTTTCCGCCTCCCGCAATTCAGACGTTGAAAGAAATGCTGAGCCACTCCTCTGAGAAGTTGGTTTACGAAGAAGTTTCATTAAACGCAACCAGTATGCAGTGCGACGAACGAGATTGGAATACGACGAAAACTTGCTGATGTACTCATGGTTGAACTTGGCGATTTGGGATACAAATGTTGCGACAACCGTACGCCGTTTTTCTTCTTCCACTGCTTCTGTTGAAGAAATCTTCGGTGATCTAGGCCAATGATCTGAATCTTGCTCCAGCCATGCCGGACCTTCCCACCAGAGTCGGTTCTCTTGGATATCTTTGGGTGTGACTCCTCGTGAAATCAGGTCTGCCGGGTTCTGAATACCTGGCACGTGGTTCCACTGATAGCCTTCTGTGATAGTTTGGATTTTCGCTGCACGGTTAGCGACGAACGTCGTCCAGGTCGAGGGAAGAGCATCGATCCAACAAAGAACACACGTGGAATCCGTCCAGAAGAAGAAATTTGCATTCATTTTGATTGAATCTCGGACCTTTTCGAAAAGTTCAGCGGCCAAAACCGCTCCACAAAGTTCCAGTCTGGGAATGGGTTTACATTTCAGCGGCGCAACTCGTGATTTGGAAGAGAGTAACCGTACCTTCACGTTTCCTTCGGCATCCGTACTACGGACGTACAAACAGGCACCATAAGCCCTTTCTGAGGCGTCAGAGAAGCAGTGGATTTCGACCGCAACTGCATTTGGGATGATAACGCACCGTTCGATACGCAGTTCATTGAGAAGTGGTAGCTGTTCGTAAAAGTTTCTCCATTCCTCACCCACCGTTGGTGGTACCGGGTCGTCCCATCCGAGCGGTTGATCATTTTTGTCACGTATACTCCACAGCTTCTGTAGAAGTATCTTCGCCGAAACTATAACAGCTCCCAGGAGTCCTAGAGGGTCGAATAAGGTTGCAACGACTGATAATATGGTGCGCTTGGTGAAGATTACGTCAGCAGCCAACGGAAGAATGGTGAATTGAAACCGTAGAACATCTGTAGACGGAGTCCAGGTCAAGCCCAAGGTTTTTACTGATGGATCTGGGTCCAAGTTGATTTCATCCAAAGTGCGAATGGCCAAGTTCTCTTGGGGAATGCCGGCTAGAACAGACGGGCAGTTAGATGCCCATTTCCGAAGTTGAAAACCTCCTCCAGACATCATTGTATTTAGTTGAACCTGCAATGCCGTTGCGATTTCTTCGTCGTCTGCACCCGTAATGACGTCATCCATGTAGGTGTCTTCCATTGCTGCTCGCGCCGCGAGTGGAAATTTTGCTTCGTCATCCAAAGCGAGCTGTTGAAGCGTCCTGGTGGCTAAGAAGGGCGCTGGCTTTGTCCCGTATGTCACCGTATTCAGCTCGTATGAGCGAAGGATCTCCGTAGGTGAGTTTCGCCAAAGGATACACTGAAATGGACGATCTTCTTGCTGAATAAAGATTTGACGAAACATCTTTTCCACATCCGAGACCAGCATGATTTGCTTCGTTCGACTGCGGAGAATGATGGACCGTAGATCTTCCTGTACAACCGGCCCCGCCAGCAGTACATCATTGAGGGATGATCCGGACGACGTCTTACAAGAAGCGTCGAAAACCACCCTGACTTTGGTTGTGGTAGAAGCCTCCTTCACCACGGGATGATGTGGTAAATACACCCGCCTTGTTGCACTCTCAGCATCCTCATCGACCACCCTCATGTGGCCGAGGTCGAGATACTCCTTCATGAACGCAACGTACTGTTCCCGGAGCCTTGAGTCCCTGGTTAACCTCCTCTCGGTTCCTTGGAAACGCCGGAAAGCTATGTCTTTCGACTCACCCAACCGTGAAACAGCATCTTCCATCCTTGGTAGCGCAACGGTATACTTTCCGTTTGTATCCCGCTGTACTGTGCTAGAAAACCATTTTTCACAGCGCTTCTCTTCTGGCGAATGAGCCTTACCTGGCTCTACCTCCTCGCAAGCCCAAAAGCGAGTGACCAAGGCATCTAAACCATCCAACGCGGACACGTTGCAGGTGATATGTAGAGAACGAGTTGGAACCGAAACTCCGCCGCTGATTATCCAACCAAACACGGATTCGTTTAGGGTTGGAAGATGTTCTCCCAGGGAAATCCTCCTTCCGGTTTCGAAAAAATCGAAGAAACACTCTATGCCGAGTACGAGGTCCACCACGTTCGGCTCGAAGAATGCAGGATCCGCCAATTGAATCCCACTTGGAATTTTCCACCGATCCTTGTTGATAGCGGTTGTTGGGAGATTAACTGTGACCTTTGGAAGCACCAGGAAGCCTAGCTCACGAGAAAAGTTTGAAACTCGTGACCGTAAAACCGCTTGAACCTTCTGTTGAACCGTGGTAGATGTTTGGCTGATTCCTGTCACTGAAATGTCAACGCGATCTCGGTGGACTTGTAACCGTTGACTGAGTCGTTCTGTAATAAAATTACTTTCCGACCCGGAGTCCAGCAGCGCACGAGCAGGGAGACGATTTCCGACATCGTCCTCGAGAATGACAACAGCTGTTGCCAGAAGAACCGTTGCTGGACATTGGTGAGCTGCAGCGGACACTGCAGTTTCCGTGGCTGCCATGTTAGCCACTTGGGTGTTGGTTGATTCCTGTGAGTCCTTGTAAGTAGACGCCTTGTTGCCCCCAGCAACTGCCACAACCTTGGTTTCCCTTTCCTTTTCCTGCTTGAAACATACTAGGGTATGATGTCGCCCCTTGCAGTTCCTACAGGAATATTTGGATTGGCATTCCTTAGCTTGATGACCGCTCCTGAAGCAGTTCCGACAAAGTCCATGGGACTTCAGTAGACGATCCCGATCCGATACTGCCATCCGTTGAAACTCGCTACACTGGTAAAGGAAATGATCCGACAAACAGGCAAAGCAGCGTCCCCTAGACGCCTGGGTTGAACTGTAGCTGGACTTCATGGATGGTGGCTTCGCCTTCTGCTGCGTTTGACCGACACCCTTAGTGTCAGTAGATTTTGGTGGAAGATTGTCCAATACTTGGACCCGACGCCGCAGAAATTCGTACAAGTCCTCCAATGTGTCCTGTTGTTTCGTGGATGAAGCCTCTTCCCACCCCCTTCGCGTGACAGGATCCAATCGTTCAGTGAGGAGATTCAACAACAAAAGGTCCTTGTAGTCAATTGGTTGTACGATCTGATCGAGAGTCTGCACAATTCGTTCGAAGCCGTCTATTAAGGTGTGTAGATCAGCTCCAGATTCCTTGGAGAGTGTGGGCAGCTTGAAAAGAGCTTGTACCTGCCGCTTCCTCAGCTGCTTGCTGTTGTTGTAACGCTTCAACAGCAAATCCCACGCCACCTGATAGTTGGCCCTCGTTATTGGAAGTGGATCGATAAGGGCCTTGGGTTCTCCTAGAAGGCAGCTTTTCAGGTAATGAAGCTTTTCAACCTCCGGTAAATCCGCCTTCCAGTGGATGAGCGAGGTGAACAAATCACGGAAACTTAGCCAATCATCGATTTCCCCGTCGAACGTCTGTAGTTTTATTTGCGGCAGACGGACGTGATCGCTAGTAGTCGCTGTTGCACCTTCAGCGGCCCGGTTAGGTGGATCCAATACTGCTGGTGTCTGAAGGTCCTTGATCTTGTCCATTAGGAAGGTCTTAATCTCGTAGTAGCGATCGCTGAAATCCACACGTTCCTTCTCTAGTGACGTCTTTTCCGGGTTGTAGTCGTCGTGAGAGAAAATGTCCACCAAAGTAGCGCTGTAACTCTCCCAAAGCTCGTCCAGTTTTCCCGTGCGTACTTCCACCTCGGTGATGGTGTTCTCCTCAGAAAACCTCTGCGTAAACCGGTAGATGTCATTGAAAGCCAGTTGAATCTCCTTCAACCGTGCTGTCAATCCCCTCATCGTCGGCGGTTTGCCAACCGGTGGAACCATGTTGTCGTCAGGGTAATGCGAGTAGTGAGAAGAGAGAGGTGCGGTGTAGTATACTGCAAGGGCCTAGCTTCGCCAGGCATATACTATTTAAATTACCCGGAGAAACGAGTAGTGATGCTCCAAAAATTCAAACGAAATAACCACCGTCACGTGACGTCACACGTTCGACTTCCTCTCGACGACAACTCAGCAACAGGATGTAGATTAAAGAGGAAAGGAATCGGCAGTGCCGTAGCGTGCGGTTGGCCAGGTTGGCACCCGCCAAGGGCGCCAGCCCGTGGGGGGCGCCAAAATGTGTCAAGCATATGCTGAACTTTGAAAGAGATTTATTAAATAAGGGCGCCTCTTAAGGGAAAGTTAAACAGTGCGTGAATTGCTTCCAAAGACTATTTCTGGACAAACATTTGAAAAAGGCCCAAGAGGTCTTGAGCCTTGTTTTAGAAACGTTGCTGTAGAGCCCTTTTTAGCCCGCCCACGCAAAATAATACCACTATCAGAAAGGTTGGTGTTAGCTCTTCCTGATAGTGGTATTGGTGAGCGTAATGGAGTTGAATTGGGCTCAACAGCGTCTTGCAAAGCCAATGTTTACCAATGTCGATGTGCCCTTTTGAAATGTTTGTCTAGATTTTATGTTTTGAATGATTTCTATACATTCATTTCAAAACTTAACATTATAACTGTTTGCTAAATCTCTAAGTGATCTTGAGAAGAAATAATGAAGTTTCCAGAAACACTTGATAATGATTCCAATTAAACACATCAAAAAAACAAACATTCTATTGAGCGTGATTTTTTCAAAGACAATCTCACTGTATCACAAATTAAATTCTCGATGAATTCAATGAAGGAAACTCATTGAATCTTTCACAGGGTTCTCAGAGTACTTTACATAATTGTAACAGAAAATCCTGAACATTTCACATGACACAAGGTGAGTTTCTGACGGATTTGCTTTGTAAACTTCTTCACAGTTGGGCAAAATAATAATAAAATCTGGAAAACCCATAATCCTGAACAACATTTTCAGAGTATTTTGTGTCAGTGAAGAACAAACATGAGTTGAAATAAATGAAATTAGTTTTTCCCTAGTATGAACCAAGTATTTAGACAATTTTAAATCACATTACAATATAATTTCTGGAATGCAAAAAAAATCGTAATGAATTCTGCGCTTATTCCAAAGTGCCTTTTATCAATGATCAACACAATTTTCTATTACTATTTGGGAATTAAAATTATAAGTTTCACTAAATAAAATCGAAAAAGTTTTTTTAATTAAATCTTTTAAAAGGATTTGAAGAATTTGTTTCTATTTTTCGGAAAAATCTTGGCAAAAAAAGTAAAACAATATTTTCTGGAGGAGTTGTTAAGCTAGATTATTATGAAATATCTAGAAGCCTCTGCATTTTTCTCAGCAAATAAAAATATAGTTAGCACATTGTATCCAACAGATTAAAAATTAAACTAAATGGTCCAGCGATTTCAAGAAGAATTTCAGTAATGCTAAGCTCAGCATTTTCTGCAGATGGGTCTCAAGAACAATAATGTTCTTATGAGATACTTCAAAACATCTTTCAGTTAATTTTGAACAATTCTCAAGAAAATCTGTCTTGTACATCGTCTATTGATGTTTATCAAATATTTTAATATTCTTCAAATTAGTAAATACTTAAGTCTCAGCTTGATATGTATATTAGAGTGATGCAAATTTTTAAATGTTTGCTCCCTTATGCTTAAACAATTTTTATCATGGTAAATAGCATCCTCCCAAGGTTTGAGGTGGTTTTAAAGAAATTTGACTGTGCATACGCCATTAGAAGTTTATATGGAGATTACTATGGAAAACGCCAACCTTTTGTGTTCAGCCCTCTATCTCTTCGTCGTAATGTTTTATGGGAAAGTGAACTCTGCTCATGTGAAATCTTCTTGGCTACAACTTTGCCGAAGACCACATTTTGGTTGGACGTCAGGATAAATTGCTATTCATAGTTATAAAGTAGGTCCCCATTTCCCATGCTTTACCAACTGCTCAGCAGGCAACAAGGGAGTTCCTGGCGGGAAGAATAGATCAAAGTAATCCAGGCTACTATGTTCTACAGCAAAAAGCAGTGTTGCTCTGAAAGTAATTAAATGATCATCTCAGCATGATCTACACTTTGGAATCAATAATAACAAATTATCCTTATGTCCCATCAAAATTTGGTCTTCGGAAAAGTTGTAGCTAAGTTGTTGTAGCTGTAGGCAAAGTTTGTTCACTTTTCTATAGATTATTACGATGAGCAGTTAGAGGACTGAACACAAAAGGTTTGTCTTTTCCATAGTAATTCCCATATAAACTTCAAATTATCTTGAAAAAGGCTTATTAGAGCCTTGGGAAATCTGGAACTCTCATCCCAAACAGGTACTAAGTTTCATACGAAATGCAGTACCTGATTGGGATACACGCCAACTGATGGGTGGATAGTCACTTCTTATAGTGATGAGTCCTCTCAGCGCGGCAAAAACAAAGAGGATGACACCACAAAAGATCAAATAAATGGTCGCAGTGGTAGTATGACACTGGAAAAAAAAAAAATTCAAATGACGTGTGCACAACCAAATTTCTTGCAAATAACTATAAATTTTGGGAGAATGATTTTCATCATAATTACACCGTTTGAGCATAGCGGAGCAAAAATTTCAAAATTTGCATCAGTCTAATATTTATGGTTTCGATAATACTTTCATACCGTTGTCCTTCTAGTATTTTAAAAATAATTTTTAATGACAATTGACTAGTTTCCCGAGAACCATGCTGCTGAAGCTGTAACTCAGGCATATAAACGGTAAACATAACACTGGATTACTCTATAGATACAATTAAAATTGATTTAAAGGGGGAAAGGGCCCCTCTAGAGTCATATTGATGTTAGAATTTGTAATATTAACTCAAATATCTTTGCCATATGAGCCTTTAGTTTTGAGTTTTCTTTTGTTTTGTAACGTTATATAAAAAGATGAAGGTGAAGATGAATCGAAGCCAAACCTCAAATTTTCAAGAGCACAAATCTTGGGAACCGAACACCCCTTCAAGCTGAAAACTTTATCGATTGGTCACCACCAGCTAGTGACCAATCGATTAAGTTTTCAGTTTAAACGGATGTTTGGTTCTCCAGATTCGTGCTCTTGAAAAATTGAGGTTTGACTTCGATTCATCTTCACCTGAAGATGTAACTGTACTGCCGTGAATCGCAAGTCAGTCCCATCTGTAAAAAGTAGGCATTGATAAAATAGGCTGTGAAGTTTCCAAACCCGTTTTCCATACGAATATTTAAAAAATCCCAGAGGATTGAAACATTATCAGATCTTAATGAAACTTTCACAATTTGCTTTTCACTTCGATATCTTTCTGAGAAAAATATAGAGATGACCAAAATACGGTTCTTTTTGGTGTTACACGGGGCGGAAATCTAAAGTGGGACTGATATGCGATTACTTTTCATTATGGGACAATTTGACTTGCTGTTTTTTTCCTAATTTTTCCGAACAAATCATATTATCTTATGAGTGGAGCTCAAAGAGCATTGGAAAATGTGTTGGAAACTGAACTCAACTCAATTTTGACGAAAATGCAGATGGGACTGACTTGCGATTCACGGCAGTGTAGTTATATAGTATAGTGCTAGCTTTATGTGCACCGTTTGTATGCAAAAATTACAGCTTGAGTAGCATGGTTATGTTTTACGTAAACGGTAATCACATACAAACTCGCATCATGAAAACAACATTCATTGGCTTGGGGGCGCCCAAAAGGAGGTTTGCCAAGGGCGCCGTGAGGCCACGCTACGGCTCTGGGAATCGGTGTAGTATGCAGAGTGTAGACCTAGCTTCGCTAGGCATATACTGCTTTAAATTACCCGACAATTAATCAAGCGATGCTCCAATTCAATCAATCAACCACGCATACAGCCTTGTACCCAAATCGTCACAACAGCAATCACTCGATCAAGGGATGGATGAAGAGGGGATAATATGGTGTAGTATCCAAAGAGATGGCTTCGGCCAGGCATATACTGCACAACTCACCACAGGAAACAATTGCAACACCAAGCGGTAAATTAATTCCCAGATATATGAATCAGTCGACGATGTCCAACTCCAATTTCAACCAACAAATCCAAGTCAAAGACGGAGGAGCCCAGAAGGGCAAGCAGGGCTCAGCGTTCAGAGAGGTAACACGAAGAGGATTTGGTTCCGAATCAATATGGTGTATTTTCATTTGCCTAGCTTCGGCAGTATACTTATTCTAAAATTACCTGGGCAAATGCTGCCGATGCTGCCTCTCTGCGCTGAAGTCGTCGGACGCCAATGAACTGGAAGATGCCTCACACCTGTTTGTTTGTTTTCTTAAGCCGATACTGATTCACAGTAGCCTCAACGATGGTCGAAATCGTTGTATACTCCAGCTGAATAGCAGGATGATGAGGTTGAGTGTCGCCTCGAGTAGCCTCGCCAGAAAGACGGATGATTCTTGTGGCAACCTTGTACGTGTGATGAACCGTGAATCCAGGGCGGTCCGTATATGCGATGTCCACCAGTTACCGTGTTCTCGTCAACGTTAAGTCCACATCAGCAATCACCAAATCGCACGCAGAGAGAAAACCAGGTGTTAGAGGGGAGTAATTGCCTAGCTTGGCTGGACATATATTAGCAAGAGTTCACTAACCTGCGGAAAACTCCCTTTGGCAAAGTCCAAGCCAAGCGAAACGACCAGCAGCGATGGCGTCTCTGGAAAGCGACGCTAGGTCCTAAGCGCGCGTTCTGAGGTTTTGAATGGAACAAAGCCCTTAATTGTTCCGTAATTTGATGGCGTTAATTATCCAAATAAAGTGATGGCGATCCGTTTTGTTTCAGCCTCAACCCAATGTCAAGGCCTCCGTTAGTCCAGGGTCCGTTGTGGCTCGAATCCGGCTCGAAGGACCAAAATGAAGGGGAGTTCCGATTACCTTCGTTTGATAGCTCCAGTGGGGATAGGTTTAGCCCCCCAGCATTGGTGAATTGATTGGGTGTAGCCACGCAGAAAATGGGTCCGAACAGGAACGTGTTCTTCAGGCATCGGTCGTTTTCTTGGGGTTCTGCTTAACAGCAACTCAATTTTAACTCGCGACTTTGATTTAAACACTGCGTTTTATTATAACAACTCCGCGGACATGCAAACTCGGTTTATTAAGGCTTATACACTATTTAATTTTGGCTTACAATCTAACACAATAACTAACAGGTTAAAATTCTTCAACCGTGGGTCTACCGCCCATTCTTCCCGGTTGCCGGCTGGATGTGGACTGTCCATCGCTCTGAATAGTCTGCTCCGTCAGTCCTCCGAAGCTGCGATGCGATGATTTTCTTCGTCGGCCTTGGAGAGATTCTCACCGTTATTATCAGTGGGTTATCGGTCCTCCTTATCACTCCTATAGCTGTGATGATGGTAATGATGATGACGATGATGAATTGAGCATCTTTGTGGATGCTGGAGATCGTACGGTGAGCGAGCTCTGCAATGGTCGTTCTCATCTCCCAATCCGGTATGTGATGGATGGCTCGACTGTATCGCTGCTTGGTTGAGGAGATCTATGAGGCTCGATCGTATAATAGCCAGCCGACTATCTTGCCACCGTTGACCGTTAGATTTTTGTGGTGATATCAGCTGGGGTTGACAGGGTTGTAATCAGGTGGGGTTGTTGTACACATGAACAAAATCATTGGGAGTAGCGTTGCTAAGAATGTTAATAATACCCCGTGTTATGGTTCTTCTTTTCTTGGGATGGGAAACAGATATTTCTCCCTTATGCCCTGGCTCAAAAACCTTAGCTTAAGCGCCTTTTCTCGCTCTCTAGAAAGACATTAACACCCACCCATAACGCAATAGTTTTAAATTAACGACGAAAAATAAAATCGACTCCAGCTCTCGATTGAAAAAAAACACCTTTTAATATAGTATATCAGAACAAACTCACGAAATTATCCACGTTGATTTTGCTATCCAAAGGGGTGACTTCCAGTTTCCCTGACCGGTGTCATCATTTGAATAGCATTCAGGAATAGAAATATAACATAACTTTTATTTGCTTCTTCAAGAATTATTATTTGACGAATGTTCACTTTTAACACAATCATTATTTTAGTTCTTGACAATTGTTTGCTGTTTAAGTAAATTTCTTATAACATCCTCGAAATATTTATGAAGGATCTTGGGGATTGACGAAATGCTGAAGCTATTGGTAAAGCCTATCGACGTGATTCTTTCGACCTAGGAACAAATCTTTTGGATAAATGTCAAATTGCTTGGCAAGACTTGTAAGAGAAAGTCTGTTTGTGTAAAATAAAAAATAGTTTGAGCAGTAATAGATATATTACGCAATATCGTTGCTGCTCTCTCTCTCTCTTTGCATTTAGCAAAATTTCTACAAGCTGAACACATCAAATCAATGGCATAAAGGGAAAATGATAAAGTATTAATCTCTGTCCTGTCGAAGATGTATGGTCTAAATCTAAACACATAGCGAAAATATTCCATAAAATTCAAAACTATCACAGAAACTCAAGCTTTCATTCAAAGACCGGGAATGAAATCAATATTTATTGGCGTGCACTGGTTCATGAAAGTATCGTTTTCAGACTGGTAAAACAACAATAATACGTACTAGATTTGTCAGTATACTGCCGTGAATCGCAAGTCAGTCCCATCTGCATTTTCGTTAAAATTGAGTTAAGTTTAGTTTTCAACATATCTTCCAACGCTCTTTCAGCTGCACTAATGAGTTAATATGATTTGTTCGGAAAAAATAGGAAAAAAACAGTAAGTCAAATTGTCCCCTAATGAAGAGTAATCACATATCAGTCCCACTACAGAATTCCGCACCGTATGACACAAAAAAGAATAGTGTTTTGATCATGTTTATATTTTTCTTGGAAAGATATCGTAGTGAAAAAAACATATTGAGAAAGTTTCATTAAGATTTGAACATGTATCAATCCTCTGGAATTTTTTGAACAGGTATTCGTATGGAAAACGAGTTTGGAAACTTCAAAGCCCATTTTCTCAATGCATACTCTTTACAGATGGGTCTGACTTGCGATTCACGGCAGTATAGCAGGAATAATTTTGAGTAAACATTGCAAAATATTGCTCGATCAATCAATCTTTCGACGCATGACATTTGAAAATTCCATCAATATCAAAGTTGTGAACAACTACATAGTTAAATTATTTCACCGACCTCAGTAAAACTTTTCGCCGAGAACCCAACAGCTGAGTATTCGGTAATTTTCAACGCCGAATCTCGGTACTTATTTCACTGAGATTTCGGCAATCCGATTTTTTTGCCGAGATCTCGGCGAACGTTACCGAGATTCGGTAAACGTTTACCGAGATCTCGGTAGAAGTTTTACCGAGAATCGTCAAATTATTACCGAGATATCAGCTGTTGGGTTCTCGGCGAAACCGTTTAAGTGTGTAGGATGCCCATATCTGCGAATATATGACGTTTGGTCGAAAGACATTTGGTCGAATGACATTTAGTCGAATGACGTTTGGTCGAAAGTACATTTGGTCGAACGGACATTTCGTCAAATGGACATTTGGTCGAAACTTTTTACAGTGATACCTCCATGAGTCGATGTTCCATGACTCGATATCGACTCATGGAACCATACTAGAAACAAAATTTAATGGTTACTACGATGGTCCCTAGAAACAACTTTCCAAAGGTTTGCTGTTCCATGACTCGATATTTCCATGAGTCGATGGTCCCTTGGATATCGACTCATGGAGGTTTCACTGTAGTTGCAACAGAAATAAAATTTCATATTTGGATAGGATAGTGCTCGAGTCTAAATAGTATGAAAGCAAAGTTTTTCGTTTTGTCTGACTATCGTCGATATTAGCATTTTATCGCTAATACAAGATTGATTGAAAATTTGAAAAAGGTATCAGCCATTTTATCAACAATCTATATGCGATTAGCAAAATTTTGTTATTCAATTTTATGGACGCTCTTGCACCATATTGATCAACCTCTTACGTTTTCGACGTTTCATGCTGCATGGCATGTTCTGCGATTTGGAATAGGCTGATCTTAAATGCAAACAAGCCAATTTTTGTCACCTCAGTCAACTTGTCTCCTCTTACCCGATACAAAAAAATTGCACAAATTTCATTTTGAATAAACCGATGCTTCTACTGTAAACTCTGCTATTCACCCGAGGTCATCAACATTGTCAGCAAAGCCATATATTTACTTGAGGAATGTTATTGAGCTGGAAGTCACAATAAGCCAATTGGTCATAGGTAGAGTTACCGTCACCCTCGCCATAAAGGTTTCTTTAAACCATGACTTCGCCATGCAGGTTTTCTTTAAAGCAAATTTTTCCTGCCGTTTTAATTCTGATTTCCGCATTCAAAAATCTTACCCACTTCCGTGAGCTGCAAGACCCGGAATTCAAAGAAAGATCCCGTGCACTCTCTCCAAATGCTTCCATCAGATGAGCTGATCTTCATTACGAATATCGATGATATTTCAAAAGAATAATAAATAAAGAAAACATTATGTTCACATCGTTGAATTATAAAATAACTTGTCGAGCAGTTTTTCAAAGAATGATGATGTTTTAAAAGAATAAGAAATTCACTAGAGTTAAGTATTTTAGTCAATGTACAAAACACTATTAAAAAGTTCATTTCAATTATCATTGAAATTCTAGATTTTGGCATGACTTTAAATTGCAAATAAAATGAGTATTAAGTTTAAGAATAAGACTGCATAAAATGTTCTCTTTTTTTTTCAACAACTTTTAATGATTCAGATTATTCAAAAGAATACGCTATCTTATCAACTTTGCAAAACTTGGAAAACAATAATCAATTTTACCAAATGAAAGATCATTAACCAATTCAAAATAAGCTTTCAACCTAATTTCCGTTCAACTAAACATCATTTGATAAAAATAAATGTTCTAAAGCCATTCGACCAAATGTCCATTCGACCAAATGTCCTTTCGACCAAATGTACTTTCGACCAAATGTCATTCGACCAAACGTCATTCGACCAAATGTCATTCGACGAAATGTCCCAAAGCCCATATCTGCACTAGTGTAACATTTGCATTTTTGGCCAACTAAGTGTCATCAAATCAATAATTTTAAAGTTTGTTGGTAAAACTACCAAGTTGTTTTGTAGGATCAGGATTGCAATATTCCGCCACAAAGCTAGCTTGAAATCTTATGATGAGACAAATCGACTTGGTGTTTAGTAATTACATTTTATAATTGTTACTGACAAACAGTTATAGGCAGTCAGCCCATAACTCCAAATTGAGTCCATAATATGGCTCTGAACGGAAATATGTACTTCCCTAATTAATTAAAGCGGAAAAATTGAAAAGAAAAAGAAAGGCTTTTCCAAATATTTCAATATAAACCTTTAATCGGATATTAATACAGCATTAATGCAGAAATTTTCCAAAAATGTACGTGTAAAATTTATTAGTTGAATTTGAAACAATAAAGCGCAATATACCCTCTTCGGAAATCCACATTTGAAGCTCTTCCGAGTCATCTCGTGATTTTGAGTATCACTTGTAGTCAAAATATATCTTTCTCTCGCTTTACTAGGCAGAAAACGCCTGACCTTGGTCCGATCATGCACTCCCGACTGCCTAAACGTGAAAACGCCAAGACAAAGCGTGGTTTGTTGTAGATGCTGAGTCCTAAAAATAGAGCATCCGACACTCCAACCATAGGGAGCATTTTTTACATTTCCCTAACCGTTGCCACATTCATGCATTCTTCTTTTTCGCTCCCCCCTGTGTGTAAGAACATTATTAGTGGCGTAAAGTAAGACACTCACGCATTCGCCCCTTCTTGACACTCTTCATTTCACTTAAGTAGGTTGCCGATGACGCGTTGTCGGTTAGAAATGCGAAGACGTTTCCTCGTTCATCACTCATTTGCGGTCCAATTTACATTCTTTTCTTCTTCTGTGGCTCATTTTCTAGATTTTTGTGACATCCCACCAAACCACATAGCAAAGCAGAAATGGCCCTCGCCGAAAGCACCACCAAGACTGAAATGACCATCACCGAGTCGTCGACTCCGGTCATCTCCAAGGAAGTCGTCGTCGAACGGTCCTCGGCCGGACTTTCCGAAAAGAGCGTGACTCAATCCAAGAGCTACGGTGCCAGCAGCGAGAAGGAAATCGTTGAAGAAGGTGCCAACTCCCTGTCCAAAACCGTCGAAAAGGCAGAATCGGCCTTTGCCTCGGAACGCAGCGTATCGCAGAAGGTAACCGATACTGGCTCACTTTCTTCGTCCTCGTCGGTGAAGTCTTCCTCATCGGTTGTCAGCAGCAAAGTGGTCTCCTCATCATTCAGTTCGACTACCTCTTCCAGCATGTCCAGCATCAAATCTTCCTCGTTTGACTCCAGCAGTGCCATCGATGAGTTCTTCAAAAACTAATATCCAACATTTAGCTTTAACAATAAATTCAAAAAGTGTGATTGCTTGATATAAAATTTTAGATGAAGAACATTTTCCTGGTCGAATTTTTCTCCTGTGAGGAACTTTTATTTTTAAACCATTATGTGTATCCAATAAGATAATCCAATAAAAATTCGCGAAAAATAACAAAAAAATGAAGCTGATTTTTTGTACCTTGTCCGAACGATCATCAAGTCATAAAGCCAACACCGATTATTCACCAAGAAACATGCGAGAAAAATTCCCACGATAGGTAACAAACCGCACAGCGCAGCAGACCACACCGGGTGATAAAGCGCGAAAAATGCGAAAAGCTAAATTTAAACAAAAAATAGGACCACCGTTTTGAATTCAATCTTTTTCAGCAATTTGGTCTGAGCTGTGGACAATGTTCGCATCTGTTGAACATTTCCCTCTCAATCGCACATCGTTTCAAAGTTGGACATTCGTACAGGTAGCAACGTGCATTGCACGACCATCGCAGCAAGCGTGGGATAATGTTCATAGGTTACAGTTGCCAGATTCCTGCAGATTGAAACCGTTTTTGGTATTTTCTAACTGTGTGCAATGTGCATGTTGTATCATTTTCTGTGCAATGAAATGTTGGCATAGTTGTGAACACATTGTGGAATTGTATACGCTTTAATGTTTGTAGGTATGTATAGTAGAATGTGTTTCTATTAATGAATGTCCACCGTTCAATACTGAACGAACTCAAGCGCCCTGCTCGGAGTGCATCTGCGCCTCTTTAGTTGCAGAGAAAAGCGATGGTAGCTTGGTTAGATTTTCCAGGTAGACTTAGAGGCTCCCAAACTTTTCCGGATTGTGACCCCCTTAACAAGTTTCTTAGATGCATCAATATATAAAAAAAACAAAGACGAAGCACTTGTTATGATAATAAGATATCTCCACATTTACGTAACTCTGGCGTTACGTCCCTACTGGGATAGAGCAGCATGCTCTTCAACTTTCAAGTTTGAGATTTTGTTTGAATTTGTATCGTGAATTTGTGAAAAAGGGGTGCAGGTAGTGTTCGTTATTGTTGTGAAGTTTTCTCCGTCAGTTGGTCTCATTATACTGTCCATAAAAGCATAACTGTCCCATATGGATTTTCGAACCAACTCTTTTTTTCATCGCAACATGTATAGCTCAATATATACTTTACTATGTATACCAAAATTTACATACTTTGTTTGAAAATGTTGCGGAAAAATATGAACTTGGTGCAGTCCCATATTGGAGAATAAAGGCATAACATGAACTTTCAACCCAAATAGCAACTGCAAAACGTGAAAGAGAACGTGTACTAGAAAATTATGAAAATTTGTATGAGAAACTAACTTATTTTTGCTGGCTCTACGTCCTTCAAGGCATGACCTGCGCCACAATGTTACGCCAACTAACTTGGTCCATGGCTGCTAACCTCCAATTTCTCGATCGCCCCACACTTCCAAGATCCTGCTCCACTTGATCAAACCACCTAGCTCGTTTCGCTCCCCTTCGTCTTGTACCGGCCCGGATTTGAGGGGAACACCATTTTTGCGAGATTGTTTTCCGGCATTCTCACAACGTGTCCCGCCCATCGTACCCTTCCAGCTTTGGCGACTTTCTGGATACTGGGTTCACCGTAGAGTTGCGCAAGCTCGTGGTTCATTCTTCTCCTCCATACGCCGTTCTCACACGTCGTTCAAAAACTCCTAGCGCTTGAAGGTCCTCTTCGAGCATTGTTCACGTCTCATGGTACACTTAGTACGGCAGTGAAGTATACCAGACCGCAAGGTCTTGTGGAGTCCTTAGTAAGCACGACTCCCGGTAATGATACGTCTTCGAATTTCTCTGCTGCAGTTGTTATCCAACGTTATCAATGATCCAAGGTAGACAAATTCGTCCACCACCTCGAACTCATCCCCGTCGATCATCGCGCATCTGCCAATGCGAGCTCTATCGCGCTCGGTTCCTCCAGGCAGCAGATATTTCGTCTTCGACGTATTTACTTTCAATCCAACCCGATCTGCTTCACATTTCAGCCTGGTATACTGTTTAGAAACCACCTAGAACGTTCTTCCGACAATGTCCACGTCGTCAGCGAAGCAGATGAACTGGCTGGATTTATTGAAGATCGTGCCCCGCATGTTAAAGCCCGCCAATTTCAAAACACCTTCTAGCGCAATATTGAACAGAAGGCAGGAAAGACCATCGCTTTGTCGAAGTCCTTTGCGTGTTTCAAACGAGTCCGATAATGCACCCGATATCTTCTTTTTTTCTGTTCGGAACATAAACAACTGCGACCAATATTTGATCTATTGTAGTATATCCCGTGTCCTTTGTATGTCGTGTTACTTTGTCACTATCGAGAAGTGATAAAGTATTCGTTTTTTTTTACAGTTGTCATTCCTAACTTGATCACAGGAAAGGATTCTAATTGAAAGGTTCCGCTTTTTAAACCCTTCGAAGGGTGTGGTGGGTACACTCTCCGCAGGCGCGCCCCTTTATCAGTCAAAATCGGATCCCTTGATAAAGTCGGGAAGTGACACCGATAGTGTCCATGCATCAGAATCCTAGTCCATACTTCTTCAAACTAGAGAACAATAAATAAAATATTAGAAAACAACCTGTTGATTTCGACTCATTTTTATCCTTGTCTCAAGGTCATTCTTGGCTACTGGAAAACCGAGACT
The DNA here is from genome assembly GCF_002204515.2 of Aedes aegypti. Lineage (NCBI taxonomy): Eukaryota > Metazoa > Arthropoda > Insecta > Diptera > Culicidae > Aedes > Aedes aegypti. The sequence continues at coordinate 1,310,779 of NC_035108.1, forward strand.
TGTCACTTTTAACAAGGTTTAAAATGTAACAAGGACTAATAGTGTTCCTTTGATTACTATAGCATCCTGTCCTCTTCATTTGAAGCAGTCAGGACCAGGGTTCATTGGTAGATCTTTACCCCATAACGCACCACGAAAAGGTGATCTACCCGCGTTAAGGACTGTTCATTTAAGAAAGTGGACACGTATTTTTTAAAGCAATTTGTTTATTTTCGAACAAATTCATGAGTTCTCTTGAAATACATGGAAATCAAAGTAATCTCGACCAAATACACATAATTTTGAACATTCATTGAGCATTCCTGGATCATGCTCTGACTTTTCTCTTGATGCCTCCCATCGGATTCTGCACAACTTTCTTCGTAACTTTTCTTTGTGTTGCTTACCACATTTTCTTGAGAAAATCCATGGAACTTGCTTATCTTCCATCCTTCTTAAGATGATGTTTGATTATTGCCCAATATTTCCAAATGGGGCGTAGTTATGGGCAATTCGGTAATTTTCGCAGTTGATTGAACCCGTTGTGAAAAATGTTACTTTTCATACCGCAGGAGCATTTTGCTCGCCACTTTTCATACCGCAGGAGCAATTTGCTCGCCATAAAAAAAAATTTTTCCCAAATTTTTCTGTTCGGATGTATTGCACGTTATCATAAGCATCTGTTTTTGATACAGTGTTGAAAAATTGGAATTTGGACACTTCGCGATTTAAGCCAAATCTCGGAACGACAGCTTTTCTGAACACCATTTGTGCAGAATAAATCTGCGTGGCGCCATGTTAAACCGACCTATCACTTGGAATTTACAACTGTTTGATGTCAACTTTATTCTGCTGTCAAAATAAACACTTGAGTACACACTCAAACAAAATTTGATTTTTTTTTCCTTGGAATTTTCACACCAAAATGTTAACAATCAGGTGTCCACTTTCTTTAATGAACAGTTCTTATGGGTAACCCGATATCTTCACACAGCACTGTACACTACACTGTACACTGGCACCTTCCGCTGCCTTGTTAATGGCTGCTTTGATACTACTCCAGCAGTCCTCAAGAGGGGCTTCGGTGAGCTCTCCCTCTTCCGGCAACGCTGCTTCATGGCTTTGCGCGCAATCAGTTGCGACTTCGGGTAGCTTGAGTCGTTCCAGATTGTACCGTGGCGGGCGTCGGTACCGAATGTTGTTCACAACGGGGAGTCGTTGGCGCACTTTAACCGTCACAAGGTAGTGGTCCGAATCGATGTTTGCGCCGCGTGTGGCCATGTTTTTTGGAGGCGGCGAAATCAATCAGTCTAAGGCCGTTTTTGTTCGTAAGCTGGTGAGCGCTGAGCTTTCCTATAATCGGTCTAAATTCCTCCTCCTGGCCAACCTGAGCGTTGAGATCTCCGATAACGATTTTGACATCATGGCTTGGGCAGCTGTCGTATTCACGTTCCAGCTGCGCGTAGAAAGCGTCCTTATAGTCATCATCACTTGCTAGGTGAGGGCTGTGCACGTTGATTATGCTGATATTGAAGAAACGGCCTTTGATCCTCAACTTGCACATTCTGTTGTCGATTGGCCACCACCCAATCGCGCGCCTCTGCATTTCGCCCATCACGATAAAAGCTGTGCCCAGCTCATGTCTATTGCCGCAGCTCTGGTAGATGGTATAACCAAAGACACATTAAAAACCTCCATGTCCCTTGCAGTTGCCCAAAATTTTATGGCTCATAAGGTAATCTAGAATGCCGTGAAAAGTGTTCTGCGATCTGTCAAACTTGGGTACATTTTGCACTACCGAGGGACCAAATGCAGTACTAGAAGTGGTACCCAATCTGAGTCCGAGTGGGACGAACCTGGTATAACCATCCCTATACGTATGTACCGTCGACCCTTTCCAGCTAACCTCCTGTCGAATTTGTGGACCCTCAATAATTCGGAAAGAATGCGGGTACTTCCCAAGAAATTGAAAGACTTACAGTTCCATGATCCGAGTTTCCAATCGTTAGTCCGTTTTCGATGCCTGGGTCTATGCCGGTCCGGTACGAATTTACATTGTATGCTTTCTGTACTGATGATTTTTACGGCTTGCTTGTACGGCCTGCACCAACCCCCTGTCTCACCGGAGGATCATAGTTCACAGCACTATTGAGAGTCTCACGCTGACACTATGACGATGATCAGCCGCCCCTGACATGGAGAACAGACGCTCTGATAAGCTACACCCTCAGAAAAGAGAAGCTTCCCTTCCCTGTCAGCATACGACCAAGGTCCCACCAGGGTTGGTTACCCGATCTTCCCTACGGTTACCCGTACCCAGGCGGCACCACGGAGAAGTAGGGATAGGAGTTACTGGACAAGAGGCTAACGACCACAAATGGGGTATATTTTATACCTGCAAGTGTAAGAAATGACAGCCCGGCAAGGCGACCTGGTGCAGGATACTTACACTTACTTGGATTTCGGATGGAATTGATTGAGAAAAATAGGAAATATTTCAATTTAAAACTCTATTATCTACGTCTGACCTTCTTTCTCCTCCCTTACTACGGCACTGGTCTCGTTGGGGCCCTTTCAGCAGTGGCGGTGGTCGTCGGCTTCCTCTCGCTCCGCACGGACTGTGTGAAGCTCTTTTCCTTCTTCTACTTCTTCTTCTTCTTCTACACTCACTTGGGCACTAAAACGCCACCGAAGCGACGGTCCTTAACTATTAGCTAATGGGAGGAGATTGACTCCTTTGTCGGACCCCCCTAGCGACGCTGGGACTTTCACCGACGGAGTAAATACGCGTCATTCACTTTCCGTGGCTCGTAACAATCTCCCCTTTCTACGTCATCGTCACGACCAAAACACACACCACACAATCGTCACCATCTCCTGCTAGTTATGCTGATTTATGTTGCCGTCACTTTCCTTGCAAAGGAATGAGATGGAGACCTAATCTTATTAAGCTCACCGATACACTACACACGATATTTTTTTCCCTACATTATAAAAATACTAGCAACACATCTATATCTATATAAATAAAAATGGAGTGGTGTTTGTATGTCACGAAATAACTTGAGAACAGAACATCCGATTTGCACAATTCTTTCACTGTTGTCTTCTTGAAGGGCTCCGACGTGTTCGTGTGACAAAAAAGTTTAGGGAAGTTATCGGAATGTTTGGTTAAACGGGGGAGTACTAATATGTCTTTTTGTATAGGAGATACCATGACATTTCCCAATAGCCTACTTGATGACTTGATGGCAAGACGAAGTTTGCCGGGACCACTAGTTCTAAATAAAAATAAATGAGAAAACCGAACGAAACAAAATTAATCACAACACAGTGGTGCCAACTAATACGTTAACAATACGTCAAAACAAATCAACATATTTTGACATTTTACACACCACGTAAAAAACACTCAATTGTGGGTAAATAACACACGGAAAATAAGGTGGATGTAAAATACACTCCACATAAAAATTACACAGAATGAGATAATTGTAACCACAGGTTACACAAGTACGCGAAGTACCAATGGTACGCATTGTTCAGTCATTTACCACCCATGAGAATTGTATGAGAAAACAAACTTCAAACTTAGAGCGCTAATTTCTCAATGCCTACTTTTTTCAATATGGGACAGTTATGCCTTAATAGGCAGGAGAGCCTATAGCAGTGGTCCTCAGCCTAACTGGTTAAGGCGGCATCCATTTATTACGTAACGCTTAAATTGGAAATTCTTGACCCCCTCCCCCCCCCCTCCGTAACGCGTTTTTGTATGAAAAATTTCAAATTTTTGTATTAGCCGTAACGCTGTAGCCTACTCCCCCCCTCCCCCTAGAGTGTTACGTAATTTGTGGATGCCGCCTAAGCGGGCCACCACTTTACTCCTAAAACACGTCGCGGGCCTCAAATATCTTCTTCTTCTTATTGGCATTACGTCCACACTAGAACAGAGCCTGCTTCTAAGCTTAGTGTTCTTATGAGCACTTCCACCGTTATTAACTGAGAGCTTTCTTTGAAAAAGTTGTAATTTTCGCTTTCGTATATCGTGTGGCAGGTACGATGATACACTATGCCCAGGGTCAAGAAAGTCAAGAAAATTTCCATTACGATAAGATCCTGGACCAACCGGGAATCGAACCCAGACACCTTCAACATGGCTTTGATTTGTAGCCGTGGACTCTAACTACTCAGCATAGGAAGGCCTCAAATATCTATTTTTTAATTCCGATCAAAACGACTCAACTAGAGTTTCTGTTGTCTAAAACATTCGCTCTGCACGAATCTGCCAGTCGAGTTTTTCGATAGTTGTCACTCAATTTGACTGAGTTTCTATCGGGGTCGACAGGTGACTTCTGAAATAAGCATGCCTATTGTGCTCGACAGTTACTAACGGTTTCAATAATCTCTTTTAATAAAACCGATGTCCCTGGATTGTCAAGAGTTCGTCCTTTGTGCAATTATACATGTAAAAAAATATACGATTTACGCATGTGAAACATCATGGTCACAAACAATCTAGTTGTGGATTATTGTTTCAAACAATAAACAACCTTTGACGAATTTTAAATATTTTCCCTATTTTCAATTTGATGATTGCAACACTAGTATAATATTATTAACAATTAACCTTTATGTTATAAAAAAATCCTTAGCGACAGTGAAGCTAAAACTCAAGCGTAATTTTGGAACTAAAGTAGAAATATTTGGAAAAACACTTTCTTTCTTCAACTTTGAAAAAATAAAGCGTTTCTGGAACGTTGCAACTTTGAAGTTTTGAAGAAACGATTTTATCATGAGTTGAAGAAACATTGGGTTATTGGCCAAACTGTAAACAAGAAATTATATCATATTAGATTCTCGATTGCTATGCCACTGTTCAACACATGGGAAAGAACGAAATCTGAAAATCAATCCAATGGCTCATCGTAGAAAAACAATTGCGAGATTTTAAAGAAGATAAATCTTAACTTCTGGAATCACAACATGCGGGCCACACTACTTCAATATTCAAAATCACTCCGCGGGCCGCACAACACCTTGCTGAGGGCCACATGCGGCCCGCGGGCCGCAGTTTGGTGACCACTGGTCTATAGTATGGACTAACATGAGAGTAGAACAGTCCATCATACTGTGCCATTATCCACCATCAACATATAGGAGCTTCTAATACCTACCACCAAAGTAACCAGTGGTGTGTTGATCGGATTTATTAAAAATAAAACATACTAAGAATATAGTAAATTATTTAAAACTGAACACTATTGCGGCGCTCATTTTAAATCCACATCCAGCGGCGGCGGTAACGCGCAGAAAATATGAGCGCAATTTAAACGCAACGTCAAAATTCAAGTAGGCTTGGATTTGTTTTATTGTCCAATGACGCAAATGTTCCGAATTTTCTAAATCTGAACCATTTGGAGATTTTCATTATGACTGCGACTGTATATCGTCATTTTTGGATAAACGCATTCCGTGTTTCTTTCTTGCAGAGCACAATACCCAACACCTACTGTAAAGAACGCAACTGCATCACCACATCAGTTCCGCTACTCACCACCAGACGTCGCAGGAGCATGAGAAGGGGTGGCCATTGTGAGTGGTGTAAAGGGGGCCAAAATTGGATGGGAGGAAAAAATGCTCGGAAAAAATCGGTCGCGATCTAGGGTAACTCTTCACTGTTACTTCAATAGGGCCTATTTGACATGAGTGACCTCTTTTCATCGATTTTCTCTTTTGACAATAATTTCGCTAAATTCGATAAATCTGCAATATTTCTTGTTAATGAAGCAAGATATAGTGATTCTTCATCCTACTGCACACAAATATGTTACATTTGTTAATAAATTACATAATCAGTTAGATTTTTGTTTGATTTAAAACATATTAAGTTACATTTTTGTTTAAATTAATTACATATTTTGTGCGAATTCTGTTCAGTGTAGAGGAAATTACGTTATATTCAATCTACTAATTAGCCAAAATTATAACAAATTTTGTTAGAAAAAGGGCCAACTGAGTAACAGAATCTGTTACAACTCTGTTATAATCCACTGGTCGGTAATTCAGGTAAATCGCTAACTCATCGAAACTAGAACCCCAAAACTAACCGCCAAAACCAACCACACCACCACCACCTTCTCCAACAGGACTCCGCAGTTTACCCGTAGTTCAACCCTGGTATTTTCCTTCTGCTTCAACTTCAGGGACAAACAAATATGAGGGGTGAGCTGCAAGTCGGTCGACCACCCTGAACGAGGAAGAGGAAGCGTAAGAGCTGTGTGGAGGAGAGAAGTACCCGCCGGTCGTCCAGCCGGATTAAGAAAAAAAGGATGATGAAGAGGTGAGATAGCTGGACGAAAAGAAGAAGCTTCGCTGCAAGTGAAGAAGAAGAAGAAGATTAGTGAGGTATGAGATTCTTAACAAAGTGGAAAGAATAAAGGTACCTTTATTGTGCAGTAGAGCATGAGCATGAGCATGATTGACCGCCCGCAGTTGCTACTCCGTTATTGCAAGAACAGCTGTACTTACACAGGGAACCAACAGACACTACTCGAGATCAGTAGCATCCTCAATGTGTAAGTACTTGTGCTCTCATTATTATAATAAACAATACCGGCGCCGGCTGCGTCCGAATGCAGGTCAATTTGGGAATGGGAGGGAAATGTTGACGTGTTACTTGCTTTACAGAAGCCGAGGAGTCCTCTGCACTTCCACAAGAAAACACTGGGAGTTTGGATATGGGAAAGGATTCGTTTTGGTAAACGATAAATATATAATTCGAAATGAATACGTGAGCATAGGGGCCCAAATAGCCGTAGCGGTAAACGCGCAGCTATTCAGCAAGACCAAGCTGAGGGTCGTGGGTTCGAATCCCACCGGTCGAGGATCTTTTCGGGTTGGAAATTTTCTCGACTTCCCAGGGCATAGAGTATCTTCGTACCTGCCACACGATATACGCATGCAAAAATGGTTATTGGCATAGTAAGCTCTCAGTTAATAACTGTGGAAGTGCTCATAAGAACACTAAGCTGAGAAGCAGGCTCTGTCCCAGTGGGGACGTAACGCCAGAAAAGAAGAAGACGTGAGCATATACACGAATGACCGACACTGATAGTGCGGTTACTACGCAAACCGGACACGATACTGATTTCGTTGCTCGCTCGACAGTAGCATATAACAGGTTCAACGTATCAAACTCTACTGACGCGTTTTTTTTTGTTTTTCACCGGCACACTTCGTTTTTTCTTCCGCACAGCGCAAACTGGACACAATGGATCCGGATTCCGTCGCTCGCCCACAAGGAGCATGCAACAGATTCAACGGATCCAACACTACTGACTCGGTACCTTTATTGTGCAGTAGAGATAATAAAGTGGGTTTGTGTTCAAATTATGGTTATTTAGTGTATTCCTGGTCGCGATATTCAAGTACGTACGCCGACTCTGAGGCTTTTGAAAAACTTGTTTTTGAAGTTACGGAAGTGAAATCTTTACTCACCATCCGAAAGTCAAGTATATTCAAGCTCGATAACCCTGAGGATTCATTTAGAATGATTTATTTTGATTAGTTACACTTCGTGAAGCCTTGAATGCATGTAACATGTATCAAAACGGGATAAAAGTTTGAATGAAGAAACTACTATATCTATTGTTTTGTATAAAAATGTCATGAGTTTCATGGAGAATATGTAAAAACGTGAAAGTATTTTATTAAACATTATTCTTTCAAAAAAAAAAGACGGAAATGCTTTCAACTTCAAATTAAAAAAAGATTTATAATAACGTATAAAAAATACTAACAAAAAATACTTGGTCGCTTACATTTGACCTACACCGGTGCCTTTCTTTTACCAGGAACGAGATTTGAAGCTGAACCATTCTGTAAAGTATCTGTATCGATTTCATTGCAATTCAAAGAAATTAATTTATTGCCATAAAAAATGATTTTGACAGGCGAATCTTGGAGTAATTTGTCACTGTGACGATTGGTTCAACAATGGAAAACTAAAGCTTTTCAGCAAATTTGATCAAGTTTGAATTAGGTTCTACACAAATTAATAGCGATCGAAGAATTTTTAAAGATTTTCCAAGATAATGGGCTAATTTTCTAATAAGTATTAATATTAGCGTAATATTCATGATCTTTTTACAATTATAGTGTAACAGAACAGCTGAAGCGGAATTCCCCAATCTTTTGCCATAACCTGACGGAATGTCTCGAACTCTCCCCAATTCGAGAGCACCTTCAACATGGAGATATGTAGAGTCCCCGCTATGTTACAGTAAAAACTAGGATATTATTTGTTATGGCTATATCGGTCATGCGACTCAAAAAAAAGGGAGTCTATAGAAGATTTTTTACAAATGATGAAATGAATAGGAGGATAGGCGTCGCAAGGGAGCGACAAGATTGAAATTAATTAGGTGGTGAAAATTGAGCAAGCCATAGGGGAACCAGTAAAGCATCGAAGTCGCATGACCGATATAGCCATAACGAATAATATTAAAAACAATCACGGTCGATACCTTCTCTACATATGTAAAAACTATGGCAAATGCAGTCGACCCTTCATGGGTCAATGTTGCATGATTCGATTTCGATTCATGGAACCATGCTATTCATAAAATCATAGTAGTCTCCTCAAAACAGGTTACCTAGAAAAACATCTGCTCCATGAGTCGATGGTTCTTTCAAAATCGACCAATAGAATTTTTGCTGTACTCCATCTCTTGATGCAACATTTCGTTCCGCGTGCTGCTTTGATAAGATTCTATCTTCTTGTCATATTCAGTATCAGTCTGAACTACCCCAACCTTACGGTACTAGAGTTGAACTTGCGCGCTCAATTTTGCGTGCAAGTGGTTTCGCTGTCATGCAGGAAGCGGTTGCAGTAGGCGTATTTTATCGAACTTGCTTTCTATTAGAGATGTTCGGACTTTTTATTCCTATTCTATTATTAACTACCATTTTCATTCATATTACGGACAGCTTCTAATCCCGGACACGAAATGCTTCAATTTTTGCCTTTCAAAAGTTCTCACTTTCGAGGCTCGTTTTAGTCAACATTATCCATAGATCCTATGTATGAAAATTTATAATGCTTAACCACTAAGACGCCTCTTTAGTGGTTTGCCGATTTTAAGTTATGATTTGACTTTTCTATTTATGATTTTTATGAGCTGTCTTCTCTTCTTCTTCTTTCTGGCGTTACATCCACTGGGAGAGAGTCTGTTTCTCAGCTTAGTGTTCTTATGAGCACTTCCACAGTTAGTCACTGAGAGCTTACTATGCCAATGACCATTTTTGCATGTGTATATCATGTGGCAGGTACGAAGGTACTCTATGCCCTGGGAAGTCGAGAAAATTTCCAACCCGAACAGATCCTCGACCGGTGGGATTCGAACCCACGACCCTCAGCTTGGTCTAGCTGAATAACTGCGCGTTTATCGCTACGGCTATCTGGGCCCCTTTTATGAGCTGTCCGGATTTCGAATCAAAGTGTCCGGAATATGACGCAAAAGTAAGAAACGGTCCGGAATAGGAATCATAAAAAGTCCACACATTTCTATTTATTCAAATTCATTCATATAGCGGAATCAAAATCTTCACCCACCATTCGAAAAATAATTGTTTTGAAGCTCGATAACACGGAGGAATTATACAACATAATTTATTTTATACGCTTTCTGATGAGTTATATTTCACTGAGGCCTTGAGTGTCCGTAATATGAATCAAATCGGTATTTCCAATTTGGCTCTCTTCAATTATTTCACTAACTGTCATGACTATCACAAAAGATCAATCAGTGGTCGCAGTGATAATATACCCAAAAAAAACTGTTATGACTGTTCAAGATTAGCAATGGTGCAACCCAGGCTGCCCTGTGGAGTGAATTGAGGTAGTTAGGAAAAAGTAATAAATTATTAAAATTAAGTAATTCTGTGACTTCTTCTTCTTTTTGGCATTACGTCCTCCTTGGGACAGAGCCTGCTTCTAAGCTTAGTATTCAATGAGCACTTCCACAGCTGTTAACCTTCGGGCTGTCGCGCTGTTGTACTTCGTACATCAGTTGTGATTTATATGCTATCATTTTGTGACAAAAATATTTATCGACATCAAACCAAAATGTAGTCCTCAAGAATTTTCTTAAGAACAATACTCGACAGGCCCTTTATAATGCGGTAAAATCAACAAATTTACATGGAAGTCGCATAATAATGAACACATTATATACGGTTCGAGTAAACCACAGTTTTAAATCGGTATACCTATCTCAAAAATCCAGATAATTTAGAAACTTGGGGTCTTCAGTAAAGTTGTTCTGGAGATGAAGCGCTATCTGATGGTACCTCATTTAATTCGTAATTTGACCGCTTGGGTGCACTAGTAGGCATGTAAATTTTACTTTTGTTTTGCAGATATTTCAGGATCCTAACCGACGTCTTCGGCGAAGTGTTCAATAAGTTAAGGGCTATCATCGCTCGTTTCAAAATTTTGCCACAAGGCGGCGCTAGTGAGCATAAAACTTTTGTTTTGCAGATATTTCAGGAGGCTGACCACTTAGAAAGATATGGGTTTATTCTACGACTGGCGTGAGGTGACAATTGTCGGTCTCGTAAAGCGAGGTGACAATTCTCGACTCGAGTGAAGTGACTCTCCATTTGATTTACACGGCGAGTCACTTCACTCGAGTCGAGAATGGTCACCTCGCTATACGAGACCGACAATTGTCACCTCACGCCAGTCGTAGAATAAACCCAATAGTGTCTTCGGCAAAGTAGTTCAGAAGCTCAAGGGCTATCAATATTAGAGCCAAGAAATAGGAAATTTTGCCACCAGGCGGCGCTAGTGAGCATGAAAGACATCTTCGGCAAAGTTGTTCTGGAGCTCAGGGGCTATCACTATTTTACCAAATCTCGAACTTCAAAGATCAAAAAATGAAAGCATTTGAACTACTGAACAACTCTGCCGAAGATGTCAACTTTCTAAGAGACAAGCTCCAGAGATATTTGCAATACAAATGTGTTATGCTCACTAGCGCCGTCTGGTGGCAAAATTTTGAATCTACTAACTCGTACAATAATAGTCCTTGAGTTAACGAACAATTTTGCCAAAGACGTCATCCTTCTAAGTGGTCAGACTCCTGGAAATTCACAAAACACCCGTTGTACTAAGTACAACGCGCAACTACTCGCGTTACAAAAATTCTCGTGGCACCCGAAAGGTTAACATAGAGCTTTCTTTACCAATGTTACCATTTTCGCATTCGTATCTACCATACGATGATACTCTATGCTCAAGGATGTCAAGGAAATTTCCATTACGAAAAGATCTTGGACCGACCGGGAATCGAGCCCAGACACCTTCAGCATGACTATGCTTTGTAGCCGCGGACGCTAACCACTCAGCTAAGGAAGGCCCCTGTTATTGTTAGTAGATTTCAAAAAAAGTAGACTACAGTCAACCATCCATGAGTCAATATTGACTCTTGGAACCATTTTTGACAAATCATTATTAATATGATTGTCCCCTCAAAAGGCTTTCTAAACAACAGACATTGTCCATAACTCGATATTTCCATGAAGCGATGGTCCCTTCAATATCGACTCATAGAGGTTTGACTGTAATAGTAAACAATTTGGTATATTTTTTTATTAAAATCTTAATAGAAATGTCGTTTTCTCAAATACAGTTGACGCATTTGTCGCATATCTTAAAAAAATCCTTACAAACTATAAAACTTGTACAACATTGATTTGATCCTGGCACTTTCTGTTACTGTCGCCACAAAAATATGAATAGCTCTTAACAATAACATGGAAATTTATCACAACGTCTCTTATTTCTCAGCAGTTGACCTGCATCATCGTGCAACTATTGTACTCCCGTCAAAAGTAATACTTCTTCCAGAAGGCGAACATGTCCTCATCTCGCCCATTGATCACCCGCACTTCAAAGGGCTTCTCCGGATCGGCAGAGTTGGTAAACTCCAGCACATCGCAGTCCATTGATTGATAGACCTCGTTGGCGCTGTTGCAAGGGCGGTAGGGCTTCAGCGGAGTGGCCACTCTGCACACAAAAGAAAAAGAAAATTCACAAGTTATACCGCAGTTGATTTGATATTGATTCCAAGGGGCAAAAGCCACTCGGAAGTCGAGTGTCAAAGGAAGCATATTGCTAGGGACAATTCACGCCAGGTGGTGCAATATTTGCTGTCTTCGATAGCAGCGAAGCTATTGTTGAAATGTTTCTTCGAACGGAATCATAAATAATGCAATATAAATGGATGAAAACTACTTTAAAATGAGTTTGGTTTTCTTGAGACATTCCATATAAACGTGGGATATCTAAGAACTGTATCGAACAATAGTTAGAAATATTTCAGGTGATTTTTAATGATACGGACACGTTAATACTTCCAGTGGGCATTTACCCTTTGAAGGAAGGAAGCTTAAAGCATTTTCTGAACCGCAATTTCTGGTAAGTCTTCAATCTTATATATAGTTCAAGATAGTGTTATAAGTTACTTAGCAAGATTAGTTGTATCAAAAAAGATTTGTCACCCTCATTATTCTCGCTACGCTTTTTACGATTTTGAGTTACAGGTTAGAGTAGCAAAAGCGACATCTGATGAAATATAGTCAGCTAAGATGTGTAGCAGCAAAATTTTATGTTACAGTTGTATGAAAACTAATCGTTCTATTTTGGACAGCTTTCATTTTTTTGTAGCGTTCGCTGCTCCAATTCAACTGTTATACATAAAAAAGCAAATGATCTTGGCTTCTAGCACAAGAATTGTAATTTGAATGTTGCTATTAACTTTTCGATACAGTCCTTACCTAGTAGTGACAAAGTCGGAAAACGTCAGTTTGAAAAGCAATTATCTGGCTAAAGTCTCGATTCAATACAAGTGCGATAAAAGCGACATGCTCCATCGCTTTCCAATAAAGAAAGCGGAAGATAATAAATCTGTCATTTACTTTGAAACGTCGGAAACTTGCCGCTCTAGTCCAAAACGGTCGACTGAGCGAAATAAGCAGCGATGCCGGCCGTAACGAGCTAAGCTAATTTAAAGTCAAGCAAGACGCCAAATCTCATTAAAAACTTTTTCCCGGCAGTTGGCTATGGCGGCGTACCGTTTCCGGTTTCTGTTTTGTTCTAGCAAACTTACCCATTGATAGCGAAATCGATGAAAAATTTCACCAAATTGTGCGACATCCGCGCCTCCTTGGATTTGTGCGCAAAGTCTGGGAAGAGCAGCGGCGACCGGAAGAGGTAGATCAGCTCATCGCAGTGCACTACGCCAAAGTTGTGCACGTCCGGGTTGGCCGTGTAGAGCATGGAGTACGAGTAGGGTCCTTGGAAGCTGAACTTGTACAGGCTCACGGGAGCGGTTTCGGTGTCCGCCGAGGTCACATGCTGCTTCACTGACGCATGCAGTGGATAAAGGAAACCCGCTTCTGTATAAAGCTGTTGGCGAAATAATGAAGAGTTTTATGTTCAATAGCAATAATAGCCAATGTTATGTTCAATAGCAACAGAAAAACATAACATTTTTTTAAATTTGTGAATTAAAATCGTCGTTGGAATGTGTATTAATAGACCTCTCAACAAATACGAGAGTACCTACCTTGATCAATTGTTGAGCATCCTTCTCGGTGATCCACTGTTCGTTGGAACTGTTAACAAAGAAGCGTTGCTTCAGAGCCATCAGGAACTCCGCAGAAGTTTCTTTTTCCAACAGTAACGGTAGCAGTGTGGTAATATTAGCATTGAGATCTTTCAGAAGCTGTTGATTAGTTGTAATTGCAATGGCACGTACAGCTCCGTCATTCGATAAATACCCAGTCATCCAAGGAATTTGCTGATAGTTTCCCTTCTGCCACGACTCCCGGGGATCTTCTACTAAAAAGGCCTGATTGGACCAATCTAAAGACTCTACAACCGGTCGGTACAGTGTCAATGGGTCTACCGACCATGGTTTTAGTTCACTTATGCTATCTGAGAGAGCCAAGGCATCGACGTTTCTAAGAACATCTACTATCTGCCTGGAGGTTAAATTCTTTGCACATGGGATACCCACGGCTTCTGCCTGACGTCTGGCCAAATCCAGTGGATCCTTTGTAGGGAAATTCCACGGAGCAATCGCATTCCCACTCATCACAATCGCTCTCGAGAACAGTCCTTCGCTCAACGGACTGATCATGTGCATGTGCACTGATCCTGCACCGGCACTCTGGCCGAAAATGGTCACCAACCTCGGGTTGCCTCCAAAATTGGCAATGTTTTGCTTCACCCATTCCAAAGCTAACGATTGGTCCTTTAGTCCAAAATTCCCTGGAACTACTTCATCTCCAGTTGCCAGAAATCCAAACACCCCAACGCGATACTGAATCGTCACCAGAATAACGCGCTTAGTATCCATGAAGTACTCTGGTCCAACAATTCCGGGACTGGCGCTGCCCGAAAAGTATCCCCCGCCATGAATGTAAACCATAACCGGCAAAACTGATTTGCTGGTATTCTGAATCTGAAATGGAAAAGAAAACAAAACAATCGTTCAATATATAAGTGTATCACGAAAAACACCTTTGCTGAATCAGCTGATAAAGCATACAGAAACCGATCGCCAACACACCTCAGCACGTGCTTCCAAGCGAGCGCGCGTGGCCTACTACGTAGTGATCGGGAGTTCATTTGCATTTCTCACGCCGCCGTCGTACGCCGCCTACTGCATTACAGCAGTCCGACTCGGGCACAAAAATTGCATCCGACGCGCGTTCAGACGTCGAATGACAATGTAAGAATCTTGCAAAACAAAACAAACGCCGCGCCGTGCCGACAGCGTGTGTTGAAGTCAGAGCTGTCAAGGCATCGCCAATTTGCCGGTGGTGGAGATAAGCTCTGCTTATCGCCTTTTAACCTACACTTAATCAATGCAAAAAAATCTCTGGAAAGCGTTTATGTACCCTGTCGAACGAGAGCATCGGGAACTTCAATACGATCGCTGTTTACGGTAAAAGTTCAATAGTACCCAAGGGGTACCTGAGGCAGAATGGACGGCAAAATTGGAACTACAACCGGAAACATAACTGAGTTCAAATTTCCTGATGCATGAATCTAAAATATAACTCTTCTTCTTCTTTCTGGCGTTACGTCCCCACTGGAACAGAGCCTGCTTCTCAGCTTAGTGTTCTTATGAGCACTTCCACAGTTATTAACCGAGAGCTTACTATGTCAATGACCATTTTTACATGTGTATATCATGTGGCAGGTACGAAGATACTCTATGCCCTGGGAAGTCGAGAAAATTTCCAACCTGAAAAGATCCTCGACCGGTGGGGATTCGAACCCACGACCCTCAGCTTGGTCTTGCTGAATAGCTGCGCGTTTACCGCTACGGCTATCTGGCTCCTAAAATATTACTCATTTATTTAATTAAAATCGATTGAACTACAGAGAATTTGTGGATTTTAAAATTTTGATGTCGGCACCCAGTACTGTAGAGGATAACTGAAATTGATATTTGCATACGAAATATGTATTTCCATGGATTACAGTGGATAAGTGTAATATTATACTAGATCAGTACTAAATAACGATAAAATCTTGAAGCAGATAAGTAAAAAAGTACTAAACACGCCAAGAAAATATTTTATTATTGAATATTTGGAGAAAAAATACTTTGGAAATATGGCCTGTTCATTTAAGAAAGTGGACACGTATTTTTTAAAGCAAACTGTTTATTTTCGAACAAATTCATGAGTTCTCTTGAAACACATGGAAATCATAGTAATCTCGACCAAATTCACATAAGTTTGAACATTTATTGAGCATTCCTGGATAATGCTCTGACTTTTCTCTTGATGCCTCCCATCGGGTTCTGCACAACTTTCTTCGGAACTTTTCTTTGTGTTGCTTACCACATTTTTTGAAAAAAATCATGGAACTTGCTTATCTTCCATCCTTCTTAAGACGTTGTTTCATTATTGACCAATATTTCCAAATAGGGCGTAGTTATGGGCAATTCGGTAGAATCTGCCATGATTCAACAAATTCGACTTTTTCCTTCTTGATCATCTCCAAAGTAGCTGAAGCATTGTTAGTCGATGCCAGGTCTGGCCAAAACAATGGAGGCTTGTTATACTTTCGGTAGATGGGCAGAAGACGTTTTTAAATGCATTCAGTTCTGTAATTTTCGCCGTTGATTGAACCCGTTGTGAAAAATGTAGTACTTTTCATACCGCAGGAGCAATTTGCTTGCCATAAAAAAACTTTTTTCCCAAATTTTTCTGTTCGGATGTATTGCACGTCGTCATAAGCATCTGTTTTCGATACAGTGTTGAAAAAATGGAATCTGGACACTTCGCGATTTAAGCCAAATCTCGGAACGACAGCTTTTCTGAACACCATTTGTGCAGAATAAATCTGCGTGTCGCCATGTTAAACCGACCTATCGCTTGGAATTTACAACTATTTGATGTCAACTTTCTTCTGCTGTCAAAATAAACACTTCAGTACACACTGAAACTAAATTTGATTATTTTCCTTGGAATTTTCACACCAAAATGTTAACAATCAGGTGTCCACTTTCTTTAATGAACAGTCCTTATATATGTCAGCTATTTACCTACTACACTTCAGAAACAACTAGTATCTCATTTAGGTTAATCATGATGATCTTGTTGATGATGTTTACATTTTTATAAATTTGATTTCAAATAGGTGGCACACTTGCCAAAATGTATAGAAACTGGGCTTCGTATTGAAAACAAAAAACTTTTTACATTCAAAGACCACATTTACTTACAAATTTGAACAGTTGCACGTACAGTTGTAACGCACATTAGAAAAAATTGTAATGTATCTTCTACCATGCTATTTAAAAACAATGAAATATTAAAAATCACTTAAATTCAATTAAAATCACAAACTCAAAGGCAAAATATATTTTCTCGTTTTTTATTAAAAAAAATCAAGGCTGGACAATTGTCGATATGGCACACTAAGGCGGTTCTACATTTAAAATTGTTCAAAAATACAATTATTGTGAAAATAATATCCATCAAAATTGACTACATGGCTCGATTCCTGAGGTCATTTTTGCACCGCTGATACATCCCTAGGGGGAATCTCAAGAAATCTTGGTTTGATGGTTTTGACTTAAAATTTCAATATAATTCGTATCAATATAACGCAGAAGCACACAAAAAAAAACTACAAAAACGCTAAAAAAAAAGTTGAGTATATTACTAGTAAATGACTAATACTGTTTTAACATTAAGAGATATTTACAACTGACTTAACTTACCAGAGTGGCTACTAAGTAGACCTGTTCATATTTGCAAAACTGTCTGGAAACCTACCGGTCAAGCAGTATTCTGAATTCTCATGCTAAGAAAAATGTCTTGTCAAATTTTCGGAGATTTTGATAGAAATTTAAGTATGCTTCAAGCTAAAAATGTGTTTTTGGGCTTATTTCAATGTTTTAAAAATCAAAACTAGCATGTGGAAAATCAAAACCATTTGCCTTTACCACTATTTGAAAGCCAATTTTCAAGTTTGTCGAACACGCTAATAAGATTAAATTGAGTTTTAACATTGTTTGATCGAAATTTGTTCTCAACAGTACTCAGAAATCACAGTTTTGTGAATACATATGATATGAAAACATGCATTTACATTACTTTTTTAGGCCCTAGTCAACAGGAATCGAACAAGATAAATCTATGAATTAATCATCCATGACAAGCTCACGTGTTTCTTTAGGCAACAAATTACAAAAAAAAAATGCCCAAAGATCGAACACCGCATTGCAGCCTGAAGATAAGTCAAATCTCCAAAATAGTGATTTGTATTAACCTTGTAGCACAAATCTCAACCAAACTATGTCAAAACTTGGTCTATGCCTTATCAGCTACTATGTAGAGGTATTTTCGATAACTTTTGGTGTCTCGGTAGTTATGAATTTTTAAAGCGGAGACCATAAGCACATAATTGATTAGAAGGACACCTAAATTTTCTCCAAATTAACTGAAAATTTGACCAGAAGTTTATTTTAACAAGAAAAATCAAAATATTGTTTGACTGGTAAATTTTCAGCCATTTACATACTACACATACTACTTTGTATGTTTTTACATGGATGAAATCTAAGAAATAAATTTAAATATTTTGTTTATGTTATGATCGATAAAAGTGAAACATTAAATGCTGAATATTATTCAGTAACAGCTTATTTTTCGATTGACTAATTGACCAACCCAATGAAGTTTGCAGTGTTTATTTTGCTTAATAATATTAGATTTTTTGTATATCTAGTACTACTCTTGATGTATAGGTCTTGTTTTTCACCGAGAATTGATCTCAGCACTTTACGATAAAATTATTATTTTCTGAGAATACAAGAGCAACAACAAGATTTTACTTGCACGGGAACATCATTGTAACATGTCACAAGTGTTCACACAAAGTTCTAACAAAGTCATCAACAACTTCAAACAAATCCCTAATAAGTACTACCTTAGTTTTAACATCACTAGGACTCGCACTCTTTAAACCTGCTACCAAGTACTTAGTTTTTATAGAAATCATCGTCATCTGTTCAGCGTTCAACTCGAATCTACCAGAAGAGGAAATCTTATGCATACCATATTTTGGTATCATACCTTAATTAGGTATTTTCAGTTGTCAATACCTCATTTTAGTATTATAATGGTATTGGTATTCGATAACTATTGAGGACTGCTGGAAGTATTGAACTACTATTGAAAAATTTCACTTTTATTTGAAAATCCATCATGTATTTAGGTACAGTAAGGACCCGATTTTGTCAGCCCCTCGATGAATTTTGGGCTGACAAAATGGGGAACCTGACAAAATCGGGTCATTTTATTTTGTTCCTGTTTTTCAATTTTTTATGTGTTACATGGTTACATAGACTTTTAAGAGGGCGATGGACATGGGCGTAGCCAGTTTTTTTTATCAGGGGCTTCCCCCTCCCTTATACTGGTAATATCGATTTTTAGCACTTAATTAAAGGCATTGTCATTGCCCCCTCTGGCTACGCCCATGCGTGCATGACATCAAACATCATCTTCAATTTGAGTGTAAACGTGGTAAAACATGACGATAACAATTTTTTGACAAATTTTAAATAGGCTGACAAAATCGGGTCAAAAAGCTGACAAAATCGGGGGTAGACAAAATCGGGGGCAGACAAAATCGGAGGCTGACAAAATCGGGTCAGTACTGTATTACAATACCTGATCTAATTATCAGCTTGGTGTATGTAGAATATGCAGAAGGTATTATTTGAGGTATTTTACCTCTTATGCAGGGCTCATTCATACCTTATTCAGGTTGTAAGTATTGGAAATTATCTGATATGAAACATCTTAGTTTGGTAACCTGTGCTGTAGCTGTGGCAGGAAATTATAACATGTACTGAGAATGCTGATTAAGCTGATGAATACAATCGAGTGTAAGAATTGAATACGAGGTGTAAACTCCGTTAGTGAAATTACATGGTTTAGATGAAAGATGCGTTTCCAAATTTACTGTTCAACATTGCATTCTGTTGGAGGCTTTGCAGGCGATGACTTTATTGGAATCGATCGCAGCACAGTGGAGCAGGTTTTATCTTGAAAAAGGATTACTAGAATAAGCTTGTAATGCCATTTACTCTACCCAAACCGTGGAGTTCTGATTCGTTGTTGGCAAGCGGGACCCCCACGAAGAGCTTGACATTCCACTCTGACGTCACTATAGGAGTGAGTGCGTCGAAGTTGTGCCATGCCTACTAGATCGTTTGATGTGCAATCCGATGCTACATTTTCGGAGTCATTTTAGAAGGCTTTTGATTGTCAGCCATCCTGACAGAATTGGAAGCCAAGGTCCATGACAATATTTATTCAGTGCCACACACAAACGTGTATGGTTGCATGTTGAGGAAGAAGCAGGTTCATGCTGAGGCAGTGCTTGATGGGGATGTAGCTGTAGCTATTAAAGAGTCTTATGACGTGTGCCAATTATGTTTCCCGTATAGTGCAAATACGTGTTCTGGTTGCGAATATCACCTTTTTACGGATTATGTAACATTGTAACAGATTGGGAACCCGCAACTAGCAATGGGAAACGACATTTCTACACTGTTGCTAAATAAAGGCTTATCTTACTTAATTGATCCTATTTTTCGTTAATAACTTCGTTGAAATAAACACCACCGTAAGGTGTCGGCCAGGGTAGACGCGTCACGTGAAGCGACGCGAAAATCCTTTGGAGTTTGACATTTCATTATTAATAATTGTTATTCCTTCCCAGGCAATTTTCAGGCCCGCGTCTACCCTGGCCGACACCTAATGCTTCTATCTTACGATATCGCGATTTTTTTTTCGTACAACACTGAAAAGTTTTTTAAAAAGTAAATCAGTTTTCAAAAATAAAGCGGATAGAGCAGACAATGATTGCCAGTACCTATGTCCAAATGAAACATCATTGTCGATTGTCCTGTATAATACCCTAATCCTTGGCTCTTAAAACACATTTATTAAAGCACAGAAGATTATTGAGCGAATAAAATAAGGGCATACTTCAGTGAGCTGGTAATTTAGTACGATTTCCGAAAGAAAAAGTTGCAACAATCAGATGGAGGTCAGCGACCCCGTGAGCGTACCAGTACAACCAAATCATCGCAGATTTGATACGTAACCAAAGACAAATTAAAGACCTCCATGTCCCTTGTAGTTGCCCAAAATTTTATGGCTCATAAGGTAATCTAGAAAGCCGTGAAAAGTGTACTGCGAACTGTCAAACTTGGGTACCTTTTGCACTACCGAGGGACCAAATGCAGTACTAGAAGTGGTACCCAATCTGAGCCCGAGTGGGAAGGACCTGACGTAACCTCATATCCTTTTTGCAAAATTACAACACTAACGATAAATTATTTTTTAATTTTCAATAGTTTTAGTATGAAAACTAACATATAATTGAACTTAAATCAGTAAACTATGTAAAGAAATACTTGAGCCACTCTAGTAAGTTAAGTCAGTTGTAAATATTTACTCATCATAACAACGGTAACAATAATATACTAGTTAAGAACAGTTTGGTCGAAGGAATCGAGCCCTGTACTAAATTTTAATGGACGGGGTACCATGCAATATATTTCTTATCATTCTTATCATAGGAATAGTATTCTGTGAATTTTTCCTCTTTTTCGAAGGTGATTTAAGACGATGCATGTTCATATGAAAATTACTATGAAGAAAATTAGGTAAATGTTTCACCAGTACTGTAATGTAATTACAAACTTATCATCTCATAAGGAAAACTCATTCTTCAAACCTTAGTGAAGGATGTTGCTGAAGATATCCAGCTTTTTACGCTAGACATGCCATAAACTTTGAATCACCCCTATATGACATTCCTTGCCCACAACATTATTTTTTTATAGTTGGATCGTAGCAATCTTTGTAGTGAAGCAATTTTTTGATGTTGTCGAACAACAAATATATTCGTGTTTCCAGGATACAGAATCCCAAAAGAGTTTCATATTTTATATTCTTGTTATATTTTGTAGTTTACTCTTATGCTAATGTTATTTATTTAAGGTGGATAAAACAGGATCAACTGATGCAAAATTTATAAAGTGAAAAAGGATTTTAAAATACGAAATCAAGTCTGAACCTGAATATATGCCAGTGATTCCTATTAATCGACCAAAACAAACTAATTCGCAACGTTATTCGCAACTGCGTAAGGTACTGTTTGCTTCACTGTTACCAATGCTTGGTCAAGCAAGTTTGTGAGATAAAAATACCTATTAGAATTAGGGAGAGCATTATTGGGTGGGCTGGCGAACCTAGCAAAAGCGGGCGAAAGTTTGAGCTCTGTGGTTGAGTCGTCTGACAAAGAAAACGAAAGCCGTAACTTGGGACATGAGGACGTAATGCACAGCAAATATAGTATTTATCTAAATGCATTATTTCGATACCCGATGATTGGAAATAATTGGAAATCATGCGGTTTTAAAATTTGACCGCTAGATTAAAGCATAGGAAAGTGTACAATTTGCACTTTTCTAAATTTTCCAGAATGTTAAAATAATGAGCCTTTTAATAACACCGATTATCGCCCATTCATTAGCGAAGAACATTGGCCGAAGAACAGTGACGTGAAGATGTTTATGTATCTTTGCCTGTTCACTTCAATCTCGTCATCCAAATAATCTAAAACTCATTCACACCAGAAGAATTGTGTTGAATCCTATTGATACAAAATAATTAATAATTATAAGAAAACGGGTCATAAGGGGACACGGGAGACCGTGTTATTTTCCCTATCTTTCGTCTCACTCTAACAATAATCATCAAAACTTTGTAGAAGCAAATCTCGAGTTTTAGTGAACCGATGAAGCTGAAAACTTATCGGGTTGTGCACTACATGTATAGAATCATAGTGATACATTTTCGCATCGATATATAGAGTGGTTCTTGAGATTTGCTTCTTGAAATGGATAGGGTGATTATGATGACGTCCCGTGCGGCCATAATATCAAATTGAATACGAAGATGTTGTAGATTCACACATCATCAAGAGAAAATTAATGACAGTTCAATCAACAAAATAAAATCATTGCCTGCTAAGACTTCGCTATAACACCTGTGGACAAAACCTGAGACGAGACTCGCGAAGACGGTTTGCTTTTTCTGTGATTGCTGAGTTTTTTTCTTATTCCACTTTGTGTTTATATCAATTATGCGCATGCTGTTCAAATCCTCACATGAACTTCTCAGCAAAAAATGTTTGAGTTTGCATCACATCGAATCATAGATAGCCGTTTGAGTGAAATTTCATGCCAGCAAACGTAGCAGCCATTAGAAATAATTAATCTTCTGCTTAGATTTATCAGCAACTTTGGAAAAAACTGCTCCGCCGACTGAGGTTTTTAATAACAGTTTACTTTGAACACAATACTTTTCACTTTTTCAGCCATAAAAACGGTGGGCTGCATTTGACGTTGATATTTTTTCTCTTCGCGAGTCTCTCTCAGGGCAAAACATGTCAAAATTAAATCATCCCTTGTTGTTTTATAGCCAGCGTAAAAAGCTGGATAAATCCTTTTTAAACTAATTTTGTTAGAATTTTTTGCAGGGCCATAATCCTATATGGAGTTGACTAATAGCAAACAAATTCATGTATATATCTTCTCCCATCCATCGGAATGAATTCCTCTCTTGAGCAACTTTCTTTATTATAGATTGAAAAATGAATTTATACTATTTGATGATAAGTTTGTAATTTCTTCCAGTACTAACTTGTTTGAAACATTTTTCAAAATTTCTCCATAGTAATTCCCATATAAACCAACATTGTCTTTGAGACACCTTTTAAATCAACACCGAGAAAGCTTTCGCAGAAAATTTCACTGAACACTACTTTTATGGTAAGTACGATAAGGAAGATATGGGAGATTGGATTTTCAAACTTTTTTACATATTCATATCACTAGACGTTTTGGCTTGCGAAATCCACGATCTACACAAATCTGCTTCATTAGAGATGCTTGGAAAATGATTATGCTTTTTTACTGAACAGCCCTAATGGCACACTTACCCCAAAGTTCGCTGAGTAAATCACTTAAATATGGGAAAATTGACTTTATCATTAATTTTGAACTGAGAATTTAACATGATATTATTAAGTTCAAAAATTATAACATTCACACCGAATCAGGTTACTACAGGTTGCCCGATAATGTAGCAATTGATTAAGTCTTATTATTATTATTATTTGAGTTGCATTCGAAAATAAAGTTGATTGTTTTTTTTCTGATTCATAATGTTTTAATTAAAAAACTTATCTGAAAAATCTTTTCCTATTGGAACAATATGAACATTGGGTAACAGAGTAGAGACGCTTTAAAGAGAATGAAACATGACTTCAAATACTATACTAATCAAACAATTTAGTGTTTAATGCAATGATTATAATGCGGAACCACACATCAATTTGAAATCGTCAACTGTGGATTAAAACTAATCTGGAGGCAACATTGAAAGCATTATTACGAGAAATGTCGTCAATTGGCTGCAATCGTTTTTCAGTGACACTCTTGTGACACTCTCACTACAATTTCCTGATTGTGTACTCCATATCTCGAAGTTCTATGAATGATCGCGGTACAATTTTTCTATAAACGTCATTGTGCTCAATCTGTTCTATAGGGATGTCCACATTGTCCCGCTAGATTATTGGTGACTACCAAATATGAGCTTTTCTAAAAGCTTTTTATAATTATGCAGCAAATTTTTAACAAATGCTTAAGTACTCTAAGGGCCGATTTCTTCACCTTCGCTTAAGCCGTAAACCACGTTTACCCATACGATTAAACCAGGTTTAAGGTCTAAGCGGTGGTGAAGAAACCGCTTATAAGAAGGTAAATATATAAAAAAACAGTATAATGTAATGACTTGTCAGTCAAACCAAGCTCATTCCTTAGGGTGTCCATAATGCCCTATGTTCCCCTACTGGTTGTGTATAGACGACAGGGTTGTTATTAGTCGCCGGATTCGACAGACTATCAGTGACGGTGACGAAAAATAAAAAGTTTTCGTCACTACCTCAGCTCAGCGCAAACTTAGACGCCTAACTACCAGCAACCAAGCACCTCGTCGCGACGAAAAATCTTTGCCGTTTCTCTCTGTATGTGTTTTCGTTGAACATGTTCAGCTTGAATGGAAAGGCAAAAAGAGGAACTTGCAAAAAAAAATCTGCGTGCTTCCGGAGTTGAACAAAATACCTTCAGATTATCAATAGCACGCGCCAACCGACAGAGTCAACACAACTTCTTGGAAATGTGAATGCCCAATTGCTAACACAAGACACCTTGTTGACTAGTAGTTTGTGGCTCAGACTCTCTTTTTCTGCAATTGTGCGCTCGGTGACGATTAGAAGCTTATGTTGGTTCAGGGCGGAGGGGTGACGGGAAGAGTGACGAAAAATATTACTCGTGGACTTTTTGCGGCTTGGTTTCGTCGTGGTCTCCTTGCCAGTCATTGAAAACAAAGGAAATGGCGATCTTTTACGCACTGAATATTTTTCTCAATTTTTCGTCATCAGTCAGTGACGAAACCGATGGTTACCAACCCTGATAGACGATGCACATAATTATATAATTATATCTTTTCACACGGAAAGTGGAACACGATAAGCGATACAAAGGAGCTACCTCTGCTTGAATTTCATTGATACTAAGGACTAAAGGTGGCACTGCTTGGTGTCTCATAATATACAGAAGACTCTCCACATCTCGAGATGTAGAATTCTCGATATCTCTCCCTATGTCGATGATTGGTTCGGTCCCTTCAATCTGCATACGTTTTCTCTCTCCATATCTCGATGTGTTCCTGTTGAATTGTTGTTCTCAATTTTCTCTCTATATGTCGATGTGAACATTATCAAAGGTTACTAGACCAGATGAAAGTGATTCAGAACAATTTGCAAACTCGAAATGAAGTTTGTTTGTTTATTATTTTCTTAGTAACCGAGTGATTTTCAATCTAGCGTTCATTAAATTAATGTTCTTTGTATTGAACTCTCCCTATCTTGAAGGTCCCTTCGATATCGAGATGTGGAGAGGCGACTGTGAATCGAAAGGAAAAAGCTTCCTGTATTTTTCCACTAACGAAAGTCACTGGAAAATTCCGTTGAAAATTTGGTTCACTATCAAGCGTCAATCAAAATTATCGAAAAATACCAGCCATCGAAGTGAACCACACAGAAGCTCCACACGTGCCAATCCCATTACGTATAGTAGCGGTTCGATAAGCTCACACACGTGTCGTCCAACACACCTTAGTTCGCCCAACAGCCATTCGACAGCCGTATCCATAGCAACTGCTGTGCTGAGCTGACGCTTGCTGCGATGTAACCCCGTTGATCGGGAACTGTGTGTTCCTGGGAGCTAAGGGTCAAACCAGTCTATCAATCGATCAGTGCTCTCGCGTTCACGCCGCCGACTGAACAATAAGTAGAGAACCACAATAATTTGCATCCAGATGAGCTGAATTATGGTGATTTCTGATCTCCCCGGGGAAAATTCACTTATTAACAGCACGTGTCAAGTGAGAAAAGCAATATAATAGAGCTTCCATCTAGCTCTGATCATTTGAGGGAATCTGAGTAATGGGAGGCGACAGTTATCAGCCACGCAAAACGTTTTATTATTCGTGCGTGTGCGCAAGATGGTATCGAAAACGATCTCAGTAGGCTTGGCATTATCAAACGGGCAAACTCAAGTGTTTACGCTACCTTTTTTTTTTGCGTGGACATTTTTGATTTGATTGCCACAACAGTTTGTCATATCTGTACTAATTATCGGCGCGTGGCGGTGATTTTAATAAGGACTTTTGCCATCGATCATATCATGACAACACAAATAGAATATACAAAGCCGGTAGCTGAACACCTGCGACGTGCTTTATTGGGGGTAATTGAGGCCTTCCTTAGCCTAGTGGTAACGGCTACAAAGCAAAGCCATGCTGAAGGTGTGATTTCTTTGTTCGATTCTTGGTTGGCCTAAGATCTTTTCGTAATGTAAATTTCCTTGACTTACTTGGGCATAAAATATCATCGTCCCAAAAAGGAAAGAAAAAATTGTAACTTTGGCAAACAGAGCTCTCAGTTCATAACTGTGAAAGTGCTCATTGAACACTATGCTGAAAAGAAGGTTCTGTCCCAGTGGGAACGTAATGCCAAGAAGACGAACGTAATTTATAACAAAATAATGAACTGCAATCGGTGTTATATTGTCAACTACTTATTATAATTGATGACCAATAGGTCAAAATGAGTTAAACTGCGACTTACCTTCGGTCGGTAGACGTTCAAGTACAGGCAATCCTCGCTACCCATAGCTGCCGCGACTGGCAAAAGTTCGTTCTTCTGGACGCACATTGACTTTTCAACTGAGGCATTGTAATCACCATGCTCTCGCCAAGGTTCTACAGGTACTGGGTTCTGGGGAAAAATGAGAAAATTAAAAAAAATATTAGCAAATTTTATTAATTTACAGATAAGCCGATTTTTATTTCACACTCTTAAAAAAAAACGTCAGACGTAATTCTTTGCGTGTCTGACAATATGTATTTCAAAAAACCAGATGCGCTATGATATTTTTGAAAGCGGCAATGGAGTCAGCAACCCTTAAGAGGAAAATAACCATCATCGTTTTACAAATTTTCAAAACCAGTTTTCTTGCTCAATAACGAAGCAATGCTCAAGAAAATCTATCATTGCATTGCACTTGTTATCTGAAACACGATGATAGATTTTCATAAGGATTGATTGAAATTTGACCGAAAGTACTGGTATTTATTTTTTGATGATTGCTGATGATTGAATGATGGAGTCTTGAGCCTTAATTAAGTAAATAGCGGTATGTTGATGCTTGAGACATAAACGTGTTCCGCAGTCTTATTCAAGCTGTTCGGAATTTGAATCAAGGTTTTCGGAATATGAGGCAGAATAAGAGTAGTGTTCGGCATTTGACGCAAAATGTTGTTCCATATTTTCATGCAGGGCTGTAAATGGTAATAAGTGGTAGGCTTGAATTTCGCGACACTCACGTGGCACTCCTAACTACAGTTTAAAAGCGTGAATTTCATCAAGTAGCCTATTTTAAGTTCATTCGCGAAGGAAATGGAGCATTTTTCTACAGTAATTTTAGGTTGCCTTTGGTAAGGGATGTTTCGCTACTTTCGAGGCATTTTGCTTACTGCATCGCAAGGCACAAGTTGCACTGGCATCGCTGACTGCGATAGGCTTTGCATAGTAACGTGAATTTAATTACTTTTTCCAACTCTGCTGTTATGTACCGTTTTGAATCATACTTCGAAAACTTACACGGAGAAAATGAAGTACTCAAAAGTGAGTTCATTCCTCTTGATTCCGAGGATTCATGCGTTAACCTAATTTTGAGTGGATGAGGTATAAGTAGTTTTCATTTGCAGCTATGCGAAAAAATACCTACTGGCTAAGTTCTTTTCATTCAACCGGCAGATCAAATAACTCAACTTCCAGTACTATGCCACATACTCAAATTTGAGGTAACACACTAAGGTTCGGTTTTTGGGTTGTTTTGCTCTTCGCTCTCTGACAACAATAGAAAGAGCGAATGACATAGGGAGAGAAAAATAACTCAAAAGTAAGTCAAAAAATACTCAAATATGGGTTTTTCGTTTTCTTCGTGTAAGGTTCTATTTGGAATCGGCCATTTGTCAAAACTGAAACAGAAGTTTTCTTTCGAACGGATAAAAAATATGGGAAAATAAAAACGTCCGTTTATCATAATCAACGAAATGAAGAAACGGACTTTTTTCTGAACAGTACGGAAAAAAATTTAAAATTCCGCAAATATTTTATTAAGCTAGTATTACTGACCCAAAACTATAGAATCATCACTACTCTCGAAGTATAAAATAGATTGAAATTGAATTGGAATGGACTGCTAATTTCTGATAATTTAATGACATATTTCAGCGAAAAATCAACAAAATCGCCCTGCAAAAAACGATTGTTCGGAATATGAGTCTGTTTAGAATTAGAGATACAACGGCAAAACTAATAGTAAAACATTAGCAGCACACTCAATAGCTATCAGTTTATTTTGCAAAGCTGCTATCTGCTGATTCATGCTCATTATTTGGGTCATTTCAAGCCAATTATCACAGCACATTTAGTCGGCCATCGCCGATTTTAACAATTATAAAATTTTAGAATATTTTCGTACTCTGCCTCACTTGCGAACCAACACTTGGCAGAGTAATTTGTGTGAGCATCGCGTGGAGGTTGATTCCTTTCCCGTTGATATTCGGAACTCCACCCACATTGGCGATCCTGCCAGTTTTCTGCGATTTGTTTTTCTGGCATGTTTAAGCACACTACCTACCTATTATCTCCTCGTAATAATAGATACTACATCTTGAGATACAATTAGACCTCGAAGTACCAAGCGTCTCCATCAGATAACTATACAATGCCTAGGGCACGTGGCATTTAGATGAATTGGGGTTCAATCAAAAACAAAATACAGACCACCATGTTCCTTACAGTTGCACAAAATTATATGGCACATAATGTCAAAGAGTCAAATCTAGAATGTCATGAAAAGTGTGCTGCGATCTTTCAAACTTGGGTACCTTTAGTAGTGCAAAGGAATCAGTACAAGTACCCAATTTGAACCCGAACACTATGTCTCTATTCGTCGCTTGTTCAATGCTAGTAATGGACCCTTTCTGCTACGAAAGATTGATTTTTTTCGCTTTTTGCAATAGATAATTGTTTTGTGAAGCCTGATAAAAAAAAAACTCAACATTATCTTGTGTACAGTCGAATGCTCTTTCGATCGAAAGCCGTTTCACATTCCCGTTTACGCCAGCAAAACCAAGTGGGCCTTGGATTTGATCGAAAGTTGGATCCACCGTGAACAAGAATTAGGGTGTATTAATATTTTACTACGCACTTGGTGTTTCTAGTCAAATAAAATTTTTGAACATTATTGTTCAAATTCCTATTATAGACCCTGTATGTATCAATGCAAAAAATTGTTTCGAATTCAAATTCATTGAAAAAAAAAAATAAATAAAAAGTTTGACGATATTGACGTTTACTTTTATGGATTTAATTTATATGTTATCCGCGTCGACACTTTTTTGTGTTAATAAATCTTCGAGCTGTTTAGCAGAATACCTATAAGTAGATGAAAAAACCGAATTTAGTACTATACCATTTAATTCCACTAGAGTTTGTATCCTTTGACAGATACGAGTCTAGTACACGACACTGAAGACAGCTTTACAGTTGAGGTCGAAATACGCGTATCTGTCAAAGGATACAAACTCTAGTGGAATTAAATGGTATAGTACTAAATTCGGTTTTTTCATCTACTTTTTTGTGTGTTTTCATTTACTAAATCGTTATCAAAAAAGTTTTCTTACTAGATAGGAAGTAGAATTTTCTAGAACTAACTGACTTAATTTTTGAATTCTATTTTTTTTTTTTTGTAACGGGTGCTTCAGAAGCCACGTTTCTTGCCAATTGGGAGATTTGTGCCGGAAAAGCAAAGAAAAAAGTGCGCGATTTTAGCGCCTTGTGCTAGTACCCACTTAGATAACATAATAATACTCACCGCAAATCGTAGCTTTCCAACAGGAGGCTGTGCAAAAGGTATACCGATGAACGCTTCAAACAATCCTGTTCGGTATCCCTTCATGAAAGTCCCTCGCAAGCACCCATCAGCGATGCAAACACGAGGATCTGCCCTTTCTACTTCCGGTTCTTGCTTCTCACAGCTGTCATTTGGCACTGACTGTTTCGCATCTTTATTTCCGCAAACCAATCCACACAAAACCATTCCCACAACTATTAAACCATTCCACGATATCACCATCTTCATGTTCGCCTTTAACCTAGATTCACATGAAAACACTTTTATTAGCCGTGCACCGAGTGATAGGAATTCACCATCTACGAAATCTGATCATGCTCTGTCACTTGTCCGACAATAAATTCATTGAGCTTAACGATATATTTCTGTACAAAATGTGACTCATTGGATTACTGATAGGCCTAATCGTAATTGTTCCTTTCCTTCAAGTCCTTTGTTAGGATTGCGCCCAAACGCCCATCTACGATTGATTGAACCGTTTCCACGCACGACTCGTAAGTCACTGGCAGCGAGATTCGCGAAGCAACAGAGCGAAGGTAAGTAACTCCATCGCGCACGAATTTCCATGAATGAAAAGCTCACTCGCGATGCTTAGAAGCTCTCGCGTTTGCTCTCTCTCTCTTCCACTCTCTTGCTAGGAGCGCAACAGGTGTTTCTGTGGCATTTATGTGCGTGGCGTCAATCAAATCAAGCCTGGCGCCGCCAAAGCAGGCTTTGATCACTGAGTCAGCATGATGATGATGGAAGCGCGAGACGATACCTTTTAATTAAAGCAGGCAACGAAGCTTGGCAGTTATGCACGATTGAACCACACGCGGGATGACAATTGGAAGAATCGAAGAAAGTGTGACACGGAAGCCTTCAAGTCTGAAGCAGGGAATAATGCTCAAAAATTACGTATCGTTTGAATAGCGCGTTATGGCGTACTGGGTAATAATTAAGGTAACTAAAATTAAAATTCATTAGTTGTGGGTGTTCCAATAGTTGCGGTAGTGTCATTTACACTGATTATATTGAATTAACTGCAGATCCGATACCGCCAATCGACGTATTGGCTTGTTGATATACGACGAAGACCAAAACATCGTTCAAATTGCTTCAACATTGATAAAATACCACCAAAACTGCTTAGACTTTTCTCACTTGTACCAATAGTTGCGGTAAAGTGTTCCTATAGTGGAGGATCCCATAAGAAAACAAGAAATACCGCAACTATAGGAAAACAAATTAAAAATTTACAGAGCAGTTTACCAATATAGTGGAGGTATTGTTTTTCACTGACATGCCGATGGTTACTGTGATGACATCAATTGTCTCATTAAGTAAATGGTCGTTACTTCCCATTTCAACAATAATATGTACATTTATTGCGCTACTTGGATTTTAGGGGGCTAAATGACGTTGAACCGTGCTAAGTACCTCAACTATTGGAACATTTATCCTATAGAATAAAGAAGAAAAAGAAGCTTGAGATTTCTCGACAAAACACATTAGAAAGAAAAAAATCTTTAAGTACTGTTCATTTTAGAAAAGGGTCCCCTTATTTATGATATTTTTTTTTTCAAAATTGGAAATTTCAGATCCAACAAAATGATATTGGTTAAAGAACAAAACTGCTCTTCCCTAAGAGAAAACTGTTGAATGAAGTTACACAGAAACTTCAATATATTTCACTAATATCTGAAACAATGTAACTCTGGTAATTTATCCATTAAAGTTGAAATTTTCTGAACAATTATTTGTTAGCATCCAGCAAAAAGTAAAGTGTATAACGCATTCATAATGGTTTATAACAGGATATTCTGATCTTTTTTGACATTTCCTCTTAATTCCAATATATTTTGGAAGTGCCCCCTGATATGTAATTTGAATATTTGTAATAAGAGTTATACATAGTAGCAATATTATTTTTTACTTCTATTCGGTACATCCATCGGACTTTTAAAAGCTGAACAGTTCGGTTATAGTTTGGTCATTAATTAAAGTATAACCTTTCAAGAAAAAGATTGATCAGAGCAACGATGGACGGTGTGCAAAACTGCGTGAAGATCTCGGGCGAACACTCCAGTTCGTTCGAGTCTCGGCGGGGACTACGACAGGGCGACGGACTTTCGTGCCTGTTGTTCAATATTGCGCTTGAAGGTGTCATGCGGAGAGCCGGACTTAACAGTCGAGGCACGATTTTCACGAGATTCGGACAATTTGTTTGCTTCGCGGACGACATGGTTATTATTGGGAGAAAATTTGAAACGGTGGCAGATTTGTTCACCCGCCTGAAACGCAAGGCAACAAGAGTCGGGCTAATGGTGAATGCGTCGAAAACAAAGTACATGCTGGTTGACGGAACTGAGCGCGACAGGGACCGCCTCGGAAGCAGTGTTACGATAGACGGGGATACCTTCGAGGTGGTGGACGAGTTCGTCTACCTCGGATCCTTGTTGACGGCTGACAACAATGTTAGTCGGGAAATACGAAGGCGCATCATCAGCGGAAGTCATGCCTACTATGGGCTCCAGAAGAAACTGCGGTCAAGAAAGATTCACCCCCGCACCAAATGCACGATGTACAAAACGCTCATAAGACCGGTAGTCCTCTATGGGCATGAGGCGTGGACTATGCTCGAGGAGGACTTGCAAGCTCTTGGGGTTTTCGAACGCCGAGTGCTAAGGACGATCTTCGGCGGCGTGCAGGAGAACGGCGTACATTGGCGTAAATAGGGAGGGGCCAGGGGGGGCCTGGCCCCCCCGAAACCTGGACTTGCCCCCCCTCAAAAATTTTGAAAAATAGATGATGAGATAATGCAATTGTATGTTGAACACATATTTTCAATTTGGCGATAAAATTTCTTTACTTTTCTTGTGGAAAACACCATACGATCCGGTATTGGGAGCCATCTTTTATGGTTGGCCGATTTGGTACTAGAATATATTATCAAAATGTTATGTCAAAATTCATAACTGTATTTTCAAATTTATTTTTGCACGCTACACAAATTATAAATTATATCATAAATGGATAACAAGATCATATGAAACCACTATGTTTTTAATTATTAATTTAGTGGCTTAAGTGTCCGGTAGTGGGGGATCTTCTCCTATAGGAAGTTTTAATTTATGTAAACTGTCTATAATTCAAAAACATTACGTTATTTGAGAAAAATAGTTAACACTTGTATCCATCGAAAATGAGGTATTGATGATGTATAGGTTCGGGAGAATTTGGAATCATTTTTAAAAATACGTTTAAACAACACAATTTGGGGTGCAAGTTTGAGAAAATCTCCAAATACTAAATTTAAAGATTTTTTACAAAGTCTCAATAGTTTATGAAAAAATAGACGTGTACATAAAATAGTCTGAATTTTTTCTTGATTCTTAGTTTGATTCCGATTTTTTTAGTCCGATGAAACTTACAAAAAGTGAGCGTCCTTCTACATCTATTCCAGTTTTCTGGTTCAAATCATAAAGCCCATCAGAGCTTAGCTCATGTATTTCTCAATTAATACATATTGCTCAGTCGTATATTTTTACTTCAAACTCGAAAACACTTTTAATCCTTCAATTTGATGCACGCAGACTTTAACATTCATAGAAAAGGTATTTTTCAATCTCATGTTAAAATTTTGGAATGAATGGATGAAGTTCGGATAAAAAAGATTAATCCAATAGTAAAACTTTTGATAAACAATCAATGTACTATTGGAAATAAACTTTTTTTTTGAAAACGATTTCAAAAAGTTTCTTCCATTTGGAACATTGTTCGTTCGAATACTTTCAATATAAACATTGAACACTTCTTTCGTAGAGAAATTGTCGATTTAAGTCGTGTGGAGAAAAGGCTTAAAACTCTAGTTCAAACTAAATGAATGTGGATGAACTCGTTTATGTTTTGTTTTAAATCATTGTGTATCATTTGAGGCACATCATCTAATTGTGTAAAAAAACGTTATCTTGCAAAAATATAAAACTTGTGCATATCTTATATACCAAAATACTCGCAAATTGCAGATATTTAGGTTACGTAATATATCGACGCTGTCTCACAAGTTCACCGAAAATTATTCAAATTATTAAGTTTACTCGTAACACTTAAAATGTCATTAAAATGTAAAACATATGTACATAGATACACGTCATAAATCCGATTATTATACACACTAACTATATCATGTTCCTTGGAATTTGGAACTATCATGTTCCTTGGAATTTGATTCAACAAATCTATCGAATATATTTCCTTAGATTTCATCAATTATTAAAATAATGTGCAGATCAGTACCCAAATCCAAAGTTTTGCTGAAAACTTTTTCTTATTAAAACGTAATTTGTTTTACTTCGAAAGCACTTTCAATATTTTGGAAAAACATTTATTTGTGGATTCGTATTTCAAAAATTTGTCGATGAAACATTTTTTTTTTTTGACGATCGTTTGTTAATGTTTTATCTCTCTTGATTTAAAATATGCTAATCCAAAGAGAGGCACGAACAAAATTAGGAAAAACATTTAATATTCGTCAGATTATAGAAACATAATCTTCTATAAAACTGAGTTTCTATTCTAAATGAGTCCAAGTTTTAAATTTCTCTCGATTTCACTTCCTTTTTAATTATACCGTTTCCACACCACCAATTCAGTTTCATAAATTTTCGCTCCACTGGATGACGAGGACTGTAGGCAGATTCTGGAGGAGGAGAATGCAGTGCGGGCGGTCATGCTGCAGCGAGGAACCCGACAGAACGCACAGTGGCCGCATCCCATACAAATGCTGGCCAAAAGTACAATTCTCACTCAAAACGTTCAAAAATGCTAATTATTTGACAAAATATGGTTTTTAGAGGTAATTTGACAGGAATAGTCGGTACATTTAACAGAATTAGTTTGAAATACCACATTTTTTTTAATTCAATCAAGAAAATCCGTATCCAGATCAAAATCAAATGAAACTTCATTATTTTGATGCTTATTTGAAGTTGAACATTGTAGACAGGGCTCGAGGTGGTTTTTGAATATATTCGGGAGCTTATAATGGTGCAAAATGCGATATTTATATCAAGTGAGATGGTCTGGTGGGCTGATTCGTGGTGTAACTATAAAATATGCTTACTTATTTTGGCACAGAAAAGCGCAAGTGAAGCCATAAAACATCAAATACTATGGAATATTTGCCACACATTGAGGGATAAATGATCATTTTAGAGCGTTTCCCAGATATCTTGCACTACCTTTGAAAAAATACTCTATTTTTGAAGGAACTCTATGTTACACACTTCTTGACATTCTCAAATGGTGAACATGTCAAATGTGGTTCGAAATATATTCAAAACAAAGCCTAAGGTATATTCTTTCGAATAAGATCGGTTGAGAAAGGTTTGGTCATGATTTAGTACAGAAACTGCAATTTCTATAGAATAACCTCCACGAAATTTGAAAAATTCTAAAGAGTCAATTTCAGCTGACATCTCTCCAGGTCACATGCTGTTCAAAATCGAAATATACACCGATCGATCTGAAACTTTGGGGAATTGTTATTCAATACTGAAGAAATCAAGAAAAAATATTCGAGAAGGAATTTGCAAACTTATTTTTTTTTACTTTTGGCCAGCTTTGGGCCACTGTGGAACGCGCAGAGTTATTGACGGAAACGGCAACAGCAGACCCGCCTCTTTCGGGAGAAAAAACGCCGCCTGGTGGAGACGGAGTGCGAGGAGATGGAACAGCTGTGCCGGTCCCAAGAAACACGCAAGTTCTATCAGAAGCTTAACGTATCTCGCAACGGCTTCGTGCCGTGAGCCGAGATGTGCAGGAATAATGATGGGAGCATTTTGACGGACGAGCGTGAAGTGATCGAAAGGTGGAATCAACACGTCGACGAACATCTGAATGACACTGAGAGCACAGGCAATGAGGGTCAGGACAACGGAGGAAATACCTTCGTCGCCACTGCGGAGGATGGAAACCATCCAGCCCCCACTTTGAGGGAGGTTAAGGATGCCTTTCACCAGCTCAAGAACAACAAAGCTGCTGGTAAGGATGGTATCGGAGCTGACTCATAAAGATGGGCCCGGAGAGGCTGGCCATTTGTCTGCACCGGCTGATAGGCACAATCTGGGAAACAGAACAGCTACCGAGGAGTGGAAGGAAGGGGTAATCTGCCCCATCTACAAGAAAAGCGACAAGTTAGATTATGAGAACTTAATAGCGATCACCATTCTAAATGCGGCCTACAAAGTATTATCCCAGATCATCTTCCGTCGTCTGTCACCTATAGTAAGCGAGTTCGTGGGAAGTTATCTAGCCGGCTTCGTTGACGGCCGATCGACAACGGACCAGATCTTTACTGTAAAGTAAATCCTCCAAAAATGTCGCGAATACCAGGTCCCAACGCATCACCTTTTCATCGATTTCAAGGTTGCATACGACAGAATCGACCGCGAAGAGCTATGGAAAATCATGGACGAGAACAGCTTTCCCGGCAAGCACACGAGACTGATAAGAGCGACAATGGACGGTGTGCAAAATTGTGTGAAGGTTTCAGGCGAACATTACAGTTCGTTTCGATCCCGCCGGGGACTACGACAAGGTGATGGACTTTCGTGCCTGTTGTTCAATATTGCGCTAGAAGGTGTTATGTGGAGAGCCGGGCTCAACAACCGGGGTACGATTTTTACGAGATCCAGTCAATTTGATTGCTTCGGGGATGATATGGACATTGTCGGCCGAACATTTGAAAAGATGGCAGATCTGTACACCCGCCTGAAACGCGAAGCAGCAAAAGTTGGACTGGTGGTGAATGCGGCCAAGACAAAGTACATGCTAGCACGACAGGGTTTGCCTAGGTAGCAGTGTTACGATAGACGAGGATACGTTAGAGGTGGTCGACGAGTTCGTCTACCTTGGATCCTTGTTGACGGCTGACAATAACGTTAGCCGTTAAATACAGAGTCGCTCATCAGTGGAAGTCGGGCCTACTATGGCCTCCACAAGAAGCTGCGGTCAAAAAAGATTCACGCCCGCACCAAATGTATCATGTACAAAACGCTCATAAGGCCGGTAGTCCTCTACGGACATGAAACGTGGACGATGCTCGAGGAGGACCTGCAAGCACTTGGAGTCTACGAACGTCGGGTGCTTAGGACGATCTTCGGCGGTGTGCAGGAGAACGGTGTGTGGCGGCGAAGGATGAACCACGAGCTCGCCCAACCCTACGGCGAACCCAGTATCCAGAAGGTAGCCAAAGCTGGAAGGATACGATGGGCAGGGCATGTTGCAAGAATGCCGGACAGCAACCCTGCAAAGATGGTTTTCGCTTCGGATCCGGTTGGTACAAGAAGGCGTGGAGCGCAGCGAGCTAGGTGAGCGGATCAAGAGCGTATCGATTTGGCGAGCGTGAGGCAGAACCGAGGATGAAGAGATGCGGCCACGAACCGAGTATTTTGGCGTAAAATTGTTGATTCAGTGTTATCTGTTTAGATGTTAACTAATTAAATGAAATGAAAGAACCGAATTTAGTACTATACCATTTAATTCCTAGAGTTTGTATCCTTTGACAGATACGTGTATTTCGACCTTAACTGTAAGGCCGTCTCCAGTGTCGTGTACTAGACTCGACACTGAAGACGGCCTTACAGTTTTCATCTACTTATAGGTATTCTACTAAACAGCTCGAAGATTTATTATCATAAATGAAACGAGATTCAAGAGAATTCCGCCAATGGCGGATACAGTGAAGATATTCAGTCGAGTCTAGTACCCAAGTAACACCGAAAACATTTTTCTCGGCAGTAAACAGAAGATATTGTTATACAGGAGTTTTATAGGTGAAATCCAGAATACTTTGGTAATTTTAAAGTTATAAAATAGTATTCAAAAAACATATTTTGCCCAAACGTCAAATCGAGATGGGACAAATAGACTAGGTGAAATTATAACTCATTGTATATTAATATAACTTATATAGGATTTATATCGCACCGTAAACCATCAAACAACAATAAGCTTTACAGATGTATTTTCAAATGGGTTTCAACTTATTCTTAACACCATGATCTATGACATAAACCCTGTTTTTTCAACCATTTTTATTTCTGATAGTGGATAGTTTTTGTAATGGTTTTGTTTGATGTTCTTAATGAGTAGTGTTTGATCCTTCGACCTTGACACTTGCTCCTGCGGGAGCGGGTGATGAGGGCAGGATCAAACATGCCGCGCGTCGGTACCCGAGGAGGAACAAATAACTCACCAATAACTTATGCATACCATATTTTGGTATCATACCAAAATTAAGTATTGTTCAGTTGTCAATTCCTCGATTTGGTATTGAAAAAATTTTTTAAAACAATTAAAAATACTTCATTGAGGTATTAGACAGCTACTGAGGTCTGCTGGAGGTATTGAACTACTATTGAAAAATTTCACTTTTATATGAAAATCCATC
The DNA here is from genome assembly GCF_002204515.2 of Aedes aegypti. Lineage (NCBI taxonomy): Eukaryota > Metazoa > Arthropoda > Insecta > Diptera > Culicidae > Aedes > Aedes aegypti. The sequence continues at coordinate 1,349,422 of NC_035108.1, forward strand.
AAGTATTGAGGTATTACAATACCTGATCTAATTATCAGTTTGGTGTTCGTAGAATATGCTTGAGATATTATTTGAGGTATTTTACCTCTTATGCAGGGCTCATTCATACCTCGTTCAGGTTGTAAGTATTGGAAATTATCTGGTATGGAATACCTTAGTTTGGTATTCAGAAGTTATTTTCTTCTGCTCGGGTAGTGAAGCGGTGAAAAAGTGATCGGTTCGTTAGTAGTGTTTGATCCTTCGACCTTGACGCTTGCTCCTGCGGGGGCGGGCGATGGGGGCAGGATCAAACTTGTCGCGCGTCGTTCGCTCAGAGAAATGAAAAAGCGCCGCGGATCGCTAGTAGTGTTTGATCTATTGATCGCGTCGCTTGCTCTTACGTGGGCGAGTGACGAACACTTGTTCGGCGTTTAATGCGATTATCGAATTATTTCACGAATCCGGTTAGGCGTGATTATATCATGGATCACATCACCAAACATTGGTGACTCCCAGATCTTTACCTTATCCCACTAACCCAATACCCTCTCCATGACAACCGTGGAGATGCAGAGGTGATCTCGGTCTCTAGTAACAACGGTAGTCACACTAACATTCCTTCCCTTCCCCGATGACCGTAAGGACGTGGCCGGCGCCGTTATTGACTTTTAAATTTGAGCTCTCGATTTGTGCACATTGAAGAATGGTAAGCTTGTCCCAGGCCCCATTCATTAATTCCCTGTGCAACTTCGATTGTTCTGGTCAATCACGGAGTAGCAACTACGAATTGTACGGTCATCTATGCTTATGCTTATGCTTATGCTATGGTTTTGTTTGATGTTCTTAATAACTTTGGGAGTAGAACAGCTTCACAAAGAAAAAATATGTGGAACTTATCAGATTTAAGAGATACAGACATCTCGTGCGGCCTTTGGTGACCACGGACATAGACTATAAACTGCACAATTATTACTCACTCCCGTTTGCCGGTGTTTAATTCAAAAATTCTGATGACTCTTTCTCGCAATGGCGATAGAATATTATCCGGTAGGAAAACGACAGATAACAATATGGTTGTGTATCTTTTGGGAACATTCTAACACCTGCAAAAGTTTTATTATAAGGTGGAGTTGGTGGATGCTGGCAAACTGGATCATACTGAAAATGGATTGGAGTGTACTACACAAGCGGCGGTTTTTTTTTCCAAAGGCATCGGTATCTATTCGATAGGCAAGCGTTCTGGTTCGTCAATGGCTTTTCGTTGGTAACAGACAGCTTTCCCTCGAGATTGAGGATAGAATATGAATGACTGTCCTCTGTATCACTATGTTCCATTTCATTTCCAGCAGTCCGCTCCGTTCTAATTCATTGAATATCTACCTTTTACAGAGAACCTCAAAATTACTATATACTTCACATCCTAAAATTCGACTGAAGGTCCGTAATTAGTGTTTTCGCGTTCTAAATGCAAATTAATTTGATAATACTCGAGCCGTTTTACTCACTGCGTTCGTAATTATTGCTGCGTTATTTACAAATAAATTAAATTTTGACGTTTGTTTGATTGTTTTTGATTCACTGAAGAGGAAGCTGTAATAGAGTTGTAAAGGTGTTATAATAAGTATCGCAAAACAAAACAATAACTTGTTTGAGAGTAGCTTGCAGACATGCTTTTATGAAGTATTTTTATCGTATATTATAAGTTTTCTATGAATATTTTTTAACCTCTCAAAATTTTATGTGTTGAATGAATTGACACATATGACAGTACCGTCTAAAAATATAAAACAATGACAACGAGTAAGAAATGCTGAAAACTTTAGGTATTCACTTTGGTTATGCGATCTGGATATTCAATAATTTTGATCATGACTTTTATATATGGAATAAATAATAAAAATGAATAAATTATAGATCATTGGAATGAATTATAAGTTGAGACATATAATTCATGCACATGAACTATTCTAAATATTTTCAAGCGGCACTGTAAGCTACGTGCCATATTGTTTTTCTTGTGGGTCAAAACAAATCTTACAAAAATAAGAAATTTTTGGCGATTTTACATTTCTGTTTTTAATTACTTTAATGGCGCATGAATTTTTGGAGAGTAAAATCAAAAGTTGCACTAAACATCTTGAAACGGATTGGAAACATGACCCTCATTGATGATTATGATGCCATGTTTATTTTTATATTTTATTTTACACATAATTAGGAATCTTGAACTTCATCACTCGGAATTATTTGATGGTTTTAAGAAGCCATGAATAATCCAAACATACTTTTATTTCCTATAATTTACTCAGCTTTGCACGTGGTTGAATTGATTATGAGTATAATTTGATGTACAAATGTTTTCTGCAGGGTAAATCACTTGAAAATAGCTACATTACAACTAATACATTATGCTGTACTATAAAAGTGTTTTGAAAGTTATATCACTTGCAATGTACTCGATTATAACATATGCATGTAGTTGAAATATAGAAGTTGCATGTTAGTATGTGTTGCTGTCAAAAAGCTTTATTTAGACTAATTACTATTTTATATATAATCTTTACTTTCATTATGTTGAGAGTACGTTTACAGATCGTTGATTGAACAAGATCTTAGTTCTATGATTTTGTTATGAGACACCTATACGATGTTGTATAAGCCGCCATGTTTTGCGCTTTTTTAGCTCTATAAGTGTTTGGTTTTAAGTCAGGAATGCTAGAAAAATACAACCGAACATGTATAAATTGTGAATTTTAAACTGTTATATAACAAGTTTTGTTACTATTTGTCAAAGGATACAAACTCTAGTGGAATTAAATGGTATAGTACTAAATTCGGTTTTTTCATCTACTTAAGAAATTCAAATTGCAATAATTCGAAAAAAAAATGAGATTAGCCAAGAAACGTCCAAGGAATTTTTAGAGGAATCTGGCAAAATTTGGTAACCACTGAGCTTGAAATATCCGTAGGAATCGATCCAGGAGATTCAAGTCCCGCCACATTTACCACAACCGATTTTCTTCAAAGATTTCGATCGGTATTCACAGAATAACATATCATGGAAATAACACATACAAACATGCGATTTCATTGTAGCAATGTTTTGTCAATGTTGAAGATTTTTTATTGTTCTTTGAGAGGATTTTTGAAAATAACGCATTTTTTTTCTCTATTATGCTTTGAATATATAGTAAGAACCTTATATGCAACTCTATGAAGGCTAAATTTTCATTTAAGGATTGTATTGACGTATTTCGCGCCAACTCAAACAGGTGTTGGCAGCACTCTCTCAGACTTGAATGAAACTTTCTGGATGTGTAGACCTTGACTTTGTAAGCCCCGTTGCATACTCATTTTTTCCAAAATTTATTTGGGCAATCAGATCCTCCCGATTTTTCAAGAATATGTAACTGAAATATTACTCCTACAAAAAAGTGCTGTATGGATGTCTTGTAAATAATTGTCTAAGCTTTTGAAAACACCCCATTTTGAACATCTCTATCCTGAACATCCCTACATTTTTTCATTATTTCTTGAAACCTATTCTGGTTACCAATTTTTTGGCAAAAAGAAAAATTTGGGATTTTACAATACCTTTGAAAATATTTTTTTTTTGTAGCGTATTTTATTTTCCGTGTAGTTGACATTAAAACAGGTTCAAAATTATTTTAATGTCCCATGGCTCTTCTTCTGTTATATGGTGATCGTATAAAATATAAAATATACAATTTTTTGTGTTACACGTTGAATCAGACCCAGGCATTTGTAAGTTAAACACAAGACTTTTTCTTAAACACACCAATTTTTTTTTCGAAAATTCATAAAAAAATTTTTTTGATATGAATGTTGGACCACAACATAAGCCAAAATAAAATCATTTGATTCATTAGTATAAATCTGGTTTTAACTCAAATTGTTTTTATAGTACCGTAAAACGGGGTAACTTTGATAGTGCGAGACCCACAACAAACTAAACGAAATAACAATGTTTCTGTTGATCAGTTAAGCAAAACGAGTAAGAGAGTATTAGTATGACACTTCATGTCAAAGCTTTTTTCGTTGGAATCAAGTACATTTGAGGATTTATATGCAAAAATTAAAAATTTATGAGATTTTAGCATTTTTGAAACGCTCACAAACAATATGTTCTACAATCACTATTTGATGAAGTCATAATGAGTTTGTCACTTATCCTTGACTAGTTGTAGTAGAACACGAATTTGGTCTCAAATATCTTAGCGAAAACCATTTTTACAAACTGAGATCATTTTTGTAATATAAGTCAGAAGCGTTAAACGCCTAGAGGTATGCAACGCCCTATAATTGTCCCGTAATGCATTCAATTTTGTTCGATTTATACTCAATTATCAAAGTTATCCCAAAACAGAAAACCGACTTTTGATTATTTGAAAAATTATATATCCATTCAGAATCAATCTTTTGGCAATCTATCAACTGCAATCGATAGTTAGGATACCAGTACTTGTTTTAAAAATATAAATTATAACTTTTTGAAACACCATGCATAAATAGTCAAGTTTTCTTCGAAAAAACTATCAAAGTTACCCCATTTTACGGTACCGATACCATATAATTCCGAGGCCAGCTTTGGTCTTTGGTATGTTTTCGATTATTTATGAGACATCCTTAGAACCACCCGTAGATAAGTCAACATTATTCGAGCTTAGGGAATATTGTCAATCATTAATTTATTTAGGGTGCCGGTACCAATGGTTGTAATGTACCAGTAGATTGGACTATGAAATAAAACGTACATTTTTCAATAAAAACGACATGTGCTATTTTTGGTGAATAGATCGTCTCTAGTTTAGTAGGTTGACGGGGTTGGTTCTAGCAAACGCTAGAACCAGAGACGGACAAGAAACCGTTTCCCTAACGCTTTCTACTTCCACGCGCACGCCTTTCTTACGCCTGATACATAGGCAGTCTGCTAACCACAAAAGCAAACCTCTCTGCCATGCCTTTCCCCCAATCCATACACTCCCGCATGAACTGACGTGGATGCAGTGGCATATACGGTCTACGTGGGAGTCAGTTCAATGCATCATCAATTCCTCCCACTTCCCCTCATTAGTCTGCATTCTGACGTGGCAGGTGCCATTGTTGCCTAAAAATAGAAGATCACCAGCACTTATACACTGAGGATGCCTGTTAGTCCCAAGCAGTCATTCGGTTGGTTCCTTGTGTAAGTGCAGCTGATCTGGCGATACTGGAGTGCATCCACGGGCGACCAATCAAGCTCAAGCTCAAGCTCAAGCTCAATAGATCGTCTCTAGTTTAGTAGATTCGCCAAATTTCATCTTTTTATTTTATCAAAAAGTCATATTTGGTAATAATTAAGTTTATGCAAAAAATTTGCTCCTTTGTACCAGTAGTTGCCGTCGTGTTCCAGTAGTGGATCAACGGATGGAAGCAGTTTTTAAAATGGATGTATACAAATGAAAAAAAGCCCTAGAGATGATCATGATGTTAGTTGCTGTTCCAAGAGAAAAATGTGTAGCTCTGTGAAAATTTATCATTTTGTTTAAAATTCCATTCCCGAACGTCTACTACTGGAGCACTAGCGCAACTACTGGAACGCATGTACTAATAGTGGCTCAAGCGATTTAATGTAAAAAAAATAGTTTTATCACTCTTTTTATATTCTTCCCATATAGTAGAGGTTGAAATCTTTCTGTTGACGCCAAAAGATCTCTGTTAGGGCTTTTTGTTATTTTGTTATGATTTTTTATAGCTTAGGTAGTCCACCAATGGCACCGGCATCCTATAAGTGGCCAATAACCTTGAAATAATCGTGCTCCGCAGCTTTTCCAAAATAAAATGTTTCATACAAAAAAATTGCCACTTACAAATATAAATGAAAACGTTTTTATTGGGACCGGTTCCACGGAGATCTCATAAAGAATCGAAATAATACCCAGGGTTCAAGCTGGTCCCATTGACTAATTTAGTTATAACATGACGTCCGTAATCGTAACTATGAAAACAAATTGAAATTTCAGTTTGATATCAGTTAGTTAGGTTAAAGTTGGTTGAAAATGAATTTGGGGTAGATTTTTCCCGCCTTGAGCCAATGACGCACGCACGCTATGTCTGAACCAGACGATTATAAAAATCGAATGCACATCGTATTTTTTCTCGCCAGAGATCAGTACCGTTCTGATTCAAATTCCGGACAGCTTTTAATTCCGGACACTCTACTTTGTATGGGAAAGGGTTCACTTGAAATGTTTTAAAATTTGACATCCAAAAATTCTAAACTTTCAGGCATGTTTTAATAAGAATTCTTCATAGCAATCCATGGGAAATTTATAATGCGCCACTAGTTTTGACGTTACTCTCACAGATGGGAAAGTTGAATTTATAATTTTACTATTTTAGTTTTGCTTTTAGTGAGTTGTCCGGAATTTGAAACAAAGTGTCCGTAATATGAAACAAAAGTGAGGTCGCGTCCGGAATAAGAATCATGGAAAGATCATTAATTTCTGTTTATTTTAGGTAATCCAAGCTGTGGAATCCGAATCTTCACCCACCAATCGAAAGTTTAGTGTTTTGAAAGCATGATAACGCAGAGCTATCCTACATTATGTTCCATTCTATATGCTTTTTAATCGGTTATACTGCACTGAGGCCTTAAGTGTCCGTAACATGAATCAAAACGGTATTTGATCCATATTTTCATAATCGGAAGGTTTTAAAATATTCTATCGGTGATTTTTTTTCCATACATTTTTTATGGGCTGAAATGCGACGAAAAACGAGGTTTTGATGGGTTTTACTATGAAAAAAAGCTGAAAAGTGTAAAAAATCAAAATTTCCCTGATAGAATATTTTAAAACCTTCTGATTATGAAAAAATGGATCAAATACTGATCTCTAGCGAGAAAAAATCGGATGTACATTTGATTTTTATAATCGTCTGGTTTAGACATAGCGTGCGCACGGGAATAACATTACACCGGTGGAAATTTCTGAAAATTCCAATATCGATCAAAAATAGACATCAGACGATTCCATTCGGGGCCTTCCTTAGCCGAGTGGTTAAAGTCCGCGGCTACAAGGCAAAGCCATGCTGAAGGTGTCTGGGTTCGATTCCCGGTCGGTCCAGGATTGGAAATTTCCTTGACTTCCTTGGGCATAGAGTTTAATCGTACCTGCCACACGATATACGAATGCGAAAATGGCAACTTTGGCAAAGAAAGCTCTCAGTTAATAACTGTGGAAGTGCTAATAAGAACACTAAGCTAAGAAGCAGGCTCTGTCCCAAGGAGGACGTTAATGCCAAGAAGAAGAACGATTCTATTCGAACTGAAACAAATGCATTCCATCAAGAATTGCCGAAACGGCAGCTTTTTGCTTCTGGAGTCGGCTCTCTGACACCTGATACCAAGCGGTGTTCAGATCTCCCCAAGAATAATGTGAGTCAGGAATGTTATTATCACATGACCAATTCAATATCATGTGAAATTAACAGAATCAAGTAAACACGATGGGTCAAAGATGATTGGAATAGAATTAAAAATTAGTTTACAGGTCGCTGAGAACCAGCTGACTGAACCTTTGGTCCCCACTTTTTTTCCTATCACAGTAGGGTACAAGCACCAGTTTTGGCCAGCCTAAGATTTTGTTCAATGTATGGGAAGCCTTTATGTACTTTAAATATACCAAACGAAAGCTTTCAACCCATATCATGTAGGAACTATAACTGATATATTGGAACTGATCGTAATAGATATTTATGCAAACAATTGCAGAAGGATGATATTTTCACTCAAAAACCAACTTCTGAGTCGATTTTTGATCGTCCAACTGAGGTAGAATCAGAAGCTAGGTGGCAAAAACATTGAGAAATCCAGAGCAATTCTAGGGAGATATAAATTTGGCAATTTTCAAAACAAAACTAAAGAGTGCTGCATTTCAGCATCGTTGTGAAACAGCGCTAGAAAGTAGCACTGTTCAGTACTGCTTTCATTGGTAGGAAAAGTAGGCCGTCATGTTACTCATTCTTTTGATAAAAAGTAGGCTGTAACAGAATGGCAAACACCTCATGGCTATGCAAAAAATGATTTAGGGTACCAATGGTGGAGGTACTAAGCACGATTTAACTTCATTTAACCACCTTAATTAAAGAAGTGCAATTAATGCACATATTGATGTTGTAACGGGAA